>NC_140456.1:19440379-20845379 GCF_963576455.1 Neolamprologus multifasciatus | reverse complement strand
ACACGGGAGTTAGGAGACTGCATTTCTGAGGGAGAAATGAAAAAGTAATGGGAAAAACTAAATCTAATATGCAATGAAGTCCTTGTAGGCGGCTAGTCATTTTCACTGAGTGAATGAATATTTTGCAGTCTAGTATTACTACTACTAATAAGAATAATTTTATGTGCATCGCATCTTATCTTGTTACGTGTTTTGGTTATCCATGTTGCTTTTTTTCAGTGTTTTTGCTTTTGATCCTTTTTTAGTTTAATCATGTAGCTTTTTTTTAAACTTCAGCCATGATTTTATAATATTTATTATATTTTCTTATTCATATCCAGCATCTTTCAATTCTTTAATGGCAGTTATTGATATCCAGCATCCATTATAATTCTGTTTGGACTGTGGGACAACTAAGGAGGGAGAACATGCAAATTCCACACACAGAGGGCCTAGCTGGCTGGCATTTTCAAACCCACAAGGCCATGGAGCTATGAATATGAGAGCTGTGCAAATTGTGAATTAATTTATGGGCTTATATGAGTATACAGTCAATCAAAGAAGGTTTGTGAAGTTTCATTTTATAGCCTAAGCATACACATTTTAGCTACAGCTATGTTTGTTTTATGACGCCAACACTGGCTTGTATTAGAACACGCAATATCAAGTTAACAGCTTATGCTAATGAGGAGGGGAAAACAGCTATCTAAATGTCATGGTCCTGGGTCTTTGACTCTGAATTTGGATGTTTTCGCAAATTTGAATTCTTGCTTTGCAGTAGGTCTTCTGTTTAGTTCTTAGGTTGTTTACTCTTATATTTGATTTTCATATTATTTCTGTTTTAATGCATTTTACCTGCCAGTTTGGGGTCTTGTTTAACCTACCTCTCAACTCATTTGTGGACTTTGGCTTCCTACCTTAATAAAAAGGTCAGTTTGGAGTTTTCCTGGTTTGCCTGCAAGCCCTGCATTTGAGTAAATAAACATTTACTCAGCTGTTTTTTTTTCAGCTGTGAAGCAAAGTAAAGTCAACTCTATGGGGACTGATGCATTTTACAGTCGGCCTTAATTGGCAACTGCAGTTTTGGCCCTTCAGCCGTGGCTTTATTTTCCAGCCCTGGAGATTACCGCTTGGTATGAATATGGATCACTGGAATCCGTATGTGTAGTGCAGTGATATAGGTGACACCTAGGTATTTCAAATACACTAACTATACTTATTAAACACACATTATCTGTGCTAGTGACATTTGACATGCACTATGCATATGTGAATGTAATCAGATCTGCTGATTTATCTTAACAGCAACTGTGCAGTTCCTGCGGGTGATACAGGAACAGCCAAGAGCCCTCGCAGGTAACCTTCTCCACCAGGCTTTCCACGATTAATCATTCAGAGCTGAGGGTTCTATTTGTGGAGATTGTGTCCATTTGCTACCTGGTTGAATAACTGAATAAGTCAACACTAACAACGAGAGGGAATTTGTTCTTTGCTTAGCTGTTTCTCAGAATAACTCTCCTGAGGATGAAATTGAGATGATGAGAAAGGGAGAGGAAATGGAAAAGCCAAATGCATGCTGACACTATGCAATACCATCGATAAAATAATAAAGGCCTAACACTAAGGTCATGCTTTATTTAGAGTAAAAGCCTCTAGTGTTTTTGTTACCTGAAAGAACTAATAATAAAACCTTTCAATGTCCATATCTGACTCAGTCTTCTCCCTGTATCTCCATCATAACATCAAGTAAAGTCCTCTAAACTGCATCCGCTAATACTGAATTAAAGCAATGAAAGTGCACAAGGTACAAAGAATCAGATAATTAAGGAAGTGTTTGAACAGGTGCATAAACTACATGTACAAGGAAAAGGGGAAAAATATCAAATGCGATAAAAAAAAGAAACAATCATTGATCTCACACCGTGGCGATACAATTATATGTAATTTTATGGTGATGCACAGCTCAGTATTTATGACCAGGAAATTATAAGTGCAACAAAAATGCAAGAACACATTACTGTTGTTATTGTTAGCTGTGATGGTTGATTAGGTGCTTGGTCTTATTCTGTAGCACTTCAGTGTTTAATTAGCTAGTTGCTAACACTCTTGTATAAAGTGAATGACAATGAATTAGCATCTTTTGTCCCAGGTAATATCAATCAATGTTGGTTAAAAATCTGAAAATTAAAAAAGTTTTAGAGCCTTTATCTTTGTATTGAAAGGCTTAAACATATATTAATATCTTCATGAAAATAAAAAAAAATTCTGACTGATTAAACTAAAGTTGAATTCAAAATGCTATTCTCTGTGTTGCTCTTGGTGTCTCAAACATTTAATGTGTGAGGTTGTGTAACACTGCTCGACAAAAGAAACTGTGTAAAATCATACAGTCACTCTACACAGTTCACATATATTTGCATTCCGTACATACAACATGTCTGTCTGTGTGTGTTTGCTCCATGTGTGCATGACTTTATGCTCCATCTGCTTCAATGCTACTTCGCTCCACAGCCACTGATGTGCTCTGTCAGAGAGCAGCAACACGGGTCTCTAACCTGTCACACTGTGGCAGGGCATTGTGTGAAGATAAGAGTGTGCTGAAGACACTCAGAATCCGCTGGGGTGATCAAGTGGTGCATAGGTCCAGCAAGTCTACCACAAATTTGTCTTAGGCTGTGGCACAGGCTGTCACAGGCTTATGTTTACTCACATTTTATTTATTTTTTATTTTTCTGCAGAATTTCATTTCACTGGTTTTACATACACTGACCTTGCTTAAGTGTCGCTCACTGGATTCAGTCAGATTCAAGAAGCACCATTTATCCATGCATATCCCTATCCATTATTATCTTAAAGTTTGTATGTGTCAAAATGCCTTTTTTGCTGTTTGTTTTAGATAAGACTGCTTTAGACTTGCCTTTTGGCTCAGATTTTTACCTTTTGAAGAGATTTATGCACCTTAATAATGTCTCATGAAAACTGGTTGATGGATAAATGTAGTTTGGATTTCTTTTACTATCTGTCCTTGGTCTTTAAAACATCAAAAATGAAAGCCTGACAGTCACAGGTGTGAGGCTTCGAAATGAGTCAACAACAAACTGTGTTGGCCTTCACAGTTCTGTAGGGTGCAGACTCTGGGTCCGTAATCTTTAAAGCCCTTGAGTCTAATGAAAGAACTACATCAGAGGGAAAATATGGGAAATAAATAAATTATAATTTATGAAAACATTCAACATAAAACAGGCAAAAGAAAGGGCAGTTATTTCAGTGTTGGCCTTGAGCTAAAACCAGTCCCATTTAAGCTGTTGTGCAAAATGTGCGGTGTCATGTTTCAGCTGTGTGCAGGCAAGAGAAGGACCCAAACGCAAAACTCACCGAGACAAAGGTGAACTCAAAACACTGCTTTATTGCAGGCTTGGAAAGGGAAAAAAAGAACAAAACTAAACTAGGAAAACAACAAATAACTCATACATGAAAACACATGGCAACTCACACAGCTATGAGGGAGATTACCACACTGACACAGAGAAACACAGGGCTTAAATACACTGGGGAATAACGAGGGGAATGAGACACAGAAGGGGAGCACGGCTGGGAGAAATCGGACATAACGAGACCCAAGGGAAGCGAAACTCAATACATTCACGTAGGACACGGACCTTCAAAGTAAAACAGGAAATGTAACATAGACGCAGACTTGACTAGGGGAGACAGAGCAACTAAGGAACACAGAACAATAACAGGGAGACAGAGGGCAGCTACTAAATACTCAGAAAACTAAAGAGAATACAAGAAAGCCAAACTAAGACACTAGACTAAAGAATAAACTGGGGCAACAAAGAGAACTAAGATCATAATACAAAAACTCAGACACAAGAAACTCAAAACACTGGGTCACCGACCCAGGGCCGTGACATGCGGCCACTTGGTGACATTAATGCAGCAGCGCTTCAGGATTGATTTTACATTTCAGGAAGAGGAATTTTTCTTCTAAATCATCATCTAACATGGTCATTCTGTCAGGGCAACCCAAGGAACAGTAGGGGTGAGTGGATTCATCCAAACAGTGTCGATACCACCGTGGTACTGGTGTCAGAGTCATAGGATTGATGCTTTAGTTTGTTTCCGTCCTCTAAGTTCAGTACAGGGCTCCTGTTAAACAAAACTAGACACATTTGTTTAAACACAGCTCTCATGCAAGAACCCCCCCCCCCCCCCCCTTCCTCCTGGATGTTTTTATTATGAAGCAGCATTTCATGTCATGTTATGCAAATATTCCACTTTCAATTGTTAGTGGTATTATAACACACTGGAAATGAATGTGAACAACAGCAGCACAGCCATAAAGTGGGAGGCCACATAAAATTACAGAGCAGGGTCAGGAAATGCCGAGGGGCCTAGTGTGCACCATTAAATACCACAGAAGCACTGCTATAAGAATAAAGACTGAAGCATTAATTTAATAAAATATTTAATTATAATCCATCAGATTATCCCATGTCCTAATGATGCTGCTGTGGTATGGATATATTTTCCTCATTAACTGACTTTTAGCTGCAAAAGCTTGATCATTTTATATTCCATTGAAAATGGGCAGGTTTTCCTGAAAAGTTTTGATAGTTGAGGGCCACTCTGGGAAACTTATTAGTTGTACTTCCTGACCTTGCTCTCTTCACTTTTGCAAAATGCTCATGAACTTGTTGACATCAAGCATGAAATAATTTGTTTTTCAGCAATTGTCTCATGGAGTAGTTCTCGTTGCAACTGCATTTTGAATTATGTTCAGGGAGCCAAAGCAAGAAAGTGGTGCTTAAAAAAGAAAAGAGAGAAGAGAGCAGGATGAGTATCATGTCAGGACTTTGCTGAGTGCAAGGCCCGAAAGATCAAGTTCTGATCGGCGAGTAGTTAATGTTTCTGTTGCCACTTATATTTTGGAAACACACACTCATGTAGTAGTATGTCGGTGTGATATATCTAGAAGCTGGTTCATTGGTTGTCTGATTGATGAATGAGGAATTCTTTACATGAGTGTCCAGCATTATAGACATTGTTGTGGTAGCCTGTGACATGCCTGCGCTAGCTCGCATCTCTTTTTTGCACCCTGCTATTGCTTCTGTACACTAGCTTGTCGATGAACCATTCACTCTAATTTCTGGCACCTTTATGAGCGTGTCTGGGTGGCATTAACAAAGGCAGAAGCATGGTAAGCTGAGAGGAGAGACAGTTTTTTTGTGTTGTTTGTGAATGCACATTGTGCATAAACCCGTGCTCTTTGATGGGTGACTGATGGGAGACCAGCGTGTAAGACAAACTGCCCCTGGCTCTGCTTTGATTGCTCTGACATCAAGTACAATTTGCACATTATTGTACACATGTGCAGATATGTGTGGAACATGACCAAATTACACTGTGTTTAGTGTGGCTTTGTTACTTTCATAAAATTCTAAAAGAAATTCCTTAAAAAGATGATAAATTTAATTTTATGTAAAAAATTACAAATCTTCATCCATAGATGAGTTTCAATATGGCTGACGAGTAACTTGCTTCTATAAGGAGACATTGATTTCAATTTAAGCCGATGAAGTAACATTTGTCAAATTCCATCATTATCCTAATTTGATATTGGCTAGGAGTTGGGAAGCAGGCATGCCTCATGTAATGTGGTTCTATATATTGTATAGTACAGTTAACTAAAGCCACAAAAATCCTCAGAACCAGCAGCAACAAAGGCCAGCTGATCACAGCCTGGAAAAATCTACTGGATATCACAACGGAAATTTTTATGTGACTTATTTCTAAGTAAGTAATTTCCCCTCGCTGGCACGCTACACTGGAAAGTCGGGTTCTCCCACTTGCCAAATCCCAATTTAACCCATGGTGAAGATGTCCAGAGAGAGTGCAGTAGGGAAAAGTTCACAAGACTGTCAGCACTCAGAACAAAATCATGAAACAGCAGATTTTAATTAGGCCAAATTTGTCTCATTCGTGTGTTAAATAGTGGGATGATGTGGGAATAGTGGGAAGATGATAGTTGTTATGTTGGGTTGAGACAGGACTGAGATCCTTCTTATACATCATGACACAGTCTGCTCACTTCACTGTGTGTGTTTTATTTGTCTGTTTTTTCCTAGAAAGGAATTTTGTGTTATTTAAGATTAAAGAGTGGTTCAGATGTTTGTTTGAAGTGAGTCTTTACATCTCATTAAAATGAATCAGTTGTTATTATCCTTAATAACAGTTTTATTTTAAGTGACAATTACCCTTCAATATTAGTGCCTAATATTAAAAATATACACTATATTTATGGGCTTTAAAAAGGAGTTTTTACTGCTGTGTCGATCCCCCTTCGCTTACATGCTATTTTAATAGAACATTATGTTTCTCTCTCCATATATCTTCTATATTTTCTCTTCACACTCCTGCTGGTATGGTGTGTGACAGCTAAACACTGTTGCCAGCACCCCACTGATTTTCATCAAAATGGCGAGCATCGCCAAATCTAAATTCCTGTAAGCAGAGAAAAATAAGTCAGTGTGGGGTGAGCATCAGCCCCTGATAGCTTTCCATGTGTCTGTCTGCCAGTTTTCTTGAATGGCTGAATCAATATAGCTCATATAGAGTTTAGAAAATAATTATTCGATCCCCTGCTGAATTTGTACGTTAGCTAGATAGAATAACAACCAAAAATCCAGAATTTTTTTTTTAATAGTTAAAACTTTTATGTAATGTGATTTTTTTCCTGGATTTTTGGTTGATGATCTCCCTTTTTCCATTAAAATAGAGCTGCCATAAAAATGAGAGACTGTTCAATCCTTTGTAAGTGAGCAAACTTACAAATGCAGCAGGGGATCAAGTAATTATTTCTCCCACTGAGCAATCTGCTAAGTTGTTCGATCCACAAATGCAGGCCAAAAACCATCTGGAAGACTATTAACCTGATCAGAATTTCCACTTTTTCTCTTTTGATTTGTGTCAATGCTTGAACGACACTTGAAATTTACAAAACAATATGTTAAAGCCTACAAAATGGTTTGTTACGTGCAACAGTCAACAAGTCAGGTCAGTGCATGTTTATTTATATGGCACATTTAAGCACAACAGACCAAAGTGCTGCACAACATTCAATAAAACAATTAGGAAAATGAAATAAAAAAAAAACAGTAAGAGAAAACGTTTAAAAGTATAATTAAAAAAGAATCATTAACGAATCAAAGATAACTTACACTGTTCACAGAAAGACATGGGGCACAATTAAAAATAAACTGAAAAGTCTGAGAAAAGGTGAGTTTTTAATTGAGATTTGAAAACTGTTAGTTAGCGAGGCTGACAACCTCGAGGGGAGGCTGCTCTGAGTTTCAGAGCTGCAGCGGTGAAGGATGTGATGGATGTGATGGATGTCATAACAGCATGGCTCGCCTTCTTAAGATAACTGAATAAAAAAAGGGTTTGGACTACTGAGCAGTGTTTCTATCAGTTGAATAGCTCAAGTTTAACGCTATTCCTACACAATTGTTTCACTGTGTAAGAATAATACACTTAATTGTTAAAAGTGACCAAGCTCGCAGGCATAAGTCACTAATATGAGCATTGTAATAAACATACAAGCACTATAAACATATTTATAGTGCTTGAGGGCAAAAAAGTTAGAACAATATGACCACTGTGGGGTCTGCCCAGATAAACACCTAACAGGAGCTGCAGTCTGGCCAAGGCGTGGGAGTGGAAAGGAGAAGACAACAGAATAAAAGAAATGCAGATGATGGTTTCAGCAAATGCTGTGTGGCCATTACTGGATGGCTATACTGGTATTACATTGAAATGCAAGTTCTCTTTCCTGTAACTGAGTACGAATGAAAACCAAGTCGAGTGTGCATATGTAGAACAAGACTGCAAATATGTTTTTGTGGGGGAGTTACCGCCTTTTGCGTGTTTACTATAGTGTCTTTGCATGTGTGAGCTGTTTTGAGTAATGCATTAAAGCAGCTGAGAAAAACATTTGATGGATAAGTACATAAAAGCAAACGAGCAGGTCTAAAAGCTTTGCCATTTTTCTCAAGTATTTTCTCCTTAATTTTTGGATGCATTTATTATTATGAAGTCTGACAGGGTATTAGGGTAAAGCAGTATCAGGAAGAAAAATGTAAAAAAAAAGACGAAAAATGAAAGAGGGGAGAAAATAAGAAATTCATTAGTGTCTAGACACAGTTCTCAAGGATGTGTGTGTGTCTGTGTGTGTGCATGCGTGCGCCTCCATATTTAGAGAAATCTTCAAGCATCTCTGATTGAATCAGCATGATATCAGATTTGGTGAAAACATGTGGTGTGCTGTCATCCAACATAGAGCTGTCAGTGTGCACCAAGACATGCAGAGTGTGAATTGTGAAGGCGGCCTCATCTCGCGGATGCCCTCCTGTCTCGGTGGGCTGCCGCAGGCTCTTTGCTTAATATCGCTGAATCTTTTTTCTATTACACAAAATCTCAATGCAAACAAAACAAATGAGTGAAGGTTTTACCTCTTACTAAGCCAATACAAGGAACGGGAGTGCGATTTTCTGCCGTAGTCGCAAAGAGACAAGCTTTGGCAAACACAAGGGTTCTGCTTATGCTGCTTTTAAACTCTAGTAGGTGATTTGATTTGTACTGATTGCTTCCAGTCCCCACCACACCTAATAATAATGTATTGCACATAATCACCCCTCATTTGTGATTGTACCATAGTTGTACAACAAGCCTCTGGCAGCAAGATTAACAAATTCACTTGACATGCCCTGTGTGCCCGCACTGCTTCAGACTGAGCTTTCCACTGTATTCAATTAATTTGAAGTTCCATAAACGGGGAGTCTCTGATGCATTCTTTACAGAGGAGTACATACAGT
Source organism: Neolamprologus multifasciatus (assembly GCF_963576455.1). Classification (NCBI taxonomy): domain Eukaryota; kingdom Metazoa; phylum Chordata; class Actinopteri; order Cichliformes; family Cichlidae; genus Neolamprologus; species Neolamprologus multifasciatus. The sequence goes on along the minus strand of NC_140456.1, from coordinate 20,836,524 downwards.
ACACAGAGCAACATGGGAGCTGCAGGAAGCTATGATCGAGTGATACCTTCTCTACTCTCGCTTTTTCTTCTTGCCAAGTATCTCTACCCCTGCTGGGTCCGAATCCCAAGTCTGAATAAATATATGCTGTGTTCTCGAGGCTAACTTGAAAGCACTTCTGGTCTTTGAACCAGGATGTGGTTCTATAACCTGAATGGACAGTCTCAACAAAAAAAAAAGCATTTCATGGATATGGTCACAAATGACTAGCAGAGTTTTCTGCACTAACCTGCGCCTTTGTGCTACAGCAATTTTGGCAGGCCGTATTTTCTGCTTCCAAGGTTTCAGGCGCTGACACAAGGCTCTTTCAGAAGTGTGCTGTCCCCGTTGAACCCTATGACAGGTTGTCGTAGTGCAGGAGAAGAGAAGGTATCCTGGTGATGTGCACTTAGCTTGGGGAAGAAACCACTGGGACAATCTGTTGCAGCCAGTGACACTACTGTAGGATAAGTGTCTGTAAGTAGGTGATGAAGAGTTGGTCTTTTTACTTAATGGAAGTTTTTTTTTTTTAAATAGGAGCATTAGCATGTACTAATAATAATGAGTCATTTTAAAAGTACAGGCTCGTAATGGCAAAAGTGATTGTTTGGTTCAAAATTCAAAGAGTTGAATCATTCGTTCAAAGGTGAGCACGGACAATGTCTCAATCTTCCACCTTTTTAGAATAGAGTTGGTAAAAATAAGCAAGTATCTACGTAACTATTGGTATATTAGTAAATATTACCTCACCAGGTAACATACACCATTCTTTCCTCGTGGGAAATATTTTTGCCATCATTCAGAAGCTGCGATGGCATTAGCTAAACTGAAGACACTGAAGAAATCCTTAACTGTCATGCTTATTGACTTAATGACAAAGGTTAAACATGTGTGTCTGTGGCCTCTGCAAGTTGTTCTGAATATCATTTGACTCCAAAGAGCAGGTGGCAGATATAATCAATAGAGGAATGTGTATTAACAAAGTTGAGTTCGCATCCTTCTTCTCAAGTCTGGGAAAATGTAGCCTGTTGCACATGGTGATGACTGCTTAAACATGGCCTGTGGCAATGGTGGTGCATACCATCAGAAATTCTAGCTGACCCTGCATATAAGATTTCTTCTGCAGAGAGAGATCTTACCCAAGGCTTCTGGGCCAGTTTTAATTGTTGAATCACTAAAGGCCATGTTTAAGTATGCTCATTTCTAGGGGTGATTGGAGAAACTGGCCCAGACTATTACAGAGCAAAGCCAACTATCATTTCAATCCAGTGCATGGAAAATAGGGATGCACCGATACCACTTTTTTGGAAACGAGTACGAGTACTTGCATTTCAGTACTCGCCGATACCGATACCGATACCGAGTACTTAATAACAACATGATTTAAATTTGCAGGTAACAGCTTTAGTCCTATAATTTAACAAAAAACAAACAAACAAGGGACTAGTTTGGAATTAAGAACTGTTGAGTATTGCAGCATCGACAGCGATCAACTCGAAGGAAAATGACGACGGAGGCAAAAATGTCCTTAATATTTTGGGAACTTTATTCCACATGAACATGCGGCAAAACTTCCCTCATGGGTGCCATTTTTGTTGGTGGTATACTTTTTTCTTTTTTTCTTAGGGGTGTGATGACCCAGCATCCGTGCTCTTACAATGAAACAGTGCCTCCTTGTGGTGACAACTAAAATACTGTCTCTGTTAAACCACAGTAACCATAATGCAGTTAAACACTGTGCAACATGAGTACACACAATGAATATCTTAACAAGAACATTTATTTAAAATGAAAAGCATGTTGTATGCAACATATTACAGAATAAATAATTATAAAAAAACTAAATTTAATTTTAAATTTGTTCATCTGTTTCTCTGTTTAGAAGTCTCACTAGCACAGTCACAGCTGGGATGACATCAGAGGCTAGTGCGTAGTAGCTGCTCACTTTTTTAGTTAGTTCCTCAAAGGGGGCGAGGATGGCAACAGTCGTCTCCATAAGATCCCATTGGTGAGCGGTGAGATAGTCAGGGAATTTGTGCTCGGACACATACACGCCCAGCACTCGCTTTTTCTCAATGAGGGACTGGAGCATGTAATACGTGCTGTTCCAGCGCGTCTGTACGTCCTGCTGCAGTCTCTTTATTGGCTGGTTGAGCTGTCCCTGAATGTCCTCGAGGCGGGAGTAGGCTAAGGCGGAATGTTTAAAATGCCCAACTATTTTCCGTCCCACTGCTATAGCATCAGCTATGCTCCTCTGTGCTAATAAGCGTGGGTAAACTCTTTGTACTCGTTGTTGTGTTGGGATTTTAGGTGCTTGATTAAATTGCTTGTGTTAAATGCGCTACCTTTAGAGCCTCCTCTGGACAATTTTGCTGAGCACAATTTGCCGTCCGCCACTTGGGGCCTGGGGGCGGGCACTCGGGGCCTGTGAATAACCCCTTACATGCCGCTCAAACATAGACAGGTCTCAGACCGGTCCAACCCCCCCCGATACCGGTCCTTGGTATGGGGGGGGGGGGGGGAAGAGAGAGACTTTTAACGAGTACGAGTACTTTAGAAAACGTGGTATCGGTGCATCCCTAATGGAAAAGATCATTTTTAATAAATTTATTTGAAGCACCTTGAGGCGACATTTGTTGTGATTTGGCGCTATATAAATAAAATTGAATTGAATTGAATTGAATTTATGTGGTATAGTATACGGTGGACAAAATGCACGCAGACAATAAAGTTAGTATATAATCCTCTCAGTTAAAGCACAGTTACTATACACCAGTGAGAGATAAAAAAAATGACATTCACATTGAAGGACAGCTGCATTTAAGATATGCACTGCAGATGTTTTTGTGTCCTTTATGTAATGAAAGAGTAATTATGTAAATTGTTTTTCCTGCCATTCGATCTCTCAGTTGTTTGGCTTATGTTTTTTCTAATTCAAAAAGAGAGAGCAGCAATACTATACATTTCATAGTGGACATGTCCAAACACATATACTGCTTAAATGTAATCTCCAGGATTTGGTGTCTGGATTTAAGGTCCTGCAAAACAGCATTAAGCATATGCAGATGCATGCTCAAAAACACCTAAAGCTTTGGTGAGGCTGAACTCAAATACCTATGAATACAAAAACAAGCTTAAACATAACAGCTTTATTGAAAATAATATTTTTTTCCTGAAACGCATTGTTAAGCACCTACACTATTTGTAATAGAAGAAACTGTAATGAGAAATGAAAATCCTGATGAGAAAGTCAGTTCTATAAAGCCAGTTAATCAATCACAGAGAGCCAAAAGGATGCAGTTACCTGAAGCATTGCACAAAACGACTTGATTACAGTTGCTGTTGATATAAAGAGTTGTGAGTTGTTACACTGACGTGAACTGTTTGTAAAATTCGTGACCAAAAGAGATCCGACTGTGACACGCAGTTAACACTCACAGACATTCACCTTGTATCTACATATAAAAAGCAGCTGGGATCAATATGGAGACACAGAGGGCTGTTGGAATGGAAAATCAATGGCCACAAACATTCATTACGGGAAAAATCGTCACAGACAGTTTGTGCTTTTACCGCCTAGGGTCAGGTCAGCATGTTGCAGTGTCAAAGAGTTCACCTCTGACGCACAAGAATGACTTATCGGTGCGCCACTTTTATCTTCTTCAATAGGCCTTTTTTTATGTGGGCTTCAGCATTGCTGAAAGAAGCCAAGTTAAAGGCAGTAGGAGATGCAAACACTACAGATCTTTTTTACTCCCAGGTATGAAATATTAAATGGAGTTTTAACGATAGCTGTGTGCACCTCAGCAGGAATCTGACAGCTCTTAAAATACAGGGCAGGGGTTGGAACACAGAGAAATGGAGGGCTAGAGAAATATACAGAATTAAAGCTGAGGGGGTGCATTTTTGTCTGGAGAAATTGAAGTCAGCTCCCCGCTGAAGATTTTGCTTTAATATTGTATAAAAATGCAGCGCGATCATGTGTTTATTATCTGTTCGAGGGGTATGAATGATGCTTCCTCCGAAATCCACGTTATTTTGCTGTATGGTGGCTTCGTAATAGCTATTTCATTTAACTGCGTAGATATAATTGGTGCAAGAGGGGAAAAATAGATGTCTAATCCCCATCCTTACTCTCCCTGTCTATCTTCCTTTTCTCTGTCTTCCACATTTTTTTCCTCTTGTCTCTGGATAGCAATCAATAGTTATTATCTGCTGAGTGTCGCAATAGCACTGCACAGAGCCCCCATTCTGAGTTGATGGTGCTTTTTCATTATAGCTGACACTAGTCTAAACAAAGCAGGCCTATTTCCCTGCCACCAGACAAACACAGTCTCCATAATGGCACCAGATAAAAGAGAAGCAGGAGGGAAAATTGAGTTTCACATAATGGGGAATCAGTAACTCGGGACTACTTCTTTTCTCGCTCCATTTTTCCCTTTTCCATGTCTTTCTGTGAAGTATTTGGCTAATACACAAACTGATTGCATGTTAATTTCTTACATCTTGCCACTAGTCTATCCATTCCTCAACAACAATAGCATTTCTTTTTTTTTAATCCAATCGTCCACACATCCATTCATACAGTTGTCTGTCTGCCTGTCTGTCTGTCCATCGGTTTGTCCTGTCATTCATCCGACTGTCAGTCGATAGGTGCGTAGGGGGTAAGGTTGTTTTGTTTTGACGGGGTTGTTGTTTCATAAAATAAATAAATGATATCTGCGCAGCAGAGTGGAAAGCATAACGAATGGCAGTTGGAGAAAAGGCAATTTGGGGAGAAGTGCACTGGCTGGCAAAGGAACAGAATGGGTTTTTACTGTGAAGTATAACCAATGCATTACAAAACACATCACCAGAGGTTTATTGAAAAAGCCAAGTACCCCTCACACCCCTCCTATGAAAATGGCAAACATTATCATGGCCTACATGGTTAGGCACTGAAAGTCACTTTCAGAAAGTCAAGGGATAAGTTTTTATTGCAGCGGTACAATGAAATGGAGCCCCAGGTGAATGACGGAGCAAGAGGTGGTTAATCTACAACGCAGTTACACGTGTAGATGCAGATAAGTTTCATGACACATGGCGAGGAGTCACTGTTGGAGAGATCCATTGCGATTTTTATTTACAGACTACAAAATTTTGCTGTGCACATGGGACCTCCTACATAAATCAGAAAAATTACAGCAAGGCAAAGCACCACTTAAAATTTGTAGTGGGGTAGCTCACCAAAATTTATCTACTATACTAAAATCATAACCAGCTTACAAAAATGTCACCCTTCTTGGGGTCCAGAATATCACTGAAGACATTTCAGGTTTTATTATTTCTATTTTTTGATTAGTGAAAAGTCCCCTGTCGCCTACAAGCCACTGAGTGGACTGGGTGATATTTGACAGGCCGCTGAGCCAGCAAAGGCACTAAATGTAGCTTAGGAAAAGTGTTTTATAACCAGCGTTATTTACTTATCATTTATTAGCGGGCTCAGATAATAGTGCATCTAAATGAACTGCAATCCAATGGTAGAAGTAAGTTCTTAGTGTGCAACTGCCAAACCCTTGTTAATTTAGATATAAACACAAGAATGACATTTAAAACAAAACCCAAAACCAAAAGAAAAAACATAAACAGCCGTCAGTTTATATAGGCTACTAATTATGGCCTTACTAAAGAGCACTACCCCCTTCTGTATCTAAATCTTCCACGAGTCTTATCTAGAGTGCATCTAGTTGTACTGTTCTACAATCTACTGTTATCTATTGTTATCGAGTTCTTATCTAGAGTACCTTTACTTGTAACCTCATTTCAAATCAGCTATGACTACTTTAAAAACCACAAAAATCACCTGTAATCGACTTTGACTGTTTATTTTGGTTTTTACGTGCTCCTGTTCACACTGACTGTAAATACCTTGGCTAAATATAGCTGAAAGCTGTGTCTTTGAAGATGCAAATTAAAAAGGCAATCAAAGCCAATCATCAGCTTTTAGCAGTGACAGAGTGAAAACCTGTATATGATTGGCCTGTTGTATGATGTTTAAATTATCTCCAAGGATGTTTTTAAGCTGTCAGAGAATAATTTTAGCTCATAAAAAGAGTTTTCGTATGAGTAGAAGGTGACGTTCACTTTCATAAACATCATTGTTTTTGTGTGGCATCACGTTTGCTCTTCTCCAGTTTACATTTTTAGTTTTATTTTGACTGTTGATTCACACCAACAAGATTAAAATGCTTCTTAACTTTGCTTGAATTTCTCAGGCATTGTTTGCTGCTTATGTCTGCTTTCCCCTCAAATTTCATCCATACTTTGAATAAAGAAGAGACATCAACTGAGCATAATCGGTGCTACACAGGCCGCACTACACTGTGTTCTCTGTGCTGTTCATTTGGATCAATTGAATGTATCTGCTGTAACCGGTGTGTGGAAACCAGACTGGGTGGATAAAAGTATTGCATATATTGCATTGCATTTTTGCTATTACATTGTTCTAATACATACTTGATAGGACAAAGCAAATTGCTGCCTTTTTGTTCATAGAAAGCTTGTTTTAATAACATAGTTATGCATTAATATAGTTTTTCAAAAAAGCCATGACCATAAAGGATTAGTAGCAAAGTAGTAGAATTTCACCTGTTAAAACCAAAAAGACATATCTATTTAGAATTTGGTCTCCCAGTAGTTTTCTTAGAGCATTTGCACAGGACCCCTGACTACCTCTCCTCTCCTCTCTCTTCACTGACTTGACTATGCAACTTAAATTTCAATTTGTCGAAGAGAACAAATTGTGATGTGAGTCTTCCTCCTGGAAGTGAGTCTTCCTCCTTGTGCAGCTCTGCACAAGGTCATCTCCTTGTGTAGAGCTGCAAAAGGAGATGACCTTGAAGGGGAGATCTGCCAAATTTAAAACACATATAACATTTTAAGGAAGAGATTGTATATATCTTTCTGATAGTACCTGATACAGACAATCTTAATATTGCAATGAACCACTGATTGAGATGAGACTGTCAACACTACATTAAATATTATTTTTTATTATATAAAATACTTGAATGTTCACTTTAAATTTTTGAAGACTATTACCAATAGCAGCACTTTGTGCTTGTTCCGACATGTACCTGATCACGATCCTCTAGGCTCCATCGAAAATATGTCTGTTTCTGGGGAAAAACTAAAGTGGAGGCAATGGAGACATTGTTATAGAGCCACAATACCTCATGTCTTTCATACATGTACAGTGTTTGCCCCTCCACGCTGATGATCAGAGTACAAGAGTGATCTCCCTATTTGTTTGAAATCCACATTCCCTGACACAATATGAAATTCTCTTGCTGGGTAATAGCCCTATTATTTGCTGAATATTGCATTAAACTACTTTAGTTGGCATTGTGTTGTGTGCCTGGGAGAGCGCATTAGCTTCACTACATGAATGGGTGTTTTCGTGCTGTTCTGATGCAGTGTTTATGTGTTTAACAAGTGTTTACTTCAGGCAGAGATATCCTCTAGGAGCTATAGGTAATGTACTGGTAATCTCAGCAGCAAAAATAAATAGTGTAATGATGATAAGATTAGCTGTAGCCCTGTGTTTGCTGACTGGCTAAAGAGAAGGAAGGGTAGCATCTGGAAAGAGTAATGGAAGAATCCCACTATCAGCTGTACTTGCAAAGATAAATGTGCTGTAGGTAGCTTTGTATATATATTACAAATTAAAGGGAGCAAATGCATGAAGTTGACCTTTCAGTGGATTATGATCACATTATATTCAATATTTTGCTATGAGTGTCATGGGTTTAAGGAGTAATGCAATGAGATGAATTTTGTGGAAATGTTATTAAGAGTATAGTAAATACAAAGTTGGGGTCTATAATAAGCTGCAAACTTAGAGATTTGCATAAAGAGTTGTAAACATCTGAATAATAAAGCAAGTCGCAGTCGCTTATAACTGTTAAGGAATATTAGAAAAAACGATGATTACTATGATGACTTTTTAGTTTATGTCAGTACTGCATGAAAATGTTCATTCAAATTCAAGACATGCACATTTAGGTGAATATGTCCTTACCCTCCGTTAGTTATTCATGATTATTCTTCACCACAGTTTGACAATAGTCTTGTCACAGGACTACGGAGAACAACAAGAAGGAATAAAACACAAAAATTAAAAATTTACAGTTCAGTCTAAGTCTTTCATAACTGCTGCCTTCTACTGAATGGGAAAGTTAAACCTCTCTTTGAAGTTAAAGGAGGAATCCTCAGATGTACACGCTACACACTGCCACACTATATCACATTTATGGGTTCATTTGCAGTATCAAATAAGTAGGCCGGGGGAGAAGATAACCTCCAAAATACTACGACAAGCAATTTTTTTTTTTTAATTTTTTGTGTTAATCTGCCAAAAGTCTACATACACTGCAATGCATTTTTTCTTTATCAGTTTACTGTGTCTACAGTCATTGCACAAACTGATTTGTAAACACATCTCAAACCACACAGTTCTTTCGATTCTTCACATGCAGTGGTGTTCTCTGTCTCTCTCTCCTCCTCTCTAACAGACACAAACATAAAAACACACAGGCACACAATTCACACAATTCAAAGACACAAGGGATGGTCACCTTCCTGCTCAGTGGGATGCTTTCTGCACCTGAGAAAACAATGCTGAAATATTGGCATTCAGAGAGCAGAAAGAAGCCAAAGGCCAGGGAGAGGGCACCTAACCAGAGAGATAGAAATGAAATGATTTCTTGGAGTACAGACAGCAGGGGTAAAAAAAATGTAAGTGTAAATAATTGATGAAATGTTTTTGCTTTCATGGTTATCTATTTGAGAGCAAAGGAGAATTCCCACAATTATTGCATAAAGATATTAATGCGACCAAAGAAATCAATACATATGATGCACATATTACGGCACATATCGTATCTGATCATGCACGTTCATATTCAGTGGCACAAATACTCACTTTACACATCTCTTTTAAAGACTATCTGAACATTTTTTCTAGGCTTCTTATATCGCAAAAAGAATGAAAATCTAAAAGAATAAAAATACCTATAGGCCACAGAAACCCATGATATAAATTTACAGATAAATCTGCAACTTAGCAAGTCCTTTCTTATCGCATTAATTTTACCTCTCTCTGTCTCCTCATTGAGACTGCACTTCTCCATGACGGGTGATAGCAGACTGTGAGGCCTGCTTAGTTGTTGCTGCTGGTACTACTGTTGACTGTGCAGTAGCTGCAGCAGCCCAGACAGCTAACATGTTGGTTAAATTGACACATTTTGCTGCAACTAGTTTTAGTTTCTTTTTCTGTCTTAGTTGGATCAGGTGACCCTAAATCCTATCTTAGTAATGCTGCAATAGGCCTAGGCTGTTGGGTGATTCCCATTATGTGTTGAACGTGTCTTCTTCAGTCACCTTTTTCACTAACTATGTGTTTATTTCTCTCTTTTCCACAGTGTTCTGTCTTTCTCCCCTTACCGGTCACAGAAAATAGCTGCCCCTCCTTGAGGCTGGCTCTGCCAGTTTTTCCTCTCCACTGTCACCAAGTGCTTGCTCATAGTGGATCTGATTGTTGGGACTTTCTCTGTAATATTGTCCGGTCTTTTCTTTACAAAATAAAGTGCTGTGGTGCTATTTTAAAAAAATAATTGGACTGAATTGTTTTTACTCTTTATGTCACTATAGTATCTTACTATTTTAACTTTTGGGTTTGTAGTAACAGATAACGTTTGGGATATCTTGTGTTTTACACCTCGTTTATTAGTACTAGCGGTAGTCTCTATCAGTCTTCTATAGTTATTTCCTGTTTCACTTTGAAGATCTTTTTTCTGTCTTGTATCAGGCAGGACTCAAGCACATTGCTTGAACACCTGATGGGGCATTATCTTTGCCGCAGGAATAATAAATCCCAACAAGTCAAAAGAGCTGAGCTTTAGTTAGTAGGTAGCATCAGCAAAGCTGGCTGGTTAGCAACTGGTTTATAACTTTCATTGCAATTCACTGGAACATTTTGATGCCAAACTGCAAAAGTGATCACGTTGTTCTCTCAGGCTTTGCATCGTATGATTTCATTGGCTAATAGCTTCACTTGAACATTTGAATAAACATGATTTGATAGCCTGATGCTTGCCTATGTCACCCCATTCAAAACGAATGAGAAGTCAGGCATGCATCCATGTGATTCCTGCCTTATGCTTCCTGTTGGTCTCTCCCTTATTGTCCTGATTGTCTTCAACTGTGTGATTGCTTTAATCTGTCTGTCCGCACGCTCCTAATCAGTCTAGTGTGTATTAATAGCCTGTCTCGCTCTTTGTCCTTGTCGAGTTCTTTGATAATGTTCCATGTCATATTGGTGATGTGCCCTGTTTTTTGTTTGTTTTTAACTCTTTATGTTTAGTTAAATATTAGTTTCATGGTGTTTCCTTTATATTCTGTAGCTTTTACTAATTTATAGACTTCCCAACAATCTATATTGAGGTTGGTTATTGCTTTTTTCTTTTGCAATTGTTGTTTCATGGTGTTTCCTTTATATTCTGTAGCTTTTACTAATTTATAGACTTCCCAACAGTCTATATTGAGGTTGGTTATTGCTTTTTTCTTTTGCAATTGTTGACTTGTAAAAGCCTATATAACATTTTTTACAATTCACAATTCATTAACCACACAGAGAAGGAATCGTTTAAATTAAATATGTTCATTTAAGCAAACAGTATGATTAAAGTTCCTCATGACTGGGCCAAGTGTCCTCTTTTTTGGAAATCAAAATATGGTCACCCTAGGTTAGTTGTGAGTTTATTTAGTCTTGACTTGGGAATAGTAGAGTTTTTACTTCCATACCTAGATCAGGTTGATTTTTTTATTTTTTACTTTTTGGTTGTTGTTTTTTGGTTTTGTTTTAGAACGTTAGCCTAAACGGCATGGGAGACTGACGTGAGTGTAACATTTTAGCCACTGTAAATACTCTTCATCTCTCAGGTTGTCATAGTACTGTAACCCTGCCAGCAGCAGTCATTGTGAAATAAACATACAATCAGTGGCCTTTTTGTGTAAGTGTCAAGTTTCACCAAGAGTGCAGAATTGCTGAAAACGCATGCCAATGTTTTCACTAGCTTTAATTATTCATTAAAAATGTGTTGTCTGTTTGTCCTGATAAGCTGCAGACTCATTCGTTTTTTTGTGTCGTCATGTGAGCATAGCTAGCTGCGCTGTAGAGAGTGCTTTTAACTTTCCATAGTCGATGTTCTTTTCCATGAAAATTACAACTTTTATTTTCCTACTTTGTGACTGTTGCAATGGAAAAAAACGAAGTAACCCCCCCCCTCCCAAAAAACAACTTAATTTTGAATTTTAATGCCAAAACATTTCACGTTCTTTCTCTTCCTGTCGATTGTCCTTCACCAAGTTATATCAGCAAAGTCTTCCCTCCGTAAGTGCTTCCTGTGGCTTTAACTTTCAGACAAAAAGGCAAAAGTTTAGAAATCCAGAGTTAAAGCTCTTCCAACAATCAAGCTTGTTAGCAGCAGTGCATGGGGTTTAAATTGGCAGCTCAGAGGTGACAGGTGTGTGGTCCTGCATTGCCTGTATTTGTATTCATCTCACTTTATTTAAGAGGATGTGTGTGTAGCAGGGAGCAGAGGGATAACAAAAGACAGTCTAATCAATTAGGCTTTCTAGGGCTTTGCTTTGCTTTCTACATCCTAATCAGATACAACCATAATTCTCCTCTGCCAAAAACACATAAGGAGGCCACCCTAATGAAGAGCGCGGTACAGCCATGTCAGCCCACTGAGGAGACAGCGAGAGCCAGTACTAGTTTCTTCTCCAACATTTCCACTTCTCAAATACTGACCAGGAAGATTTGATGTTGGAAATGCTCAAGCCTACTGTCACATCTTCCCCAGCGGTGATGAAATGGTTGTTTTGACAGCAATGTAAACCTCTGGCCAATCCTCTCATGTAATGATCTGACAGTTGTGACCTTCATAGGAACCTGTCCAGTGACCCCGCAGGTGGAAAGCTGAGGCTGCACTGGTATTAGTAGACAGACGCCTCTTCAGGGAATGGGGCAGATATAAGAGAAAATGTTTGGCACACGGGAGAGAGCAGCTTGGAGACACAGTAATTTGTCTGGTTGTGAGGCTGGTGAGCAGAGTCAGGGTCGCACAGGGGTAAGGCCAGAGTGTATACTAACAGCACATGATGAGCGTGTGCTGCTACTGGAGCGTAAAGTCACAGTGCACGGTGAAAATAACCAATGCTGAACTCCAATTTTGGCTTATTTAGAAGGAACACAGAAACTCTCAGCTTGCTTTTTTCCCTTTCTGAGTCACTTATTGACCCTTACTTAAAAGCATCACAGGTGTCAGTGTAGGTCCACAAAGGACAGTTCAAACATAGCTGCAGATTATTGAATTTTTTTCTCTCTCAAACACACTTTTTCGTCCCTAAAATTCACATTTTATAGCTGTATAGTTTTGGAGAGTGAGATTATTTTCCTGTCATGTATAACACGTAATTAGTCTTGTCCACTACAGAGAAGTCACTTAATAGATGTTTTGGCTTTTGCTGTGAAGACCAGAGGTGTATTCAGGGGCCCATGGCACTGTTCCGTTTACCATACTGTGAATGTAATTAAATCCAAGAGCTGCCAGTATTTACTGGCAAGGGGGGCAGCCTCTCTGCGCTTCTCAAACAGCCCTCCATCTGTCTGATTGGATTGTGGACCCAGGCTGTACCAGACATGACATAGGCACTGGAGAAGGATTCCAGACTGAGATCCCCAACCAACCTCATGCTGTTTTTAATACATTATAACCTAGCCAGGGGGATTCAGACGCAGAAGCTAAAAAGCACTGTGTTTGTTTGTATACATGGATGTGATGAGACCACATATACTCACTCAAAGTAAGTACAGAGGATTTGTGTCTTCGCTGTTTTTTCTTTTCTTATAAGACTAGCAAAGCTTTGACATATAGCGGATACACTGTGCACTATAAAACGTTTAGTGTCAGCACAGTACTGAAAGGGGCAAAGGCACACAGATTTACTGTCTAGTGGGTTTAATGACTGTGATACAAAGATCCGATTGGAAAACCACAGCATAAGACACAGATCATATTTTAATTGATTCCTTGACAATATAATGCATATTGGAGATTCACCCAGCACTGTGACTGGAGAGGTTGATCACACAGTCTTGGATGCCAAACCACAATATCTTTACCACTTTAAGAAAGTGCTTATTTTAACTGATGATGTTTTTTTGTAATGGATGTTTTGACTTGTTTCTTTTATCTAGTCTTTAGGCCCTGTGGCCATTTAGCTGTGAAAAATCAAGTGTATCAGATATTTGTATGAATTTAGATTTTCTGATTGGAAGCCCTTAAACTAAATTACACTGAGTAAGAATCAACATTCAATTTCCAGCAGTTTGAAAATGCAGTTTGACTCTCTATTGCCTTTCCGGGGTTTGTAAATCCATATGGATTTCCACTGCTGAGTGCGCCTCGTGTCACTCCCTCTAGCTATCTACCGCTTCACAATCTGAACATGACTAGTCTACGAGCACTGTGGCATCTCTTAATATGATATATATAAAACCTCTGTCTGTTTGTTTGTTTATGAACTCCTCATACACAATCTATATTTGAGCAACTAAAATTGGCACAAAGGTACATTTTAGGTCCCTGCAGAGCCGTTGAACGGAAGAGCTGTGTCATCTCGGCTGACTCCAATGGATAACTTTTTACAACAATGGCTGATCATGGAGCCTCGCAATAGTTGAGAAACTTAGCAACATAGAGTAGCTACACAACAGAGATATAGCAGCACAGAAGTTTGAGATGCATTTTAAAAGGTAGCAGGTTAATTAAAACACCTCTGTATGTTATCAGCACACATTTCAATTGCCCGCTAAGCAAGCTAGCTATTTGAGGGCTACATGACCCATGTGATGACACAAAATTCTGAACCCCCGCTGACACGACTCTGACTTACTCAAGCACTCAGGGTTCTATAATAGATGCTATGGTGTTATCATGTTGCCTGGCAACCAGATACCAACAGGCTATAATGACCCATTTATAGCATTTATGCAGCTTTAACACCTTTAAAAAAACAAAAGAAACATTGTTTCAGTTTTATTTCACACCAGTAACATCTCGTTTCTAGCCACAAAACCTTAACTATGCATGATCTTATCATGTTACCTAGCAACCAACTAACAACAAACTAAAATCACAGAGTAAAACAAAATACTATAGTCAAAATATATACAGTGCTTGCATTTATGTAGTAAGGAAATCTAACACATTTTGCCACAGGTGTCAGGTTCATTGTGTTTTTGTCTCTAAATGTAGTCATCACTTAGGTGAGACAAAGGCCTGATGTTTGAAGCGTGTCTTCAATAGAATCACGTGGGACTCTGGGTTGTAGGATCTTCTTTGGAGTGTGAAATAACTTTGCCACTCTTCCATTTTCTGCTGATTAGACCCTGTTACCTCCTGTTCCTTGGACAGTTGTTCTTCGTGAGTACAAAGACTATCAGAACAGTATGTCCTTGTCATGAGCTCTGCATGGAGGCACCAGTCTTGCTTATTACTTCTTTATGTGAAAACAACAAAAAAAGAAAAAAAGTGGAAAAAAGGAATAACTGGAAAGAAGTCAAGGCTGAAGCAGAGAGACACCCTCTGATTATGGCAGTTAGAGCTTATTGTATGTGGGGGAAAGGTAGTGATTGAGATGGGGGCAAGTCCTTGGAAGTCAGAGCTGGAGTGACTGAATGAAAACAATGACAGTTATGATGAGGTCTTCTTGATGTGGCCTCTGTGCTGAGCCAGCAGGACCAGAGATGGAGCTGTGGGAGAGGGCAAAAGAGTCTCCTGTGGAGACACTGATCAAATGCGGTGTTCAGAATAGCAATGTCGTACAAAGAAAGGACAAATACAGATATAGCCTTTGGTCTGAGTTTCAGGGAAGAGGGAAAAGAAAGAAAAGGAAATGCCAGACAGCAAAAAGGTTTGTGTATGACGATGTTCCTTTAAGACAGTGAAAAAGCAAAATGTATTTGTAAAATTATAAAGCCATTTCAGGGTTTTCCATTTGTTGCTATCTTTCGTTGTGCTGCACTCATCTACACACTCAGTTCAATCATAGAAAAACTTCAGTCTTCTTTGTAGGTTCAGTCTGGGTTAAATCATTTTCTTCTCCCAAGTCACCAAGGTTGCAGCAAAGTATGGCCATTTCACTGTTTATTCAGCTGTTGTTCAGATGTACACGTGTGATTCTTTTCACTTCAGCCGATTTCCAACTCTTAGTTGTGAATAATGAGTATTAGTATTAGTATTATGTTTTTGCTGTATTTTCTGATTGTGCATTGGGGTTTCATTTCATTTCAGTTAGATTACCCATTAGAGGGCACTCTTTATCCTTATACCCTTAAGCCACATCGCCATAATGCTTTCTCCCCTTTTCAAATCTTTCATCTTTGTTTTTCAACCATCATTTTATTCATTTGGTGCTATATCCTTCTTACTGGATCTTCTATTCTTGCTGCTTTTGTCACTGTCTTCCCCCCTCCCTGTTTAGAGCCTTTCCCTTTTTTTTCTCTTTATCTTACTCCCCATCATGCCATAAGGACTCTCTCCACCAGCTCTCCATTCAACCAAATGTCGGCATTCATCACATCATCCAGGAACAGCTCAACATGACTACAGAAATGGAATGTAATATGCAGCTTCTATGTAATTTCTCACAACTGAAAAAAAATATCCTGAAATGAAATGAGATGAAATGGTAGCAGTGTGGGACTCCTCAGAGAAACTCTTATAAAAAATACATCTTATTAGCATTTCCAGATATACATCCGTGAGGTAACTAGACTCTTCTTTGTAGGAGTCTGAGCTAAAGAAATTAACCCATCAGAAGACTAATAACATTTTGTTGCTTTCAATTAAATATGCATTGCCATGATTTTAGATCTCATTTTTATTTTTCACTGGTTTCTGCTGCAAAATCACTGAATGTGTCACATATGTGTATCTACAGTCTGTGGGACACAGTGGAGAAGTTATTATTCTGCTGACCATTTTAATAGTTTGTGAGCAATTGAAAGAGAACTGTGAAATTTCTCTAAAATAATTTTCTTGTTTTTAAACCAATGTGGGTTTGATACAATGTAGAATTTAATAAAATTTGTAATTTTAGACCAGTTATACTAAATTTCAGAGATAATTTATATATAAGAATATTATGGGGGAAGGGATTCTGAAAGTTGAACCAAAAAGCTTCCACAGAATTTTTTTAAAAGTAAAAATAATACTTGATACACTATGATAGTGTCATTAAATTTCAGAATTAACACAGAAGGACGTTTAATTTAAATGGAGCAAATTTTGAAAGCTAACTCAGATTGATCATTTTAGCAGCCCAACATAAATACACATCATGAAAACACCTCTCTAACGCTTACAGTGGGGCAAAAAAGTATTTAGTCAGCCACCGATTGTGCAAGTTCCCCCACTTAAAATGATGACAGAGGTCAGTAATTTGCACCAGAGGTACACTTCAACTGTGAGAGACAGAATGTGAAAAAAAAATCCATGAATTCACATGGTAGGATTTGTAAAGAATTTATTCGTAAATCAGGGTGGAAAATAAGTATTTGGTCAATAACAAAAATACAACTCAATACTTTGTAACATAACCTTTGTTGGCAATAACAGAGGTCAAACGTTTACTATAGGTCTTTACCAGGTTTGCACACACAGTAGCTGGTATTTTGGCCCATTCCTCCATGCAGATCTTCTCAAGAGCAGTGATGTTTTGGGGCTGTCGCCGAGCAACACGGACTTTCAACTCCCGCCACAGATTTTCTATGGGGTTGAGGTCTGGAGACTGGCTAGGCCACTCCAGGACTTTCAAATGCTTCTTACGGAGCCACTCCTTTGTTGCCCGGGCGGTGTGTTTTGGATCATTGTCATGTTGGAAGACCCAGCCTCGTTTCATCTTCAAAGTTCTCACTGATGGAAGGAGGTTTTGGCTCAAAATCTCACGATACTTGTCCCCATTCATTCTGTCCTTAACACGGATCAGTCGTCCTGTCCCCTTGGCAGAAAAACAGCCCCATAGCATGATGTTTCCACCCCCATGCTTCACAGTAGGTATGGTGTTCTTGGGATGCAACTCAGTATTCTTCTTCCTCCAAACACGACGAGTTGAGTTTATACCAAAAAGTTCTACTTTGGTTTCATCTGACCACATGACATTCTCCCAATCCTCTGCTGTATCATCCATGTGCTCTCTGGCAAACTTCAGACGGGCCTGGACATGCACTGGCTTCAGCAGCGGAACACGTCTGGCACTGCGGGATTTGATTCCCTGCCGTTGTAGTGTGTTACTGATGGTGACCTTTGTTACTTTGGTCCCAGCTCTCTGCAGGTCATTCACCAGGTCCCCCCGTGTGGTTCTGGGATGTTTGCTCACCGTTCTCATGATCATTTTGACCCCACGGGATGAGATCTTGCGTGGAGCCCCAGATCGAGGGAGATTATCAGTGGTCTTGTATGTCTTCCATTTTCTGATGATTGCTCCCACAGTTGATTTTTTCACACCAAGCTGCTTGCCTATTGTAGATTCACTCTTCCCAGTCTGGTGCAGGTCTACAATTCTTTTCCTGGTGTCCTTCGAAAGCTCTTTGGTCTTGGCCATGGCGGAGTTTGGAGTCTGACTGGTTGAGGCTGTGGACAGGTGTCTTTTATACAGATGATGAGGTCAAACAGGTGCCATTCATACAGGTAACGAGTGGGGGACAGAAAAGCTTCTTACAGAAGATGTTACAGGTCTGTGAGAGCCAGGGATTTTCCTTGTTTGAGGTGACCAAATACTTATTTTCCACCCTGATTTACGAATAAATTCTTTACAAATCCTACCATGTGAATTCATGGATTTTTTTTTCACATTCTGTCTCTCACAGTTGAAGTGTACCTCTGGTGCAAATTACTGACCTCTGTCATCATTTTAAGTGGGGGAAGTTGCACAATCGGTGGCTGACTAAATACTTTTTTGCCCCACTGTATGTGATAAATAATTTCAAACATGCTGTCTGACAGAAATATTATTTTTTTATTACACACAAGTACCCACGTTATTCATGTTCTTTATTTGATTTTGTTGTTGATATGATTTATTTCTTGTAGAAAGTCACATTTACTTTAGATGAATAACATCCTGCTGCTTCTATCAACAATTTCACAATCAATAAACATTAATGACCAGGTTCCACTATGAGCCGTACATGCCCATTCCACAGTGCTATAAGTTAATCTTGGGTTCATCTGCCCAAATAAAATTTTAAAGAACCTTGCAGGTTCTTTATGATGTTTGCTAGCAACGTCTAATCTGACCTTCATGGTCTTGAGTGTAATCATTGGTTTACAGCTTGTCGTAAACTCTCTGAATTTATTTCCATAAAGGCATTCCTTGATTTTTGGACATTGAGTAGAGTGCTTTTGACTTGGTTAGATGCTGTGAAGTTGTTTTTCTTAACCATGGAAACAATTCTGTCATCATGCACTTTCCTTGTCTTCTCTGGTCTTTCAGGCCTTTGGTGTTGAAAGTGCATTCCTTCTTTTTAACAGTGTCTGTCTCTATCTGATGGGTTTATTTGGGGTTTTCAAATAAACAGAGACCTCCCTCACTTGCACCAATATGTCTTTTTACATTACACTGTAAAGCTATTAAATTCAAATTCAACACTTTTAATTAAATTCAGATATTATGTCTCCTTCATTTGTCATGAAATTACTGTCCCATTAATGTTGAACCTCTGAAAACAAGGGCATGTTTATAAAAGAAAAATGCTGTAAATGCTAAATTTTTGTAAAAACTCCTTGAATTAAAGATAAAAGTCTGCACTTCACTCACATATTGATTGTTTGATTTACAGTCCACTATGATGGTGTACAGAGGCAAAACTACAAAAAGTGTGTCTTTGTCCCAAACATTATGCAGGGCACTGTAGATTTGTATGTCAGCAGTGATTTTTTTCAGCAATCATGGTCAGGATTTAAAAAAAAAACAGAAGAAAAATATTGAATATGGATTTGTAGTCACTTCACTTTCAGATTTGCGAACGAGAGCATTTAAATTAATTTAAAAAAACATACAAACAAAATACGACAGTAAATTCAGGAATCACGAATTTATTCAGTTGCTGGAGTATCAAAAACACATTTATGGATATTTAAATGAAACAGAGCAGAAGTGATCTAAACTTAGTTGAAGGATAAGTTTTGTATTTGGTTTTATGGACAGAAAGATTTGTCCAGTGAGGAAAAAAAGTTTGCATTTGTTCACAGATATTGGTTGATAATAAAAACGGCCAACACCACAAAAGCTTCTTTATTGTTTTAAACAATAAAGCTATTTAAGTACAACTGTTTAATAGTCCACTGTGTCAGTTTCAAGGAGTGCCTTTCACAAGCGTGAAACGGACGCACATGCAGTTGCAGTAAGTTGTAGTAAGCTGTGGTACCAGCAGACAGAGATATTTTGTTTTAAGCCAACTTGAAAATAATCATGAGAAAATACTTTAAAGGACACATTTACATGTAAATAAATATCTTAATATATGAGCCTGGAAGCTACTTCCTTGGTTCCTCCCGACTTCTTAGCTTTAAATCTATTATCTCCCCCTGCTGGTAATGCAAGCTCTGCATGCGTGTCTATTTCTTTCTTTGAAAAGACGAGGCATGGCACAGTAGACTGTTTGCCATGATATTGGGTAAGATTAGGATGTTATAAAATTATAGGAATTCTGCATTATGTCATTTGACATAAATAAAGGTTTTTCTTAATGTATTAAAGCTACTTTTAATGAGGTTTAATGAGAAAAAAAGCTACTTTTCCCACCTGTTAGAATAGCAGTATTTTCATTAATGTGGAGATTGAGGTGGAGCTGACAATAAAATAAAGATTTGTGTTCTTCTGTTAATCACACAGAGACAGATTTCAAGTTTAATAGTTTACAAATAGTTTCTAATGTGGCAGCCTTATATTAAATATAGCTGCTCCCATTGAGTCAAAGGAGCTTGCAAAGAAAAGCGTCTGGACTTCTTTAAGTTACTTGAAGACGTTTCACCTCTCATCCGAGAAGCTTCTTCAGTTCTAAGGTCAAATGGTTGAGCGTCCCAGATATAAACCTAGTGGGAGTATCCCCCCACAGAGGGACAAAAGGACCCCCGATGATTGTCTAATCGCCTGAGCCAAGGTGTGAAACTGGGTGTGCAAATTCCTGAGGTCAGATGGCCCAGGATGTGAGTGGGCATTAAGGCGTCTGGGAAGGGATCTCAAAACTGGATTTGTCTTTCAAAAGACAAAACGCCAAAACACAGACAACAATGTGGTGTATGCTGTACAGTGCAGCGAGGAATGCCCAGACCTCTACATTGGAGAGACCAAACAGCCACTTCACAAGCGCATGGCACAACATAGAAGAGCCACCTCCACAGGACTAGACTCAGCTGTCCATCTGCATCTTAAGGATAAAGGACACTCTATCGAGGATGCCAATGTTCACATTTTGGACAGAGAGGACAGATGGTTTGAAAGAGGAGTGAAAGAAGCCATCTATGTCCACTGTGAGCGACCATCTTTGAACAGAGGCGGTGGTTTACGACACCAACTCTCTGCCATCTATAATCCAGTTTTGAGATCCCTTCCCAGACGCCTTAACGCCCACTCACATCCTGGGCCATCTGACCTCAGGAATTCGCATCTCTGGCTGATTGGGACCCACACCCAGTTTCACACCTTGGCTCAGTCGATTAGAGGATCATCAGGGGGTCCTTTTGTCCCTCTGTGGGGGGATACTCCCACTAGGTTTATATCTGGGACTCTCCACCATTTGACCTTAGAACTGAAGAAGCTTCTCGGATGAGAGGTGAAACGTCTTCAAGTAACTTAAAGAAGTCCAGATGCTTTTCTTTGCAAGCTCCTTTGACTACGATGACCTGGATGACTGAGAACCTTCACAGACATACTGCTCCCATTGAGCTAAACCATCATTTTGTTTTAGAAAAAAAATCTGCTGCTACACTATTTTTTGTTTTTTGATAGCAGACTGCTCGCTTACTCATTGGCTCCACTTGCTGTTGGCCATATTTGAACCATGCCTGGTATATTGCGAATTAGAATGACTGTGTTCATGAAGTTGCATGTTTTCATGTAGCATGCTTTCAAAGCACGTCGTCAATTTTTTGTCTTTCATGTCTGGCCACATGTCTCTTTTTATATGTTTGGGATACGTGCTGACTTCACAAGACTCATTCCTAAAAACGAAACACTCAGCCATAGCTTGCAAATCTGGATACATGGAAGTTATAAACACAGTTTGATGTGTCCAAAGCCTGACGTGTGAGCTTTGTGGCTTTCAAGTGTTTTTTATTCTGCATTCTTTCAACAAAAAATAGAGGAAAATATGACAAAAAATATGTATGTCAAGGTTGTCTTTGAATAGCAAGGTAGGAATTAAACATTGCATCGTATCAGCAAGACCACTTTCATTGTGAGATAAAACCCATCAAGCTGTTATTGAGTACATACAGTGTGAGGATAAAAGAACAATAACATGTAATGAAGCAACACTTCTTTCCTTATCTTCACATCAAAAAGCATGGGCTGAGACACACCGCTTGCATCATTAAAGCAAATTTTCATCATGTGAACAGTGAATTAACTCATTTCAACATGACCTCTGAATTAATTAACATAGAATTAACACAATTAAATCATAGGCATTACATAGAAGGTCCACATAAAGTCCATATAAATATAGATGTCTTCAAGCGAATGTAGATATGACAAAAGGTTATTAACACCATGCAGGCAATCCTTTGATAATTTAACAGTAAAAGTTTATTAAATAGAAAAGCTTTACATTAACTCACGTGTGACTATGTTATATATGAAACATTTACCACATGCATGAGTCCTACACAGCGTTAGATTTGACAATGGGACATCATAATAATGGTGAGCAAATATACTATGTAAAACGATGCCATACACATAGAGCTCAGTGGTAAATCTGCTAACCTAGGTTTTTCTGTATATAATAGACATGATATGCCACTGGCACATCCTTGGGCATTTCCTGAAGCAAATGCAAGCTCAGTGAAATATATTTTGGAGCGCTTAATGACTCTTAGAAAAACAGTGTCTACCTCATTGCCATTTAGATGTTGCTGCATTCATCTTAAAGCCGTTCAAAAGAGCATCTTATCTTAAACATTTTCAAGGGTACTTTTTACCAGACTGTTGAAACAAAGGGAACAAATGTGGCTGTAATCTGCTTTTTTTTTTTTTTTTTGCAGGTGTGTCTATCTCTGTGGTCCCTCGAGATGAGAGGAACTCAAATGCATTCTGAAGAGTTCTTTTATTTCTCCTGTAATGAGCCGATAGCTAGTGGGTAGCTGTTGTCTCCTGCTGTGTCTTATTCTGTATTGATAGTTTCCCTTTCAAACACACCTCATCCACCCCCTGTGGCCTGCGGTGCTAGGTTTCCACTGTGCTTCATAGTTTGCTTGACACTAACTCTAATCTTTAGACGCCGCAAGCAAAGATGCAGAGATCCCTTTTCAAAAGACAAGGGCAGGTTGTCTTGATAGAATATGACATACTGTATGTCTGAAAATAGGTTCCTGTTATGTTGATATGACTCTTCCCGAGGCACTCAATTGACAACCCGCAGCGGGTGACCACCGATTAATCTCTCCACCAAACTGACATTCAACCAGCAGTCTGGCAAAAGGACTCTTCAGATGGGTATCGAAGAGTGAGAATCAGTGAAGAGAAAGCCAGTGAATGCTAATATTGTTTCTGCCCAGGGTTCAGCACTACAAGTAAAGTGATACCATGCCATATGCAAAAGACAAATCTATTTCTTTTTTTTCTTTTTTTTGCATTAGTGATATGCTGCATATGTTCAGTGTTGCTCAGCTCTGTTCATAACTGCAGGATTGTCATTGTTCAGACGGAAACCTTACTCATTATCCTGGCTAGAAACAAACAAGGATTAACAAAAAGGCCTGTTTTACAGAAGAACAGCTAATCTTCCAATTATATCTTATCCACATTTTGTCTTTACAGCAAATGTTATCAGTTGTGGGTTGGGTGCTAATTAGAACTAATTAGTTTCCTCCATCCAAAATTGGAAACAACACAGTATTAGACAAAGCCCGACTAAAAGTAAAACGCTGTGTGAAAACTGATTTGCCTTGAAACCCCAGGCATGCGTGTGGCTGCGGGGACTCAATTTGATTTTGTTCCTTTGGAATAGATCGGTTTATAAACCTGAGCTGACCTGGCTATTAGTAAGGACTACAACGTTTATATATTTATTTATTCATTCATTCATTTTTATTACTTTTGGTGATATGTACTCCATCTAGCAGGAGTAATTAACAAAGGTGCATTAGCCTAATGAGTCCCCTTGCTGAACCTCATGAGAAAAATTAAGTCTGCTGGGTCTGTGGTATACTTCACCTTCATCTTTGTGGAGCTGGTGGGAGAGCTTATTGATTATCTCCTGCTGTTTCTCTCAAGTCTAAGAAAGCCCCATCAAGAAAGTATCCAGCTCCAGCCTACGTTATTAAGGTTCAAAGAAGTGAAGCGTTTTATGTTGTCTCAAAGGAGCGACAAATAAATTCCAATGGCATATCGTTTTTTCTTTTTCTATTTAACTTCAACGTGCACATTGTCTCACCAAAACTTATTGACAGAAAAAAATAAAAAAATATTATATTAAGTTTAGTATGGTTAATAGAAATTAGAATTAGAGATTAAATCCTCGTTGTTTTAAAGTAAGTACTTGTTGTTAAAAAGGAAGCTAAACAAGTATTGCAATTATCCACAGCAAAGAGATTACATGAAAGCTTCCCAATTCTATGCTCATTATGGGGATATACAATGTGCAGAGGTAATAGCACAACATTTAAACAAAAATGTAAACTTTCATTAACATTATGCTGCAGTCACACTAGGAAAAACAGTGGTTATAAGTCACAGCATGACCAAAATTATTGTAACTGTGCGCCTTGGAAATGGTTGCTTCAACGATGGGAACGAGGCACTGGCAGTCAGTTGCTGTCTTTAAAGCATTAAGATGGTGATAAATCAGCAATAAGGTGGAATCAGACTGCTATCAATGGCAAATACATACAGTCTACATACACAAAAATTCACATTAAATGCTTAAATTCAAAGTCCAGCCAGGCCAGCTAGCAAAGTCCAAAAAAAACGATATATTTGCTGCACGATCCTGCTTGAACTGCAGAGTGTGAACACGGTGTCAACACAGATGCTCGGCAACTTTATTGTATTGAACCAGAACACAGCCAGCTGGACACCAGCTGAGTTGAGTCCCAATTGCAAAGAAATGCATAATAGATAAGTTGCAGTCATTAGTGCAGACTGACGAAGGTTGATTTTTGACAGTCTGTCTGCGTTTAGAAAATTGACTGCTATTATTTGCAAACTTTTAGTGTTTTTGTGGTTTTGTGGTTTTTTTGTTTTTTGTTTTTGTGTGTATATTGTGTTTGGTTGTTTTTGTGTCTCTGTATGGACAGACTTCAAATCAATTTCCCACTGGGGACAATAAAGTTACCATCTACAACCACTGACCATTGAGATATTTGGAGAGAGGCTTCCTTCCACCAGGCGACCTGTCCAATCGCCTTGCAATTGTAAATGTTTACCACAGCTACTTTCAGCAATCAGTCTTTGACAAATTCAGTGCAAACATTGGGCAACTACTGGTTTTTCCTATTTTTACTCTAGTGTGACTGAAACATTATAGACTATTAGGCAAAAATAACAAGAAAATAAGAAATTTTAAAAAGTGTTTCTTTTCTTTCGTTTGTGGCCTGCCTATGTCTACAGTGTCTTTAACTCTAATTCTCCATGTCTTTCCCAAGGAGCAAAGAATAAACAAAAACAACTTTCAAACATAACCCAATGTACACAAAGAAGACCACCCTAATATGTCACTTAATTATTCGCTAATAATGCCATAAATCATCGTGACAATGACAGCTAGTCCCAATTACAAATATCACGGTTGGCCTAGTCCTCTATCAAGCTTTGTTTTCCTTATACACCATATTGTGCATGAATCACAATGTTAATTTAATGCCAGAGTCATAGGTCATTTAAGAATGCATAATAGTGCGTCGTTTGACGAGGTGATGAAATGGTAGATGTATTTAACAAATATATTATACTTACTAAAAAGCTAAAATAAAAGTTCCATGGTTTCAGTAATCCTAACCATTTCCTGTTACGGTATAACATTCATGTTTTTTTTTTCTATTCATAACTTTAATACATTGAGGAAATCTCTCCAAGTGTCTTGGCCTTTAAGATGAACTGGTTAGTCTTTGGTCACTATGAGTCAAAGATCAATGTCAGCGTGACTTCAGAACTTGAGCTCATGATCATCCTTCCACACCTTTCCAATAGTAATAGTGCAAAAACAATTTCTAAACAATATGAAGACCATCCTTCTACAGTGAACAAGATTATTCAAAAGTGAAAAATACTGAAGATAGTTGCCAATCTTCCCAGGAGTGGACATCACAATAAATTTAAACTAGGTTTGCAAAAGTTGCGTCTGAACAAACTACAAGACTTCTGGAACAGTGTCCTCTGCACAGACGAGACCCAAATGGAGACGTTCGGTCATAATAAACAGCATCACATTTGGTGAAAACCAACCACAGCATATCAACACGAACACCTCATTAAGTCAGTCATTAAGTCAACCATGAACCACTCTGTATACCAAATTATTATAATTTGAGGCCATCTGTCTGACAGCTAAAGCTTAGACAAAGTTGGAATATACAACAGAAAATTATCCCAAATTCAGCAGTAAATGGCTAAAAAAAAGCATCAAGTTGTTTTAATGACCAATCTCAACCCAGTTGAAATGCTGTGGCAGCACTTTCAGAGAGTGGCACATTCATTCATTCATTCAGAAAACAATTACTCCAACTTATTGCTGCTGAAGGTGGTTCTACAAACTACTCAATCATGGGGTGTACTTAAATTTTCAGACACTGCTTTTGAATTTTTCTTTGCTCATCTTTCCAAACTTTACAACCTGGTTGTAAGATTATTAGATTTATTATGTCATGACATGTAAAGCCTTTAAACTTAAAGACTTGAAAGAAGTTGTACCGCTTTGATTTCATTGACTAACTGTAAAGTTTATATTCTATGCAGCACATCACTGTAAGATCTGAGTTTTGTATTGCATATTGGAACCGCATGTTGTTGGGTTCTTCTTTCAAAAAAAAGTTCTCTGAGCCCAAACGATGCACCTTGTAAAGACCTGGCCTTGCTGCAACCTATACTTTGTGATTTCCTTTTTTCCTCCGCACTGCAACATTTATATTCTAGTTGCATCAGAATGCCAGCAGCGACAGCTATTTAGCATTATATTTGAATGCCTTTAAAAGGACCCCTTCAAAGGAGCACAGGCATGGCAACAGGGAATAGAACAAATAGCAGATGGTGTTGAAACTCCATGTTCACAACAGGGGGTGTTGCAAATCGTCATCCTTCATTAATGCTGTGGACAGTAATTTGATGGCGGAGTGTGTTTCACATACATCCTTCATCATAGGGTATAATGCAAACTACACAATAGACAGATATGTGTATATTAAGACTGAAAGGGTTCAGTCATTATGGATGCAGTGATGGAAGCCCCCCTAGCCAGAAAGGTTATTATCTGCTTTGAAGACATGAAAGGATGGGCTGCAAGCACAACAAAATCAATTTATTAGGGGGAGTAATTGATGAGGCTTCAGCAGATCCACGTGGTAATTTTTTAAATTCACTCTATAGTTAGTCATGCAGCAAGTCCAGAAATGATTTTAACACCCAGGTGTCAGTTGTTGAATATCTGGTCAGACTGCGACACCACACAGACAAACTCGATTGAAGCTTTATGTGACTCCACTAATGGATTGCAAGCCATTGCTTCATCCAGATATTTTATTATGTTGCTGACTCATCTGTGATTGATATATTCAATAATGGCAATGCATCTAACTGAAAATAATTCAGTTGAAAAAGAAAACCCTTGCTCAGATCAACTGTTGAAAATGTAGAACAATTGATTGAGTGGCTTGAAATTAAATAAGGGATGAGCGATACACAAATAGTTTATTGTAGGTGTTGCAGACGCACCGATCTCATGAAAAGGAGGCAGACATCTAATTAACTGGCTGCGGGAGCAGTTCTGCCATTGTTGTGTTTGGGGTGAATTTAAAGACACCTACTGCCTCGCCCTTGCCCTCTGATATTTAATCAATAAATAATCTGCTTCTGGATCTATGCTACCAAATCTCCATTTATCACTCACTGATCTCCACTGTGTCATTCTGTAAATTTATGGGACAGCATGCTAAACCACAGCTGTGGTGAAAATTCATCACAGATCCTCATGTTCTTTGTTACTCATTATTTACCTTCATTTCCAAAAACCTGTCTCTCTCTGTATACAATATCAGTGCTATGGATTGTTAGCAACCACACATATGTTAGAAACACACACACACAGAATAAGCATCCTTCCTCATTGTCTTTCCTCAAAAGTCTCATTGTTCTGCATCATCTGCTTGTCTCTTGACCTTATCTCTGTTGAACAAAGCAACAGTACACTCATGCATCCTGTCACCAAGTGCTACACATAATTGGACTGTTAGATTCACCACCTATGCTGATCTTATTGGGTTTACTGTGTTCTTTCGTTCCCTGTCTCCCGCACTTTATCACTTGTTCTCACCTCCTCTCCTTTTAAACCAATATACCCTGCCCTCTCTCATTGCCCTTAACACATTTAATCCTCTCCTTCTCTTTGTTGTTCTCGTCTCTTCTCTGCATATAGATCCGTGTCACTAGGCAGTGGGAGGTACTGACAGGAGCAGGATTCAGAGGTCATTTTACAAGTGTATCTGCTAATTAAGAAAACGATAATGTATCATTTTAGAGGGAAATGGTGTGAACACACAATTCAGCCCTTCATTTCATCTTGTGTCACTCCCTCTAGTTCAGTGTTGGTTCCCTTTCAAAACTGCTCGAAAAACACTTGATCGCTTCCATTTCCATGGACACAGGCATCTCTTCTTACCAGCATTAGCATGTTACAAAGAACGAGCACCACTTGGACAAATCCGCACAATTTTCTCGTGCTGGAGATGACATTTAATTCCACACGTAGTGTTCTTGCTGTATCTGTTTTCACCAATTATTACACTTAGTGACCTTAAAGTAAGGTCTCTGAGAATCAAAATACTTTCCACGTGTCGAGTAACATTAAGAGCCAATATGTATCTCTATTCAATCTGTTGTGCAGTAAAGTCATTTGAGGTGTAGGACCACTGCCACTTTGTTGATCGAAGGATGAATATTTGGACATAGATGAGTTTGTGCATATATTCAAGGACGGAACGATTTTATGAGATTGTAGATTTGCCTCGGTGAAAAATATCAATTTTAAAGGTTTTGTGATTAACGGTACACAATGTATATAATATGCTCTTAACAGAGGCTGTATTTTTCAAGTTCAAGCAGTCCCTTCGCTCATTTTTTGTATCTGTTGCGTTGGTCAGGGCTTGTTTTCCAACCAGGGAATAAAAGTAACTCTTTCCCTGCTCTAGAGCTTCTACTCATTGTCATTCTTCTTCTTTCCAGTCCATACCTCCACCTCTAAAGGTTCACTTCTACCTGCTACCTGACATTAGCTGTGTTAAAATTCAGAGGCTGCATCTTTCTGACCGGACTTCGGAGGACCCACGTAGACCGCTAAGGCCAGGTCCTCCGAAGGCTGGTTAGGCCGGAAGTGAGCGTCAGTGAAATTAGACGGGCTAGCCTTCAGATTTGCATCATCAGCTGTCTCATTGGAGTTTAATAAACGCAGTCATCTTCTCATTGCTATCTAAAATATAACAGGTATCCTTGAATTTACGCCAGGACACTGGCATAAATACTAGACCATCTCAAACATCTGTTTAATCAGTTTTCCGTTTGACGTTTATTCAGCTGTAATTTTAGCCAAACTGATTTACTGACAAACAAATAAAACAGTGAAAAAAGCCAAACAATAACATTTTTAACTTATCTAAGTGACTTATATATCATGTTTAACGTGAGTAGCGAAGGACCGCGGGGGGGGGGGGGGGGGGGGGGGGGGGTTGAAAATGATGTGCCCGAAGTTCGTTGTTCTTGCGAGCTGGGGGGTAACAGACATCTCCGAAAGCATCTGAGCACTTTTGGAAATATGTGACATCTTGACAAACTGAGCAGATAAAGTTTACACAGCTACGTTCTAGCCTCAAAATATCTTAAATCTTATTTATTTTGTGACCCAGAAAGAGTAATAAGAGTGATATTAAAACTAAGTAGCTACTGCCATTGTTGGAAACTGAAATTGGCTGGGCAACACCATGAATTCTGGGATATGCTGGGCCATGAAGGATACACCAACCCATCTTTCAAATGTGGAGAAAAAGAGGCCGCATTTGAAGCAGTCAACGAATTTGGACAGCGTTCGTCGCATCACTGTGACGTAATCGGCCTACAAATGCGGTCTCAGGAGGATGCAGGCTCTAAATTTGGACACAGCTAATATCTGCCAACCTGTAAATCACTATAGCAAAGAAGAGGGAGCTCAGAGTTAATCCATGACTTAACCTTACCTCTACCTTAGACCCATTAGTCACTAAAACTGCACAAACCATCACTGTCTCCCTGTCTTCAAACACATATTGCACCATTTTTGCATACTGGGGGGTGATCGTGGCTCAAGAGTTGGCAGTTCGTCTTGTAATCGGAAGGTTGCCAGTTTGAGCCCCGGCTCCAACAGTCTCTGTCATTGTGTCCTTGGCAAGACACTTCACCCGTTGCCTACTGGTGGTGGTCAGAGGGCCCGGTGGCGCCAGTGTCCGGCAGCCTCGCCTCTGTCAGTGCGCCCCAGGGCAGCTGTGGCTACAATGTAGCTTGCCATCACCAGTGTATGAATGTGTGTGTAAATGGGTGAATGACTGAATGTAGTGTAAAGCGCTTTGGGGTCCTTAGGGACTAAGTAAAGCGCTATACAAATACAGGCCATTTACCATTTACTTTTCCACCACTCCTGACTTATGCGCTACCACAGTTCCTTTCTTGACACTATCAGATATTTTTTTCTGTAGATTCACAAAGAGACAGTGAATCTAATTCTGAGCTTCTTTAAACTTCTCCATCGACATTCTCAAAGCAAGTGTTGCATCTGTAGTGCACTTTCTCAGCATGAAGCCAAACTGCTGCTTGCTGATTGTCTCATGTCTCCTTAACCCAACTTCATCTCTTTCCCATATAATCATGGTATGGCTGAAAGCTTTATCCCTCTTATATACTATAGCTCTGCATCACCCTCATTCTTAGGATCAGAACTAGTACGCTTCTTCTTCATTCCACATGCACACACACTATGCACTGCTATAGATTGCTTCACCTGCAAGAAGAATCAGTTCTTGACTATACAAGATGATAGTGTACATCAATCTGTCCTTTCAATGAGTAAGAGACTAGAAACATCTTGGGGAGGTACCAATCTAGGTACCAATGTAGTCCACAGTACTAAAAAAGGGGGAGCAAAAGGAATGAGTATGAGAATGTGGGAGGAAATTGGATCACCTTGATGGAGAAAATGTGAGAATGGCTTGACAAAGGTTTATGCCATAACTGTTTTCACAACTTCATAGTTCACATAGAATACAGTTTTCCTTTTAACACTCATTACTCATGCACCTTAAACCTACAGGACCACTGCCAAAGGTCTAAAGTAATGTAGATAAAGAAGTGAAATATATTCCTGGTACAGCTCCTACTCTAAATTTACCCTTGGAACTGTCATCCATGGGATAATATAACCCAGAGCTAAAATGTTCAACTGAACATCTTATCAATAATTCACGTGTGAAAGCACCCATCTTCGTCACATGCCTTTCAATTCAGACTTCTTTGAATGACATGCAAACGGAAGTCTGTGTGTGTGTGTGTCAAAGTGTGAGAATGCAGACTTATGGAGGTGGATATGAAAATCATAAAAGCTGAGGTGTCTTGTTTCAGGTGATGATATTGCAGGCTAGATTGATGCCATAGCTCTGCCTCTGCCAAGGAATCAATGACATGGCTGCCGGTACGAATCAAGCTCACAGCTGTCAAGAAAGTGAAGTGCAGCTCGGCTTAGATTTGAGACGGGTGGATGAATTGTTTTAAATGAAATTAAAGAACAGTGAGCTGTAGATATATTGGAAATATTTATTTATGTTTGTGTATGAGGGGAAAAGTAGAGAAAAACAAAAACAGCAAAACTGTTAGGAAGTTCAGTGAGATGATTAAAAGAGATGGGAGCACAGAAAAAGGAAAAGGTTCCAACACAGTGGACTAAAGAAAGAAAGAAAGAAAGAAAGAAAGAAAGAAAGAAAGAAAGAAAGAAAGAAAGAAAGAAAGAAAGAAAACGTACTCGCTGGCCACTTTGTTAGTTACATCTGTACAACTGCTCTTTACTGACAGCATGGTCTACACATGGTCAAGATGACCTGACGGAGTTCAAACTGGGCATCTGAATGAAAGAAAGGTGAACTGAAAGGTTTTGAATGTGACATGGTTGTTGGTGCCACATGGGCTGATACAAGTGTTCCACATGTACTGGGATTTTCCCACACAACCATCTCTAGGGTTTACAGAGAGTGGTTTCAAAAAGGAAAAAATATCCTGTGAGCGGCAGTTCCCTGAATGCAAATGCTTTGACGATGTCAGAGGTCAGAGGTGAATAGCTAGACTGCTGTAAGCTGATATGAGTTTAACAGTAACTCAAATAATAATTTGTTACAACCAAGGTATGCAGAAAAGCATACCTCAGTGTGCAACACATTGAACCTTGAAGAAGATGGGCTCCAGCAGCACAAGACCACAGGTGCCACACTTGTAGGTGAACAACAAGAAACTGAGACTATCATTTGCACAGGTTCACTATAATTGGACAATTAGAAGATTGGAAAAATGTTCCCTTCACTGATCACTCTTGATTTCATTTAATAGGATGGTACAGAGTGAAGACAGGAATGCAGGGAGAAAGAGAGGGGAGTGACATGCAGGAAATGGTCTGGGGTAGACTCAAAATGAGGCTCCTATACTCGCTCTTAGCATATGGATCACCCTGCTGAGCTACAGTGGTTAGGGCGAAAATCTAGAGAAAACGAGTAAGATGAATCTATCTTGCCATGTACCAGCTATTCAGGCTGGTGCTGGTGGTATAAAGGTGTAGGGGTCTAAAGGTGACATTTTCTTGAAACACTTTTTGCCCCTTAGTATATCAATTGTGCCACGTTAAATGTAACGGCCTAGCTGAGCACTGTCACTGAACATGTCGATCCCTTTATGAACACAGTGTACCCATCATTCTTCTTCTGACTGCTCACAACAAGAAAACACACCTTGCCACAAAGCTTGAATAAACTCAAACTCATTTGAACATGTCAGTGAGTTCACTGTACTCAAATCACCTCCACAGACACCAAATCTCAATGCAATAGAGCACCTTTGGGGTGTGGTAGAACAGGAGATTCACATCATGGATGTGCAGCTGAAAAATCTTGGAGTTGTCACATCAGTATGTGCCAAAATCTCAGAGGATGTTTTCAGCTCTTTTTGAATCTAATGCATGAAGAATTAAGCTGCAAGGTGTATCTAATGAAGTGTCTGAAGAGTGTGAATTTTACTTTATTACTGATTATTAAAAAAAAAGCCAGTAATTATTTTTAGATAATCCATTTCTTTAAATTGTAACAATCCAGACAGTTGGTCTGAAATGTTTGCGCTGGTTCTTGCATTGGGTGGTTTTTTCTGTGTAATGGCCAGAGGGGCAGTTATGAACATGAGACATTCACCTTTAGCTAGAAACTCAGCAAATGTGTTGGCAATATGTAAAGATTCATTTATTGGACAGAGAGAAGTGAAACAGTGTTCTCTCTTCTTGCCCCACACTTCCTTCTCCCACTAACCTCAAACTGGGTGGAGGTCGTTGTTAATGGAATCTAGAAATGAAAAGACGTCAGTTGTTATTCCAACCATGGAATTTTTTTTTCTCCTACCTCTTCCATAGGCCACATTTCATTAGTCCCATCAGCCAGGTAATTCAGACTAAAATATGAGGGGTAAATGATGTGCGTGAGAAGCCTGGTAATCAAAGTGCTGACATGTCCAACCCAGCTTGCAGAGTAGTTAATGAGACACTGTCAAAATTTGAAAGTTCAGTTTTGCAGCTCACTGGAAGATACAGTAAAAATGTCAAAATCAGTGAGCTAATAATGCCAGTGAAAGGGGTTCTACCTTATCACTTACACAGATGCTAAACAATTTTAATGGTCAGACCTGTGAATGCTGCAGACATTTAAAGGTACTTATGGCATTTGATGGAACTGTATTTGATCAGCAAGGCTATTTATGTCATTTTTCAGTGACAAGTAATACAGGAAACCTCCTTACATGTGAGATATAAATGCAAGTTTAAAATGACCCTGTTAGCTTTTCTGCTTTCTAAAATAACCTTTAAGTACAGCTCATATACATGCATGAGTGTTCAGTGAATCTCTGTAGAAGCAAAAACATTAATATGTATATATAAAGTCAAACAGTACAAGCATAATGTAGAAAAACGATTGTGACAACTTTGTGTTTCATTGAGATCCGCTAAGATGATGGATAGCATGTGTTCTACTGCCTCTCCCAGGGTGAATCAAATTTCATACACACACTACAATAAAAAAAGAGGGATTCGCTGGTTTGTGACGATCAAATAATGCACCAAATGCATCTGTGTACCAGTGTCAAAGTGGAAGGGCTCCAGAGGCAGATGATGAAGATAAGCTGCTAAATCATCAGATATTATAAATGTAAATATAATGAGAAAACAGTGGGGCTCAAGATGAAAAACAGGTGGTGTCAGTCAGAGAAAATTAAGCCTTTTTTTTTTTAAAAAAAAAAAAGAAAGTTAATTAAAAATACATTAAGAAAAAAAACATGAAAATCTCCACATATGCCTTTTCTGTAATAGCCGATGATCTGTTGTATCATAACATTTACAGTCATGCCCAGAATGTATAAGTACACTTGGATTTATTTGGCAATGAAAGTATTTGAAACTTGTGAAATGCTTAGATCATACAAATATGTAAAAAGAAAAAAAAAAAAATCTGAACTAAATAAACACTGAAGTCACGAAATGTGCCACGGGGACAAGTTTTGGGCAGGACTGCACACTGTAAACTATAATTTGTAAATGCAATGCATGAAAAAAATAAGTAAACTGGAATAAGAAATGTATGATGCACTAGCAATGGATTTTCAACACATTCTCAGAACGGGCTGGATTTTTTTGTGTAATTTACTCAAGTTTAAGTAACAAAATATAAAGCATATATGCATACTTGGTCATTTAAGCCAGATGCACTC
The DNA here is from genome assembly GCF_963576455.1 of Neolamprologus multifasciatus. Taxonomy (NCBI): domain Eukaryota; kingdom Metazoa; phylum Chordata; class Actinopteri; order Cichliformes; family Cichlidae; genus Neolamprologus; species Neolamprologus multifasciatus. Next base: position 20,801,937 of record NC_140456.1, on the reverse strand, counting down.
TTGACTTAGTGACTTAGTGACTTAGGTTTTAGATTCTTATAGCTTGTTGTACTGTGGTCAAATAAAGAACATAATGACTACAACTTATCCTTTCCAAATTTTACGAGACTACAACTTTGTCCAGGTCTAGAAGCTGTTTATCATAATGAAGAGACAACCTCAGATATTCTATGATATTCAAGATTCAAATATTAAGGTCAAATACTTTGACTCTCAACAGACAGCCAACTCCCCAGCACCGCCGAACCATAACTTTGTCTTTAATCAGGATCCCACACAGAAAGTGGGCCAATGTTCTTCCATGAGAATGCATGGAATAGTTTATGGCCTCAACATGGTTTTCTGTTAGCAGTCCAGTGGGAGACTGGAGAGCAACTTGTCGCCCAGTCAGCATTTGACCTAGGTACGGTTGCATAGTTTGAAAACCAGTCTCTATAGGCTATGAATACCTATGCAAATGGACACAACCACGGTATCATAAAACAAACATAAGACTTGAAGTGGGCTTCTGCCATGCTCACCTTCCTATTGGAAGACTACTGTAGGTAGAGTTTAGTCCATTACTTTGTCGTCCTGGTGAAGTACACTGGTATTTTTCACTGTTCAATTAACAATAATTTAACAAAAACTACTAAAAAACACATGTTCTTCCTAGATAAGTACACTTAACTAATTACAGTCAAAATTTACTGTGCAAGTGAACATACGTAACTATTTTTTATGTAATCAAAAAAGAAAATAATAATATTGCAATATTTGAGGAATAAACAAAACAACAAAACAAGATAAATTCCAATGAAAATGAAGTCCTGGATGTTAAAAAATAGCTTAGCTGTAGATGTGTGCCAGCAGAGCTCCAAGTGAAGAGTTTTGCAAACTGTTATCAGGAGAATAACAGGGAGAGCCACAGAGGGAAGGTAGTCACATGCTGACTAAGGCCAAATAGTTTTGGATGAGTAAGAGACGAACAGACTTGCATCGTAATATTGTGCAACTCGGTGGGGACAGAGACTAATCATTCCTTCAAATTTTAGTCACCGTCTGAAGTGTGCTGTGCATTTAAATTCAAAATACAAGCAATGGCTTTCACTGAAAGGAACTTAACTTCTACATGCCACTGATAAAAATATTTAAGATGAGATATTTTGATGACTTATATAAAACTCCTGGAAATGCAGCTTCTGATGGCAATATCTAGAAAATATATCTCTGGTATTGGGCCAGGTTCTATGGAATAATATATATATATATTCTGTGAATACAGGTACATTAAAAAAACATGCATACTAAATATATATATATATATATATATATATATATATACAGCTACAGAATACAGATTATTTGTGTACTTTATTCTTTAACTTCCTGTTAATGTGGTTAACCATCATGCTAAATATGAATGATATTCTACAGGGTAAGTACTATTACAGTATACTGAACATCATATGGAAAATTAGATTAATATACAATTAAAATTGTCGAAACACTTAAAATGGTGTATAAATACTGGACATGGCATGTAGTTCATAAAAGTATCTGATATATACTGTGAGTGCACACTGCTCATTATTGTGAAACTTTTTTCTTCTTTTTTTTGTTGCAAGAAGTTACAGCTAGATCTCTTTTGTGGATTGTGTCCAATCCTCAGCTGGTTGCTCTGCTCCCATCAAGGGAATATGCTGACATCAAACAGCATGTAAAAGACTAGTAATTACACAATTATAACCTTTGCATTTGGAAAATATTTGTTGTTTCAGAGCAAGTTGTGACAGACTGTCGGGCTATTTTCTTCAGTCAAATGCTAATCCTGAGCTCAGAGGGTAAGAAAGACGGCACAAACATAAAATCTGGTAATAGAAACTAAAGTCTTTGATATCGGTCCCCATGGGCAGCATCAGCTTGAATTCTGCGATGAGGTTGTGAATCCTAACAGAAGGCTTCTACTGCAGGGTCAGAGCTACACTGGGAAAAAACACGCGCTGCATACATTTGAAAAGCACCATGCTTTGATATTCAGATCAGCCAGTGCTCTGTTTGAAAGAGCCTTGGTATTGTCATCCGCATCCATCTATAGAAACACACACTGACTTTTTGCACTGACTAAAAGCATAAAGGCATGTCATATAACAACAGCTCCAGTCTTGCTTAATGACTAACTACAGCTGTATCCATTCCAATAAAGCACATGAATGCATTTATTTTTTGTCTTAAATAGTCAATTTGTTACAATCTCCACATTCGAAACCAGCTAAGCATCTTTTTTGACATTACTAGGATAAATGAAATAATGAACTGGTGTCTCTCATGTTTTTGACATCAATTGTGGTTCATGCATTTAAATAACCGTAGCCGTAAATAACCAAAGAAACAAAACAGTGCTGATTTCTTTTCTTTGCCATGAAAAACAACCGTACATACGAAGTTGTTAGAAAAGTCGCGATAAAAGAATCAAGACTTATAGTTTAGACGTTAGTTTAGTTATTTTCCTCAAAGTCATGGACAATATGAAAGATGGGTATAACTTCTGGATGTGAAAAGTGCAGTTAATGTGGAAGGGCTTCAGACTTACAGTATATCTGAGGGCCACCAGGAGGCGATACCTGTGGGTTTGCAGTCACATAGAAGTCTATGGGAAAACAGCTCTCTGATTTGACCTCTGTTAACACTTTCCTGCAGACTTCAGTCAGTCATTTGGTGTCATGTTAAATAAATTTTTTATTTTTAAAAAAAAATCTCGTCATACTTTGCTTCAGAAATGAGGATTATCCACTGCATGCTAAGTGGCTAATGACTTGCAATTGAAAATTTGTTGTGTTAATTTCACCGACCTGCACCTTCTCATCACAAACAGCTTCAAAACATCGAGATGGCAGAAAACACAGAACAATTTTCTCAGGGCTAATAATGGATGTTAGAAGCTAGCTGCACTTTCATGCACACGTCATTAAAATGTCTTTTGAATATCTACTGTGTATTATTACATGCAGCCCTCCTCATTGTTTTTCTATAACAGTTTAAACCCAGAGGATCCCCAGGCATATTAACAACACTGAATCTAATCGTAATGTATGTTCAGTTCAGTACTTTTCTCGTAATATCTCATTATAGCTTCATTATCTGATCTCTGGTACGTTGAGCCATGAGGTCTTTATTACTGATGGCTGTGCTTCTGCATACAGGTTAGTAATGTCCGCTCATATACGTTATCATGCCCTCCCTCTCATGTTTCCAGTCTAACATAACCCTCCTCCAGTCTTTGTCCAATGATTTCAGTAAAATGTACAATTTCTGTGTTTTCCTGTGAGAGCCAATCCCTAGGTCATTTTCAGTAACTAGACTGATGATACCTTTGATAATACAGTACATTTTCTATAGAGATTTTTTTATATAGTACTCTGGCATCACATTTGTGTTTAAACCACAAAGACAGTCTTTACAATTTGGTTCACTCGACTACGTAGGCATGCTTTTTTACAACAGAGTACATTATGCATACACACACACATCTCCCAGAGCAGGTTCTTCCCATATGCATAATATCATGCATGCTAAATTTATAGGCAAAGTGATCAGACCTTCAGGGCTCAAGAGCTGCCTTAGTGCCTCTCCATACAGCCTCAGCTGCTGTGGCCAGCATAGGCTTGTGATTGGCTTGACAGCTTCATAAAAAAAGAAGGTGATTGCATTCTGTTCCATTCCCCTAGCATGCATGACTAACCAGCCTCAGCAGTCAGTGGGAGGGACCCACTTGAGCTTCGTACCATTGGGTTTATGTCAGTTTTAATACAAAGCTTTCATGTAAGGATGGCTCTACCTTTCACTGGTGCCCTGTGAACTGAAATTGTTAACAAAGGTATTCACTCCTTTATCCACAGAAAAGAACCAGATTATGTGGAAAACAGCAGGTGGCCAGTAATCAGATTTCCCTTCACAATTCTCAGGCTGCCGTATTTTAGTGTAGCTTATTGATGCACAGAAGGTGTCCCTTTCACCGTGAAAGAACAGACTTTGTAGTGAAGAAACACAGCAATGAAGTGTCTCACAGGCTTCTACAGAAATTGTACATTTTATTTCTATCTCCATCTATCTCCAATGTAGTAAAATAACAACACCATCTCATATGACTATCTTCAAGTGAAAATAGTGCCTTTTCCTATAATGATTATGTAAGATGTTGACAGTTTGGTTTTTATGATGCTTGATTTAAAACATTTAAAGTTGGCATTAGGCAGCCTTTTCAACCAACTAACCCTAACCTTACTCAGAGGAAGTGTGCATCTGAAAGGAATTTCTGTTTTTCATAGGTATCAAATCAATCCACAGTTTGGAGCTTCACTGTTCCTAAATACACTGCACACAATCTAAGGCATTATGCTCTATGTGCAAACAGACATAGAAGACCCAAAAGGGTAATCCCTATAAAATCAGACAAATCTGAAACAATTAAGCATGCAGACTTTGCCTTTATATATGAACATTTTAACATATGAAGAAGATGAGCCTGGTATCAATATGTACATGATAGAAGGCGTAAAAAAGGCATTTCTGATATGAACCCTGAAAGTTTCCCCAAAATGCACGTTTTAAAGTTGCCTCCAGTGAATTATCTAAAAAAACAGACTAAATATCCAAACACCCAATGTTTATTTCAGTTACTCTCCATCAGACATTAAACTGGTAGAGTTCTGATATTGATTCTCAAAGTTAGTCACATAAAAAAAATTGTTTTGAATAAAAGTTCTGTATAGTTTTAAACAAATAGAAGGTACGAATGTTTAAAATTCAAGGCATTAAAGTAAAAGTTTGGATGACATTTTAAATAAACTTAAATATAAGTTATTTTGTAAGAAAGAAAAACAAACAAACCAAAAAATACCCCCAAAGTTTAGCTAATTCTGAGATTCAAAGGGGGTTATTTTATTTCCAAAAGCTGATCTCTCTCTCTCTCTCTCTCTCTCTCTCTCTCTCTCTCTCTCTACACACACACACATATATATAATGAGTATATGTATGAGAGTGAGAACGGGCACTTGCTGTGATAATCAGGCATTATACAATTGCAGTTATTATGTAAAAAATAAATATTTAACAATCTTATTTAATTATAGAAGCTAATTGCTGTTAGCAAAGAATATAATGAATCTGGCTACAGGAGGTGTGATAGCCTTACTTGAATGGATCTGTATAGAGGGTCAAATTGTACATAATATCCATATAACTACAAATGCACCATGTTAGATCACAAACCTTCAGAACCTACTCTCATTAAAACAAACTGTAAACTGTCATGGTCGTAGGTCATGGATCCAAAAATTTGAGTTTTCTTTGACTTTGAATTCGTGTTTGTAATCTTATGTTCTATTTGGTTCTTAGTTTGTCTGCTGCTTATTTAATAATTATGTTTTTTAGTATCTTGAGTCTTTATTTCTTTGTTTCAGTTCCTGTTTATTCCCATTAGTATTCTGCTTAAGGGTTTTTTTGTTTTTATGTTGATCTTATGTGTTTATATATGTATGTTTACATTATGTATATTGTTTAGTCTCTTGTTATTTTTGTAGTAAGTAAGTAAGTAAAATTTATTTATATAGCGCTTTTCACAGATAAAAATCACAAAGTGCTTTACAACACAGGAAATGGAAATATAAAAACAATATAACAGTAATTAAAACAATGTAAAACAATAAAACTATAAAAACAGCATAAGAAGAAATTAATCAAATGCTTTTCTAAATAAAAATGTCTTCAGCTGTTTCTTAAAAGAATCATTGGAGTCCGTGCAGCAAAGAGACAGTGGGAGAGAATTCCACAACCGTGGTGCCACAGTCTGAAAGGCCCGATCACCACGAGTTTTAAAACGAGTGCGCGGTACCACCAGCAGTTTCTGATCTAATGACCTTAAAGCCCGAGAAGATGAATGTGGTTTCAGCAGGTCAGATAAATATTGAGGAGCTTGACCATGTAGGGCCCTAAAGGTTAGAACTAAAATTTTAAAATGAAACCTAAAATTTACAGGCAACCAGTGAAGGGAGGCCAAGACTGGAGTGATATGCAGTCTTCTCTTGGTGCCTGTTAACCCTTTAAGATCTACCACAGAACCAAGTCCGCCAGAGCTTATATTATATTTTTACATGCTGTAGTGCCATTTTTGGGAGCATTTCAAGTTGCTATACATCAATGCAACCATTATAGCCCAAATTTTAATAATATGTATGCATTAAGTGCATAGTAATTACATAAATTGCAAAAAAGTGCAATAAACTACAAAAAAATTGAAAATCGTTTTTTTAACATATATTTCTAGTTAGAGGCTTATCCCTCAAAACTGTAAATACAAAAAAGTTGCACAAAATAGTTTCCCACCACAGGAAATTTATTTTAAGTGTCTTCATAGTTTTATTTTTTAAATACACCAATTTTTATATACTGCAGGAAAAACGAAAATAAATATTATAGTGCAAATTTGCAAAAAAGCAGCATATGCATCAATATAAACTATTTCCAGCAGTGCAATATGACTTCTAAGCATCCCAGAAACGACACAGAAAGTCATAAAGTCAAAGATAACTTTTAAAAACACCAATAAAGGCTCATGACCTCTATTCCAATGTAGGAAGTGTTATGAACAGCTGATCGGATCGGCAAAGCGTGTTTCTGGAATATTATGTTTTTGTTGCTGCAAGTGCTTTTTATGCAGTTTTTGCAAAGCTATATGTGGAAGGAAACCGTGACCAAGGGCAAACTGATGGCATAAGATGTAAGTACAACTCCTCATATGCAAAAAAAATTATTGCGCTAGCTTAGGGTTGCAGTGCTACCAGGATTTAAAAATACTTAGGCAAAACAGAGCGTGCCGCTCCAACCGGCTTTAAAGGGTTAAGAGACGTGCTGCAGCATTCTGCACTGTCTGAAGACGATTTAAGGCTGATTTGTTAAAACAAGTAAAAAGGCCATTACAGTAGTCTAAACTAGAGATGGACCGATCCGATATTACGTATCGGTCCGATACTGACCCAAATTACTGGATCGGATATCGGCGAGAAATAAAAAATGTAATCCGATCCATTAAATATCAAAAAAGCACCTCACAAAACTTGCTACGCGGCGTAACTTGGCTCATAACCGTAGCACGTAGCAGCAGTGTGCATCACGTGATAGAGCGGCTGTGTGTATTTGTAGCGTTGCTACCAAACCAGCATTTCATCTGTGAGGAAGTTTTCCCAGAGAGAAGTAAAGCAAGTGTGTAAGTTCATCTCTGAATGTCTGTAAAGCATTCCAGCGTTAAGCTTAACAACCATACCTGGAGCGACTGCCTCTCTCTCTCTCTCTCTCCTGCTGCTTCAATCGTGAAACAGCTTAATGATCAGCTGATCGGCTTTTCTGTCGCGAGTCCGTCTCTCTTCTTAGTTTTTGGCCCACTTCTCACCAGAAAGAGGAAACCAGCGGCTGAACAACAGCAGCACGTTTAAGCTTGATAAGCTGTTGTTAGAATTTATTTAATATTAGTTTCTACACCAGGATCTTTTTCTACAGCTGACATAACTGTGCAGGGGCGGATCTAGCAAAGTTTAGCCAGGGGGGCCGATAGGGCATGAACAGGGAAAAGGGGGCACAAAGACATACTTTTCTTTCTTATTCTCATTTAAAATGTCTAGTTTTTAATAAATAATTATCTCACTCTTACACCCAAAGTTTTAATCTTGTGTAAAATATATAGAAGTCCATTACTGTATATAGTAACTGTTAAGTCTAATATACCCTAGTAAGCTATAGTACTTTTTCCTTTGGGAAGATACCATCTGTGCAGTCTGCAATTCCGTTGAAGAAAGATGTTGAATCTATTTAATTGTTCTTGAAAAATAATTTATTTTTGTGCATTTTCCCCCTGCATCAAATTAAATTTGATTACATCGATTAAGCATCATGAGGTGGAGGGTGGTTCCCTATTTTTTTTTTTTTTTTTGCTGGGAGTTTGCAACCCTATTAGTTAGGTTGCTTAAAATTTCTTCTAAGTACTCTTTAAAATACCAGAATAGGGAGGATGGAGCAGGTTTAACTTTATTAGATTGATCAGTGTTGCTGAACTATGACATATTTTGGACGCAGTGTATTTTTTACATACAGGTATAACAGAATAGCTTTAGTGTTGTTATTTATTTAAACTTGAGTATAAACTTATACAAAATGCAGCAAGATATTAAAAAAACGTTTTGTTGATTAAAAAACACACTATATCGGATTCATATCGGTATCGGCAGATATCCAAATTTATGATATCGGTATCGGACATAAAAAAGTGGTATTGTGCCATCTCTAGTCTAAACGATAAGAAATAAAAGCATGAATAATCATCTCAAGTTCAAGCTTTGATACCATTAGTCTGAGTTTAGAAATATTCCGTAAATGATAAAAACAGTTTCGGACCAGCTGCTTAGAATGCTGCTCGAGCGACATCGAGCTGTCAAATATGACACCGAGGTTTCTAAGGCTTGATTTTACATATGGGTCAAAGAAGCTGATATACTGTCTAATTTCTGGGACCATGTGGTCTGGAGCAATAATTTGAGTTTCTGTTTTATCAGAGTTTGGTTGGAGAAAATTGTCATTTAACCATTTGTTGATTTCTGTCAGGCAATTACTTAAATTAGACAATTTAGAAAACTCAGACATTTTGAAGGAACAGTATAGTTGGATGTCGTCAGCATAGAGATGATAGGAGATATATTTATAGCGCTTAATAATTTGGCCTAGGGGAAATATATAAAGTAAAAAGAGAATTGGACCCAGGACAGATCCCTGAGGTACCCCACACGGCAAAACTGTTGATTCTGATGTGACATGATTCATGCAAACAGTAAAAGATCTCTCAGACAGATATGATATACACCATTTTAAAACAACACCAGTAATTCCAAACAAGTTCTCGAGTCTGTTTATCATGATACTGTGATCTACAGTATCAAAAGCAGAGCTGAGATCCAACAGGACCAGCACTGTGTATTCTCCAGAGTCTGATGCCATCAAGATATCACTAGATACTCTAAGTAAGGCCGTTTCAGTGGAATGCAATTTACGAAAACCAGACTGGAAAGTGTCCATAACAGCATTTTTATCTAGGAAATAGTTAAGTTGTTCTACTACTACTTTTTCTAAAATTTTCGATATAAAAGGCAATTTGGATATTGGCCTATAACTGTTAGGAAGAGATAGCCTCAACTTTGTATCATTCATGTTTTAAGATTTAGTGTGTCAGGGTTCATTTTGTGTTTGTGTCTCACTTTTAGTTTGTCTTGTCATCCTGATTAGTTTCAGCTGTCTGTTGCTTCACAGGTGTTTCACTTCTCTCATTCCTTTTTCTGTTTATATTATCTCTGTCTGCATGAGCCATGTTGTGTTCCAGTCCAGTTAGTTCCTAGTGTGTTCCCTGGTATTGACTTTTGTGTTTGTGAACATCGTTACCTTATTTTCTGATTTAGAAAAATATCTGTTTTTTATTTGCTTCAAGTCTGTTTCTGCAGTCTGGATCTTCTTGCATTTCATTTTTAAAGGGGTGACACTATTTGAGCTTTTGAGGTCATCTTTGTTTTTCTTATTATTAAAGTTGCTGTCTTAAGTCTTAAGACATCTGAGGCTCCTGTTCTTCCTGCACAGTGAACCTGATCTATCAAGATTTATGCAGCAGTAAGTTTCACAAACATACTGGGATATTGGAAAACGGCAAAAATATGTATATATATATATATATATATATATATATATGTATATATATATATATATATATACAATTTTAGGCTAAATTCACCAAAAGTCACATTATGATATGATCATATGTTTACAGAATGCCTACATATACTGTAGTAATTTTCAATTAAATGTCCCCCAAACTAGAGTAAAAGTTGCTAAGCCTTTAATAGTGTGGATTTGGGACTCATAAGCAAACACATAATTAAAGTTTTAGACTACACAAATACATAGATGAAACAGATATTTGGATATTTTTTGCTGTTACTAGTTCATCCTGATTTAACGTCTAGCTATGAGACAGACAAATAAAAAAACCAAACATAAACACTAACAGCAATGGCAGGACGATTGAAATGATGGAAAGTTAAAACAGAACAACAACAAACAGAATTTCCAGGAGGAATCCACATGAGGGATTAATAAAGTTTTTATCTAATCTAATCTAATCTAAACACACAAAAAGAGATAATTCAAAACATCATGCTAATGTTAAAACGCATGTGACCTAAAAGTAGCTGATGATTCAAGATTTTAAAGAACTCAGGAAAACCTAAACACACATTTATGACTACTTTGTTTTGTTAATTTATTGTTTAGAAAAGTCTGAACTAACTATATGGCTTATTTATGTTTTATTACTTCTGATTAAATGATCATTTGTAAGGATCTGTGGGTAAAAATGTATCCTAATAAAAATTAAATATGGTTGACAATTGTCTTGTCATTTCAGTTCACCAGTTAAATTTGAATGTTTCTGATGGTGACACCATATGGATATCCGACCAGACTCTTATCTGTGTTAGTTGGTATGTAAGCACTGTAAAATTAACAAGAACAAGCTTTTAAGATTTGATGACTTGATAAAAAGAAATAAGCTTTAATCAGTCAAAGTGGGTGGGTCCCAGTTTAATCTGATCTCAGCTGTGAGACAATTTGAAACGACTGGCAGTGTCGGACTAAGGATACTGTTAGGTGGCTTATGATGTAAGTAGCAACCAATCATGAGCTATAAACCCATGCCAAAAAAGCAAATTGCTTTATACAGTGGGGCAAAAAAGTATTTAGTCAGCCACCGATTGTGCAAGTTCCCCCACTTAAAATGATGACAGAGGTCAGTAATTTGCACCAGAGGTACACTTCAACTGTGAGAGACAGAATGTGAAAAAAAAATCCATGAATTCACATGGTAGGATTTGTAAAGAATTTATTCGTAAATCAGGGTGGAAAATAAGTATTTGGTCACCTCAAACAAGAAAAATCCCTGGCTCTCACAGACCTGTAACGTCTTCTGTAAGAAGCTTTTCTGTCCCCCACTCGTTACCTGTATGAATGGCACCTGTTTGACCTCATCATCTGTATAAAAGACACCTGTCCACAGCCTCAACCAGTCAGACTCCAAACTCCGCTATGGCCAAGACCAAAGAGCTTTCGAAGGACACCAGGAAAAGAATTGTAGTCCTGCACCAGACTGGGAAGAGTGAATCTACAATAGGCAAGCAGCTTGGTGTGAAAAAATCAACTGTGGGAGCAATCATCAGAAAATGGAAGACATACAAGACCACTGATAATCTCCCTCGATCTGGGGCTCCACGCAAGATCTCATCCCGTGGGGTCAAAATGATCATGAGAACGGTGAGCAAAGATCCCAGAACCACACGGGGGGACCTGGTGAATGACCTGCAAAGAGCTGGGACCAAAGTAACAAAGGTCACCATCAGTAACACACTACAACGGCAGGGAATCAAATCCCGCAGTGCCAGACGTGTTCCGCTGCTGAAGCCAGTGCATGTCCAGGCCCGTCTGAAGTTTGCCAGAGAGCACATGGATGATACAGCAGAGGATTGGGAGAATGTCATGTGGTCAGATGAAACCAAAGTAGAACTTTTTGGTATAAACTCAACTCGTCGTGTTTGGAGGAAGAAGAATACTGAGTTGCATCCCAAGAACACCATACCTACTGTGAAGCATGGGGGTGGAAACATCATGCTATGGGGCTGTTTTTCTGCCAAGGGGACAGGACGACTAATCCGTGTTAAGGACAGAATGAATGGGGCCAAGTATGGTGAGATTTTGAGCCAAAACCTCCTTCCATCAGTGAGAACTTTGAAGATGAAACGAGGCTTGGTCTTCCAACATGACAATGATCCAAAACACACCGCCCGGGCAACAAAGGAGTGGCTCCGTAAGAAGCATTTGAAAGTCCTGGAGTGGCCTAGCCAGTCTCCAGACCTCAACCCCATAGAAAATCTGTGGCGGGAGTTGAAAGTCCGTGTTGCTCGGCGACAGCCCCAAAACATCACTGCTCTTGAGAAGATCTGCATGGAGGAATGGGCCAAAATACCAGCTACTGTGTGTGCAAACCTGGTAAAGACCTATAGTAAACGTTTGACCTCTGTTATTGCCAACAAAGGTTATGTTACAAAGTATTGAGTTGTATTTTTGTTATTGACCAAATACTTATTTTCCACCCTGATTTACGAATAAATTCTTTACAAATCCTACCATGTGAATTCATGGATTTTTTTTTCACATTCTGTCTCTCACAGTTGAAGTGTACCTCTGGTGCAAATTACTGACCTCTGTCATCATTTTAAGTGGGGGAACTTGCACAATCGGTGGCTGACTAAATACTTTTTTGCCCCACTGTATGTGGAAAAGGCTTTAAAAAGTGCTTAATCAGACATTCAACTCAACCAAACCAAATGTAGAGAACAGTGGTAGAGGAAGATGTGGGGATGTGAAATGTGTTAGGCCTGGGGAAAATTTTCCATCTAACTGCATTGTAAGTGGTAGCAGCAGATCATCAGGCATGAAATTCTATGGACCAGGAGAATGTCAATGCATGCCGTAGTTTTAGGAATGCACTATATTTAACATCAGTGTTCCCTGGTATACTTTGGGTACAGATGTAACAGAAACTAGGTTAAAATAAGGCTCTATGTTGGTTAATAGTCTGTCTATTTGAACTCTTTATGCATTTGTTTTGAACAGCTCATAAGTATGAGTTATTGTTCCTAACAAAGAAAATACAAGTATTGTTTGTAAACCTCCTTTGAATGCTTAATGGTTTAAAATCAAAGTGTTTTTCAGTCTCTTTGGGCTCAGACTTCATCTTCAGTTGTTATACTTGAAGAAAACACTGTACAGGGGGCAATTATACACATGTAGTTAAAACTGATTCACCCGACTGAGTCTATCACTGCTGTTTCGAAAGCGGTTTGGTTTGGAGGACTGTTTATTCAAACATGAACAGTTAAATACATAGCGTCGTCTTCAGTGTTAAACCCACATTAGAGAGATGGAAATCTCCTTAGCTTTCCCAAACATAAAGTAAGCTCTGCCTCTTAATGGCATTTACATTTTTGTTTGATGCAGCCTGTGGAATTTCTGTTAATTTTGAACTACTCCTACAGCAGTTTTCAGAGCTTATCAGCGTCATAGTTTCCTTGTAAACATTTGTCAGATCATAAATTATACTTTTCATCTGTAAATTCATGTGTGACTGATATACAGATTTTACTGAAAAAATTCTTATCCGTGAATTGGCAGCAGCTGTTCCCACAGAAACAGAGTAACATGAAGGACATAGGGCAGATTGGTAAATATGGTGAGGTATTCATTAACTTTAATAAATGTTTAAAAAAAGAGAGTGGAGTTCTTTGAAAAGTAATTGTGTGGTGGAGGGGAAAGTGAACATAATAAAAACAAATCGTCAAAACTCTGTGCGTAAGATTGCACAGCATGTACATCTATTATAAAGCCCCCTATAGTCTGTAATTTAAAGCCATTTAAAGTAGTTCACAAAGTTCCATGAAGAATTTTAGATGACTTCAAACTTCTTTTACTTCTTAGTAATTCTTGTCCCTGCTATTTTTCTGGGTAACTGGACAATGGATGGAGGAGGTGTTGCAATGAGCCTGGACAATTTCCTGGGACTCACACCTGTGATTTTGATGAGCTATATATTTCATAGTGGTTGTTTGGCTTGAATTTTATAGTTGCTCTACTGAACAACTGAAAATGACCAACAAAACAAACAAACAAAAATGTTTACAGCTTTGTAAAACAACACTGAATTTCCAGTTTTCACATTCACAACAACTGGATGGTGCGGGTATATTGTTAAATGCCTTATCAAGGGTATGGTCACTTTGAATGACAGGTGTTCATGCTCTTAGCTATAACTGTTTCCTCATCTCTGCTAATTCCAAGAAATCCAAGTTGTCCACTGATGTGGACTTCTTGACTTTCTTGGTGACCTTTAGGAGGATTTTGATTATCTATTGTGCACTTAGCTGCACAAACATCTATTCAATAAGTCTGTGCTCCAGTTTAGGTGAGTGAATTCCATCCATCCATCTTCTTCAGCTTATCCATTTCAGGGTTGTTGTCAGGGGGCAAGCGCTAACAGAGAGCGAGAGAGAGAGAGCGTGCTAACAGAGAGAGACAAACAACCAGCAAGTCTCACACTGACACCTAGAGCCAATTTAAAAACACCAATTAACCTAACCCACGCATGTTTTTGGATTGTGGGAGGAAGCCAAAGTTCAGTTTAATGAAAAACAAAAACAAACAAAAAACAACAATAACAACAAATAACCACGCTAATATTCAGTTCAGCTCAGTTTCATTCCTATAGGACCAAATCACAACAGTTGCCTTGACATGCTTTACATTGTAAGGTAAAGACCTGACAATAATACAGAGAAAGCAGAGGAAACCTTAACAATAAGTTGACCCCCTGTGAGCAAGCACTTTGGCCACAGTGGGAAGGAAAAGTTTAACAGTTTAACAGGAAGAAACCTCCAGCAGAACGATCTCAGGTTGGCCATCTGCTGTTGGGAGTGAGGGGAGCACGACAGGACAAAGACGCACCACGGAAGAGAGCCAGAGATTAATAATAACTAATGAGTAAATACAGAGTGGTGTATAAACACATAGTGAGTGAAAGTGTTGAGTGACTGTGTAACACGACAGTGTCAATGGTGTTTAGAGACTACAAAACATATATAACATATCTATAACATAAATGTAATATAAATATATAACATATAGCCTGTTGAGTGATTTTACAGTTTTTGTATCCGTTCAATAATAATAAACATTTAGTATGTTAGTATGTGAGTATAATATATATATGTATATATATATACAGAACATATGTTAAGCAAATAAAACATGTACATGTATATTGCACACAAAATTAAATATATAATTCCTCACCTTTTTGGAGGCAATTATATGGCTGCACTAATCTCATCAGTCAGAGAGACAGCCATAGAGAGACACCTGTTGTAGTGAATTCTTATCTCCTCTGCTCGCTCCCTTTTCCTCCCTGTCTTTCTCTCCTCCCTTCTCCTCCATCTTCTTCAGTCTTGGTGGCTGGCACATTTGGTGACAGCAAGTCCTTGGCTCCACTTCCCACTCGCTTTTTCTTTCTGGAGTCAGAGTGCATGCTGACAATTATCAGAGCTGTGTCCAGACAGACTTCCTGTTTTTACATTCGTCTGCCCTTCATTGTGCCCTCTACCCTAAACTTTATGCTTACACAGTCGCAAATGGTCAATTTAACTCATCAGCTTTCTGACTGTCTAAGGAGCAGCCGTAAATAAGCGAGTTAGATGTAAATCTGCATTCCAAGGGGTCAGTCCATAAAATCAATTCCAGCTCATCTCCATATCTGAAGCTCTGCAGTAAAACATTTGCTCTGTATCTATTCTCCAGTGAAATGAATGACGAAACATCTCAACAGGAGCTGTAAATACCAGAAAAGTATCAAATAGAACGTGTTTGTTAAAATGCTCACATGGCGCGAACAATTTGCAAATATTTAACTAAACCGCAGCTCTAGGAGAATCCCCTTCGGCCATCACCTTGTGTACAGAACAAAGTTTATTTCTGTTCTTGTTTTCACTGTGCAAATGACAGTTTCTTGGCAGTGTACTGTCCAGCCTATGTCAGCCATGTTTATTTTAGATGACAGATGCAATCTGCCCGTGTATCAGCTGACAGGTCAATCTATATCTCATTACTCTTTCCAAACAATATCATCTTGGCTGAGAATCACAGGGAATAATAAATTCAGCTGCAATGAAATCATGTAAAGCTAGTTTAGTAATGCAGCCGCGCAATATAGAGCCGTTTTTTTTAGTTATTTTGCCTGTAATGCAACAACTTAGATATTTAATTCTATCTCACACACTTATACATTTACCATTCATTTTCATCTCATCCTGCACCCCAAATCTTTCTCCTCTCCCTCTTGTCCTCCCTATCTCGCTCTTTGCTATTATTCGTTTTTCTTTCCAGGGCAGCTCTAAAGCAGGCTTTGCTCGTGTGATTTACTTTCTATTAGGGGATTAAAAATCAATTATGCAGGAAGCCATGCGTAGGCGTGATTATAGCTGCGCATGACGGCACCATTCATCACAGGACCACTCATCTCTACAGCCGTTAGTTACACAACACACACCAGGACAGCCATCTTTTACCATGAACTCTGCCCCTCATCTTTTACACATTGTAAATGGACTAGATCCTCCATATATTATAAGATGAATGACTTTGCTACTTTTTCGGTTAAAAAAAAATATACATAATAAGCCCATGTGCACCACGGTGATAGAGGTAAGAATAGAAAATGTCCAAAAATATGGCATGTAATATGCGCGGTACAAGCAATATAAAGGGAATAATTCATGAAGCGATCATCCATCCCAGTTGAATGTAGCCACTTATAACAATTACAGACCCATTTGCAGAGAACAGAATAACACACAAGCGAGACAACACATCAAAACAGTACTAAAATGGCATCAATAAAGAGCGCTGAAATTAGAAATATTATCAGGTGTCATTTGAACACTTGTTAATACAATTGTAACAACTTACCCACAATTTGTGAATTAATTTTTCAGGAACAGTGACTTAGTTTGTTATGTAGAAATTACACTGATTAAAAAATGTCAATAACCAATTGAGAGCCCTACTTCGGGGGTTTTGCTTTGATTGGTCATTTCTCTGTTTTTTGTTTTTTTTTAAATACCATCTTTGTAAATTCTGGTTTGAGTTGGTCCTTTCCTCCTGTTTCCTGGATTAGTTTGCGCTTGTCTGTTCCTGGTGCTTTTTGTCTGCGTCCTACGTGTTTTATTAGCTATACCAGCTGCTAAGTGTGTCTCTCAGTTATAAAAATATAAATTCAATAAATTAATGTACAATTCTTTCATTTCCAAGGATTGTAGGCATAGCAGTACACATTTTAATAAACATAAAATGAAATCAAATACTGGAGCATCTTGACCTTGGCAGCTGTAATTAAATATTCCAAAGCTAACCTAATAAAAAGGCAACTATTTTCTAGCATTAAAACTGTATTGTATCTATTGCATTAATTGCGACAATCTACTGTTAAACTAACGTGCTACATTTATATGGACTAATCCAAAGATGAGGTTTTGGCAGTTTCATATAAGCGCTAATGCAATGTATTAGGAACCTGCTTCTTAATTAATGTTTTTGTCCTTTCTACTGATCAAACTTGACCTTAGCAGATAATTTATTAGCTCTAATTTTTAATTTATACAATAGCCTGATTTAGTAGTTCGCACCCTACGCAACCAAAAATAAATAAATAAATTAATTAATTTAAAAAATGAATTTCTTGAATCCCTTTTGAGTCTATTTTAGTACATTTCTGAGTTTGGTAGATAAAGTGGAGACACTGTGCAATGTGCACCCTATGTGCCTTTTCAAAGCTGTGGGAGTTTTTTGAGATTGCTAATGTGTGGTTGCAGGCACACTGTTGTGTGCAGTGGTGTGCTGGGTAGAAAACAGCAATGTTCGGGGAGCAGACAGGACAAACAAACTGGTGATAAAGGCTGCCTTTGTTGCCGGGGTGAGTCTGAACACCCTAGAGGCCTTAGCACAGGAGACGAGAACTAAACTGAACTCCATCTTAGACAACCCATCTCGTCCTATCTCTTCGATCATACACTGACACAGCTACAGAGTATTGTGTGTAGTCCCTATAAGGTGCATCACACACAGCTTTTTTTTCTTCTTGTGGTAGCTAACATCTTCCTGCTCAAACTGATCTTGTCTGAGTCCACAAGCAGAAAGTGTACTGCAATGTCTTAAGTCACCTCCATGTCCTGCTCTCAACTTAATCTGCAGAATTCATTAAATGCAGTCATGTCTCTGCACATATTTAAGTGCATTCTTGTAACTAAAGTATCACAATCACTTTCCCACATCGTCTTGTATTTGTGGCTCACCCTTTCATTTCTTTGCAGTCTGGATGTATGTGCAGCTGAGTCTAAATTCTGTTTCTATAGTCGAGTTGCTTTGATATCTGCAGTATCCATGAAAAAACTAGATGTTTCTCGATGTTTCCGATAGTCTAATCCCTTTTGGTCTGCATGATCATACTTTGGATACAAGTGATGTAGTTTTTTCACACACTAGTTTACTCTGACTCTAATCAGTTGTTTGTGAACTTGCATTTTCCTGTGTTTTGGCGTCTTGTCAAATAGACAAAACTTGGAGGAAATGCCCGCTGAAGCAAAATGTGTCACGACACACCAGATGAGAACATTCAGTCAAGCTGGCGGTCAAATGTGTCTGAAGTGGGAGCAACAAAAGGAAATTGTCATGGTCCTGGGTCGGTGACCCAGCGCTTTCAGTTTATTATCATTTTCTAGTTTATTATGATGTTGTTGATTATTACTGTTTGAGTTCTATGTGTTATATTCGGTCTGCCTTTGAGTCTGCGTCTGTGTCTCTGTCTGTCTATCGTGTCACCCCGCCTGTTTGTGAAGCTGTCTGTTTAGTTCTGTGTCTTGTTTGGTTCCTCGTGTCTGAGTTTCCTGTTTTATTGTGAAGGTCTCTGTCTGATGTGAGTATGTTCAATTTACATTTCCCCTGTCCCGTCAGCCCTGATTCCTCCCAGCTGTGTTGCCCTCCTGTGTGCCATTTCCTGATTACCTGGTGTGTGTATTTATAGTTGGTGTCTGCCTGTGTTTCTCGTCGTGTCGTCTGTGTTCATTTGTGTATCTGCTCCGCGTCTCTCTGCCCCTCGCTCCATGTCCTCCTTTTGTATTAGCTTTTCCAGTTTAGGTTTATGTTCAGTTCTGCCCACACCTTGGTTATTTGTGCACTGTAAATAAAACCCACTTGCACCTCCGCCACTGTCTGCTTTTGGATCCTCCTTCCTCACCTCCACACGACTGCCGCCCCAGCCGTGACAGAAATACAGGTATAAGGTGGTGGGCTAGTGGATAAAATGGAGACTTTACTCTTAATATTCTATTTATCTGGGTATTTTACATTTTACAGTTCATGTAGCCTGCATGTCAATCACACTTTGCTACATCAAAGAATGGGAAGGGGTTTAGCTCAGACTTGTACACTAGAGAGTTGGTTCAGCTTGAGGTTGAATCACACACCTCTTCTCTGTACCAAGGTGTCCTTACTGTGTTCACATCTGCACAAATAAACTGCACCAAGGGTGAAATGAACCAAGTCAAACAAGTTTGATTTAAAAGGACAGAATGGGGCAGGTGCTAAAATCCTCTCACAGTAGTTCTACACAATGCTCTCTGCTATTTACTGCGTAGCAATTAAACGATAGCTGGAAGTGTTTTTTTTTTTTTAAACTCCCAGCTATCAAGGGATGTTAAAAAAAGACTAATGCACACCAAAAATGAGACAAGACAACAATAAAAACTTGCTAATTAAAATGATTAAATATTGAATAATAATATGTAATGTAAATATGTATTTATTTAGAACAAGAATAGTGTTAAAAGATGGAAAAAATACATTATAGCTAAAAACATGATAAAAACAAAAGATAAGTATGAAAATAAAAAATACTAAATTATATAATGCTAGTCAGAAAAAAGTCAACTCGATTTCAGCGCTGTTTGATTGTGCTTCGTTTTTTTCCTGTCTGAGTCAGAAACTTTTAGAAGACATTTTCGAGTTATGCAAACGATGAAAGGCCAAGTGATGGAGGTAGAATCAGCAGAGCAGTGGAGATCATGACCACACTATTAATCTGTTTTATTGCGATGAAGTTGCAGATGCCAACCGGCTAACATAAGTGCAATTTATTCAGCATGTCAGTGAACAGATACAGACAGTAGATTTGTTTTTAACCCTGTTGCAAAGACCTAGACAAGATTTGCTAGATTATCCATGTAAACCTGATGGAGCTTTAGCTGTTATCTTCAAGCACACCTTTTACAATTTCAGTCTTATCATTCTGAAGTGTTGAACATTCTCCAGGAAGAAACAGAAAGTACCAACAATTGTACATCAATAATCGTGCCACATACACAATGGTATTCTGACAGAGCCAATGTTTGTATCTCCACAGTATCTTATGTGATGCACATGCTCACAAGCGTTCACCCATACACACCCTCATTCACCACTCTTTTCATGCCTACGAGAGTCCAGACTTCTGGAGAATGGCACGTCTGTTTACTCTGAAAGGTTCAAAGATAATTTACCTGGATTAGAGGAGCCATCTGTGCCTGCCAGCCCAGATTGCTTTGGAGGTGTCTCAATAAATACTGAGCAGGCTGCATGGTAGACAGTGCAATAGAAAGCCAGTAAGGGGTTTGCTTGAAGACAGGGCTTAATGCCCCTTTTTAAATCAGTTATTACTGGGTGCTGCAGGCGACAGCCCATGACCTCCGTTCATCACTGGTCTTTGGAAACTTGGTCTTGTGTCATCTACAACACACAATTGTATGCAGAGGTTTTACACGTTCAAACTAATTTACAGGGAAGCCAAAACGTTCAAAGAGATCCTTTCTTCTTGTTGAATTTTTTGTTTCTGGAACATTAAATTTCAAGAGGAAGCTTCTTCTTGGGGGTATTCTCACCTATCTTTGCAGTGGGAGGAAAGTGTGACTAAAACAGTCTACCATTCCTACACAGTTAATCAAATGTCAATGTAAACACCATCATATTACAGCTAAAGGTCAGTACTTTAACATCAGAGTGGAAGTTTTGTTCGGAGCATGCTGTTCTTGAGCATCGAGCCAGAACAGCAGACATATTCACTGCCTTAATTCTTTCTGACTGCACTGATGATGTTTTTCTAGACATTCGTTAAGTTTGTGACAACGTTTTTGCCTTTCTAGGCAGCTCTGTCATACAGACTGATGTAACAAGGCTCCCATGCAGACAGAGGCTCGAAAAGCGAACTGAGAAGGCCACATTTTTAGAAATGACGTCACTTTAACCTGTTGTTTCCTTAGTTTAGAATAAGCAGTCACATTCACAGGGCAAACACATTTGCTATGTAAATGACATGTTAGGTGTCATAATCATAGTATCACTGCTTTCTAATGTAAAACCTTGTACGAGGGCTTACCTGAAGTGAATGCAAACAGTCTTTAACAGCTATAACCACAGAGAAAGGGTTAGTCCTTTAAAAAGGAGAAAAAAAAATAGCCTGAAGATGAAACGATGAAGTTATTGATTTTAGATGGCATCTAGTAGTTTCTTGAAGCATGCTGAGATCCAGAAACTGCATCCTCCCTAACTCTCAGTCAGCCTGTATGCACACACCCACACACACTAGGGATCCATCTAGACACCCAGTTCACTGAAGAGTCATATGTAAACAGCTGATAAAGTTGTGACTAATTTAAGTAAGGTGGCTGCAGACACACCTGAGGCTGAAGAAGAAAGAGATCCCAAAAACATCAAGTAGTAAACAAGAGTTCAGACTGACTGTATATTATTTTTTTAAACTTTTTCATTTTCATTTATTTGTTTTTATTGTTTTATTGTTATTATTATAACAATAAGTATAGTGATGTTTTATAACCAGCTTCCAGTTTGGATTCAGGAAACAGACACTGTGTCTACTTTTAAGTTTAGGCTTAAAACTTTTTGCTAAAGCTTATAGTTAGGGCTGGATCAGGTGACCCTGAATCCCATGATGCATTGAGTGTTTCTTCTTCAGTCACCTTTGTCACTCAGTATGTGTTAATAGACCTCTCTGCACTGAATCATACTCGTTATTCATCTCTGGCTCTCTTGCACTGCATGTCTTTCTTCTCTCTCCTCAGATGGTCGCAGCAGATGGCCCCACCCCTCTCTGAGCCTGGTTCTGTTGGAGGTTTCTTCCTGTTAAAAGAGAGTTTTTCCTTCCCACTGTCGCCAAAGTGTTTGCTCATGGAGGTGGGTATATGATTGTTGGGTTTTTTGCTGTATGTGTTATTGTAGGGTCTACCTTACAATATATATTTTTTTATTTTCAAATATTTTTTTTATTATTTTATTTTATTTTATTATATTTTCTCCTACTGTATCATGCTGCTGAGTGACTGCTGCTCGTCAAACACATTTCATTGCAATGTTGACCCTGTGCTAACTTGCATATGACAAATAAAACTGAAAACTGAAAACAATATAAAGCACCTTGTGATTTCCTGCTGTGTAAATAAAATTGAATTGAATTGAAAATTCAACTATATAAAAATTTAATTTTCATATTCCGTTTCCACTCCTGAGGTGAAATGGCAGGTGTTTAGGTGTGCCCCCTACTTCCTGCTGTCCATAATGAAAAATGAGGAAGTTTGGATCTGCATTGTTTCCAAATGCTTCAAGTGAAATAACCACCAAGCAGTTCTAAAGGTTTCTTCCTGTTTAAAAGGGAGTTTTTCCTTCCCACTGTTGCCAAAGCGCTTGCATATAGGGGATCATCTAATTGTTAGGGTTTTCTTTGCTTTCTCTGTATTATTGTAGGGTTTTTACCTTACAATCTTTACCTTGAGGGAACTGTTGTTGTGATGTGGTGTGTTATAAATTAAATAGAATAGAATTTTAAATACCTTCATTAGATAAATTTAATTCTAAATGATAAAACATCACATTCCTGCCTCTCAGTTGCAGCAGTTGCATGTGAACCTGCACACATGAAATCCTGTTTTTTTTTTGCAGTTAGACACACCTGCTCTCGTTTACCTACAAAATGCTATGGTGCAGAGTATGTGGGGTGAGATAGTAAAGAATGCAGCTCATGAATCTGGTCACTGATAAATCTGCCTTTACAGGGAAGCCGAGGGATCTATATTCTGCTGATGTTGCGCACACCCAGGGATGCATGGATTTCTCCCTATCTCTCTCTCTCGCTCTCTCTTTCTCCTATTCACAAACAGATGCATACCACAGCACAGGACACAAACAAAAATCTGGGGATGTCCCATTCTTAATGTGAAGCCCATTGCTCACTAGAGGTACAATTTATATTGTTAAGAGGGTGAACAATGGAATAAATAAAAAGAAGGTTAGACTTCCTGTGAGCAACCACTTAACACTTAAATAACAGTCCTCTGAACACTCCTCTGTACTGTCTTTATATTTTTTTAAATAGTTGACTTTTGGTATGAAAGCAAAGGGATTGAGTGACCGTGCTGTATTATTTTCAGCTTTAGTGTGATGAAGAAATACATTTCATTCAACATCCAAAATGCCGCAGTGCTTTAAGAGCAGAGTTGAGCTTAAAGAAGGCCATTTCCAGACCTCACTCTAAGGTAGGTGCTGAAAGATTTGAATGATTCATGAATCAATTTACGGCGCGTGAATGTAGCTCTTATAGGAATGAAGTGTTTTACTCCTGGTTGAGGCCAGGGGCTCCTGTACAGCACTTGTCGGAGCATGATTCAGGAACTGTAGAGTCTAGTTGTACCTCTCGTGCCACACAGATGCCATTACCTGAAAGCATTTAGAGAGGGAAATGAGGTTGTATGCTACCTGACTTCAGAGAGGTCACACAACCAGAGGCCCCCGCTCTCACTGTACTCTGTCTTGCTCCCCGACATGCATTTCACAGTATCTTCCTGATTGCAGGGTCCTCTATCATGTTTTGGCCATTACAGCACTCGTCCCATCTTACACGGAGAACCTGACAACGCTGACCCCTTTTAGAGTCACATTACTCAACACCGACAGAAAACACACACACATGCACCAGCTTATTTATTTCTCTCTTTGTGTCTCACAACCCACTTTCCCCCTGTTCTCTCTCTTGTGTGCGCTCTTTCTCACTCACACACACACACACACACACACACATGCACACACACACACACACACACACACACGCACGCACGCACATTTCTGACAGAACAAGATAGTGAGAGGGAAGAGGATAGATGACACATTTCCTGAGGAGAGGCAGCCAAAGTTATTTGTTATAATTCTGCTCTAATTTCAATATTTTCAAACCTTCCCAGAGATTTATATGTGCTGACTGAAAGAGCATCCATCTTGACTGAGCCCTGGCCGGCCTCAACTTTGCCAGTATCACATGATCGATGTTTTCCCTGGCCTTCCAACGTCTTTGGGGGTCACATGGGCCTCTGTCAAGCTTGGCTAATTTTGCACTCTCAGCTCCGCCGCTATTAGCATATGAATATACTCCTGGCCATACATATTCCACAGACATGCATAGGGATTTCAAAAAGTGGTCCTTTTTTTTTAAGAAGGAATCTGAAAAGACCGGAGGGGACGAAGAGGAGGAAGGAGTGGATGTGGGCTTGGCAGGATGTTTTCACAGCTGTCATGGTGATGAATTAGGCTCTTATGATTAATCTGTATTTAAATGTAACATTACCATCTCCAGACAGTTAGACCCTGCCCATTTTTAGTGGACCGTGGCCGTCCAACAGAAAAAAAACATGTTGATTATATTAAACACTACCAAAAGGAGCAAATGAGACACTTGCTATATTAATACTCCTACCAGATGTAAGTCATTATCTACAGAATAAACACGAGCCCTGCAAAACTTGAAAAATAGCTGTAAAGATGCACAGGATTTAGAGTTAACACTGAAGTTAGGTAAATGTTATCTTTATAATCCCTGCGTAGTGTTGAAAATGAAAGCTGCTGAATGGTGGCTATGAAAGCGTCTCCATTCATTGACTCTGTGAGGACGAAATCTCCTCCCATGTCTTTTGTGTGTCACCACGGCAGCTCTTTAGAGCCAAGTTAGCGTTAAAGTGAGAATTTGGGCTCCCAACCCTGCCATTTAGTTCCCACACGACCTTGCAAAGACACAAAAGTGGCCACGCTGAACAGCTGCCCACTGGGGCGACAGATTTATGTGGGCCAAATCAAACCTCTAAAAACCAACAGCTGACCTGAGCGCTGAAGAGAAATAAAAATCACATTGAGCATTTTATTGCTCTTCTGAGGCTCTCGTCCTCTCCAGTTCAGGGATTTAGTTGTCATTAGTGTTCATAATAAGAGCTTTCCCATATGCTTCTGTCTACAGATGATATGATTGGGACATAACATGTTATGACTGCACATTCCCAAACAGTGTTACAGGTCAAGTGAGGGACGCAGTTAGTTGCTGTGCCAATGGGAGTGCAATGTCAGAGTTGTGGTTACAGATGCTGACAGAATTCAAACGTGATTTGATGTTAACTGTGTTAGGCAGTTTTCCCAGAGATCAGTTGACTTGAGGAAGAAAACTATTACATTTATGTGCTTTTCTAACAACAGTGGTTCTTAAAGTGTTGTCCCAGGACCGCCAGGAGTCTGTGGCCCATAGCTAATGGTCGGCAATATAATTTGCTATAAATAATAAATTTATGCTCTTTCAGTGTATATGTACACCGGGACCTTTTACGCCAATAAAACAACATTTTGTCTGTTAGTCCTGGGCCAGTAGAAAGTCTGACATGATTGTGCACATCACCTGCACATATGGTGCCTTCCTCCTAATATGTAACTTGGCTTATTAGCCAGCTAACTAGCAAGCAGGAAGAAATATTTAGGTTAGTCTTCATTATCAAGTGGCATAAAAACCCGAACCAACTAAACTGAGAAAATATGGAGACTTATTATTAATAACAAATTTAGAGATCAAATTTAAGTTTGCATGTCCTCCCGTGTTTGCGTGGATTCTCTCCGGGTACTCCAGCTTCCTACCACAGTCCAAAGACATGCAGTTAGGTATGCATGCAGGAGTGACTGTGAGTGCGAATGGTTATCTGTGTCTATGTGTTAGGGTGGCTGTAGCTCAGGTGGCAGAGCAGGTCAGCCACTAATCAGAAGGTCGGTGGTTTGATCCCAGGCTGCCTCCTGGCTGCATGCCAAATATCCTTGGGCAAGATACTAACCCCATATTTGCCTACTGGTGGTGGTCAGAGGGCCCGGTGGCGCCTGTGTCCGGCAGCTTCGCTTCTGTCAGTGCGCCCCAGGGCAGCTGTGGCTACAATGTAGCTTGCCATCACCAGTGTGTGAATGGGTGAATGACTGAATGTAGTGTAAAGCGCTTTGGGGTCCTTAAGGACTAGAAAAGCGCTATACAAATGCAGGCCATTTTACCATTTAGCCCAGCGACAGACTGTCCAGAGTCGCCCTAAGACTGCTGGGATAGACTTCAGCAGCCCCCCCTCCCCCAAGAGCAAGATGAGTTTCATATTGTCAACAATATGCCCACAACACGGGGCCAGGTCAAAATAAAACCATGTGCCGACCTCTGAGAAACACCAGTAGCTTTAATTGAATGGTAATACTTGATGCCCTGGGATTTAAAATGGGCTCAATACATAAATCAATTAATAAAATATTTTATTACATAAAATAATGATGTGGATTATACTATTTCACTAAAGATTTATTTGTAGATATATTAAAATAAAATAAAAAGTCAAATTAAAGTTTAATAAAGTATCAATTAACTATTTATTACTGCTAGTTAATTCAACACATTAACTGAGTTTTTATTTTTTTTAAGAGCAGTGAGAGAAAACCAAAATAAAAATGAAGCTGTCCAACATTTGTTAGTTGAAAACAGTAATGCTGTCCCATTAGCTGTGAATGCAGTTAGAATATGATGAACCTCTAGTTAAAAGTCAGGTTGGTGTCGATAACATGATTTAGAATGAAATGTGTTTTGTTTAACAATTAGAAAATGTTGAAAAAAGTTTTTCTTACCAGACAAAAATTGCAAATCTTGAAGGACAGGTCAATTTATTTTATGAATACTATATTAAATCAATGTTAATATACATATATGATAATTACATATCATATTTCCAAGCTGTGCCTCAAATAAAATGAATACAATTTTTATGTATGGATACTTAATGCGAAGCTGCAGCTTAGCTTCATGTAGCTTAGCACAAAAAATAAGTAACTATGCTGATCTTGCCCTAATGAAGCTTAATCATTAACGCACAATAAAATAATTAATTCCACAGTGTATAATCTCTTCCTGGATTCTTGCTCTCACAGTGACATATCCATCAAAACCCTCAGAAGATTGCTTTCTTTGTTCAGTGGATAATATTCTAGAAAACTATTGCTAGCAAAAACATTTATGTATTTTTCTTACTATTTATTGTGCCAAACAAAAAGTAAGTGTCATCCAAAAACCCGCCAGGCAGTGGTGTTTGGTTCCAGCTGCCATTAATACATTCTGCTAACACAGACGTTGTTCGACTGCCTTCCTGTATTTACCTCTGTCTAGTAGCCTGCCCCACTCACCTGTCATCCATTGATCAATCAGCAACTTTGTATTTAAGACCAGCGCGGTCATGTATTCTCCGCCAGTTCATCAGCTACCTCATGGTGGTAACCAGGCCTCGTTACGCCTTGTGTTCATGCTCTGTACTTACCCCGATATCCTTGTGCCTCCAGTTTCCAGGTCCACAATTTAAGCACCTGCAGCTCAAATACCAGGACGTTTGGCAAGATTCTCCGCACCTCTCTACAGCCCACTCCTTGGAATCAAAACTAGTCGCCGCTTCCACCTGTCTGTCCTCCTGCCTTTCATCAACTCTGGATTACCAGGAAAACAAGGTTGGAAACCTCTTTCACTTACTTTCCCCTCGGACATTCACTGGGTTGCCTTTCCTAGAGCCTCACGATCGCCGCCTGCAAGTAAGCGCTCAGAATCAGATTCCCTCTTTCCTCCCTGTGTTAGCTTTTCACTTTCAGAACCTAAACTTATCCTCCCTCTGTTTCAGTGCCTCCTCGTCAGAGACTTCCCGCTATGCACCCTCATCTTGTCATTACTAATCTGTGTTCACAATAAAGCTTGTTAAAATCTCATCGCTGTTCCATTTGGTGTATGCATTTGGGTCCACTCCCACATACTGTCCTCCGGGCCCCCTTGACTATGCAGCACTATATATAGTCTTCAATTGGATACCAAACTAATCCACGGGCCATTTTTATTGGCATGTCTCATTTTTCTGCTGTGCTGGATGCTCTTCTGACAATTAATTATTGCTAAATAACATGGAGTGCATGGAGATATGGAAATAACATGGAAATAACATGGAGAATTACTATGTCATTGCCTACCACCTTAAGGCATTTTAATATTAAAGGCAGCTCTGTTGTTTATTGTATTTTTGAAATGGGATGGTCAGACTTGGCCCTGAAATTATGCGCATGAATTTACTTGGACATTTAACTCAAAGAGCCATCTGAGAGTGAATGATTGAAGGGTTCATGGAGATAGTCTTAGTTCATCTGGGCTTTGTTGATCAGAGAAAGGGAGATAGGAACATCAGACCTGATGATTAATGGTTTGCTATTGCTATAGTCTAATGTAAGCCAGCAGACGCTCTGAATAAAACTTTAATACACCTGCAAACATGCATCTCCACTTCCAGTCTCTGATTTTTTCTGTGTATTCATAACATCGGAGAAGTAACAGTAGAAATAATTTGACAAGTATTTGGGCATGTGGGCATTTTTAAAGGACAGGAGCAGGGGATAAGGCAGGGGATGAGACATGTTTTGAAAGTGAAGAGACAGTTCCTGTATAATGTCCTCAGTGAGACGCAGAGAAAGAAAGAGCTCTCATTTAAATTCACATATACCAGGATCATTTCCCCATCTTAAAATTTGAATCATCCAATGTCAATGCCAACATTTGTTGACCTTGCCTTTTATGTTGCATGCTAATTTATACAAATGTAAGCATTTCTTCACACTTAATGCTCTATAGCTAGAGCTGGTTTGCCTTTTCTAGATGGGTGAGGTCCTCCCTCAAATCTCTCTGTCTTTTTTCCTCCTTGTCCCTTGGGAATAAGAAGTAAGTGAAGAAAGATGAGGGAGGGTGTGTGTGTGTGTTGGGGGGGGGGGGGGGGGTCATGAGAGGCAGAAATTAAAGCTTTGCAGCGGTTCACTGCCTCTTCACTTAAATTAAAGACATTCATGCATTTTGAAAAGGCAAGAAATATTTTAATGAAAACATATACACTCTGGCCAATGTCTTTGTAATGCTCTGGTAATGAAGACTTAGGGGGGTGGGCAACGTTGATGGTATTGTAGTTTGGAGGATAAGGAGAAAGGGTAAACATTTGGATATGTAGCTCCCTCATCAAAGCTAATGCCCTGCTGTGTAAATTTGCCAAAGTCTTTGTGCGTAATTGATTCACATAGAGGATGATAAGCTGTGTTTGGTGATAAGAGGATGGTTTGAGGGCAATTTTGTTTGAGGAAAAAATGGAATTCCAATCTAAGTATTTCATGGAAAGGACAAAAGTAAATGACTTATCACAAAGAGTGAGTTGAACATCAAAATAATCAGACATAATTTTAGCCAGTAAAGCTGAATCCAATTATTCTATTCATTTTCCCTCAGCACAGTAATAAAGTGCATCTGAAATCCTTTCAGAATATAAATTAGCTGTGTTTCTAACATCTAGAGGTTAATGGCATGAAGAGTTCTGTGTGTACTGTATACTTGTTGACTAAGAGCTCTTTTAATCAACCCTTCAGCCATATAATGCAATTCCTGGTGCAATAAGGAACAGCATTCAGATTCTAGTTTTTACAGTATTTTGAAAAATAATTCCTTCACTGCCATTTCACTTGATTCCTTCTTTCAGCTTCGGACACTCTATTAGTTACTGTTTGCTAGCATAAGGTTGAACTCTTTTTCCTTCAGAACTCTTTAATTGTTCATGGTACATATTCAACAAGGTGCTGGGAATATTCCTCAGAGATTTTAGATCCATTTTGACATCATAGGATCACATCACTGATTTTTCGGCTGCACATCTATGTTCTGACTCTTCTGTTTTACCAAAGATGCTCTATGGGATTGAGAATCGGTGACCGTGGAGGTTATTTATGTCCAAGAAACCAGTTTTAAGTGATTTGAGCTTTTTGGCATGGCGTATTATCCTGTTGGAAGCAGCCATTGGCTACGTTGTTGTCAGAAACAGGTAGACATGGTCAGCATCAGTACTCAGGTAGGCTGTGAGCTTTAAAAAAAATGCTCAGTTAATACTAACAGGCCAAGAAAATATGCCTCACGCATTGCACCACCAGCTGAAGTCACTGATACAAGATGGAACCATCCTTTCATGTTGTTTCATGTCGACTTTTGACTCCACAATCATAATGTTACAGCAGATTTCAAGACTCATCAGACTGAGATATGATTTTACTTACCTATAGTTGTAGTTCTAAGATTGGGTGCTCCTCATCTCACTTCATCCTGACAGCAGGAGAAAAATCGCTCTGACTCATCACTGACTTCAGGAGATTATAATAAGCTTTATAATAATTAGAACGACAAAAATAATGCCAGGTTGAAATTAAAGCTAACAAAAAATACATTATGAGATCATCTTTAATTTTGCTCTGGTATGTTTGTCTAATGTGCACTCCTATGTACACAAGCACATATGTACAATGTGCAAACAAATCAACCCACGTGGAATTTTTCCTTTCCTTCAAGAAAATATTTTCTTCTCCTTCATCTCTAACCAGGGACAGAGGGCTGCTGCTGTAATTATAAAGATTAAGTAGCTTTTGGTGTGTGCATTGCTCTGAAAATCACCCTCTATGCCTCTAAAATTGCAAAATTATGAAGCAACTAACTGCCAGTATAGACCAACACATTTAACTGTAAGAATGCACTATATTTGCATTTGGTGCCATATACAAGTTCCAGGTGGCACCAAATGCCACAGAGACCCTGAATGGTTTAGTTAGTAAGTGAATGTAATTCATATATGATATATTTTGAAAACAGAACCCAATTCCGCCATGAAAGAGGGAAAACAAGATGTTAAACAGGATAAATCTGGAACACCAGGGGATGAAATATTAAGGGTGGAGCTCAGAGATCCAGTGGTGAAAATGAAGGAAACAAAGAAGCCAAATACACATAAATAAAACGACTCCCATTCTCTTGACTCCTGGTTTCAAAGAGGATCTTCGAACAATCTTTCTGAATGACTGAGAGCTCCACTAAAACTGGCATTTTTTTTTATTTTAACAAAATCAAGAATATATGTGCTTATTAAAAGATTGCTTCTTTCAGTAATAAGAATAGAATTCATTCCTCTAAGTATCTGACAGATTACAGGACCATGAGCGACTTAGTGTTATGTGCTATTTTGGTTTCAGGTGTTAACCGAGGAGGAGGAGAGAATTTCTAACAGCTGCCACCTTTGACCAACACAAACCAGGTGTTTCATATAAACACATAAAAGTTCCTGTTAAAATAAATTAAATATGTGGATTTTTTTCTTGTTGTTGTTGTTGTTGTTGTTGTCTATAGAAACAGGTATCAGGAATTGCTTTTATCTATTTCACAAGTGACCTCTACTGTATTGCAGCCAATTTCTGTACATTAGGATTAATAGCAAGTGAGATAGCTCCTGTAAATCAACTCTGATCTTCATCAAAATATTACCAAAATTGGCACACAGGAATAAAGCAAGCAAAGAGCAACACAAACAGGGAGGATGCATGCAGGAAAGAGGTGAGGGGAAAAAATAGAGAATCAGGAGAAAATAACAAAGGAAAAAGTAAGGACAAGGCAGTGACTTTGGCAAAGTTGGTCTTATGCTAATATGACCAATAGAAGGAGAGAAGCATCAGATAAAATGCTGTTGCTTTGCTTCAGCACTAGACTTTTAGGCCATGTGTGCACTGAGCTGGCTGACTGTGACACTTGTCGCAGGCAGCAACAGATGGTGGTGACATGTTTGCACTGGTCTTAAGCCCCAGAGAAAAAACGAAGCTAATACCTGCGTGGTTATACGAGACAGCACACACTATGGAGACAGTGTACTAATGACTGAGAGCTGATGGTACAAATATATACAGAGTAATATCGAATAGCTGCTTTTCCTCTTAGAAGCAACTCAAAAGTTTAAAATAAATGACGCCATATAAACATATTTGTCTAATGAAGAAAGAGCTGTGTTTATTAACATTCATATATGCGTGGACAGCAGGGAGAAACAATTGCCTTTCCACTTTTTGTCCTTTTGTAAAAATCTCTGTACAGAAATTTCTGTGGCTCAGTAATTATCAAATAGCTGGTAAGTATGTGAGGATGCTGCTGACTTTGTCTTGTGTCTGATTCTTTTCCCCTCTGTTGTGAAGTCGGTTGCTTGAGTGGGTGGCTGCACGTGTCCTTTAATGCATAGCTGCTGTGTTTTCAAGGAATTTGTTAGTATTTTTTTTCCTTTTTTTGTGTGGATCACAGCGAACAGAAAGATAAATGACTTTTTTCTTTTTCTTTTCTCCAAAAGCATTGCGTCACCATTCTTTATTGAGACATACTACAGCGTCCTTTACTTTGCTTCCATCAATTTCCTGTGTCCTCTGGCTGAAATCTACAGGAGCATCTTCAACACCAGTTATCATGTCTTATTTTTCTGGTAACCAACTCTGCAACCAGCAGACTTCTGGATTAAAAATAAGCATCCATATGTAATTACCAAAAGCCTGTACATTCAAAGAGAAATTTATGTATGTGTCTGTGAAATTATTAGTTTGTTGTTTGCTCTTTAATTTTAGCGTTCTTATAAACTGCCGCCTCTAGGCATGGCATGCTCTGCTCTTGGTAGCGAGATAATATTGTTATGCTTAGTTTAGACTGAACGATTCATCTATGAAGCAGCAGTGCTCCGTTCAATATATCAAAGTTACGAAAAATGAAAACAAATCAAAGCACAGACATTCACATTGAATATTATTTCATTTATAGGTAATTTTAAGGTCAGAAGACGTGTGTGTGTGTGTGTGTGTGTGTGTGTGTGTGTGTGTGTGTGTGTGTGTGTGTGTGTGTGCCTGTGTCTATGTAGCATAATATTTGACTTGTTTTTAATAGATGACAAAGGTACTTTACTCCCATTATAATACTCTTAAGTGTTGCTTTTTTAAAAGATGGGCATCACTGACTAAACGCTCTTCCATTTACAGATGTTTGCCGGCAGTGACCACTTATGGATTTATAGTGATTTTTAGACCTCTTGACTGCTCTGAACCCTTTCACCATTTGCAGAGTGGCTCGAATGTTAAAATGCTTTATGAATTAATATTAGCACAATGCCTAAGAGGACTGACACTGCAATTATTTTCTAAGATATTCTCCAAAACTGGTCACAGGAGCTGAATATTTTTGTTACGGTAACAGGACTTTGTTGGTGTACCTGCTATGAGAATAAGTTATACAAATGCATTGATCAGTCCACATTACTCCACCATGAGGGGTGAACAAATATTAAGATAGAGGTTAAAAGAAGTTGCACTTCTTGAAATCACGCGGTGGGGAAATTAGGAAGATGCTGCACTTAAACCAACTAAAGGATAAGTTTACAGTCTGGTCTGTCACTTCTGTGGAATTTCAATCAGCCAAACCTCCCCACACATACGAGTCAGCTCATTACCACTCACCTCTGTGGACACACCATTTTGTTCCCTTGATTGGAGGCCCTCAGCTCCAGTTAATATCTTAGAAGGCTGACATTTCAAACAAGGCTGGATCCTCTGTTGTTTGGAGCACATTGCCTCATTTAATGAAGGTGCACAAATAGACATTTCTGGAATGTTAGACTAGAGGCGTTTTGCTTTGATCTTTGTTTTTCTTTTTTTTTATGTTGGCACATGCTTTATAAATCAGCCGGTGCACTTAATGTGTTTCTTTAGAAAATTTGTTCACCTGGTATTTTTAAAGATGCGATTTTTGCACAGAAAATCACAGTTAATCATAATTAGTGAGATTCACGGGATCGACTTAAAATGAGGATAATTGTGTAAGATTTAGCCTGAGTGCGTCAGAAAATAGGCTTCACTATACCATTACTCTAAGTCCTTAAAACGTAATCGTTCGTTTAATGACATACTATTGATCTAATTTTTGTTTTTTTTCCCCCCGAGACAGTAAATACATTGTAAAAGACAGCTCTAATGTGTTTCTTAATTGGCAATAAAATAACATTTCAAACAGTTGACACAAGCTAATAGAAAGCATGAGACGTTTTCTTCTCTACTTAAATATTCAGTCAGGGGAGGCAAAAACCCCCAAAACATTACTGACAAAGGACAAAAAATGGATTCTGGCTGTATCCCTGAGCCATTCGTCTCCATAACCTTATCTTTTTAAAGGTACAGTGGATTTCAAGCCTGTTGTCACCACTTTCTCTCTCTACATAATGTAGTTCCAGCTGGTCATACTGCATTAGAGATGTCATGCCGGGTCATAGGCATGAAGCTATTTCCTACCCCCTCCTCTTTTCACCAAGCCCTACAGGTTGCTTAGCATTTCAGACAGGGCTCCGGTGTTGCCTTGCAGCCAAGCACATGGGCACTTTGGGATGTCATCTCCTCAAAGCTAATTGCTGTGCCCTTCTCTTAACGAAACAAGCTCAGGAAATAAATAACTAATGTGCCCCTTGGTATGCTCATTAGGTGACTGCAAATTCACTGTTCCACAACTTTTCATGCTATCACCATCTCACTCCATCTTACTCAGCTCTCACTCCGTGCACACACAGCAGACACACACACACACACACACACATACTTCTCATTGTCTTTATTCAAGTTTATTCTGACATGTCTGCCAGGAGAGATCAACGTAATGAGGATGATAAAGAGTCTTTGTGCAGTTCTTTTGAAGTATTCTGAACTTAGTAAAAAAAACATCCAGTAGAAAATAAGACATCTTGTTATCATTTCTAGCATGAAAGTCACTGCAATCACATCCAGACGCATTCATGTGTGACGTTTGCAATGAACAGCCAGAACACAGATGTGTTATTTTCCTTTTCCAGATGTGGCTTTATGAAGAAGTCACAACAGTTATATACTTTATAAGATAGTGATAAAGTATTTCTGAGTTGCCAGTAGTCCTAACTTATCTTTTTTTATTATTAAATCTTGGAAATAGCTTAGTTTGTGATTAGATTATATTCAAAGACTATATGCAGATCCGTTTAACTAGATTATATCTGATCGCACATTGTCTCATCTAAAGTGTTTGTTTCACCTTTAAGCAGTATTTGTACAGTCTAGATTATAAAGGTTGTTTCAGTTTTCCTATTGAATTTACCTTCCAAAGATGTGTCATCTCTCATTTTGAAATACTGACTGCTTGATAAATTATTGCTTCGGACAGGGTAATATGTTCTGTTTAAACGGATGTAAACCCCTATGCTACCTTGCGGTATTGAAAGACGTGGGCTTCAGGATGTAACATTAAGTTTGGGTTTGGTGATGTTATGTTGGGAAAAAAATGAATGAAAAAGCAGTATTGGTATTGGCAGAATATCCATGTATCACAAATATGGCTATTTATAATGTGTCCACAACAAGACTGAGAGCTGACACTTTTGATTGATTTTGAAAAAAATCTTTAGAGTAAAGACTGGCTAACTGAGCTTCATTTTAAGGCACCGGCATGCTACAAACTACGGTGCTAGAAAGCCTGTAATCAAATGCTGTGTAAACATCAGTGGAAAGAGGTTTTTTTTAGATATATTTTATTCCACTTCAGCATCAACAAATATTGCTGTTTTTTTCTTTACTTTACTTTTCTTTTCTTTTTTTTTAAAGACTGTCCACTCCAAAGACACACTGTCCTTGGCTAATCAAAAGCCTTTGGTTGTCGAGAGAGTTTTAGCTCTCCATTAATGAACTACGACCGAGTCATATCTTTAAATGGACTTGCACATATAATGTGATGATAATAGAGTGTCGCCTTTTTTATTGTTATCACAAGCCCTTTTTAATGGTTATTCTTCAGCTGGACTCTTGCGATACTACGGTAAGCGTAAGAAATAGAAACGTCACCTTACATACCATCACAAAGGGTAAAAGACCAGAGAGAATCACTAATAACAGATACTTCCCAGTGGAGCCTGCATTCAAATACAAAGGAGCATTCCTCCAAAACCCATCTCCCGTGGGCAAATGGGATAATGTAAAAATGTTACAGACACTGGTCCCTATCTGTCCTAGGATGTGTGCCCTCAGACAACAATTAAGAAATTTATCAATTGCTCAATAGAGAAATCATCTACAGAATGAATGATCTTGTTTGGACCAAAAAGCCGGTGTAGTGTTCCACATAGCAATAAAGCATGTAACCTGCATTCAGAGACCATGGCAATGAGGAATGTTTCATGTGACACAGCAGTGGCTTTTAATTACTTCACATGCCAAAACCTAACATCAGTGAGGCACTAGTGACCAATAGAAAGCCTGCATCAGCCTAGTTTAGATTAACCGTGAGTGTTGTGGGGGGTGAGCAGCTATTCCTTAACTTAATGACTTTGCCTCAGGTAGTGGTAGAGAGCCAGAGCATCTCCCAAATTAATTATGATTTGAGAACTCAACTCAGGCCTAATCAGGTTTCTCCAGAGTGCCACGCTTTGCTTTTATAGATTTCCCATAAAATATACACAGATGGTGCGTACACACTTGCATAAGCACACACGGACTCGTAGCACGAGCCTTGCGAGGACCTCCATTGACTATTCTGTTTTCCCAAGATATAGCCCTAACTCTAATCCTAACCCTCTTCACAGCATGCACTGACAAAGCCCCAGGAGTCTCTCCTGTGACAGGATTTTGGCATAGTGGCCACACACAGTATTGTTGTATAATGAGACACACTTGGCCTGACAAAACTTTTTCACACACACAATTATCGCAAAAGGAAAGACTGCGCAAACACACCAGACTGACTTGTTGTGTAATCGGGACATGATCCACTCGGTCGAATAAATTTTGAAAAGACTTGGAGCCATATCTGTAATTTATTTATGCCCAAGCACACAACAGCAGAAGAAGTTTCTAAACATGCATCCTCTCACTTTAGTTGTGAAAGGACGCGCATGGGACTTTGGGTCCTAAAAATGCAGAATCTCGTGTGTGCAGCAAAGTTCACTTGGCTTTTTAAAGGCTTTGTAGCGGGTTTAGCATAGTTGTCACAGACAGCTGGTGAGAAAGAGCTCTCTGACACTTCTATCTAGTGAAACAGGCATTTCATAAATTAGTGTATATCCAATATTTGCATATTGCATCACGTTGTTCTTTATTTATTACATCATCATTTGTTCATTTTTATCACATTCGCATGTAAAATTTAATACACAAGTGAGGCATTTTGTATTTGTATTATATGACTCAGATTAACTGTATGACAGTGTCATGGTTGGATATTTAGTGTTGTTTTATTTGTACTATGCTGGTAGATATTGTTTTACTTTTACTTCCTCTAATGTGAGACAAAGAATGCATGCTTGTCGGGTATCTGTTAAGTAGCGCCTTCAAGTCAGCTTAATGTGTCATGACACTTGATGCCTCACTGTATACAGTAACTTCAGTTAGCGAGAAAAGTGGGTATTTGAGTAGATGTCATGGAAGTGCTGGGATGCCGACATGCATATTTTTTTTTAACTCTGATGTTAATATGCCATGGATGAATAATTTACAGCTTGATAATAATTATGAAAGGCAGCCAAGCTTCAAACTGTAGAAAATAATCAGTTAGCTTGCTCAGTTGTAATCATGGGGGGATAACATGAAGAAAATCACTGCGTACTGACAGTTCCATGTGAATAACTTAAGCTTGGAGAAAGCTTTTTTATTATCAGCCGAACAACAATATCTTCCATTTTTGGATTGCCGTTAAGGCACTCTGAGGCCCCCACATCAACTCATGTATCTGTTTTCTAGAAAAACCTGCCAAGGGAGGGTGAAGTTTCTCTGTTGCTTCATAATATCTTAAAGTTTGGCAAAAGAGAGAAGAGGATAGGAATATAAAAAGGTCTTGTTATTTCTGCACAAAAATGTTTTCCACTAGAAAGACCCACAGCTGGGTCAAATTGACCTAAACATTATCTCAGTGATATGAAGACACTGGGGCGACTTGCCTTTGCGCAAGAAAAGATTTATTCATTTTTCAAAAGTTCATTACACTGAGAGAAGCAAAGAAGGTGCTACGCTGAAAGCAATATCTTTTCAGCATAGGAAATTGGAACCGGTCAATTTAACTTGCAACATAAACACACCAGGCCTCTTTTGCAAAATGTTAGCAGACCAAGATTCCTTCCAAGCATAGCCACACGCAAGAAACTGTATAAAACCTTGGAATTTCCCCATGCATTTTAATAATTGAAAACTGTGAGTTTTCTCCCATTGGTCTTCATGTGATGTACAACTGTGTCTGGGCCTCATTTACAGTCAGGGCTGCTCAGACCACTACATGCATTCAGATGTGGTTTTGCTGCCAAACTCAGCGCATGAAAACGAACACTGGATTGAATTGTCAGGCTGTAGCCATACTAAGAGGAGCCACTGTGCAGTGAAAAATGGAGTTGCAGACTAATGTCTCCCCTTGGAATAGCTCTCTGTCTGGGATGAGACAGCCAGTCTGTGTCTTTTATCTAAAGGCATCGATGACAACAAATCCACTTTATCTGAATTTGGGTTTGAATGTTTGACACAAATCTCTAGAGAAATAGTTTAGGGGAAAACTCCCCCAACAATCAGTCTGAGGCCAATGAGCGCAATTCTCCAAAGAAAATTTCATAAATGCTTTTAGTTTGAATTATTCAACTACTCTGCTCAGGATAACAGAATTATGCATCAGTGCTGGATGTTTGTCCACTAAATAATATTAAATTACTATATTGCTTAAATGAAATGGTGGAACTCTTTGAACGTCCCTACAAAAAAAGTCGTGGAAATATTTTGAAACAACACTTTCCCCTTGGGCTGAAAAGTGTGGTTTCAAATACTTCTCTTATTGTTTTTCAGAAACTTAAAACACATGTCCGGAGTTAATGTCGTGACCTTGCCTTGGAGTATGTTTTTAGAGACCCACTGAGGACAGCGGCAACCTGTGCCCACCCTGATATTTATGCACATAATCATACGCTTAGGCCACCATAGCAACCTGTCAAAATCAGGAACCAATCTGCAAGAGTGATTAGTTATGCCTGAGTGAGTTTGCTGAACATTCTCCATCTGCATGCACTAGTAATGTATGGAATAAGCAAAGGTGGAAATGGGCTGGAGATTGACAAGGTTAAGAGGATGCAGATTCAGAATAAACAGTTGGGCATGGAAAAAGGTCAGTGAGGTCTAATAGTTTGAAAGGTTCTTGAATGCTTTTTCTTTTTTACGACAATAACAAAATGTCCAAATGTGCAGTGAAGGAATGAAAGAAAAAAGGACAAATGACTTAAGCCCACCTATTTACGTTCTGGAGATGGGTCTATGGTAAATAACACCATACTTCATATGGAGATCTTTGTGTAAATGTCATTACAAAAAGTATTCATTAAAGTGATATTTGTGGATAATTAGTGGCCTCTTTCCATCATTAACAATAAAGCGTAGCTTTACATTTAGGGTCCATTGAGGTTTCTGGAGAGGGTGGTGTAAAATCAATAAAATAAATCTGTGCATAGAATTGAGTTTGTTTTAGTTGTTTGACAAATATATTGACCATAGTGAGAAAGACACTGCTCGCTGTGTGCTTTGTAGGTGAACTGCAAAGTCAGTTCAGTAGTTGATCAGCTACCAAGGTGTTCAGAACTCATTCTGCAAACTTATGTGATCCTTTCGGCTTGCTGGCCTACACACATGCAGACACAGTTCATTAGAATCAAATGCATTTCAAGGGTAATTAGAAAGAAAAATCTCATTGGTTTCTATTGACAAATGCACATTAGTAAAGATTCAAATGTAAGTTTAACATTTGTGGAAATCCTTCATTCAAACTATCTAAACACATAAGAGATCTACATCCCAATTTTAAAAAATACAAACGATTCAATGAGCTTTTTTATGTCTTTTCTTTTATTTCTAAAACCAGCCTTCATGTAGCAGCTGAAGGAAATTAAAACTGGCTACACTGCTCTCCTTGGTAGATGGGAGCTCTATCTCCCATCACTCACTGCTGGGGAAGCAGTAGTGTTAAGGAACTGCTGTCTCCCTGCGTGTCAGTCAGAGATTGGTCTATAGGAAATGACACATGAGCTGGCCACATACTGTGTCTGCTTGGTGGGATAAAGGCACATGTCTAAAACCTCTATCATCTTAATGTGATTTCCTTTAGAGAGCAACAGGCATTTACAGCACACAGAGCATTATATAAGAATTATGGTGCCCAGGGATTTGCTCTTCTTAGACCCAGAAATCCTTGCCAGCTGTCAGTCATGAAAAAAAAAAGAGAACGAGGCAAAATGTTATATCTACACTGCTGAAGCGCCTGATACTGCTGTTTAATTATTTTAGGGAATTTTTTCACAAATACGGCAGTTTTCTCAGCTTCAGCTGCTTGAATGCAGTTTTGAGTTATAAAAGATTAATAAAAGGATTGCAAATCTTGCAGATTTAAATGTAGTCATTGATAATTCTGCGTTTAAGAATGGCATGCATCAGCCTGTCCCAGCCGTTTTGTAAAATAAAAGGTAAAAAATCTACCTTTGCATGTCTTTGGTAAAAGTGTATTTCTCTATTTTGTTTATTTATAGTTTTGTCTGTATATGTAAATCCAGTCTTGGCATCGTTCTCTCAGTAGAAGTTGTACTTTATTTACCGCTAGGTCATCATTACTGCAGCACAGTGTGATGAAACTAATTAGGTTAAAGCAAAATATAAGTTTATTTTCTCTTGCTGAGTTGACAAAACCGCTTTGCAGCCCTGGAATTGTCAATAATTAAACACTGGCATGGCAAAACCTTCTTGGTTCACAGCTTGCATCTTTGCTCTATTTGATCTTCAAGGCCAGTGCAGTCTGGCATCATCAGTCTTTAATATGGGTTCAGGGTGGATTCCTGGGACTGAATTCTACCCTCTAAAGTCGTTCCATCTTCTTAGTTTGCTCAGGTTGGGCCTGGCAGGAGGCTGAGATCTACTTTTCACATAAACCCTCTGAAGGTGCCCCCACATCGAACGTGCTTCTCCTGCTGTGCTGAGACGCCTCAAAGCTTTGCAAACACACCTACAGAAACTCTGGTTTTATTTGCCTTTTTACATACACACTCTCACATGCACACATATTTCAAATAGGTTATTAAAAATGCAAACGGTAATGCTTACTGCCCGTTAAGGAAGAAAATATGAACCTATTCCAAACACTGATCATCACACAATAAATGCAGCATTCTGTTTCAAGGTCATCGGCAGTGCAATCGCTCAGATCAGCTGCCTCACGTATTACAGAAACTGACAAATTTTGTTTTTTTTATGGCATGGTGCTGTTGATTAGTCAGTTGGGCACTCTGATCCAGATATATTTCATATATTAAACTGTGAGGTGGATTCTTATATAAGATTATAACCACGGTGAGCTTTGTGTCTGAAAAGCAATTAGACCAAAACAACGCTGTTTAAAATTGTATATTAAATTTTATTAGTCCCAAGATTTACCAAATCTAAATATATTTTAAGCTGCCATATACAAACATCTGTTAATCCTATAATTCCTATTAGGTTGGGAACACATCCTTCACAGATTCACTGCCTGGACTTATGGAACCCACTGTTTAGACATCTGCATGTGGGGGGCATATACAGTGTAGGGAATAACAATAAATTTAGTATACAATAGTACAATTAGATAGTTAGCGGCTGTGCCAACCGTGTAATCTTGTGGAAAGTCATTAGGAATATGGCTTCATTTGAAAACTGTAGACAGTTAAACATAATCAAAACTAATCAATAATTCTGCTGTGATAGAGTCAGACAGATGTCTCATATGAAGATAGCGGCTTTAGCCTTGACATGATTACTCTAGACTGAAAAGCAGAGGAGTGGGATGGTGGGACTCGGATAAAGGACATGGTCCGTGCCTTTTCTCTGTTTCCCTGGTTTGCTTTTCTGAGTCTGTTAATCCCCGGGCGAACTCTGATGAGACTGCAACTCCCTGGGTGTGCTAACAGCACATCAATAATACATCCAGTCCAGCTGCATCCACTAAACACTTCACACACAAATCTGATACACAACATGCATGCTCTGTATCTCCCTTAAGCACACATACATGCACACTTTCCATTCTCCCCTCAACCATAGCTCGACTCCTCGCTGTCACTGTCATAAAAGCCTTGCATTATTTATTCATGCCAGACCGAAAATATAAGCTAAAATCATCCAGAAAAAAAGAGCTGACACCTGAGGCGTTTTCTAAAGGCTGTTGTATCATTCAAGAACAGACTGATAGCTCACTCTGAATAGAAGGTGAAAAGTGTTGTTTAGGCTTCAGTGGATGCACAAAGTGTCACTATGTTTACACTTGAAATGCATATTCAAGGTTATGACTGTCTGAGATCCCACTAAGTGCACCTCCAGAAAAGTGTTAACTGGAACAATAGTTTGATGCTCAATAGGGCTGCAGAGATGCGCTGCCTTTAATACAGTTTTACTTTTCCAACTCCAAACTACAGTTTAATAAGGAGAGATCATTTGGATGATTTAAGATGATTTATTGAGACAGTTAAGCTATTTGGTGATTAGCCTCTAATGACGACCTGGAAAGATGACAGGAATAAGGACAGAAACTCCAAGAATGCACGTGCTGATGATGGTGAAGATGAAGAGGGAGGTTTGGAGTGACCAGGGTAATGCTGAGATGGGGAGGAGCAGCTGAACCACCCAAAAATACAGGTAGATGAGTGATTACAGACTTTCTTATCGAATTTGTGCATAAGCATAGGTATTAGGTGTACTTTGGTTTTCTAGCCTAATGATGGCCTCCTTCACTTGCAGTGAAAAGTGTTTGTACCTAATACTGAGAGTTCCAAGAACAGCTACAAAATGCATGTTCAGTGCCTTGAATCCACTCCAGATATTTTATCTGCTTAGCTTGACATAAAATAAACGATCAACAAACTTCTTAAAATAGGGGCCTAAGCATAAAAATTGTGGTAAATCCAAAACTGTTTATCCAGTGCTTTTGTTTAACCTCTTGAATTTAAGCTGAAAGTCTGCTTTCAGCTTAAATTCAAAACTGTGCTTTCATGCTGCGCTTCAGAAAAAATGAATATCATCATCATGTCTGTATGTTAAAAATGAAGCCGCATCTATCTTAGATTAGCACAAAAGCCACAAACAAAGAGGCAGGTAACCTGTTCAGACATACAGGAATGCAGTGTGTACTTTATATCTTCAGACACTAGGTGATACTTGCTCTATGCATGCTTTGTGTGTTTCCTGCATACAGTTTTTGAACCTGTCATTGCCTTTAAAAAACACACACAATATATATATTGTGTGTGTTTATATACACAATATATATATATATATTGTGTGTGTGTGTGTGCGTGTGTGTGTGTGTGTGTGTGTGTGTGTGTGTGTGTGTGTGTGTGTGTGTGTGTGTGGCTACAGTATGACAGGATGCAAAGATGTGAATGCGAAATGATCTATTTGTTATTCCACTCTGCTGGGAGGTCAAATAAAATTAAAAACACACGCACAGAAGTGCAGTTGAAACTGTCCAGAGTAAGTATCTAATTGGTCTGCTTCTAAAGACTTATAATCTTTGGAGACCTTATTCAAGGCCAAAGTGGAAATGGCTCATTTTACTCACATACATAAATGAAATCCAGTCTTGGCAGTTCCCATCTTGCCTGCTTCTGTGTTTGCCACTGAGACCAAGGTTGAAAATAAAATACAAGGTCATTCTTGAAAGATTAAATATATGAAGCAGGATACACAGCTGAATACAGTACATAGCCTACTTCA
Organism: Neolamprologus multifasciatus; assembly: GCF_963576455.1. Lineage (NCBI taxonomy): Eukaryota > Metazoa > Chordata > Actinopteri > Cichliformes > Cichlidae > Neolamprologus > Neolamprologus multifasciatus. Next base: position 20,758,188 of record NC_140456.1, on the reverse strand, counting down.
GAAAGATGGAAAATATGGAAAGCAATTTGTTTTGCCTTTGGTGCAAAACAAACTTCCAATCAGCCTAAAGCAAAGTTAGAATGATATTGGATTAAAAGAATTATATTATATTTTAGCACACATTGTTGTCTTAAAGTAAACACAAAGTTTACTATATATATATATATATATATATATATATATATATATATATATATATATATATATATATATATATATATATATATATATACATTGTTTAATTAATTGTTTAATTAATGACTTGTTACTCATTATTATCATCACACACCCTCAGGTTGACCCTCTGTTGACTATTAGCTGTTTAGTCAACAGAGTTGGACTGCAAAAAACTAAAGAACACTGGCGAGTTGCACGATTCGCGCTATCTTGCTAACGGAGAATTGCTGCATTAATGCAGTTATGGCGTTAACGTTATTTTAACGAGATTAATGCTGACAGCACTTGAAAATAGCTAAAAGAAATAAAAAGAGATTGTGAGTTATGGCTGGCAAATTTCAATTTATTTTATAGGGTCTGTTGAGTCTCACTCGGGGACTGTAGGGAAAGGGGAAGAAAAAACTCAGAGTAGAACCAAGTGTTTTACCGAATATAGTATAGAACTATAGTATATAGTACACTATAATATCTTAATAATAGTAATAATTCTAGAGAACAAGTAACCAAAAGGTCAAAATAGATTTAATTGATGGGGGGCTGCTTCCTTGTTTTATGTCTCTTTAACCAGTCACCTTTGTTGTGGGTCGGCTCAAGATAGAGCTATAGTGCATCACAATAGGGACTAATTGTAATATTAGATTTGCAATTGAGGCAAAATGAGTTCTCTTATAAAACTTTTTTTAATCCAATAGAGCTAAGTGCAACCGCCCTCTTGCACAGTCCAAAAACATTTCACTTCCTACTTCTTGTAGGTTGCTTGTTTGAAGTTCATTTTTGTTTCTCATAGAGAAGGTGGTTCGTTAAGATGGCAACAATCAGGTTCTGTAAGTGAAAGTATGAGACTATTTTAGACATATTTAGAGCCAGCTGATTGTTCTCCTAAAAGATCAGAAATGTCAAATTTATTTGGCCATATTCAAAATACTAACAGCCACACTTAGCTATAGACAGGCAAGATAATCTCCCCTCTCCAATCAACATGATTGCACTGTGTGGTAGCACATGTAAGAGGAATGATTTTCTGTTCAGTAGTCCACTGCTTATCAACACCTCCTTCTGTGCTTTGTGTCGCCTTTCCAAGCTTATTTTCTTCAGATAACAATTGAAAACAGATTGCTTTTTGGTGCTAGACTAATTGGGATGACATGGCTCATCAACACCTAGGATGAACCAGCCATGTCTCTTTGGTCCAAGTGAGAATAAGACTCCGAGTAAACGAGAAAGAAAATCTTTAGTGATTTTCTCAGTTTATTGTGTTTTAAGGAGGACAAGCAGGTATTACTGCTTCGTGCATCTTTGTAAGAGCCCCCTAAAGACATGAATTAGGTGTTTGAAAACAGGAGCTTAAAACTGTATGAAAGGATGCCAAAAATAATCACACTAATTTCTTATAAGCTACATTTTTGAAGTGTGCTATTTTCTGTACCACTCATCTGAGTAGGGTGCTTTGTATGGAGCCTTTCTTGCAAAAAGCTATTCTGTAAGCCAATGAGAGAAAAAAAATGTTTGACTTTTCAGTCAGTCTTCCTGTCTGTCTCACAGAAATGCCTCAGCTGGTTGAAAGATTTAAAATCCATAGCAGGATTTTGATGTAACACATCATTTTATGCTGAACTACAATTCAAACAAGTTGTTGCCTTTACCTTACAACTGAAAGGAGTTTGATCGGATTATGATAGTAGTTTAATCAGGCAGACTTCCCAAATAATTGCATTTCCATGTTTCTTCAATTTGCAGGTTTCATCAGAATTTAAAGTAATCTACTAAATATGTTATATGAAAAAAAACTAATAAATCGCTGTGCCTCTTCACTGAAATAATGGTACATTTTACTCAGCATAGATTGGCAGTGAAAGTGTGGTGAACTCTACAAGAACTCCCTTTATGAAGACAAAAATATCTGAATGAGACATATTGCCTTGAGGGATAGCAATGATAAAACAGGGATGTGTGTTAGCGTGGATAGAGGCTGGTGAGATGCATATGACTCCTAGCTATAGCACACATTTGAAGGTAATCAATATGTGCCCTATTGCTTTAACAGGAAAAGGAAGGAAGTTGGAAAGCAGAAGAAAAAAGGTAGAGGTGGAACCAGAGCAAGAGACTAAGAAAGTCCTTTGGGACCGGTTTATGGGGGCACCTCAGCTGTTTTCCAGCTTTACTTCAAAGAGAATACATCTCACACTCTCATGGAGCAACAGAAAAGCTTATTTCAAACCCAGTGGTACCTTACTGCTGGATCTGATTTTAGTCAGTGGCCCAAAGGTCAGATTGGACAGATTGTCTGTGTGTCTCTGTGTGTGTGTGTGTGTGTGTGTGTGTGTGTGTGTGTGTGTGTGTGTGTGTGTGTGTGTGTGTGTGTGTGTGTGTGTGTGTGTGTGTGGCAGGGAACGCATTCACAAAATGTATAATGAAAATGTTAAATGGAAATTCAAGATTTCCTCTTAAACACAAAATAGGATAAAGTGAAATTCCCATGAAAGTTAGATTGCCCAGGATAGTTACAAAAAAGTACTAGACCATGAATGGCTACTGACTGCAGTAGTCACAGTAATCTCATTCCTCAGGGTTACATTCAGAAATATACTCTGTGGTTTAAAAACATCAACAACAAACTGTAAATTTGCTGTGTTTAATTTAAAATTAGACGGCAAATAAGGTGAGACGAAATGTAAAACTGAAAATGCTGCCTTTCACCAAAATACTGAGAATGTACTGATTTTTTTTATAATAAAAAACTGAATTAAAACAAATTAAGAAGAGTGAAAAAAAAACTCCCACATGGCCTTTCTCTCTTCATTGTACTTTTTTTTTTTGTTCCTTATATAATTTAGTATTTTGCATAAATATCGGATATTTCATTTAAATCTTTGCATTGCTTTTGTTTGCTAGGATTGCTTCTCCTTGATACTGAACAGGGTGGTTCTAAGCATTTTTCAGAGATGCATTGTAGCCCTTTCTATACAAGATTATTAAAGATTAAAGAAGATCAAAGCATGAGGGCCACTGAAGCTATGCAGTTAACTGCTTTGCCAGTTTTTGACTGAATAGATAACTTAGAAGTGCTATCTCATTCTCTCCGCCATTTACAGAGGCTCAAAAGTAAAAGACAAACTAACATTTTAAATCCCTTTTTTTTAAATACTTGGATTTAAATATTTGCAGTCAAACACTGTCTGAATTCTAGAACAGGGCTGCAGAGTATTGCACATACTCAAATGTGCAATCCTATTTATCCATATTGTATATTCTGTATTTATATATGTGTATATGTGTATATATGGTGTATTTATGCTTATATCCTTACTCTCATTCCCCTTATTGTATCTGTAACATGCAACTTTTGTCGGTGCTGTGCTACTGGAAACTGAATTTTCCGGAGGAACCCACCCGAGGGATTAATAAAGTTTCATCTAATTTCTAATCTAGCTATCGATTATTTCAGTAATCGAGTAATCTATCTATTATTCCATTGATAAATCAAGACAAAGTCTATTTGTCTCATCAATGAGCAATAGTAAATATTCAAAAGAGAAAAACACTGATCTTTCAGAATGAACTGCTCATTGTTTTTCATTATAGAAACTGCAATGTTTTAAAGTTTAACTGCATAAAACATCTATCAAAAAAACCCAACTAAACCCTTTGACTGTATGTACATGCCATATTGAAATTTAATTTTCTAAAACACACAAAATAGTCAATAAGTAAATAAAATAAGATATATCAGGTCTGTTTTTAGTCACAAATATGGGTGAAACACTCGTTTACATTATTACACGTCGACGAGCTACAGAGCCATGCTTTGAACAAAGCATCGAAGCAAAGAAATTACTTGATGAATCGTTGCAGCCCTTGTCTAGAACCCATAGATATCTTCAAATGTTGTTTCTTCCCTCGAGATGCTCAGTTAGGCCTTTACTGCAAACGCCTTGAGCTGTGTGTGGGTCTGTCTGCATTCAGATTTTTCTTCGGTAAATTAAAATCATGTACTGTTGGTTTGAGATTAGGAGAGTGTCATGTCGCGAAAGAATATCTGATTCCTTTGTCTTGAAAATTGTACAATTCTAGAACAATTCCTAAATAAAAGTTCAACAGTTTATTTATGGAGCCACTTCAGAATGTGCAATGTGGTGGTAAGGGGGTCCAGAGGGCCACATAACTGAATAAGAGGGCAAGAAGGTAAGTCTTAGTTTTCCAGCGTTTCCTTGGAACACAACTGGGGATCTGGGCTGAGGAGAGCACAAGGTAAGTCCAGAGATAAGCACAAAGGACATAAAACTAACAGATCTTATCGAGAAGAGTTGCCTGAGGAACTCTACCACAAATGGTGAAACGATCTGGCAATGAGTAAGAGGAACCAGGAGACAGTCTCACCTCTGGAAATACACAAATACAGAAGAACACACAGGAAGATAAAGAGAGAGCGAGAGTAAGAGAAGAAGAATCGAGAGGGAAAGAAAAATACATCGGGCAGGTCGGTGCTGGAGGATGGGGGCACCATGACAGAGAAACTCTTGGGTTTCTCTTGTAGGAGTCATTATCCGTTTGCTCTGTGAACTGCTGTCCAATCTGTTTTGCAGCATTTGGTTGAATCTAAGCAGAGTGTAGTAAAGTCACATCACATCACAACACATCACCTGCCAAACATTGCCTGTATGGCTATGTTTGGCAGGTGATGTGTTATCCTTTAGGCATTAATTCTTCTTTTACACGCCTCATATGTTGCACCATTATTCACAGTTAAGTTAATCTTGGTTTGAACAATCCAAATAATTTTTTTTCAGAGCTGTGCAGGCTCTTTTAGATGGTTTTCAATCTCACCTTCCTGTTCTTGAACATAACCAGTGATTTGCACTTAAACCTTATAAACCTTTTGTATTTACAATCATGATGTAAATGTCTTGTTCTGATTGTTGACTCTGACTCTGACCTACCTCCTCAAGAGTGGTCTTGACATGGATAGATTTTATGAAGGGTTTTTTTCTTAACCAAGCAAACACTTCTGCAGTTATTGAACTTTGCCTTAAAGGAGCTAGTAAGCCTTTTAGTGTTGCAGAGCTGCTCAGTGCGTTCCTTTTTTTCTAAGACATCAGAACCAGATTTAGGCGTTGTATTTTAGTGGTAGTATTTCATTTGCTTGTAGATGCCCCAGTTCAGGCTTGGAGATTATAGAACAGTAGGATGAGTGGCAGGTGTTGGAGGCTGAACTCGAGGAGGAGGAGGAGAGCAGGACTAATAATAGACACTGCAGCCTTATATTGAGTTGTTGCATATTGTACGAGCTGTTTGAATATAGAACATGCAGCTGTTTCAGGACACCTTTAATGGGCTATCAGGTCCTTGTATTTATGTCCCTGCATACCTGTAATTTGTATTTTCAGATGAGCAGTGCCATTTTTAATTTTGGAACTGAATAGATTTTCCTCCAACCATAGCTGGGTTGAATAATACAGTTGCACTGTTGTATGACCCTCTAAGATTAGAAATTACATTCAACTAATGAACTCAACTAACAATAGGATGCTTGTAAAAAAAAATGTTTAGCATCTGCATTAGGCTTATTAGTGTGTCTTTTTAGGTATCTTACTTATAAATGTACATATTTGAATGATTCTTTTTTTTCTTTTTGAAAAAAAAAATAAAGTTGTTTATGTAACAAACAAACCAGTGGTGCCAACCTAGCGTGAAGCCATGCTACATGAGCTTCCAGAGCATCAAGGAAAATATTGCTCAATTTGAAGTTAATGACTGCTTCCGCTCAACCCAGCACTAGGAACTGGGCATACTGCCCATGCACTAATAACAATAATGCACCGCTTTATAAAATACCCTCAACACAAAATTGTATTTGTGTGTGTGTGTGTGTGTGTGTGTGTAAGCGAGAGAGAGGAGACTAGTTGAGCACACCACATTAAATGCGTGGATCCGAACGAGAAGGTTGACTGACTATGACGTTTAAGAATAAAGAGCAAAATTTATGAAAAAACATTTACAAGTATAAAGTTCCATTTCAATCTTTTTTGATGGATAAATGTATAAAAAGACATATTAAGTGTCACATACACACAACCCCAGTATTAAAAATGTTGGAAAGGTTGGCTAAAATATAACTAAAACCAGTGCATTTATTAGCAAATCTTATAAACCCATATTTTATACACAACTAAACATAGAAAATGTATCAAATGTTTAAACTAAGAAATTTTAATATCTCATTAAAAACATTATAATATTAGTCCTTTATAAAATTAGTTTCCAGCAACACGTCTCAACAGTGTTGAGATGGGGGCAGCAACAGGCAAGATGTTTAAATGGTGCTAAAAACAAAGCTGGATGAGCATTTTGCAACTAATTAGTTTAACTGGCAACAAGTCAGTAACATGATTGGGTATAAAAAGAGCATCATAGAGGGGCCAATTTTCTCAGAAGATGGGCAGCGGAAGTCATGGGAATCAAGAACTAGCTAGCTTGCACTTGTGCTACAATCAGATGATTTCAGTTTGTGTGCCGGAGGAGAAAAATAGTAGGCTAGTCTACAGTCAATATTTTTGATGTGCATAATTTATTTATATTTTATTGCACAAAAGAACAAAAGTGTGATGATAAAGTGCAAACTGCATCCAGGACAGAAACAAATGCATTATGCTGCTGATACAACTTCAGCTCACTTCAGCAGACTGGAGACTGACGTAGTCTAGCATCGAACCACCTTTTAATTAGTAGATGATATGCTCTAGCTACAGCTACTATCAGATGATTCCAGGAATCTGGAGAAATCTCTGTGCACCAGAGACAAAAATCAATTCTGGATGCCCATGATTGTTGGACCCCGAGACAGATTAAAATCTGATTCTGGGATGGAAATCACTGCAAGGTACATTTCTAGAAATCGCTGTTGCTGTCATACTATCCACAGATGCAGGTTAAAACTCTGTCATAGCAAAAAGAAGGCATGTGTCAGCATGATCCAGTAGTCCATTTGTGGTCAGTCCTCCAAACTATAAAGCAGACAGTCTGGCTTGTTGTCAATATCTTTCACATTTCACCAAGACAATTTTAACCAGCATACTGCAGCTATTACAACAGCATGGCCAGACCTTTAACCAACTGAAAACATTTGATGCAAAAATATGACAAAGAAGACTCAGGACTGTTGGACAGCTAAAGTGCTAAACATTTGATATGTTTTATAAATTCTGTTGTGAGCAAAATATTAGTTTATGGGATTTGCAAATCACTGTGACCAGTTTTAATTTGTATTTTGTACACCTTCCCATCTTTTGTGGGGTACAGCTGGAGTTGTATACACATTTTAGCCATATGCTCTACAAATCTATATAATGAGTGCTATAGATTTTTTTCTGTAAGTATGTCGTGACTATGTATGATATTCAATGATCAGTTCAAAGTAACACAGAAAAAGTAAAACACTGAGTTGAAGTATACTGATACATACAAAAGTGGTTAGATGTGTAGTTATGTGCTATTTGTGATTTTATTAGTATCACAAAATGGGACAACTGAAGTGCTAATGAAGGCCTTTGTAGTTCATGCAAATTGCTGTTATCTAAAAACCTTGGTGCCCTTTAACTGAATTTCAAAGCTAAGCCTTGTAGCGAGAGAGGACTGATTTTAGTGTAATTCACAGCGATAAAATCACTCACAGCACTACTGAATGATACTTTTTGTGCATGTTTGGGTCCATCTGTGTTGAGATCCTGTTTAGTCAGCTGCACAGTGTGGGGTAACAATATGAAAATGTATTTTAGAGAGTATAACAGAGGCCGGAAGAAAAAGACTCAACCACTTGAATGACATACCAAAACACTCCAAAAGTGGGATTTTACATAAGCAGCCTTTCAAAGGTAGAGGTCTCGTCCAGCATCAAATCATTCTTTTTTTTTATGTCTCTCCATTCTTCATTCAGCCTTTAAGTGTATGATAATCAGTAGCAATCAGGGAAAGATACTTGTGTTTTGCTCAGTTAAGAGTAAGGGCAAAAATAGGCATTATACACCTACATAACACAAATGACAGTGCAATTTAAGGCATTTATAAGAACAATAATGACATGCCAGTCTGAAAATTTGGAATTATATTGTTTTGAGCAGCAGCTTACGATTTTATGTGGCATTTGTAACCACAAGGGGTGCAACTGGATAATTTTACATGTAAACCCAGTGGTAATGAGACAAAGAGACATAAAGACTGGAAGCCCTGGAATTTTGCTACAGAAATTTGAAGGGTCCAAACATATTTATGTCTATATTTATTTTTGGTAATGTAAATCATTTATTTATTCTTCCTTCCTTTATTCTTCCTTTATTTATTTATCATATTTTTTTATTTTTTTTATTTAAGGGTTATTTGTTAAAACCTTTTTAAATTACTTTACGCATTGGGTGGCTATCGCCCAGGAGGTACAGCAGGTACAGCAGGTACAGCAGGTCATCTCTACCTCCTGAGCTACCTTACAGTCTACTAATCTGCCAGTCAGAAGGTTGGTGGCTCAATCCCTGGCTGTTCCAGTCTGTATACCAAATATCCTTGAGCAAAATACTAACCCCAAGTTGCTATCTGATGCATCTATTGGAGTGTGAATTTGTGGGAATGTCAGACAGAAAAAAGTGGCTGTGTGCAGGGCTGAAAGAGCCATGTGGTAAAAAATAAAAAAAAAACACCTTAAATACTAAAGCAGAACAGAAATGTGCTAAATAAGAACGAGTCAATTTACCATTTACTTTCATCAAGCCTTGGACACCAGTAATTAGGCCCAATCACATTACAGATAGCTACGTCATAGAGAGCTAGAGAGCCAAAAAGCCATGTATATGTACACTATATGGACAAAAGTATTGTCACACCTCTTAATCTTTGATATAAGTGTTATTGTCACAGCTGTATAAAGTTATGTGGATGTTTCATGCATGAAAGGGTCATTCTAAAGAGCTTAGTTAATTTGAATGTGGTACTGTAATAAGATCCCACTGCTGCAGCAAGTCAGTTTATGAAACTTCTTCACTGCTAGATATTCCACGGTCAGCGGTAAGGGACACTGCAATGCAAAAAACAAATTAGGAACCACAGCAACTCAGTCCCAATGTGGCGAACTACGTAACACTACTAAGTGGGGTTGCTGAGAGCAGAGGTGCATGGTGGGTAAAAGTCACTGATGCTCTGCTGACTCAATAATTGCAAAGTTCCAAACCTCCCCTGGCACTGACATCAGCACTGTACACCGACAGCTTCATGGCTTTGAGGAGATTATCTAATTTTTTAAAACACTATATTGTCAAAAGTATTTTCTCATCTGCCTTCACAGGTTTGCCTTGTTCGCCTCCACACACATATAACCTTTTCAGCTATAACAGCTTGAACTACTAAGCAACAAGGTTGAGGAGTATGTTTATGGGAATTTTTGACCAGATGAACATTTGTGAGGTCAGAAACTCTTTGATAAGAAAGCCTGACTTGCAGTCTCAGTTCCACTTCATCCCAAAGGTGTTGTAATGGGTTGAGGTCGGGTGCAGGCCAGTCAAGTTCTCCCTCCCCACACACCCTGATCCATGTTTGTGTGGACATTGAGTTGTGCACTGGTCTGCAGTTATGTTGGAACAGGAGGGGACCATCCCTAGACTGTTGGGATGATGAAATTGTTGGCAATGTCCTGATATGCTATGTTTTTAAACTCATATAAAAACAAAACTTCATAACCTTAAACAGTTGGTCAACCAAAGGCTTTTCATTCTGAGTTAATTGAAGAAATTTGGTGTACAAAACATAGAACTGATTTCAATCTAAACAAGATTCGAGTGTCTACTGCTGGCGTGTGCAGTCACTGTGAACACAGTTCCTTGATTGCAGACCAGGCTAAAAGGCTGGAAAGTGCACAGACACAGGCTTGTACAATCATTCTTGGCCAGAGGTACTTGGGAAAGCTGGAATCTCTCTACACCCTTGGATTGTGTACTCTAGCAGAGAAATGCACTCAACTGTGCCTCGAATTTTCTAGAAAGCTACTTAAGCCCAACTTCACTGACTCGTTATCCACCCTCAGTGAGAAGCTCACACGTCGCCAGACATGGAACTCAAACAAAGTTACCATTTCAAGATGTTCAACTGCGAGATAGCAGAGATCACAAATCTCATACATGTGCAGACTCCTAAATGATGGATGAGTTTAGGATTCAAATTTGCACTACAACACTTTTCAGACATACCACAATTAATGTGTCTGGTCTCTGCTTGTGCAATTCTTAAACAATGGCTAGCAGATCATTACATGAAGGAACAGACTAAGAAAAGATATAAAGCAATGTCCGAGCATGGCACAGTTTAAAAAGCGGTTTAAGGAGATGGTTTTTACAGGGTACAGGGAAGAGGTAGAGATTTGATAGGGTGTTCTTGTCTATTATTTTCATGTGTGTGCGGGTGCACGGGTATGTTGGTATGGGTATATATATATTTGTAGGTTGTGTATCCTTTGAGGTGTTAATGGGGTTATTGAAAATGTGTATATGTGTGTATGTGTATATACGTATGTATGGATAGATAGAAACATATATGTATATATATTTTAAAAAAAAAAGAATAATAATTTTAAAAAAAACTACACATGACATATAATGTAATTGCAAGGAGGTATTTCTGTAGTCTATAGATTACTAGATAGTGGAAAAGGGGTGGGATTAAATAAGCTCATGCTTCTTCCTGCTCCTTTTTGAACAGGAAAGTTATTTGTAGTTGTGGTTGCTCGTTTTCTTTTTGTTTTGCTTTGTTTATTTGTCTCTTTTAATTCTATGTTGTTGTACTTTTTTTAACATGTTCAAAATAAAGATTCAATCAATCAATCAATCAACCTTTTGAAAACAAGTGTGCTCATGCTCACAGGTGTACACACGGGTGCTCACAGACACAAACTACACCCTTTTTGGCTCCTACCTCAAAGCACACTGTGCGCTGTCGATCCTACGTGCTGCACAATAATATTCAATATTTAGTATTTAGTGTTATATTCCCATAGATCATCATGATATTGTTTATTATATTGCTCTCTTTTTTTTTTTGCTTATTTTCTCTTTTTTCTTTCTCAACAGGTGATCCAGGTGATTGATATATGTATTTTTTGTCTGTTGGTTTTGTTGGTTTTTGTTTTTTGCCCTTTATCACCGTTCCTCGTCCCTGCTGTTTTTCTTTCCCTCTTTCTTTCTCCCTTTTCTTTCCCCCAGTCATGTCTGTCCCGTGTGTAGCAGGTGAAAATAAAATAAAATAAACAATAAGAGCAAAGGTGAAGACCAATACGGCAAGGCCAGGATGGTCCATTTGTTGAAGTAAATCCGTTGGGCATCTTTCTTTGCCTTTAGACAATAATTCTGATGGCAAAAGAACCAAAAGGGACAGGCGGGGAAAAAAACAAAAAAAAAAACAATGGCTAGCGTATGAATATGATGGTAAATAGATGGTGATACATCATCTTATGCATATTCAGTGGAGTAGGAGCAAGTCCTGATCCCCTCTGACATATTATCAGTTCTTTGTGCGAAAGCATTGTTAGTGTTGTCAATAACATTTCCGCTTTACAACCAGACACTCAAATAGTTGTTCATGGGGTTGTTGTCTAAGTTGTTGATTTCCAAAGTAAGTGTACAATTTGGAATTGGAAACCTGCCCCCTGCCATTTATGCCACAACAGCTTCTTTTGATGACACGAAGAGGTAAATAGGTTTGACCTGCTCCCCATGGTTCCGTCCCACACTCCTGCCTCGTTCCTATAGCCTGGCTTCTCAGACGCCCACCTTATCTCTGTGCTCTTCCTCTGAATTCATCTCCCCTGCTTCTCATTCCTCATCTTATTTTTTGCCCCTTTAGTCCTTGCTGCATCGCTACTTTCTCTCCTTTTCACACACTCATGAATTTCTCTCTTATCAAATCCCTCTCTGCCCTGCCACTCTCAATTCTGTATGTGACGTCTAAGCCTTTATTCTATATTTGCTCCTCTTTTCATTGGAGCTTCACAATTCATTTTCTACCATAAGAATGAATGCTAACAAAAAGGCAAATGTAGATGAAATGATGCCAAGGATGTGTTTTCTTAGTAAATAAGGGAATATGAGGTGGGCGTCATGAAGTGCAATCTAGAGGGCCAGCTGCCAACTAATTCTTCTCTGTGCCTGAGCAATGGAGCATTTGGCAAACTGGCCACTGTACAAACAGCAGTAATGTCTGTGTGCGAATGTTTGTGACCTTGTATTCCAATGTACATCATAAGAGGAGAGAGTGCTGAGCTTTGCTTGACACGTCTCTGTTGGTGGTTGGTGGCTTGCCCTCTTTCAGATGGATAGAGGCAGAGCAGTAAAAGCAAGAAAACTAATCCAGCAAAGCAGCAGAGGCACAGGAAACAAATTGTATTAGCTCAACACCACAGCAGACCCTCTCAGCATCGTTTAACGCTCTGTGGAGCATCCAGACCACAGCAGTCCCTGCTCTTCAGCCAATTACTCAAACATTGTACAAGTGTAAATGAGGTCTTAAATTGTGCTACATCACTGGAATATATATTGGAGATGGATTTTTGTGGTCAAGGTGATGTAACTACTATAAGAATGCTGTCACGGCCATTCATTTTAGTCTGAAGTGAAATCTAACTCTTTAAAAAAAAAAAAAAAATTAGCTCGTTCTCTATCAGTGTTGAAATGTGAATGTTTGATGAAGCCAACGCTTTTTGACCACTATCTGATGACGGCGGAGGAGGGGAGGCTTTGAGGAGATTTTACCCAAAGTGAATATTTTAAATATCTGTCAAAATGGCCTGGCCATTCACCTCAAAGCAGTAAGACATCAAATAGAGCTTGCAAGCAAATGATTATCTCAAACCCCTTTAAGCTCAGCTTGTGTAATCTTGAAAACATAAAAAAGACCTTATTTCTAAACAAATGAGTTAAGAAGCATGTTTGTTGCTGATTATAAATTTGCCGTTACGCTAAGTCGCAAAGTTTGTGATCAACTAAAGAATTCTGTGTAATTTAATGTCATAAGTTATTAAAGGCTAACAAATGGCAATTAGTTAATGTTGATAAATGTTTAATGGACATAGCAATAAAAGATATTTAGAGTTTAATAATACTTGGTGTGTGTGTTACTGTACTTCTTACAGAAATAGCAAAGAATACATTTCCAACATTGCGAGCTAAAACAGATGATTGAATAATTGTCCTTTTTTTTTCTGGCGTGGTAAAGTTTGTGCAGTAGCAGATGAGACATCATCCTTGGTTGTTACAGCCACCTGATTTTCAGCACTCTTCCCTGTACTGCCAAGGGAAAATCACTGCTGGTAGATGGGAAAGGTGTTTACTATAGCACACAAACGCTTGTATAACAGAGAGGTTATTCCAATTTCTTTCTTTGTATTCCATGCTTTGGTTGTTACAAAATGCACAATAAAATATTTCTAGTCACAGAGGGTAGAAAACGTAAACTCTTAGGTGTTATTAGGTGTTTTCACAACACCACAGTTAAAGTACTGAATTGCAATGAGTCATGCAGCTCTTTTTCATGCAAGAGACCAAGCTATTTATTGTGGGTTGGGTCTCTGCCACTGAAGGATAGATGTGCATATAGTTTGTGCATTGTTTAAGGGAGAGGGAATTTACATATAAATTGGGAAGTTGAGGTAAGTGAGAAGGGGAAAAACACAGACAAGGAGGGAGGCTGTGGAAATACAAGGTTGTTGTGCTGTGAGTGAAGCTGGCATTTGTGATCTCAGCGCATGTTTGCAGAAATGTTTTGGCGGATCAAATAATCCATAATGCAGCTGCTGGGCTTCCTGGATTGCTCACAAGGTTTCTTCATGTTTCTCCAGGGAAAGGAAAAGAATAAACTCATGAAGACAATGGTTACCAACAAGTTTCCTGATATATCTTTAACCCAAATCCTTAGAGATTAAGCAGGCTGTTTTGAAACCAAACGTTGAGGCTATCAATCATCCTGTGAGCCATGTATGTATAACCTGCAAATCGTGCATTATGGCTTTTTCTAATCGTTTTGTCAGTCAAAGGTATTCTCCAACCTCCCTGTTTCAGGCTGTATTCACCAAAGCTGTTGCTCTCAGTATTGTTTTATTTTCTCAAAGCCATCTTTACCAGTATTCTTCTAGCCCTGTAGACACGCCAGACTTAAAGGTGTGATCTGATTTGCTATCAGACTGACTCTGTAATGCGACTCTCCCGTGTTCACACATTTGAAGGTTTAGAAATAAGGTGAAATGAGGATGAATGTCATGTTGTCAACATAAATAAATTATTCTGTCAAACTATTGACTCTGCTTTTTAGGAAGCGTATGTATGCAGCATCCCTTAGCTTTCAGCCGAGGAATGAGATCATAAAGAGAGACATCATTTCAGTATGACAGGATAATGTATATTAAACAGATATGAAGGCACTGAAGTGACTTTTGGATTCATTTCTAACAAACCCAAAACAGTACTAGTGGCACAAAACAACAGCACCATAAGCCCTCAGTGCCACTAGTTTGTTTTTTGTTTTTCTTCCTTTTGGCAGAGTAGAGTGAGGGAGAAAAACAAGGTCTACTCCACATTATTAGTCCAGTTACTATTGCATTTTTTTTAAATTTCCTTGTTTTGTGGGCAACATATAGTCTCAAACAGTTCAAATAGGAAACATTAAAAGTGTAATCAGGTACATTTTTAGTTGCAAAATATAGCAGTGTATCTGTTAGATATAACAATTATCTGTCCTCACCAGCACCATAGATACTAAGATAGTTCCACTGAGCAAACAGACTGAATTCTGGTTGTGTGTTTCTGTGCTATGTTTCATTGTTTGGAGGCCTGTAAGCAGTTTACGTAGTTTCAAAGTGCCTGATTTCAGTCAAAACATCAAAATGCAAAGAGGGACCATCTGGCCACAGCCCTACTTAAAAGCATCAGTGCAGTTTGAGAGCCAAACAAATCAAAAGTGTATCCTTACTAGTGGCATATTAAGAGAAAATTGATTTTGCCTGAAATAAAAGGTCAGGATAAATGACTTGTGAGCCTGAAGTGCAACTATTTATTAGCCCTCTATCTACAATCTAACAAATTACTGCTCCTGTGCATCTCAGGGGGCAGAACAAATAGGAGAGCTGGGAAGCTACTCCTGAAATGTCATACTATAATGTCAAATCATGGATTATATGTCAAAGTCTCAAAAATACCTTGTTTTTATAGTATTGCTTTGCTATTGTCTGATAAATTGGTTTCTTTGGCTATAAAGATTTGACTGTTTTTGTTGCTTCCCACTCATAATTATCCTCTCCCTGTGGGATGTTGGTACTTATCCAACAGGAGGTGTGAGAGTTGGCACACTCTTTCCATTATCATTTCTGCTTTAGCTGTAGTTAATAATTTAGCATGGGTGTGATTAGAAAAGCCTGAGCTGTTTTCACAGGTCAGATGCCAATACAATCAAAACACAAAAATGTCAATGTCGCTATCCTCTCCTTCATAGCAGTTGGATTACCTTGATTGGCATGGGCAAAGGTATTAACATTATTCAAATTGTCTTGTGGAATTGGAAATGTCAGCTATCTTTAGCATGATGCAAAATTAAGGGTGTTCATGAGTGTCGAATTTCTTTAAGCCGTGAAGGCTAGAATCCGTGGTTATGCTTATGTTCCATGCTACGCACCCTGCCCCTGCCTCTCGTTGGTAAGCAGCATAGTGATGGTAATGGGAGTAGCAGGAGGACGGAGCAAGAGCAAACGAGAGTGAGAGAGAGTTGTGTACGGGAGTGTTTTGCATGCTTTCACCTTTGATTTACCTATAATTACCATTGGATTTACCTTCAATGACTCAGTCACTAAGCCAATCTCTTAAATTGGATTTCTGCATAAAGTAGCTTTCCCTGCAGATTGGTATCCCTCACAGCTGCCTTATTACAATTTTATTCCCCCTCTTCACCCACCACCCCCTTTCCACCACCGCCAGTGCTGCTGCTGATAGATTAGCATATCGGAATAGCTATAAAGAAAAAAATGTCAATGTTTTTGGGTGGCTGGTCTCATTTTGACCAATCTGATGTGGTCGTCATGGTAACACCCTACCACCCCCTTCCACTTGTGGCGGGGCTGCGGTGATGGGACGAGGCTGATGATGACTCCATCTCTCATCCAAATGATGGCGATGAGACACGGGGGCCCCTCTGCCTCAGCGCATAAACACAAGTGAGAGGAAGGAAGTTAAAGGACAGAAGAAGAGGAAGGCTTGAGAGCAGAGGAGCATCAGCACATCAGGACAACCTCTGACAAGCTTTTGAGCTATTGTTCCAAAAGCCCAGCAACACTGCAGCAGCAAACAAGCAATTAATGGGGTAATTACAGGAGCATTTACATTCACATTTGCTTGCTTTATTATCTTTCAGAGCGAAAGACGGGAATTGGATAATGCAGTTAGCCGGGGCTTGGAATATATTTCATTCTGAGCGGTATGTTAAGTGATTGGCCCTAAGCTTTTTTTCAGTGCTCACCCTGTGCCTGTGATGCTTCTACAATCAGACAGAATCGCTCAAATCATGATTTCTGTCACTTTCTGGGTTTTAGCAGTGGTATGTCTTGAAACCCTATATCTTTTTTTTTTTGCATTTAACCCAAGTACTCTTCGTTTTGCTGCTACAGGCTCTAGTGAATGTGTTTTCAGATGTTCTCTTTCAGTAATTAAAGGTGACAAAGGGGCTCCACACATGCAAGGATTTTGCTCTTGGGCCAAAGTATCAGAGTTTAGTGATTGATGAGCTGTTTTGTGGAAGACAGCTATCTTTAAACAGGGACTCCCTATTTACTTCTGTGCAAAAGCATAAATTGCATAAAGGAGCTATTGTATCTTCCAGCCTTAACATCAGCTCTAAATCTTTCTTATGCCTGACGATACTTTTAACAACAACAAATAATAGCAACCCTGTCAGACGCAGTTGTTGAAGTGTTGGAGTGTTAATGCAAAGTACAGCCCACAATGATGCCAACTCTCAAATATACTGTGGAATTCATGCACCCTGATCAGGCTCACTAAGCCTTCTCATAAGCTTGTGCAGTTGTCCACATGCTGTTCTGCAGGACTTGCAGGTACGCTAGAAAAAAGAGAGGGAATGAGTGAAGGAATAGAAAGCCACATCTGGACGTGCCCTTCCCAAGAGGATTCTTCTCTCCTCCAGCTCTGTAACCTATGACCTGGAAAGTCTAATTAGCCAGCTTTATACTTTCATGTAGAAAGCAGGAGAAATGCCTAGCCACGAATATGCAGATAGGGAATGCACCCTGGGCAGCTTTAACAGCTCTGGAGTCCAAGTCAAGGTCTTTTGCGCAGTCACACGGTAGAGCCCATGCAGTCAGCAATTTTTCATCGCACACAGTGTGTCTTGAATTTTTTATTAGGGGAAATTAAATTATTAGTTTAGAAAAACATGTTTAGTGTTTAAACTCCTCTTCATGGTTAAACCTACTGAGACTGCAAGCATCTGTGCTTCAAAGCTCTAAAAGCATGCTTTGCTATTTTTAATTCTGCTTTAGTAAAACTGAGCATTCTGCATAAATACAGTGCTGTCATAAACTGAGAACAAGGTTTAATCGCTTTGCATGAGAGAAAGTGTTAACTTTCAGTTTTATTATTGTCATGTATGTGACTTCAATATTATAATTATTGACTTT
Organism: Neolamprologus multifasciatus; assembly: GCF_963576455.1. Classification (NCBI taxonomy): domain Eukaryota; kingdom Metazoa; phylum Chordata; class Actinopteri; order Cichliformes; family Cichlidae; genus Neolamprologus; species Neolamprologus multifasciatus. The sequence continues at coordinate 20,740,313 of NC_140456.1, read as the reverse complement.
TTTAAACTTTATTAATTGTTATCTCTATATCTCTCTATATCTGATTTGTATCACAACTTAGTCATAATATACATCAAATCTCATTCTCAAATCATGTCCTTATTAAGCAGATTAGCTAAGCATTGGACTTTTTTTGATGCATTTTAAATTATATTCTGCTTTTATTTTAAGAATTATTTTCTTTACTCATTGTTAACTTATTACGGAGCAGGGGACATGGGAGAAAAAAAAACTTAAGACGGACTTTTGCGAGATTTCGCAAAACTTTAGCGAAATCTCGCAAAACAAACTCGGGATCTCGCAAAAGTTTTGCACGATATGCCGGGAAAGCGGTGTTCCTCCCGGCTGTAGTAGGTCTCGACCTCCCGTTAGCTTCGAGATGGTGGGTGTCAGATCTTTTGCAAATATGTGATGTCTTGTAAACCGAGCAGATATCTGACGTTTACACAACTACATTCACACCTCAAAATATCTTAAAAGTTTATTTTGTGACCCAGAAAGAGTAATATTACAACTAAGTAGCTGCCGCCATTGTTGGAATTCAACTTTTGCGAGATCTCACAAAAGTTTTGCGAGATCCCGAGTTAGTTTTGCGAGATCTCGCAAAAGTCCATCTTAATTTTTTTTTCCCATGTCCCCTGCGGGGCTCCGTAACTTATATACATCTGTTTGGAATTTTAAAATTAGTACCCTGCTTGACTATTTAACAATTTTAGCCTGGACTCTGTGCCATATTTCTTACACTTATCATCTCACCTGTTGTAGCAGCTGCTATACAGCTGGTATAAATTCACATGAATATAGCAAAAGTGCAAAAGGGTGTGCTTCTCCTGACAGTGGGTAGATCATATATTTGTGTGTTTGTCTTTAGTGGCAGTGAACACAACACATAGTCCCATGAATAACTGCTCATCTGAATCAAGTGCTGGGAAGCAATTAATTTCAGTATGATCTATCTCTTTCCAAACACAGTGAAAAAAGCTCTTGTATTCAAACTGGTGTGTACTACAGAACAAGTGCACACACAACGAGTCAGTCAATAGTGATTTAGTATAGTGAGTGGTAGCCAGTCAGTTATCCCAGTGTCCCCATATCCTACTGTATAACCTAGCCATAAGGTCACATTTCCTGTTGTCGCTCATAGCTCTGAGGAGTTTTTAAATATGTTGTTAGTGATGGTCTTATTAAAAAGTAAGGATCACATACCTAAAATATTAGAATACCTAGAAATATTTTGCATGAAGAAAATACTGAGGCAGCATGTTCTGCACCTGCATGGGCTCTCTGTGGGTACTCCAGCTTCCTCCCACAGTCCAGAGACATGGCCTTTCAAGGTTAGCTTAATCAGTGATTCTAAATTTCCTATAGGTGTGAATAGTGAATAATTCTCTGTCTTCCTGTGTTAGTCCTGAGACAGGCTGATGACCTGCCCCATCTTTTACCCTACAGTAGCTGGGATAGGCTCCAGCCCCATGGCAACCCTAAACTGGATATTCAGAAGAAAATGGGTGGATAGAAAAGCATGCAGCATAGCAATCAGTTTAAGCAAGAATACATTTAATGGATGTTTCACATTATGTCTCTTTCCCATTGTCATACTCGTCGCTTTATCATATGATTTTGTTAGATTAGAACATTATTTAAATGATTCAGGACTTCCAAATGTATGGCAACACTTTGCCCAGGTTTTTATCCATGTGATGAAAGGCCCCCCATAGCGGTGGTTATAAGATCATGATCAAAAATGGACAGAAATATTAAACGAGAGTGTGCGGGTATCTTTGGCAATAGAATATGAGGCAATAATGGCATGGCTTTGATTGACATTTCACTGTTGTATTTAATCATAATAATATGCTTTCAACTTAGGCATGGAAATGACTTCATGATCGTATAATGACAGCTCAGTAGCTGTCAGAGTACTGTGTCGCGGATAACATCTTTATTGTTTTCCATCATTGTATGCTGACAGAGCCTTGACATACAATGAGAAAAGTTTCTTTATTGGGTGTGTTTGATGTATGATTAATGGTCATGGTTGTTCAAATTTGAGGTTGCTTTTTGTGTTGCCCGGCACCTTAATCTTTTTTGATACCACACATATTCAGTGTGCTTTCTTTGATTTTAGCAGCTGTTAATTTTCTATTTGTTTAGTAGCAAAAAATACATTAATATTCAGTCTAATGGTACAGAAATAAAACTTTTTTTAGTTTTTTGAAGAACGAAAAATTTAAAACAGTTTTATCAGTCCAGCAGATTAATTCAAGTGACTGCTGTCTGATCGGGGCCTTTTCACACATATCAAAAAACAGCTCTACATCCAGTACAATGCTGTGGCTAGAAAGGCTCTATATTTGCATATTACCTTTGCTGACAGCCAATTACAGAGAGAGACACTATTTGTTGTTCCTTTTCACTCCGTGGTCTAGTTTTTGAAACCATCAGCCAAGGTGAGAATACATATTCATGACTGGACCATGTGCAGCCCATTAATAAGGTGTAGGTGGACTCGGGATTATAAACAAGTGGTGCCTTTAAAGAGCGTATGAATGCCCCCGACTCTCTTGCCAGTACCTGGACTTTTCCACTCAGTAATTACTGGGAGAGTTTTGATTAGACTTCTGCAGGGAAATGAAAGACTTCTTTTGTGTGTCACAGAACACAGGTACCCATATGGATCTCAGCCGTTTTCAGATAATGGTGAGGGGAAATTAAGCAGCCATGCATTTAAAACAGTTTTCACTTTCCAAAACTGCATGGTGTCACACCAGGGGGTGCAATTTCTGCTGCTGCATCACGTTGACCAAAAAACAAACGATTTCATACTGTAGCAAAAATTACATGAAACTTTGAAAGGTATGTTTCTTCTCTTTTCTTTTCTTTTCTTTTAAGTATTCTTTAAGTGATTCTTGTAGTTTCATTAAAAAAAGAGAAGAAGAAGAAAAGATCAAAAACTTTCCACTGCCTTCTTGACCCTCACGTACAGGGTCATTAACCTTAATACTTGAAGTCCCTTTTCAATCAGCAAAAGTACATAAGGATAAAATATTGACAATACTAAGGACTATTGGCTCATTAAGGCGCTAGCCTTGCTAATAAGCCAGAAAGAGTTCAATGCAATATTAATGCTATAGGATTTCTCACAGCCACTATTTCCAGAGACCATTGAGTGAGGTTTCCTAATTATTGATGGGCCAAATTGCAAGAAAGACTTCATTACATCTCCTACTGAATGAAGAATTCATGAAAGCTCGCAGAGTGCACTGAATGCTAATGAAAAACTGTAATAAGGATGATTTAATATGTGCATCATCTATTTGCATGTCATCTACTCCCACTAGAGGCTAAAGTATTAAGTGTGACTGTTCAAGACTGTTGTCTCTCAAAGTGAAATGTTCAAACTATTATACAAATGACTGGATAACTGAGCCAACTTTTTTTTGTTTCTTGGTTGGTTTCATTTAAACATTATGAAGGTGGGGTTTTCCCTTGACGTAGGAACTGAGTCAGTAACTAACATCCGGTAGGAGTTAGTTATGGTGAAAATGTTAGTTACTTAAAATCCCATAACTGTACTACTTAAGATGAGTTCTGGCATGGTCAATCTGCTTTTTAGAGTCATGGCAGTTAAGCTGGATATTTATGGTGTTTAAGGTTGTAGAAAGGAGCTTAGTGGTGAATGAGAGCCAATAGAGTCAGCACTGTCAGCACTATATTATTTGACTGTTATCAGAGTTTCATGAAAACAATTATATGAAAACTTCTATTTTCATCAGTGACAGTCATAAATGTAAAAATATATTGTGTAAACTCTCCAGCACCAGATAGACTGAAAGACATGGCCCTATAAGATATATGTATTGTGGGTGGTTGCTGATGGTTAGAAATGTTCATTCATTAATTCCTCTTTCTACTCAGTGTGTAAATTAGAACTACTGTGTAGACTAACTGCTTTTTGTCTGTAGCACAGACAGAAAGCAGAGCCTTGTTTTACAAAACAATATCAAATTATGTTTGTACCTGAAAAATGTGTTAACTTCAGTTAACTGTAACCTTAGTTAATTGTAAGCAGAATCATATCAGAGGAATAAACAATAGTCAAGTGTGATGCAGTTATACAATGGAGAATTCATTTATTTGCTTATTAATGTGTTGATGAAAAGCTGTTGTACGTTAACACAACTTGCAAACAAATCTTTTTGCACTCACTCTCATTATGCTTGTGAGTTGGAAATCATTTAATTAAAAAAAAAAACAAATTTAAGATGGTTAAAATGATGCTCTTACACAGAGGGTTTATACTTTAGTGTACTTATACTTTTCTGTAGCAGTAAGTAATTAAGATCCTAATACCAATAATTTTTTGCTCTTGTTGGGTTTTTGTGGAGAGTAGATTGTAGGACCCAAAGGAAGGATCCTGGAAGCAGTCTTATTGGCATAGAAAAAGCAAATTTATTGAGGCTGACGCAGGATTTCCGAGATTAACAAGAAACAAATACAAAAACAAAGTCCAACATACACAAATAGTACAGATACAGAGAACAATTAGCAAGTGCAACAGGACAGGGGGACGACCGGACTATTTATACACACGCAGGGCTGATTATCAATAAAGCACATCTGGGGAAAGGAGACACATCGGAAAAAAAAGGAGGAATTAACACAAAAGAAGAAACAAACTAGCCAAATAAAACAGGAAATAAACTACAACTCAAACTCAAGCAAGAAGAGACTGAAACATTCTAAGTGTAATAAAGAAATCAGAGCAGGAGTCTAAACTGTAAATAAATAAATAAATTACTACTAGAACTCAAATACCACAAGAATACTCAAGATAGGATGATAATGACATCTAAACTGGGATCTATTCAACAATAATCAAAAGCAACACTGACAGCAGCACTAAACAACAGTGAGAATAAACAGGCAACTCAGAACTGAAAGACCAAAACCAGGGACTATGATAGCTCTGTAACTATAGTCAGAGTTTTAAATTCAGTAGAGCACACTAGCGGTGATATTGTTACGTTCAGGTCCTGTCTGCATTATGTGCACATTTACAAACTTATGTGTGCATTACAAAGCCTACAGGAATGTGTTATATTATGCCTGTTTTTCTTTGATGTCTGCCATTCATGTCATGGCTGTCCAATGTGAATTGTTTGCAATTTAGTACAGCCATTATCAACGGTTCACAGTTAGACACTCTCAAAGGAACGGTATTGTTTTGTTCTACAGGAAAACATGTTTGTTTAGCCACTTTAATTAAAAAAAACTTGTCAGTATTGCACAAACACTCGCGGAGAGCTCTCAGTAGTCAATTTAAAGTAAATTTCTCTCTGCACTTAATGATGACTTGTCACAGGAATGTGGCAGGTGTTGACAGGACACCACAAGAAGAAAAAGAAATGCTGGAAATGAGCTCAAACAAGAGGAAAATGAAAAGGGGGAAATTAGAGAAGAGAGCAAAGTGATTAAGTCAGAGAGTTCTCTCGTGGTTCGTTGCCTTTAACTTGTGTCTTTCCACAAGCAAAAGGGAAACAGCTCGTTTTCTTCTTCTGTGTTTTAAGAGATATCAGAGTGAGCGTCTGTGATCACAGTGAAGACTGTGACAGTTTTTCACATCTTTCTGTCATGAAAATCTCACGTATGAATATTATCACACTGAACTTTACATGCATAATCATGTTTGTTCAGATTCAATTCAATTCAATTCAGTTTTATTTATATAGCGCCAAATCACAACAAATGTCGCCTCAAGGCGCTTCATAGATACAGAGAAAAGCCCAACAATCATATGACCCCCTATGAGCAAGCACTTTGGCGACAGTGGGAAGGAAAAACTCCCTTTTAACAGGAAGAAACCTCCGGCAGAACCAGGCTCAGGGAGGGGCGGCCATCTGCTGCGACCGGTTGGGGTGAGAGAAGGAAGACAGGATAAAAGACATGCTGTGGAAGAGAGACAGAGATTAATAACAGATACGATTCAATACAGAGAGGTCTGTTAACACATAGTGAGTGAGAAAGGTGACTGGAAAGGAAAAACTCAATGCATCATGGGAATCCCCCGGCAGCCTACATCTATTGCAGCATAACTAAGGGAGGATTCAGGGTCACCTGGTCCAGCCCTAACTATATGCTTTAGCAAAAAGGAAAGTTTTAAGCCTAATCTTAAAAGTGGAGATAGTGTCTGTCTCCCGGATCCAAACTGGAAGCTGGTTCCACAGAAGAGGGGCCTGAAAACTGAAGGCTCTCCCTCCCATTCTACTTTTAAATACTCTAGGAACAACAAGTAGGCCTGCAGAGCGAGAGCGAAGTGCTCTAATAGGGTGATATGGTACTACAAGGTCATTAAGATAAGATGGGGCCTGATTATTTAAGACCTTGTATGTGAGGAGCAGGATTTTGAATTCAATTCTGGATTTAACAGGAAGCCAATGAAGGGAAGCCAAAACAGGAGAAATATGCTCTCTCTTTCTAGTCCCTGTCAGTACTCTTGCTGCAGCATTTTGGATTAACTGAAGGCTTTTCAGTGAGTTTTTTGGACATCCTGATAATAATGAATTGCAGTAGTCCAGCCTGGAAGTAATAAATGCATGAACTAGTTTTTCAGCGTCACTCTGAGACAGGATATTTCTCATTTTAGAGATGTTGCGCAAATGGAAGAACGCAGTCTTACATATTTGTTTAATATGTGCGTTGAAGGACATATCCTGGTCAAAAATGACTCCAAGGTTCCTCACAGTGTTACTGGAGGCCAAGGTAATGCCATCCAGAGTAAGAATCTGGTTAGATACCATATTTCTAAGCTTTTCAGCGCCGAGTACAATGACCTCAGTTTTATCTGAGTTAAGAAGCAGAAAGTTAGTGGCCATCCAAGTCTTTATGTCTTTAAGACATTCCTGCAGTTTAACTAATTGGTGTGTGTTATCTGGCTTCATGGACAGATAGAGCTGGGTGTCATCTGCATAGCAGTGAAAATGTATGCTATGTCTTCTAATGATGCTGCCTAGGGGAAGCATGTATAATGTAAACAGAATTGGTCCTAGCACTGAACCCTGTGGAACTCCATAATTAACCTCAGTGTGTGAAGAGGACTCTCCATTTACATGCACAAATTGGAGTCTATTAGATAGATATGATACAAACCACTGCAGTGCAATACCTGTAATACCTACAGCATGTTCTAATCGCTCTAATAGGATATTATGGTCAACAGTATCGAATGCTGCACTAAGGTCAAGAAGGACAAGCACAGAGATGAGTCCACTGTCAGAGGCCATAAGAAGATCATTTGTAACCTTCACTAAAGCTGTTTCTGTGCTGTGATGAACTCTGAAACCTGACTGAAACTCTTCAAATAAACCATTCCTCTGCAGATGATCTGTTAGCTGTTTGACAACTACTCTTTCAAGGATTATTGATATGAAAGGAAGGTTGGAGATTGGCCTATAATTAGCTAAGACTGCTGGGTCTAGAGATGACTTTTTGAGTAAAGGTTTAACTGCAGCCACCTTGAAGGCCTGTGGTACATAGCCGATTATTAGAGATAGGTTGATCATATATAAGATCGAAGAATTAATCAATGGCAGGACTTCTTTGAGCAGTTTTGTAGGAATGGGGTCTAAAAGACACGTTGATGGTTTGGAGGAAGTAATTATTGAAGTTAACTCAGAAAGATCAATTGGAGAAAAAGAGTCTAACTTAACATCAATGAAACTAAGAGTAGCTGTAGATAATATTACATCTGTGGGATGATTATTGGTAATTTTTTCTCTAATGATAAAAATTTTATTTGTGAAGAAGTTCATGAAGTCATCACTAGTTAACGTTAAAGGGATGGTTGGCTCAAAAGAGCTCTGACTTTTTGTCAGCCTGGCTACAGTGCTGAAGAGAAACCTGGGGTTGTTCTTATTTTCTTCAATCAGTGATGAGTAGTAAGCTGTTCTGGCTTTGCGGAGGGCTTTCTTATAAAGCAACAAACTATTTCTCCAGGCTAAATGATGATCCTCTAAATTTGTGACACGCCATTTCCTCTCCAGATTACGAGTCATCTGCTTTAGGGTACGTGTTTGAGAATTATACCACGGGGTCAGGTACTTCTGATTAGAGACCTTAGTTTTCACAGGAGCTACAGTATCCAGAGTCGTACGTAGTGAGGAGGTGAAATTATTAACAAGATAATCGACCTCTGTTGGGGTAGCGTTCAGATAGCTGCTCTGCTCTGTGTTGGTACAGGGCATTGACGATGATAACAGTGGCTGGATTATATTCTTAAACTTAGTTACAGCGCTTTCAGAAAGACATCTACTTTGATAAAGTCCACTCTCCACTGCTGTGTAATCAATTATTGTAAATGTAAATGTTATCAAGAAATGATCAGACAGGAGAGGGTTTTCAGGAAACACTGTTAAATGTTCAGTTTCTATGCCATATGTTAAAACAAGATCTAGAGTGTGATTAAAGTGGTGGGTGGGTTCTTTTACATTTTGAGAGAAACCAATTGAGTCTAACAACAGATTAAATGCCATGTTGAGGCTGTCATTTTTAGCATCAACATGGATGTTAAAATCACCCACAATAATTATTTTATCTGAGCTCAGAACTAAATTAGATATAAAGTCTGAGAAATCAGACAGAAACTCTGTGTAAGGCCCAGGTGGACGATAGATGATAACAAGTAAGACTGGTTTCTGAGTTTCACAGCTGGGGTGGACGAGGCTAAGCATCAGGCTTTCAAATGAATTAAAAGTCTGTCTTGGTCTTTCATTAATTAATAGACTGGTGTGAAAAATTGCTGCCACACCGCCCCCTCGACCTGTGCTTCGAGATTTCTGGTAGTTAGAATGACTCGGGGGTGTTGATTCATTTAAACTAACATAATCATCCTGCTGCAACCAGGTTTCTGTAAGGCAGAGTAAATCAATTTGTTGATCAATTATTAAGTCATGTACTAACAGAGACTTGGAGGAGAGAGACCTAATATTTAATAATCCACATTTCACTGTTTTACTCTTTGGTTCAGATGTGGATACTGTATTGTTCTTTCTTTGTAAATGTTTAAGTTGTTTGTTGCTGGTTTTTAGTTTGTTTTTTGTCTTTTTGGAAGCAGACACAGTCTCTATGGAGATGGGTTTTTGGGGGGGTAGCAGGAGGAGAGAAGCTGCAGAGAGGCGTGTAAGACTGCAGAGTGAATCTTACTATCTGCTTTTTTTTCGTGTTCTTTCAGTTTTAGCACACTTCATCATATTTGAGTTGGTTTTAGTTCTTGTTTGAATTCTGAATCTCACATGAAAATACAATGCAAACGTCTCAACCCACCAATCATTTATGTATGATATGCCAGGAAAATGGGAAATAGATGCAGTGATTTATTGAAAGATCAGCAAATATACATTGAAATAAGGCAAAGCTGAGTTTGTACAATTCTAACAAGCTTGAAAGTCAGTATTTGGTATGAAGCTTTGTTTCGGCTGCTCCTTTGCCACACGGGTTCCCCACAGCAGGTTTGATGAGTTGAGATTTAGTTCCTGATGGAACCTCAAATTTGTGTCTCCAGCTCAAATGACCAGCTTTGTTCTTTAGCATAGCATATCTTGTCATTTTTTAAAGTAGTCTTCAAGAAAGGTTCTCCAGGCCACTTGAAGGACATTCAAAGCTCTCCTTTAGATGTTTTCTGTTTCTTGTTTCGCTCTCGTTCAGGGTGATAGCACACTGCTTCAAGAAGGTTGAGGTCCGGGCTTTGGGGAGGCCAATCAATGACTGAAAGTGTTCTATTGTGTGTGTTTTTCTGTCCAGGTATGCTTTTACTGCATCGACAGGGTGTTTGGGATCGTTCTCAATGTGAAGGACATGACTTTCAGATACTGTTCATTTTGTTCAGTTTTTTTAAACCACCTTTTCTTGTCATCTACTTTTCCTCAAATTTTTTTAAGGACGCACTGCACACCATGCCAAGATATGTTATTTTCATCTAATAGTTATTTGTCTGTGTTGACAGTATTGTCTTTGGTATTTTTAAAGATTCAACTACAAAATAGGAACAATTAATGTGTTTCAGTTAGTAACAAAAAATTACCACTGTGTCGTTTAGAGGCCTTTCTTAAAGCTTGAATGATTCACAGATCAGTGTTAAGTGGCTTAAAAACAAAAACCTTTCTTCGAACAATGGCAAGGTGCAAGTAACATGAGTGAAAATGCAGCCAATGTGTAAAACAAAAACTTTGAAAAACCTTCTGAAAGCCTGCAGAACACCACTTTAAAAATGATAGTAAATTTTGGCTTGTTGGAAGCAAACTACAAAGAAACAATTGGTGGCTCAAGAGTTTTGCATAGTATTGTATAACTCCTTTGTGACTCCTTTTCCACTTGCTTTTATCTAGGAGAGATGAATAGTAGGAAAAATGCTCTGAGACAATTAGACAAGGCCACATGGTGCTATAATGACTGAGCCCAGTCTCCCACCATGAAATAGACACTGATGTTCCTCCCAGAGGCGCGACACAAATAGAATAACAAAGGAACAGACAGAAACAGACACATGCTGTACTCATATGTGTGCATTTGATGGACATGCCATTGCTTGTGAATGTGAACACAAAGGGAAAAATGGTGATTGAGCAATTCACGTGGACAGGTAACTTCAGCGTCTAAAATCACCACCAATGGGAAGCTGTTACGTTGCCAGGACACCTGGAAATTATAGTTCTTACAAAAGCTGCTGTCAGCATACTTGTCTATGGCAAGTCTAGCTGTTTCATCAAGGCCTGGCTACTTCACATGCTGAGGCTACATATAGGGAGCTGCATGTGTCACAATGTGAGATCTCAACTGTGTGGCTTCCTTGGAGAGATGGGGACATCATGTTGCCTTGTGGCAAAAAAATCCAGTTTTTATCAGCTTCTTCATTGTTGCTAATGTTATTTTCAATATGACTAGTATCTTTCTAACTCTTGTTCTGTCAGCTTAAAGGATAAAATGATTTTTTCTTTTCTTTTATTCAAACAAGACTTTTAGTCTCTTTCCTTCTATCTTACAAACTGAGGGCCTTTTGCCTGTGAGAATTCTACATCAACAAATACTGTCTCCAGTATCACAGCATCATCCCATGGAGTGTGTATTATTGGCTGACCGTATCTCCCAGAAATCATTTGAACCTTTTTCTTTCCTTAACCTCTGTCAGACCAAATCCTCCACGGTGCTAAAGCATTCACAGTGAATTTTTGGTATGTTTTCATTCATAATCTTCTTTGCTGGCTTTGGACCGACTGCACATATATGTGTAAATATGATCTGCCTTGCAGTCCTCTGGTGTGGTCTGGGTTAGTAAGGAATGATAGAGGCTTTTAACACATAAAATGTAACTAAATAGAAAAATCTGATGCTGAACTACAACAAAGGACAGTGAGTCATCATTATATCAGGCTTCTATAGACTCTGTTTTCAGGCTCGTGCAAATGTGATTACATATTCTGAAGAACTGCTCACTGTGACATCAAACAACTTGGCTGTGTTTCATTTAAGTTTCATTTTAAGATGACAACAAAAAAAAGAAAACAAATGATCAGCAATGTTGTTGTGTGCAGATCTGTTTGTTTTAACATATAGATATGGCTAGTGTGGCACAAATATCCATATAACCTAAGTTTCTCCTTCAGCTAGACTGCTTCTTTGAACATTTCTACAACAGTGACACATTTATCACTCGTCACTCTACACGGTGAAAGGAGGATGTAGCAGGTGGTCAAAGTGTGTATGTTAAGAGAACACTCGGATCTGTCAAGGCATTCTCTTCTCTCTTACAAGAGACAATTACAGCTAGTCTTCAGCTTGCCCTGCTGAATATATCTTCTCTTGTAAGGCAGGATTTGCATGACAGTAAACAGGATTATAATGTACACAAGATGTCATTTACAGCTATGGCTACATGCAAGATGCAGGATTTCTTACTATACTACAGTTACTCATATAACGCAAATCTAGTCAAAGCTGGCTTTTTGTTCATTTACATTAAAATTAGCATGATCGTGTCGATTAAAACTGCTGCAACATTCTGTAAATGCATGTCATGATATTAAAGTTGGTGTATGTTGTATTTTTTGATAAAAAATTTAAACAAGTGATCTGTAATAGTGTGCAGTTTACAGTAGTAAAAAAAGGCTTTTGATCTCAGACGCTTAGAAACACAATGCCATGTTTCATGAAAGCGTCAGGGCTATCAAACCTAGGTATTTGGTAAGTTGTCAAGATGATGGACATTGAAGCCAGGACCTTACAACAATGCATAAAAACTGAACAGTTTCAGACTTTTCAATTACACTTTATTTAATCTTTGTGGTGGAAGCAGGCTTTGCTTGAACGACATATTTAGAACTCCACCTGGCAGAAAAATGAGAAAACCAACATGATTTGCATTCTGTGCCAAAGCTGTTAACTTGTCATCAGTAGTGGTTGACAACTGAATGAAAATAAAAATCTACCTGCACTCAGTGGAGTTAAAATCCAATTTAAGTTAGGAGTCTGAAGAGGTTTTCTTAAAAACATCCATCACTGCCTTGTTCTCTTAGCTTTTTCTGTTGTTTTTCTTTTCTTTTTCCTCATTCGGAGTGCAATAGTTAGATTTTTATTCACTCTCACCTTGCACGCTTGTTTACAAACAGTAGCTCCTATCATGAATTTTATGTGTTGGACAATGTGGAATAGGTGAGGCTGAAACTGAGTAAGTTAGCACACACACACACACACACACATTTTCTCTGCCTTTGCATATCTCAGCAGAATCCTGCTCTGCTCCTGTGGGTAGTTACAATTAATGCCAAATGTCTTATCACATCTTTATTTTAATCTAAGTTTTAATCCTCTACCAGATTTGGTTATGACTTTAGAATCAGCCAAACACATTCTCAAACGCTAAATTGAATGAATAAATTACCAACACTATGTTGCCATTTAGGGGGGGAGGGGGGGGGGGAGCAATATAGAAACCTTATGTACAAGGTCAATAAGGGAGATCTGTATTCGCTTATCTGCCTGCATTCCTGGGTGTTCGGGCTGATAGTCTATTCTTTACATCACTTCCACTTTCCCACAGTGTCAAATTTAATTCTGTCGTCATCACTCTGGCCCAGTCATTTTCATGCCCACCTTCTGTGAGCCAATCAGCCATGTGCTTTAAATCTCAGTGCTCTTCTGTCATTCTGCCTATCACACTCTCACTCATGCGACCCACCTCCTCCCCATCTCCAGCTCATGTTGGCCATTTAGAGATCCCTTCATCTCTGACTCCATGGGGGTCCCGTCCTATTTCTATCCACTGTTGGACTTAATCAAACCATCGTTGGAATCCAATTACCAAATAGTTTGTTATTCAAAACTTACATCATGTTCAATTCTTTCACATAATCTCTCTCTATTGAGTATCTGTACTTTAGCCTTCACAGGTCCATCCATCCATCCATCCATCCATCCATCCATCCATCCAGTATTTCATAGATTTCCATGCACAAGAAAAAGAAACATTTAAATTTCATACCTATATCCAAACTTTTCATGATAGACATCTGCAGCCCACAAAAGGAACAAAAGACCATCTGTTGACTTTCACATATTTTCTGCATACAAAGAGTTGAGCTACAATAAACTAGTGTCTTTTTTTTTCTCTTGCACCCTCTAACCTAAACATCAATGGGCTGGATGTGTGCCGATAGTAGATGTGTTAGATTGAAATGATTCAAGGAGATCACCTCTAGTTGGTCGGCTCAGTGTACCAAACTGCAGGCTGAGTCGTTCCGCTTTTGAAGGCACTTTCTTTTAAGTCACCCGAGGCTACATTCTTCAAGAGATCGATGAGATTTTTTTTTTTAAATCTCTATTTACAGAACTTCATGAAATGTACTGAAGGAAGAATGATAAAAATTCTTCAGCTCATGAACATTCAGAGACACTATGTCCATGCTGCCACCCCTATTTAATGACCATGTGATTGCAAGTTGAATGCATGCATGATAAGAGTGCCATGTTTTTGTGTTTGTAACTTTTCACTGCTCTTCAGGAAATCAGAACTTCTGACAGTTAAAATATGAAATAAAACTTCCTTATTCAAAGGTTTCGTGTACACTCGTTTACTTGGGAGTGACTGATATAGACGTAAACAACACATTCTTATTCAGAGTCACACCTCTGTAGACAAACATAGGCGTGAATACCTGCTCCCCACTGTGTACCTGGGTGGCTCAGATGTAGGCTACAAACAGTGTCAGAAGCTGCCTGTGATCTATACATAGAAGTGAGACAAACGGCAAAGGCTAACTTTGATGAAGCGGGGGTTTTTTTTTTTTCAAGTATAACAAACACACATATATAAGCAAAATATAAAAATAAAGAATTTTAAAAAAGAACCCTGAAGAAGTGTGTTGAGAAAGTTTGATTGAAAGAGTTAGAACAAATGTGAAAAAAGCCAGACCAGAGCAGTTTTTACAGATGACATGATGACTCAAATTTTGTTTATTGCCAAATCCAAGACACTCATGGTAAGCCGGTTAAAACTCAATGATGTCAAAGTTCAGTATGTTCGTGCTATCAGCATCTGATGATAGCAGCATATTTACCCACCTCATTTATCCTGTGTCGTCCTGTATATCTGACAGGAGTGTACAGACACACGTACCTCTGTTTAGCTCTGCTCTGCAATTATCACATGCTCATTCCCTAATACTCAGTTTCTTTGCTTTGTTTTAGTGCTTTTTTCAATTCCTTTAGTTTAGTAGTTGATTATATAGCGTTCCCATTTTATTGAAAATTGGTATTTACCACAAGACTATGTGTAGCTGCTTGTTATTAACCACAAACGTATTACATCATGAGAAATGTCTACATTCTGGTTTGGATTGAGTTTCACATAGCAGTTGGTTGCCACTGGCCTCTATAAAACATGATCAGTATGATCAAGGCAAATGCAAAATCTTGCAAAAACTTGCATGTGGTATTATAGGCTGGATATACTGAGGCAAAAACTAAGCCTTACAGAAACGGCACACAGACATAGTTTTGTCAAGTGAGCCATCTGTCAAGCTTTGAAACTTGAAATAACTTCCTGTTCAAGAAAAGTTCCTCTGTTATCGCCAACTGAAAGAGTATAGAGAGACTTCTAATATAATCAAATTTACTAGAAGTCTACAGCGGCGTGCATCTTATTTGTAGCTTGAACTATAACGTCATACGGTAGCTTTTCTTCTTTTTCTTAATTTGTTTTCATGGCAGTTTGTAATCCAAAGGGTATAGTGCATTATTGGAATACAACTATATATTCACTATTGGTCATGTTGAATTTAATGTCTGTTAATGGAGCCATTTTTTAAAAACTGCATCGTGTTGCATTGTGTTGATGTGTTTTCAGTTAACTTCGACAGCCCTATTATATTGTCATCCTTACTCCTTTATTATCTCTTACTATCTCATTCTTTTCTCGATGGGTCATAACATTAACTCTCCTCACCTCTTCTTTCCCCTCCTAAAACTTCATTGCACTTAATCTTGGCCTGCTGAGTCCTCAGTCTTACCCTTTCCCCTTGCCTCGACCCCCGTAATCTCTCTGTATTTTCTGCCACATTCCATTTGGTTGCGTGCTTTGTTTTCCTCCACTCAATTTAGTCCTGTTTTCACTTATTTTCTTACTCTGTACTCACTTCTCTTCTCTAGTCTACTGACCTATTCTCCTTTTCTATCAAGTCTTATTTTGTTCTAGAAAATCTAGTCAACCAGGACCATCTGCATGATTATGCACAGCCCCGCTGATTGGTTCCAGGGAAATCTTTCCAGTGGAACATGTTGTCCTGGATTGAAATAGCTCAGAGTAACAAAATAGCTCATACTTCCTGTCCAAATTTAAAGTTGCTTTTATACTTTATATGCACTCATTTCAAGTCAGATCATACACTCAAGTGATTAGATTAATATTTTTCCCACATTACAGATTACAATAATTGACGACGCTATCCTTTTTTTTAAGTCCTGCTGCTACACGGATCAAATTGCTCATTAAATTAAAAAGAGTCTCAGGTAATTTGATGCATCTGCATCTAACAGTTTCATTAACTAGTTTCTGTTTCTCCGACACCTGTATTATTTTACCATACTTTGGCACAGAAACCATTAACACAGCTTCCTAAAGCTGAATGAGGAATTGCTGATGTCTGTAATGGCTTTTTAATTTAATTAAATGTTATTCAATTCAAAGTATTTCTTTATTTATTACGAGCCAGTCATTTATTATACTATTCCTTTAGCTCACAGAAGTGCTACACCCTGGTAAAGGTGGTAAGTGAAACAATTTGATTAGAAATGTTAAAGGATAGTTAACCATACACATCACAGTCTAACACTTTGTCACTTGAGTTAGTATAAGTGGGAGAAAATGTGTTAACTTTCACATTTCCTCAGTCATCTCATGTCTTTTTTTATCTTGTGTTAAATAAATAAATAAATACATTAGTGGGCGAACGCTCTTAAATTATTAAATATCCTGATGCAATGCTGTTAGCTTGCATGTATGGAAAAAGAAGAGATAACCCCGCTGTAACTGTGAGACTCTAACAAAACCACTCCTAACCATACTGAAAGCATAAAAAAGAAAAGAAAAAAAATCTGATAAATGAAATAAGTAGAACGTGTGCAGCAAAACAAGGGCTATGAGTCTCTTCTAAATACAAACAAACCTGGAAACGCTCATAAAAGACAGGATAAAGCATCTGCTCTAGCTGTCCTATGGTTTAACAGGTCTGTTATCACAAGTGGAAACTGATGAATGCTAAGGTTCAGCACAACAGTGCACAGCTTCAAGGTACTGGCTTTTAGAAGGAAGAGCATTCAGAAACAGGCAGACCAATCTGAGCACTGAATACAGTCTCTGCTGTCTATAACAACATAGTTTTGAAGATGCCTCAGGCAAAACCAGGATGCTCAGCTTACAAGCATACCGGACAACATCAGAAGATTTTTGCAATGTGTCCACTTTTGGACCCCTGGTGATTTTTTATATATTTTTTTGCTTCTAATACAAGTCACACGCACACACCTATAAAACAGTCACACACATCACCCGTATGTATGCACACCTTTTCCCAACCTTATGACTGCAACTGGTGAGACTCGGAGGGAAATCTCCTATCTAAGCTGTGGTCTTTGGTGGAAGATTGCCATAGGTAGCTTTCTCAAAGGACCTAACCCAGCAAGGTTACAAATTGCCCATCACCTGATAGAGGTTTCTGCAACACACACATTTCTCAGGATTGATAATTAGTTACTAGATGTAAAGAGGGTAAGGACTTAAACAACCATGTGCTTCTTCCTAACATATTTTTTAATGATTATTTTGTTTTCCCTATGTTTAATTTTGGTTATTGTGTTTTTTTTTCTTTTTTTGTTGTTCTTGTATTATTTTAATGTGTTCAAAATAAAGCCACAATAGCAGCACTCTTTGACGTGCATGCACACATGCAGTGCCGTATGGGTGCTCTTACCCACTACATCATCCAATCATGGTAGTCTTGGGTAGTCCATATGATATGTCCAACACTCGGCAAGAGTAGAAACAATCAACAACAATAACAGCAGCCACAACAACAGCTCCAGCATATGGCTATTAAATCTAAAAGGCGTTCATGCATCAAAGGGAAAACTAGATTTCTATCATTATTATCAACATTATGTGGCCGCTTCAGGGGCTCATTTTAGCAAATATCATTTTCCATAGACAACAGATTGGACCAAGCGATGGGTTGCGAGTGGAATGAACAAATATGCTAATAGGATGACAGAATGTAATGCACAGAAAATACATACAGTCCCATACACAGATAAACAAACAGAAAGAAAAAATAAACATTGCCGGTGGCTTCCAGTGACCCGTTGCGTCATATTTGGCAAGTTATCAATGAAGCTTAACCAATGACTGATTTTCAAATTTCCCATTTTGACTGTATATTAGAGAAGGCTCTATTCTGCTGAACAACAGAGCCTGTTATAATTAATGAGTGTGGGACCACACTCGGGCCGCATGGCTTTCAGTTCCTGTTTCATATGATATTAGATCTGTTGTGTTCCTCGCCTGTAGGTTACACCAATCTAACCTAATCCGAAGTAAGAAGCCTTCACTTTGAGAATGGATATGCTGCACTGTGCAGTGTCCACGCACAGACCAGGAAATACATCACAATAGACGTTATTAAAACATGTCAGCAGTGTTTCTCGCTGGATATAATATCCTACATTGTATGGTTTTTTTTATAGGCACACATCTCCCTGGTGTAATAAGTAACATGTCAGAGGTCAGCTCTTGAATTATGATTATTGCAACCACAGGGGAGTATAGTGTGTTAGATTTAAGGTGCCAGGCATGTCTCAGTCACCCTTCAGCTGTCACCAGAGGCCAAGCCCTCCACTGACTGACAGGTGTAAGTAATGATTCGGGTTCAGAGGTTACGAGTCAACATAAGCAGAGGCCAAGCACAGCTGCATGCAACTTTTAAAACGCAGAGCTCCCTGAGGATTCCAGCATTTAGTGATAGTTACCTTCATCTGGAGAAGCCACAGATGCCGTGCATGGAAACCATCTAAAAAGCTACTGATATGATTTTATCTGGCGTCATTTCATCGATTCTTTTGATGAGTGCAAAATGTGCTAGACTCCTGTGGTATAAATATCAAAACTTAATTTAACAGATATAATCAATTCAGTGTACTTCACTAATTAGAAGAAAAATACTTACTACCTTCTTTCTTTAGTCATTTTCTCACTGTGCAGAAAGGAAGAGTGCAGAACACTCAGAAACAAGAACATGGTAGATGGGGAAGGGGGCAGAGCTCATTATGGCACTGCACATTCCAGAAAGTGAGAGATCAGCCTGGAGGGCCTCAGCAGCTGACAGCAGCTGTATTTCCCATACTTGTGAGAATGGTGGTGGTGGTGGTGTTGGAGACGGTAAATGGAGAGGACAGTAGAGAGCCAGTCAGGATTGGGAATGGGATGAAGATGTCCAGAGGGACTTTGTTATCATTTGGAATTCCTCTTCTGCTTTCATCACTTTAGAAAAAGCTTCACATGTGAGGAAAGTGGGAATACTCGTGTATCAAGAGGATGGCGTGGTTGTCAGGGATGTTACACTTGGTAGGTGCGGTTTCTGAATTGCATTGAAGTTTTGAGGGCACCCATTTCTCTTACTTACTCTGTACCCATGTACTGTCAGGATTTTTTATATATACCAAAAACTGATTTATAGCGCTCAACTGCAAGAAGTCAAAAAGCAGAGAATACATTAAAATAAATAAATAAAAAAAATTACATCTGGTTCATTGTTAATATGCATTTTTTTATACTATCAGGTCAAAACAGAAACAGTTCCACCACCTGATTTTTTTCATTCTCATAACTGGTACGCAACAGAGTAGACTTCTTTTAGAATGAATACATACTTTTCAGTCACTGGAATCTATCCACTTTCTTCAGTATATGTGACTAGAGGAAGACGAAACTCCTCTGAGAAATGTCAGAGAGATACGAAGTGAGACGAGGACATTCAGACCGATGCCTGTCCATAGCAATTACGCCAACCAAGACTGTGTGTCTGTTTTGGCTGTTACCGTAAGCTTAGGCTGTTGTGTCCCTCTCCACTGTCTTTAATAATCGATCGACTCTCCCCTGAGAGCCACTTAGTCTGTCCTCCATCTAGCCTCTTGAGTTACAGCTCACCCACACACATGCTCCCATCAGAGGAGCTGCCATCTGGGCACGCGTACATACACAAAGATGAGCACTAACAGAGACGCAAGGAAACACTAAAAAACGGACACTTTTATATGTTCATGCATCAACATTGCACTTTGCAGCACCGGCATCTCCCATGCCAACTCTATGTACTAATTAAAGAATAGCCAGAGTCAAGTGGCATTTGCTAAATACAACGTGACTGGGATGTTCAGACCTTTAGTGACTTTTCCCTGATAACATAATCATTGCTTTTGTATCAGTTATGTGCTTTGTTCTGGGAACACAGGTTGCTATTTTGAGGTGTTACCAGCTTTCTTTATCCAGAATGTGTTTTTCATTTCATAGTTTAAAATGTTGGTGGGAAATGGTAATAAGGTATAATAGTAATCATCGTTTAAGGTATAATAATGGTAATACAAAACATTTTGTACTTAGTAACAATCCAGTGCATATCCAATGCATTGGTATACTGCATATACCAATGCAAGACAGCATTTATAACATTTCCAGCATTTTTTGGTAAGGAGCGTTGTAGATTTCACATTAGCAATGCCACCTAATAATCAGTATAGACAGAATAAAAGATAGATGCAGCTAGAATTACATTAACCACTGATTTCTGAGGTCCTGTTTTGAAGACTTGAGATGAGCCTTTTTGATGCTGCCAACTCAAGATTTACAAAATAGGCTTAATTTTTTATTCAGTGTGACCCAAAATAAGCAACCGAGCCAATAAATTCATCAGGAAAATGTCCAAAGAGGTCAAGACAGAAAAAATGTTGACCAGAAGTCTTTGCAGCCACAGGTATCAGCATCTGGTGGCCTTCAAAGAGGAGGCAAGTTTAGGACACTGGCTTTTTTCTTCTTTTTTTTCCTGACCTGGAAGCAATATGCATCCTTCACACTGTCTTTGGTTGCTGTTTTCCCAATGCACTTTTTCCTGTGCTTGTGAGCGTCCTTCTTTTTCTTCATCATGCAAAGATAGATGAGAACACTTGTAGGCGTATGCCGACCCCGTCAACTCCTGAAGAACTGTAGCATCCGCCTACTATACCTGCAGTCCTAAAGACAAAAAAAAAATTTCCAGTATTTTTCTGTTAGTTATTTTCATGCTATTAGAGTTCCTTGTATGCTTCCACAGTGTTTTTGCCCTAGTGTAACGATGCTGTCTGTATGTGTGTGTTTGTTAAATACTTCCTGAACAAACTGCAAAACACAGGAGACAAATGACTACCAAAATAAAATTTGGTAGTCATTTGTCTCCTGTGTTTTGCAGTTTGTTTAGACTTTCCTTGAGTTATTATTGGTTTCACCTGCCTCTCCTCCCTCCTGTGTCCAATTACCCTAATTGCCCTGATGTGTATAAATAGTGCTGTTTTCCTTTCAGTCCATGGTTCAGTCTCTGTTTACCTCAACGGGGTATTTCCTAATTGTTGTAGTTTCTGGTTGTAGCTTTGCTTTTGTTGGACTTTAAAATCAACCAAAAATAAAGGCTCACCTTTTGTTTTTCAGGCTCTCTCAAAATCTGTATTTCAGTCCTCTACTTCCACTTCATGACACTACAGCTGCATTTTTGGAATTTTGGAATTACAAGTATCTATTTGGTGACATCCCTAAATGATAGATGATGGCATAGCCATAACTAAGCTGCTGTTAAATTCAAACTGTATTAATATTGTTATATTGTAGCCACACCTGCTACTCGATTGAAGCACCTTTGTGTTTTTTTAACTAACAAATCTTTTATAATTTTATGTTTTTTTAAACAAAATGAAAGAACAAAAATATATGTTTCACTCAGCACGTGCGAATCACAAAATTGAATGTATCTCAAAGTACGCCTGTGCAATGTAGCCCTCTTCACTAAACATGAATACTATTATACCAGCTGAAGTGGATCTATGAAACGTAGCTCTCAGCGCTATGAGCATCTGTTAAGATGGCAGGTGCTGTTTAAGAGCAGTAATCACAGGTATTATCCAATGTTTCACTGATCTACATACTTCTGCACATGCATTACTACTGTGCTGAGCAATTACTGGACCTGTTGACCAACAGAAAATTTTTTTTATTGTAAACTAATATAAAATATTTGTTTTAATTATCTATATTCAAGGAAATAAACTATATGCTTATTAGAGAGAGCTGACCACTGTCTGCCTTGATCTGTTGTCTTGCATCGGTCTAGCTAAGACCGTTTAAACATTTCTACACGAGAACAACAAAGTTTACCTGCTGCACTTACCCAGAGGAATGACATCAGAAGGTCTTTTAATAATGAAACAGTATAGTAGCGTTTCCACTTCCATTTTGAGGGTTAGATGTGATAAAATCACAGTGACATGTCTCTTTACACATCAAAGAGACAAAGAGAGGAAAACCTTGTAGCTTTTGCCATGGCATGCTGTGTGCACAGCTATCGCTGGAAACATGGAGGGATGTCAGAGGATCAGACGTGCAGCCAAGGTTATGAGTTATGAAGTTGATATTAGAGAGATGGGGAGCATTAAGTGGGAATAGTATGACCTTCATCACTCACCATCAATTTGTTTCTCCCATCATCAATGCCTTTCTTCTGCAAGCCATGCAGCAAAGGAAACTCTTTGTGTTAACTCTCTAATTAGGAAGACCTTGACTTGCGGATCTCATCCATTGCTCCTCCTCATTTTGGTGGGAAAATATTTCATTGATTTTTTTTCTTTTCTTTTTTTTGCAGCAGTCGAAGGCGGGAGGAGCCAAGAAGGGCTCTGTGTGGGATTAGACTCTGCGGGGGTCTTCTGTGATGGGTGTGGAGCTGGCGAGGCTCTGCATATGTGTACGTGCGGAAGAGGTGCACTGTCCCACCTCATAACCGTTACCCCTACCCGCCCGCTGAAAAAACACTTTACCGCTGTGATCCCAGCATCCTTCTTCCTTCAGCTCCTGTTGCTCAATCTATACCTGCTGTACAATTTCTGATTATCTCTCTGTCTATTATGATAAATCCAGCTCATTTGCAAACATCTGGATTCTGCCAGGCTTTTGTTTATGTTTCCGCAAGTAAAAGTCTGATGAAATATGTCCAAATTTTTATAATCAAACAAAATCAAGTAAGCGTCGAACGTTCAGTACTGTAAGATACAAAGCAGCGAAGCGACACTAAACCTGTGTATGTGGGGTTTAATTATTCATTCATTTTCCAAAACCTTTACAGTAGAAAGAAACCATTGCAAGCCTGCTGCTCTCGGTGGAGTATACAGCAATCACCTGTTTCTGTCTCTTTTTTCCCCTCACTCACTTCCTCCTGTCAGTCTAGCTTGTCTCTAAATTATGCCTTACCCCTGCAGGTGCCAACGTCTCTCTGAAATGATTATTTCTACCACACAGAAGATTGCTTTTGGTAATTATATGTATCATAATTAAATTTGATGAACTCCTCTGAGACATAAAATCTCATTTGACCCAGGTGCTGCATTTCTCTGCCTATACACAAAAGGAGAAATGTCTTCTACTATTAAGAGAGATATACTCGGAGTCTTGCATCTGACATCTTGATTAAGCAAAGGGGTATTTTCACATTTACCAAATTCGCTAGGTTCCGTCAATAACTTAATTACTGAACAAGAGAAATGCAAATTGGCCTTTGTTACAATGGAAGGAATTGAGAAGGATTAACTATGTTGTTGTGTAATGGCCAAACTCTTTTCTTTTGAAGGAAGAAAAAGAAGCTGAAAGTCAATACCCATTCAGCCACAAATGGCTGCCTGCATCAGAGGCCTTGATGTGCTTTGCCACTCTACGCAGGCAGGCAGAGCATTCTACTCATTTACAGTTTTTTTTTCATACCTATGAATCGCCTGCTTTTTTCCCCCTGAGAAACTGGGTGGTAGACACATTGGCTATGAAATTCACATGAAGAGGAAGTGCTATAAATGATTTGAGAGCCTCTCGAGTTCTGCTCTTCGTGCCCCAGGAGACTCTGCCTCACCTCTTGTCTGTCGTTCCTTTAAATGCATGTCGTTCTTTTAGGAATAGCTTTTTGTTGTAGAGATGTGTGGATCAGACTCTACTACTTTTAGCAGTGCTTTTTAACATCTTCCAGGATTTATGCTCTTTTTTTTACCCTTTTTCTTCCTTTTTCCACTTGTTTTTAAATACAGATGAAGAACAAATCAATGAAAACTGAACTGCTGATCCATACTGTAAGTGAGTAGTTGGCTTAGCTGACACCAAAACACTATTGTTCGGATCCCTTCACCAGATATCCGGAGACTTTCATTGTCAGTATTCATGCTTTTGACATGTAGCTGCAGCCTTTCTTTCTAATTTTATTGTGATTCAGGTAATTACCATCATTCTGCATATAAACATGACAGCTCGAAAAGTTTGAAATGAATTCTGATAAAACTTTGTAGGGGTGTTGTGTGGGGGTCATTCAATAAAATTTGGCTTACATCCACCAAGGTCTTCAAGGCCAACTTAATGATTTATTGAACAAAAAATGACAAAAAGCCTCATAACTTAAAAACTGTGATTCTTATAGGTTTGGTGCTTATTTACAAGATTCAACTAATTTAAATGTCATACATCATATGACGTACAGCGCTTCACCTCTGACCTCTTCTCTAAGGTTAATAGATTGAGCTGAAGGTCAAAAATATGATGATGCTAACTATGTTTTTTACTCCCATTGTTTGTACTGGTAACTTAAGGACATAAAGGGAATGATACATGGGGATTCTAAATATCACATTATTTTATAATTGTTTTGTACATTACAGTAACCGGTTATACTATTTTAAAATACATAGGTTTTGGGGGATTTCTAAGGGGTATTTCCTTTCTTAGGGGAAACATCTTGCACTTGTTTTACTTCATTACAAACGTCTTAGAGTGTGTTTAAAAAGAAAAAAGATAATAAAATTAACATATACAAAATTCGATACTATCACTGCCCAGAGAATGAGCTGCCTTGGTGGAGACTTGTATTCTCAAAGTGCTTCTTGTTTATCATTCATTTCTGCCTACTCTGCACATACATCAATAAACGTGTTTACTGAGGGATTTCATAGTATGAAAATAATTAAAATAATATGTTTATTTTTTTACACCAAAGGAGGAACTATTATATAAAAGAGTCCTCTTGTGGATCTTTGTTTTTTTTTGTTACTTCTCAGCTATCCATAATTTGTACGTTTTTGGTAAACCAATACGCATCAGGAAACAACACGAGCCTCCACAAAGCATTTTGTGCTCTGGACTTTTCCGAGGCCACTAAGATTACTGCAAATATGGAAAGAGCTTACTGAGGTCCTGCAGGCAGCATGTGCTGAGATTAGAGTTTAGGCTATGAACAATCCCACTAGGCGAGCAAGCAGCCACTTGAGATTAAAAAAAAAATGTTTTAACTCAAGTCATGTTACTTTTGTTGGGTTTTTCTAAATAAATGTTATTTTAAAAATGCATAGACACACGCAGGTAAGTATCTGTAAATAAAAAATACAACTTGAAGGATTTGTGAAATGCTTACTTTCAGTTCTAGCATTACCCCACTGCAAGGACTCTGTCTTTGTCCCACAGTTCACTATGTTCCTGCATTGTCCTTCACTCAGTATTCACATCGAGATTCTACTCTTCACACTTGGATCTGCACCGCTGGATGGATTGCTTTTTCTCCAACTCTCTCCCTTTCTATCTGCAGGAGTTCCCTGCTGCGCACCATCCTTTCTTGCAGGTGATTTCTCAAGGAATATTGATTAAGGCAAAGATTTGCTGCTGAGAAGCCACTTTTCAAACTTCCTGTGACTTTAATGTGAAAAAAAGTGATGTGACTCCCTCATCAGTGATAAACACACTGTTATGGATGAAGTGTACTTTAAAGAGAAGACTGTCTGTACGAATCTCTGTCTTCATCTATTTGACTTTTTGTCAGCCTCAGTATGTCTATCTCATCCCATTTGTCTTACACACATACACTCACAAGGCAGCTTTCACACCTAATATAACGTAGAGCTTCTTGTCAGGACAGCAATATCTTCCTCTGTCTTTCTAATTGCTCTGATTAAAGTGACAAACAGGCTCGTTTTAGCTAAAGGCATATAGGGAAGGATACTATTAAGAATGTCACCATATCAGTGGTCATTACATCTGTTTAACTACTAGGGGAACAATAGCATGCAATTAAACCATTTACATGACCTTGAACTCTTATGAACTGCTGTAGTTATATCTCCTTAGAAATGTGTGGTTGTATTTGTCGTACATTTTATTCAACAGACAGCAACCAAATTTCAGTTTCAACAAACCTCGGTTAGTCAAATCTGTCTTCTCCAAAAGATATGAAAACATACTGCTCACTGAGCTGGGAAGCATGCTAACTTCACTGCAATATGGTCAGAGGAAACGGGATTTTGGCAAGTTGTTAACAAGACAATATGTTCATTTTGATTAAACATCTAATTCTTAGGTGAAAAACGAAAGTGAGTGCCTGTTTTGTGTTAATGATAATCCTTTCCTGCACATAAAGAGTGGAACAACATCGTTGAAGCCAGGGATGCAGTTCTTAGCCAGACTGTGATATCTGGTCTGGTTTTGGTCATCCAAACTGGAAGACAGAGAGAGAGAGAGAGAGATACTATACTCAAAAAGAAAATTGACTTTTCCTTTAGGGGAGCAGTTGATAGGTAAACACAAAGAGCGACTTAGCAATCCTAGAAAATTGTTATGTTTTTTCTTACTTCACACTGCATGGAGCAAGTCCATCTGCGCTACATAGTGATGGTTGGTGTGATAAGATGTAAAAAACAACTTCATACTTCCAGCCAGCTCGGACATGCTGCTGTTTCACCTGCTGGTACTTGAGCATCAATTTTAAAGTCAGGTTTGTGTTTCTGAGTGTATGTCTGTTTTGTTTTTGTTTTGTTTTTCTGTAATTCTAATGTGGTAACTACGCTATACTAGACAGATTTATCTAAATTAAAAAGTGTTACCAGCTAAAAATGTGTTTGGATTTCTCCTTGCAACACTAAAATCTCGTTCTATTCTGAAGAATGAAAAACAAGCTAAAGGTCTGTATTGTCTGATATAGTAACTGAGGCCTTCGTTTAGTTTAACTGCAGGAAGAATCTGACCTATATTGGAAGCAGGCTTCCATTAGAGGCAGCTTTTTGTTTTGGGTTTTGGATTAAGTGATAACACCAGTGTGACAAAGCTTCTGTCTGATATGCTTCCATTTGTTTGTATTGAGGCTTTGACTATTTAACATAATAGTAAATTACTAAACAGACAGATAAATGTCTCATGTTTAAAAAACAAAACAAAAAACAAATTAGGCTGGTTGTCTTTATTTCACTCACAGCACTCTTTATATACTCATCGACACAAACATAGGTATGGTTATCAAACCAGGTCTCTCTCCACCTGTGTCAATACTATGCTAATCTAATGTGAAGTTACATACAACGCAACACAAACTGTGCAACTGTCAGGGTTTCTGGGTCGTTGACCCAGTATTTTCAGTTCACGTTCACCATTTATCTACTGCCTGTTTCACTTCCTGTTTGTTCCCTGTGTCAGCTTGTGTCATTAGTCAGATTATGTTCAGCCCTGTACTCACCTGTTTCCAATCATTGTCATCATTCAACCTGTGTATTTAAGTTCCTCGGTTTCACCAGTTCTTTGTCGTGTCATTGATGTTATGTTGTCGTCTCCGCCTTCGTTCAGTCAGCCAGCCATTCAGTCTTTCAGTCAGTCATTCAGTCAGTCGTCCAGCCAGCCAGCCAGCCATTTCCTTCCTCTGTTCTGTTTGTTCACTCCATCGATAATAAAACACCAACCTTCACCTACCTACCTGTGAGTCCAGCGTTTGGGTCCTCCTTCCTCGCCTCCACTCAGCAACCCCTGACAGCATGTAGCAAAATGACAAACATAGAGTAACTCATTATAGAGCAACAACCCCCAAACTGTGCTACACATGAGAAACTTCACACCCTCTTTGGGATGCTACACATTCACTGCTCATCAATTTCAAATTTAAAGCCAAAAGCATTTCATTTCCTGACAGAGTTTTTATGGTAAAACATTGGCAGAAATATGAATGAGCAAAAAAAAAAAAAAGTCAGTCTTTTTTGGACAGTTCAAAAAGACAAAAAGAAAAGAATGAATTTTAAGGCAATGCACACCATAATGACATTCATTAAAACAAATTATGGACATGGCTTAGCTTAATAATAAAAATTAATGCTATATATGCTATATTGGATAAAACACAGTACGCTCCTAAATTCAGTAGCTTGTAGAAACCACCTTCAACAGCAATAACTTTTTTGTTGATGAATTGAGGAGGAACTTTAAGCCACTCTTCTTCAAAACATTCTTTCAGTTCATTGAGGTTTGTGGGTTTTTGTTTATGCACAGGTTTCTTAAGGTCCTGCCACAGCATTTCAATCAGATTGACGTCTGAACTGGATCATTGCAGCACCTTGACTCTTCTTTTCAGCATTTTGTTTTAGATTTGTTGCTGTGCTTGCGATCATTGTACTGCTGTGTTACCCAGTATCAGCCGAGCTTTGTATACTCTATATAGGTTATACGTATACAGAGTTTATGTCTGACTTAATGACTGTAAGTGCCCAGGTCCTGTGGCTGCAAATCATCACCCCTCCACTACTGTGCTTGACAGTTGGCATGAGGTCATTGTGCTACTATGCTGTGTTTGGTTTTCACCAAATGTGGTGCTGTGCATTATGGCCAACCATGTCCACTTTGGAGAAAGAATTATTTCTGAGGTTTTGTGGGTTGGTAAGATGCAATTTTGCAAACCTAAGTTGTGCTGACATGTTCTTTTTTTAGAGAGAAGATGTTTTCTCCTGGTGACTCTTCTAAACAAGACATACTTCAGTTGTTGTCTAATTATACTATTATGAACTTTGTCATGTAACCTGCTGCCTTAGCCCTGTGGAGTTTAACATGTACATGTTTGCACTTCCTTGAGCTTTGCACCATCTGACTTTGGGGTGAATTTGCTGACTTGGCTCCACTCTTGGGAAGACTGGCAACTGTCTTGAATGTTTCCCATTTGTGAATAATCTTTGGAAATGTTCTTATAATCCTTCCCAAATTGATGGACAGCAAAAGTTCCTTATTTACGATCACTGCTGATGTTTTCCTCATTGCCAGTGCCTTAAAACACACTTAAATCCTCCAGACCTGGAAACTGCCAAGACTTCTGATTCTATGGAGGTCCTCCCACTTAATGATGCTCAGTTAATCAAGTGCTCTTTATTATCAGCATCTGGCTGCTCTTTAGCTTTATAACTGGAATCAGTAAGGGTATACTTTGTTTTTCTGCATTATGGAACAGTTCTTGGCAAATAAATAATTAGATGCTAGTGTATCACGTGTTGTTGGACAGAAATAATCTTAACATCTGCTAAAGAGCGGATGATTTTTAATGTCCTGATATAATGTCCTGATACATATTGAAGGAGGTTTTTCTTTTTCATTTTTATCATTACACAAAATTGTAATTTTTGGATTATTTAAAGGCCATTTGACATCCAAATTGGATGAAATGAAGACAAAGTGAGGTTTTTGATCCATTTTCAGTTTATTTCTTTATACCTGATTCCCTGGAGAAGAAAAAAAAAAT
The DNA here is from genome assembly GCF_963576455.1 of Neolamprologus multifasciatus. NCBI lineage: Eukaryota > Metazoa > Chordata > Actinopteri > Cichliformes > Cichlidae > Neolamprologus > Neolamprologus multifasciatus. The sequence goes on along the minus strand of NC_140456.1, from coordinate 20,710,923 downwards.
TGCAGATAAACACATCAGCAATGACGCTGCCTAAAATTTGCATAAATGTGTCAGTGCATTAAAGGCATCATGGATTCTGATCTTCCTTTTCCCAGGAGACTAAGGCTCACGTCTTATCTCTTCTTTGCATGAATAGCATCCTCGAGTTTCGCCTCTTATATCTACATGAAGTCTATATTTTCTAGGTGTTTGTAGTAGAGAGACTCGTGTGTGGCTCAGAAACTTGATTTTGAAGCTCATGAAAGTTTATTTACTTTATTTTAATCATAGCTTTTCCACATATACTCTTTATACTATTATAAAACAAACTATTAGCATTGTTTGTTCTATACACACATCTCCAAGCAAACATCAACCAATATGCGAGGACATTTTCTTTTAATCACCTACAATCACAAAATACCAAAAGAGAGCGTATTTTCTGAAAATATTGCATTTTTCCACACGCTGGAGTTTCAGAGACTGAAAATTCATGCATAATTTCTTGAAGACAGAAGTTATGACAGAGAGAATTATTACACTGACATATTCTTTTTCTTTTACAGCTCATTAGATGTTGTATATGTCATTCACTGTCAGCATCAAGTAATATTTGATAAATCCAATTTAAAAAATAGAAAATCCAGAATGCAATCATTTGCAAATCTCACAAACCCATACTTTATTCACAAATGAAAACATAGAAACATCAATTTAAAGATTTTTCTTTTTGCAGATAGTAAAGGTGGAGACAGACAGGAAAGTGCAGAGAGAGACAGAGGAAGACCTGCAGCAAAGGAACATCCAAGGCTGCTGCTTTCTGGCCATGCGGTGTATGGCCCACACACCCACTGAGCTAAACTAGTGCCCCAACAACAAATGTTTAAACTGAGTAAGAAAATGTACAGGACCATCTTTACCACTGTGTAATATCCTATTCTTTTAACTACAGGCATTAAATGTCTGGGGACAGAGGAGACCAGCTGGAAGTGGAATGTTTTCCCATTCTTTCCTGTTCTAGGAATCTTAGCAGCTCAACAGTGCTGGCTCTACTTTATTACATCTTTTCATTTTATTGTCCATCAAATGTTTTTAGTTGGCAAAAGGTCTGGACTGCAGTTCAGCATCCTCATGCTATCAGAGTTGTGGGCTTTTGAACTGAGCACTGATAACTGTAAGTCTCTCTCCTCTTTCTTCCTTTTAGCTCAGTTTAAATGAGCTTTGGCTCAGATAAGGCGGCAGTGTTTCTGGATATAGCTTTAACCTGCATTTTTGGATGGCACTGTGAAGTGTGTTTACAGACTGTGATTTCTGGTAGTGTTCCTGGGAAAAGTGCAGTGATTTCTATCCCAGAATCAGGCCTGTTTATTGGCCTGAGGGCCTGAAGATCATGGGCACCCGATACAGATTTTTTCATTTGTCGCTTGTGCACAGTGATTACTCGAGATTCCCAGAAACATTTGATGATATTATGCACTGTGAATTCACAATTTTACATTGAAGAACATGCAGACTGATGAACTGCTCATCTTTGCTTCTGAGAAACTGCCTCTCCAAGATGCTCTTTTTATCCCCACTCATGTTATTGACTTGCTACTAGCTAAGCAAAACTTCCCTCTAGCTTTTTTTTTTTTTTTTGCTACCACTTACTTTTCCAGCCTTTTGTTGAAATGGTAGATTTTCTCTGTTTAAACATTTAATACATTTTTTCCAGTTTTACACAGCTTTTTTCCAACTTTTTTTGGACTTAGGTTTGTAAATACGTCCACATTTTTAATTATCCAATTCCTTACAAAACAACCTCAACCGCCTATTGTTTCATCCTTTCATACACGTCAATAAAAATAAATAAAAGTGACGACTGAAACACTTTATTTAATATAACAAATTTGAGAAGTGAGAAAACTGACTGTTTCATCTTGTTGGCTTCCTCTCTTTTTTTTTGGCTCAGCCCCTGCACAGCAGTCTCTCTGCTAATATGAATCTGGATGTTATCAATCAATTAGAGTCACTAAACAGTTATGGAGCAATGCTGTGAGTTGGATACATCCCTATATCTTTTGACTCACCTCATTAACCATATCATTACTGTGTAGCATGCTTTCCAGCGTGTGAAGTGCCCTAGGAGTGTCTCTGTGGCAACTAGGAATTATGAGAGTAGTGAAACTGCTGGTGGGGTTTTTATTCATGTGGCTGAGACACAAATACTATATAAGATTTCAGATGGGAGGATAATTTCCACTAGTTTGTCATAATATTGTCACTTTTTTATCATTTTTGGAGAGACATTTTTTGTGTTTGCATGTGACTGCTCGTTTATTAGTGGCTGATGGCTTTTAACATGTGCTGCCAGCCAGACTGTGGTGACAAAAGCTGTTTATTTCCTTAGCCATTATGAAGCCAAGCATTAGACGTCGCACCACACTCAAGCACAGTGCTGACAGGGATAGGGATACTGGATAATAACCTTCCTCTTTCCTTTCCTGACTCACTATTAATGAAAACAGAATTATCATCCAGTGAGTCACAGACTCTGATGTGATTGACTTGTTTTCCAAGGCGTTTATTGAGTGCATTTTAGTACAATAGTTCTCAGAAAGTTACAGCTTACAAACTCTTGACACATACTTGTCACAATTTACAAGTGGCTGCTATACACAAACTAAAAAAAAGAAAAGAAAAAGGAAACCAATGTACCTGTGCACACAATGTCTGTACACACAAATGTGCCTGATATGCATACATCCATTCTCTCTTGAACACACAAACAAATAAACTGTGACATGTGCACACTCACAGTCAGCTCCCCCCCATCCACTGCTCATCACAGAGAGAGGTTGTGACTGGTATACTCAAAGCTTTTGGCTTCACCTGTTCTCACTGGCCCGCTGCGATTCTTCTTGGTGTTCACTGTGCACATCCATGAGAATATAATTGTGAAGTGCCGGGTGTATGCCGTTTTTATAAGTGTGTAAATCTTTGAGTTCCCAGTCTGAAACAGAGGAGAAAAAGGAGAACGGAGAAGTTTAACGAGTTTCATTTTGCAAGGAGTCACGCCAAATCATTTTCAGCCTCATGCTGTTCTGATCCATAAACGACAGGCATGATTTTTGCTGCTAAAAGCATCGTTGGTCACTTTTCAGACAGTTGCAGCACATGGAACGTTTAACAAGCAAGTTCTTGTGTTTTCTATCAGTGTGTGATGAATGGCTCCCATATGAAACAGCTTTCAGAGGAAGATGGCGAACCGCCTCTCCATTCATCACACTGGAGTGTCATTACAGTCAGATATTTAGAAAGACAAACAGAGCAAATGGAGGAAAAAAAAAAAGAATTACACTTTTGTATAATGAATACGTTCTATCATCTCATTCACAGGCTCTTGGGTTGAAAAGGAAATACATGAGACTGAGCTGAATAGAGGACTAATGCATTCAAATTGATTCACTGGCTTCAGTGAAAGGGATTTATGCCAATCTTGAGGAGCTTGTGATTATATTTAGGAATACTTGGTAAATCAATGACTCGGAGAATTGAATAGAAAAAGCAATTGATTTTGCCCGTGAGCCAAACCAATTGCTTGATTACAGTATTTTCCATTACCAAACTAAAGCAAATTAACATTTATATAATGAAAGAGATGTTGCCACATAAACCACACTGTGAGATAAAAGAGTTTGATTCACTTCAATGAACTAACTTTCTTACTTTCATCCAAACCATCCTTTGTTCATGCCATGTCTGCCATGCAACCCCGCCCTCCTATTAACTGAATCATCCTCCTCTTTCTATCGCATATGCACACACTCTGTCGGGTTTCAGCCCACTTTCTTCTCATTAAGCATCAGCCTGGAAACCAGACGTGAGAATAAACTAGCTGAGGGTTCCTCAGTGTTTGTGTGTGTGTGCGTGCATGTGTTTGTGAGTGTATTTGTTTTTTATGCTCCCATCAATCTCCCTCCCCGTGGCTGATCAGATGCCCGTCAGACAGGGGGCCTTAGCAGGTGTTTTCACCCCTGCCTGGGCCCACTAGAGCATGGAGCCAACCATTTCTCAGGCCAGCTCTGGCCCAACTCAGCTCCAAACACAGCCCAGGACAGCTTGGTTACACCCAGGATAAACGAGCTGGAGATCTGCCAGCCAGCGGGAGTAGTCGGGGAGAGAGGGCAGGACAGACAGAGGAGGAGGAGGATGACTTGAGAGGGCTAAGTACACTTAATAATGTGCTAATGGGCCTGCCATCAATTTCTAATTTTGGATGCAAGGTGGTTAGGACCATCGTCACTCATGTCTGTTCAAATAGAGCCAAAAGGGATTTCAGCAGGGTCACAGCTACTGCAAAGAATTGATACCAAAATAGTCCATAATTGCAAGCTACAGGGCTGTTCTACCAAGCCTGTACTGAAAGATTGTTGACTCTCATTTTTAATGATCACTATTTTTAAAGGTTTTATTTAAACAACAATATTGCAATTCGTTTCCAAAAGCCTGGCCCTGAAGCAAATGACCAGCAAAAGGAAAAATAAGACTAACAGCAAAATCACAAGCATCATCATCGCCATGCTAAGAAAGAGAATCATCCTTGTGCACAACTCGGTACTATCCCTTAAATATATCCCAAAATAATGACTTTTGGGAATAATGTAGAGACCTTACAAGATTAGTACATTTCTAAGTGACAATTCATGCAGCTGAGAGTTAGAGAAATATTCCCACAAGTACCGTGGCAATTTCCTTTAACTTGCCTAGCCATTTGGCAACTGCATATAGCATGAGTGCACAGATGAACTCAGCAGCTTAGCTACAGCAGTCGATTGGAGGCTGTGCTACGCTGTGAGCAGTGTGCCCATGTGGGCTGTTTAAGTCTGTGTGTTCCTCGAAATGGCATCGGGTGTCTGTTGGCAAACTTCAGCCCAGATGTTCATTTTTCACCGTGTAGAGAAATGATGCTGATTCGCAGTGATTTCCAGTGCCCTCTCTCCTATGCGTTTCAAACTCGCAGAAAATCTCACCACGGCCTAGACATTTGCAGCACCCACGAGAAACATTAACTAGATTTGCCCGAAATAAAATGTACCACATATAGAGCAACTCGACTCCAAGTTGTGTTCTTCCTGCGCGATCAGCTGGCACTCACCGTGAATTTGGGCCAGTCCCGGGGCAGAAAACGGAGGATCATTCCCCCTGTGGATGGTGCTGACCGCTCCCGAGACAAACAACAGGTCAAGAAAGAAGATGAAACATAAAACATATCTGTACAACTAAGTGCTCACCAGCAAGAGACAGCATGTGTACACCCACATTTAACATTACCCCCAGTTAATGGATAGTTTGTCAGTTATTTTAACTCCTACAGCAATTTTCATACAATTCTACAATACCAATTCTTCAGCCATTCTTTTTACATTTTCTCCAGTCAGCCCAAATTGTCCTTAAATCCCTGGAGCAACGAGACATACAATCCAGTGCCCATTGTTCAGTTATCCAAAGGAAACTGGAATCTAAACATTGCATGTGTCTCAGTCAGAATTCAGTCAACATGTCTTTGCCAAAATGCAAGCATAGAGTTCTGTACATACATATGCATTTATATCACCTTCAATATGAAGGTTTATTATGAAAGATATAATCATATTTAGCAAGAGATAAACATATTTATATTCTCTGAAAGTGGGTGGCTTGGGTTAAGAAGTCCTTTAGCAAGGCCCTCCACCCAAGACTCCACAGGTAGTGTTAAAGATAAAATACAAGTGGACTGCATCTTGCTATAATAATAAAACAGACAAACAAACACGTGGTAAAGGATAAAAATATAACTAAGCTCTGATCTTTTTTTTGTTTTTGTTTTTTTTGTTACCGGTCCATTTACAATACACTTTTTAAAACATTTTTTAAACAAGTACAACATGATGTGAAAGTTGAAAATGGTGCTCTGCTGTACATCCCTGTATGCTTCTCCCTCTAATTATTTCCACTGGTAGGTGTTTTGTTTTGTTTTTCTTCTTTTTTAATTCTTCTTCTGGAACTTATTTCTCGCCAGGTCAAGGCATCTTCATTGCACAGACTGAAGACAGGATGGGTAAAATCACACATGTTTCTAAATGCCTCACGTTTCAGTTTAAAGTTTTAACACCTTCTAGTCCACATGAAGCAGAAGTACAGTATCACTCACTTTACCACAGTTTGAAACTCTGAGAAGTTCTTTGTGTTGATGTCTGATTGTTGGTTATTTTGGTTCAAAATGGCATGAATGGTAGTTCATAACCACAACAACGGACATTGATTTCCCTTTTGTGATGAATGGATAAACAGTATCAAGTCTGGACCCTGAACTCCTGTCGTGGATTGCATGAAGTGTGACAGCTGTTAACCATGTGGTAGTGTAGACCCTGGTCTCCTGTTGTCATGATAGTGGGTTAGATTAAGACAATAGTTTCGACTCTGGCGCGTTCCGATGGATCGGGGGTCATTCGAGGGCTGCTATTTTTGTTGGTCCTTCGAATGCTGCCTGTTCCATGGCACAGCGCCTCCGGTAGTCATGCCATCGGCGTAGATGACTGGCTCATCTGCACCCTCATGGACTGGATATTAGTAAGGATTTTCTTCTGGTGGCCTGCCAGGGTCACTCCTATTCTCAGCAAGTCTCTACAGAGAAAGAAACATGGAGACAGTGGGTGAAAAGCAGGGTATTTTTGTTTCTTTCCTTTTTTTGTAGAAAAACACAGGATCTCCAATAATTTGGAGTTAGAATAGATGATCTGAATAGGAAGTGCAAACACCTGCAAGAAATCCCCCATCGCAACTCAACGAGCTCACACGGACTTAACGTCGCTACAAATGAACGCACAATTTCAGAATGGAAAGCTAGTGGCAATGAACAAAACCCACAAATTTACTAAATTAATTCCATCTCTGTGAGAAGACGCAGTAGTGCGTGTTGCTTTGAATTGCAAAGACATTGCAGAAATGCTACCAAGCCCCGAGCATATATTTTTAATAAAAAATGTTGGAATGAATTTACATTTTCAACATAATTTTGTAGACCAAGCAACATTGTTAATTAAAATGGATGAAGTGCAATATTTGTGTCTGTTGGTACCACAAGTGCTTTGAGAAATGCTGTCATGACCAGCGCTTTGAAGCACTTCACAGACAGCAGCGGCAGCAGAAGTGAAAATATGCATCTTTAAAATGTGTATATAGAGGATACACATTCATGTCTTTTTTTTTTAGAACACTGTCAACACAAAATGTTTAATTATTAGTACAGATAAGAGTTGTAATACATAGCTTGCATAGATGTACATTTTCTTACCACGGTGAGTGCGTTATTTCGTCTTACAATGTGTTGTGTTTTTAATTCCCACTGAGGCTTTAACTTTGATGCAATCACTTGAGTCACTGGGTGCATTTATGCTAAAAATACATGCACTTGACACTGAGTCATTTTATAAAAGTGTGCCCATCAAAAGCTACATTGGTCTGAAAACCCGTCATTTGCACACAAGCAGTTGAACTCACTCTGAGGTCATTTGTGCCACCAGCTGCAGGGAGGTAAAGCCTGAGTTGAGGAAGTTGTCTCTGTACTGGCTCATCTTGATGGCAGCGAGCCAGTCCTCGACTGAGCTGAAGGTGTTGACGTCGGGTATGGATCTGTCCAGCAGTGGCTGAGAGGGCCTGGTGCAGAGGAGAACACCAAGAGCAAGGCGAGGAGGAAGATGAGATATAGTTGGACTTTGATGCAATATTAAGCACAGACTTAAAGAGAAGGAGAGTAAAGCTGATACTGGTGTTTTCATGGGTGTGTGCCATAGGGTGCAAGGAAACTAGGGAGAGAGAATTTATTAGTGAATATTGGAATGTATCTCAAATATAAAGTGTAAAGGGATTCAGTATCATGAGGCACATCTGCCACTCCTTCTTTGAATGCCACACAACAAGGATTTTTCGCAGGTAATTGGTAACTGGTTGCAATTGCTTGGCTTTAAAATATGTGGAAGCCTGGAAAAAAAAAATAGTGCAGGAACCTGAAACTGACAGTTCACGGACAGACAGACCACATCCAATCTGGCTGACGCTGAGAGAAACTGTGAGGACGGGTGCCAGAGATTGTACAAAACAAGTCCAGTATTTCACAAAAAAGTAAGGAAAAAAAAAGTGCTCTGAATGTGTTCTGAATATATATGTAAATGAGGTGTTTCATTCCATTTTTTATCTTTTTGAAAACGTGTTTTGCTCCATCTTCACGGGGTAAAAAAGTGAGAGTTCCTGAAACCAGTGTTTAGGTTGGATAGGAGGGAGGAAAAGTGCAGTTTGACGCAATCAATAGCAATAAATTCATGCTTAATTCATGAGAAGATAAAATGGTGCACATATGCATGCTGGGCTCATTTGAAACAAACAGTGTGTTAAAGACTACATGCATAAGGAGAAGCGTCAGTGCGTACCTAATGTCAGTTTTTGGATCAATTTGTTTCTTACGTGTACAGATTTTTTTTTTACTCACACTGCAGGAATATTGGCTACAGCTTTGAGGCTGGCGGGGTTACGGATCATCTTATCCAGAGTACTGACGATGTCTGTGAAGCGGGGTCGCACGTTGCGGTCTTTTTGCCAACAGTCCAGCATCAGCTGGTGCAAGGCGCTGGGGCAGTCCATGGGTGGTGGCAAACGGTAGTCCTGCTCAATAGCATTAATTACCTATGAGAGAGCAGGCAACATGTTGTCGCTTACAAATGAAGATAGCTGCTAATTCCACACCATATACTGCACTTGCAGTATGTCTCTCAAACACTTAGTCAGTAAGAGTGTTTTCTACAAGCTGGTTACATTTTTTTAATAATTTGACTTATTTTATGGCTGAAACGCAATCCTGCCTCATCACAATGCAACAAGAACCCAACTGCAACCCTCCCCATATGGACACTCCCTCTGGTCAATAAAGTGACAGTTTGCATTCAGGATGATGTGCCCTTCCTCTTGACTCTATCCAATCTCATATCACTCCTATAGGACAGATTGAGGAAAGAGAGGGGACAGAGAGCAGGGGCAGTGTCACTAGAAAGGAGCCCCTGGGGGGGGGATGGGCAGATTGCATATAATTAACACTGTGAAGTACAGCCACTTGACACATGACTTTTAAAAGCTTCACAAGCTATCAGGACTCATTAAAAAGACGTTATGACAAAGAATTTAAGGGCAGTTAGAGTAAAAGACTTCTATTATATAAGTTTGATCAGAACTTGACAGAAGTGGAGTATCTTCACCTTGTTTTGTTTTCTTTGTTAGTTATAAAAGGTTTTATGTTAAATAACACATAGACAATGAGATCACTTTAGATATATTTAAAGGAAATATGCAATGTTGATTCAGTAGCTACAAAACCAGATGCTGCAAAGACTCATGATTACCAAGATTGCTGCAAATTGATGGAACCGGTGCTCACAAATATCCACATTATCCACACTGTCTGTAGATTTAATCTTTTTTTCTTTTCTTTTTTTTTTGCTTACTTGCAAGATGAAAGTCTGATGAAAGATCGTGTGTAAAAGATAGTCATTAAAAGTTAGGTGCTGCTCTGTATATCGCCAGCTCCACCCTGGAGTTGAGTGCACCTCAGCAGATTCTTGACAAATGGTGCATTAGAGAAGAGAACGCACAAGTGAGGGGATATGAGTTAGGAGGGGGTATAGAGAGGGGCTTTGATGCAATATTAAGCAAAAGGGATTTCAAGAGAAGAGGAGAAACAGAGGTTACGGTGTTTGTGTGGATAAGTGTGAGGATGCAGGATAGAGAAAGAAAGTGTGCGTGTGTGTGTGTGCGTGCGTGCGAAAATTTTTGTGAGAGTGTGTTTTAAGTGTGTAAGAGAGTGTGGACTGAGCAGCCGGACATGCTGAGTGGTGCTAGTCCCACCAGGCAGTGTTTGCTGCTGGCCCACTGAGGCAACATCTGCTGGTTTGGACGGTCCTTGTGGAGTGAGGTCCATAGAGGCCTGATGGTTGGCTAGTTGTCGCACTAAGGGAGCTAAGGAAGAGAGACCTCATAGTATGGGACTATATCCAATGGTTGCGTGTGTTTGTGTTGGTGCCTGTGAGCGTGGACGTTATCCAAGCGGACATGGGGAACAAAGCAGAGCTCTCAGCAATCATTCATTGCTCTCAAAAGCTGGCCAGGAAGGAAAGGGGATAGTGTGAGGCTGTGCCCATAATAAGTCTGCTTTCAAAGTCAGAGTCAAGGGCATCTTCAGTAATGATGCTTTGTGATGCAGGCTGATAAAAATGTGTGATTTATTACAGCTTCCTCCCTTATGAGTTACCCTTGATTGTGTATCTATAACCGCATCTGTACGGAAATGGCTGTTCAATTTAATGAGGCTGTTTATTCCGATTCAGGTTTATTCTTTGTTCTATCGGAACTCGGAGACATGATAAAACTTAACTTAGATGTTGAGTTTTTGGGAACATCTCATGAAATGAGCACTTAAAATCTTTAGTGCTGATTTTATGTTTAATTAGTACTTAACTGACTTTATGTTGTACTACACCTGCTCGTCCCAACTGACTTGAACTCCATTTACAGTGTAGTATCCTGCCCAGACATGCTTTTTCAAAATGAAATCATAATATTTAAGAAAGTATTTGTGTAGTTTTAACCACTTACATCCTGGTTGGACATGTCCCAGTAAGGCCTCTCTCCAAATGACATCACCTCCCACATGACGATGCCGTAACTCCACACGTCACTGGCCGAGGTAAATTTTCGGTAAGCGATGGCCTCTGGTGCTGTCCACCTCACTGGGATCTTCCCACCCTAAAGGAATAATAAAAAAGAGTTGAATTTCTAAGTTTAGATTACACATATTACAAAAAAATGGGCGTAGCTTTAAACCTCCATTCTTTTAAAAGGCCAACAGGGGTAATACGCGTTGTTGCAAATAGACTTCTGTTCCTCTAAACGTCTATGAGAAAATGGCTTTCTGATGTGATTTGACTTGTCTGTGGTGGGTGTGGTTCAGGAAGTTGTCTGAATCAGAAGATCAGTGGTTCGATCCCCGGCAGTCTGCACATCAAAGGTTCCTTTGATTCTGAACCCCGAGTATCCCCTGATGGATGCAACCATGTGTGTGCGCAAATATTAGATAAGGTGCTTGGATATAGAAAAAAAAGCTCTTGGATGAATGAGGCTTACAATGAAAAGCATTTTGAGCGCTCAGTCAGAGTAGAAAAGCACTATGTAGGCATATTTCAGGTCATACTATATAAAACATTTAAGTCTATTTAGTAAATTTTGGTCAATTCGAAGCTGAGAAAAGAGGATTATCCAGTATATGCTCATTGGCTACAGACTTGTGATTGACAGGTCAGTAGCCAGCGAACATGTGGTTTCACAATCTGATCTGCCACTCGCCATCAGATCCAGTTTAAACATGTCAAGACAGTGACGCAGAAAGTGCTCATCTTGAGGCATAAAAAACAGTGATGTCACAGTAGCTACATCCATCCTTTATACTGTCTATGGCTGAGATCGCTCTCTTACAAAACAATATTCTTTTCAGTTTTAGTATGTTGAAGTCAGCCACTTTCCTGAAACCCACATCAGTACTCTCAGCTGTTCTAGTCCATCCCTTTAACTCTTCATTCTCTCATCCAGCAAGTGCAGCCAAAAAACAGGGAGGATTCTGCCTCAGTATCAGCAGCATCCAACTTTCCATTTAGTATATCCTTTCTCATACTCCAGGTTTAATAAAAGAAGATAGGACCGGTTTTCTGTGCATACACCAAACATCTCTGCCTGTAATTGGGCTACCTGAGCCCCCAGGCAAACCATGCACCCTGTTGATTGAAATTGACAGCTGCTTGTTTCCCATCACACACACGTGCACACATTCACACATACAGACGCAGTGGGATAACATATGCACAGGCACAGAGAGGATTGTGCCACACACACACACACACACACACACAAACACACACACAAATCCCTGGCTGTCTCCTCATACATACACACACACACACACACACACACCTCCCACTGGACCTTCCCTTATAGCTGAGTTGAGCTTGCCACCAGTTTAATAATGCCAATTAGCTGAACCTGAGCATTTGCAGATAAGCTGCTGTTGGAAACAAACCCAGGAGAAACCTACACAGACCACCCTGTTCCCTGCTGACTTTCTAGGAACGACAGGAGAACAGAAGAACCACAGGGAGAGGCGGGTGGAGGCAGAAAAAAAAAGGGGAAATGAATAAGACACCGAAAAAAATGGTGATTTGGGGTGTTTTCATAATGCTGGCTCACAGGAAATGTTGAACAATACTAATGCTAAACAGGCTTATTCATGCATAAATGTCTGTGTTTAATTTTGGATTACAGAACACTGTCACATGGCGCTGCAAGAGGTGGAGAGGCTGACCTCATTAGCGAGCACCTCTTTGACCTTGGAGACGTTGCTGACCCTGAAAAGAGGTTTAATATCTGACCTTGAGTGGTGCTAGATGCAGAGACAACGCTCTGACTGAGAGCATCAGCCGGTGAAGAAAAAGCACTGAAGAAAGTAGACAATGCTGCAGTGTGTGGTTGCGGGAGTGTGTGACACGCACAAAATGAGAGAACAAGCAAGAAAGGAAGAGAGGAAGAGATCAATAGATGAATAAAGGCTATATAACCCCACTGACTTCAGCGCTTTTCTCATATCTCAAGACTAGTTCATATCTGAATCGTTTCATCTAAACTGAGACCCAAGGGCACTTTCTCTTGCTCTTTCTTTTCTCTTAGGGCAATCGAACTACACTGATACAGGCAAAGCATTGCCCCCTGCAAAAATATAAAATGACTCATTTTCTCCTTTTTCATCTGTCACACTGTCGGGGCCAATGCTTCACATCAATTATTTTGTCTGGACGAACATATATGAGATGAGCAATAAATGCAGAATAACACAAAAATAAAACAGCTGCTCCAAGCACAAAAAAAAAATAGCTTTCTATTACGTCCTCGCTTTGTCATTACTTGCTTACACCCTTCCTCGCTTTGTACATCTGGTCTCATGCCCCAGGACCCTGTTGGGATATGAGCTCAGTGTCGTTGGAATGGCCTGAGCAAAGACACAGGCTTCACAAGAAGCTTCCTGTGCACCTCCAATGAGACAGACATTAGTAATAACATTTCCAAGGCGGGTGAGTCAGAGGCAGCTATGCAAACCCTTAGTAATTACTGCTGTGGGCCAATGATAACTGCCAAAATCCAGCTTTAATAACATGAATTGCTGTGGAGTCCATGTATACAGGGAGGAAAGCAAAAACATAATAAAAAGCACTGGTGTATTTATTTATTTATTTTTCAGTAGAAAAAGCATTAATACCGAGGGAGACGAGTTAGAGGCGTAGCAGAAGTGATGTTGGGAATTAAAACAGACCTAATGTCAACACAAAAGTACAAATGCTTTTGCATAGCCTTGAAGCATTGGGGTGGGTGGGAGGTTGGGTGTTTGCAATACTGTGTGGGCTACTGAAAAAGGAACAAGCTGTTTTCTGTTTGCCTTGAAGTGAAATATTGCCCCTTAAGCAGATTTCACACACTCCAATTATCTTGGACAGTTAACTGAGAATCTGTGTGTAGATGAGCCAAAATGCACAGCAAGATTTGCACCTGCACAACGTCTAGGCCTTGACGATACCAAGTGATACTCCCTCGGTAATAATAAAAAAAACACAACAACAACAATAAAAACAAAACAAACTGGGTGACATTCAGTGCCTGAATTCCTGGGAGGTTTGAGTCTAGCTTGTAATAAATAAGTAAGCCGCCCTCGTATTGTGTTTTTTCTTCTGTTTACTAAATTTGATCACATCAAAATTTTTGCTTTCTTTCTTGTTTTTTTTTCCCTCCCCTCCTTTTGGTTATTTTAACGATTGTAGCTCACGCAGCAAGCCATTTTTGCACACATGATTCCCTTCAGCATACCTCGAACAGACTTTGCCATACATTATGTCACCAGAGTAAGATTAAAGTAATGTGACTGGTTTCCACCTGGTTGTGGCTGCCTGTGACAGGTTGTGACCAGCTTTGACAAGCTAGTGATGTGTTTGAAGTGCATCTGTAAAGGAGATGCGCCATGGCTGTCAGCAGAGAGGTATCATAGCGAGACAAGCATGTTCTCATGACAGCTAGGTCTTAAAGATAAAGGATAAACATTTGGTGGTCAGGTAATGTGTGTACTTATTGGTGTCTGTTATGGTCCCCTGGCTCAGCAATATCAGTGTGTGTGTGTGTGTGTCTAGATAGTAGGATATGAAACACCTGTCATGTCTTTGCAGCAGCTCAGGATACGAACCACCAACATGCCAGATAGCTTCATGTAGACTGTCACTGACATGGTGATGCAGAAATGAGTAAAATCTAGAACACATATACCTGTCACAGCACAATCAACAGTCACCACTAATATGCAGCAAAATTGCAGATAAGCTTACCGGAATTTAGAGAAAAGAAAGCCCAGTGTTTTGCCTTTTTCACTTGTCTTTTTTCACTTCACAGAAGCTATTTAGAGATTGTAAATAAACTTTCTCCTTCATGTGGAAGACAAATATGTAGAGCTCCCTCTCCGTGTTTTCTTTTCTCCCCCATTCCCTTTTTTCCTTGCCTTTACTCCTCCAACTTCGCTAATCCATTTCCAAACAATGCACACTGAAATGGACTTGAGCACATTTACTTAGGCTGGAGAGAGTGCTCCATCAACATTGTTTTAATGAAATCCTGAGAGCAACGATCTGCCCTGGATGTCTGCCCAAACAGATGAAGAAAGAAGAGCGAAGGAATGGAGAGGAAAGGGGCAGAAAGAAAGAGTGACACAAAGAGACGGAGAGAAAATAGAACAAGAAATTAAAAAAAAGAAAGAAAGGAAAGTGGGTTGGTGACTCAGATGTTGGTTTCTCAGATCCCCATGGGAATGTCTGATGGAGGGTAGGACATAGGTCTTTATGTACAATGAGGTAATGCAAATCTTGAGGGAAGCATATTTCAGAATGCACTCTCTAAAGATCCCAAATAGGCTGGCATTCAACAACAATCTCCTTCTGCTGTCAGATTTAATTTAGTAAATACATTTTAAAATGTGTCCAGTAAAGCAATAAAGAACAGATAGTGTACGATTTTAATAATGTATAACTCTAAATAAACCAATATAACATCTATCCAAACTCTAAGCCAGTGGATTTATAACTTTAGGTATCCTATTTATTGTTTTAAGCTATCAAATACATTTATGTAAAACAAACATAATATTTTAATTTTATAACTAGTCATAACAGTTGGAAAACATTTGTAATCAAGAGTGTTTATGCTTCAATTATCCTGAAGGTGGATATAAACGCCTTTAAATATAAACTTAGCACGCATATACGTGGACCTAAAACAGCTGTTTAGGCTGTCAAAGCTTCGCAAGTTTTTGTTTTTCCCAGCTATACGCCTACAGTGCTATAAAACTTTGTGTGCGCCTTAGTAACACAACCATAGGATCTGTTTCTGTGTAATGCATTCAAGTTGTCTTTCTTTACTGCATCTATAGCAGAGGAAATAATTCCCCCGCTGAGTTTGTTAGTTTGCTCACTTATAATGAAATGAACACTATCTAATTTTTATAGGAGTTTCATTTTAATGGAGAGAGACAGAACATCAACCAAAAATCCAGAAAAAAAAACCAAATTACATAGAAGTTTTAACTTGAATTGTATGTCATTGAGCGAAATAAATATTTCATCCCCAAGCAAGACATGACTCGGTGGTGAAACCCTTGTAGCATTTCTTGTAGTTGGTCACCAGGTTTGCACACATCTCAGGAGGGATTTTGGCCCACTCCCCTTTACAGACACTCACTAAATTATTTGGCAACTCAAAGCTTAACCTCCATCCACAGGTTTTCTATAGGACTGAGGTCTGCAAGCTGGCTATGCTAGTTTATGACCTCAACGTACTTCTGTGCCACTCCTTTGTTGTCTTGGCGGTATGTTGTGAGTCACTGTCATGTGGGAATACCTATTCATGACCCTATTCAATGTTCTGGCTCAGGGATCGACGTTCCGGGATTCTGGGTGGGTTATGGGGGACAGAATTCCACTTCACTGCTTGTCATTTCATTCATTGACATGCAAGTCAATTTATCACTTCAACACAACACTTTTTTGTGTTGTTTTGTTTTTTTGTTTTTTTTTTGGGGGGGGGGCATTCTGGCTCATTTCATTAAAATTAAACTACCATAAAAATGAGAAACTGTTCATTTCCTTATAAATGAGCAAGCTCAAAAATTCAGAAAGGGATCAAGTCAAACCACTGTAATAGAATATAGAGGAAATCCTTTCAGAGAAAAAATAATTAATAACTGTACTTTCTGTAGTTTTATTTTCTACTGTATGTCCTTTTGACTTTTTACTCCTTTAATTGGTAATGTTCACCCTGCATCAGTAGCATTTTGCATTACGCTAAACTTACAGGCCTCGGCATATCTAGCATCTACTGACACGATCAAATTAACCCGAGCAAGTATCTCATTTTGCCTGTACTACTCTATGCTCATATTAGAAATTAACCTTTGTCCCAGAAATCTTTTTGCAGGATGCAAAAAATAGACAATTATACCCTCAGATGCACTTGCAGTTTTATCAAATTGTATCAAATCCTGAGCATGACAGCATATTTTAATGCTACTGGGATTTTACAAAATAAAGTGCATTTAATGAGGACAATATCAAATAATTATAGTCAACATCACTACTTTTATAGCACACCAGCAGAGATGGCGTTGCTTTCACTGATTTGAAAGGATTCAGGATTCAAAATAGAAATTTTTACTCAGATGCAAACACAGTCAACCAGCCACAGATGGCGAACATCAGATGGTGTCCATCTTTTACTAACTCTGGAAAACATGACAGAAGATCTAAATCACAGCAGAGTGTTTTGTATGCACACTCACTCTTTGATGTGTAGACCTGGTATGGATCATGTTTCTAATTACAAAAAAAAGGGTCTGCTCAACATTAACATACTTTTGCTGCTAAATTAGTCCCAAGACTGAGCGAATGCAGCTCTATCATCTAAATAAAAGTAGCCATGAAATAGCTTAATTAATGAAATACAAAAAAAGACATGAACAAACCAGCAGAATTAAGTGGGATGTTTAGGATTCTGTGACACATCATTGGCTCAGTTCCTGTTAGCAGTGTCTCCAGCTTGACAGGTGACTTAAATGGAAAGTGAGTCAGGGATCTGCTTGGTCACTGCACTGGTAATGTAGAGGTAGGGAATCAATGACTGAAACCGGCGTCTCAAAGTACAGGACTGTGCAAAAGTCCTGAGTCACGTCTCATTTGTTGATTTTTTTTCCAAGGAGCCAGACTTCATTCAAGTCAGTCAAGCATTTAAAAAGTCACTTGAGGAATAAACCAGTGTTGCGTCTACACATAACAGACAACTTACTAACTTTAAATTGTATCTTTAGACACTTTTTACAGCAGCAGCCTGCCACTAAACCACAATTTCTCCCCATTTCTTTTGATGGATCCATGAAAAATGTCAAACTGACACAGGACCTGAGAGATGTACCTGGACCTTCAAGTGATCCATCTACTGTTTGATGAAGCCTCATCAGAAATGGTCTCAGTGGAAGGGTGGCTGTTAAAAAGCAATTTTTAAGGAAGAAAAGGCTCAGGTATGCCAATTACTTATTATTGTATTTCCATGTATATTTGCACGTTTCAATAAATTGCTGAATCTACTTCCCAATTTCCTAACAAAATACACAAAAATGAGGGAATAATCAAAACTTTTTCACAGACCTGTACAGTGTGTGCTTAAAGGATAGAAGTGAACTTGACAAAGTACAAAAAATAAACCAGAAAGAAAGGTGGAAAATGGTGCTTAGCATTTGATGCATGACACAAAAATCTAAACGAAAGTGCATTTGTTTACTTTTGGCCTGGCCAATATGGATATGTTCCCATTTTACTGTTTGTTTACCCTGTCCCCTCACTCCTAGCGCATAAATATTTCACTAGAAGTGGAATAGACAAGCCAAAAAAAAAAAGAGTGCATGGGCCCGAGGCCAGCAAGAGTGGTAAAGGATGCAAATAGAATACAGACAAATGACAGAAAAAACAGCGCTGTCCACATAGTGTGAGCGCTCGAGTGGAGCTGAGAGAATGTCACTCAGGTCACAGGGATTTGACGGATGAGCTTTGTTACTGGCTCTGTGTGACCTCGCCTTTCAACCTCTCTCAGCTTCAATGACACAAGAAAACGCACCCATGTGCACACACATGCACAGAGAGAGAGAGAGAGAGAGAGAGAGAGAGAGAGAGAGAAAGACCCTTAGGAACACATGTATATCTAAGAACATGGCACAAACACACACCTCTAAACACACACTTGCCAGCTTAGGCACAACATACAGTGTGCATCATGTGACATGCAAGCCAATGACAGCCTTCCCACATTGTCAGCTGAGGCACAAGCAAAAGAATTCCTGACCCATACCTACCCTCACTGCTACCCTATGGGCATGAACTTTAAATAGAAAGGGTAACTTTGTCACGGCGAGTGAGATGAGCCGTGTGGAAAATAAAGGAGGATCCAATCGCAGGCACTTGTACAGGTGTGAGGGTGGTTTATTAAACACAAAAAAAGGAAATGGACAAACGGAGCAAAGCCTAAACTAAACTGGGAACCAACTGACTATAGAACACGAACCTAGACATGAATGAGAGCGGGCGGAAACAGATGACGGTAGACTGCAGAGAAACACACAGATGAAGCATGGTGGAAACACAGACGGACCAGCAACTACAAACACAGAAGACACGACTTAAATACACTCAGAAAATCACAGGGAGATTACACACAGGTGGGAGACACAGCTGGGAATCATTAACGGGACGAGAGGTAAAACTGAACACACTCACATGAGACGCAGACAATAAACAGGAACAAGAAACCATCACACTAAGACGCAGACTCGACATTGAGAGACAGACAGAAAATGACACATGGAACTAGACATACTAAGCAGACACAACCGAAGAACAAATCCTAAACACAAATAAACAGAAACATGAAACCCTAATAATAAACATAATCGACATCATCAACACAACGAGAGAATAAGAAAACAATCCCTGATGGAAAATTAAACCAAAGCATTATAAACTCAAAATACTGGGTAGAAACTGACCCAGAACCGTGACAAACTTAAGGTTATGTATATAACCCCGGTTCTCTGAGTAGCATGAGTGAGTGTCTCACTATGGGAACGCCTCCTGCGTGACCTCATCAGAAGCTCAAATACCATATATAGGGGGCCAGTGCCTCCCTATATAATAGGCTGACATAGCGTCAGATGTCATTCAAAACAAGCCCACCTCTTCCTCGCTTCCATAGCAAGGAGGGCAGTCTGGTGAGACACTCACTCATGCTACTCAGAGAACTGGGGTTATATACATAACCTTAAGTTCTCTTTCATAGCATTTGTTTCGTGTCTCACTATGGGAGAAATACTGACTTCCGGATTGACAGGCATGCCTGTTAAGAAGACAACTGTCATCAACAGCACTTGACAGCACTTTAGCCCATGAGGTTGCCAGACCTCTAGTGGAATGAATCAGAATCAGAATACTTTATTAATCCCGAAGGAAATTAGGGAATGCGCATGCAAGCCAGCAGGGGGCTAAAGGCCCCTGCTAGTATAGGCCAGGGCAATTGCTCCTACTATCCAATGGGAGAGGCGCTGTTTAGACACAGGCTTTCCCATATGTGGTTTAGCCCAGGACACGAACAGCTGGTCACTTTGTCTGACACTCTGGGTTCGGTCCATGTAAATGCGCAGAGCACTGACTGGACACAAGGTATGCAGCCGCTGTTGCTCCTCTGAGGAGAAAGGTGGTGGGCAAGAGGCCGGCAGTTCTATAGGGGAACGTGTGCCGACAACCTTCGGGACAAAGGCAGGGTTGAGCCGCATACTGACCCTCGTATTATCCGAGGAGAACTGAATGCATGACTGATGCACTGAGAGAGCGTGGATCTCTCCTACACATTTAGCAGAAGCTAAAGCAATTAATAGAGCCGTCTTCAAGGACAGAAATTTTAACTCAACCTGTTCCAGGGGTTCAAATGGGCAACAGGAGAGTGCAGCCAGGTCCCACGATGGAGCCAACGGCCTAGATGTAGGCAATTTACGCCGTGCGCCCTTCATGAAACGGCATATTAAGGGATGCTGGCCAACAGTCTTCCCCTCAAAACCAATATGGCAGGCTGAAATTGCTGCCAAATACACCTTGATGGTGGAGAAGGCTTTACCCTTATCAATGTATGTGATTCTACACACCAGCTTTCAAACACACGCCACTTGTGCTCATATAGCGTCCTAGTAGACGATGCTCTAGAACACTGAATAGTATCGATAACACTATGAGGGAGCCCCACTGTGTTCAGGTTAAACCACTCACGGGCCAAGCCCATAGAGCTAGCCTCTCTGGGTGGGGGTGGAGTATTTCCCACCGTGCCTGACACAGGAGGTCTCTGCGTACTGGTAACGGCCAAGGTGGGCCACACAGCTGCTGAAAAATCTCCGCCAGCCAGTGCTTCCCTGGCCAGTGTGGGGCTATCAGGATCATATAGTGACTTCTCTCCCTCACTCTGGCCAGAGTTGGAGAAATGAGGGCTACTGGGGGAAAAGCATAGAGGAGGGTTCTCGGCCACTCGTGAGCTAGAGCATCCACCCCGAGTGGAGCTCTCTGATCGTGCAGCGAGTAAAACAGGGGACACTGAGCATTCTCCCTGGATGCATAAACGTCCACGGTCGCCTGACCAAATCGCAGCCAGATCTGCTTCACCACCTCTGGGTGAAGCTTCCAGTCCCCATACAGCGGGTTGGAGAGAAGATCTGCTCCAAAGTTCAAGATCCCCGGCACGTGAGTTGCTCTCAGTGACAGCAGGTGGACACTGCTCCAGACTATCAGTCTGTGTGCCAGTGTGTGTAACTTGGGGGACCCCAGACCCCCCTGTCTGTTGATGTAGGCCACAACAGTGGAATTGTCCGACCCCACTAAAACATGATGACCTCTCAGCCAAGGGAGAAAGTGTTTTAGCGACAGGTGAACCGCCAGCAGTTCCATACAGTTTATGTGGGTGGAGAGCATGTGAGGGCCCCATTCCCCATTCACTGTTCTGCCCTCGTTGGTGGCCCCCCAGCCCGAAAGAGAGGCATCCTTGGAAATCACCTTCCTGGCTGAAACTGCCCCCATGGCAATGCCCTGAGACAAGAAACCTGGCCTCTTCCACTCACGGAGAGTGAGTGAACAGTCTGCAGAGACTCTCACGCGATGGTGGCCGTCTCGGTGAGGGTCCAGTCCCTGCGAGCCCACCCAGCGCTGAAAGCCTCTCATGTGCAGGCGTCTCAGTGTTATCACCACTAGAGAAGAGGCCATCAGACCGAGCAGCCTCTGGCACTGTTTGAGGGTCACTGTGTTGCCTCTGCGAAACAGTGCTAGGGATGACCGTATGGCCGCTGTACTCTCTGGGGACAGAAAAGCCCTCACCCGGAGGGAGTCTAGGCTGAGCCCTATGAAAGTAATGCATTGAGTTGGCGTCAATGTGCTCTTTTCCACGTTTATCTGGAAACCCAAACTCTCCAGATGGTGTATGAGAGCATTTGTGTGACAAGTCGCTCCCTGGCGGGTTGGGGCTGCCACCAGCCAGTCGTCGATGTATGTGGCCACCCGAATGCCTTTTTCCCTGAGCGGGGCCACTGCTGCCTCGGTGCATTTCACAAACACCCTTGGGCTCAGTGAGAGACCAAAAGACAGGACTACAAACTCGTATGCTATCCCCTGAAAAGCAAATCTCAGATACTTTCGGTGTGGGGGATATATGGGGATGTGGAAATAAGCATCCCTCAGGTTGATTGATGTGAACCAGTCGCCCGCTCGTACAAACCGTAGCAGCCAGGCGTGAGTCAACATCCTGAACTTGTATGTCCTTAATTGCCGGTTCAGGGCACGGAGATCCAGAATGGCTCTCATTCCCCTCCCCCCTTTCTTTGGCACAAGGAAATACCTTGAATGAAATCCGCTGTGCATTTCCTCAGGAGGGACAACTCTTATAGCTCCTTTGTCTCTCAAGGTGGAAATTTCCTCCAGGAGAAAACTGGCAGACTCGCCCAGAGCACGAGAGTAAACGATTTCTTTGAAATGTGGTGGAGCGACATTGAATTGCAGCCTGTAGCCCTTTTCCAATGTCCTCAGCACCCATGCTGACAGAGTGCAGGTGGCCCAGCTCTTCATGTGGAGAGACAGAGGGCTCACTGGCCACTCCACCGAAGATGGGCCCCTTGTGATTGCAGCGGGAAACATACGCCATTTCGGTGTCCCGTCACCTCTGTCACAGGCGAGCGAGGTGACGGGCTCATCTGGATCATCACAGCTGTGGAAACGCAAGTCTCCACGGGCTGCGTTATGGCAGACGTTGCTCTGTTTTTCAGCATGTTTGATTTTTTTCATGTGTTTTGCAACACTCGACAGCGCCCTCGGCAAACTGCCTGGATGCACGTGTCGGGGCTTTTTTAATACAGAATGCACAAAAGAAGTGCTTGTGAAACAACACTGCGAACTTTGGCTCTCTTTCCCTCTGGCGGGTCCGGTGACAGGAACGCCGGCCCGAGTTAAGCACTCTGTGTGGAACATGTCCCGTTGAACTTGCTCTGGAACGGGGCTGGGAGGCGGCAGGGCAGCCCATGAAGGGGGGAAACAGGGTTCGCTCCCGCCTAGAGGAGAGGCTGTCAGGCCGGCCGGTTCTTCCTCCTCACGATCGCGGCAGCGGGGGGAGGAGGAGGGGCTGCTTGAGGTCTGACCTGGGAGACTGTTTCCGAGTCCATGGATTCTTAGGGGCCCCGGCAGCCTGAGGGGCTGCATGCGTCTTAGGCACTTTGGGAATCCTGAAAGCGGGGACCGGGCGAGACGCTGCCTGCGTGAATGACTGGCGCGGTGCTGCTGGGGTGGCGTGCTGGGCCCTCCTCGGCAGGGAGTGTTTCAGAGCCTCATCATCTCTCTTTTTCTCCTCACATCTCTTCAGCATGGATGTAACAGCTGCACCAAAGAGACCTTGAGGGACGACAGGGGTGTCGAGGAGTTCCTCTTTCTCCTTGGTTGTCAGGTTGGTGAGGCCGAGCCAGCGTGCTCGCTCCTGAAGAACCATGAGGCCCATGGCTCTCCCAGTAGCCTGTATGGCTACCTTGTGGAGGCGGAGGACGTGGTCAGTTGTAACGCAGACTTCTGGTTTAATTGTCATGTCCTCTTCTAGCTCAGCTTGGTAAGAAGTCATTAGCATAGAGGAGGCGTTGTGGGCTCTTACTGACAGAGCCGCTGCCTTGTAGCACTTATCTGTGAGGCTAGACTGGAAGTGGTCTGCTTTGGAGGGGAGAGATGGGGCCGATGAGGACAGAGACGTCTTCGGGTGAAGATGGCTCGCTACCAACGGCTCCACTTGTGGCATCTGGCGGAGGCCGATAGACTCCATCCCCTCACAATCCAGCAGGGAGCTCCCCATGATGGGGTGTTTCTCGATGTAAGGTTTTGCTTTCCATGTCACCACTATCTCATCGAGTAGCTCCGGGAAAACAGGCAACACATGCTTCCCCCGTCTTTTCCGCCTTCGGCAATTTCTTTCCGTCAAAACGAGATTTTACAACCTCTGTTTGTATGGCGGAGAATATTGCTATTCCTCGCTAACGTGGGGTGAAAAGTGTTGCTACTTTTCTACAGGTATTGCTACCTAATGTGTAAAACCGCTAGCGTCGAAGGGTATTGCTACCTGATGGTGAAGCTAGAGGTACCTTTATTAGCAAAGTGTTGCTACTTCGCTTTCGGAAAATATTGCTACTTCTCTGGGTAAAAGTATTGCTACTTGGCACCAGCACTAGCTACAGAACAGTATTGCTACTGCTTGTATGCTAGTGGACAACTGAAAAGCTGGGAACAAAGCGCCCGGCGACCGAGTTGTTCACTCGAATCTGTGGACAGTTTAGCTTTAGCACAGTTGTCTACAGGCTTCTGTGAGAAGCGAGAAGAGGTTTTTGAATGACATCTGATGCTATGTCAGCCTATTATATAGGGAGGCACTGGCCCCTCCTGACATGGGCGTCACCTAGCCAGCCTGTAAGGACTGGCGTAATGGTATTTGAGCTTCTGATGAGGTCACGAAGGAGGCGTTCCCATAGTGAGACACGAAACGAATGCTATGAAAGAGAACACCACTTGCCTAAGCTGTTAGGCGTCACATGCTGCACTTGCAGACCCAATTAAGAAAATATATCCCAATATATGCTGGAGTGGGGGGGCTAGGAGGAGGAGTTGGCCGTCCGACTTGGGTCCGGAATGTGGGTACACACTGGCTCACTCCTTGGCAGCTGCTTATCAGGGCCTGGGGCCTGGGGCCTGGGGCTCACTCGGGTCACTTCGGAGGTGGGGTGCCCCCGGCCTCTCGGCCTGGGGCTCGGTCACTCAGGCACAGCTGGCTGCCGGCGGAGCTCACGGGCACGTCACTGCAACCCCCCCTTGCTTCTGCTCCGTGGCTGCTGAATGACCCCTCATCTAGGACTCTCCTCAGCTCTTTCTGGGACAGTGGCACGGCTGCCCCTCTGTTGGTCTCTTGTGTTCTGGGGGCCTCTGGAGGTCTGGAGTTTTGATCTCCTCCATACCTGCTTCATGCCCTGGAGGACGGGGCAGTGGCCCCCCACACCCTCTAGCAGATCATTACATGAAGGAACCTTTTAAAAAAACAAGCGCGTCCATGCTCACAGGTGTACACACGGGTGATCACACACACAAACTACACCGTTTTTGGCTCCTACCTCAAAGCACACTGGGCTGTCGATCTTACGTGCTGCACAATAATGTTTAATATTTAGTATTTACTGTCATATTCCCATATATCATTGTGATGTTGTTTATTCTATTACTCTCGTTTTCTTCTGCTTGTTTTCTTTTTTCTTTCTCAACAGGTGATCCAGGTGATTGATATATGTATTTTTTTTTTCTGCTTATTCTGTTGGTTTGTGTTTTTTGCCCTTCTCCCCCGTCCCTCCTCTCAACTGTTTTTCTTTCCCTCTTTCTCTCTCCCTTTTCTTTCCCCCAGTCAAGTCTGTCCCGTATTCAGCAAGTGAAAATAAAATAAATAATAAAAGGTGAATCAAATGGACCATTACGGCAAAGCTGGGATGGTCAATTTGGTAAAGAAAATCCGTTGGGCATCTTTCTTCGCCTTTAGACAATAATTCTGATGGCAAAAGAGCCAAACGGGACAGGCAAAAAAAAAAAAGAAAAGAAAAGAAAATATATCCTTGTGCACAAGCTGCACACAGATAAAAAATTGTAAATACACAAGTGATGCATGGAATGATAAACTTTTTTTATGGATTGGAATAGTGACTAAATGCCTTGCTTGTTTGCTAGGTTAGCAGGGTTACTCATATTGCATCACGACTTGAGATGAGCCAGTTGGTTTTTTTTTAAACTCGTGCAGTCGAGTATATAAAATCTGCACTGAAACAAACACAATAAAGTCATAGCTGCAAGGAAGCACACAATCTTTTAGAGTCCTTAAATCAGTTAGCCTGCATCACCTTAGTAAGACCAGAGTGGCTAAGGTATTGTCCTGTGAGCCTAATTAATTATGACTTTGGTGAGCAGCCAACAGAGAGGGAGGACAGCCTCCTTCTGTCTGAAACTCCACAACACTGCTCCAGACTGAACCCGCGTCCAGGGTTAACACAATTACCAGCATGTCCTCCCAACCATACATCCAACATCACACCACAGGCACTGTAATTGGTGTGCTTAGAAATGCAGGCAAAAATTAGAAAAGCAGCAGAGGGAAAGAGGTGATTAATTTGATAGAGGAGGAGGTTGGTGCCGATGTAAATCACTGCCTGTCAGTGCAATTTAATTTACGAATTTCCTTCAGCCTTGTCTGCGATGCCAGCCTTGCTCGCTGATTGTTTAGCATCAGGTCATCACTAAAGAGGTCATGGAGTGAAGGGCATGAGCCATGCTTTCCTTAATTACAACATAGAACACCCCCCCCCCCCCGTAGCATGTATGCATAGATGCCCCCTAAATCACAGGTTAAACTGAACCAGGAGGACATGAAAGTGTGGCAACATCAGCTAGGCTTATGAAGTGCCTGCGATCTGATGAGAAAGTACTTTCGCTTTTATTTAATCATTTAACTGGCACATTAACAGAATACGCCTCCCAGACATGTCGATAAAACTGCTCTCTTGACTCTTGATTTAAAAACAAAAATCAGCTAAAACCCAAGATTTCCTCTGAATCCCTATGCTAATAAATGAGGACTCAGTATAAAAGTGAAGCACAGCCAAAGCTTCGATATGCTTGTTTCAAACTCTCTATCAGTTAAAAACACACCATCAAAAAAACCAGAGTGTGTTAACATCACAACATCTCCCAAGGTTCAGACTTCAAAACTCACCTTGCTCTATGTACTTTCCAGATAATGCCCTCAAGGAGAGTTTGGAAAGTTTGCAATAAACAACATCAAAATACGGACCGCAATCTATAATCCATTCCCCATCTTTTACACACTGGTTTATTAGTAAAGCTCAGCAGCGCAGACAACAGAAGTGCTGCTCCTCTTTGTTGCTAAATAATACCCATTCAGCAAGGTTTAGCTATAGGGTCAAGCATACAAAGCAGGTTACTCCTGGGGAGCAATTAGCTCTCAGTCACACCAATGTGTGGTCATATCTCCTCTGACTTATATCTGCCACATCACTCTTATTGCCACTCTCACAAATCAGCAACCATGCTCCAACCAATCAATGGCTTACCTTGGGCTTGCTTTTTATGCTTTTCCTGTTTATAAATAATAATTCAGGAGAAAAGCAGCTTCGGCATAATGCAGGCACTAAGGAAGACAGGAAAATGAACAGGGGACTGTGTGTTGTCTAGTACTGTTTTGTTTCTTCACCTATATTTAGATGAATGCAGATTATTTTGAGAACTCTCCTTTTCATACCTACACCGACTCACAGGCTATTTGACTGGTTGCTTTAGATCTCAAGTTCTGCATGTGTTGAAATACCTATGAACCTGATCCTAAAAATATGCCCCTTTTGATAGTGTAATATATTCAGATTGCATTCATATTTATTCGTAATATATGCCCCCCCCATCACAAAGCTCTATATTCAGATTGTATACAATGAATCACTTTCAGCAAGAAACCCCAAGGCGGTGTTATGAAGCAAGTTAAAATCCCTGTTCACAGGTAACACTGTTAAAATGGGCTGTGCAGAGCCACTTGAGGCCGTCAACTCAAAATAAGAAGCAGACAGGTAAAACACAGGACACGGCTCACTGAAATCCAAAGTAAAATAAAAAGTACAGCAAAAAAAGGTATGGGTAGTGCAGATACACACACACACACACACACACATCTCTCTCTCTCTCTCTCTCTCTCTCTCTATATATATATATATATATATATATATATATATATATATTAGGGGTGCAACGATACTCGTATCGATATTGAACCGTTTGATACAGTGCTTTCGGATCGGTATGCATATGTATCGAACAATACAAATTTTTTAATTTATTTTATCAACTTTCCTTCTGATGGTGCTGTCTGTGTTGAGCGCTCAGTGGATCTGCGCTCGACAGTGCAGCCTAGGCGGAGTAGTCGAACACAGATTCACTGAGCGCAGGGCAAGCTAGCGAGACAGAAGTTAAGCTCTCATTGCAACATGGCAAATTGAACCTCCCCCACCCTCATTCAGATCTGGCGTTTGGAACTATTTTGGTTTTCATGTTAAGTATGACCCTGAAGGTAAGCGCGTCATGGACAAAAGTAAAACAGTATGTTGGATGTGCCACGCAACGCTCAATTACATGGGTGGGAACTAGTGGTTAGCGCAGTTAGCTCGTTAACGTGTTGGTCGTCCAGCCCCACGCACGGTGCGATAGCTCGTTAACGGAGATTTGCCATGTTGTGGCGTTAACGTCATTTCAACGAGATTAACGCTGACAGCACTAGTGGGAACACAACGAATATGACTGCACATTTACTCTGACATCATCCTAGTGCAAAGACAAGTGGAAGCAGACAAAAACAACAAGCACGCATGCTACAAACTTTACCCGAGTCATTTAGACAGCTGTTAGCACATGAGTCTCCTTATGGGGACCTGATATGTTTAATATGCTGCTGAGAATATAGCACAGAAGAAGCATATAGTATAGCTTTTATTTTGGAAAGAGACATTTCTCTGTAATAAACTCTCTTTTCCAAAGATGAGTGATTTCTTGATCAGATAGATTTATTTTTTTATTACTTTGTTGTTTCAGCAACATAAATTTAAAAACTGTACTTTTGAATTTATAATTTTAATAAATGACAAATTAAAAAAGCATGAACATTTTTTTTGTATCGAAAAAATATCGAACCGTGACACCAAAGTATTGAACCGAACCGAACCGTGAATTTTGTGTATCGTTGCACCCCTAATATATATTATATATATATATATATATATATATATATGTAGTGTGTGTGTGAGTGTTAATAACTGACTGATCCTTGAAACATGCACATCAGCCGTAGCAAGCAGAGATACACACGTGCATGCTTGTGGATGTCCACATGGTGCCTTATATGCTCCTACACACACACACACACACACACACACACACACACACACACACACACTCACTCAACTAAATCCCAGCACACAACCTAAGGCATGTCAGGAGTCCTAATGACCTACGCCGTGTGTTTGCAAGGGTGTAAAAGTGTGTTATGAATTAGAAAGAGGAGAGGCAGAAGATGAACTAACGATGGCTGCTAATAATTACAGATCTGTAGCGTGGAGGAGTTAATGAGGAGCCAAAGCCTCCCATGATGCTCCAGTAATAATGAATGAGGAGTGAGAGAGTGGAAAGAGGGCGAGAGAGAGAGTAGGGTGGGAGATGTCAGTTTGAGAGGCTGCAATGCCCTTTGGTTTCTCTGCACTCTGGGCATGCCAACGAGAGAGCCTTCCCAGAGGAGACTTGTCTCCACACTAATGAAGATGTGACAGACCTCCGGTCCGTGACTTGCAGGGTATAGGGAAGAGTGGAAGGAGGATGAGGAAGCAAAGAGTGACAGCTCATATAAAATGAAAGGCGCTGAAAAGGTGAAAGGTTTGCAAGACCTTCAAAAAGAGTGAGACATTGTCAGTAGCAAAACTTATTAGACTGATAGGTGGAGTTTTTCAATTGGTTTATATGTCAGCAAAAGACGTTGGGAAACATGAAATTATATTTAGATAAGCGCTACGCGAATAACAGTTTCCCCATGACACTCAGACAAAGTAAAACACAATTATTACTCACCAGAGAGCTGGTGTAGCTGGGATCAGATGTGTCATCCTGCAGGTAGCGTGACAGACCAAAGTCGGACACTTTACACACCAAGTTGCTGTTGACGAGAATGTTCCGTGCGGCCAGGTCACGATGGACGTAGTTCATTTCTGAGAGATATTTCATTCCTGCAGAAATCCCACGCATCATTCCCACCAACTGGATCACTGTGAACTGACCATCATTTTGCTAAAGGATAGAGAGGAAAACAAATGAAAATGCAGAGCTTATGTCATGCCGTTGCCATGCTGTAAATGAGCAAAGCTGGAAGTCGCAGGTTGCAGCAAAGGCTAATATAACCATTTTTAATAGGCAAAAAATTAATTATGCTGTTTCTTCTTACTGAATCATTAACACATGTTGACTTAAATTCATCACTCCACGTCCTCATTCAACGTGTGCCGTAATCAAATTCGGTTTGAGTCAAGGCTGCTCAGTTGGATTCTCATCTTCTTCTGTAGCATGAGGTAAGCCTTGCAGCAGATCATTATTATCACAGCCATGGCAGATAACAAGAAGAGTCATGTTGTTATAGCTACATACAAGACCCTTATTTTGAGTTATCTTTGAGTTTATTTTTTCTTGTGTGTCCTTTTTTTTCTTGTTTGTTGGTTACACTTTGCAATTACAAAATCAACACACTGAGTTCCTGTCTTGCCTTTCAAATCCTTTTAATGTCCAGAGGAAGAGTATACTTGTATTAAATAAGCAAATCGGATTCCTGCAGCCAGTCTTACTCAGTGTAGGTGTTAGAGCATTGTTCCATTCAGGCATGCAGGCATCCATCTCTTTAAACTCCAAGAATGGTGCCCCTACCCCCGTGTGAATGCTCTGAAGAGCAAGCTTTGAACCCCAGAAACCCAGTAACAAATAAGAGGGTAAGAGAGATCGATGGAAACACAAGTCGGATGTGGCGGTTAGCAAAGCCAACTTCAAAGAACCCATTTAAACCCACCCTAGATCAAAGTGGAATAGAACACCAATCCATGAGACTGAAGCAGGAAAAAAGAGAGCTGAATATTGATTAAGCTGTATGTCCGCTCAATCCTGACTATAAAAGAAAGAGTGAAGAGTCCATTAATAGCTTCAGGCATTAAATTAAAGGCTGATAAAGCTAGCCAGTGTGGAAATTTTCAAATTAAGAATGACTGAAATCAAGTTCATTGTCATGAAACATATTCTCCGTTGGCACTGGACAGATTAAGAAGGCTCATTCCAATTTGTATTAGGAAGGATTCTTAGCATGAACTCCTTTAGTGGGATTGCTTTACAATTTACTTCCAATTAGCTTCTCAGTCTCAGATTGCCAAGCTTCCATTTAACTCACACATATGGCTTCAGATCTCGTCATATAGCTGTTTGCAACTTTGTGTGACACAGTACAAGCATTAAAAAAAAATCACTCACCCTGAGGAATGAGTCAAGGGCGCCGTTCTCCATAAACTCAGTAACGATCATAACTGGACGGCTCTTTGTGACTACACCCTCAAGACGGATAATGTTCGGGTGGTCAAACTGGCCCATGATCGACGCCTCAGACAGGAAGTCCCGCCTCTGCTTCTCCACATAGCCCGCCTTCAAGGTCTTAATGGCTACATAGATCTCCCTCTTGCCAGGTAGCTTCAAACGGCCCTTGTAGACTTCCCCAAATTCACCTAGTTTGAAAGAGAAAGAAGAGTTTCCTCATTTCCTTCTGTTAGCAGAAAAAGCCTTTACACAAAAGCAGAGTTAATCAGATCATAGTTTCACGTCTGTTTTTAAAGTTACCTAAAGTGCTTTTATAGAGCCTGTTATGTCTTGCTATCATATAATACAGTATGGCTCTTCTGACACACAGCATAGGCTGGCAAGTGCCTTTATATTCCCCCTATCAAACAATACCAGGCAAGCACTATCTGGCAAATTTCTGGAACCCATGTGATTAATTATCACCACCTTGGTGTCCTGGAGAGACAACACACAGTGAAATCAACAAAAACAAAAACCTTTAATTAGCTGATCCCACTGCATCCTTATCCCTATTGTATCTCTGTCACTTCCTCACACCTAGCTTGCTGAGGCCGCCTGTGCTCCAAAGCTATTCCACGCCCAGCGACATTACCAGGGGTATTTTAGCCTCCATATGAACCAGCATGTATGATGTCAGTGTGTGCTCTCGGCTGTAGAAAAGATGTGTTCGATCCCAAAGAAAGGGACATGTACCAAACACATGGATATACTGAACTTAAGTTGAATCAGAATTCACTTGAAAGCAATCAGGACCTAATTGTGTAGTTGTAATTTTAATATACAGTTTAATAATACATAAGAGGTCATTCTCAAGCTAAGAAAAACAAAACAAAACAAGAAAGCAAGGACAGGAAACAAAATGTGTGCACTTTTACATGTAAAGTAAATGGGGAAGAAATGATGCAAGGGCTGAACATGATCAAAGCCAAAATCAACAAGATCCAAAAACACAGAAGAACAAAGAAAAGGCAGAGAGGGTTGAGTTATTTCTAATGACATTAGGTCCCTGGGTAGGTGGCCTATATACTGCTAGTACACTTGACATAGGCCCTTGACATGTTCCCATCTGAAGTGGCTCCCAGAAAGGTTGTTCTTCATGACCTTGAACAGATTCAGGTTTTTATATGACATACAACAACTCAACAATCCACATTTATCTGACACACACACACAGAATACAAAAGCATGCATGCACGCACGAAGATTTGCCGTACCTGCACCAATGACCTCCTCTATTTTGACAGTAGAAACATCTATCTCCTTGGCAAATTCTCGTACAGCTTCGTTTGGGTCCTCGTAGGTGAAGGGGTCAATGTAGATCTTCATCCCCGGAGAGCCTGAGAAGTGGGTCGGGCAGCCCAGTGGGGAGGGGCAGTTAGACATGTCGGCTCGCAATGAGAGTTCTAGAACAACCAAAGTGCTCAGTGAGCTTTCCAGAAGATGAAACTATTCTTTTGGGGTCTTGAGCTAATGGTTGGTGAATTCAAATAACCCCCAAGTGTTAGCTTAAATCACAGAGTCACAGCATTACTTATAATCACTATAAACCTTTGATCGCTGCAAATGATGATACCTTCATTTGCTCTATTATCCATGCTTAGAGACGGGCCAAAGCACTGCAATGTGTAAATTAAAATGAACGTGTACTGAACACATCAAAGAGTGTAGGTGGAGAATTAAAGGAACTGGATCCAAAACATGTAGAGGCAGACAACAAAATGGTGGTGATTCAGTGCTTATGAGAGAAAAAGAGCTAGCGAGAGAGAGAACGAGACAGAGAGACAAAGAGAGGGAGGGAGATTAAGGGATAAAGGAACAGATGAGGGAATATAGAAAGAGTAAATGTAGACTTTTTTTCACCCCTTTATCCCTTACCCTAGCAGTATCTGCTCTTTGATAGTGGTAGAACCAATTTTCCTGCAATCTTTCCCTATAGGAGCTCATAAAGAGATAAAGCCGCTACGCTATCAACTAGCTCTTTATGCCACTCTACAGTAGGTGAGACCAGTTCACAGACTGGCGATGTTTGCAAAAAAAGAAGTACAGCTTTTCTGTGCCAACAGGCTAAGTAAAACACTTCTAAACAAATTCAATATGCTGCCACAAGATGGACAGGGAGCAAGTAGACTTCAAATCATCATTTTTGCAGCTACACCCAAGGGCAGCCTTCTTTCTCAGAGCTGTTTAGGCAAAATCTTTGCAGCCATGATTGGAATAAACCCATCTCCATCAAGTCAATTTGTGCCTAGCCCTTTGCATAAGCCACAGAGAAGGAGGGAGAAGTCTCAGGAGACAAAAAGAGAATAGGGTCTAGTCCTGGGATCAAGGTGCCTCACCTTGCTCTTGACTAGAAGCTGATTCTAGTTACCACACTAATTGCTTTGAACCCTGTCTGTGTGAGTGTAATTGCTCATTAGAGATTCCATACAGACTGGATTCAAGTTAATCCATCAGAGGGTTTACAGCTTTGCATTCCATAAAGTCATTCGATTTACAAATGTCGCCAAGCTGCTCACTTAGCGGCACCACTGGGTAGGACTCAAAATCTCAGTGGGGCGCATGCAACAGCAAGCTTATGGCAGCACGCTCACACTCAAAATCTCAAGCTCTTGTGCACATACCTCCAAAATAAATGTACAGCCATTACTATCTAATTCACAGTCCATAGCCCATTTTTATGTATAATTTAAAATGCAAACAGTTTATCGTCCTCCCTGTGGCACAGCCCTGGTTAACTGGACTTGTCTTTTTATGGCCACTGGATAAAAAATAGATTCTTACTTTAATATTTCATAGGCTCTCCATCTGAGAGTACGAAGCAAATGTATCCAGAAGTCATTTCTATTTTGGACCAACATATAAAACAACAACTCTGTCGGGAAAGAATCCAAGGCTGCCACAGTGGCTCACGGACACGTGCGTACCACAACAGATATAAAGCTTAGATTAATATAATAAATTAGAACAAAGTTTATGACATAATTGTCCAAACGGTTAAGTGTACTCAGACAAATTTCCACTCTGGTGGACAATAAAGTTGATTCTATTCATTTCTATTAGCTGGCAGGCATAATAAGTTACAGTGTACTGCAATGCACTTAACCATGTTATTTTCACCAATGTCCGAAATTTAGCCTGCTATTAGTCTGCCCCGGTCGTTTACGTAATGGTCCTAATGTATCCACAAATCAACTGCAGAGCCGTAATGCTTACATTAATCTATTACTGGCAATGGCTACAATCAGATTACTGGTTTTACTACAAACACTTTATATATTGCCCAAAGACAAACAAAAATGTCTGCGAATGAAATAGTAGCTCCATAAATGCTCATCTTTTTAAGTTAAAAGGGAATGTTTCATACATTAGCCTGTCACCAAGGAAACATAATTTCTTCTAATTCCCTTTGCCTGACAATATTTGTGATTTCACTATATAGCATTTAAATACTTTATGTGATTTATGTGCAGAGCAATATATCCCTAGAGTGGTTTATGTAGGTCTAAGATGCACACTAATCTATTCCGTGGCTCTAAATATAATGAGCTGCATTTCCGTCCTGAATATTAACTAATTATCCATTGTTTGATGTCAGAAAAGTATTTGTCAAACACACACTTATTATTTATTGTGGCTTATTAGTATGCACATAAGGGATCTACATTTTGTATGGAGTCAGTAAAAAAAGAAAGTGAAATGTTTGTGGGGATTTTTTCAGGCCTATTGCAACTCTTTTGGTTTTCCTTGAAAAGTTTGAAAAGTGATGAAAGGTTCAACCTGTTAATTATAATATTTTAACATATTTAGGATGAAGAGTGAACTTGCACATATAAAGGAAATATGCAAGAAAAAAAAGGAGTATAAGCATATTTTATATCCACCCATAATTAACTAGTTCTTTTCAGCGAGTTTCCATTCTCATCGGGTGTGAGCACCAGATGTTGAAGCGCAAATAACATCTGCAGCTACGGGGCAACAAGTACGGTCTGAACATTTGTAATTTAAAATTTATTGGTAGTCATGTGGAAACATGAGGGCACAACACAGACATTTAATACTTAGAAATGTCTGTTAACTCGTTTAGATGGGTTGTCGGTGTGAGTTAAAGGCTAAAAGGAAATGTTTCCCTGAGAGAATCTGCAAATGCTTACTGCATGGACCTGAGTGCAGAGCAGTGCAGTAATGAACTTCTATGTTTCCTTCACTTTTTATATACTGTTATAGATTTAATTAGGAGATAAAAGTATAGAATTCTAATGTTTATTCTAAGCTTGGTAACTCCCAATAATGCTGTGAAGACATGTTTTTAGGAATATGTGCAAAAGGAGTACATGAAGTCCTAGGATCACACTTAATGTCAGGACAGAAGCTGAACCATGGAGTCACAGGAACACAGTAGGCCCCTGTAATAAAACTGTGGCTAGACATATGTGGAGGCAAATATAAACCCATTTTTAAATCTGAGTGCTCCAAGGAACACAGTGGCCTTAATAATCATGAAATTGAATAATTCTGGAACCAGCAAGACTATTCTTAGAAATGTCTGACCAAACTGAGACAGAGGGAGAAGGGCCTTATTCAGAAACAACCCACTGATCAATCAAGCAGAGGCTTGGAGGTCTGCTGCAGATAAGAAACCTGGGAAACCTGCTGTAGGATCATCATCTCAGTAGAAGCACTGAGATCATGTCTTTAGGTCTTGGGGGCTGAAAAGAAGCCAGTCTGAGTCTAAGCCATATGACAGCTGCTTTGAGATTATTGAACATCAGTTAAATGCATCCAGCAGCATCAGGAATAAGTTTATCTCATCTGATGAGACAGAAATTGAACTCAGTGGGTAGAACTCCAAGCACTATGGCATGATTTCCTGTCTAATAACATCTCTATGGCTATGGAGATAACAACACGGTGCTGTGTGGTGGTTTCTTAGGAACTGTAATAGGAACACTGGTCTGAATGGAAGAAAGGAAGAATAAGTATGAGTCAAGTTAGAATAAAAAATGCAAACCATGAGTAGCCCAGCCAAAGGTCATACTTAGACAAAATAGAACTTTGTGGAGAGGCCTGATGATAGCAGTTCACAGATGCAATCCAACCTTTCAAACTGCCCAAAAAGACGGGTTAATAAATATTTTAGCAACTTAATCAGGAATGATCTTTTGATTGCTTTTAAAGAGAAAACTGCAAAATAGTTTTAATCCTTGAATTAATCCACTTAATTAAACTTAAACAGTGTACACAGTGATGATACTGTACATGACAAAAACCACTGAATCTGATGGGGGTGATCGCTTTAAGCCACAGCATTTGACTTGTGTTCACATGAACATCACAAGCAGGAGTTGGTGTAATGTTAAAGGTCTGATTTCTTGCATAAGCATGACCATCAGGCTGCACCACTGAATTTACAGTATTAGCAACGTCTGTCTTGAGGTGGGCTGCAAATGAGGCGATATTATGAGACACGCGTGGCAACATCTGGAGGAGCTGACAGCTGGGTGAAAGCTGGCAGGCACATTTTTTTGGAGGATCACCCAAAGCAATTGTTTGAGTTGGTCTATTTTATTGCAGCACTGAATACTGCAATTACAAAACTGCCAGTCAAATCTTGACAGAAAAGCAAAAAACAACAATGCATCACAGGGTGGGGAAAAACCTCGTGTGCGTTGGCATTGTGAAGGTTTCTTTATTAGCATTTGATTTTGTATCCACCTTAGATCCTTCGTTTGATAATTAAGGCCGCAAACAACTGTTATCTTTTATTTTCATGACTTATGTTAATTACAGTGCATCCCTGACTGTGGCAAAACTGACTCCTCTGTCCAGAGCAGTTTTAATAAGCCCCAAGCTACCATTCTGGTAGCTTTGACACAAAGTAACTGTGTTGAAGCCATTTGCTGTGTCAGGCTCAACAAAATTCAATCCCCTTGAGTAAACCCTTTCTCAGACTGCTAGGTTGGCAGTACATAAGGCTTTCTTTGACGCACCAATTTACACACATTTCTTTTGTGCATGTGTGACTGAGTGTTTGTCAGAGGTTATACGTGTGTCCCTGCAGGCTACTTCCCCTGATCAGTCAATGCCCAGGGAGTGCTTAAAACACAACTCAGTCATGGCTATCGTGCAGCCCTAAGAGATGTCAGTCAATGTCACGGTGAAAAGTAGAACCACAGACACTTGCTACATAAATTTTCCATATCTTTAATGCATTATTATTCATTTTAAATGCCTTACATTATTAATTATAGTCCAACAGTAGAGGAAAAGGAAAATAGATAGATAGATAGATAGATAGATAGATAGATAGATAGATAGATAGATAGATAGATAGATAGATAGATAGATAGATAGATAGATAGATAGATAGATAGATAGATAGATAGATAGATAGATAGATAGATAGATAGATAGATAGATAGATAGATAGTAACTAACCAGTAACTTAGAGCAGCTGTTAGTAATAGAGCAGACTCACCTCTTCCTGTTGTGTAATGTTGCAGCTTGTCACTGTACACCGCCTCCTTGGAATATGCTCTTTTCCTATAACGGTGCAATGAGTGTTGGGAAAGGAAAGACAGAGAGCGTGAGACAGAGAGCGAGGGGGAGGGGTGCCAAGATGAAAGAGGTAAACATGATCTTATTACTTTTGGTGTTTTTGTGTACCGGCTGAAAATGACGTGGCTGAAATTGAATCAGCTGCAAAGGGTTAGAAATGGCAAATGAAGTTTATGAAAATGAGCTGATTTTTAATTAGACCTTGATAGGATCTCACTCCTTTTCATCTGTCTCCTCTGCCTCAGCATCAAAAGAGCCTGGCCCATTTGATGAACACTTTACTTGCTCAAACTTGCACACAGCCCTGCAGAAAATTTGACTTTCATATATCTAAAATGGAGCAAGATGTGAATGTGACAATGTGACAAACCGCTGCAAAATGAAATTGGCTTAACGGGGCAAAGTAGGAGATGTTAAGTTCTCTAAGGAATTGAGTATTCCATTTCAAATGACAATTTTGCTTTCCCGTTCCATCAAATTTGTGCGTGCCTTTACTATTCAGTATGCCTTTCACTGAATCAAGTGATAGTCTTGTTGCACTAATAAATGGTATGTGACTACATGTAGGGCACGTTACACGATAAGTTCCAAAGCATAATCGGCACCAGTTATGTTTCATAAATGTTTTTACAGAAGATTACAATAAATGTCAGTAATTTTAGGAATCTTACGCACCACTGAATTTTATTTTTACATAATTAATAAGAGCAAATGACACAAACCATATATGCTGAGAGTCTGGTGGAATTTTACCTGCAATGTTGTCACCTATTGGATTTTTTAGTATGTATTATTAGCGACAATGAGAACCAACGTGGCATACCGAAAGCTTTATGCCCTATGTGTATATTTTTTGCAGTTCCAACTTCCTTCAAAACAAACTGGGAACTTGAAAAGAATCTACAGTTTGAACGACGTGACACATTTTTCAACATCTTCTTAGTGTATTACAAGAGACAAGATAAAGGAAAATCTGGTTACCTGCTGCAAACAATGGAGATAGCAATAAGGGAAACAATAAAGACCACTCCTGCTGCTGCTGACCCCGCAATCAGAGGAAGCTGTTCCCTCAGCTCAGACTTGAAGTCATCTGGGTTGCACAAAGACATGACAGACAAGCAGTGAGAAAGGCTTAGGCAAGGCATGAGAAGCATGTCTGTGTTTATGCGGTGCTGTGTACTTATGCTTGTGTTTTGGCAGGAGAAGAAAAGGCAGAGCAGAATGGTTAGACTGAGTTTACTGGTGGATAAAGGAAACACAGAGATCTCTCTGCTGAGATGTGCTGACTGGAATCCTGTGAGCATTTGAAAGACTGACAGACAGGTGGTGTTTGATAAATTAGAAGAGAGAAAAATCATAAAGCTGGTTGTGAGAAAGAGCGAGGAGGGCAGCTCGCCTTCTCTGTTGCTATAGCTGTCTGAAAGGTGCGGACAAGAAAATGCACCTAGGAATGTTGTTTCTATGGTGTTGAAAGGAAGTCATCCACTGCCAATCACACACATATAGCCCAAACATGTTTTTCCGTTAGCCGGGGTTTGACTGTAGTAGTTCAGGGGACAGAATAAATGGCTGCTTAAAAATACCACACAGCAGAATCTTTTAGTTATCTATTTGCGAGCATGTCTTTCCGTGACTTTGGCATCAGCAGACACTGTAGTTAAAGCAATGCACGATTTACCATGCTGCAGGCAAATCAGCAGCTTCTAAATCCAATCCCCCGTGTAGAATGGGCCCATTGGATTAAAGTGATAAAGTGAGAACGAATGCATCTTCGAAGCAGTGTGAAAGCTGCAGTATATGTGGAAACTGGATGTGACAGGAATTGCTCACTCTTTCAACTCACACATTTATCAAAGGAAGGAATCAAGGAAAGAGTAAGAATGCTGTTCCAGCTACTCAAACTTTTAGGGTAGTCTTCCTGTTCTCTTTCAGTGTATATTAGATGTGAGAGTTTCCCCCACCTGCCACCCACGCACCAATACGAGAATGTTGACTTTTCTTGACAGCCAAAAATCACAGAGACACCTCTTCTAACAGCAAATACGCTCCCATTACAATCAGTTAACTCTCGAGGCCTCAGCCAATTAGAGAATTGTGGCATCAATCACATAACCAATACTCCAATCACCTCGTTTTCCGTCACACCTTACTTTGCGCCGTCGCTTTTGATTTGTTTGATTGTGTGTCTGCGCGTCCACTGGTGGCAAAATGACGCCTCGTGGAGGTGAATGAAAACGTGCTGACGGGAAGAGACAGGAGATTACATTTTTTGCGAAAAATGACGTGGAGTGCCTCTATTGTCTTCATGGGGCAATGAAGCAGGTTTGATGAGGGGGGGCTGGTAGAGGCGGAGGCGGCAGAGATGTGGGTGTTGTTGCCGGCAGTCCTCTGGCGTGTTGCTGCTTGCTTCGACGAATGCCGTGCTGTGGCAGCCAGCCAACAGATGAACCGTAAGCTTTGCTGGTGTGAGCGAGCATCAAGTATGCGCATGTATGTGCTCACATTCACTAGTAGTTATGGTTTCATACGCAAGGAAAGCTGATGCGGAACTATTGGGGAGAGTAAATGGGGCAGTGACTGTGCCACATCTGCTCTGCACACAGGTAAATAGCCACAATGATTGGCTTAATTACCATCATCAACCTTCCCATCTTCCCCTCCCTCAAGATCATCACCATCTCATTCATTGTAATCTTTGCTGTTTAACAGCGAGTCTGGAAATGTCACTCCTGTCTTTAATGTATTTTGAATTATGGCCAAATAAGCATTGTAGGCTAGCCATCAAGTACGGTACAAAGAGTGGAAATCTTATGCAGAACATAAAAACGTAGGAGAGGCTACTGTAAGTTCATATCTTTCTTTTTGTTGCTATTTTTGTTGCTTTGCGCTTATGAAAACCCAGCAGAATACATGTTGACTGAGCTATCAACTCTTTGCAAGCACGCCTTCCTGCACATACACAAATGAACCCCAGCCTTGCCAGTTCACCAGGTGTTACCGCCCATCTTCAGCCCTTTCTCTCTCCAACAACCCCCCGCCATGCATGGCAGAAAATTTCTCTCATCAACTACTAATCACAGCTACGCATTCTGGGACAACTCTCCAGCAACAGAAGGGCTGGGTGAAAAACCAATTAGCTAAGCATTTTGGATCAAGCACAGTTAGTTGCACAAACAAAAGACACTCGGTGTTCAACGTATCCGAAGCACCCACACACTCTCAAACCTGACTGTGAGGGAAATTAATTTAGCTGTAGAAATAGGAAGCGCAATCAAACATTATGCCTCTCCTCTATCTCACTTACTAATAATAATGCAACAACAAATACAAAGACACAAGAAGGTCTGAAAAAGAAAAAAGAGCTATTGTGCATGAAACGAAACAAACGAGACAGAGAAGGATAGAGCGAG
The DNA here is from genome assembly GCF_963576455.1 of Neolamprologus multifasciatus. Lineage (NCBI taxonomy): Eukaryota > Metazoa > Chordata > Actinopteri > Cichliformes > Cichlidae > Neolamprologus > Neolamprologus multifasciatus. The sequence continues at coordinate 20,670,002 of NC_140456.1, read as the reverse complement.
AGGGAAGGAGAGCTGTTTCTCCTGGCTCTGCAATCCTTACCATCTGTGAGGGTTTGGAAGCACATCTTGCTGCTGTATTTGCCAAAGCCAGCCACAGTCCGCGCGCGCACCTGTACCACATAGACTGTACCCGGCCTGAGGGCCTCCACACGCGCTGTGTTAGTTTGGCTCCGCAGGATAGTGGAGTTAATCTCTGCATGGTCCTGAAAAGAGCAACGATCACAGGCAGCAGGTTAGAGATAATGAGAAGATGTCAGAAGATGAAAGGATTAAATCACACCATTCAGAATTCAGAAAAGTCCAGTGTTGGTAAGTTTGAGTTAAGCTTTGCTAAGTTAAGCTAAATTTGCTGGTAGCATAAGTCACTGATACAACAACCAAGTTTATGATGGAATCACGTATTCTGGTAATAGTAAGGAGAAATGGTCCCGAATTTAAAAGAAATTTTAAGTCGCATGTTACAGGAAATGCACTGTGCTTCTGATAAACATCAGTGACAGAGAAAGAATAGAAGTCGATAGTAGAGAAGAGTAGATAAACAACAGACAGGAGCGACGAGGCAAAAGCTCTCCTTAAGGCTTCGGTGTGAATGCAGTGGTAATATGTTTGTACTCCATTTTTTAAAAAGGCTTCAACCAGTTTGAACTTCAAATAAAATTTCAAACCACGACAGAGCGCGTACGCAGTCTAAAACACACTGTGTAAAATATAAAAGCATTTATACAGTTACACGCATGCACAATATTGTAATTAAAGGCAATCGTTTCTTGCGGTTTACAAAGAGAAATTGCTACGTCAGAACATTAAAAACGCCACTGCGTGGTTTGTCGCTTGTGATGGGCTTTATGAGGTAATTTAATTACTGCAAGAAGTTTGAACATTTGATCCTCAGTTTTGTTCTTTGAAGTGGGTTTGCTTTTGTTGATTTATTTTTATTTTTTTATTTTTTCAGTCCAATTCCTCTGAAATTCCAGTAAGTATTTTACTTGTTTATGAAAAGGAATGGCTTAAAAATTCTTGCACGTCCCATGCAACATTCAATATAAGGTGTTTCCCCTCTATTTTTTGTATTGATTTTTGAATTGAAATATCCTTTTAGGATAGAAATCCAGTGGTGAAATCCAGCTTTTGTCAGCTGAGACAACTGGCAAAAATAAAAAACATTCTGCAGAAAGGTCGCTTTGAAAGATGAATCCATGCTTTCATCACAACTCGGTTGGATTAGTGTAATTCTTTATATGTTGGTGTCGTATTCAGCTGGTGCAAAATGCTGCAGCCTGACTTTTAACTGGACCACGGAAAAGAGAGCATATTACCCCTGTTTTATCCTCCCTGCACGGGCTGCCTGTTCATTTTAAAATTATTTTATTTGTTTTTAGGTGACTAAATGGCCTTGCTCCGCCCTACCTCTCTGAGCTGCTGCACTTGCACTGCCCTTCCCCGCCTGTCCCCCCAGGCTCAGAGGGGACAGGGCTTTCGCCATAGCAGCTCCCAAATTGTGGAATTCATTGCTGTTTCTTATTAGACAGGCCTCTTCACTGCTAATCTTTAAAATTTGTTCTTAAGATCCACGTCTTCGGCTTGGCGTTTAACGCAGTTTGTATATTATTATTTTTTTATCCTTTTGTTTCACTCATGTTTAATCCTATCTTGTATTCTACTGATGCTTTTATTTTGTGTTGTAGTATCAATTCTGTTTATTAATTCTGTTTAAATGTTTATTTATTTATTTATTCTGCGTACTTTTATTTTGTAGCACTTTGGTCAGTGGGAGCAAAATATATAGAAATGAGGGGTGGCTGAAGATTTTTGCACATTACTATATTTTCACTCTTACAGAGGCAGTCTGCAGTCTGCTGCAGTGTAGTCTGGGACTTGCTTTAGGTATCTGCTATTGTGGATCAGTAATGACTATGGCCTGTCACCTTCCCATAACCCAGAGTGAATATGACAGCCAGAAAATAAGACTGCACCTACACAACCCCCACCACTGCAAGCTGCTGATAGCTAGATGCTGACAGAGGTAGAGAAGGAAAAGGGCAGCTCAATGCAAACGGGCCAATTTCCCTTGAGTTAGTAGTGCAGTGTAAATATAGGCAACTTTTTCTTAAGTGTAATGACTAAACTCACGTTTAATGCTAAATAAATACTTCCAAAACATGTACGAGTATGCAGAGAAAACTTGAGAAAAAAAATTGACAACACTGTGGAGTAGAAAAAAAAATAAAGGTAGAGAGGGAGGGGGGAGATGTTAGGAAGCGATAAGAAACTCGAGGCAGAAGGAACCCACATCAAAATCATTATCCAATCTTATTGGTGTAATTGAATCATTCCAGTTGCTCTGTCATTGAGCAGACGAGGTAAACACAGCTATGAAATCTGCCCCCCCACATAATAATGTGAGCAATCACATTAACTCTTATTGGACACTCTGAGCTTGATGAAGACAAATGTTTGGGTCAGGGATGGGAGAGCATCACACCAACAGGCTTTCGCTCTATCTCTGAGAGAAAAGAGATATTTATAAACGGAATGCTGGATGTAACTGGTTTAGAGAGTTTAATCATTTCGCAGACCTTTTGTACATCAGATCACACAAACTGTCATTTCACCAGTGTGCTGCATACAAATACTTGTGGAACTTGACTTCAGAGGAGCAGCTTGTGCATTTGAAAGAGGTGCGAAACACAAGAAGCCCCACGAGAGACTGAAACCCTTGTCACCTATTCATCTGGTCCAAGATATGGTTCAGTGCACGCAGACCACTTGGGTCAAGATTTGCCTATTCCTGCTTATCAGTCATCGTGAATTTCTCTGAATCACACCCCCATCTGCTGAGCTTGAATGGGGGACAGGTGAGCAGACAGATGGCAAATCGCCAATGGGCAAGCATCCCTTGGGGGAGCCCCAGCTAGCAATGGCCCTTTCATGCTGCCTGTCAAATGGGGATTATGTGACACACACACACACACACACACACACACACACACACACACACACACACACCTGCTACTTAAAACGAGCTGGCATTTGGCACTCCAGCAGGTTAGGAGATAACCAATGAAAGCCCATGCCAGGAGGGACTTCCAGGCATGAGAGGTCCTCCCCTGCTGCCAGTCAAATGAGGATTAGGAGGACCACACCCATACTTGCTGAATAAAGACAAAGTTGCAGGTGGGAAGGCAGATGGCAGAGCAGCCAATCAAAAGCGTTGCCAGGGGTGACAGAGAGTAAGCAATATGGGAAGTTTGGGCTCTATGACATGTAATAAAATCACCGAAACACACTTAGCGAGGCAACTCTCTCTCATGAATATGGTTCACAGATTTAATCGATTCATTTTGTTCGATGTTTCTTGTTGTTAATTCGGACTGTTGTTAATACATGAGCACATGTCTATTAATTATAATCTACCCCCTACATGACAAACATAAAGTAGTGACACTCCATATATTTGGATGTTTTAATTGAAGTTCTTATGGAGAATCTATTATGTTCATTACAATTATTGTATTACTACCAGAGCAATTATAATTGTATTGGTATTAAGAGACTGTCACTTCTTTCTTTTTTTCAAATTCCAATACACACCCAGTTGCTCTTCTAGTGCCAGTTTTCCTCCATCCTTTCACTTCTGGAAATTTGTATTTTTGTGTGACTTTCTGAATCAAAACTATTCCTCTTGTGGGTCTGTTATAGGTGATAGTCATGTAAGACTATTTAAAAAAAAGCCTGATTTGACTTCACTTCACTTGGTCTGCAAAAACAAACAAACTATGTGTACATAGTTTGTTTGTTTTTAAAAAACAAAAACAAAAACAAAAAAACACCAAAAATGGACAGCATGGCTCCTTGGCACAGAGACAAACTTGGTAGTACCATGTGTCTTATTGAAAAGCTCACACACATGGGTGCACTCACACGCGCACATAAAGAGAAAGATGGGGAGTATATAAGACAACATTTTGATATTTGAAAAAAAAAAACCCCTCTTCTATTAATGTTCCCAATTAAAATGTATTGCCTAAGGTTGGGAAAAACCACTTTAGTAGGGGGCAACAATTTAAATCTCAGAGAGTAGATAGTTTTTATTTCCAAATGCAAATAATTACCACCGCCTCATGAATTCTAATCTAAAAGGAAAATGGTAATTATTTTTAAATTGTAAAATAGTCGTGATAAAAATACGACATTAAAGACCCCCAATGTCTCTTGATAATTTTGTGAAGTAAAGAAGTTAAACCAGTATAAGAGCAAATTCTATCCCCACACAAAAAGGGGCTCGCATTTGTTTTTCGTTGCGATTCTGCAAAGCTGTATGTTTAACACTAATGAGGATGGTAAAGGACAAGCAAGAAAATTCAATTTATCTAATGTAAGTTTCAAGGGAAACCTATTTGTTTTTGCTCTTTGAGTTTTTCTTGTTCTTTGTAGGCACCTTTTCTTTTTCTCTTTGTATGCATTCCATTCACCTGGAGACCTACAAGAAGGCTTCGGTAAGTGAGTAGGGAGACAAACAAAGAGGGAGAAAAGAAGAGAGTGCGCTCTTGCTGTGGGACTGAGGGAGTGCTGCATAAGTTCCAATGAGAGAAAAAAAAGAAGAAGAAAAGAAAAAGAAAACTTTTTTTTAGTGTGTGTGTCCATAAAAGTGTTGCAGTTGAGACAAAGGAATAACATGCATTCCCAATTACTTCTTCTGAGGACCTTTTAATTATATGTAAGGTGAGATTTGCAGTAAGACTGCCCCCCAAAAAGTTGTAAGTCTTAATGGTCAGTATGTTGCAGATCATAGTGACATGCCATAAAACTTGCATTTGCTCTCGAATTTGTCACACCGTAGCATGACAGTACTGCTGTCATCCAGAATGGATACACCTGGACTGCTGCCGCCACACGCAAACACTGACACTCGCTCACACGCAGATCCCGGCACACGCGCGCACACACACACACACACACACACCCTCTCTCTGACACCAGCAGAGCAATCAGTAACCAGAGCCGGTGGCTGCTCCGCTCCAGCCTTAATGGAGGGCCTGACCTCCGCTACGCTGCGTTATTTCCACCCTCCCCAAATTTTCAGGCAACCAGAGGAAAAGGGGTCTGAGAAAAATGGAGAGAACGAGAGCATGCGATTCTACTTTTTCTCTACAAATCTTCGATTCATTTAATCTTGCTTCCCAATTTACAGAGTCCCGAGACCGCTTACTCTGGAATGAGAAGGTAGGTTGAAGAAGTGAGCGAAGCCTGTTGAGAGAACAGCCTCCAGCATTTTCTTGAGGTTTCAAGTGAAATTGTCAAAATGCAGTCATTTCCAACAGCTTTATATATGTAGCTACAGCTTAAACTGCAGTTCTACTATATATGGAAAATTTGGACTTATTCTGCAGCTTTACGATTATCATTACTGTTAACATTTTATATAGCAGTAAATTTTCAGAAATTATAAATATTAAGTTGTTCATTTAGTGATGTTGCTTATCATTAAATGAAATGTGCAATCATACACGGAATAACAGTTCATAAGGCATAAAGAAGAGTTTCTGAGCACCTTTCTGCTTCAACACAGCCTGAACTCTCTTAGCAAAGCTTTCTACTCAGTTTCTTTGGATTCATCACTCCATGAAACCTGTTACCACTGTTTTTCAGTCCAGTTCTTGTGTAATCTGGCACAACTCAGCCTTGTTTCCCCGTTTCACTAAGAATGGCTTCTTGACAGCCACCCTCTCACTCTGACTATTTCTAATGAGACCTCGGCAAACACTAGAAGGATAAACTGAAGGACCAGATGCATCTTTCACCTGAATTTTTCCTCCTACTTTTTAAGAATGTGATTTTCAGATACTGTTCAGCTGCTGCAAATTGTTTTTAGGCCTGCTACGTCTTCTTTTGTCCTGCACTTGTTCATTTTCCTCAGAATATTTAAAGATAAACTGCGCACCATGCCAAGATATGCCAAATTTTCAGTTAATACCTCTGGGAATCACCCTGTTGATGCAAAAAATTTTAATCACTGTCAGACTGTCACTTTTTGCAGATTCAACTAAAGAAACGGGAACAAATTATACGTTTTTGGCGAAGCGCTGCTAGTAATTTAAAAATTGGTTCTTTGCTAAGTTGTCTGTTATGTGTAAACACAACACGGGTTCATCCCTTGAGTTAGTTGCCTTTTTTATGCTTGAATGATTCACAGGTCAGTGTCGAGTAGCTTAAACAAACAAACAAAAACATTCCTCAGAAAATTGTCAGGTACAAGTACCGGTACTGGAAACGAGTGAAAAAGCTGCCACTTATTTCTAAAGCTCAAAAACATTTTAATTTTAGAATAATGTGGCTCGAAACTTTTTCACAGTATTGTATATGGGACATGGGTGCAATTGAGACATTTCTTTCCCAAAAGCAGTTATTTTAAAATAAAAATAAAGAAGGAAATACCCAAAGATCTGTGCAAACATTCTGCTTCACTGACTGCATGACTACATTTTTTTAGCAGTTCCAGCGAGTGACTTAAAGCAGACATGCTTTAAGCCTGAGTCCTGTAGCTCTAGCAGACAACCTTATGAACCAATGTTTTTTATGGCCCCAGAGGGTGTCCTGGTGGCTCAGCAGACAGCATCACAGAGCATGTACTTTTCCTTGCATGTATATCCCCCTTTAAAAATGATCAAGAACCAGTCCAATCACTGTTGCATATGACATTCTGTATTGCACTGTCACAGAAAAAACAAAACAACAAACAATCAAACCTGCGTACAAGAACTAAACTTGTATCGAACAAGTACTATGACAAGGTTGTGAGAGAAGTAGATCATTCCTTTATGAACAACCTGAAGTATTACTCAACACAAAATGTGACAATGCCATGCTGTTAGAGAACTTGCCATTGTCAGTGAGTATATGTGGCTCCCGGGGAGATGGAGTTTGCAGAAGGACAGCTCACGCTTTGCTGTGCTAAGGACTAGCTGACTGTGGCAGGCACACTGAGAAAATCAACTCCATAACCATAACAGTGTGACTACTCTCATATTCAAAAGGCCACGTCATCACTTTACAGCAGAATGGGCAAGAAAGCAAGGAAGATAAACACACGAGAAAGCCACGCCAAGGTTTGTGACAGAGAGAATCTACATGGCATTACGCACTTATGTGCATAGGGAAATTTAACAGGCTGGGAAATTACACTTCAATCCATTTAGCTTCATTTGATTCTTTTGGCGAAAACTTCAACCACCTGCACTTTTGGTTGGTTGGTGCTTAATCAGGCATAAAAACACATCTACACTGACACTTTGGACAGCCACGGCTGGCTGAAGAAGTGTCTGTTCAGAACCTATAAAAAGCCGCGTCAGATCCAAAATACAGCTTGTCAGAAGAGGACCACCGTAGTGGAAATCTCATCTTCACAGCCCAGTGTGTCACAAAGCAATCACTCTGACTCTCCTTCTGTGTCTCACTCAGAGTCACACGGGGAAGTATTTTTCCAGATAGACACAAAAACATAGGGGTATATGTAGGTGCATTAAGACTGAGTCAGACAGGGTCGAGTACAACCTCTCTGTCACCTGAGCTATCCCAGTACAATTAGCAACCTTGTCCTTGTTAATTCACTAATTTGTGATTACGCAGTGCTCGTCTATTTGTGTGAGGATGCACTGCATAAACATCAATAGGATTAGGTTTCATTGATATTCATGAGCTAATGGAGGGGGGCTGTATAAGTGTTATTTACACGACACTAAGCTGTCTGGCAGATAAGGTTTCTCAGGGCCATCGCAATCAGATTCAATTTCATGACCTGTGCAATGCCAGAGGGGAAAACAGCAAGCGCCACAGCTAATATTGGATAACTGAGTTTCCAACTGCAAACACTATTTAAAAACATGATTGTTGTTCTCTCTGATAGAAAATGCTAAATGTGACAAAACTATTCTAAGGTGGGATTGTGAATATTGATCGCAAAGCCTTAGCCAAAATGAGTTTGTGCGAAGTAAATAACTCAACACAAAAAGAATTAAAAAAAAAAACATTGATAAAACTATATTGATTTTTTATCTTTTATTTGAAAAGCAGAACATGAGTGAAGGTGCACCAAATCTTAGCTTAGGATGACAAGGACTGGAGAGAGAAAAAACAAACTGCACAACCAACTTTGCTATATCCATCGATCAGCTTGAGGAGGACAAACAAGGACCCAAACAAAAAAGCTAAAGTCTCCAATCTCTCAGTATCATTATGTTCAAGGCCTTGGGAAAAGCCTACAGGTCAATACTTGTGCAGCATAGGCTCCATGGGGTAGGACTGGCGACTTAATAAAGCAGACGTATTGTGTGTGAGCAGACGGGTCGATGTGACTCCCTCCAGATGCAATGCATTTTCACAGTGGGACAGGTTGCTGCACTACGCAGAGTGGGCCTGGAGCAGAGGTCAAACTATTCGCTTCATCAGCAGCCGAAACCAAAGAACAGTGGGAGAGGCAGAGTGAACACAGCGAAAGAACATATTATCAACCCAGGGGGACTCAGCTCAGAGATATCAAGGAGAGCTTTGGTTTTTGGGCGGATTTATATGCAGTTGAATATGCAGAGTAGGCGACACGAGTAAAAGAACTTCAGCCATTACAGAAACACACACACACACACACTTACCTTTTCATAGTAGCGCAGCTCGTAGTCGAGGATGATGCCATTTGGCTGTTCTGGTTGAGGCCATGAGAGTGTGAAGCTATTCATGGTGGAGCTGATTTGGTGCATGATAGGAACTATTGAAGGAGCTGGAGGAGACAGAACGAGTAACACAAAATTAGTGCATTTCTATAATAACTGGCTTTAATTACACATTTTTCTCGCCCACAAGTGTTTGTTGGTTGTAGGTGGTTATTCAAAAACACTCAAATTCAAGATAATTAAACAGATTGGTGAGCAAGGGTAGCAACTCTGGGTTGTAAGTCTGACTAAACAGCTGAATTGCTCAGTTCTGTGCATGTTTGTCTGTCCTCAAGGCTCAATTTCATGAAACCTGGAGGTGAAGTTAGAAAATGTGGCTTCAAATGCAGAGCGCTTTCTCTAAGGGGATTTGCTTTAGTGCATTTAGTTCAATAATTCAATCCAAATACTTTCAAACATGATGGTCTATGTTTTAAAAAATAGTGCACTTTTGAATTCTGTACATGTGCAAAAAAAACATCACGCTGCTGCACAAATACAAACTGAACTATTTCACCATTAGTATGCTTCTCAGAATCCGAGCGGCTTAAACAGTGCAACTGCCTCTCTCATTAGTAAGCAGGTAAGCAGCTGAGTTAGAGCGATTAGGCCTGCTCTCTGCCATATTCTGGCACCGCAGGACCAAATATAAACTGGCTTTAGCCAAAACAGATCTGCCAATTTTGGCCGAGATTTGTGGGCGTGGACTTGGGCCGAGCGAGCAGGACTCTGGCTACCAGAATGGTCCATCACCACGAGCCTGGCAAGCGTCCCGCTACCATTGTGTTAGATTTTGTCCGCTGATGGGCAGAGAATTCAGGAGCATGAGTGTAGCCTCTACAGGATGCACTGGATCAATTCTCCCTTTTCTTTCACAACTACTCATTCACACAGTTGTGTTAACTTAGACTTAAAAACTTAAATATCAACTTGTTTTCATTTCTGTCATTATTAAATTTCATACACAATTTATTTCCTGAAAATTCAGTGAGAGTATAGGTAGTAAAACTAAATAAAACAGACACTGAGTGTCTTTGCTACCTTTGGGTCATCAAAAAAAATGAAAATATTGCACATTTTTATACTGATCAATCTTATGTTCTGTAAAAATATTTTTACATTAATTCACAATTTGCATCACAAGTTATTGTGAGGACTGCAGGGGCGTATTACAGTGATAACACTGTAAATACAAGTTATTACTTTTGCCTTTAAAGAAAAAAGCACTTAAAGCTTAAAATCATTAAACTGATGAGACAAAATTATCATACTTGGCCACTTATTCATTCAGGAAATTGAACCATTATTATAAATGAGTGAGTCGTAAAGTATGTGACCCCACAGCAGTGAATTTAAAGCCAGATGTTTTCATTCAGTGAGGTTTGAGTAAAAAACATTGACTGATCAAAATCTGGTCATTACAAAACCATCAGCTTCGAGGGAAATTGTGCATTTTCTGCATAAGCAGCTGTTACGTCCAACATAATACATACTGAAAATAGATCCAGTAGAAATCACTTTGCATTTTATATTATTCATTTAATCAGTGTTTGTGTTATTAAAGAAAAAGTCTTGGGACAATTTATGAGTTTTCTCTTTTTCATTTAGTTGAGTTATATACAAATAGATTGTGTTTGTTTGATTTCTTGTACACTTGCTTGTTGCATTTGAAAAGGTGAGGCCTGTAAAACCCTTACTGGCTTCTTTCCTATCATGCATAACAGTATTTGTATCTTCTGCTCAACTGTGTAAATAAATATGAAACTCGTGCATTTCATATTATGATTAATAAATGCAGACATCTTGGTAATGGTTTTTGGTTTTTTTGTTTGTTGTTGTTTTCACTTGCAACAGTATACTCTATTATTAGTGATATCAGTATCAGTGATGTCCTAGTGAACCAAATTATAGAGCAGAAAGGGGAAAAAAGCAAGCTTTGCACCCAGCCAGTATATTCAAGACGGAGTCAATACAAGCAATGCCCCTGTTTGCATATGAACTGCATCTTTTTCATGTAATGAAACCCTTTAAAATCAAATCACTGTGGTACCGTGATTGTTTTGACCCAGCTCCACCGTATATTCCATCCTTCAGCCCAAGTACACCTGAACGCACACACACGGGCTGTCAATTAACCCCGACAGTAAGCAATTTCCTGCTCATCTCATATTTTTTTTGCCCTCTTCAACTGTCATACCGCTATCATCTGTGCTCCTCTTCATGCTTCACATGTTGCTCGGAGATTGTATTATAAATAAAACTTGATAAAAACTTGCGCTGTGTGTGCATGCCGAAGTGCCTGCGCTTATGTTTGCGTGCTCTTACAACTCTGTGTCATATATTTGAATTTAAGTTAGATGAAAGTCTAAGAAGACTTTTTTTTAATTCAAGATAAGACCTCTGTGTGAACCAGAGCGGGATCTGATCAGCTGCAAGCATGTTTTTAATCTATATGGACTACAAGTGTGAAGTAAAATGAATTGAACTGAAATTAAATTGAATCCTATTTTTACCGTTTAAAATAAAAAAGGTGTCACATGCTGATGCGGTGTCCCTCAGGCTGTCTTACTGCTTAGTATTACTTCTTTTACTATTTTTGTCACTGCTGTTATTTAGCGAATCTGTGTCGTGTTGTTGCTGACCACAGTATCTAAGCTACTTTTGATTTTTCTTACTCCCGTTTGTAGTATTAATGTATGTAATCCCATTAAGACTTTAAATATCACAAACAGTGTCACATCGACTGTAAGCTTTGGGGGTTTTCTTTCTTTTGGTCCACATGGGACCCATTTTGCCTTCCTCTGGCTGGAGCTTACTTTCCAAAGGTCTGGAATTCTGTGTGGAAAAAAAACCCAAACGAGCCCAGAGCAAAATGAAATACTACTTCAGGTTTCAAGAAAGACAGGACAGAAGAGTCTCATTGTGCTTCTGCCTGGTAACAGATGGAAAGAATAGCTCAAAGAATCAAGCCAAAGGCTACCACAATGTCTTTTCATGCCAGATATGTCTGATTTAGACTTCTGCGGGAAACCTACGTCGCAAGCAGAAACCCTTTTTAACACTAACCTTCCACATAACCTGACACGCACCTCTCGAGAAATGTAAATACACGTCAGGTCGATGTGACCTGTAACTATTGTAATTGGCCAGTGTAGCGCCATTGAATCCTCCTATTAAGACCGGATACCCAGAGGGGGAAAAAATGTCCCAACATTTCGTGTTTTTTCTATACGCTTCCAGCACGGTAATTAATGTGGAACCATACACACGCATAAATGTAGCCAACCATGTCTGCGACAATGTAAGTTATGTCATAGGCTCTATAAAGGCTCCACACAGAAGTCTGAATCAGAAATTAGGGGAGGATTAAAAGAAAACGGTAAAGATTTGATTACTTGTGCTGTAATGGGACGGATCAGTCATGTGGCAATGGAGCTGCTGATAGGCTATTACCTGTGACACGATCAATCAGAGCTGTGCTTGGACACTGAGGCCACAAAGTTTAATATTTCAATTTGTAACATGCGGAGAATTATGATATAATAACATATATGTAATAATCACATTTTGTTTCAGCTGGATTTGGCATCGAAGCAGCAATAAGAAGCCAAGCCCTCTTTATTTAGCTGTCTTTGTGCTGCAGAGAGTGCCGCAAGGACTACGGCACAAATCACAAGGCTGCAGTAACTGAAGCCTGTGCTGCAAAGTGAAACAGTGAGCATATGCTGCATTTTACTTTGCACATCCATATATCACATTGTAGATACAGTAAATCTGTTTAAGCTGTAAAGTTGCATTCATTTGCACAGAAATAACACAAAAGATCAGAAAGTTTAAGACACAACTTAAAACTTTATTTTGACCAAACATGTAGTTGCTCTTTCACAAATTTGGAGCTGCTGAGCATCAGACTCTTAATAAATGATGCACCAGGATGTGTTTTCTTATTTCTGTAAAATGCATCAATCTGTGATCCAGGAGGAAACTTTTCTTTTTAAACAAAAGCAGCACAAATTATTCAATAAAAAATTAGACTGCTTAGCTTTAATGCACAAATCAGTTTCTGTAATGACATACATAAATAAGCCCCAGATTTAACTCCATCATCATAAAGTAATTCAAGCTGCTATAATGGACTCTAATTAAAAGTTAAAGGATGAATTAAACCAGAGTTACTCATCAAGCCAATTTGTGAAGACACAAGCGACTTTGATTATAAAATATATTCTGCCTACTGCTCATGTAAGTTCAAAGCCTTGGTGTTTCATATAGTCCTGGAAAGAAATCCCCACCCCCATGTTTTCAGGCATAAATACAGCCCCACACAAGCCCATGCTCTACATTGTGCGCCTATCGGCCACTTGGCTCTAGGCCTGCTCGCTGAGGCCTAGTCATCACTCCACCTGGTCTCCACTCACATCTTGCTGAATAACTCCTCTGTTCAAAAGGCAGCAAATGGCACCCTCTCTCAACTAAGTCATCTTTTTTATCACAGTCCTTGGTGATTATTCCATTTCTTTTGCTTCTCTATGTACTTCACTCTTACATAAGCATTCAAGTTATAGTAGGGAATAAAAACCCTCTGACCTTTTTACATGTGTTTGCATGTAAATCATGTTTTCTAAGAAAACCAAAGTTATTCGACAGCTTCTCCAGCTTCGACTGGGGTTAGTATTTCTTGATTTGAATGTCACATAATTTCGTAAAATGTAAATGTCGAACAAATGAATAGGCTCTGTTTATCCTGTCAGTGTGAATGGATTTTGTTCCGTCTGCCTCTCTTGGCTCTCACCTCCTGCCCCCGCCTTTCCTGCTCCTATACCCTAGACAGAGAGTGTAAGGGCTAAGCTTCACCTCAGTGCACTTCAGCCTCTCTGCTTCTCAGGCTAGTTCACGCTCCACTGACCAGGGCTAGGGCTGCCTGGGCCGCATTATCAATTACCGGCCACAGGCACACACTGTTCCTGACAGACCCCAGGGAGGGGCACTCCACGCAGAAATTACTGCAGCAAAAAAAAAGAAGAAAAAAAAGAAGAAGAGGGGAGCCCTGAGTCCTTGTCCCAACCAAATTCATACAGAAAAACAATGAAATTCTTTTTTCTTTTTTTCCCAGCGATTCAGGTGTTGTGCATCACTGATGGCCAATTTGGAGGAACAACATCCAATCAGAGCCTTTTATGTTCATTAACTAGTGCCAGAGGAACTCATACAGTACAAGAGCTGAGATGTTCTTGTTATTACTCCTTTAACCGATTTAGTTTGGCATAACTAATGCAGTTGTTGTTTCCCAAAAGCACAACACAGACTCTCAGTGAACTCAAACATCAGCTCAACTGGAATATTGTGATATTTACATGTAGCCTTATAATATACATTTCCACTACCCTCTCTGAAGAGGAGAGGGGATTTTATTTTTTAAAACAGCTGTGTCCCACTGGACATACTGACTGTGCTCGGAGAAGAAAAGCAGAACAGGAAAAAAAAATCATGTGCACATGTATGTGGGTCCTACCAGGCTACGTGTGAAGAGCCTGTCACAGACAATGTGTCGTGCCTATATGAGGGTGAGGTTCAGCCCAATGAAGCACCGCTGTCCCCACCAACTGCGTCCCCCACTGTCACCATGGGATGATGATGGTGACAGTGATTGGTGACTGTGTCCTGCACTCCTCCCTCCCCCCTCCATCCTTCCCATCCCTTGCTCCTGTGCTCCACTTTTATCTGGCCTCACTCGCAGCCCCTGGCTTTTAATGCAGAGCTCGGCTCACCATTAATCAAAGTCAAAGCCTCCAAGCTTCTGACTTAGACAGAAAGAGAGAGAGAAAAGAAGGAGGGACAGAGATGGGCCGGGACAGAAGCACGAGACAAAGTGATGAAAGAATGAAAAGCTTATTTTTTTTTTTCTGCAACTAATCAACAGTAGAATATAGATGAGGTGAAGCACCACTTTGCATGTGTGCCACAAAGCTGAGGCTGTGGTTTCGCAGTGATTCCTCCAGCATGAAGTTGGTATAACTCTAATGTTAAACAGGAATGGTCAAAACTACTGCAGAGATACCGCGACTTTTAGTCTTCTTGGAAAAAGATCTGAAATCTTACATTTCCACAAAAAAGGTGCATATCATCCATCTTTGGAAAGTCCCTCGAAAGCTATAGTAGAGATTACATAACTGTTTCCACAAGGTCAGAAATGCTGCCTCAGACTAACAAAGTAAAGTTAATGTGTAAAAAGTGTGAAGCTCCCTTTGAATTATTAGTTAAAGGCTATTTTCTGTATCTTGTACAAGGCAGTCAAATTGTTTTATAAGGTCAAACTCAAAATGAGAATAAAAGTTTCCAGTCTCCTTTCTTCCTATGTGGCCTTTTTCTCATTAGAAACAGACTGAGATGGCTATACAAGTCCCTCGTATTCACATTTGAATTCCCGGCTAGAAATTCCTGCTCTGCCTCAGTTAGTATATGACAGAACAGAAAGTTATACTAGAATTCGGAAGCAGATCTTGTACCGCAAACCCCTTCAATTCTGTGAAAAGGGGGGGGGGGGGGGGGAAGCAAACAAATACATATAAACATATTCGTTGCCACATGTACAAGTTGTTCCTTGTGCACTCGTGTTCTGTTTTTCAAGATGCTACTGAACTGTGAAGCCTCTTAATAGCAACTCAGTGTCTCAGATGAGGGAAGCAGCCTATGTTGCCGTGCCTCTGTCAAAGGCATAGGTTCGACTGCCTTCCACCTTATTATCAGGGGCTCAGAGGGCCAAGCCAGCCATGACTACATGGTAATGGGCCTCTCTTGAAAATCTTAAAGAGGGATCAGTTCAGCGCCAAGGATTTCTGTCAAGGAACCATGGTTTGAATTATTTTTAAAATCACATTATACGTGGACGATTCCAAACATAGGAAAAAAAATGAAGCACACACACAAGAAAAAAAAGAAGAAAATACCACTTCACACAGGAACAAGCGCACACAGAAACACAAACGTATGCTTACTTAAAACATCACATAGAGACATCAGAACTGACAAGGTGGCTCAGTGGCATCAGAACCGACACTTTTATTTTTTTCCCCGCCTGCAGCTAATACCTCATTTTCTGGATCCAGGGACAGGATCCAACAGTTATGGGAACAGACATTAAGTGAAATAAAAATGGCACACTGGAGAGAGCCTCAAGACCCGTTTAAGATGATGAAGCTCTCAGACACCCTAAATCTTACACAGTGAGTGTAAAGCAACAAGAAACAAGGCAACACCCCAAAACAAATGGAAAGGCTGTAAACTGAAAAGACATAATGAGCAGTGTCTCCATGGACATGTTTGCCTAACATCTCATTGGGTTTTAGAACCCCACAGATGGCAGCTCTCTTTAATTCATCTGGTTGTTTGGATTTCAGTCTACTGCACTACATCTTAGTATCTTAAATGCAACTCGCCCAGTCAGACTTGCCCATAGAAGGCTCAGGATAGTAGTGTTTGCATTTCTGTGGGAATGGCTCTCCAAACAGCAACTAAGTGGAGGAGGATTGTTTGTAGATATACTCGGCGTTCTGTGGTCTGAGGGATTGTTGGCACATAATCTAGGTCAAGAAGGCTGTGCTAGTAAGATCAGAGAAATGTTGGGTATTAGCTCCATAAAACAGCACCAGTCAAGAGGCTTTTGGATATTTATTTCATGAAGTGTTCACTAAAGCCCCACATAACAATTCAGGGAACAGAGTTACCACATTTGAAAAAGTTGGAATAAAAAACCCCAACAAAAACACTTTGCTAGCAGCACTTTGTACAAGTTAACTGCCCAGGATGGGATAAATGAGGGAACACGGCTAGCACAGTGTAGTATTCACCACACATTTATGGTTTTACTGCCCATATATATTTAACTCTGTGGCGATATTGTATTCAACTAAATCCAAAAGAGAGTTTCTTAATCTTTAAATTAAACAACATACAGTAAAAGCTATTATCCAGTGGGCAAGATAGATAAATATGACTAAATTCAGGCCAGGCTTGAATGATGGTCTTAACGGGGGCAGTATATAACCTGTGTGTCTTTATTATTATATGTGTGTGTGTGTGCGTGTTTGTTTCCTGGAGAGCAAAGGCTGTGAATGAACTCCTAAATCACACTATTGATCAGCCCTTCCTCCCAGACACACGCTGGGATCGAGGGCAGTTAAATGGCCTCTTTGGTGATTCACACTAAATCCCCTTACCCCCCTCCCCCACTATCCTCTCCTTTTCTTCTACTCCTCCACAGTCTCCCCTTGCTCCCCTCAACCTTGTCTTTTCATAGCCAGTTCATGCTACAGCCATCTAAATACTGCTGCATACTGTTTTCTGGATACCGTTGGTTTACCGTAATCACACGACTATTTATGGTAAACCCAAGTCGAAATGAAAATGCAAAGACCACCAACACAAGTGCAAACTTTTATCATGATCACTTGAACACATATCCCCTCACAGGTTGTTATCAGACCAGAAAGGCAATAACGTAACACTGCCCTTGACAAACAGCCTATATTTCACAGGTAGGCTCTACTTATCTTCTAAATTATATATTTTATGGTGTTATTTGTAGTTTAGAATCAGGGAAATGTAAATTTTTGCTATCAATGCCTGAAGTGTGAGTGAGTGTGAAACTGATAAAACTGTCTTTTTATTGCTTTTCCGTGACCTGAAACTATATCACTGGCCGTACACTTTGGAGTCATGTTAAGGTGCAGTGCTGTATATGGATATAAAGGCTATAGTTTAAGATGGTCTTCAAAAAGTTGATCCTTTAGTGTTAAATTCAATCCGCAAGACCTCACGACAACTATGGATTGTATAAATAAGTAAGCAATATGTACATTTTCATTGCAAACATGGAAATTAGCCACCTGTAGCAAAACATGCAAGCCTTACATGTGAAAGATCACTGGTTATATTCTGGGAACTTGTGACATCTAGTCCACTTCTAGTCTAGTCCCTATCAGGTCCCAGTCCCAAATAACCGGAAGGGTTGCATCACGCTGGGCTTCTGGTGTAAAATCTGTTGTGGTGACGCCTTTGGAAAATAAGAGATCAGTCAAAAATACCTTATTGATGAAAACTGCTAACTGCATTATGGATCTCTATGCCAGATCTCTTCTGGCCTACCCAGTGCAGGGTGATTTGTCCATTGATCAGTATAAACATCTTGCTTTTTATTTGTTCTAATAGCTTTTACTTTATGGATAATGTTTAGCAAAGCCACAAATTCATACAACTGGGAATACTCTCATCGATTAAGACTCTAGAATCTGCTGAGGCAAATTTCCACATCCTCATCTGTGCACTCTGGTTCAAATAAATATGGCCAACCTTGAAGCCAAAGTGACTCGCTACCTAACTCATAGAAGATTTAGCTGCTTAGTTTCCAGAAAGTCAACGCATAGTTTGCACAGTCACATAACCACAACAACCACCATAAAACAGAAAAATACCAACTTGAAATAAACTGGTCAACAACTGATTTTATATGTTCCTCGAGGCTAAGATGTAGAGGATACAAATGCTTGTTACATTACTCAGTCACACTCCCTGCACAAATAAACAGCTGTGCACACAAATAAGGTTTAGGTGTTATTTTCTATTTCATTTAGAGATCGCCATCAGAGGGAGTTACTTTTCCCTTCGCATAAGCTGGGAAATTTGCCAACAGAAACTGTTGCACATTTGATTGACTTTATACTTCATATATTTTAAATTGATTGTAGAGATGCTGGAAACAACAGACTTTTTCATGGATGCATGGAAGTCTGCAGGGGACTTGTGGACACACTTTGATGGCAACATTTAAATTACGCAGACCATCGTGCTTTACTTTACACTGAATTTGTTCATTGAATGTATAAGATGATGTAAGTATTCAATGTTTCTGAAAGTATAAATGTGCTTCACTGCTGCACTGAAGAGTCTTTGGGAATCTAGAACCTTATATCTTAAGGATGTCTTTGTTGTTGTTGGGTGTTTTTTCTTCTTTTTTTGAGCGCATTAACATTTATCCCTTCTGGATACTTCTACATCGTTATTGACCTCGAAAACCCCCCATTGAAGTCAGGAACAGTGCAATTACCTGTCTACAAAGGGGCCATATAGAGCTGGACATAGGCTTGGCAGATTACTAGCAGACACCTCATTACTGCAGCAGACTTCAACAATAGGCCTGGGCATTGCTTCTTCTACATCTATCTGTCAAGTGTACTATTAGTCTGTCAAATGGGGACAGTCAGCACCATTAGGCCACCTTGATAATCAGACCTATTTACTCCCTCATTTTCCTCTTCTTCACTGTCAGTCTTTCAGTCTGGTAGGGGAAAAAAAGCACTCCATTTCTCCATCCTGCCTTGCCTTCCCTCCCACTCATCTCCTGATTCTTTCTCAGACAAAGACAAGTTCAGTTGGTCATTATGTTCCTCAGAGAGTCGTTGTAATCAAATGTGGTATGCCCTCAACCAAGCGGGCCAAATTTAATTTCAAAATGTAGTCCCACACAAAGGAGATCTGGATGAAGCAATTACTATGTCACTGGTCTTTGAGATAAATGTAAAGTTCATTCTACAATTAAAGTAAAACAGGGCTCAACTAGACTTAGTTCGACATTATATATTTTATCAGCGGATGAGAGTATGTATTTGCACATCTTTAGAGGATAGGAAACATGACATGAGCTATCAAAGTGCACGACTGACGAAAGGATCCGTGGACCCAGGCTACTAAAAACTTGTCACTTTCTTCCTTTCGAGACTCAACAATCTTTTTTTTCCACTAAGCAACTCCACTTTATGTTTGTTTAATTCCCCCAAGCTTTGCTTTCTACAGTTCGACCCATCCACAAACAGAAAAACGAAGAAAGCCTCATTTAAATGTTTCACATGGTCAGTATTTGTCCCTTGATAGGTGTTTTTTTGTGTACAAGTCAAAGCTCTACAAAAGCATGAAAAAAATCGCTTGTAGCAAAAAGGACCATCAAAGTCAATATCCTCAACCTGTCATTTCCATTGGATGGGCTTGGCTCCCACCACACAAATCACGCAAGCAAGTACAGAGACACAGAGAGGGAGAATAAGAGGAAATAATACCACCCCGAAGCTAACCATAGCATGGACACATGTGCATCCATGTGAATACACATGGATGTATAGAAACACAAGCTTAAGAAAGTGTCCCCCAATCTGACACTTTAGTGTTGAACAGGGACGAGATTTGAATCTCAATTAGCTGCTACATACCTATAAAGCAAGCTGTGCTCTTTTTGCCCCACAATATAACATTTAACAGGCAGTTTTATCAGTTAAGGAAAGGAAGGGCTAGCAAGAGCATGTATGCATACCTCACCTGAACAATTTTCCTCCATCTTCAAGGCCTGATTATTCACAGAAATAATCTGGAGAAATATGAAATCACAGTAGCCCTGAAGATTCCTAAGCCATGAAGTGTGGCTTCATAATGCACATGATGAATACTCTATTAGGTGAAAGATGATACTCTATTAGGATGAAATGATTCACAGTATTTACAATAATAGGGTATTTGCCATTCCACAAATTAAACTGAAACAGAATGCAGAGTAACCAGAATGTTCAATTCAATTTTTCAATTTCATTTAATTTACAAAGCGCCAAATCACAACAACAATTGCATCAAGGTGCTTTATATTGTAAGGTAGACCCTACAATAATACAAAGAAAACAGAGAAAACCAGAACAATTATGTTACCCCCATGTGCAAGCACTTTGGCGACAGTGGGAAGGAAAAACTCCCTTTTAACAGGAAGAAACCTCCAGCAGAACCAGGTTCAGGGAGGGGTGGCCATCTGCCGCGATCGGTTGAGGTAAGAGGAGCAAGACAGGACAAAAAACATACTGTGGAAGAGAGCTAGAGATTAATAACAGCTATTCTCAAATGAAGAGAAGTGTATAGAGATTGACAGACCACGTGACTTTTGCGCATTGCATGCCGGGAACTCGTGGCAAAACAATCCAAGTACCGCATCAAATGCAAGCATTTGCAGTACCGCAAAAAGTTCATTCTCCGGTTCCAATAAATTCTTGGTTTTTCTTTGCCCCCCAAAAAAGGAATGTACAAAACGAAGGAGAACAATGCCGGTCCGTACAAAGACAGACTTGATGAAAAGTCAAAGAAAAGATACGAGGAAAAAAATCAAAGGAGTGAAAGGGTTACACCCTTGCGAGCACACAGAGTGGACAAAATACATTAGCGTGCTGCCCAACTTTCACCACGCTCATATTTATAATTATACGGTTCTTGGAGTGAGTGCATACACTCATGAAGTTTAGTAACTTCAGGTCACTGCAACAAGCCCAGGTACAGTTTACCGACGGATGGGTACAGGATCTTGAAATGCACCGTGTAGAACGAAAGACCATCGTACCTATCATAAGTTTACCAGTCTCATAAATACACAATCGTTAACCGTTTATTAATAGGACCTTTGAGCTCAATGGTAATTAATTAGTAGTGGAAATAATTTCTGGTTCGCAGAAATTATTGTCAGGACAATTCACTACTTATGCACAATAAACAAAGGAGCATAGCGCGACAATTTCTGTTCAGTGCCAGACTTGCTTGTAACCTATATCACCAATTATGTTATGAAAAATGACGTCTTAACTACTACAAAACACTGACCTTTGTGGAAATGCTTGGGCAGACTAACATGTGAGCTGGAGTGTTCTGGGACGTTATATTTGGTCTTTGAATGGCTGCAATCCAGGCCATCCGTCGCCTCTTTGTTACTTCGGAAACATGGCTCGAACAATTTCTCTTCAACGACGTAATCCGATAACAACCGATCTCTTTACCCGTCTGCTTTCCGTGGCTGTCATGCGACCAGCTATTGCAGTTAATAATACAACAGCTTCTTGCCATTTTTTGTTTCTTTTTATCGCTGTGTAACTGATTTCAATTGAAAGCCTGCGTGGCTAGTACCTCTTGCCACGAGTTCCCAGAATTCTTTGCGGTTTTACCCCTGAATGACGTCACATTTTCAATCTCCATAAACACATAGTGGCTGAAAAAGCTGACTAAACATGAAATACTCAATGCATCATGGAAATACCCCAGCAGCCTAGACCTATTGCAGCGTAATTAAGGGAGGATTCAGTGTCACCTGATCCAGCCTTAACTATATGCTTTAGCAAAAAGGAAAGTTTTAAGCCTAATCTTGAAGCACAAGTAAGCCAGAGAAACATGCTCTCTCTTTCTACTCCTCTGTCAGTACTCTAGCTGCCTAAAGGACCATGAATAATGTAAACAGAATTGGTCTTAGCACGGAACCCTGTGGAACTCCATAATTAACCTTAGTGTGTGAAGACTCTCCACTCTCCATTTACATGAACAAATTGGAGTCTATACTAGATAGATATGATTCAAACCACTGCAGCGCAGTACCTTTAATACCAACAGCATGCTCTAATCGCTGTAATAAAATATTATAGTCAACCGTATCGAACGCTGCACTGAGATCAGGACAAGCACGTCATTTGTAACCTTCACTAAAGCTCTTTCTGGACTGTACTGTAACAGAACACTTACCAAAAGTAAACGGCTAAAATGAAAAACAACATTGATATGGACAGCTTTTTGAATGATCATGGAAGTAAAGGTACTTACCAGCCTGGTTGGTGGTGATATCTATGGAAACATGCTGCGCAGGGTATGGACTCTTATTGCTGACACCATTGACGGCCTGTATCTCGAAGCTGTAGACGGTATGAGCCAATAAGTTGCTGATGAACACCCTGGTCTCGGTCAGGCCCAGCTGTCTAGGAACAAACTCGACGTTGTCATCACAGTGGGAACAGGAACGCCGGTTGGCCTGGCACTTCTTGCACACTATGTTGTAGACGACATCATCACGACCACCCGTCTCCCTGGGGGCATGCCACTCCAGGATCACCGAGGTTTCATTGACGATGGAGATCACATTTCTCGGGCTGGATGGCACGCCTGTAGATATAAAAATTATGAAAGAAAAACTTGAGGGTAAGATGTCATCAGGCTGAAAGAAAATTAACACATTGCTTATAAAGAGGAAAACAAAATAGTTTCATACATTTCTCTCCTTTTACTTTTGTCATTTTACGACAGTCTAATAAATACAAATGCTGGTTTTGAGAGCAACTTGTCTTTTTCTTATTTTTCTTCATCTCGAGCACAATTTGGAATGCTAATTTATTCCATTCACACCCAGAGAGATCATACAGCGAAACGTTTGTGTCTATCAAACATTGGTTATTTAGCAAAATGCAGTGTTGCATGGAGTATTCTTATCCAAGTGGCTCTGGAGATTCACGCTCCCATTCACTCCCTCATAGCCCGCAGCTGGAGCGGAACTTCAAAAACGATATTCAGAAAGAAATCAAGAAATAATGAAACTATTGTTTTGCTTGAGTGGTGGCTTAATATCAGGGTGCAGAAAAGTGCCCTGTTTGGCCTTCTGCAATTGCAGCACAATTCTTTAAGAGTTAAAATCTGTTTAAATGCCAGTGGAGAATAACTCTTAGCTGAGAGACCCTTCGACTGCTCAGAAGCAGCCCTCCCAGATACCAGACAAAGCTTTCCAAAACCCTTACTCGGTGCTCCTTAGGTTAAATGAGGAAGCCCTGCAGAGCTGATCTGGTAGCAATTTATCTTGCATAAAGCCTGACCTTTATCATTATAAGAGAAATTAAACTGACCCATTTCTAGACCAATGACTACAGTGAACCGAAAAATCCACTCAATTCTAGAAAACCTTTTGAGGAATTACTCGACTCGCCTTCTTCCTCTTTTTACTTTATTTTAGCTTTTGACCACGAGCACATACAACAATAAGAATTTTATACAGCACATGTTCATGGAAATGAGGAAAATAGTTACCTCAGTCTACAAAGACACAATTAATTCTTGCCGCAAAGCCACACACACATACTCGATAAGCTAAGTACAAAATGACAGAACACACAAGAGTGGGAATGGCTGTGTTACTTCTGCAACCTCGTCTCAGGGTCTCAACAGCAGAGAGGTGAGAGAGACAAAGGGTGTAACCACACAGCGTGATTATTATGGTCTGGATGAGAGGGCCGCTAACGCTCCAGACAACATGGGCATAAGGCACATAGAAACCAGCAAATTCATATGAAAATGTGTAAAATATGTCATAGGGTTGCTTGAGGGGACTGGAGGCAGTTTCGCTGTTAGGGACAATGGACTGCACTTCATGTTACTCACGCAGCATACATTTTATGTCATCTGTCACATAAATGCACTTGCTGGGAAAAAACATAAGCAGATCTGTTCATGTGGAAAATGCATGCCCAAACCCACAGACAGACTATGGTGTGAATTATATATCTAACGTCCCAGTTGCAACAATACTCTACGTATGCAGGGATGCTGTAAGCAATCACACAGGACTTCCACCTGTATGATGACCTGTACCTTGGCTGTTTTAATTTGCCACAGGAAGTAATTTGGTGGCAGTTTTACTTGTAGCTCAGTTACATCACACACAACATAATTTGGTTGTGTTTACATACATACTGCTACTACAGAAATAGATCATTTCTCCAATCCCCCTCCAAAAAGAACACCCACATTTCTTTTCTTTTTTGCACCACTCTGCAAAGTAAAGACAGTGCACACAGCAACACAAAAAGCAGGTCATTAGCATAGGAACAGCAATGATACATCATTGCACATGTGCTTTTCTATAATATGGGCAAGTGCAATACGCGCAAAAGTGTCTGTGCGAATAAGACTGGTGCAGCCAGCCACAGTATTTATGTCATACCCTTTAAACAGATGTGGAAATCAAAATGACACTTTATGATACGGCTAAATAAATCGACAGGGGCACGCAAGCTGAACATGGCTTCCTAGAAAGAAGAGATGCAGCGAGGCAGAAATGCACGGCAGCAAAAAAACACCCCTGAGTTAGTAGACAAAATGAAAGTCTGATCAATATTGTTATGAGTATTATGTCAAAAGTCCTACTGTGTTACTCCCCTCATGTGTTCCTCACACTCACAGGCTGATATGCATAGCGCCCTGTTACTAAGGGAACTTTAAAATACCACCTGGACTGTAAAACACTACGGCCCAGTTTCCTTCCTTGGCTACTGATATAAAGAGAGCCCCAGTGCCCAAAATAAAAATGTCCAGATATTGTATACTCATCCACCTTTTGAATGGTCTGAGGCTAGTGCTTCTCTTCTTTCAAACTGTTTGTTTTTATGATGTGAAAAAGGCCTTGGGGGGCCAACAGAAGGTCCCTGTGTGGAGATAGTGATCACAGCCAGAGGAGCCGGGAGAAAGAAAGAGGGGCTGTGTGGGCTGGTGAGAGATGAAAAAAACAACATGTTATAAGGATTAATAGTGACTTTGTAAGAGACTAAAGCAGTCAGAGTCTGAGTGTGTTCGTGTTAGCAGTGCTGCTTGTGAGATTTGGGTGTATTCACAGTGATGAGTGAGGAAGAACTGGAATATGAAACTGATAAAAGTACAATCTACACATCCATAACACTCGACAGTAGCTTTGAACCTTTCTTGACTCTGTGTGAGTGTGTGTGCGATACTTTAGATGTGTCAACGAGACTTAGGAAAGTTTTGAATATAAGTGGATGCGTGTGCCTGATAGTCTAGAGCATTATGTCTTCAAAGTCAGTACAGGAATTAGAGCAGGCTAGACAATTACCTTGACTTAGCTCCATTTATTACCAGTCACTGAGAGAGGAAACTGGCCAGCTGATGGCTGAGCTGTGGGAAGCACCCTTAACTGACTCCAGAAGTAGATTAAGAAAAAAAACGCTTGTGAGAAAAGAGCAGAGATTTATGCACTTTGACAGCTTGCTCTCTTTTCCCTTTGAATTGACTATAAAATCAGAGGAAAACAGCTAAATGGGATGGTGAGGAAAATGAAGAAAAAAAAACAGATAAACCATTTCAGTTAGAAATTTTTATGGGTTTTGTTTGGATTACAAAGCACAGACGACATTAGATAGGACTCCAGGAAGTTTTCAGGGGACAGGCCACAGATATGAGTATTGAGTGAGAGCCATAACACTCAGAACCAATATGGTACAGATTACGCATACTGAAATTCATCAGAACCATACTGCTTTCCTTGTCAGTTCCCATATCTATGCTGATTCAATTACCATCCAAAGATGTTCCTCATGACCCAGTTAGCAGCTGCATATACAGCTTTTTTTTTTTTAAATGTATAAACATAATAACATACTTAGAATTTGGCAGGGTTGCTTTTATAATTTCAGCATAGACTATACATTAAAAAATGCATATTCAAATCTTGCTTTGTCACACGGAGTACCTCCTGGTGTGTTGATGGGATTTGTTTTTTCTTTCTTTGACACAAGTCCACCCGGACCTCATGCACCATCACCTTTTCCCCTGCCCCTCCGGACCAATTAGAACTGGTTTCACTACTCGACTCCCGTCAGTTACCACTCAGCTTGTCATTCTTTTGTCTCCACATAGTGGGACACCCATTGCCCCAGCATGCTGGATCACACCGACCTCTCTCCACTGAACCATCCTAACATGAAACAACATCCTAACATTAAAAACTGTTAAAACTGCTTTAAAATGAAAATTCGGATAACTGCGTTGGAACATTTTCATTAACAAACCTATAAATGCACATCGCATCGACCAAACGCAGACTCTGGCCATGTATGCACTGAGGAGCAACAGGAAACAGAGGGTTGGTCACAAAAATGTTAAGGAGAAAGATGATGAGAAAACATATGAGCAGAGATTTCTTTGCTTAGGCTGAGATGGAACCAATACTTGAAAATACACAGAGAGGTATCAAAGCATCACCAATGGAATGACTACCGAGACAAAAAGGTTGGAATCAAAAAGGAATGAGAATAAGCTTAAATGTTCTAGCTTAATTTTTGTGGCAGATAAAACCCAATCAACAAGGATATGTGCATTTTTTTTTAAAAAGTCTCTATATTTCCTTCTCCAGACTAAAACACAATCCCTGGGTTTTCAAACTAAAGCTGGTTGAGTGTTTCAAAAATCTTATTCCACCCAGAGCAGAATGGACACTGGCACAAAGGTAAAACTCGCATGTCTTCAAACAAAAACGTATTAACAGGGATGTAGCTGATTCCTCTCCTCAGGCATAGACTGAAGTCAGAAAAAAATTTCTTAGATAAAGGAAATTCGAGGAGCTGGTATTTAAAAGTGCATCTATGCCTTGGCATATTCATACCCCCAACGGGAAAAAAAAAGGTTGTGGGGGGTGGGGTGGTTAGCATGCGGCCTTCAGCTCACAGAGCCATGCAACAGACAATCCATCAGCGAGCTAATCAGACTGATCAGGAGCATAGAGCCCCTACGTGCCTGATGACGGCAAGAAGTGCTTAAGCTACAGCATCAAGCTACAGGCTGGTCTGATTTAAGCTACTCTAGCAGTGCTCTTATCAAGACCTGTAGTATTAAAGAGATTGCTACTAGGATCATCTCACTAGCCCCCCTGGCTGAGATCTATGACAACTAGAGCATCACACCTAGCTGCTACTGTATGCTTCAGCCTTCAGAAAAAGCTTTGTGCAGACAGATTTGCAGACAAATAATTTTAATACAAATTGAAAAGTTGCTAACATTTGCTTAATATTATCAAAATAATATTGCTAAAAGGGACCATTTTCAACAGATTTTGGTATGTTTTACTTAAGTGTGAGTGTATTACTAAGCAGTTTCATTTTTTTGTCTGAATACAAACAGCAATGTAACTGGACTCCTGTTTCAGAGTTATAGAGAGGACCGAGGACAAAATGAAGGAGAAGAGTGGGGCAAAGGGAAAAATAACAGAACTGACAGAGCAGATAAGACGAGATTGAAAACAGAAAAAAAGGAGCCAGTTACATTTTGAAATGGAACACAGAGCATACGGATCTATTTAAGATGTCTAAGATGGAGCTGCTGTTGAGTTGAGATTGCTTGGGGGAAAATGCAAGGCCACAAAATAAAGGCTGAGGCTTTAGCTGATGGAACACTTGCTAATTCGTCAGGCAGTGCTGTAAACTATTGGAGAGCACGGAAAACTGAGAACATCTAAAGCCTAAACGGTACCAGCACAGCTCTGCGTTTGTCCTATGCAGAGCTAAGCACTGCTTTGCAGCCATGTTACATGTCTACATGTTGTAGCCATTTACTTTCACGTCAAGAACATGTGGTACAACCAGTCTGTGCGCTAGTCCTGTTTGTGCTATTGTTGCCGCAGAAAAGATAGAAGTTGTGACCAAGAGCCGAAATGAAACCTAGTGACGCCATCATCTTTGTGGTGAACAATGCTGTTGCCCTCATACCTGTTCAGGTCCACTTTTTTACCAAACGGCACTCTACCTACGTGTCACGTCTTCCTCGGTGGATTAAGCGCTGCTGTGCACACCTTTCACATAGCCAAATCGTTCAGAGACAGACAGCCATGTTCCGCTGGGCTTTCTCTGCACCTTTAAGCCACTTTTATTCATTTATTTATTTGCTTACTCATTTATTTTTTTCTAAAAAAAATACATGGCTAAATAAGAACAACGAACTCAGAGTTTAGAAGCAAAGGCTATACAGCTGCTACCTGATTAGGAAAGTTCTGTGTGCTTTTGAGTCCATTTGGGCCAATTAATCAGGTCTATGTGAATAAATGTGGGCTAAATGAACCCATAACCACACCAATAATGCTTCCAGGCCTGATGTTGTGAAGAGAACAAACCATTAAGACACTCCCCAGTGACAGAGAAGGAAGTGAGGTAAACAAACTTTTTGGGGTCTAACAATGCTCTCCCTCTGCATAACTGTGTGTCAGCAGGGATATCAGGAAGGCTTAGCATATTGCTTTTACATCATATTAAGATAACTATGATGCTGTGAGAGGCCTTATTGGATCTCCAGCGGATAACGGCAGGACAGTGTCGAAGTTTCACAGCATTTGCCTGAGTAATTAGGACTTCAGGGGATGATACTAGACACGGAGAAAGAACAACAGTAAAAACTAGAGAAGTGAGAAAGGATGTGGAGAGAGAGAGATAGCTGAGAGGAAACACAAGGAGCTCCATCAATCCTAAGAAGAAGACAATAAGAAGACAAGATGGGCGCTGGATAAATGCACATTCATATGCATTTAAATTAAAATAGATAACCCCGCGTCTCACCCTGTGATAGCCGTGATAGACAACTGGATCCTTTTCAGTTTGTCTCAGAAAATCCCAGAAAGTGCCATTTCTGCCATTTTGTTTATATGTGGCTTTTAATATGTATTAGTGCCTTAGTGCGCAGCCAGTCTAATTTATTGGATACTTACTGGTGCAAGGTTTATCTGGCTGATCACCATCCCCGCGGTAGTAGCCGTTGCGGCACATGCAGATGGTGGCAGCCTCAGATGTGGAGCGGCTGTTAGGAGGGCACTGTAGACAAAGACTTGGACCTTGGGTCGACTTGAAGGTACCCGGTGGACATGCTGTGGCAAGAAAAAAAAAACACTGTTAGAACTGTAAAATGCAACAAAAAAAGCATGAATCCAATTAAGGCAAGCACAAGGTTAAGCTATTTTTAAGTGATTTTTGTCAATTGCCTTTCTGCAATGTATTCGTAGTTACTCTTACCCCCTCCCAAACTCCACTATATTTAACGCATGTCTTATTTTGCTCCCAATGTGGCTGTCATCGCTGGTGCTAGGAGGGTTAATTTATGTGAGACAGCAGTGGAAGATGTTATCAGAAATAGAGGTAATTGGCATGGATGGACGGCTCAAGGATGTGAACACGGTGCTGCAGCTTTGGCTGTATCCTGTAGTTCTCCACTGAGTCCTCGCCCTGAATGTTTAGTGGCGAGCCCTCATATCTATAATACAGGCATATTGATTAAACACAACTTAACTTAACTGAACTCTCTGAACTCAGTGTGGTAGAGAGAGGAAAAACCCAATACCTAAATAGATGTGTCTTGGATTACAGCCACCCAAGGTATTTATTTTTTTTCTTTTTACAGTGACCGATGGGTTTCAGGTTTCTGAAAAACAGCAGAGTGCACAAAAGCCCGAAAGTGTTTTAACGTCTGAATCTTAAGATCTTAGGCACACAAAGGCTTGGTGAAGAGCTTGCGGTAAATAATGATTTGTGTTTTTCTACAAATTCTACAGGTGTGACACAGCGATTTCAGGTAGTATAGCTGAACAGTTTGTAATCCCTCCTCCAGATAAATCCCACACTCCACCTGAGCTGTCAGATTTATCCAGTGAATGGCCGCCTCAGCCTACAAGACAGCACGAAGTCCCCAGGAATATCTACAGGAAACAGAGTTTACCCTCACATCAAAAACATTTGGATCCACATTCGATGCCACCTATAGATCTGAAATACTATATCCAGACAGAAGACCATGCCTGAAACCTGTGCTTGGCTCATATTACTTTGGTTAGTGCATTACTCGCTCCCTCTTTTGGTCTGTTTGCTTTTGACCTGCTGGTTTGTTCTTCTGTTGGTAGACGCTTTTGTTCAATATTAAAATGAGCCGGCTGCGTCTTTGTTTCTAAATTAGGGCATTGTTAGCAGAAGCCTCCACACCCACTGGCACATTTTTGCATTGTGTTTTCATTTGCTTTGCTTAGTAAATTCGACCCCTTACTGTATGCACACATATTTAAGCGCAGTACTGAATTTCTACTCATTTACGTTTTCCTCGTGCACAGTAGTGTGCAAAACTTTCGGGCACTTTAAATGTTTTATTCATCGCTTGATAGCAGAGCGGTCAGGCTCTGATCATTTAAAAGTTATTCTGCAGCATGACCACAATCTCAGACAGAGTCATACTGGCCTTACTGATAAGAAGAACGAGGATTTCTAAAACAGTCCTGCCAGCACTAGTTTGTGGATGTTGGTGTGACGTGTTAAAGTCCCAAATTCTAAAGGCCACGGTGGACTATGAAGATTATTGTAGCTGATAGCATTGTGCTTAAGTGCAGGCAATAACCTAATCCACTCACCCCAATATCCCAAAAGAATACAAAGAGTTTCTGTGTGATGTGGAGGGGCTTACTGAGTAAAATAACTATGATCAATGTCCTATGTCTTAGCAGGCTTACTGATGAGGGAGGATGCTCTGGCACTGCTGCATGCCAAAAGGGGAATAAGTTATACATTTAATGGGGCAAGGCTGTGTCTATTTGCCTGAGCGATAGACAGATAAAAACAGTCATTTTATTCATTTCGCTCACAAAGTGAAACACCTACCTACCCAGCACTAAGATGCTTATCAAGAAAAACAATGACAGAGTTTATCAAAATGACGGGCCAGGGGTTTGGCTAAGTATTTCAAATATTAATAGAGAATGCTTAAATCAGCCCATCAACAAAATAGTTTAGTTTAATCTGACTAAGAGCCTTCAATTCTAATATGAACACTTTGCCAAACGGAGAGCTATTTAAACTAACAATGGTAAATGGCCTGTATTTGTATAGCTCTTTACTAGTCCCTAAGGACCCCAAAGCACTTTACACAACCAGTCATCCAGCCATTCACACACACATTCACACTGGGGTGCACTGACAGAGGCGAGGCTGCCGGACACT
The DNA here is from genome assembly GCF_963576455.1 of Neolamprologus multifasciatus. Classification (NCBI taxonomy): domain Eukaryota; kingdom Metazoa; phylum Chordata; class Actinopteri; order Cichliformes; family Cichlidae; genus Neolamprologus; species Neolamprologus multifasciatus. The sequence continues at coordinate 20,638,672 of NC_140456.1, read as the reverse complement.
GGTGCCACCGGGCCCTCTGACCACCACCAGTAGGCAACGGGTGAAGTGCCTTGCCCAAGGACACAACGACCGAGACTGTCCAAGCTGGGGCTTGAACCGGCAACCTTCTGATTACAAGGCAAATTCCCAACTCTTGAGCCACAATCGCCACAATGGCAAGGTGTTGGGCCCATTCTCCCTCACTGCCAGGTCAAACAGTAGAAAATATAGCACTGCATGAAAGGGAAACCTCCACTCCTAATTAAACAGGTCTTTGAGACACAATTAAAAATATTATGCTTAAAAAATTAAAAATAGTGGAGATTTTATAGATCTTATTTTCTGACATTTATAGACTAGGATTTGGCAAGGCCCTCTTATAAGCTGTTGGGAAGGGATAGCGATAAAGAAAGAATGAGAAACAAATCAGGTTAAAAAGAGAGATGATTTATATACACACACACACACACACAAGTGAAGATGATTCCCAGCGAGCCGCGGTTCTTACATGTCCTTTGGCTGGGCTGACGGACACACTGTGGGCTAACTGACTGACCTTATGTCTAGTCACACAGCAATTTCCACACACAGTCAGAGCTCCAATATTTATCAAACATACATGATCAAACTGCACCAAGTCCAAATAGAAGAAGAACATATTGCTATTGCTATGTCGTGGATGTTTAAGACCTGTCTTGATACAGCAGATGTGCAAGGGTTGTGAAAATGTTACTGCATATAGGCAATAACGTTCCTACGGGTGTGTAGGGGGGCTCTTTTTTTAGTGTGGGATTGATAGTTTGCAAACTCTCTTGACTTGTAACACTGACTCCATGTGTGATGAGATCAAGCTTCTTCTAATACAAGAACATAGAGACTCTATAAAACTCTCCCTGGCCATATGTGGGAGCACATACCAGCTGCAGACCCATTTTATAAAGCAATAACCACCAACAATATCAGAGATTACAAGACGATAAAACGCAGATCAAAAATTCATTTTTAGCAGGAGAAGGGAAGGGATCTTATGTCTCATCATCTTTGCCACATAAAATTCAAACATCGGGGGAGCAGCGCACCGCACGCATGCAGATGGCGTCTCACAAAAGCAAGCGAAAAGCTTCAAATGCATTGCTCGGCTCTTCTGAAAAGGGATCACAATAGGTTGTTCGGCGTGTGTTTAATGGGGTGTGAGCAGAATATGTGCATTGGATTCTGCCCTCGGGTTGTGTGTTTACAGACAGACAGTAGCTGGGCTAGACGCTCATAAATGGGAAAAAGTGAGGAGAAAAGCAGGAGAGCCCGTGCTGATTCAGCAGTCTGAGATAGCGGTGCTACAAATGAGTCTCTAAGCAAACCTATGAGCAAAAGAATACACACACACTCTTAGATTCCTGTACACAACTCATGTAAATGCACACACTCCATAATCCTACGAAAACGCTCCCACACTGGCATCAGTGATATCACGTACTATGACTACAGCTGACCCGATTAAATGAGATGGCGCACCCGCATTTTCCGCCACTGGACTAAAATATGTTTGACAGAACCTGAGATAACTTAATACCTCTCCTTGGGAAAACTGAAGACGCTACAATCAGCATTACAGGAGGTGAGATAAGTGACAACCTGGCAGAAACAAAGCAGCCCCGCAAAGACGCAAGCAAACACTTTAGACACAGCATAAGATTAATATCTGTCTGATTAGAACCCCCGCTCTGGTTTTCTTCCTTAATTGAGGAAAGGTTTACACACTGTTTGCTCTCAGCAATAACTTAATCCTTAAAACAGACAAAAAAAGAAAGCACAAGCAAAACACAAAAGCATAAAAAAAACAATTATGCAAATGTAACATTTAAATCCATAGGATCTCTTCAGGTAAACTGCCTCATTTCTTTGCACCATAATGTTTTTTGGGTTTTGTTTTTTTTTTTTGCTCTGGTGCCTGAAAACCTGTGCCTTGGGCGTACTTGCTGTTTTTCCTCTGTCTTCTCCCTGTAATTGACAAATCGTATGTGCATGAATGTTACCATTAAACTCATCAATTAGCTCCCTACTAGTCTGCCTCACAAAACCAGAAGGAGGAATAGATATGGGCAAAAAGAGAAAGTCAGAATGATAAAATGATTTGAACTATTGTGTCAATAACTCAATAGTGGACCGCAAATGTCTCATTCGAAAGGCAGGCAGCCCCTAGAATGTATCGTTATGCTTTATTGATACTGGAACTGAGCCCAAAATCTTTCTTCCTGATTTGTGAATATTTAGATTGCAGGAGGTCAGGAGTTCCTGTGCCGCAGAAGGGGGATGGAACAAGGTGAAGAAGGAGAGGAAGAATAAGAAGTACGAGAAGAAAAAGAAAACATGCAGCACGCAGAGCCATAACTCATCAGATGTGTTGGTTTTCAGGGAGATGAAGGCTGTAATATTATATCAACAAGCAATTAGTCTCCCCAGTGGGGGAATAACCCACATTTGAAATGGCTGTATGCAGAAACAAAACATTCATTCCTCTGAAGTGGTCCCTTCAGGACTCTCTTTGCATTGTTCAATTCTCCTGCTCACTTCTCTTTCCTGACTTCTCTTTGTCTGTCTCCCTGGAATTGCTTTCCCCCCCACCTTGTACCTTTCCTCCCGTTGTTCCTTTCTCGTCTTGATTGACAGCTCTGAATCTATTCAAAGGCTGGCTGTCTTTCTTTACCTCCCTCTCTCTCTATCTCACTCTACAGTTAGTTGACGGAGGTATGGCAGCTGTGGATCACTGCTCACTACTCATGACAGTCTAACTGGGATGACTTCATGTCATAGCAGAGCCTGAGCAGCAGAGTTGAGATGATGATCTCCTCAATGTCATTTTCCCACCTGGTTCAAGATTACTGATAATGACGACAACCTAAATCTCTCCGGCGTTAAGAAGCATGCAGACCACCATTATACACCAAACTGTTAATTTGGAGAACGTGTTTCTACACAACATTGGTGTATCGATTAGGCAGGACAAACAGGAGAAAATTAGCAATATGAGGAAGTCTCTGAGAGCAAGCTTTAAGAATGGTTGATGTGCAGAGCTGCTCAGGGGTTAGGCTAAGCAATATGCTCAGTGAGCGCATAATACAGTGCAAACTGCAGGCAATACATCAAACGTGGAAGCACACTGGGAATGTCTCGCATTAACTGCATGTGTTTAGGATGTGAAGTTGCAAAATGTCTATAACCCATAAGAATCGGAGGCAATTGGAGATGTGGGATTAATGGAGGTAGAGCGATAAATATTACATTAGCTTGTCAGGGAAGCATCACTAGGTGTCGGCTAGATAAAATGGAAATGCGCGAGTCAGGAATTGAAGGAAGCCAAAGGATTATGACCAAGACAAGATTGGAAACAGGTCTCCTATGCAAAAACCCAATCAAAGTTACAGTATACTGTACTAAATCCTTTCCCTGACTTTTATATGGGAATGGCTCCCAGGCATGCACGAGGTTTAAAACCGCTGTAAATTGCTTGACAGATAATTGTGGGAAATGCAATCAAACATGGAGTAGTTGATATGGAGAAGGTTATGTAATAAGTCTTTTTTCTCAAGGAATTTCCATTTCATGTAATGAAAATCCAGCAATCCAATATAAAGTAAGCGACATCAAAGACGTTTGGTTTCATCAAATAGCTTTTGGCCTGATGTAATCAATATAGCTTTTTTTTAAAAAAAAAAAAAGGAATTCCGACTCTGTCTGTGTGAGGTTTTGATGCAAAGAGGGTGTGTGACCTGCCAGCGACCCTGAAGAACTGCTCTTAGCCCCCCAGTACACCCTTAACCCCAACCCTCATCCATCACATGGGACATATCAGCCTTTAGAGGCTTTGGATTCATGCATACGCCTACTCACTCATAGACACTCATGCAGACAGACGTATGTCTGGGTCAAGACTCCAGTTGACCCCTATTTTATGATTTTATTGCTGAGGCTCTGAGAAAAACAACACTCTCCTACTAAAACAAGCAGAGGATGTGGTTGCGCCAAGTGCGTGCCTGTGTATTTATGTTTATGTGATATCTAAAAAAAATACATCAATTGAGTGGTGAAATGAACAGGGTCGTTTGACAGAGGGGACACAAAACGTGTCAGGACAGCCAACACCTTAAAACAAAAAGGCAATCAGCGGTGGAGTGTATTGGTATTCAGCCTTGCTCTTCTGTCATTGTTCATTTTCCAGCCACAATCCACGTAATGAGCTGCTTTTCCAACCCAGGTGTTCCATTTCTTCACAAGGTCATTGAAAAACACAATACAATTATTTGAGACCGACGCATGGGCTGAAACAAAGCCTTGTCAAAATCATCAGAAAATGCCCGCAGGATATTAAAAGTCAGGGTTAAAGTCCTCTCAGGGATATGATTTATTAATTTATAGAAACTGATTTAAAAATAATTGAGCTTTTTTTCCCCCTCATCACAGGTCAACACTGGCCAGATATTATGCATCTTCTCACAAGTGATCCCATTCCTTCCCTTGTTTGAAAGGCATTCGGAGTTCACAGTGGTGACATCATTTGGCAAGTCTGGTCAGTATGAGTTTCCACTATGCCCTGTCATCGCCTTTTAATCTCAAAGAAAGAGAGAGAATGTAGGAGGGATAAGAGGGAAAGAGAGGTTTTTCAGGAATAAAAGGGACGGTCAAAAAAGGGTGCAGTGCTTAAAGCATACCTCGTCTTCTTTTGTTAAGACCAGCGGTGCTGAAATGTTCCGCCCAAAGAACACTCCCTCTGAACATTAATCATCTGTCCATTCTGGCCCTGTCAGAGCCTGTCATCCAAGGTAAAGCAGGCAGCTAAACCGACAACCACCCACATACACACAAACTCACACGCCCATGAATGTTGCCCACATACAGCTATCCTGAACTTTCTGCTGCCGTAGTCCCAGCCACTGCTCATCTGGACATACCTATTCTTTCAGCTAGCTAATACAGCAATGCCTGATGTTGCAGAAACTTCAGTGAACAATAGCTAAACCCCCTTGAGAAAGCAAGATGTCTTCCAATTAGAGCTGTGGTTCAACACTGAGCTATATATTGCTGTGTGAGGCAAAATCTCTGTAAGGAATGGAAAAAAAAAAACATGAAAAGTAAAAGAAATTTGCATCCTACTTTAGTTGTAGACACTGAGGTCCTAATATTTAGAAAATTATAGTAATTGAGTTCTGTCACACTCCTGAATGTGAACATGTCCGGAGAAGGAAAGCCATGTCTGACTGGTTTCAATAGATGGCAGTGCAGCAGTGAAATAAGTAGAGGATGAGACAGTGTCCAGTTTAAAAAAAAAAAAGGAGGGAGAGAAATAGGCCTGTGTGTGATTTCTCCAAAATATTCAGTTTGCTTCACATACAGATATGAAATTCAACAGTTTCACTGCTAATGCTAATGAACAGAACATGTGTCTCCCAGACAATGAATAAAGGATAACACATTCTGCTCCAAATTAATTTGTGTGTGCACGTATCTGTGCATGTGCGAGTCTTAACAAACCAGCAAACAATTTAGCAGACAGCCCACGCCCTTGGGCAGGCTGTTACCATAGTAACCTTACAGCCAGTATTTTTTTGGCCCACACTTTTCCTTTGAACAGCCGGCCAATGACAGACCAGCTGACTGGGAAATCTGGCTTTCTGAAAGCACATGCATGAATTGTGTGTCCTCATGTGCATGTGTATCCGTGCTTGCGTATGTGTGTGCATAATATGAGCCCGATACAGATCGAGGGAGCCAAACGATGCTTTAGCTCCATATAGACTCGAGTGGCACACTGGCAATTGGCTTCTCTGTATCACGTCATGACACATTGGCTTAGGTCAGTTTTATTTCCAGGAAGATGCAACTCTGTGCCAGGGCTCCAGGCTTATATTTCAGGCGGACAACTGGTCAGAGAGGAGCAGAAGAAAGATACAGAGAAGCCGCAGAGGTGCTGGAATTCCAGGAAACTCCATTGTGCCAGTCTATTTCTGGTTGGCAAGGTAGTAGAGAAGACGGCCCTCATATCACCGCTCAGCAGGCAGTAACATGTGCTTCCACTACAATCTACACTGTAATCAGAACCTAACAGGGGACTGGCCAGGCTCATTGCCCGCTGTGAACTAATAGAGAAAGAACAAAAACAAAAAGACAACACACAAGGAGGAGCAAGGATCGAGAGTTTCTTGATGAGGGGTGAAAACGGATAAGGGTTGTCACATTAGCTAGAGGCATTCTGTATGCTCAGCATTTGACTGGCTGCAGGATACGATTCATCTAAAATTACTCGCGTAACAAAGTGAATCCACCACCATTAGTAACTTACATTTATTTTATTGTGATGTTTGTGAGTGACTAATTTTCATTACGTTTTTTTTCATTGTTGGTTTATTAATTTGCTTTGTTGATTTATTTATTCATTATTTAGGCAGCACGGTAGCACGGTGGTTAGCACTGTTGCCGCACAGCAAGAAGGTCCTGAGTTCAATTCCAACATCAGGCCGGGGTCTTTCTGTGTGGAGTTTGCATGTTCTCCCCGTGTTTGTGTGGGTTTCCTCCGGGTACTCCGGCTTCCTCCCACCGTCCAAAGACATGCAACTTGTGGGGATAGGTTAATTGGATAATCCAAATTACCACTAGGTGTGAATGTGCGAGTGAATGTGAGCGTGAATGGTTGTCTGTCCCTGTGTGTTGGCCCTGCGACAGACTGGCGACCTGTCTAGGCTGTACCCCGCCTCTCGCCCTATGACAGCTGGGATAAGCTCCAGCGCCCCCCGCGACCCTGAAAAGGAGAAGCGAATGGATTTATTTATTCATATATTGGTTCATATTTTCAGCTTTAGTTAGTTTTCTCTGTGGATTTTTCAATTCAGATATGATTTAGTTGATATGTTACTTGTTTCAGTAGCTGGAAATCAGAGAAGGGAGCCATTAACTCAAAAACTGGGTGTTTATTTATGTTTTTTTTTTTATTTTAGTATCCATTTAAAAAAATACTGAATGCCCAAAACTTCTCCAGATGTATCATCAAGGTCCGAGTGTATATGATAGATATACCAGTGTATGTCTTAAAATAAATAAATAAATACATATATTTTGAAAAACTGGCATGAATGGGTAAATGTGGATCAAGTGCTTTAACTCATTAATCAGTTTATCAGAATAATCATCAGAAGCTGTTATGATTACCTTGTGATTAATTACCTTGTGTTTCCATGAAAAACAAAACTCAAAGTAGTGAAACCTTTAGCTTCCTCTCAGCACTTGTCTCTTTTAAGCGGATCTAGATCAACTAATCTATAATAGTTAGCCAAAGATGCCTACTCTTGCTCCTTTTCCTAAATTGCTGTTTCTTTGCTCGACATATTCCATTTACAGCCTTTAAACCTTATATTACAGACTAAACACTACAAACAAACGCTGTGGAATAATAAGATGCAGAGAAAGTCTGATCATTAAAAATTGGATTTAATTTACACGAACAAATACGTATTTCCAAAATACAAATTCAAGTACAAACCCCCCCCCCCCCCAGAAAGATACGGTGACATATGTTCAGCAACAGTTGAACTTTTAATCAGTTAGCCTCAGTTAGCCACAAGTAACCTTTGTCTCATTAACTTTATTCAATGAAAGAAAAATGGCTCAGTTTTCTGTTGAAAAATGTGTTTAATCGATGATTGTGGATGAAGCCTCAGTAAGTTTCTCAAAGCTAAATGTTTTGCTGATAGAAAGTAGTCTTTTTTAACAAATACAAATTTTACAAAACAACACTGACTTGTTTTGTTAAACAAATACAACAAATAAAAACCCTCTCCGGATTTATGATTCACATTTGCAAAAGACAAATGTATGATTTGTCACTATGGTGAGTGTCACGGCTCGGCTTGTTACTCCAAAATAAAATGGAGTGTGACACCAGAGTTTATAAAGACTTTATTAAGAGTTGAATTAAATTTCTAGGGATAAAGTACAAACAAATCTTGTAAGGTGTGGATAATTATTGATTAAGCCATGCATCACCCAAAAACTGTTGCACTGATACTGCAAGACAAGAATTGGGTTTCACTGGGTTTTATTTATTTTGCACATTTTTATATTTGCCTTAAAATTATACAAGCAAGCAGAAAACATTCTTTCTTACATTACCACTATCAGAGTTCTGCTATCTATCTAGTGTCACTATCTAGTGGAGACTGTTGATCTTAAACACACATTAGCTCCCGATTGGTTCAAATGTTAAAAAAAACTGTTGTAGCAAGGCTAAAAGTCAGCTTTAAACACTCATCTATTCTCAAATACCCAGCGTGTAATCTTAGGGTGGGGTTGAGGGGGCACGCTAATGAGTGTAGAGGCCTGGCAAGAGGGATTAGCAATTATGAACATACAAGTGGAGTAGACTGATAAAACAACTGAAAAACAAAGGTCCCTTCACTGTTTACCATTCCCTAATTTGATTCCTAATTGAGCGTACATAACACAATGTTTACACCAAAATTTTCTGGCAAAGACAAGCAGCCATGGCAGACACACTCAGCTGAACACAGCTATGCTCATCCCTTTGATGATCTCAGGAAGAGGCTCTCCTGTTCACAACAGCATCGCCACATAAAAGAGCAATGACATGTGTCTGACCAGCACCGAGCATCTGCACCAGCTCATGGTGACGCTGACATTTTCATACACGGCAAATATGCTATCAGACGGTAGCAGGCTACGAGTCAGTTGGATAACGAGAAAGAAAAGGAGTCTGGCTTTTTAAAATCTAATAGAAAATTTAGAGCCAGCCCTTAGGCTCCAGACATAACTAACAAGACAAGAGATGGACAGGTGAGAGTGGCGAAAATGAGAAGGGAGAGGTGGTGTGAACTACACAGGAGCTCTGCAGCCTTGGATTGTGATGACATCAACTATTATAAAAATAGCTATATTAATTCTACATTCACTAGTAAGATGTTCCTCCAGCTATCCCTCCATCCGCTGCGCACTGCCCTCGCTGCTTTTATGCGTAATAGGAAGAAATGACAAAATGTTTTGCACCATAAGAAAAAAATCACAAATTATGTGTGAAGCGTAGGTAAGCAAAACCGACCCAAGCGCAGCATATAAGGGTGTGAGAAAGGGAGAGAAAGCGGAAAGGGGAGGTGTGAGCTAAATAAAGTGAGAAAGCACTCAGGAGTACATCTTGTCACTCAAGCTGGTGGCGGCAGAGTCCCACAATATGTGCGCTGTGTGAAGCAGCCACTTCTCATTGAATGCTAAGTGACAGCTAAGCTATTATTGCTAAAACTGACAAAGAGGCACCAGGAAATAATAAAAAAAAGGTTGCATGACAAATACTTTTTAAATTAACTAAGCTACATGTTCTGCACCACACAGTCCAGCAACAATCAGGTCCATGCATGACTGTGACTCAACAGACGAATGACATGCATAAAATTTTTCTTTTTTCACAGAATGTTAAAAAGAAAAACCCAAATGGTTATGTTTAGCAAATATCATTTTGCATGACAAGAAGCTGACCCCATTTCCTGGCACAGAGTGCACCTGCAGCTGTGAAACTCTCAAAAGGTAACCGGACCCAGAGCTCATCTATATTCATGCCATATTTACATCTGCCTGACCTCTTCACAACCTTATCAGTATCGCCTTCTGCAGAAACAAACACACACCAACACACAGAAATGTTGTGTGTTATAGGTAACTGACACTCCCACACCACCCATCAAAATGCAGACAGTTCTGACCTTTATCAGACAGACTTGGTCAATAAGCCCAGAGCTATAAACGGGGCACACATGTGTTAGCTGGGTAGAATGTGCTTTTGTGCTTAAAGTGAGTACATCCATATGGTACCTGCACGGATACAACTGTGCATTGTTCACTCGATGGAGATAAAGCATCGAAATTGCATCATAGGCTGGTGCTCATGGAGCGCTAAGATATTGGACTTCAAATAGCCTTCAGAACAGATACTGAAACACAAATACATTTTTCATTATATTTACATTTCATTTATGTGTTTTTATCAAATATTGGCTGTAATATTTGGTATTGAGGTTTTAAATATCAATCTGCGTATTCTGTATATTAATCCATATGGTAGCTGGGATAGGCTCCAGCCCCCACAAACTCTGAAATGGATAAGCGGAAGAGGATGGAGGGACGTTCACTTTTTCACTTTTTGAAGCAGCATAAGGGCAGAAAGATGATGTGAATTATAGAAATATTAGAAAACAATACATTTTTTTCAAAAGGTAGAAAAAAATGCTAAAAGAAATATGCAGAAATAAACGTATAGTGGAAATTAGAAAATATACACGTGTATTTTTTTTTTTTTTTTTACCAGGTATTTATCCTATGTGTGGATTATAAGGGTCTGACTGCTACTGGGTGATGATTGCAGTCCATCCTGCACAGTTGCTGTAACAGTCAACTACTGCAAGAGCTGCTCAGGGCCAGTGTCGGGTGTTGTTCATAATGGACATTAGCTTGGCTAACATTCTCCTCTCATCCACCTTTATTTGTCGGTAAAGTTGTTAGGGGCTAAATACATCACGATGAAAGCAAATTTAACTTTCAAGAAATCTATCAGCTTTATCAAGAACGGAGATTTGCTGGGCTGTTCTGAGGTAATGAACAATATCGGCAACAGACGTCATTAAGTCAGGAAAAAACACACACACAGACCGTGTGCACTTCAAATTGGAAATTGCCAATCTTCATTTGACTTCTTGACATTGTGGTGAGAGACATACCAACACACTGTCCAAGTGAAAATCAAGGAGTAATACAACATAACCAATTGGGAAACTAGATTATCCATATAAATGACAGAAAAAAGTTAACATGAAGCAAAGGTCGAACAAGATCCAGTGCACTTTTGTGTCTGCTTAAACAAAAAAGATTTTAAACTTGGTCATTTACAGTAGGTAAGGTTGGATTAGGTACATTTCCAAAGCTTATCAATTTCTGTTCTGCCACAGTCACATCTTCTTGTATACATGCTACTGCCTAATTAGGTTAACATACTGTAAAAAACACAGCAGTACTGTCTTTAAAAAAATAATGACACAAGCAGACATAATATTGTGGCACAATTTCTGTAAAATCAGCAATTGTAAAGCAAGCATTGAAAGCGTAATTTAGTAATGCTAAACTGTAACTGATCTTGCGTGCTCAGTTTCATAACAACTGGAACTTACATTAAACTCATGTCAATATACAGTATCATAACATACAATTTGCCCTACAGCTCTGTAAAATAATAACAACAAACTGCACAAATACATAGACACACGTAGGGGTACAAGCATGACAGTTCAATGCTGAATAAACAGGCCCAAATAAATAGAATATGCACTGATATACACATGGGTAGACACATACACACGCAATGAGTGTCATACACGTATCTGAAAACTTCAGGAGTGTTATCACATGATAAGAGTTAAGGCACGCATTGTTGCCGAGATAAAGCATGCATACAGTACCTGTTGCATACAAATATTCCAAGGAACGTCCAAATACTGAATGGCTATACTCAGATATGAACATCAAAAATAGGGACTGGGCCATTAAGTTACTTGGCAAAAAACCTTGAGAACACACAAAAGATGGGTTTGTATTTTAAAAAATATAGTTGAGCTCATATTTCTCTAGTTTATTTTTATGTAATATAGTTTTTCTTCCCTTTTTTCTTTCTTTTGGAAAGTACCACTTGTTTTGTTAAGATCACATAGAAATAAATAAATCAATCAATAAAAAAATGAAACGTAGAAGAACAGGAAATGCATGCAATGCACACATGCACATGAACGCACACAAAGACACACCTTTCCTGAACAGGACATATTGGATTAGGAATGATTTTTTTTCCCCTCAGCCCTGTCTCAGAGGTGCTAGATTAAATGCCATTCCCACTTTACTACAGATGGCTCAAAAACAAATCATACAATCCATACGCACAGATATTCACATACACACACACACACACACACACACACACACACACACACACACACACACACACACACACACACACACACACACATACAGAGAAATGCTCACCAAGGAGATATATAACATGTTGGCACACCTAAACACTAAAGCACCTGTACGGTCCAACGCGTCTCCTCTTTGTATTTCAATCACTGAATCGATGGTTCTAAATTGATTGTAGCTGAGCAGGGGCCAGAGATGTTCCCCCTGGCTCGCTGCCCTGGCCCTCTATTGATTAGATCTGAGAGAGCCAATTGCTTTCACACTGGATTAAGGTGTTCCGGGGCAGTGAGCAAGGAGAGAGAAACAGAGGGAGAGAGACAGAGTCATAGAGAAAGGGGGGAGAAAGAATAGGCTTAGCATCCTGAGAGATTCACCTACAAAGCAGTAAGATCAGGTCAGCAACATTAGCAATTAGTTAACAAGTCATTTGTTGGGGGAGGATAGGTTTGACCATGTATCCACACCATCTACTGGTGTTTCAAACACGTACATATACACACACGTAGGCAAATAATTTCATTTACGTACAAATTAATATATTTTCTATAACACACATATAATGAGACATAGTCAAGCACACAGAAAATGCACATATGTCTGCAAAACTAAACACGCACACACATGCACACACCTTTGTGTTGCAATCCTTCAGATCAGAGGGCGCTAACACAGATCAAGGGTGTAATCTCATTCCACCCTGGAGCTAAGAAGCCCAGGGCAACAGTATTACACTTCAAAGCTTCAGTCTGAGTTTGTTACACATTCCAGCTCCAAAGTCTTATGCACTGTAACCTAGAGGAATCAAACTCAAACTTTACTATCAGCCAGCATCACAGCATCTCTTCTGGCTTGGATCAAATGATAAATATAGTGCGAGAAGTGGATAAATCTTTTGTTCTTTTTTTTTTTGCAGGGTAGGTCTTTTTTTCCCTCCGAAGTCTGCATTCACATACCTCTTTGCCACATCTATATTCCACAGGGGGCTTTGACTTTCTATATGAGAGAATGGAAAGGGAGGAAAAGGGCCAAGGAGAGCCTTCACCCTTCGCCAAAGACAAGTACTTTTGTCTGGCTGATGTCCCCTTCTCAAACCATTTCCACAATGGAGAGGCTTCCAATCCAGATTAAGTGCCTATGAAAATGAAGAACTGCGTGTTGAGAAAAAAAAGGGACTGCACAGCCTCTGTGGACCCAGGTCACGAAAGCTAGGAAAAAGGCCCCTCGGTCTGAGTCCTCATAAAGGCATTTCTTGGGGAGCAGCAGCCCTATTCACATGGCATTAGGGGTGTAAAAGCCTCACACTGACTGCACAAGTCAGGCCAGCTCAGAATGCATTTGGTTAATACCTCTATTGTCACCCTCCTTCTATGACTGCTCTCTTAGCAGTGAGAAGCAGGACAGTGGTAAATGGGGAATTAAAGAGGCAGAAAAGATGAGATACAGAGAGAAAACAAGGAAGGGAGTGAATAAGAATCAGTGGGTGTAAAGCCCTCACAGCCATACTTATATAGTATGTGCGTGCACAAATAAATGAATGTACATCCACAGATAATACTTGTTGTGTGTCTTGTTAGTGGGAGGCCGACACGAAACCTGGCCAACACAATAATTTATGTGAGAGTTAAGAAACTCAACAGGCCTACAAAGCCAAAACACATAATGACAGTCCAACTACGGTAGCCCATAATATAAAGGTCAGTTTATAGGAACGCAAGAGAGAAAGAGGTGTAGAGGGAAAAAGAGGGAAGAGAGATAGAGGGAGAGTCATTGTGAAATTGACTGAGTGTACGAGCATGTGTGCTTTTGTGTCCCTTTCACTCCGTGTTTGGTTCATTCCCCAAAGGGTCTTATTATGCCTCGCACTGGCCCCATCACAAAAGCAGTGTCTTTGTATCTCAGCCCATGTAGCACCCCTAGAGAACATTCTAGACACAGCAAATCCATTTGTTTGTCAGCTATAGCTGGACTAATCAGATATCATTCTCTTTGAGAATACCACTGTGCAGCCTGGACTAGCACTATAGTAATGCTGGCCCAGCACTGAGATAACATCTCTGTTCTTTCAGGCTCTTTCTATTTTGTAAGTACTGCACATAGACATCATAAAATGGGGATAGAGGGTAAGTGGTAAAGCTATCCCTGAGTACACTGATTGATCTTCCTAATAATACAGCTACTTTATTAAAACATATTTCCTGATACTGTATATTAGTCAAAAGTTACAACTGAAAGTGAGAGGTACACCACTAAAACTACACAAACTGCACAACAATGTGCAAACTGTATGAGGAGAGATCAATTCTGATATACTGTATCACTTGCTGCAACCTGTATGTAGCACCAGACCTGTTGACACAGACTCACTCACAGTTAAAATATAATAGTTGTGTAATTGGTTGTTGTTATAAAAAAAAAAGGCTGTCTTAGAAGTTATTAAATAGCCTGAGCTTTGTGTGTTCTTTGTATTTGTCAGTCTGAAAATACCTTTCTTGTAGCAGAACCACAAGCCTTAAACCTGTAAAATACAGGCTGACTTAACTGTCAAGGAAAACATGTAATTACATCCACACAATGATATAGAGCAATACAGATTATAGGAGTTGTCTAATTGATGTATAATTGCACATTGTGAGGTTGTGTTTGATACAGCCTGCTCAGTTACGACCTGGGGAGCTGAATTACTTTAGGATAATGCAGGGTGTCATAACATAAATTACACAGACATAATTCTTTGCATATGTTTAATTAAAGATTAAAGATTAAACATAGGAGCATTTACAGTGTATATATGCAATGTTGTTTGCTTCAAGTGTGCAGGAAGTAAGGCGAATATGATTAGGTTAGGAAATTAGACACGCAGAGGTCAGCTTGAGGTGGTAGTGTTAGTAACCGTGTACATGTGTGGGTTCTCAATGTGTGTACAGGCATCACACAAAAGAGACTGAATAGCTTGCGAGCCATGACACAAAGTCTCCCCCAGCTGCCTACGTGGGGTATCCCAGACATCTTGCCAGCCCATCCACGGCCAACACAGGGAGGCAAACAACCATTCACACCTACAGCCAATTTAGAACCAAACATGTATAATTAACCTAGCACACATGTCTTTGGTCCGCTGTAGGAAGCCGGAGCACCTGGAGAGAACCCACCCAGGCACAGGGACAATATGAAAATGCCACAAAGACAAGCACCAGCTAGTGGATTTCACTCCAAGACCTTCTTGCTGTGAGGCGACAGAGCTAACTACTGGACCCCTGTGCAGCCCTAGAGAACATCCTAATTTTTTAAGTACACTTCACATACTTGAAAAACGGAAAATGTTTTCCAGCCTGACATTACTCGTTGTTTCGTGGTCGAGTTGTCATTGAAGGTGGGACGAACAGAGCTATATCGGCCCCGCCATAATTGCAATTCAATTCTAATTAGATTGTCAGTCCACAAGTTCCACAACATAAATTTGACTAATCCACATCTATCAATGAGCAGCTGATAGCCTCCAGCAAGTGATGAGACAATTTCCTGGAATTGAAATGTGTCCTTCTGCCATCACACCCCACAGACAAACAAACAGTTTTATTAGCAGGACAGTGAATATTGATGGACACTGATTAGGTTAGAAGGAGAATAAGGTACGATGGAAGGGGGAGGGGTTGGTGTTTCTGCTTTCCAAAGCAGGTAGTACTCTGCGAAGAGGCTCAACATGTCGCCTCATTACTGTGTGCTGGAGCATATTCCAGAGGGATGAGGTGTGGAAGAAGAAAACAAAAATGAGGGGGAATACAGTTTCCCACATCCCGTGCAAGCTGAAGTGTCTCTTGGCATTTAACATTTGGGTATCTTGTGAAGACAACACAGACACTGAAATGCAAACTTATAGAAATGTGATCTTTTTGTTTTTCATTGAATTCCTAAATGTGCATTCATTAAAAAAAGGAAATTCTGGTAGATTTGATTGATGGGGTTCATGGTTTGGGTGAGAGGGTGAAGTAAAGCCCTTCAAAGCAAAAGTTTTTTGTGTTTTGTCATGGGGGTGACATAGGCAAATTAGGCAGGCCCCCAACCATCTGATAAATGCTGGGAGTTCTTTGTCTTCCTGTGTCCTTGTGCCACTGGTTGGCCTCGGCTCCCGGTGTCAATCACTGAGTGGAGAGCAGGAGAGGAGACATGTACGTATGAGGGCTGACTGTGAAGTAGACGATGAGAACTGAATGAGAATTTGGCGAAGTAGATTAGAAGGGGTCCTGGGTCAAAGGCAGGCCCGCCTAATAAGTTCCCCGTTCCACATCTGGGAGAACGACCAAGTGAGAGATGGCAGCATCAACCCCAGTATAAGCCCAGTGGCCAAATCCATAACCCAAAAGTGACTGAAGGTTAGAAAGCCAGACTAGAGACAGATACAGAGAGGAAAACAGCTGAAAGGGGAGCAAAAACTAATAATAAGGAGGAGGAGTCTGTGTCCCTCCACAAGAACAGCTTTGGTTGTGGTGGCTATTTCAATTATGTGTGAACAAAATCTTTGGATTCCCCTCGCATCATTAGAGACCGGGTCTGTTGTTGCAGTGAGAGCTGCGCATCTGTGCATCGGGTCATTATAAACACTCTGTTTGGCCCCTAGATTCAAAAGGCCTTTGTCTGGGTCATGCTCTTTCACCAGTGCTCTCTGCCATTCAGCTTATTGAGAGCCATGGAAACAAGATGTCTTTCACTCTCTTCTCTTTCTTAAAGCTTTTCTCTGTCTCTTCCTCCCACTCCATTTTCCTCACATCACCCCGGCCCTCTCTGCAATAAGACTAATAGGAACAGGAAGAGTCAGATGCTTACTTAATTGGGCTTCAAGGTGACTTAGTAAATGCTGTGTGTGTGTGTGTGTGTGTTTTGTTCAGTACACATGGATGGTTCTCTGCAAATGAAGTAAACTCTGTGGAACAGGAGCAGACACGGCCAAATGGGATGGAATGGGCTCTAATAGGTTACCAGGTCTTTGCGGGTTTGTCTGTCAGATCTTTTACACTCAGATAAGCCATACAAAGAAGTAATAAAAAACTTACCGGAGCAGAAAAACGTAAAAAACGTAGTGCATAGCCTGCGAAACTTTAACTTTAAGATTAAAATACTGGTCGGATGGATTCAGTTTATGAATGTGCTTCTACTGCTAGACTCTGAGCAAGAGCTCTTTATTCTCTAGAGAGAAATAAGCCTGCTAATTGATGTCCGTGACAATGAACCCTATTGGGATATATGGGGATTTATAAGCTTTTAGGCTAAGGTTAATAATGTGATAAATGTGCCCACATCACTACATTTAACATTTTTAAAAATGCACACGTGGTAGAAGTAATATGTTTTTCTTAGTGTGTGTGCTCATGCCCCATGATGGCAGCCATTAGACAGGAGTAAGGCAGCCATGATGAATCGGCACTTAGCCCAGGGAAGCGCTCTTGCTCAATGGGCTGTGAATCTCCTGCTGCCACTGTCAGCCTGCTGAATGTTAAATAAAGTTATTTGAATATTTGTAATATTAATGTGGCAGCATGTCAAAAGCCTGCTGGAGCCTAACAGTGAGAGAAAATATGAGAGAACTCATATTGGCGTGCCAGCCTATAGGACGGCTCGGGTGAGGAATGACATAAATACTCAAGTAAATAAATACATACTTATGGTCACTGCACTGGAATATAGGATGGATGGAGGGATGGATGGATAGTATGGAGCAAAATTCTGGGAATTCATATAGTACCACAGATAATGAAATTAACTAGTCAAATTCTCATTTTCCCCATTTCATTCATAGCCCGTCCACATCCATTTGAAAGCAATCAGTAGCTGCAATAGCAATGCTTCAATTCCAGACTTTTTGTGATTCCCTGAGCCCACACAAATCTCCACATCCACACAGGTGGGGAGAGTCTGAACAGCTATGTGTGTTGCATATGGCCCGTAAAGAATAAAAACAGACGAAACTTTGAGAATAACCAATTACAAAATTAAACCTGAAGAGGACATTTGTCAGCCCAACGAAAATTTGGCTCCCCACAGGAAATAAAGTTTTAACACCAAAATTAAGAATAAGCACTCGAAAGTTTTGAATTGGTTTTCATAGAGGATAATTTGCAACTATGCCACATCGTCCACTTTTAAGAGCTTAAACAACAGAATAATTAGGTTTCTGTGGTGTTTTAATTACTTCAAATAAAAAAATACGGAACATTAAAATGATCAATGCTTAGACAGGCTCAAAACAAAACACATGACGCAAAGCCAGCACAATCGAGGTGATTCCATCAATTACTCCTCAGGTGGGCCTCGACAGCGGTTCTAAGAAGGGTCAGTGAAACCATCCTAAAAGCCTGTTTAGGACTCTTGAGTTAAGCAGGACACACAGCCGAGACAAGCTTTGTATTGGTAGAGGTAGCGGGGTCTTATTTGGAGTGTCTCGCTCGATTTAACAGGGAGGTGATAAAATATTTAGCGGATTGCTTACAAAGCTAAGGGGAAGAGAGCGAGGAACAGAGAAAGAGGGAGAGGAAAAGTGGGGGATACCCAAATGGCTTGCGTAGTGGCTGGGGAGCTGGTAATGAGGATGGCATGCTGGCATCATCGTTACAGAGCACAACAACTCTACATGGTCTCTCTGCTCAACCGAACACATACACAACATGCTACCTGACAACAATTAAAACATATAGATTAATGAAAGTGCAATTAGGTGCTGGGAAGCTCGCACATGCCCTGAAACAACACTGAAACGCACATATTAAACCTGCAAAAAAAAAAAACAAGCGTTATTTCTGTTGTCACGACAAAGAACTTCCAAAAAAAGTAGAAATAAAACCATCATTTATCAATTCAAAAAACTGGCTTTCCATGTAAAAGGACAACTATTCAAAACGATGATCCACCTAATAGAAGTTTTGGTATGGTGGGTATAATATGTAATATTATATGTTATAATTATATTATAATTATAATTATAATATTATGTAATATACAGATGAATAGCTAGAATAAATGCACTTTCGTTTTCATGTCACTATAAGCAGAAACTAATTTTTACCTTCTTAGGTTTTGGTAAATCAGGCAAATTACATTAATTTGTGTCTCAAGAGCTACATAATACAGGCACTAATTGAAAATTTTCCACACTTTACCAGACTGTACACAGTACTACTGTGTTCCTTTTTCTAAGCAATACCTTTTTGTTTTGTTGGTATCAATGAGGAGAATTATTCCAGCATGAAACTACATGCTCTTATATTCTTTTTGTTCCTGTTCCTTCATCGCTAATGGGCAATTACTTCTGACCCAATGCTGAGTCTGTGTTATTGCACCAACCCCCCAATTGATTGGCTGCCCATAGAACTGAGCTTCCACAAGCACTTTAAGGTTAGATTTCCCTGTTTAAATAATGGATTGCTAGTCCATGAAAAGAAACTGCACAAAAAATAAAAAGGTTGGGATTGCTGTTATTGGAGGGGACTCTCAGTGGAGATGAGAGGGGAACTGACTCCACACAAGACTCCAGAGAGAGAGCTAGTTATTTGAGCTAGAAAGGGTTAGATCATCTATTTCTACTCTTTTTTTTTTACTTTTTCTTTGTCAAGTCAGTGTTTGTGCTCACGACTATGGTCAACCAACACAACATTTTAGGCCACAGTCTCATAGTCCTAGAGATCGATTGGCAATCATCTGGTAACCACTGGTTCAGACGGAAAAATGTATATTCCACAAAGATTTGTGAGTAGTTTGCTTCACCTAAAACCCCTTTACTAGCAGATTACTGCATGCGCCTGTATTTTGTGTGGAATATGCTGATATATCTGCAAACACTCGCCACACGGTAATGAAACGGTAATGAAACCTCCTCCCACAGAGAAATTGTATCTTCCACACAAAATACGGGCAAAAACAGCAAACCTATGAGTGTCCAAAAAATGGCAAAGAGGTTTTCTTTGTAGGGGTTACCTACTGGTCTGGAGACCTGTGGGATCGAGGCCTTACAAGTTCATACTACTGTCAACTCTTGTTAAGCTACAGACCCCAGAAATTTCCTCTTAGTATAGGCTGATTTCATTAGCTTCCATAACAATACTAGGCATACATTTAGACATTGAGTTTAGGCAGTGCAATATGAAACAAAGCGGGAAAACAAAAACAACACAAATAGAACAAAAACAGGCTTCAACACTGGATGAAATTTCAAACATCAGTATTGACCAGAATTTCTGCTAAGTAGTGCATTTCCATCAGAGAGAGATGAGATGATTATCTTAGCTGGAAATGTACTAGAGAAGGAAGTCTGGAGGATTGTAGGAATTAGTGGTCTTTGTAGAACAATTTCTACAGTGAGACCATTGTCTGTACATGAACATGTGTGTTTGTGGTGACTTCCACTAACACAAGCCACAATAACCCTCTTACTAACATTCCAGTTATTCTGCAGTAAGTGTGTAGAAGCCTGAGGTAAATAATAGGGAAAGAGGCAAAGTTACGCTACACGGAGAAAAGACTGACAAGGATCAGTGTAAGTTTACATCCATTAAAGACTATGAGACTGTCAGCGCTAGAGGACAGGCAAGGTTATTTGGTTCATTTGAATTAAAATTCCTGCACTGCATAGGAACACAAGTGCATGGCATGCTCATGCACATGCCACACATGCCAACAGCATGATTAGTGAGTCAGAATTTAACACGAATAAATAAATAATCAATGTAAACATGAAGCAAAACTAGCATCAAGATGAAGTCTGTTAACAGGCTTGAAATGATCCAATCTTCCTGTCAAGAATTATCACAGTGACGAGAGCTACTCGCCTATCGATAAGACTCTGAGACCAAGACGTTCAGGAGCCTGCAGTCCAGTAACAAAGAAGGGTTGTTAGGTCAATATACAACCAGGAGCATGTTCAGTGGACTTCTGAATATTCAGCACAAATGGCTCGGTCTGACTGTAGTATTGTAACAGAGTACTCTATCGAGGCCATGTGGCTTCAAGGTGCTGACAATGTGTAGTTTGTTTTTATTTTGCTTGTTATAATTATTTTGTTGTGTTTTTGTTTTTATATTGCAGGCCAATACATCACAAACACATAAGTTTAAGAAAAGAAAAGAAAGACAAAAAAACATAATTAGGACATTTTTTTGAGTGAAATAATTTAACATTAAATATATTGCGTGTACCAATCTCAATTGGCAGTCTTAGCATTTGATTTAAGTGATTTTGTCCAGTACATGCAAGTACATGATGGACATCAGAGGAATCAGCTTTTAATGCAATGACTGTTGACCATGTTTTTTGGCCTAACTGGATTTCATTCTAAATTTGTATGATCTGTTAGCAAACTGAGCCCCTGATTTATTGATAATTGCACTTACTTAAGAGAAGTGAATATTGGATAAATCAAAGTCGCTGATCAGCCGATCACTTTAATTATTTACAAGATAAACAAGAGAGTCTATCTTATGCATTTAAAGCATTGAATACACAGATTACAATTTATTTGTAAAGAGAATTATAATATTGACAAATGGTGTAAAAATTTGAAACTAAATTAAGACTTTACATCAACCTAAGCACAGCCTTTTAACTTCTGCCCTGTTATTTTCATTCGAAAGTCATCCAATCTTTGGCAAGGACTTTGTGTGTTTGTTATGATGTGCGTTAGTGTGTAGGTGGGTTTTGCGTAGGACATGGTGCAATGTGAGAAGGATACAGTAGACACAGTCACACACAGTGTGCTTTGTAGATATGTGGCACTTATATCTGTTTATTGATCAGACCAGATGTGGGTAAATCAATCTTATCTAAGCTCCACACACTTTCCAACTAACCCCAAGAGGCAGGCCAACCAATACTTTGCCACACCAAGAGCCTCAAGCCACTCGCATTATCGTCAGACACCTTGAGCAAATTTTCTGTTTGTATATGTGCCTGTCAGAAAAACAAGGTGCATTAGAGGGCACGCAAAAACAGAAAGTGACAGCTTGAACTAAAAGCCCATTCAACCTTCCTTTTAGATATGAGCTATTATCTATTCCTCAGAATGTATTCATCAGCACATCGCACTGAGGCAGAATCAAACCTTTTGTCATCTGAAAGGTAGGATGGACAAAAGGCTGACATTCACAGCAGATTACAACTCAATGCTAATGTATCTTTTTAGTTCCCTGGAGTTAGATGTGATTAAAGAAAAAGTATGGTGTATCATAAGCTGCAAAACATGAAACACAATCAATTCAGCCATTACACTAGAGTGGAAGACCTGTGACCAAAGGTAACACAATGCCCTGTTGTATGTGATACCAAAACAGAATAAATTAATGCCAACAGACTAAGGTGAATTGATCTGTTCTATTCTGAGGAGTCCATCTCTTTAAAAGATTGAATAATGAAAAAGAAAGAAAATGTACGTAGGGCCCAGTAAGTACTGATAATACACTCTCATAGCAACCATGGTGTTTTTTTACAGAAAAAAATCAATCCACTTACCTCGGCAGACATTGCCATTGTCAGGTTCAAACCCAGCTTTGCAAGTGCAGCTACCGATAGGAACCATCCACTCTCCATCTCCGTTACAGTAGAGCTTTATAGGGACATCTACTTCCTCTGAGTTTGCGATGCAGGTCCCTCTAGCAATGACCAGGGAAGTGCTTTCAGCCCCTGTCATGGTCTCTGGAAAGACTGCAAAGTTCTGGACCACACTTGGACACTTCTTATAAAATACCCTGACTGACAGAAGAGACATACAGGCCCCATAGTCCTGAAAGGCCAGGTAGAAGCCATTTTTAGACAGCGGACCAAAGCTTCGCACCTCTGTGTTAACTTTCATCAGGCGTCCGCCAAAGTCCACCTGTGAGAAGCTTTCATCAGCAGCAATGGTGTCCACTTTGAGGTAGGGGGCCTCCATCCAGAAGACTGTGCCTTTAGTGGCAATGACAGCATCGTTTTCATAATAGTAGAGATTAAACGTCTCCTTGCAGGAACCGGGGACATTTGGGATGGAGCTGCAGTCGCGCACGGTGAACCGTATCTCCACATAGATGCGCTGTGCTCCGCGGCGATCAATGAAGGTTGTGAGGAGCCAGTTGTTTTGACTTGGTTCGAAGACATTGCACACCTGGTACGTCCTGATGGTGTTGAGGTTTTCGTCATAGCCACTCACCTCCTCCCACTACAGAAAGATAGAGAAGAGAGAAAGAAGTCCACATGGCTGATAAGTAATCATCTGCTATAAGGCTGCAGTGCTCACTCTTTTTTGATAGAGAATGCTAATATTGGCGGAGCCACAGAGAATTCATACACATATCAGTAATTTCCCTAAGGCACTAACTTGAGTCCTCTTCCTGGACTGAGAAAAATGCATCAGCTTATTGGGGCTTGTTCATCCACTGATGACACACAAATGTATTACTTTAAAAAAAAAAAAATTCCTCAAGTGCAAAGCAACAATTTATTGTCTTATTTATTAAGTAGGCTCACAGCTGTAGGATGTGCACTCCCACTGCATAAGCGCAAACCAAGGCATGATTTTGGATGCAATATCGTTTTCTGTCGATGCCAAGTTTTGCTGGGCATTGAGTCGATACATTACAAAATATAGTGTGTAACAAATTCAAGATTAAGCACTGCTGAATTACAATTAGACAGGCAGGGACTTCACGAGAGCCAAGGATGGATGGAAAGCCATTTGAGTGCATACTGAACTAAATTTCACTGCAGGCCATTTTTTGCAGGTGTGACCCAGAAAGGGTCTTGGATGAGCATCAGAAGCCCCTTGGGGAATTAACTCAGTGCACCAAATCATGCTAAAAACGTGCCATTAACATTTGGCTGGGTTCACTGAGAATCAGGCAGAGAAATCACAGAAAAAAAAAATAGAAGAAGCTTGCTTTGAAATCATCTGAGTAACCGTCCAGCTGTGCAAAAGCTGGCCTTGCAAAAATTGTTAGTGGCAATCCACTGATATTCAGTGTGCAATATTTTAATTAGTTACAGTATTTTTAAGAGGCATAAAGCAGCAGAGCCCACAGACCAAAAAAAAGAGTTACATAAAAGCACCAGTGAATTCAAATAAATATTTTGTGGAATATTTTGAGAAAATGATCTGAAACACTTTTTCATTTTTTTATTTTCCTTAGATCAATTTCAATCTTTATAATAATACAATACTTTTTGCTTCCATTTGAAGCAACTGCTTGGCACAAAGATTTATTTCTTCAAAGTTCCCAACACCAATGATCCAAACAGCTGAAGGCGAGAAGTTAATGAGGTCTATAGTGGACTGAGTGGGCCTCAAGTCAGTTCATGTTTCTTATGTGCATATATCTCCCCGTGCTTCCTCCTTCTTATGACCTTTAAAACTCCAGCTGCTCAATCAAGCTTAATAGAGAGGAGAAGATATTGGCTCTTCACACACAGCCACAACATCCAGTCGAATGATGGAAAAAAGTCCATAAAATGATGTAAGGCGAGATAGAGCTGATAAATGTGAGCCGTCGAATGTTGCTGTTTGAAAACCAGCGCAGGTAATAAAACCATTTGGCACAAAGAATATGTGGAAACATCTGGCAACAAACAAAAAATGGTTGGGTCTAGTAAGGGCATGTAGAGGATGGAGTGGGAAGGCACGTGAGGAACAGTGGCACTGCTGACATGATAAACGAGTTTACAGAAATCTGAGGTGCAAATTAAAGCCTTTTTTCACTGCTGCTCCCTGTGTGCCCACTTCACTCTACTCTTCTTCCCTCTCCTCGCTTCCCCTTGTGCTCTCTTCTCCCGTCTCTGCTCTGTAATGACCATTCATCAGCATTACAGAAACCTGTCCCTTTCAGCGCTGCCTGTTCATTAATACAGCCAGCCCTAGGCTCCTCTGCACCCGTCTGCTCCAGTCTAGGAGGGGGTCCTCACCGCCTCTTGTCTAGCCAAATGACCACCATCTTTCACGCCAGAGAGGAGCCTGAGGCGTCTCCGATAATGCCCATCTAGAGTCTGTCCAGAAATTCATTGGCTCATATAATAATGAACTATATCTTTCTCCTCCTCAGTAGATATGTGCTGTCATGGCTGTCTAAAGACAACCAAAACTAATAATAGGTGCATTAGTTAGTCGAAATCAAACTTTGTGACCCAGTTCCCTCTTTGCTCTTTTCAGTGCTTTGTTATACCTGTGTGTTTATGTGTGCTTGGAAACATTGCTGCTGATAATTTGATGGTTTAGCAAACACATATTGATTTGCTAGCTGTTGTTTTGCTGCACAAAGCTTGAGGCACTCTTCTATTTCTATAGTCCAAAACATTTGATTATTTTGAGCATTAAAACAGGTATATAACTAATATTTGGCATCTCTTTAACCTCCTAGGACCTGGCGTCCACATGTGTGGACATCACATTTTGGGTTATTTAGACTACAATACTCAATTTTGCTCTACATGGGCCTGATATCAACTTAGGAGAACATTATACTGCTACTGTTCTATCAAAATTTTAAACGAACATCCTCATATGTGGCTCTCATTTTTCTTAAAAACAGAAATAAGGTAAAAAACAAACAAACTGGTAATTCTTTGTTTTTACATTCATCGGGCCCCAATATGCCCAAATATCAAAGAGAAATTAAAAATGCATGCCGTGGAAGAGTTCGGGTCTTAGGAGGATAATTTTCCCACTATTTTCAGAGATGTGACACATGCACTCAGGAACAAAGTCATGTTAATATGGTGTCTCGGCCCCCGCTGTTACAGTATTTCTATGCTTTCTGTGCTTTTTAAATCATTTAAGCCAAATGTATCTGCCTCGTGGCATCTGTGTATTCTTGCCAGAGGCTCTTTCTCAGACCACCAATAAATACAGATTTGACTTTTTCAAATAGAAACAACCCATACATCTAAACACCTGTTCTAATCACAGAAATGCATATCAGAATTAAGCGTGCACATAAAAATAAATCAATAAAATGAACATCTACAGCAGAAGAAGACCACACTAGGTGCCACTCCTGTCACCTAAGAACAGAAGTTACCTTTGTCCAGTTCACACTGGTCAGTGGAAAAATGTTGCCTGGCCTGATGAGTCTTCATTTGTGCTGCAACATTGCGTCGGTAGGTTGAGAATTTGGTGTAAACAACATAAAAGCATTGATTCATTTTGCCTTGTATCAATAGTTCATGCTGGTGTTGGTGTTGGCAGCTAAAGTGAGTTCACTTGCTCGCCCTGCCCATGCCTTTATGACCACAGTGTACCCATGTTGGTGCCTGCTTCTGGGGAGAAAAGGCATCACGTCGCAAAAAATCATCAAATCATCTCTGTCTGTTTTTTTTTTTCAACATGATGAGTTCGCTGTACTCAAATGGCCTTTGAGTCACCAGATCTCAATCCAATAGAACAACTTTGTGATGTAGTGCAACAGGAAAGTCGCATCATGGATGTCCAGCTGACAAATCTGCAGCAACTGTGTGATGCTTCAATGTCAATATGGACCAAAAGCTCTGAGGAATGTTTTCAGCACCTTCTTGAATCTATGCCATGAAGAATTAAGTCTGTGAAGACTGGGGACCAACCCAGCAGTAGCCACTAATGAATGGCTGAGTGTACATCTATGTATACAAAGTAAAAAGAAAATTATATTGTCTGTGTCTTTATTTATTATTACGGGGAGCAAAAAAGTAATACCACCTGCATCCCAAAATCCACAGGAAGCATCCAATGCTAGCAGCCCTATACCAGACACCCCAAAATACCCGCCACCCCTGGTGTCACAAAGGGAGCCTGCACAGTAATAAGGAGGAATGTATGAAGTTGTGACTGCATGCGGTGGCTATGGAGTTTAATTCTGTTAATGTCCACTGATGTTTTTATATCCTGAGTATTTGCATGCACATGCCAATTTTCACTTACTAGCGTGTTTATGTGCCTCTATAAAATGAGCTCACTCTCAGTTACTTTTATTTT
The DNA here is from genome assembly GCF_963576455.1 of Neolamprologus multifasciatus. NCBI lineage: Eukaryota > Metazoa > Chordata > Actinopteri > Cichliformes > Cichlidae > Neolamprologus > Neolamprologus multifasciatus. The sequence continues at coordinate 20,611,734 of NC_140456.1, read as the reverse complement.
ACACAGTTTTGAATCACCTAATTCATATTTTATCATTACCAAACTAACTGAACTTAAACTTTTTTTGCTGATGAAAAACTGTCAAACACTGAGAGCCTTTTAACTCAACACTTATTTGTAAGCCAATTAAAGTAACCACCGGCACCCCTCTAATAGCTTTGCTTTTACCATTAATATAGGAGACACTTGTCCCCTGCCCCTGATTGTCAAGTGTGGCTATTGTGTGTGTCATTATTGCTGCTCTGTTTTATGGGCAGTAGCAAGGAGATGGAGGAGCTATGGATTCATAGAGCTCTTAATGTTTGTGTTAATGACCAGTTACAGCTTGCTGAGCTGGAGAAGAGAGGGTTGAGAAAAGGGGAAAAAATACAGAGTGATAAATAAAAGAAAAAACAGGAATGGGGAGGAATCAGGAAAAAGGGGGAGGGTTGAGAGGGTGGGGGTAATGTATTCAGACTGATGTTCCCCTTCCCACAGCCTCAGCTCACTGCCATCAAGCCATCAATACTCTGCCCTCATAAAAGCCATCCATCACATTGATCTCTTGCCATTATCCTCAAAGACTAAAATAACACAGAGCAGCTCAGATGGCCACAGTCTTGCTCTGGAGGACTACAGCATCCAATATTGGGCTGGGGACAAGCAGAGATGGGAGGAATAACCAATCAGAACAAGGATGTAACATCTGTGGAAAATAATGGGCCAAATGGGCTGGAGTAATGAGTCATTTGGAGGAGGCATGGTTGGGGCAGTATAAGAAGCTACCTTAAGGAAATGAGAAACTTATTTTTTTATAGAATGGAAACTAAATCTTAATGTAGTTCCTAGACCACCGGTCATGACAGGAATTTTGTAATGTTGAATAGAGTCTCAGAAGTCTCAGAACTTTATTTCTGCACAATTCAGCATTTGTGATGCTGCCAATATTGAAAAATAATTAGCAGTTATTGAAATACAATTTTTATGTGACAGACAGTGAGCAAATTGTGATTGGGTGACGCATTAAAACAGGTGTAAACTTCATTTTGTAATCATTTCAATGTTGCAAATATCGGAGAAAACACGTTGACCAGCTAGATTACAATATCTGATCTCTAATTGAGAGCCATGTGTTTAGCCCCTCTGCAGTGTTCACCTTCTCCCTCACTCTCTGCAAGTCTATGTAAAGTTGTTTCCAGACACACAATGCAACCCTGACCTTTACATAAACCAACAGAGGTGGTTGTAAGAACACAGACAGGGGGATCGTCTGGTTTGTAATAGAAATTCTGTGTACGATGTCCAATTGCACCCATTCGTAATGACTGGCCATCCTGTGTTATGCCTCCAGCACTCTTGCCCTAAACAAAAAAAAGGGACATTTCCAGTTGTGTTCTACAAGTGATAAAGCCCAACTTTTCAGTACCCCACCTTATTTTTTCCGACACTGTCTATAATTCATGTGTGGATTTAGGATTTACTGAGCATTCATTCCCCTATTTGCTTCAGGAGCTTTGCTGCACATAAAAAATATGTACAACCCACAGAGGTTTTATCATGACTCCACCGTACCTCTACCTTCAGTTTTAAAATTGGACATTTGGTACGAGTAGGTCGGGTTGCAACTCTGACACACACGCACAAAGGGAGAACTTGACTACTTTTAGATCATCATTCAGCATCAGTCAATTCACACGAGCAGAAGATGTGAGCAGAGAAGCCAATATTCCGCTGATCTTTAACCTCCAGCCTGCTGTCTGATTCTCAGTGGAGTCACACTCACAAACTGCTTTTCAAATCTATCAGCACAAGTTAATACAACTCCATGCTCAAACATACTGCACACAGATGGGTGATGAGCAGCTCAGAGCATTTCCACATTTATATCTCCACAGCCTTGAAAGGTCTACAAAATGCCACTGCAAATAGTAGATGAGTGTCTGGCAACTATTTCTTGAATGTCCATCAAAACAGCCATTACACAGTCTGCCAATGGGCTTTTACAGCAGGACCCAAGGCAAGAGATGTAGAAAGCTACAATCAAATGGAGCCACTTCAACACCACTGTGTTCCCCTAAACTTTTAACCCGACTCCACTTTGTTGATGCAGTTTACAACAGTTTTTTTTCTTGTTTGGTTTTTTTTTTAGCCCTTTTCAGTTAATGCCTTTGGTGTTGAATTTAGCATTTGAAGTAATTTAGTTGATGAGGTTCTTTTTTTTTTAAGTGTTACCCAAATAATTGTAGGACTAAATTATGCTTGGATAGGATGCTTTGTTGAAGTCTACACCCTCAAGCGCCTATAGGCTGAAATGTTTTTGAGCACTTTCTAACAACGAGTTGTCCGTTCATCTATCATTGCAGGGCTGAAACGTGTGGGTGGAGGCAAGCATGAGACTGATTTTATTACTACAAGCTCGGGATGGGCATTTCAGTAATGAGCCTATTTGTTATTCATGACAACACAACATTGAACTAAAGGAGGGAAAGTGTACCTATAAAGATTTTTCTTTAATAATTACCCCTGACTACATCCTGGCTTTTGATAAAAAGAGAGAGAAAGGAAAAAGAAATGGTATGCGTGCGGGTGAAATTCACATTGACAGGTTTGTAAAGGCCAAGGTCTCAGAAGGACAGTGGATTATAGGTGGACATGAGAAGCTAAGATAGGGATTGAACTCTTTATGCCCCTTCTGAAAGACACTCTTCTCATTTTGCAAAGCTCACTGCCGACAGTAATCACAATCCAGATAGTATTTTTTTCTTCCCAAAGGCGGTTTCAAATCCCTCTGCGTTAATGAGGATATTTGCATTTCAACCTTTGGGTCTTTTCCTTGAAGTCAATAGAATGGACATTTCATGTAAACTAACAGTGGTCTGTCTTGGCACCTTTATTCACTCCTTCCTACACAAACTTTGAGACACATGCTCATAATCTCCTGTAAAATCACTTATTTCGAACGCTTTACCTCATCCGCCACCTCACACACACACGGCCAGGCTGCAGCTTCTAAAATATGCAGTGGCATGATTGCTATTATCATTTCTGATCAGCTGTGTTATTGAATGGATGCTGCTGTCAGGGCAGTTGCATAGGAATGATTATTTTGCGGGGCATCTGAGGCCTAGTTCCGCTTGGCTGAATGTGATGGATGGGGAGGAAATGGTGATGTCTGAAACACTCCCAGTCCTGCCAGATCTCAGCCACTCTATAATTACAGTCACACAGTTTGACTGAGCCCAAGCAGAACTTGGTCTGTCTGGCTGGCTGAAGCAAAATGAGTCTCGTTGAAAATCTGCTCCCTTGCCACGCCCATACCCTGATCAATACATTTACTGGACTTGAGGTTTTAAGCAAGTAAGTTCATGTTGCAGTTGCTGAGTGTAAACCAAACAATTCAACGACTGGAGATAGTGAGACCGCAACCCAAACACTCCTTTTCAGTTGTAAGTCTGTAAATTCCTCTTTGACCCACCATTCATTCCCCTGTTTTATTAGCTTCCTCCAAAGGTATCAATGGGATCTGTCAGGACGACGAACCACCGCCAGACCTCAACGAGGTCTCTTGCTACATTATCAACAAATACTTTTTATTCATATTTGGAGGTTGGGTCCACGCTAGTGAATTGGACTGTGTGATATTTATGCTCTGTTGACATATTAGTTACCATTTGGTTTCATTCTCCGCTCCAAATGCTTTTAGTATGTCTTTTGTCTCATTTCCTTATAGAGAGGCACAGAACGTGACTGCACTCTGGACCATTCAGTGAACAATTCACACAGACTGTTCGCTCTCATATTTCTCCATCCAACTTTTAAAATGGAATTATTAACGCTTGCATTTTCAATTACGAGCCAGTTGCTTTAAGCAGTCTGTCTGCTTGGATACAGATGTTTTTAGCTATAACAGTAAACTGAACTCTCCCAGACAGGGTTGCATTGTTTTCAGGGATGCAAATTGGGGTTCAAGTGTCTTTCTCAAGGGCACTTTGGTCCTTAAAATGGTCTGGGATCCAATGGCCAAGCCTGCAATTAACTGACTTTCTGCATTTACTTGGTAACAACCACCCTTCATATAGAAGGCTCTTTTTTGTTTTAAAATATTTAATCATTAAAATAAGTATAATTCCTAAAGACTGGTAGGCAGAGCAAGCTGCTTGATGTGGAAAAACACACATCAATTAATTGTTTTAGATAAATAAATAAATAAATTAGAATGTGTTTTTATTTGTCCCATTAAAAAAAGTTAATTATTTTTACTCTGTTGTCCTTATGCTTTTAATAATATGTATTGCACTGGAAATTTTTATATTTTGGAATCAACATCAACATTTTTTTAATATATTTTTAATTTTAAATGCTCCAACTTTGACTGATGGATAAAAACAACAAAACCCCCAAAACAGTAATTAGTGCAGCTTTGTGTATAGTAAATATTAAATTGCTTAATCTCAAAACATTTGTTTGATTAAGATATTCACGCAATTATTCACATAGGAAAGATTTAATAAGCCCAGAGATAAATCAGCGAGTGGTCTGGAAACCTTCATTAATTCAACTAGACGTGTAAAAGCACAAAAAGAAGGTTAGGGTTATTGTGCTGAAGCATAAAACTGTTTTTTGAATACTTTTCTAGCACAATGCACCTGGTAACACCCACTCAGGTGCCTTGAGACAGACCATGAAGCTGACACTGCCTCAGCACGACTTTAGGTTACCAGTAGCAACATTACCTTGAGTCACCCTGTGTAAAAGGTTCAAGCAGTGTTTAGCTGAAATCTGACAACCTCTGCAATCTTATGAATTTATTCTGGAGAATCATAAGAAAAAACACTAAATAATGAATTATTATTACGTATATTTGCATGCATAGGGAAAGAAACGAAAAGTTGAAAAGTAATGGAACTGGGGTGACAGAAAAATAAATTTGCAACAGAATGTGAAGAGCAAAAATATGACAGGAAAAGAAGGACAAAAACATCCTTTTTGTGGCCTAAATCACTGCTTTCAGTATGTCTCACGATCGTAATTCATGGAAGCCTCAAAGCCCCTCCTTTACAGCACACAGGACAAAGTCTGAACATCGGGCTTTTTCAACATTTCAGCAGCGGCACTGCTCCATAAATATCACAGCAAGTGCAAAACATACATTTGCATTCCTTTACTCGCCTGAGGAGCACGCCGTCCTCTCCAAAAATCACCAAGCGCCTTTCATGTATGTTAAGTTTTCACTTTGATCTGCAATTTTACAGCTATTAAAGAATAAAGTGTTCATAAATGTGTTATTCTGAGTTTTTCACGTGAATTTTATCGCACACCTGCAGCATCACACAGCACCACGAGCTTTTTGCAAAGTGAGGCAATTTCATGTCATAAAAAATTAGCAAATATAGCACGTATGTGTGTTACTTACTTATAAAAAATTATCATCTATAGACAGGATCAACCACGATTTAACAGAACATGTATTTCACTTCTGGCAGGTGAGAGGTCCTTTTTAAATTTTCTTTTGTTTACTGAAGTATGTATGGATGCCTTTCCATAGAATGTGACATTTCTACCTATCATAGCAAAGATCAAAATGTTCAGGTTAAGAAAACTGAAATTATATTTCACTTGAAGGCTGCCAAATCTCTCACATAACATAATATTCCTTGAATGAAATGAGAGAATATTGTCTCTTAAACAGACTGATGATGAATTAAAGGCTGCTAATGATTTGAGATGTACATTGTGCATGTGTGTTTGTGTGTATATAAATCCTACATAGCACGACACCTAACAGCCTTATCATCCATACAGAAAGATACAAAAAGATAGGGAGGGGGTGGGGCCGGGTAGGGTGGGGTAGTTGCGTTGTGCGGTTCGTGGTTAGATGCAGATCGTGAAAAGACGGAATCTGCGCTTTGAGACAGACAAGCTGGAGTGAAGAAAGGCAACGGGAAAAAAAAGTCAGAAGCAGTCAGGGTGAGAAGATGGAATAGAAGAATGGAAGGGTTTACTGCTATTTCTGCCAACTGTAGGACGGCTGAAATAGCAGGTGCTGCAGGTACTGGAGCAAACACATAATCACTCCCACACATACAAGCCAAACTCAAGGCGCTCCTGCATACTCCTCCAAATTCATACCAAATTTAAGATTTAAGAGTCATTTCTCCTTTCTTTTCTGTCCCACTTCTATTCCTTTGTTCTTTTATTTATTCATAGACAAAAGAAAAAAAATGTCCTTGGTTTCCAAAAAACATCCAAGTCATTTCCTACATTTATGCAGAGGGAATCCAAAGGATGGAAATCAATAATTGAGGCAGCCACGTGTTATTTCATTCCAAAAGGGAATATTTAAAAATAATTGTAGAAAGGTGAAAAAATATGTCTACTATATGTATGTGTGCGCATTTGCACAAAAGTTCACGTGCATCCAATTTTTTTCAACCATATTCCCAAAGAGTTTATAAAGAGTTATGTGGGTGAATGTGCAATGATGAGCATGTGCTGTTAAATTGACATCCAGCATGTGTATCTATATATGCTGGATATGGATATATATATATATATATATATATATATATATATACACAGTGGGGCAAAAAAGTATTTAGTCAGCCACCGATTGTGCAAGTTCCCCCACTTAAAATGATGACAGAGGTCAGTAATTTGCACCAGAGGTACACTTCAACTGTGAGAGACAGAATGTGAAAAAAAAAATCCATGAATTCACATGGTAGGATTTGTAAAGAATTTATTCGTAAATCAGGGTGGAAAATAAGTATTTGGTCACCTCAAACAAGGAAAATCCCTGGCTCTCACAGACCTGTAACGTCTTCTGTAAGAAGCTTTTCTGTCCCCCACTCGTTACCTGTATGAATGGCACCTGTTTGACCTCATCATCTGTATAAAAGACACCTGTCCACAGCCTCAACCAGTCAGACTCCAAACTCCGCCATGGCCAAGACCAAAGAGCTTTCGAAGGACACCAGGAAAAGAATTGTAGACCTGCACCAGACTGGGAAGAGTGAATCTACAATAGGCAAGCAGCTTGGTGTGAAAAAATCAACTGTGGGAGCAATCATCAGAAAATGGAAGACATACAAGACCACTGATAATCTCCCTCGATCTGGGGCTCCATGCAAGATCTCATCCCGTGGGGTCAAAATGATCATGAGAACGGTGAGCAAAGATCCCAGAACCACACGGGGGGACCTGGTGAATGACCTGCAGAGAGCTGGGACCAAAGTAACAAAGGTCACCATCAGTAACACACTACAACGGCAGGGAATCAAATCCCGCAGTGCCAGACGTGTTCCGCTGCTGAAGCCAGTGCATGTCCAGGCCCGTCTGAAGTTTGCCAGAGAGCACATGGATGATACAGCAGAGGATTGGGAGAATGTCATGTGGTCAGATGAAACCAAAGTAGAACTTTTTGGTATAAACTCAACTCGTCGTGTTTGGAGGAAGAAGAATACTGAGTTGCATCCCAAGAACACCATACCTACTGTGAAGCATGGGGGTGGAAACATCATGCTATGGGGCTGTTTTTCTGCCAAGGGGACAGGACGACTGATCCGTGTTAAGGACAGAATGAATGGGGCCAAGTATCGTGAGATTTTGAGCCAAAACCTCCTTCCATCAGTGAGAACTTTGAAGATGAAACGAGGCTGGGTCTTCCAACATGACAATGATCCAAAACACACCGCCCGGGCAACAAAGGAGTGGCTCCGTAAGAAGCATTTGAAAGTCCTGGAGTGGCCTAGCCAGTCTCCAGACCTCAACCCCATAGAAAATCTGTGGCGGGAGTTGAAAGTCCGTGTTGCTCGGCGACAGCCCCAAAACATCACTGCTCTTGAGAAGATCTGCATGGAGGAATGGGCCAAAATACCAGCTACTGTGTGTGCAAACCTGGTAAAGACCTATAGTAAACGTTTGACCTCTGTTATTGCCAACAAAGGTTATGTTACAAAGTATTGAGTTGTATTTTTGTTATTGACCAAATACTTATTTTCCACCCTGATTTACGAATAAATTCTTTACAAATCCTACCATGTGAATTCATGGATTTTTTTTTTCACATTCTGTCTCTCACAGTTGAAGTGTACCTCTGGTGCAAATTACTGACCTCTGTCATCATTTTAAGTGGGGGAACTTGCACAATTGGTGGCTGACTAAATACTTTTTTGCCCCACTGTATGTATGTATATATATATATATATATATATATATATATATATATATATATATATATATATATATATATATATATATATTAGTGCAGCATTCTCATTAGTATTTGTGTGTTTGTGTGAGTGTGTGCACAGGTATGTGGGTCTCCGTGTATGTGATGAAGGCACTCTTCTCACCTGGCCTCTGAAGTGAAGCCAGCATGACTCACAGTCATTTTTTCCCTTCTTCTCATTCCAGTTCAGCTCGAGCCCACTAAGTTCAGAGTTCACCTCCATCCCTCTTTCTCTCATTCCTGCACACGCGTCCTTGATCTCCTTTCCCTCCATCATTTCTGACACGTATTATCTACATTCAAGCAGCCCCTTTGTCCGTTCCTCTCTGCCATTTTCCCCCCACTTTCCTTATTTAACTTTTCCCTTTGCCCTTTGAACCCGATTTTTAAGGTATGAATAAATTAATAATAGAAGCAGGATTGGAAAATATCTCCAAAACGTCCTTCCTGTCAACCACCAAGGTATTTACATTTTTTTGAGTTAACATGTCACACACTGACTTAGAACCAGATCTTAAACTACATGTGACCCGTTTTTTCTGTTTTTATCCTTTATGAAACCTTAAAACAACTAAATTAGCCAATAACTTATCATTTTAAATCATTTAAATTCTGCTTAAAGGCTGACCCTGGATACAAGTGTAAGCACTTTCAGTATAGGTATAGATATGACTTTTATCCTTTCTCCTTCAGTGCTGCTTTGGTGTTACGTTCCATGAATTCTCCCCATTTCTCTGACCATCTATATTCAATCATTCCCCTATCCGTTCTCTCTGCCCTTTTCTCTTTTTCATTTCCCTCACTTTACTTTCCCCTCCTGTGTTCCCTTATCTCCATTGACCCAGTGTTTGTCTGTCTTTCAGGGTATGAATAATTGAGGTATATTGAGTCTGGTCAGCAGATGGTGAAATGGCCGTTACGGATCTATCTGTGCTCTTTAGGAAATGCTGAGTGTATGCTGACACCTGTGCAGTTAAGGTCCACGGGAGCGTTGTCGAAGCACTGAACACAACAGGGGGGAGCATATAGGGCACACCCAAAAATGGCACTCCTCTTCCAGCATGTGCATGCTCACATATGCAGGTGCAGATATACAACACTCTTAGCCACTCAAATTTATGCCTGAACACACACAATCTCACATGTGGAAGAACAAGAGAGAGTAAATCCAAACAAACATATTATGATGAGTTCCACTGCTTCTCCAAACCATCTTATGCACCTGCCACAACAATAGAAAGGGGCGCTTCCAAACTCTCCTCGTTATCTTACGCCGTCTGTCTCACGCCCCATTTTACACTGCCTTGGTGGTCCCGAATCCTCAATGCACTACAGCTTGAGAAAAGACATTTAAATGTTTTTCACGACATTTTCTACAATTTCATAACATGGAAACACGGGGGAACTATAAAAACGGATGGACACAACTGGGACATTGTTACCTTCAGTGATTCTTTAAGTCACTGAAGGTGAAAAATAAATAAACGAGTGCATTTTCTGTTGGCATAACAGCAAATAAATGTACCGTGTTAAATCCACACAGCAAATGATTACCAGCTAGTCAAAGGTATCGACAGTAACTAGCTGAAGTATTCCACAGAGGATTTTATACATATTATATGTAAGATTATCTGGGTTAAAGACTAACTAGTAAACAAACTTGAATATTTACCATTATCTGAGTTTGTTCCACAGATGCAGATATTTAAAGGTAAATGAAACAGGCATCTTTCTATTTCAAATAATGGGCTAATAATAAGCAGAACACTAACTAATTAATTAATAAATGGCATATATTTGCAACAATATTAACCATGCTATTACTAATTCATGTCAGTAATGGCATGATTAATTTCATTCAGAGCATTTACTTCAGTTTGTCTGTTTTTGGCTGCAGCTTTCCAGTCTATCATGTTCCCTTGCACACCAACCCCACCTCCACCCACCCACGCAATCACACAGACACACATAGCCCTCTCTTTCCCAAGCTCTTTCCAACCAACCTGGCCTGCCTCACAACAGTTTACAGTACCCACAGCCTTCGTCCGTACAGCCACTGCCTCCTGCTGATCGCGGGTCCGACCATCCCAACACCCACCCACCCTTCCTAGGATCTTCCTCTTAAAGCTTGGAGTCAAATCGTGACCTTCTTGACTCACATGAGTTAACCCGAGCATTCTTGAACACAGACACACACAAACACACAGCTGAATGTGGAGGGGCCAAAGGTTTGGCTTTTTTGCTCCATTCACACAGTTGATCCCTCACCCTCTCTCACTCCAGCTTCTTCTAATCTTCCCCCAAACCCCTTCCTGATCCCGGAGCCCCTCGAACATCACTATCACATTTCTTTTTTAGCCGTCTCTCTTCTTTTACCCTCTCGCTGCCTCCATACACTCTCCTCTAGTTTCATCCAACCGATCCAAAATGAAAACAGTCGTGCATCTCTGGTTCCTGTTTTACCAAAATTATTTAAAAAAAATAAAAAATAAATGGCATAAAATTTATTATCACATGACTTTTTTAAGTTACCAGACTAAAACATTTTCTTTTAACAACATTAATTTTTTACATGCTTACAATATGTTTTTTAACCAACAACACAGTTTCCCTGCTGCTACTTTTCCAAAATTTCCAAAATTAGTAGGGACAAATATTAGCATTAGCAAGAAGCATTATTTCAGCATTTCTTCTAAATGAACCAGATAATTCATTGTGGGTGTTTTTGTCACTTTTCATCAGCTTTATCTGAGCCGTGGATTGACCATTTTTAATACAAGTACATATTTTTGGCATCCTACTGCACTTCAGTGCAGCCAGAGTATTATAAACAATACTGGCAGACCGGCCTTTGCTGAAATGTCAGTACAGTTTTACATTTATTTTAAGTTAAATCATAAGTCATTGACTTTCTAACAGCTGCAAATGCAACAGTTACTGAGTCAGTAGTTCACATTAAGCTTGTGTTCCTTGAAGTACATCTCGGCAGAACTTCAAGTGTGCCTTGGACCACTCCACGACATTTTTTATGACCCTTCTTGACATTTTAGACATCAGAATTTGGAGGCGCAGAATGCTTTTCATAGCTTTTACTTACTTTGTAAACATCACTTAGCTCCATTTTCAGACTGTCAGCCATCTACTTAGAGGAACCCATGACTGCTGGCTCTTCAAACTCAAGGTCTGAGCCAGAGAATTTAACCTCTAAAGCTGTAATCAGTTGAAAATACCTAATAACAGTACTTGACTTAGCATTCTTAGTTTGTCATTTACGGCTTAATGATTAAGTTACATTCTGAGACTTTACAAGAGGGAACTTTTTTTCCTTAATGTAATTTTATTTAAGTTTATTTAGTTTAATGGACAAAAAGTAGCAATGCAATCATAGTTGAAGAAATACTCGCATTTTAATATACTTTTACTGCATGGTTGCGTTTTTGCATTCACCAAAGTCTAAATGTGCCCAACCTTTTTTCATGCAATTACACTCTTCACCATAAATTTAATTGGCTTAACACATTTTTTTTTTAAATTTACTTAAAAATTATTTTCTATTCTACTTTTTACTACAAGCTATATTCACCCATTCACAGCGCTCTTATTCTATTTACTATCTTCACCCCTCACAACCTAAAGTATCTATTGGGCCGGCAATTTGTGTTACAGATTATTGCCCAAGGACACTACAAAACTGTGTACTGGAGGAGCTGGGGTAATCAAACCACAAACCTTCCAATAGTACACCCCACTCTACCACTCAAGCCACAGCCGCCCCAGTAAAACCAAGAGACTGTTGAAAACTGGAACAGGAATTGTGCTTTGGTTAAGTCACTGTGTGTATATGTGTGTGTGTCTAGGTGTGTGTCATTGCTGTTCATGTCTGCTCTTTGTTGCATGGCCGCAAGGTTGGGGGATACTTGCCTTTCAGGGACTCCATATTTTATTTATTGTAGGGAGTGTGCATAAGAGCAAGGCAGAGAGCAGAAGGAAAAGGGAGAGGAGAAAAGCATGAGAGTGACGCATAAGGATGAAGGTGAGACAGAGTGAGCAAAAAAAACTTTAGAATAGACATTTGAAACAATAAAAAAAATATATACTGTAGCGGGAAGGCACATGATGAAAGAATATTATATTGTTTACTCTCCACATTTTTATACCTTCCAAACTAACTTTCTTTCTCCAGAAAACTGCTACCATACCACACTGCTGCTATTCCATTATATGTCTGCATGCCTAACTCTGATGTTCTTGCATTTACACCACTGGAACTAATGGCACTGCTCCTGGAGTCCTTCCGAATTAACCCTTTGAGTCAGCCAAGCGCACAAATGCACACAGACACACAAATACACTGCTTAAAAACTCCTGAGGGGAAAGTTACTAAAGAAAATTAATGAGTTGCATCAAATAGCTCAGGAACCATGCAGTGTGTGCACTTTAACTCTTGTTGTGTGGTGTCAGAGAAGCAGTTGTTAAGGTTATAAAGAGTAGCAAATTGAGTGCCCAGCTACTGGCTGCACACACAGAGCTAAACTTAGTATACTGTATCTACATGACAATACTTTTCACACCCCTCGGGCTACAGTCTTGGTTTTAAGATTGGCATTTGCAATCTTTATCTATAGCTGCAGCTATGATTGATTCAGCTATGAAAAGCTGCAATAAAACATTGTTTTTGAAGGTTCAGGCTGTTGATAAATTAACTGCATGACACATAAAGAGGTTCGCCTGCAGCTCTCAGAGGTGAGGGTTGTACACTTGGGAATTTATCTGATATTGACTAAGTTATTACATCTCAGCTCACACAGAAATCTATTAAAAACTGGATTTAAATTAATTGTGTGAGTGTGCGTGATAATGAATATTTTCTCACAGTCATGCTGCATCTCTCACGCTCAAGGTCACGGTAGCTGCATAGTGAAATAAGTTCTACCAGTAAACAGTTTGTGTATCCGTCCTACAGCAGGCCTTTCTCTCCCTGAACCTTTACAACAGCAGCAGGATTGAACTACGCTCAACTCAGACAAGTCAGATATGTCTCTGTGTGCCTGGGGGCTTGCTAAACTGAAACAGAAACAGCACTGTAGAAGTCTAAACGCAACAAGTCTCACTGGATTTTCTTTCTCTTTTCATATATAACGATGTGACAATGTCAAGCTGAAAAAGAAATATTTTATTGCACATTAGCACATTCAGAGTTAAAAGTTTAGTATGAGACCAATAGCTCCTGTCTACAAACAGTTAGAAATACTTTTTGTTTGTTTGTTTGCTTTCTTTTGACAAAGTGTGTGATTCCAAATCTCAGGCATAAAGCAGCGGATGAGTCTCACATGTGACATGTGTACAAGATACTCAATTTCGTGCATGCTCAAAAAGCACACAGCGGTGCAATCAAGTAGTCACTTTCACACCCACATCTACATGTTAATGACATGTTAGCATGTGGCTGTGATCATTCATCATGGTAAACCGCAGGGGAACCACCACAAAAATGTTTGAAACAAACCTAATGAGGCACTTAAATCACTTTCACCCAGCTGAACATGCCCAACTTGAAGAAGGGCAAAGTGGCTAAAGCTAACCAGAGCTAGCCAGATGTCAGCAACCTCAAACTAGGCAGTGTGAGCCTCGGTATGAGCAGTAAAGGAATCAAAGCAGTTAAAAGGAAAATTATGGAGATGAGTGAAAAAGAGAAAAAGGTTGATGTCCTGTTATCTGTTAAATTTATAATTTAAAGGAAAATGATATATAAGCACCTGACACTTGTTTTGTTGTATAAATGCTCCTGCTTTGTTTGGGAAGATAAAATCTGTCAGGTAAAGGTGGGTGTATAGCAACTTTATTATTTGCACCCCTCTATTTTTATTTAGAGAAAATGTTAAAGCTTAAGCATCTTTACAGGTCTATCTAAAAAATCAGTCAGACAACTACAGCTCATTCAGAACTCTGCTGCTTGAGTCCTCACTAAGACCAAAAAAGTGGACCACATCAGTCCAGCTTTGAGGTCATAACACTGGCTGCCTGTCCGTCAGAGGATAGACTTTAAAGTTCTGATGCTGGTCTATAAAGCTCTGAATGGTTTAGGACCAAAATACATCAGTGACCTCCTGACCCAGTATGAACCCTCCAGATCCCTCAGGTCATCTGGACCCGGTCTTTTATCAGTTCCCAGAGTCAGAACCAGACACGGAGAAGCTGCATTCAGCTTTTATGCTCCTTATATCTGGAACAAATTCCCAGAAAGCCTCAGATCAGCTGAAACACTCAGTTTATTTAAATCCAGGTTGAAGACTCACCTGTTCTCAGCTGCATTTGAATAAAGCACCAAATCCACACTTTTAAGCTTAAATTTCAAAACTTACATTTTAACTACTGATTTTATCTACTGTTCTGATTTTATCTGTTTTGATTTTATATACTGTTTTGTTTGTTTGTTTGTTTGTTAATTAGTTTGTTTGTTTGTTTGCTTGTTTTAATCAATTTTAAATCATGCTTTTTATTTGTTTTTGTTTCTAATGTCTCTGTAAAGCACTTTGAATCACCTTGCTGTTGAATTGTGCTATACAAATAAACTTGCCTTGCCTTAATAATTTATTTTATTTGGAAAATAAAATGAAGCATTTTATGGCTGTTTGGCTGATTATTGTTTTGGTGCATCAGTGAATCTCAAATCTAATGCATTGTTTTCTGTCGTTTTGGTCCAAAACAACCGGACTAATTATCCTTTAAAGCCATAAATACTTTTTGTTCACAGCTGGTAAGTGTTGGTTGCTGGGTCACCGCCTGCCTGTTCAGTAGAAGGGAACATTAAGAAAGGCAGAAATACAATTCAAATACACATGTAACATTTAACATGAATCTGTCAAAACAATTATTATTTTTGAACTGTTAGTGTTGCTGTGCTGCACCTTTGGTATGCATGTCAGATCTTATTAAGAACAGCTTTTAAACATATATCTGTTTTATGTGTGGAAAATGTTTTGTGTCTTTGCGATGGTCACCAGCCATATGTATGTAGGTCTCTCAGTATCTGTGAGCAGCTGATTTGAGGCTGCACATGAGACACAGCTCTATGTGCCGTGGCGAAAGCTATCAGTTTTTGGTAGGGCATGCTCGTATTATAAGAAAAAACAATTGGCTTCGTGATCATTTTGATGGCATTACTACAGTTTGCACATCGTGCAAATGTTGCTAATGGTGAACACTGCTGTTCACCATTTGATCAAGTTGGTCTATAAAGTCTTGGAACGACAAGAGTTGCATTTATTTAAGCCCATAATATGTGTAGGTAGTAAATAGGAAGTCAGTGGGTTAAGCTAGTGGAAATCCTGGTCATGCTAACATCTGCAATCAGCTAATTTTAGATATCAGCTAAACATTTTTGAAGAAAAATGTATCAAGATTGTCTAACCAACATTTGTGTTTTAGCCGTTTGTGAAGAGAATATCAACAGCGAGGCAAAATTAAAAGAAAAAAGTACTAATGTAGGCTGCTGGTAAACAAAATAAAAAATAAATGAATAAATAAAAAAGAGAGACAGAAACACAGAAGGGGATAATAACAGTTAACAATGGCTGTTATGCAAGAAAATGTACACTTGCTCCATCTGCCACTGGGGTTTTCTTGATTAATCATGAAGGAATTTGCGACATGGCTCATGCCACAAGAGAAAAACATTGAAACTGTGGAGACCACAATGAGAAGGGCTCACTCCAGATATTGTGCAGATGACAATATCACAGCCATACATGCAAGCTCACACACACGAGGTTATTACAGGTTATTTTAGCTTGTATTCCTCGAGGAATACAAAAAACCCCTGCCACACTCTAATGCTCAAACAGAGTCAAAGCTCTGCTCGGTAGCAATAAAAGCTCCTTTTACACGTGTGTAAAATGCCTCATAAAGACCTAAAGGCCCAGAAAATGCGGGAAACAGTCCTTTTCTATCCTGGATAGCTCCTGTAAGATTCATATCACTGTTGTGCTATGGAGCCTTTCATTGAATTATCGAATTACAATACAGAAAACAAGGTCTTAAAACGCTCCATTAGCATAACAGGGCAATAATACTGAGTTTCAATCAAAAAAGAGAAAAGAGGAATATTGTTCCACTTTGTTCCAGTTAGGCTCATTCCATTTCTGTGAGAATACCTAAAAGCTGCAGATAGTTCCCTTTAAATCTGAAAAGCCCTGAGCATTTTTTTTGTCCTCTTAGCTCCTCCTCCCTCTTTCATCCTAATACCTCCACTTCCCTGTATAAATGTATCATTACAGTATCATTATGTCTATGGTATCCCCCCCAGCCTCCATTTACAGGGACTTAGGTACTGTGTTCTGGGACTTACGTGAACCCATTATGTTATTAAGTCATTATGAACCGGGACACAGCGAAAATAATACCCATAATGGGAGCTACATTGGGCACTGCTTAAGTCTATAACTATAACTCCCATCCACCCTGCTTTCCTGCCTATTTGTCTGTCTGCCTGTAAACCTGTACGTGCTCTGTGTCATGTTACACATACCCAACAAAGCTATTTACCTGAAAAACAGAAAAATAGTGAAGTGAAACTTCTGATTTATTTAATTATGTAAACATTCATGTGTTGGCAACAACGGGCTCACCCCAGAATTAGGATATGCTGTCCACCCCAGCTCAGCTGTGGCCACCCGAGTGTCCATCAAGGTCTCTGCAGCAAAGAAAGAAAAAGACACAGAGAGAACCAGCGGTTAGCCACACAGAAGCTATTTTGAGTACCATCCCATACAGCTAAATTATATTCAAGCCCCAGTGATCGCTTGACACTCATTGATGAACAGAAAGTAAGAATCCCTACAGTGTTTCATCCATCTCTGTTACTCTTCTGTTAAAACAAGAAACAAATCCTTGGCACTTTGCTGGAAGGAACCTCTGAGAGAAAAAAACTGAAAAAAAAACTCTTTGCATTGTGTTATCTTGCTATATACAGTACTAGACTACATCCTGCCTTTGTCCTGCTTATATGTGTGCAAGTATTTGCATGAAAGGCAGATATTTTGTTGAAAGACAAGTGGGTATGTCGATACACTGTATGAGGTTTGCAGATGGCCTGGCAAAAAGAGTTGGCTTCACATATGAAGAAGGAGCCCTCCAAGGTGAGGCTCTGATGTATTTGCGTCAGCTTTCCTTAACCTAAAGTTATGAAAACGCATATATCTGCAAGCCATAAAATGTTTTTTAATTTCAGATTAATTAGCTAATTTTCTAAACGCCTGCCAAAAGACATGATGACCTATGTTGGATAACTTTAGGCTACACAAAATGAAAGAGTAACACAATACAGCCTGAAAAAGGAAGAAAAAAAGTACAGGGTTCAAGGATTGGATTTATCTTTGTTTGGACTTTTATTATACAACATGTCATATCTGGCCACATATCAGTGCAATATGAGAACACAGATTGCCCCCTTCCTAATCCTCAGGGACATAGCTTAGACAAATAAGTCTGGCAGCTCACACCAGAAGTTTATCAGCTCATTTTTTGATTAATATCTGCCTTGCTGGTACATGATATGTTGCTCAAGGAAAGAAGAGAGAAATATGGCAGTTTTCACAAAGCGCTCACCTGCCCCTCTCCCTGCAATACAGATTTATAGAGCGATGGACTAACTGACATGCTGGCCTTAGCAGAGTAATGATAGATTCATAATTTCCCCTGTAACAGACAGTTTATCCTCGGTCCTAAAACATTAATCTTACAGAAAGTGAACCAAAGGATATTTCACATTTTCCGATGTCCCCTGCCACAACATACACTCCATTGTGTTTGTTGTTTTGTGTTGTGTCCAGACAGATTAAAATCTGGGAGACAGAAGGGTGAATGGTGTGCTTGTGTGATGATCTGCATTCTGTAGTAGACAAGCAGAAAGTGTGTGTGTGTGTGTGTGCAATTTTCATAGGAACTGTGGTCGTTGTGTGTTTGGCTTGGAGCTCTTCCACTTTCACAGCAAATGGTTGGCTAGCACAACCCACATGTGTTGTTGATAAGGGAGAAATCTCACTCTGATTAAATGCATAGACACAACGATGCCCTCTTTCAAGATTTCCAGGAGAGGTTCCAGCCCTCATCACCCTCCCTTTACCTACTCCCCCAGAACAAGCACGCACTCGCAGCTGCTGCTAATTTGGAGTCTCACTGAAGTCGCTGTGCATTTTGAAATCATTCCAAATGACGGAACACTCAAAGCCCGTCATCCATGGTTCAAGAGCGTTGGTTAAAAAAAATTTAAAAACAAGTACATTGTGGTAAGGATGAGTGACAAGCCACCTGTAAGAAGAAAAGAGCCTTTTCATTCTCAATCTCTACTTACTGGGAGAAACTGTCCTCAGACATGAAACCAATTAGCCCCTGCACACACAAGCACTCACAATGCATGTTAGGACACACGCAGATGGACACCCGTTCTGCTCATGCACCAGCCAACTTAGAGAGCAATTTTCTGTGTACACCTACAGTGACAGCCTTGTTCACACCCGGCTTCCATCAGAGTATTTCAATTTCCCTAAGATCAGCCTTGCCTTGTCTAGTTTCCACAGCCAGCCAGCTCCAGCCTGCCTGCCTGCCTGCTTGTACGACTTGCTGTCAGCTGGGGAGATAGGAGCATGAAACAGCCCTCAGCGCCAGCCAGCATCGTGGGGACTGCCAAACCTTTCTCTGGGGAAATCACAGAAGCTTTAGTCAAATCACACAGGCTCTTGGTCGACCATTTTTTTTCTATTTTCTTTTAAAATGGAAGGGGGAGGGTTGGGGTTGGAGGGGATTCGGTCTAAGATATTGAGGATGCGGAAACGAAAAAAAAAAAAAAGGTCAAAGGCCCAAGGGAGGGGTGGATGAGCAGAGTCATGTGGTCTAATGTCTACCATTAGCAGAATATCAAAGTAGCAGATGAGTAAATGGAGTATGCTAAGTGGTGATTAGCAACGGGGAGGGACTCGAACAGCCATCATGGCATTGCTCGCACACCTGTCCACTGGCACTGGAGATTTTGAAAATGTCCCTTGTGTATGTGCATGTGTATGTGTATGTGTGGGGCTTTTAAATGAGCACTTCTGTGAACCGTTCATCCATTAAATGATAAGTGGATTTGAATAGTTTCATTATAAAATCAACTTAATTACACGAAACATCTCTTTGAAAAAGAGGAAACATTGTTTTTTATTGCTGAAATTACAAGTTATCTAAATAGCCTAAGGTTACACACTAATTAAATTTTGGTATAGGTATTTTTAAAATTTATTTAATATTAGGTAATATTGGGTAAATAATAAACAATTAATCTGTCAGGTTAATTGGTTATTATAACGAGTTTTAGTTTTAGTTGATTGCCTGTTTCTCTGTTGCCCCTGTAATGGAGTGGCGATCTGTCCAGGGTGTACTATGCTCCCCAACACAAACACAATACAGTATGGAGTGCAGTTAAAAACAATACGTTACTGAAAATTTCATTTCAAAAATCCGGGATGTTTATTGTCTGTCTAGAAGCTTAATGTTGGGTTACTCCTTAGCATTGTAAAAGCAATTAGTCGTCCACGCACTCCAAGTTTATAGCAAGTCATTTGCAAGGCAAGGAAAGGACCTTGCCATGTCCCTAGTGTTTGGAAGGTAGCCCAGTGTGTTTTCTTCTGTATTCATATTCTGCTATGTCAGCTCCACCTGCAAGCTCGACTAAATTAAGACCAGGCAGTTTCACCAGTAGTTGAGTCTTTGTGAGAATTGTTAACACGGAGAGATTAATGTTAACTAAGCAACCACGGCTCATAAATCTATTAGAAAACAATGGCTTGTAGGTGTCGGCGTCACCAGCCTTAAATAAATTCAAGGATCCGTAAGGCTCGAGGCTGTATTGCAACCGCATCACAGAATATTAGTTACCCTTTATCATACAATGGATGTAGGTTGGATAACACTGCAAGGGTACCAGTCAAAACCCAAAAGTCGCAAGCCAAGCCAAAACCAAGACTCAGATGAGGCCTTGCAGCTCCCAATCCCCGAGAGCACAGCTCCTTCTTATTAGCAGCAAGTGATAGATCAATACCAAATGGTAGGTTCTGGAAGCAGCCTACCATTTGGGGCTAGAGAAAGGGAGGGAGAGAAATGAAAGAGTGAGAGAGACTACATTAAACATTGATGGGGCCCTGCATTATAGATCGATAAGGCAGCTCTCTTCGCACAATTACACGTCAGCAAGCAGTCGCATGATACATCGCATAGACACGCATGATTACGTGGAAGTTGTACACACTAAAGAACATCAATAGAACGGGAGTTCAGTGAAGGAACAACAGCAAAAATGAATTGGCCAATCTCTCCGCCCTCTTTTAGCTCTCAAGCATGACTTTAATTCTACGCTTTAAAAGTCAGAATGCCAACATGTCTGTGTAATTCCCTCCTTTGCAGCCAATCTGTGACTGTGTGGCCACTAGTCGATACAACATGTGCCGAAGTGCCTCTCTGAAGCTTCCTGGCTCCTCAATCAATACAGCAGGCCATTCTCCACGGATTTCCATTCTCTTTCCATCTTTTACATTCATCTATTCTTTAGCCTCCCCCCACTCCTCAATGTCCTCCTGTTCAAGGATGCTGGTATACTTTGTAATTCAATGAGACAATCACGTCCAGATGCAGGATGCAAAGCTTTAAGGGTCTTCTCTTTGTGACTGTAGCAGCAAAGCGAAAGAAGATCTGAGGCCCTTGGATGACATTATGTAAGTGGGGTTTATCTTTTCTTGGGGGGATGGAATCAAGATGGTTGGATAAAGAATGAAAAAGAGGGAAAAAAAGAAGACAAATAGACAGAAAGACGGAGATGAAAAACCAAGTGGAGAAATCAGCGGGATTGGAATGAGCACTTAACAATGATGAAACCCCATGGTAGCCTGCTGAGCCTGGCATCTTAATACAGGGCTGAAAACAAAGTGACAAACAAACACGAACGAAAGATGCTGCATCTCCCAAACTAATCAGCCGTCCACTCAGGGGACTTATGAATATAAAAAGAACATTTTGACAGAGTGAAGTATTTTCCGAACAAATCATGTGGAAATGTCTCACGCAGACAGACACCACTCACCCGCTGCATCCCTGATTTCGAAAGAAAAGACCGCTTCACGTCCAGCATGGTTAAGGCCATTTAGCAGATTTGGAAACTGCATTTATGGCACAGTACTGCTTCGGGGGGAAGAAGAATATAAAAAGGCAATATCTGATTGAGTCACCATGTTCAACAAAGAAGACAATCCATACAAACACAGATGTGAGACTTCTCTACTCCGTGCCACACTAAAGCTCTGTCACTCATACTGAAGGATTTTTACTTTAAATAGAAGATACAGAACAGGCAAGTGAAATGCATCAAAAGAAATGTGTTACTTCAATATTCCCCTGAAGACAGAAATGACAATGTGACTAAATTTGAAAACTGAAGGAAAAAAAAAATCTGCCAGCCTCCTCCGAGACATTAGCGCGGAGTGATGGGATACACAAGTCCTGCATCTTCTGAGCCACAGACTCCATTAAACGAACAGCCTCACAAATTACAGATTGCCCACACTCACACACACAGATTTAGTAATAGCGCGCCTGGCTAACAGTCACTCACGACGACTGTGTGAAAATATAATTTTCGCTCCGTGGAAGCAGAGCAGACACGTATGAAAGACAAAAGAGAGAGAGTCCAGAAGATAAAGATGAACAGGGCAGCACAAGGCAAAGTGTGCTCAGCAGCAGCTGTTGAGAAAAATGTCTTGTAAGAGCAGAAATTTAATAAACACACAGCATCTGAAGAACCTGATGAAATTATCCTATCATCACAGGAAGGTGACATTACCTTGGCCTCGCACATCTGGGCTGCTGTGTCGCATACAATTTAAGATTCAACCTTGCGGCACTTGGTGAGCAGCCACATTCTTTCCCCGCTGTTACCGGTTTGTAATAGAGTTGTTATGGTATTGAAGCAGGAAAACACAACGGCCCCCCCTGAGGCAGGCTTGGCAAATACAGACAGGTACATGGTCAAACAAAGGCTATACCAACACCAAAGTCTCATGCATCTGATCATATCTTAGTGGTCAGTCAGTCACTCAGGTACCTGCATAATGTAGGAACAGCACATTTATACACAAGCCCCCACTTTGCACCTTTTCATCTATTCTTCTCCCTCTTTTCCTTTCTTTCACTCTTTTCTCTTCCCTCGCTTGGTCAGGGGAGAGAGGTTAGGCACATCATTTGCATTCATTAACATTACATTAGCAGACAGAGTGATCTTTAGAAACCAGGCTGCCGGAGAGTGTCATCTTTAATTCATCATAACCCCACCACCTACCCATCCACCCTTCCGCTTTCTCTTTACCTCCACCTTCTTCTCTCTTTTCTTCCCTTTTCATCCACCCATCTCTCCCTCATTCCTCTCGTCCCTTAATCTCAGTGCATCATTTATCCTCCTCATCCCTGCAACTTTCGTCACTCTCCATTTAACACCGTCTTTCATCTCCTTCACTTTAGCCATCTCTGTTTACCTTTACACTGCCACAGAGCTGTCTGTATTTTGCTCTGCCTCCTGTTAATGACAGGCTACGGGGGAGGGGTTCGAACCCTGCCCCTGCGTAAGCCTTTTCAATATAGGAAGGAGAAGAGACGCGCCCAAAAAAGACCAATATACACATCATAAGCATCAGTCTGGGAGACAAGACTGAGCTGATGATCTCTAGGCTTTATTCAGGGTTCTCTGGCATAACCTTATGACCCGAGCTTATTCTAAAAATAAAAAAATAGCTCTGCTTGTATTTGTATCTGTACAAGTGCATCTTAAAAAATTCAATAACATGATTTTACATTAGTTACACTTTTACATATTCTATATTTTTCACATGTAAACTGAATTATGTCAAACTATTTCTGTTTTACTTGTCATGATTATGGGTTCTAGCTCATAAAAATGAAAAACACATGAAATCCACAGCATTATCTAATGCCTAAATGTAATAATTAAGGGAAAAGATCTTAAATACTAATAACTTATAACAAGATTAAACCTAAATCATTTTGTCCTCACAAAACTGTCCAGGATCCGATTTCCTATAGCAGCAGACCAGCAGCAGTGACCAAGCAATAATCCAGATGGAAGCAGCACTGCCCTCCCACAATCATCACAATACTCATTACTGCTGATATTGCCTCAGCCAGCCTGTCTGCTTTTAAGAAACCTGGCAATTTGCTGCAGTAAAATGAGGTAATTACAACTCTTATCAAGCTCCTCACCTCACAAAACAGCATTTAGAGAGAGGGAGACTACTCTCCGATGGTTCACTGGCTGTGGAACAAGGCTTTGGCTGGCTTCCCAATCACTCAGCCACACCCACTCACTGTCATTTATTCTATTTGCAACTCCCGCTCCTACCCACTCTCCGTTGCTTCCAATAAAAGCATTTCAGTGGAAATTTGATCACTTTATTGACACAGCTAGATAAAATTTACTCCGTCAGTCCCACTAGACTAAAAGTTTGATAAGGCTTACGTGAGTCACAAGGACACAAAGAAAATGACTTTTCAGCACAAGAACTGCACACGGAGATTCCTTCCTAGTACCAAAATGGGAAATGGGAAAATTAAATTCTGCAAAACTCTATGTTGGAGGGCTAGCATAGAGAAAATTGCAATTTAATAGTTTCCCATAAGGAGAATGAGTCTACTCTATAGTTTTGACATTTCTAACCTTCACATGAAAGTCAGAAGTTAGCTCTAGCTTACTGTCATCACTTCTCCTGCCTAGAGACACAATGAGCCACAGAGAAGTACCATGCCCGGGTCACACTGGGATTGCGTGAGGCTGACATTTACCACTATAAGTTATAGCTAATGGGCTATTCAGAGTGAGTAAAATCATCTGTGTTTTTCAAGTCGACCAGGAAGTGCTGAGTGAACAGAATTATGTCATTCACTGAAACTCCCAGTGCAGTCCCCCTCACTCTAATTAAGACAGTAAGAATTACAAATTAGTGAGGTCCTGCATGTGCTGGAATACAGTCATGTGAAAATGAAAGAAAAAAATAAGTCGACTCTTACTGTTTATATGGCAATTAACAGAGCAAGTAGCTGCCAGCTAATCTAAGCTATTCTAGCAATCGAATTCACCGGGTTAACTTCTACAAAAGCAACATGAACATTGAGGTGTGTGAACACAACGCCTTTCCAGGACGTCCTAACAAATTAACCTGAAGGCGACACAGTGTAATACTTGGAAAATTTACAAAGAACCCAAGACCTAAGTAACCTAGTGACCTCTGCAGACCTCAGTAAGCATGTTAGACGGTACAAAGACTGACAAGTATGGCCTTTTTTTCTTTCTCTTTTTTTTTTTACAAGGCTTGAAGAACAGTGTCTTCTCTCCAAACTGAACATGGCAGCACAGATAAGGTTTGCAAAGTCACACCTGAACAAACCACAGTACTTCTGGAACAATGTCCTTTAGACAGATGACACCAAAGTATAGATGTCTGGCCATAATGCACTGCACCACATTTGGAGAAAACCAAAGACACCAGTCCAAACACTTTACACCAGTGGTGAGGTGAGAGAGGGGGGATTATTTGAGCTCGTGTTGCAGCCAGACGATATGTGCTCCTTGCATTGAGTTGACCACAAACTCCAAAGCCAAAGTATTGTTGAGTTAAATGTGAGGCTATCTGTCCAACAGGTAAAGTTTGTCCCAAATAGGGTCATGTAACGGGGCAATGAACCCAAGCACACCAGCGAATAGTTGAAAAACAAAAGAATCAAATTATTGGAATGGGCAACGAAAGTCCAGACCTCAATTTAATTGAAATGCTGTGTTGGGACCTTAAATGACAAAAATGTCCACAAACCTAAATGAACAGAAGCAATGCAGTAAATATGAGTCGGACAAAATTCCTCCAAAAATGAAAAAGTCATAATGAAAAGGATTACTCCAAGTTATTGCTGCTAAAAATCTTTCTATAAGATACCCAATCACAGGTTGTACTTAGTTTTTTACAGATCCCTGTGAATGTTTCTTTTTCACATGAATGTATATACATTTATCTGGATTGTGATAGAGGAATCACAACGTGTAAAACTGTTAAACTGAGAGAAATGCATGAATTAATAAGCTTCAATTGTTTACAAAGGTTTAATGATAGTACAATGTGAGTCACCTAGTTGCCTTTTATAACAACACAGAGGCAACGCAGGAGATAGAAATGAATGTCCTCGTCTGCCACACTGTAATACACTTGAACTGAGATAACCATCCTGTAATATGCAGAACCAATATGAAGGGCAGAGAGAAACTGTGAGATACAGAGATGAAGAAAAAAATAAAGTGGATAGTAAGACAAGAGTGAAAAGGAGCAAGAGGAAGGAGGAAGGCGGTCGCCATTCATAAAAAGAGAGATACTCGGAGAGACACTGTGACGGAGAGCATGTCATGAGGCAGTGCTGTGTGTTATCTTATCTAGAAATTGATCTAACCTTAGCTGAACAGTGGCGTTGGATCATTTCTTGGAAACCACACTGTTTGTGTCTTGCAACCAGCATAAACAAAGACGCTCTGTCTCTTTGTGGTTCTTGTAGTATTCATATTCAATAAAACACACACAGTCAAGACCGTCTCATCCAAACGTGGGCACAAGCATCCCGCTAACGGCTGAAAAAAGTTCATGCATAACCTATTGAAAAAAGTCACGTATGCACGCACTAAAATGTGTTCCCAACACTCAAAACAGCACAGCTCTGCTGCTCCTCCCGTCAGGACACTGCTAAACCTCCATTGTATAACTAAAACTGTGGGTGCCATCTGTCTGAGCAAAGGGACAATATCAGGGCTTTCTAAAAGGAGGCACAAATTAAGACAATACACTAAGTCCTTTATTTCCTAAAGATTAGGTTAGTACATATTCACTTATGCCACTGGTAGTTTCTCCCCAATTTTACGAATGAGGCCATGCACCTCTGTCAGCCTGTGTTTAATGGGGGGAGCTAGCAATATCTTATTAAATCCTGTTGTTAACCGTGTTTGGATGAGCCACAAAATTGACCTGTGACTCTTCGATAATTCCCCTATGGGTAGAGAGGAAAAGAGTCAGAAAATCGTGGAGTCAGACAGAGAAGGGACCTTGAGGGTTTGATGTCGTGCTCTCACTCCATCTCATCTGTGGCAGTAAAAGAACGACCTTCAACCACCTTGAACCCACTGGAGCTGAATTTCAATAAAACTCAAATTATCACCCGTGCCCATGGGGCTTGGGAAAAGCACTAAGCTTGAACTGACTGCACGTATAAGACGATTTAACAGTCATATGGAGGTGTGAGTGAGTCAATCATATGACACACTTCTTTTTCACACTGAGGAGTCTCAGCGGTAAGCGGTGGTTACTGTACCCTGTCGGGAGAGGATGCCACTGGGATGGATCACTGATTGTTTTCCGTGTGTGTATGGGGGGTGGGGGGGTGGGGTGGGGTATGTGTGTGCGAGATCACCTGCACTCACATGTGTGTGAAAGCACATATGCCAACATGCGACCGGGAAAGGGTTATTCAATTTATCTGTGTTCTCCCTTGACCGATGTAGTGAGATGCAGGTAATTGATGCCTCAGTTTGGTATTCCCTAGCCATGTGCTCTCCACCACGGGGACGCTGCTGGCTAAGACGGTGTGAATGAGAGAAATCGCGTGGTGTGATCTCACTCCCTTAACTGCGAGTGAGGTGTTCTTTGGGGATCTCGTTAGTGCAGCTCTACTACACATACACACACAGTCTCAACACCAACAACACACATACATAAGCAGTGAATACATCCCAGGAGTGAGCTAAACCACTAGCGATGGTGACCGTGGACATCCGCAGGTGGAGTTCACCTCTCGCTCTCCCCCTTGCTGCCTATCCCCATAAAAACGCCAGTGGCCTATCCAATGCCTCCGAGCAAACACAATCCTTTCCATTAAAAGCGAACACTAAATCCACCTTCTTGTAGCATATGCTTGCATGCCTGAGGACGTCTATATATTTTTGGAGATGGGCTTTGTTTTTCCTCCAGGGCTTTGCTGGAGTTTGGATTCAGCAGTGCCAGCGTGTACGAAAGAAAATAGTCCTAAAGCCAAAAGAAAAACTTTCAGCAGAGGATCTTGACCTTACAGCATGAGTCTGACATAGGTGGGTTGAGATTCTCCAATGAGAATCTATAACAAGAGAGAAGGATGGAGAGAGGGAGGAAAAGAGATAATTTTTACCTTTGGGGAGTGAAAGTGAGAGAGACCTTTTTTTGAGTAGGCCTATATTTGTCTGAAGATCTCTCATACTGCAGAGGAAAATGGCGTGTGCCCTCTTTGCTTTCCTCCAGAGGTGGGGAAGACCGTAAAAAAAAGAGGAAAAGGCTTATTCTCTTAGCTCCCAGGAGAAATATGTGTTTGATGTTCTTCCATTTGATGCTGCCATTTTTATGTCCACCATCAATGTGCCCATTCTTTTCTTTTGTTTCCGTTTTTTTTAATCAGTTGTAAGTATTTTTTTTTATCTCACTCTCTCACTCTTCCTTCGCGGAGTCACTCTGAATGCTAAGCCACAGCTCAGTAAAACACTGAGCTCTTCTGGGAGAGAAAATGTCATTTCATACACATTACATTCAGTCTGTTATGCCACGGGGAGAGTGTGGGTAATTTTGATCTTGTACTACAAACACACACAGATACATGCACACGCTGAATCTGACCTCATCTCACTTGGAATCCAGGACACTTGAGCTTTGGCCCACAATGCAACCTCAAATGTCACAGCTGTCCAGTGACACTAGTGGGGAGTGCAAACATCAGCCATCCCTCTGGCAGTCCCAATAGTAGCAATGCCAGCACTAGCTGAATGTAACATTTTTTTTTTTTTTTAATATTTTAATCTCGCCATTTTGGATCTTCCAAGCCTTCTGTTGATTGCTAATATAACAGAGACAACATTGGATGGATCATTGGATGATCTTCAGAATGTAGCATGACAGACTGTGGTTACCATCGCAGCTAAAATTCTTCCTGCCAGAGGAAAAAAAAAGAGCTTCCAGGCTGAGCTTTACTTGGCATTCCCACCAGATGAGGCCGTTTACCACTGTGCTCCAGGAGTCAAAGTGCAACACTCTGCTCGCTGCGCTGCAACCGCACAGCTAAAGAGCCGAGATGCTTCGTTAAATATGTATTCGCTACAGACACATTTTAAGCACTTCCCTTTACTTCACACGTAAGAGGCGGCAGCAGCAGAAACTTGCTAACTGTGCACTTTGCGCACTCGAAAACACAGATTTACTAATGGCCACATGCAAATGTAAACACAGGCGGCACGCACAGCTTGCACAGCTGTAAATGCTGATCCGAGCTGTTAAATTGTTTCACCACTTCAGTGCCACCGGGTCAGAATATATGCAGTTGTCTGTCCAGGGCACAGATGTGGTTATCAGCTTGTAGTGGAAATTCACAAAGTGGTTTCCAGGTGTTTGGAGTGAAGAGCACTTACTGAAGACCTACTGTATTTCAGATAAATTCGTAGAAATTCTACACATTTTGGGTATGCTGCGTGTAGAGGAGAAAGTCTATACAAGTCGAATTTGGAATTTTATTTGATTTGTGTACAAACAAAAATGTCAAGAAAACGCGATAAACTCCATCCATCTTGTGTCATTTTACTTTGAATACTCATTTAAAATTAATGGGCCCTGGCAGATGGAAATAAATGCCCTAATCATAGGTGGCAATATATTGATGATTTTAAGCTTTAAGCTTTGCTTCAGAAGAAGTAGAAAGAGTATGTTTTCATTACCATCCATCCATCCATTCGCTTCCGCTTATCCTTTTCAGGGTCACGGGGGGCGCTGGAGCCTATCCCAGCTGTCATAGGACGAGAGGCGGGGTACACCCTGGACAGGTCGCCAGTCTGTCGCAGGGCCAACACACAGGGACAGACAACCATTCACACTCACATTCACACCTAGTGGTAATTTGGATTATCCAATTAACCTATCCCCCCATGTTTTCATTACGTTAAGCAAAAATGTTGCTTGTCACCCTGAAGAAATGAATGCATGGCCCAAAGGAAACAGATTTTTTAAGATTGTATTTCAATATTTTTATATATATATTCTTTCGCTCACTCTCTCCCTCTCTTTCAGACACACACACACACACACACACACACACACACACACTTTATATAAAGTCAACCACTGTTATGCCAACAATAATGATGATTCACTTATTTCCCCTGTGGATCTTGAATAGGGTGGAAAAGCATTTCAAGCAATAAACACTAAAACTTTCCACTGACATCCATACAAATGAGTGGATCATAAATTCTTCCAGGCAAAATGACTTAAGCTTCTTATTCAACAGCAAACATTACTATCTCAAAAATGAAGTTATTTTACTGCTAAATTAACAACTGATATCATAGTTCTGCTACATTTTTAGAAAGTCTAAAAGAAAGCAGTAACTGTTTAGAGCAGTGAAGCTGACTCTAAAACATTTTACTTTTAAATGCTTTCCCAGCAATTATCAGTGCAGTTAGTTGTGATATATAATCAACACCGCATTTGTGTAATAACAGAAAAAAAAGTTTCTCTTCATTTAGTGCCTGAAAGGTATTGTTGAAATTTTCTAGAGCTACATGCCCGACCTACAGTATTGTTTGGTCTATGATCTCACTCTGACACTACGGTGGTTGCTAGGCAACGTGATGACGGCATAATATATCACGCATAATGAAAGTTTTGTGGATATAAATTAGATCAGATTCTTGTGAAATTACACCGATATGATGCTTTTATAAGGTGTTACAGGCACACAACAAATTCTAAATGGGTCCTGGTGGCTGGTAGGAACATGATGACAACAAAATACCTGACACAGATGTACCTGTCTGCTGGTTTCGACTGCACTGGCTTAACTCCTGATCATGTAGTAGCAAGTCTGCGACACGTATGTGTGTCCTGCAACTTGTGAATAACGGAAAACAAAAGAACAATGTGCCTTTAGTGATAAGCAGCAGCACATACAGCAGTCGGATGAATAAGATAAGATAAAGGCACTTTGCGTGATGGTGTCAGTACCGCACCACTTTAAAAGGCAATTTTCCAAATGTTTGCCAGTACACATTTCATACATTGCTTTTGCTAAGGCTTAAGTGTATGCTGAGCAAATATGACTACCATCTCACAAAGTGTTTGTTATCTGCAGTTGTGGAGCTATTAATGTAGATGGGTGCTGGAATGACTCCCAGAGAGTTTCCATACACTAGTACTCCTCTTTTCTCCTCCCCAGGGGTGTTGTTAGCCCGCGTGTCCCCTAGCAGCTCACTTGACATAATGAGGCTGACAGACCTAAACAAACTCAGGCGGAGAACAGGGGCAGACAAAAAAATATCAAGTACAGTCATTGGAGATGGAGGAATGAGGTGAGGTGTGCAACCTGCTATGTCTGGCAAGATGTAGGCTACTGCTGTAGTGTCTGTGGCTTAATGTGATAGAGCATGAGTCATAACACTTCTTTGTTTCCCGTCTGTTTTCCTATCATATTCTTTATTTCCTTTTTTGCCTGTTTATGCTCTACTGTACTCAGACGCAGTTCTATAAAGGCATAGGGTGATAACTGATTGAAAGAAAGTGCACTGTACCATCTCCTTTTTTCTCCCCTTTATTCCTTCTTTTCTTCTCTTTATCTTTTGGTTCTCTGTCCCTCTTTCTCTCGCTCTCTCCCCAGGTGTGCTGGTCGCTGGAGCTAAATGATGAACAGAACCACAGTGTCTGCTGTCTCTAATAGGGACATTATGCAGGAGGATGGGAGAAGCACTCACACCAGGCTCGTAAATCACATAGACTCCTGTAGAGAGACTCACTGCAAGGCCTCACTGCTCCACTAACCCCGCAACAGATACACAAATATAAACTGAAAATCTACTCAAACACACACCCATGCACATATGCAAACACATATTGCGTATTTGCATACATAGACACGAGAATACAAATTAACACACTCGCGCAAGTGTGCACTTGCACTCGTGCCGTGACTGCACACTCCATTTACCTGACCCCCAGTGCGCAGTCACCATTTGCCATGTAACTACTGAGAGAAAATTCACTTACATCTGTCCAGTGACAGCACCTCTGTAGGACAGTGTGCCACACCAAGAGCTTGTGTCAATGTGATTGAAGTTTGACAGAGGACTTAAAGCATTATTAGTGCTCCCTGTCACAGCCCAGCTCACACAGAGGCCTGCCAGAGGCACAGGTGAGGTAAACACAGGCCCCATTTAGCATATTACCCATCAGTCAACACGACAGGCAAAGGAGATAAAGAAATGCACACCCACTGTGAGTGGGAAAACACGCAATCCAGTCTGCTCCATCTCACAAGGAGGTCTATATGAAAGTATTTTGACAGATGTGTGCTCAGGCATCCCGCATTCACATACCCACATCCATTCATGCCCACACAGAAAGAAATGGCATTCAGAAACACATTTCAACAAACGCACACAGGTTGATGACAGAAGAGACATTACTCAAAGTGAAACTCTCCAGAAGAGAAGTGCTTCACACAGCTAATTGACTGTGATGAACCAGCGCTAGCACACTTTGATCTTTTGTATCCTTATTTATCTCATAATTTACACTTTATTTACTCAAACACAATAAGAAAAATTCCACATAACTGGGCATTTCTTCATGTGTTTTCTTAAGCCACAAATCCTTTAATATCTCCCCTGCTGCAAAAGTGAGACTTATTGCTTCCACGAATATGCTAATCTGGAAGGTGGGGAATTTTATTTACAGTCTCTTTGTATATATCTGTCACACTAAAATAATATATTCCATCTGAAACTGTGAAATTGAAAAAATAAATAAATATGAGGTACAACTAATTCTCTAAGGATGAGTTCTAAACCGTGGTAAGCTCCTAACAATCAGCATCATACCAAAAGGCATCACAGAGCGGTGATGTGGCAACAAGGACTTAGATAACAGAGCTGTGTAGGATTACAGTCAGCTGACACCATAGCAGGGAGTCCTGTTAAATGGCCTCCTCTTGAGGCACCATGAACTCAGCTGACCCCTACAGACTTAGTCAAATGTTGATAATTACAACTTTTCTCCATTTTTTAAAAATGCAGACCAGATGTGAGTATGATACCCTAGAATTCTATTTCATTTCAATATAAAATGACACCGTAGACAGATACACATGCTAACATGGGAGTTGTTAATAAGCAGCAGGCTGCAGGAGCCCTTTGGTTTCACCATGCCTATTAACTGTGACACAACGGCAGACAAGTAGGATGTAAGAAAAAAACAATGCAGGTGTGTTAAAAAAAAAAAAAATCTCAGGCAAGCTGACAGAACGTTTGATAAGGTAGATAAAAGGGAAACAGCATGCATGCATAGTCTAACCGCAATATTTATACGGTCTGCTGGTATTTGTCTTACATCTTTGAAATGGCACAAAGCAACCTTTATCGTCCCTGAAGATAATGGATTGTGAACACAAACCCTCCTCCTCAAACCTCGTCATCTCGCCTTTCTTTACTTGCCATCGTCAACAGACACAAACATACGCGCGGCAACAGAGACACACACACCTCTGTCAACACTCCCCGAGGCAGCAGTGTTAATTCCTCTCAGCCTATTCTCAGTCACACATGGCTGTAGAGGCAGCCACCAGCGGAACCTCACTGCTAGATTAACCTTTGCTCTTGCCACAGATCTGTTTTTCAGAGGGACCGGCAGACGGACAGGGGCCACGGCTGGCAGATACTAACTCATTGTCAGAACACTGTCAGCACTGGGCCCTGCATTAGCAGCTTTTGAAGAAAGGGACCGTTGACATGGGCAGGATGCCAGCCATGAGGAAAAACAGACCTACTGCCCCACACAGCTCTTAACCTGACCTCTCCACTCAGGATGTGGGAAAGGGTGGAGGAGTGCGAGTGTGCGAGCTGTCCCGTGAACAGCTCACACACTGAAAATGTCTTCTCTATGATTCAGCAAGCGTGTATTTTGGCTGGTGATAAAATGCATGGCAAGAGGAAGGAAAATAAAAAATAATGGGCAATGAGTCAGTTTAGTTTTTTTTAAGGTGATGAATTTAAAAGTAAAAGATTATCGGAACATCACTGATTTGACTACATTTATCATTTACCGTTTGGCTACAATAAAAGTAAAATAAATAGTTGACATAACTTAAAAGGAATAAGTACAAGTCTCTTTTTCAGGTTAGCAAAAAAAGATCACAATTTATTGTTTATTATAACATTAACACTAAAAACAGTGACTATATGAAATTTGTTTCCAGTAATTGCTGTAAAAACACACAATACTATGCTCTGACATTGCGATCCAGACTCTTGAGTTTGTCAGTTTGGCAACAGTTTACCATCTTCCCAACCAAGTTAAGTCTTCTGAAAAAATGCAGTGTTGATCAGTCACTTGGGATAATGCGAGTGTAGTGCATAACTCAGTGAAACCATTCCCAGGAAGTTAATCAGTAATTCTTGGGAGACCGTCCACAATGTCACTTTCAGTGATGACAGACTTTCACAGGCTGGTAATGAACTGAGTCACAGTCATGGATTATTATAACGGAGACCACCGCAACATCTCAGATCTGGTTCTTCAGTTCTATCCTAAATGAATATGAGAGATAGTGATCTCAAACTAATCCACTAATCCACAAAATGATTTTTTTTTTAAACAAACCATCTCTCCAGTTTAATTAAATACTGCAGAAAGGCTTATGACAGTAGTTGTTACCTCATATGTACGTATATATGTATGTATATATCAGATATATATGTATGTATATATATACAGACTAGCTTCTCTTTGCTTTAACCGTTTCCACCACTTTCTCCTGGGGTTTTCATCAGCTCTCACTTCTTCACTAACTCTAAATGTGAAAGATTGTACTTGAATATAATCTCTCTCCTTGTGTAAAAATAATAATAATACTAATCATTCAAACATCTTCAAATAAAACATTTCCTGAAGTTTAATTATGTAAGCCTGTGTCCGGGCTTTGTTAGGCTGGTAGCTTGTTAACCTGTTAGCTTTGTGAACCTTGTAGCTAACAGCAACGTTAGAATCAAAACTGCTTTGCTGACATCTTCCTGAAATGGCTTAAAAAAATTGAATACTTACTTTGATACAGTGAATGCAGGGCCACCTTATGGCAGGCGTCCTGTGAGCTTTCCTGAGTCTTGACTCTTGCCCTTTCAGACTCCAAAAGCAAACAATGGCAGACATGATAGCAAGACAGGAAATTAACTCAATAATGGTTTATGTGTTGCTTGTTTGAGAAAGTAAATTAGAAAGCTAAACAACATTCTGGTAACTCTGTTCTAAGCCTTGTACTGGTACAGATTTCTTTTTAAATTATTTTGAAAATGCTTCATTAAATGTTTCAAACGGCTTTATAAAATAAAAAGCAACGCTAATTTTAGCTGTGTCGTTTCCACAGATGGTATGTAAAATGTAAAAAAAAGTATTTTAAGTTGTAGGTACTTAATGTATATATTTGAGAATATTTTTATATTTTTCTACTACACTACTGCATTTGAGCTTACAGAGTGCATATAGTGCACAATATCTAAACATTTTTTCTTATGTGTCCCTGTAGTCTGTGTTGCATTTATTTAAAGGAAAAGGTCACGTCACAGTGAATGTAATGGGCCTGTTCAGGAGAAATACAGCCACTGGGGCTCGAGCTGCACAGCTTAAACAGAAACAACTGCTTAGGAGCTTTTAAAAACAAAGAACTTGTCTAGCTCTTAGCTAGTTGGTTAGCTATATGATGCACAGTCACAGAAGACTGGTGCACAAGCTGCAAATCTGTTACATGCTACAAACACAAAAGTTCAAATTACACAGAAATTTACACTAGGTACTTATTATATAGAGAGATCGCAGACAAGTTGAACTCATTGGCGTCAAAATCACTAAGAACAGGTTGGCAATCTGTTTGCATTTATAAATTAGACGCCAATTACTTGTAAACCTTTGGAATTTTGTCTGAGAGTGGTTGGAGTCACTACGTGTTGGACTTTTTGAATTGACTGGAGACAGGTTGCATGCCACCAGGAAAACTCACCATGCAATCAAAACTGATTGTCCACAGGTTAAAGATGTTGTATGCTCAACTTCTGGGCAAACAGCTGATCACTACAACTGCTTTTAACCATTTGGTAAATATTAAAAATAAATAAATGAATACAATCACCAGTCAACCACTGATTTTTCCTAGTCGCGAGGAGGTTGCCATCCTATTTTGACTCTAGTGTGACTGAGCCATTTTTAATTGTTTTCTTCTCTGCCCATATTTGTAGGTCTGGGCATGGACAGAAGTTTAGTTAAGATCTGTGGATCAACTAATAGAGTGATCCTCATGTATAGCAGCAGCAATAAGTAGTGGATGAAACTAAAAAATCAAATGGATGTGATGTACTTGGTTTGCTGTAAAAATCAATGCGAAATGCCTTCACCATAATCAATGGCATAGACTTACAACGCTCTCCGATGGTCTACATTCTCTCTTACAGCACTCACTTAGGGCGAGATGATTACCTGTTGTGCTGCAACGATGACTAAATGAATGGTTTAGACTTTCAAATACATCTTTTAACTTAATAGACTAAAGGAGACTTCACAAAGCAGTTAGATGATTGCAAGATGCAGACACAATAAGAATGAGAAAGTGTGCAACAAAGAAACAACATGATAGACTTCCTGAAGTGCTGCGCCACAGTTTTGATGGAAATTTTGGCCTTTCCTGGCACAGTCTTTAGCTAAGCAGCAACAGCACAATGGACAGCTAATTTCCTGAAAACGAAGGATGGTCAGGTGTCTGTGAACATTCCAGTTTCACCTGCGTTGATTCCAATTTGCCAAAACCTTGTTAAAGTGATTTATAATACAGCCGAGGGAACAGAGGGATGGAGCAGGGGGCAGCTGCCAGCAGCTTTGTACCTCATTGTGTGGTTTGAATAACACAGAATGGCAAGACAGTACCAAACAAAAGCAGAACAGGAAAAGACCACTGAGAGTTCGTTTCAACCCTTGTCTCTTTCGTTCCGCCCCAACCCTCTACTCGCTACCATGTCACACAGGTGAGGCTTTTTGCTCTGCTGCTTAACCAGTGAAAAGACATTCTAGCCGGTGAGGTTCCCAAGTGGCTAATGTACTCTTTAGAGCACCTTATTCTCAACTAAGAGCAGTTTGGGGCTGAACTGCTTGTAACAGCAGGCTCAGCCTAGAAATTGAGCAGGCAGGATGTGGGACTTGTCGGCCTGGCAGTTGGAAGGCTGGGAGTGAAAAAGTGATTTGGGTTTTAATGAAGCGCTGATGAATGGGTCTCAGACTCCGGCAGCAATAACTCAAGGCCCAGGCGGAGACACACGCCTGGCAGGGATAAGAGCTGCGCGCTGCTGGTTCACGGCAGGGCCACGTAATCCTTACACTCCTTAGTTGGACTAGATAAACATGGCATACATTGTTTAACACGGTATTCATATAGGAACAAACGTGGTTTCATTTGATTTTCTAGCCTATATTTTAATACATTAATATATCTTTATATATACACACACTTACTACTCTGTGGGTATAGGCAGATATATGTAGGAGTTTATTGTATGTTCATGTAAAATGCAGCCATGCAGCCAAAAAGCATATTAAAAGTTCTGCTTATTATGACGAAACTAGTGCCCAATAACTCTTCCCCATTACAGAGAATATAGAAAAATCAAAGCACATTATATTTATTACGCTTCTTGAGTTATGGCATCTTTTATAGTCTATTCGATAAAATCATCACAATATTGCTCTTAGTCATATATAGCCACAGATGATGTATTTTCCATTTATGAGCAGCAGTACATCGTGAGCAACTGCAGAGATTCTGACATTGGAAGATGTCACATTTTGTTGCTGCACTTCCAAAGAAAGGGCATGCAGAGTTGTGGCAGATTTGAATACCATGATATGGATAACAGGATTAAATGAATCTCTGGGTGATGGCCTTGTCCAGTGCATTCCATCAAATGTGTCCTTTAAAAAACTCTAACCGCATCAGCAAAACTTTTTTTTGCAAAATATCTTTTAAGAGCAGGGAATGCACGCATTTATGTTTGAATCACTCGGCACTCTAATATAATACAACTCTGTCACCCAGCTTTTTTTAAATATTGTCCGTTGGCCTTTGGACTTTCACAATCACAGCAGTGCCACTCGCGAGGTATAATTATGCTCATATGTCTCAATATCCCCTTGGAGTTAGCTTTGTTACAGTCAGTGGTACATTGTACACAATATAGGCAGCAAGGGAGCCCTCTAGAAATAAGTGTCACAAAGTGATCTCAATAGCTACTGGCTCAAAAAGCTCACTGTAGCTCTCAAGGCTCAAAAATCCTCTAGTACAGGGGTCGGCAACCTGCGGCTCTGGAGCCGCATGCGGCTCTTTTGTCCTTATACTGCGGCTCCCGGTGGTTTGGGAAAATAAATTAGAAGTATTTCGCTGAAGTGTATTTTATTTGTGTTTAGTTCTTTTTTTAACTTGTAGTTCTAAATTGGAAGATTATTGTGATTTTGAAATATAAAAATAAAATTATATTATTTTATTTTTTCACTGCTCAAAATAAGCGTCACACTCGCGGAAGCCGGTATACCCGCCGAAACGCCGTGCATTTATCGATACTTTCGACCCCAGGTAGGCCGGTTATGGATCTTTGGATCCACATTATGTCAGCAGCTCCACCATGAACTATGTTAAAACAAACACCGCTCACGCCTCACAGATGACAGCTTACAGTCCTCCTGCGTAAAGATGAAAGCCCCGTTTTGCAGACGCTGTGCGCAGAGGTTCGGGACCATAAGTCTTATTGTAAACATATCACATGCCGCTCAGGTGCGTCCGCCTCCCCTGCAGCGGCGCTGCAGACCACGCCCCGCCACACACATTAACCAGGTAAAGTACATATTTAGGCAGAATTTTGCAAATATCTATTTTTGCTTTTTTAGCAGCATAGTGCTTTTTCCCCCAGTTATTTTTTAAAAGTAAGGTCAAGGCTCCAAAAGCCCAAAGGCGATATAAGGGTGGCGGCTCACAGCGGTTTTTGTTTGCTGGATCATTTCAGTTCAGCGTCTTTCCTTTTGTTATATTTCTTTAAGAGTTCAAAATGTGTTAATTACATAAATAAAATGTAATTTTCTCTGTAGCACTTCATGGAGTTCATAAGCAACACAGTTGCTCTGTGGATTCTTTTAAAAAGCAGTTAAAAACTTTTCTGTTCAAACAAGCCTTTTGTTGATCTACGTATTTTATATTCTTTACATTATTTACATTTGATCTTTTACATTGTGTATAATGTCTATTGATTGTATTGTTTATTTTAATATTTGTGTACAGCGATTTGTGACTGCCTGTCTGTGAAAAGCGCTTAATAAATAAACTTTACTTACTTACTTACTTTAGTTGTTCACACAAAGCATAAAGGTAAAAAACAATATATACAGTGTTATCTTCATTTTAGATTTCAAAAAGTATTTGCGGCTCCCAGTGTTTTCTTTTGCGTGGAAACCGGGTCCAAGTGGCTCTTTGGGTGTTAAAGGTTGCAGACCCCTGCTCTAGTATAAGGAAGAGGAAAAAAGTTTTAAGTGAACAGCTTGAAAAACAAAGAAGTAGAACCGGAAGGTCAACGTAAAAGTAATGAAGTAATAAAATGAATCAACTGAATATTTTTATTTTGTTATTTAACGTGAAATGAAAAAGTGGGAAGCTACTTCTTTATTTGTTTGCTTGAAACTGCTAGCAGGCAACTGAAGATATTCATGTCTTCACTTGGATAAAAATGTGCAACTATAATCTCAACTATAACCACTGAGCTGCGATTTAAGCCAAAACAAGAGCAATAAGGTGAACTAACACACTTTGCTATGATTAACAGATGAAACCATGTTTTTGCACAAATTTTGGCTTTTTCACGGCTGGAAAGGTTCTAGTGATCTTAGCGGTACAAAGGGAATCGCGCACACATACGCACACAAGCACACCCTCATTCACTGGCATGGAACTTTCCACTTTTAATCATAAGCTACCATATGTCTCCTTTATAGATCCCCTGTGGTGTCGCTCTGAGCCAGGCAGCACAGCTTTTGGGGAGTCCACCTGCGATGGGTCTAAATCCAGCAATGCAGCTCGGGTGTTGTGCTGAAACTTCTCCACTTGGTTTCACAGTGGCCCAAAGCCAATGCTGAGAGTCATACTCAGTTCACAAAAGAGCCAGTGGGAAAAAGAAGGAAAAAAACCTAAAAAAAAAAGCTCATGAATACTTATGCCTTAGTAATTAAACTCTTCTGGCTGCACTATGCTCTTTTTTTTTTCTTCCTACTGTTTCGCTTTTCTTTTTGCCCTTCGCAGTCTCACAGACACACACATTCCTTTCTCCGTCTAAAGGAAAGAGCAGACTGGAAAACAGACGGATGCTAGATTGCACCAAGGCTATCAGGTATTCCAAGATAAACCTTGGACGCCTTTACTATGCAGCACCTGTGCCAGCAGCAATGCACATCTGCCTTGCATCTGCTCATTTCAGGTGATTAGCTAGATGATACTGTGTATTCAAACATTTTCTAAGTGCTACCCTGCAGTAACACTACCTGGTGTCTCCCTAGATTATAAACACCACTTACCCAAAACACACTACTTAGAAATAAGTGGTGTTCTAAAGCCAAAATAAGTGCAAAATTCATGTTCCCCATCTGGCCCGTTAGGCTTGTTTAGCACAATAAAAAAGCAAATATATCTTGTTGTTTCTTCGGTGTGCCTGGCCTCGCAATCCTAACTCTTCTGCATGCTTGAGAATAACCTGTCAGACACGACACCTACTTCACAGCAAAGATGACCCAACAGGCAAACAAACACATGCAAGACTGACTCAATAATCAGCCCACATACCAGCAAAAGACAGCAGCGGAAATTAATTCCTAGTTTCAGCAGCAATGTCAAATTGCGTTAATCTCCAAAACCTGACATTTTAAATCCTTGTGTTTCCTGCTTCTTCTTTTTTTTTCCCTTTTCTTTCTCTGTATGAATGTCAGCACAGACACAAGGTGGACCTGCAAAGCATCCATCTTTTTAGGCTGTTTGGTTAAGTGACAGGGACGGCAAGACAAAGCATCCAAATATCCAACATTTCAACCGTGGATTAAGTGAAATTAAATACATTCAAGGCAAAATGTGGACTGAGGAGACAAAAGCAAATGCTCTCAGTGTTAATTTAACAACAGATTTGTGAAGCCAGAGACTGAGTGCGTCCCTGTGCGTGCGCTCAAGAGAGAGTTATGGGCATTTCGCATAAACATTATTAAACAGTTACAACAACCACAACAAAACACAATGCGGTGTTAAGGTATGAATTTATAGGAATCCAAATTGAGAGCCACAGACAACCGGTGCTGGATAATTTGCAATTAATATCAGTAATTGAAGCAATTAACTTTGTTTTGTTGTGGAAAGGAAACCGTTTAGACACTCACGCGTGCAAGAACGCACAAACATACTCCCTCACTTTCCAGACGCTAACACAAAACACGCACGGCATCTCTCTCTCACATACAAACGCACGCACACACACCGATACAAGCATGCTCTCATTAAAGTGTTCGATGATGGCGCAGCTACAGCTCACAGTTGGTCCTTTATTTATACTTCGAAGACTTTTCTAAATATAATGCTGAGATGCTAAAATCAGCACGTATAGTAACTGACAAGAACAGACTTTCTATTCATATTAATATTTAACAAACTGTTAAAAGGCATTCCAAAAAATCAGTGTTGTCTCTCTCATTTCCACAACGTACCAGATGGTGGTCCTCTCACTCCTTCGTTAACACATTTTCTTTTGTGTTATTTTTGTGTCTACCTCGCTGTACCAATAGAAAGATGAGGTCTTGGGCACGAAGCAAGCTAAAAGCATCCGCCCCTCGGTTTTTTGCTTTGTTTTTTTAACAATGGCCGCTCAGATAACTAGCTTGCAGTCTTTCATGTAGTAATACAAATGACTGCCCAGTCTTCAGGGTGAATTTTTCAGTACACCTGCTGAGATGGGAATAGCTGCGTGGGCAATGGAGCAAGTGGATCGAGTGCAGTCCAATTATTCACTTAGCAAGAGAAAAGTTATACTTTTAGAACATTTTGGGTGTTTCAAACTAGACTGGTGAAGTGGCTAATCATGTGGTGGGAAATTACAGGAAATTTACATTGCTATTTGAATCATTTAAGCTGATCAGCTTAAATCCTGGACAATCTTTAATTAGATAAATCCCACAGATCACGAAAGCGATGCTATATTGCAGCATTTCATTGTGGAAGGTCAGCCAAAGCTACATAGCTAACAAGAGATAGTCCCATGCGCTGGTGTCTGGAGGCTGGCTGCTCACGGTAGCTTCTATTTAGAGTCTCTTGTCCTGAGGAAACCAACTCTTAACATTTAGGACTGTAGTTGGAACCACAGGTCAATGCACATTAACATTTTTATGTCCAAGCTAAAACAGCATTCAGTAATGTGTAAGTTAGAACCTTTAGCATTTATTTTACACTTTCAGTACAATATGGAACATTTTAACCCCTCTGATGGACTTCACATTTAAAGGTTTAACCATTAAATATTTGGCCTGTATTTTAAAGCTCTTTTAGTTTAAAAATTAAGCATTATAGTGTTAAAATGTACCCAAAGCTGCTTCAGCAACTGGACTCTGGACAAAGAGAGATGAGCATGAAAGCCAAGCTCATTTATGTTTGACCCATGGTCACGAGTTTTGGGTAGTGACTAAAAGAATGAGATTATAGATACAAGCAGTGGAAATCAGCTTCCTCCAAAGAAAGGCTGGGGTCAGCCTCAGAGACGGGAAAGGAGTTTGGCCTTTCGGGAGGAGCTTGCTATGGCTCTGGGTCATCGAAATGACCCAGTTAAGGGCATCTTAACCCCCACCAGAAGAGCCGGAGGAGGTGACTGCTGCCCCCACAACCTAAATCCAGATAAGAGGCAGAAAATGCGTAGAGGCATGGAGGCACAGACGAAGGATGGATGGATTAGTAGTATTTAACTGTGACCCTATATCATGTCATCATCTGTAAGGTTTGAAAGAACAACAGTTCAATAAAGAGCATTAAGGTCATAGTGATGCCAGCTTTCTAGTTTTTTGTACGCCTATGCCAAAGTTGATACATGGCTATATGTGTGGGTAATACTGCATAGTCACTGTTTGTATTTCTAAGTGCTAATTTGATGCCATTTTCCCCTGGAAAGGG
Source organism: Neolamprologus multifasciatus (assembly GCF_963576455.1). NCBI lineage: Eukaryota > Metazoa > Chordata > Actinopteri > Cichliformes > Cichlidae > Neolamprologus > Neolamprologus multifasciatus. Next base: position 20,569,139 of record NC_140456.1, on the reverse strand, counting down.
GTTATATTTTTTCCTCCTTTAAAAAAAGAAAGTACAAACTAAACAGGCTGCTTGAGTGACATCTGATGCAAGACGCTGTTCTTTAAAAGCTTCGAGTTATGCATATCCTGGAGGAGCCAACTCCAAAATCAGCCAACACTGTTGACACCCGTGGTGGTGTTTTCATGTTGTATTTTGAAAAGTGAAGAGCACAAAAAAGACTGTACAAGGCACAATATACTATAAATATCTTTAGTTTTTATTGCAATCATATAGAATTAAAATGTTTGTAAACCTTACTGGTCTATTGCCCTATTTTTAGTTAGGTTTGTTTGGAAGCTTATGATATGTTTTATTATCTTTTTTAAGAGCAAAATTGGAGATCTACTTTTACTACAAAATAAAAAAAAGACTAACTATAAGCTAACAGCAACACCGTGGCTATGGATATAATTATCTTGACAGTCTTCTCATGATGCAAAACATTTTTTTGATCTCACAATGAGGGAGATCCCCTCCTGTGGGCGTACAGCATAGCTTCACGTTTTAAGATACATTCCTAGATCTGAGCAGATTGCGTAATGCTACATTAGAGACAACTAGGCAATTTCACTTATAAGTCCTGGTGTGTGTGTGTCCGATGGAAGATTTGCTCAAATTTGTATTGGGTAGGAATTACAGTGTTATACAGCTAACTTGTAACTACATACAACAGGGTGTTACATGCTAAACACATCTACAAAGCTGCTAGCTCCAGACTCACATTTAACGAGAGATATCTGAGTTTTTTGACTCATTTTCCAACTGTCAGACAACTGATTTACAACATGATATTTACACCGTAGCTGTTTATTGTGTAGCAAGTGTTTATCCTTTAATGTTAAATCACTTCAATCAAATTTTCATGACCAATTTTATAATTATTTCAGCAATCACTACAGTTATTCTAATCACGCAGACACTGCTGTGAGACGCCGTCTTTCCGAAGTTTTGCTGCTGATCAATAAGCGGATTTAACTTCACACAAAAGACTGCTCATCTGGATTCACCGCAGGAGCCTCGGAATCCAGCCGAGGTTCGGGAATAGTAGCTCTCTCTCTCTCTGCTTGTGTTCTTTTTCAGTCCTGCCTTTTCTTCATGTTCACCTTTCGTCTATTAATCCCTGTCTTTCATGCCAACAGGAATGGGCAGATTAAGGCTGGAAAAGTATTCACACGGCACGCAAACCCTTTGCACCCTTGCTATTTATCCCCCTCTCTAACCTACACTCAGAAATCGTCTGTGAGGATGTGTGCAATGTACGCGAGCCGCTATGGGATTTCCATGTAGGTGCCCGACGTGTGTGGGTGATGCAGTGCTTTGCAACATAGAAAAGTGTACAGTGAATGATCCTTCACTACTTCCTGTGATCTTGTTTAAACTCACCTGGGAAGATGCTCAACACACACACACACACGTGCACCTTTGTATTTACATCATTTTACAAAATCTTAAACTACATCATAAACTGTAATTTATAGATTTATGGGGGGCTTTTGTTCCTTTGACAACAGAAGCTAATCTCAATAGTGTAACTGTGTCAACAGTACACACACCATCAAACACACTTATTGTATACATACAATCTTCTGTCTTCTCCATCTCGCTGTTTTATCTCTCTCTCTCTCCCTCACACACACACACATACGCCACCACAGCTTTGCCTCTGTTTTTTCTTTTTTCTGTGAGTTTGCAAAAAGGATATGCGACACCTGTTAAGAACAGACCTGTTTGTCTTTGACACAGTCTTAATGGAGTTAGCTTTTAATTCCTTTCACTCTCCCCTGTCATTATCGTGCTTACTTCATCTGTGGGCACAGCTAAACCCGACCACCTACAAAATCGCACACGCGCACACTCAAGCTGCAGTTTTACTCTTGCTGAGCCTTTATGGGACTTCTACAGCAAAAGCAAGCAGTCTTTCACAGATGATGGGCAAAGACTGGCAGCGTCTAATAAAATGGTATTAGACTGTCCAATCTGTCCAATAATTTTAGGACCGATCCCTCTGCATTCGTTGTCATTGCAGATGGCTTGAGATATGGACTGCACAAGAAGACAGTGGACCACTCTCTCTCTCTCTGGTCACTTTCACATGTTTGTTCAGCTACAGATGTCCACAAGTTTGTGCAGACATTTCTTTTTTTCCCTCGAGTGGTGCTGGTGCTATTTTTACCAACCATTAGTGTTTTTGCACTCAGCAGACAGGTGAAGCAAAGATAGTGTTACTCAGGTTGACAACAGCTCCTTACGTGACTGTAAGCAAAATAAAAGCTGACAATACCAACGAAGGCTAGCTCTGTCCAGAGGATTAGAAGATCTGCTAATAATAATACAGCTCCATCCCTCAACAAGAAGAACAGGAGGGCCAGCCTGACACAGTACAACTCCTGCCTTTTTTTTCTAAGATTACCTCAGTGCTTTCACAGGGCTTGTGAATAACAGGTATACCCTGTCATTTAAATCTGCAGACACACATACCATGACAAAACAGGAAAGGTGCACATGTTTTCAGTCTTCAGTGTGTGTGGCCACAGAGCAACACAAGAAACAAAGGTCTTAGTCATAAAAACATCCACTAAAAATGTCGCCGCCCCCCATGCACACACACAAAAATAAAAAATCAATATTTGGGTATGAAGATGACCCACATGTCCAAAGTAAGAGTGAACTACAACTAGAAATACAACACAAATAGACTATAATGCCAGGAAGTCTGGTTTGATTTACAACACAACGCTTAGTTACTGTTGCTAATTACACAGCTCAGTGAAATCATCTGGTGCTGTCTTAGATGGTTGCCTACTCATGATCTATAGCATGTGTGTGTTCTACAATCCTCGATGAATGACTTCCTCAGACGACTAAGACCGAATGGTAGTTTTCTGTCTGTGTTTTTTTGGGTTTTTTGCATCATGTGTCAAGCCAATGCAAGACAGAGCAACATTTAATTAACATTTATAATTGTGCCTTGAAGGCTGCCTCGATTTAGTGGCTGCTTCATCCGCAGCTGATTATGTCGCAATGATGAGGTTAATGGTGCTGGATATTTGGCTGCTTGGCAAACAGTAAACACAAGGATGCCGCAGGGCCTGCGTTGCTACTGGTAACCCCGTATTCACATGTGAATGAGTAGGGTCCGTATGAACGTGTAAATGGTAAATGATCTTGCATAGTTCTTTTAGCTACATTCTGCAAAAGGTTTTATACCATGTTTCTCGTTCACACTTTGACACACACACTCAGCCACGCACACACACACATTGGGAATAACCTGGGGTTTAGTGTCTAGCACATTCGGGGCCCAAAGGGGTCATGTACTCACTCGCCAACCCAGTGATTAGCAGACCTAAGTTGCAAATGCCCGTGTGTGTACTTGGACGTCTTGGTATAACGTTCTCCTGACAGAGCCACGTGACCTATTTAGTGCAGCCTACTTACATCTTTCCATTATGACAACGATTCACCTTTAGTTGCTGTGCACAACTTCAGCTGCAGTTTGGTGTCAGTAAGTACTTTGGAATTGTGCTATATTTAAAATCACAACCTCCACCAGACTGCCATGGCACACTGAGTCATACTGCAAGTCACAGGCTAGTTAGTGACTTTGTGTGTTACTCTGCTGCTCTGTTAGATAGATAGCACAAAGATACCACAGACAGAGATACCACAAAGTTGTTGAGCCTCTCATTTGGAGCAAACTGAGCTACAGCCTTTCAAACAGAGAATCGGGGTTTGAGTACCAGTCAAAATGCACACTTGGAAAGGCACATTTCAACCCACCCCACTCAAGCAATGTTGTTCTGCTTCACCAACCACACTTGACTTTCTGCCAGTATTACTGTAAAAGTCACTGCCCTTCTTTCCTTATTTCTGTCTACTATGCTGTCCTGCCTTTTCCTTCCTTGTTCCATCTTTTTCTCAGTTCTTCAGTTTGAGTTCTTCTTCGAAAAACCGTACGGATGAAATAACTGAACTCTACAATCGGGGTGGCATTTCAAATAGTCTACAGCGCAAGAAAGCGTTCATTAGGACAGAGCACCAAGCAGCTTTTTACAGTGGCCATGCAGTTGAGAAATGGAACTGGTAGAGCAAAGACAAACCTGCAATCACATAAAGAATCAGAGAGTCACCCAGAGACCTGAAAGCCATTAACTCTGGTGGTGGCTAGAAGGAATGGGGTCTGCAATGGCCTATTTCTGTAGGCTCTATATCTCATCAGAGGCTCTCACCCTAGACTTCATGTTGTGTGATTTATTTGGCCTTAAAGTCCTTCTTTAAGAAAAAAAAAATTAGCTGTGTGCAAGTATGTGCATGTGTACGCCTGGATGTGCAAGTCTGCCTCATCTATGTCTTCCATCACCCAAAGGCCTTGAGCCAGTTGCCATGGAGATGGGACACAGGTGTTTCAGTGGCTCCCCAGACACCTGTGATGTCATCATGGAACAGGAAGAAGAAATGGTTTCCGCTTAAAATTCCTCTCGCATGCAGGGATACTTAATCTTTGCCACAACGGCCTACAAGTTTAGGCCAACGAGGATCTGGGTCACCAATCTGTGCCATGGCACTGAGTTTGTTTCACAAAAGTTCATTGACTGACCAATCCAGGGTAGCTGTTACTGAATAAACAAATATATATATATATATATATATATATATATATATATATATATATATATATATATATATATATATATATATATATATATATATATATATATATACAGACACACAATGTTTTTTTGCCAGGCAGGTGCACTCACAAAAGCAAATACAGTGCTGACAACACAAGAGGCTGTTGGTGATGGCACCAAGTAATGTGCACAAAAGGGCCACTAAATATCAGTGGGTGGTCAGGAGGAGGACAAGCCTAAATTCAATGTCTGCTAAATAATTAAGATTAAGGAGGCTATTCATTAACAAAATAATTAAAGACTCCTTTGCAATACCATTATCTTCATAGTGTTTTTTATGCAAAAGAATTTGTGATTAGCACTTAATTCCTTTTCTCGCGATGACCTCTCTCGCTACACATGCACCGAGGTGGCTGATGGACTTGGAAAAAATGGGAAACATCAGGTCTCAGGTCTCAACTCTGAGAGGAAATGAGCTGCCGCGTCCACCAATCACTTTAGATAATGGAGAGATTTATTAGAACGAGGCTGCTGCTGCTGCTGTGCCAACCCTAATTAATTTTCCTCTGCGTGTGAGAGAGCGGGAAAGAAGGAGAGCGAGGCTGCGAATGGAAAAAAGGAAAGAAAAAATGGAATTAAGCGCAAATATATGCAAACAAAATTATGTGTTTTTCCAAACACGGCCACACAGGTAGGGATTTGTTACAGTGAAAGCAACAGGTTTCAAAATGCCTTGTGCGCCCTTTGTTTTGAAACGCTCTAAAACATGCGAGCTTGGCAAACTGGGGACCTATAGATCAGACAGCCAAGCCCAGCCAGAGGGCCTAGGCCAAATAGGCTTCCTCTCTGTCAACTTCACCACTAATCAGAATGTTTATATGGGGCCAGATATGTCTGTGTGCAAGTTTAAAGGATTCCTAAAGGAGCAGAAAAATAGTTTGAATAAGTGCTGCTTTTGCCGAACCTTTGCAATTACCATAATGGGACTCAATTTGCATGTTTTAGGCTTATGACGGCATCCTTTTCCTAACAGGGATGCTGAGCTACATTCTTAGTTCTTCCTAGCAAGGGTTAGAGTGACTATCAATTCTATTTTAGCACTATGATTCACATTTACTTCTCTCCGTAAACATCATGAACATAGTGACGCAGTTTTAGAAAGTATGCAAACTAGAGATGGACCGATCTGATATTACGTATCGGTATCGGTCCGATACTGACGTAAATTACTGGATCGGATATCGGAGAGAAATAAAAAAATGTAATCCGATCCATTAAATATCAAAAAAGCCCCTCACAAAACTTGCGACACGGCGTAACTCGGCTCATAACCGTAGCACCTCGGAGCAGTGTGGTCACGTGATAGAGCGGCTGTGTGTATTTGTAGCCTCGCTATCAAACCGGCATTTCATCTGATGATCAAGTGGCTCATATACTCAACTAGTCTGCTGCCCATGCTGCCATTATAACAGCAATTGACAATAACAATGCCTCACATCCTCTTTGCAAAATCACTGCCCCCGGTTCTTTTGTCATATCAGTCTTAAATCCTGTCAACCAGCTTTAGCTCTTCCTTTCCCCTCCCCATAACACATCACTATTTTAATCTCTCCCACATTCTATGGGCCTCACAGCAGAGTGATGGGTAACAGGATGGGAACATGTTGCTCGCTCACAAAATGTTTTAACATGTAATCACAATGATTCCAGATGGGCACCGGGCCAACACGTTTGTTTTATTTGCAATTATGGCTCTGTCTTAACAAAATATCTGTCAGCAGCGGCTGCTGATGTCTCTGTCAGCGCACAAGGGAAATTTATGTACGTGAAACATTAGCAGCCATAACTTGTGTGGAGATACTTCCAAGCGCTCATCATGTTTTATTATGAGTCCGCGCATGCATGTGTGTGTCTCTGTGAGTGATTGTTTTTTGATGCTGCGCTAACGCCTCGCCATACATCTTCGGAAAGACAGGGTGACTGGGCCGGCCCTCCCTCTAGATGGTGGTGTGGTGTAAATCAGAGTTGATTTGGCTTGGTGCCACAGATGTGTCAGCTCTCAGTGTCCAACAGGGTTCCAGCGAATAGGAGAGAATGTCAGTCACATCACACGGCACAGATCTTCCAGAAGGATATAGTATCCCCCTCTGCCTTTTGAAGACAGACTCCACGAGGCAGACTTTTCGCTAGTGCCCCCTGCATGTCCCTACTATGGATTTGCGGCAACACAATGTCATCTCTCTTCCCCTCAAATAGGCCTGTCAGAGTATTTGCACTGGATCAAAAGCCCAGATGGCTACAGTCAGCAGGAGAGAGAGAGACAGAGAGAGGGGAAGCCTCCAGAATAAAACTGGAATGGAATCAGATGACATGAAATATACCGGGTTTAAAATCTCACTGTGCTGCAAAGACACAGACACAGATCTACATTTGTTCTGTCAAACTGATAGAGCTGGAGATTGTGAGAACACACATAAAGAACAGAGCAATTAAGAGCATGTTTTCCTTCAAACCATACCTGCTATCGTCATGTTACAGTTGTTGTTGTTTTTTTCCATAAGGAAGCATCATGCTGGTGTAATTTCTTTGTGATTGTGTGCCTGTGCACGCTTGTTGCCATGTCTGCTCGCTGTGTGTAATTTCTCCAGCAACCATGACAGAGGAGAAACTGTACAAAGTGTTCAGCGACAAAGCATTGTGTGCTCATGCTGCTGTTCCCTTCCTGCCTCTGCAGCAGGGACAAGCAGATTGATGCTACGGCAGCAGAACACTATTCCGCCGGCATGTCAGGTCACTGGTTGCACTCTGTGCCTCGAGAGAGAGCGCACAAACACGGCTTTCTGTTTTTCTACACCTTCGTCTACCTCGTTCACTTTCACCTCTTTTCTCCGCTGGTTCTTCTTCCTCCCCCAAGTTGAGTTTTACAAAGTGCCACCTGTTATCACTAACTTTTTACTGCCTGCAGACTCGGTGAGTTTTCTCCTGTGACTAGCCTCTCCGAACATAACACAGACTAGGACAGACAGCAAGGGCGCTTTGTATCAAGCCACAAGGTAAACAGTGGAGACAAAAGCACTGTAGAAGTCTATTAGCATCATTGATACCAGCGCGGCAAGAGCTACGTGATTTCAAGGAACAAAGGATGCGCGCATGAAAGGAATAAAACGCTATAATACGAGAAACGCAAATGAACAAACATGCTCACACACGTCAGCATCAGGGACGTCGCACAACATCTGAGATCAGCCTCAGTCAGATTACATCTACTTGAATTAGCATGAAAATCCAACTAGCAGACAGCGATAGAGGCGAGATTCCTCCGTGCACGAGAAAAAGACGAGAGTGGCAGCCCACAAGAGAAAGAGAAAAGGGCAGCAGATTGGGATGTAACCAGATATGTTGATATTTGTATTCCCAGTGCTGCTGTGGCTCAGTTTTGTAATTTACTTACCAGGACAAGGCAGCGTGCCTAAAAAGCATGAACACACTTTGAGCAACAGTATGAACAACGGGGATATTAAAAAGATAGGATGAAGGCGAGATGGAGGCGAGAATAAATTGGGAGGGGAGGAAAAAATGAGACATGGGAACTCATTAACTTCTCTTTAATAAAGCCCGAGTCACACGGGGACCCTTTTATTCCTTTATCTATCCAGTCACTCACACACACACGAGCCAAACAATAAACTATACTGCCACATTGATCACCTCCAGATTACTACTCAGGTGGTGATTATAACCTCAGCTCCATTAAAAATCACTAACCCAAAAGAACTTCATTAATGATGGCATGTCCCCGACCTGTGTTACTGCAAATCGTGTAGCTCTGACAATAACCTCTCCAATACTTTACTCCAAGATCAAGACTCTGCTGTAAACATTCATGCTCAATATAACTATACTATAAAGAAAGCAAATATTTTAAATAACAGCACAAACTCTTCAAGAGACTCGATAGCTGCAAGGAGAAGAACAAAAAAAAAATTCTTGCTCTTCCTTGCAGCAAGCATCTTCGGCACGAGCTTTTCCACGATAAACATTAATCCTGGCACTAGGCCCAGGCCCAGATTCCCTTTTGTCATTACTGCTTGTGGGATAAGTTCACTCAGATCCTGAGGTGCAGAAGTGGGACTCGGATGGCTGTATCCTCTACAGAGAAGGAAAGCAGGAATTGAAGCTTTAAAGCGTTCTCCATATCTGAACATCCATGCCTTCCCTTGGGGCCAGACAGCAAGGCTAATTTAAGAAGCGTGGGCCCAGTCAGCTGTCACTAGCATCCGCGCTCATTGTCACACACAAACCCGCATGTAGGCACATTTATGCAAAAAACAAATAAATAAATAAAACTCATAGTGCACACATGCACTTGACTCAACACAAAGCTAATTACATAAATGTAGGCAACTGTCAAAAGTCATCATCTGTGAGTACAAAGCCAACCAACATGTTACACAACCTGGCAGTCTACTGTGCGATGATGGGAGAAAGAAACGCAGGCAGACGAGGCACGAGAGGAATTGATTGGCTAACTAGCAACAATATGAAAGACGAAAAACAAACAATGACAATGTCTACTTAAAGTGGACCCTATAATAAAAGTAATAATAAAAATATAGGCAGTGTGCAAAACTAATTGGTTATATATATATTTGGTTATTTATTTTATAAAGCTTTTAAGTGGTCAACATGTGAAAAATTTGTACATTTTTGAGATCGTTTGAGTTTTTTTCATGTTCACTCAGTTAGGATCACCCACTTTGGACCAAAGATTTCACCACATTTCTCACTTGGTTCGCCATTGACCTTTGATTTGGGACTACATGTAAATCTTAGTTACGAAAGAGTCAAGAGCTACTAATGTCAGTCAAAAGAAAACAAGTCATCTGGTACCTTTGATCATTATGCAAAAACACAAACAAATCACCAGGTATCACGAGTGAGAGAAACAGACAAAGGAATAGACAGGATTTCTTTTTCCTCTGGTTTATTTCTCAAATGTTCATATCCAGCTGTTCCATGATCAAGAGAGATTTCACAGCTACAACATCCAATTGCCAGTCTCTTGGGTCATATACAGCCCACTCTATCAAATTCCCTGTCCACGTCAATGAGCTTCTGACCATTTTGTGTCACATCAGCCCTTCACCAGAAACATCAAAGGGACTTTCAAACTTGGATCATATAATTCTAATAAACAAGTTGCAATGGTTGCTACCTGAGGAGTCCAGTCAGTAACAGTGCAATGCAATTTCTCAATAACTGTATGCAGGAATTCATTTCCCCCAAGATACTGTATGACATTCCAAAAACAGATTTCCATCTCATTGTCATGGTGTGCACCATCGCTCATTCACTCCAATGATACAACTTAGGGGTTTGGCACTGAAATATATTAACATTTTAGAATACATTAGCATACCCAAAGGGACCTGCGGTAACATTGATTACAAATAACTGCCTGCATTTAGATGCTGTTCTGTCTCTGATCACATGCAATATGCCTATCACTGCATCTTGCCCTTCCTCCCACACACACATTGTCTTGGGGAGGCAGTCTCACCACCTGCTGCGAAGCAGGTGCCGTGATTTTATGCTCCCTTTCCCCACGCATGCCAGCACACATGCAGGCACATGCACACGCATGTGCATACGTGTCTTCAAAGGCTGAGCTGTGAAGCAGAGGTGACAGGTCTCTGGTTCCATGCCACCCTCGGCAAATGCAGCGCTAATTGCACTCCCTCTCTGTTAGAGAGCAACAGGGATCCAACATGAGCTACATGCGGACCCCAAGATAGAGTCATCTCCTCGGCAATGTGGGAAGAGAGAACAACCAAGGGGGGTTCACCTTGATATATGAGCCATTTGAACAAAATTCATGAGCAAAATAACCAAGGCTTTAATTCCACCGTGTATTCAGCTTCAACTCATGAACTTGCATTTGGCAGCCGGCCACGGGCACATGGAGAAGTTGGGGTTGTTAGTATGACAGCTGATTAGAGAGACGAGAGATTTGAATGTGACACCTCTAATGATCTCTTCATCTGATTGACAGGTTAGGCAAGACTCCAATTCACACATCTCATTTCATCACAGAACACAGCAAAGAAGGTCAGCATGTCACACACACACACACACACACACACACACACACATAACCCATACACACTGTTCCACTGAATGTTAGCAAAAGACTATTTGCCTCCATAAATCCCTCCTGTGGCTTCCAGAATATTCCGCTATTATGTTGGCCCTAGCAGGGCTATTTCCTCCCCCAGTTAGCCTGTCATCAGGAGCATTGTACTGTATTGTCTGCGAGCGAGCCTAAATGGGACCTTTTCAGGGGTATTTTCAGGTACTTTCATGGAAGAATGGAGCGGATATTCATATCACATTTCAGTTTTTCTATTGCTGAGCAAATACAGTTTTGGACAATAACAACTCCCTCTAACGCACACACATGCACACACACACAAACAGACACCAGTACTTCCTTTGCTGACCCAAACGAACAAGTCAAGCACATTCCTGCTCCCAGCGATTTCCTCCATCTTTTCCCAACAGACAGGATCCCATTACAAGTCCCTGGCTTTTATCTCACTCGAAGGCAGCAGCAAACACTGTTGTACACATTGCAATGTGAAAATCCCAAACATATCCACAATGCAACAACCATTTCCAAAATTGTTCTTGAAAAATTTGATTACTCCAGGCTACTAAACAAGAGCCCAATGATCAGTTCTTTTTTTTTTTCTTAAAAGAGCAGGCACTCAGCAGCAGGCTCTGCTAATTGAACTCACACTGATCCATGTTGTGATTATTGGCAATTATCTGTCAATTAGCAATGTGCTGATGTCACTGCGATGTGAAAGGCAGCGCAATCAGGAGCTGTTAGCATAGAAATGGTCCTCCATATCAATGACCCGATCTACTCTCCACCTGAGATGGGAGCACACCGTACAACCGCACGTCCATGTGTGTTACAAATCTCCAGTGTAGCTGTAGCAATTACAGCATGATTTCAGCTTGCCAGCACAATTTCATATCTACAATGCTCAGGAGTTTGGGGGGCATTCTAGGGTACATATAGCCTACCACTCGAAATGACCTTGACTGAAACCCACTTAACCCCTTCTTCAACAGCCCAATTATGGCCCAATTACCACCACTGGTGCCCCATTTCTTTGAGGCACATTTAGTCTAACAGGAATACTCACATAATGTTCTAGAATTTTGACAAATGTCCCATTGAAGGTAATATTAAATAAAAATACTCCCTAAAAGCAGCCGTGGGCTTATAATTTTAATGGCTTGTACTATTTAACCTATAAATGCCTGCGTGGTGGCAAAATGTCCAACTTTTGGAAATTTTTCAGCAGGGGACAAACCTTTTGTTTGCCCCTTTAAATGTTTAAAACAAACACAAAGGGACACATAGGAGATGACAAATCATCCTAGTATCCAAAAAACACAGCCAATCCATCACACAGCCACTCGGCTCTCAAATAAACAAAGGACGCTTACGACATCTGTCATTCCCTCCCCATGCTTTGATCCATGATATGATCGCAATGCTCATACATCCTGGACGATTCACAATCAATCTGTACAGCCAAGACAACAGAAAGAGAAAGGACGCTTCTTGCTTGCGCTTCATCTTTTCTGCTTCTTTTTTTCCCATTTTCTTTCTTTCTTTCTTTTTTTTTTAGATGCATTATCTGTCCGTCAGGCCATCCATCATGCTCTTCCTTTTAGAAGCTGCTAAAGGATGTTTATCAAAGAGTTCAAATAGATTCACAGAGCATTGCATGAACTATGAAAGTCACTCTCCAGGCTCCTTTTAAATTTTCAGCCATCAGTAATAACAGAAAAAAAGGTGTCCTCTTTGGCCAATCATTGGCAGGTGTCTGAAAAACATTTTACACAAGCTTGAATTTCCTCGCACAAATACGCACACAAGACACACTCAAAGACTCACACAGTGACCTTGTCAGGAGTTATAACCATCACGCGAAGAGAGCAATACACATCTGTGCCTCTCTGTTGCACCTCGGGTAAAGCAAGTTCACATATCAAGTGGCTTCCTTAAGTGCCAAATGAATGGTGGGCTGCTGGATTATTTGAGACATGAAAGCATTTTCTTGGGTCAGGCATTTTCTTTTCAAACTTTCAAACTAAACCTGGCTTTCTTTACAAAGAGATGAGTCATCAACGGTTACATATTCACCAACAAACACACAGACAAAAAACATTTGCAATGATTTGATCAGGTGGAAAGAAGAACTATGAACATGAGTCTGCAAATCGTAACAGCCTAAGATACTCACACACTGCTTTTTAAAAAAAAGGAAGTAATTTCCTTATTTTCCCTAACCTGTTTAGTGTTGTCTGAGGAAAGAAGGACTAAAGCCTTTGTGAGGAGAACAAAAGCCTGGGAGACTGTAACACTGTAACACACCCCTGCATGACTCTACTAAGCTAACTGCTTTTTGTCTAGACATCCGCTTTATAATCAGTATTACTTAGTCAATATTGTCATTAAGACACGTTGGAACATGATAGACCCACTTGAAATATATAGTTGGGACAAACTCAGCAACATGATTCATTCAAACTCAAGTACTCTAATGAAAAAACGATACCAGTTGCAGGTAAGATTCTTCTCACACAAAGCAAAATCTCCTTCTGTTTAACATGTACTGACAAACACACCCACAAATACATAAAAATGAAACTAGATTTTTTTACACACTTTCTTAACCCTTTAAAGCTGGTCAGAGCAGGCACGCTCCGTTTTGCGTAACTATTTGTAAATCTCGGTAGAATTGCAACCACATAAGCTAGTGCAATAATTTTTTTTGCATATGAAACCGGAGGAGTTGTACTTACATCTTATGCCATCAGCTTGCCCTCGGTCACAGTTTCCTTCCATATAAAGCTTTGCAAAAACTGCATAAAAAGCACTTGCAGCAACAAAAACATAATATTCCAGAAACAGGCTTTGCTGATCCGATCAGCTGTTCGTAACACTTCCTACGTCCATCAGCACGAACTATCGCATGTCCGCCATGACCTGCCCAAAACCGGAAGTGACGTCATTTTGCGGAAATGTAATTTTTTACCATCAAGGCCTCATGAGCTTATACTGGTGTTTTTAAAAGTTATGTTTGACTTTATGACTTCCTGTATTGTTTCTGGGATGTTTAGAACTCAAATTGCACTGCTGGAAATAGTTTATTTTGATGCATATGCTGTTTTTTTGCAAATTTGCACTATAATATTTATTTTAGTTTTTCCTGCAGTGTATAAAAATTGGTGTATTTCAAAAATAAAACTTTAAAGACACTCAAAATAAATTTCCTGTTGTTGTAAACTATTTTGTGCAACTTTTTGTATTTGCAGTTTTGAGAGATAAGCCTCTTAAATTTCTCTAACTAGAAATATATTTTAAAAAAACAAAAACGATTTTCAATTTTTTTGGAGTTTATTGCACTTTTTTGAAATTTATGTTTTTTCTATGCACTTAATGCATACATATTATTAAAATTTGGGCTATAATGGTTGTACTGATGTATAGCAACTTGAAATGCTCCCAAAAATGGCACTACAGCATGTAAAAATATAATATAAGCTGTGGCGGACTTGGTTCTATGGTAGGTCTTAAAGGGTTAAACTGACCGTTCCACCATGAAGTTGTGTGATGGATCATATTAGAGATGATGCTAGTGTTAGAATAGGCAACCGTACATAAAACAGAAGTATGCATGCTCTATGCAATTCCCCAACCTGCAGATTTTTGCTATTCCAACCCTGAAAATATAGTCATGACACAGATCTAGATTTATAATTTCAATTGCTGTTGTAAGCACTATTTAAAAAGCGTATATACAATAACACAAATGCATTTAACCTATTGATTAGTAAAAACAAGTGGTCAGATAACAGCTGAACTATATAAATTAATAACATTTTATAGGTTCTTTTTTTTTCTTTTTTAGGTCTTCCAAGTTGTTTTTCTATTTGTTAAACCATTCACAGGAACAGTATGGGAAAGTCTTGGGCCACCACTCATTTCTTTATAGTTTGCTTCCAAGGATTGGGGCATTCTTGTAACTTGTAAAGCAGCCTTGAGCAATAGTTCTGCAAGCTTTCTGAAGCTCTTTCAAGGTTTATCTTTGGAACCCGCTGCCTTTTCACTCATTTCTCTGTCCAGTCCTTGAACTTGACCATTTTGAGAGGAACGTTTTGTTTGTTAAGCCTCTTAACGCTGACCTATAAATTATTCAAGAATAAATAAATACACCAGTCTCAATAGATGAATAATTATTATTTCATAATTTCTTCAAATTTCTTTGGTTTGATCAAAGGAAAATGCCAACAATAACACAGTTTGACAGGCATAAAATAGTATTTGTGCAACAACAAGGCAATTCCCAAAGAGCTATTAGTCGAAATCTTGGCACGTCTCTGCATGGCACGCAGAGATATGTGCAGCGTCCTTAAAAAAACTGATTAAACTGGACAAGTGGTGGACAAAAGAAGGACTGTCAGACCTCAAAGACAATCTACAGCAGATGGACAACATCTGAAAGTCATGTATTTAAGAAATGTAAATCATGATGATGTTTGCACACATTTCAATAAATTACTCCACCCAGTTCTTATTTTGCTTGCAAAAGTTAAAGAAATGAGGTGTGACGCAAGACATTTTCATAGTACTGACATTGGCTTAGGTAAAAAGAAAGAAAGAAAAATAATAAAGAAAAATCTTGAAAATACTTTTATACGCCTACTGACTATATCATAACTATGTTATAACCTTAATCAGTCTTCCTCAATTTTTACTGTTAAGTCTGCCCCAGTTTTTTCTAACTGTGGGTCTGTCTTAGGTTTGGTCAATGATTGCATCTGCCTTAAAATGTATGTTTTTTTTTTGTTTTGTGGATGTTTTGATGAATAAAAACAGTTTTTTGGTGTGTTTGTATGTGTATGTTTTCTTTTTTTAATTACACGATCTTAACTAAGTGATTCCTAGAACAGACACACAAATTACATCTGACAACTTGTACAGCACAAACACACACATGCACATCATGCACGTCCTCCCTAATTAGGCCTTTACAAATCATTCAGCATTACTGAACTTGTTCTGTAGCAAAGCTCTAACACTGTGCTGGAGGGGTATTTAGGGAATTTGGTGGAATTTTTTATTTTTTTAAATAATATCCAATCGACATCTTAAATGTCAAGAATGTATCTTTTGGTTTTAACTGAGCTTCCTCTAAAACCGGTGTGACATAGTTGTAAAACACCAGGAAAAGCGCTCTACAATTACATTCAGCTTGGCTTAGTAGGAACATTTATCATCTTGACACGTCATCAGCTGAGTGCAGCACGGCCGGAGTGGAAAAATGAGCACATCTGTTCATTCACGTCCACATCCCACTTTAGGTTATTTAAAACTACCTGACTGTGTACCATATGTGTACAGTATATTCAGGCAGTTCATCTCCCCAGCTCTCAGAAATGGACCGACTCCGCCCAGACATCAGTGTCAATCTGCTGAGTGGGTGTCTAACAGTGTGTAAAGCTCACATCAAAGGCATGCCGCTTTAAATGCAGAAAGCAGGGAGGGGACAGACTTCTTAAGAATAGGGAATGAGGAGGAAGAGAACAATTGAAGAGGGGCATGAATTTTATACCGTTCACTGAGCCCCAATAGAGCTTTGGGAAAAGAGTGAATTACTGAGTCTGCTAACTAGCTGAATCAAGACATTCTTCAGAAATTTCAACTGCAATTGTAACAACTAAGCTTGCACTAACAGCAAATACACAAACTACTCTGGCTAACAGCAACAATAAAACCTCTCTACATCATCTTCATTTTTTTTAAATCACAATCCCCATAGAGATCTAAGGAGACGTACTCTCATAAAAATGACATGTAGCTATACGCACTCTAAAGGCTGGATGTGCTTAAGGGTTAGCAGCCAGAACCACCAGCCTCCTCATTAGCACAAATAAGATTGTAGGCAGATACAGGCCTATCATTTGCTCCCTCTCTGTCTCTTCGTCCCTCGTCGCCTCTGTTCTCTTGCACAAATGAGTCCTAATCCTTGTCCTCTAGCTCGCCGCTAACAAAAACAATACCACACAGAGCTGTCAAAGGAGAGCGCAGAGGAAGGAACACAGCAACACTCTCTGTGAAATATATATCATCTCCTGCAAGGGTTAAAAGTGTAAGTTGAGGACGTTTGGTTTTGAATTGAACACGGGATGCGTCTCATTTAAATTAGTCCCTTTGGTCCTGGAAGGTCAGCAATATAGACTCGAATTAACTTGGCCATCAAACCAAACATAAACATGGCAAGCTAAGGAAAGAAAAATCTCACTAATAAATGAAGAAATCCCAGTGTGTGTGTGTCTCTTCAGTCTTTTGGCCGCAGTGGTTTGGATCCAAGTAGGTGTGATCCTAAGTTTGAAGTTAGCTGGATGAGGTGTGATGTCAAGGGATTTGTGAGCCCAAAGATGATGTCACTTTGTTTTTTTCTCAGAAATTATGTCAAATGAAGATAAGTGTCAAGAATGCCGTCCTGATCAAAGACCCCACAGTTTAACAGCTGCATGTGACGCAGAAAGTAAAGCAGCAATCAACAGACATTCACAGGCTTCTGATTCCTTCTTCTCTCTGCCAAAATGAAAACAGAACTCCACACCCAAACAAACCACCTTTGGTTTTGTTTCACTTAGGAAATGCTCCTCACACCCTGTCAGTTTTCTTAGTTGTACTCTAGCCAGCCAGCCCGCTGCCAATAGATCGAGATACTGTCCGCTCATTTCCCCATTACCCTCTATGCTTCGAATCAATAGTTAATTACCTCCAGAAATGCTCTTTTCTTCTCCAGCTAGAAAAGTGGACAGCACAGGGCAGGCTGAAATTTGCCTGGCAGAGAGATTCAGTGTTATGCAGGGTGAAAACTGTCCTCCCACCACTGCTACTTATTGGCCCATCAGTGTCCCCCTTGGAAGCTGGCATTCCATTTTGCACTGCGCAGGCACTTCATTTTTCTCCACCACTATTTTCATTTCTCTTGCTAATGGGACACAAATGCAGACACACAAATATTCGTGCACAATTTCTCTGTCACTCTCTTGCCACGAAGCCAATGTTTAATAAGAGATTACATTTATGGTGAGGAGAAGGGCAGGCGAATAGTGAAATATGTCCACATGTCCTGAACCTGGAAGAAGCTCTGGCACTTACTCATTAATAATGGGACAGGCCTCAGGCCCAGGCCCTTAGCTCTCAGTCTCTGCTCATTTCCTTTCCACACATCAAAGCTATGCATGTCGTTGTGTATGTGTGCGCTGCGAGGCTCTCGCACATTTACAACTGTACTTGTGTGTGTGAGAGAGCTTGTCAGTCCCTATGAGAAACAGCCTGTAGAGGAGCCGGCTTTTATTTAATCAGAAGTGGAGCAGCTTCCACCACCAACCGTAATTTCAGCCCTATTAACGTTCTGCCTTTAATTCCTCTGAGCGCTGGAGACACAGCATCCTCTGGGCTGCTAATTCACTTTAAATGCAAAAGTCCCACAGTTTTATAAAATTCCTGTATGGTGGCAGCTTCATATATTGCACATCTAAACTTCTGCAGCAAGCGATTTGCTGAATAAACACAGTGTGTAGTTATCAAGCATGCACTCTTAGCTGATATTCTTATCAGTTTGATTGTAGACTTTAAAAGAGACGTTTCAAGTTTCCCATGCATTGGAAGTCACAAAAACACTGATTTACTACGCGTTCTTGCACCACTCCCTTCCTACTTGTCGCCCTTAAGCCTTAGATTTTGGGCTTAAAAGTCATATTAATTCATTCTGGGCCAGACTTAAAAATAGATCTCATTATAACAATCATAAATGAAGCTCTTTGTGCCTGCACGCCTACAACCCCAACAGTCTCGCTCCTCTGTTTCTGCCAATGCTGTGCCTGTTACATCTTCAGGACGACAGGCTCATGTTTCACTTTCCCTATAATGCTTTATAAATGCATCTGTTTTTAACCAAAAACGTCTGCGCGGGGGGGGGGGGGGGGGGGGGGGGGGGGGGGGGGGGGGGGGGACTGGGGAGAAGAAGGGAGAATAGCCAGTTTTTCTGTTAGGCTGTTAGGTTTGGGAAATAAGAGTTTACAGAAGGGAGTGTACCCTGCGCTTACAACCACAAAAAACAAATCTACAGCCAAAATGCAACTAAGAAGGCTAAAATGCTGTGTAAAATAAAAACAGAGTGAAATAACTGGCAAATTATTCAGGTGGAAGTAGCACAGTTCATTGAAAAACATGCTGGAATATATATTTCTACTTAAAATACCCACGCCATCCGAATTAATACTCCCACAGCCAGAGACGGTGCCTTCTGTACTTTGCATTTTGGCTGCCAATAAAAAATTAAAAAACAATACTCTGATCGTAATCAATAATAAAATTCTTTTTTTAACAGTATCAATATCAACAGTGACGCACACTTCACCCTTTTTCAAGAGGTCAGTGAAGCTCTCACTTCAACAATACCGAATTATTAAAAAGTTATCAGAAATGTTAACCTGCCGATGCACACGTCAACGTTACCTGTTTAACTATTAGCATTTACCTGACAGCCACATTAGCCATGTGTTACTGTGAAAGTAGCGGCGAGTGGCTATGGCTAATGCTAAAATGGTGACATGAAAGGTGAAGCTAGGTGATACATGGTATCCGTCCTGCTCGTCTGTACACAGAGGTTTAATATAACTACACAGTTTTTTATGTCTAAAAAAGTATATTTCCTAAAGTCTACTGGGAAATAGAAAGAAAGAGTCTATCTTAACAACTTTATTTGATCAGCAACAAAAACATGGTGCCATATGTCTTTTTTTGCACTATTAAGAGGCTCTTAAAGGTTGCACCCTCATATTAAATTCATAAGAACAATCTAACAAGCAAGAAGAACTTCTGAAAAAGTCAGTAACAAGCGTTCTGGTCCTGTGTTGACTCTGAGTTTGTGAGGAGAAGCTGAAATGGACAAGCTTAAAGGACCATGGGATGGAGGAGAGGTGGTTGAAATGGTGCTTTAAGTATAACGGCCTCAGGAGCAAGGCTGCGTGAACACTGGGAAATAAGACTCGATGATCAATGCTTTTTCTTCTCACCTCTCAGCTCAACAGATATTGAAGAGGCTCCCCTTTCCTGCTGACTGAACAACTGTCACCCAATCTCTAGGACAGGTGATAATGGAGAGGGAAAAAAAGCCTCCGAGACTGAAAAAAAGAATTAGAAAAAGCACATTTTTCACACTACCATCCTTGAGTGGTGGAGAAGCTGGGTCACTGCAGCCAATCAATAACCTGCATTGCCATTTTCCTATACCAGGTGTGGCTTGGAGGGTTCTCTCAAAGTTTGTGCTCTAGTGCACATCAAGTCTAATCACTGAGCGCGCTGCGTGCTTCTCTCCCTGTTGTGTGCTTACCATTTGAGCGATCTGGCTTCACCAGCAAACAGATGACTCACACAGTTTGAGGTTGAACTGTGTCACGAGCGTCACCGCTTTCACTCCTGTGCTCTAATGCGTTTCGTATGTTGCTGATGCAGTGGGTCTGCTTATCCCCGAGATTGCACAGATAAGGCCGTAGCTCTCGTCCCACAGTCGGCCACCTGCTCAGATAAGGGCCAAGCACGAAGCAAGACGGGTAGGAACCTAACACTGCTGATAGCATCGCCGCGGTAAATCTCTGGGCTCGGAAATGCGTGGACGACACTGGAAAACAGCGTCGTAAAGAACATGAGATATCCACAATGCAAGTCCCATTTCAGTAATTAAAATGGACCAGGATGCAGAGGAGACGCTTGCAATACAGCGCATAGTGCTTTATTTCTCTCTTTCTATGCTCTACCTTGACAGAACTCATTCTCACACTGGGGGGGGGGGGGGGGGGGGGGGGGGCACAAAAAATGTGCACATGCATAAGCTCCCAACCTGCATCCACCATCTGCCCATCCCATGGCTCAGATGTCTCTGGGGTAAGGCGAACTCTGAGGGGTGCTCTCTGTGGATGTCACGTGTACGTGAGCTTTGAGGGAAGACAGTGAGAAAGGAAGCAGAGATGCAGAGAATGAGGAGGAGGAAGTGAAACACATTTTGAAAATGTGGGAAACCCTTCACAGAATGTTCCTCGCACTGCGTGCGCTGGAAGTGTTATAGTTTCACAGGAAAAGAAGCACTTTTGCAGGACTGCAGGTACACAAGCTGCACGTAGGGGGTTTGCACTGGGGACCGTCATAGCTGACTAAGCTATGTAAGCGAACCTTAACAACAAGTCGTCTTTTCACTGTGGGCAAAATAAAGCCTCTATTATGGGATGAGGCCATGTCTGCTGCCCCTGCCAGCTATAATGTGTTTTAGAGCTATACTCACGACATGGGGACCCAAACGTACAATACACACATGGCTGTAAAAAACAAGGGAGAAATTGAATTCTACTTCAGGTGGTCCCAGGTCAGCAGTAGCGCCTGCGGCTAAAATACACATGTGAGCCCTCACACAAATAATGCTTTATGTCTTTTTACACTTACCACATCAACCCACGAGCCTCGGTTCAGCTTTAATTCCTTTGTTATTTTTGTCTAATAATATGAAATGAGAGAGCAGAGGAAAAGAGCAATCTTGCATTAAAATCCATTAGAGACTCAACAGGATTCTTTTTACACGCTGGCTCCTCTGCACAGCTGGTGAGCGCGCACAACTTACACACTGAACAGTAGAACATTTTTAACTCTGCTGTCACAAAGTATGAGCTCGGTTTTCAATGCAAGGTTTAAAGGGTGGGAGACGACAAAGAAAAGCTTGCTGAATTATCTGCACAACAAGGGGAGAAGCAACAGGTCATCCACAGTGTAGTACCCCTGGAGGTGAGTCAGTGTGTTGCTCAAGGACACTTCAACAGAGTGGTTACTTACACTGAGACAAGCGTACGAATGTAAGCTTCTATACTCTCTCCTCTGACCTCTAATCAACCACACCACCACTGCTTAACTTAGCTGACCTGCATAACCTACAACTATTGATTAAGCGATCATAACTGCTATTTATTCAGGAGTCTACAATACATTCTCTTCCATCGTTTGAGAATGATGCATCACCATAGTGCAGCGCAGCTACTTAGCACAGCATCCTGGGGGACTGGTTACAGCACATTACTAACATTCTCTTATCATACTCATACTGAATAAAACTGCTGTTTTACAATGCTGCGCCATGGCTCAGACATCTACTGTATGTCAGATCCCTGATATAGCAGGGTGCTCGTTTACTTTCTTAGCCCGGTTCATTTACAGTCATCTCATTTGTAAAACATGCATACCGTATCTTTTCTGAAACTCGCTGACCTCTCTCTTTCTGTCTCGCTCATCGTTTTATCTCATTCGGTCTCTGTCTATCTTCTTCTGCCGTTTCATCCCCCCTTTCGCTCCACTCCACAACTTTCTCCACCACCACATTCTGGGCCGGTAAATGAGCGGGCTTATCTGGGCCTAATTGGTTTAAGGGCAAACATAAATAAGCAGTGGCTTTCTAAGAAAAGCAGTATTACTGCTGCTGTTGGCAAGTAGTGTATGCATACCAGAGAGACAGTGAGCTGAAGAAGCAATGAGAGAGATGAGGGAGGAAAACTAGGAACGACAGAGTAGGGTAGACAAACGAGGAAAAGAGGAGAGCTGTGAGGAAAAGTGAAGATAATAAGGAGAAGTCTTTTTTCACTGCTACCATACAGAGCCCTGTCTTCACTCTTAACTGTTATAACCTTCTGCTCTGGTTCTGACTGCCTCTCTGCACCTTTTCAATAGCTCGCCAGTGAATGTGTTTCTGTAAGTTGATACTTTGCCTTGATGTGCTGCTGCTGGAGTTTAAATCCACCTTCGAGACAAATAGACTGGTACTTATATAGTACTTTTGTAGCCTACTCAATTTGAATACTCAAAGCACTTTTTTTTACTACAACCCTCATTCACCCGCTTTAAACTAACGCTCACACATTCACGCTGCGGCAGATTCATCGGGTACACTACAGGAATTGAACCACCGACCGTCAACCACCTGATATGATGACGCAAGCCACTCGTCCTTCTGAGCCACAGCCTACCGCCCATGCAATCACACTTGGAGTACTTCTTCCTTATAATTTTCATCCCACAGTTCATCAGTACGTGATCTTGAGGGTCTGAATCGATGATGTAATTGTTGTTTACTGCGACCATATGCGTAAGGTCAAATAAACCATTCAATTCATCACAATCAGCCTTCTATATGGCCGTGGCTCTAAAGTTACACGGATACCCCGACACCCGCCGCATACAAACAGATCCCTGACACTTTGTGATTATCAGCAGATTTGGACTAATCAGATTAAGGGTGACAGGATAGGCAGGGATAATGTGATCAATGGCCCCCGCTCAATCCCTCTCGCTTTCTCTCTCTCGCACACGCAGACACAAAAAAAAATGAAAGAGCAACAGATTGGAGTTCAGATCAGCAAAGATTTTAACCTTCCCATGGGGCAACCTCCTTTCAATTAGCATCAAAAAACAAGGAAATCACTTTCATCCTTGTTACTGAGGTAACCCAGGGGCCATCTCCCTGCCCATCTGCTTCAGTCCCATCCCGTTTTTTTTTTTCAAAGCAGAAATCCCACACCTCTTTCCAAGCAGAGAATTTTTTTTCCTCCCTCTCATCCTCCACTCATCTTTCCAAAATTACATTTCTTGCTCTCATTTCACACGGGGTAAACATTTGAACCTCAGAATATCCATTCTTGCAGAGGTAGTAATTTGGGCCTGGGCTTGGTATCCATATCAGTGTCGAAATCTGATGAGCACAAACAAGAAAGCCACCGCCAAATTATAGAGCACCGCCAGAGCTGGGGACAGCCCAGGAGGAGAGTTGTAAACGATTAAAGAGAAAACCTGTGTGTGAGAAAACACATTTTAACTGTGCTTTTAATTTACTTGTTTGTGGGAGTGGATACAGACAGCCACGGGGAAGCCGGTGTGCTTTAGTGTATGTTATATTAGAAAGAGGCTGCTACTGTACAATAACATGAGAGAATACACTATATATCCACCATGCCTCTGGGCTATCCGTGCAGCAGATAATGTCGCAGGCAACAGCCTAGTGTCCGGTCCCTGGGGTCCCACAGCGGAAATGAAAAACATGTTTAACTGAGGTGATATTGGCTACCACTCTACTGACACCAACGCTTGTCCAGATGACAGTGAGAGGGAACAGAAAGGAAACAGGAGCAGATGCAGACAAAGATAAAGAAGGAGGGAAAGAGATGCACGAAGAGAAGGAAAAAAAATCAGGGCATAGTCGACAGAAAGGGAGAGGCTATTTTTTGTAGTTGTTTTCCAGTTGTAAAAAGACGTAATGCAATCCAGCATAAAGTGCATCTTGGAAAACTTCCCATCAACACAGTCTAATAGAGTTTGCCTCGCCAATTCAAAGTGCCACAGAACAATGCACGGTGGATTTTCGTCGTAGTAATTTAGTTTAATTAAAAAAAGGAAAATAAATGTGAGAGCTTGCATCCCCCTAAGAAAAAAAAACTACTTAGGGAAAAAAAAAGGAAATATAAGAAGATATAACATAAATAATAACGGAGGCTTCTGCTGGCATGCACTTATGTATAGAATAAAGATAAACAGTCACTGATAAACTATCACACGCTGCTGTGAACGCATTTTAATCACGCAACGTCTCGTTCTTCACAAGTACGAGTTACACAAGCGGATGCTGCTCTGAAATAACGGGATGCCCACAGCGACCCACGTGCATGGCATCGCTCTGCATGCCACGGACGCAGCGCTGCCTCACACAGAACCTTGCATGCGTCCCCACACTACAAAGCGCCCCTCGGAGAGAGTCACGTCCACATATACGGCAAGTATTAGTCCCAATTTCTTATTTACCTTCCATCGCAGAGGATGTGATGACCAGCACGCATAAGAGCGCAAACAAATCCACTGTCATGGCAGAAGGGTAGTCTCCACAGCCTGTCCCCCAAATAACCAAGACGCACGGGGCGCGTCAAAAAGAATCCCAGTTGTCAGAGCGGTACTCCAGCAGATAGCCTCTGTTGTGTGTCACATTTCAAGCCGTAGTAAACAATGTGTGACAATCAGTGCGAGGAAGGAGCGAAGTGTAGCGAGCAAGGGGGTGCGAGGCAGGGAGGGGGTGTAGGTGGAGTAGGTGGGGGAGACCCGACATTGCCTGCTCACAGCCCCATTAGAGGGCCGGGGCCAATCACCGACTGGTAGCTGAAACTCACTAACCAATCGGTAACCCGGCGCTCCTCCCACCGCACATTGTCAAAACACAAAACTTTTCCTTGACCTATTTGAAGCGGTATCCGCTACAGTGAAGGGAAATAACGCCACCAGTCGGCTCAGAGCTGCACCTACAAGTCAAGCAAACCTAGAGTCGAGCTTACCCCCGTAAAGATCGACGGGGGTATTTTGAGTCACTTTGAGTGGACTTCCCAGATACACGAATGAATAATAAAGCTGATTTTATAGCTTGGCAGCTTGACTTGTGCCCACAGGTTCAAGCCCTATTTACACTGAAAATGCTCTTTAATAGCTTTGACAAATTCAGCTGTACCTCCTAATGATATTAAACAGGCGTTGCACATCAGCTCCCTCCCGTTGTCCCCGTCACCCCCTTTTGTGTGTGTCTGTGAGGCAACAGATGGTGCATACAATGGGTTTTTCCCTGCAGGGACACAGAGGGCCAGGGTCCGCTTCAGCGGAGGGAGGGACAGTTGCTGCCCTGTAGCCCAGAACCATACACCTGTCTTGGGATAGATGTGTCCCCCTACCCGTGTCCCTGGAGCTGAAGAATTGGGATGGAGTTGTTAATCTGCAGCCTGAATAGGTCTGAATTTACCCCAGGCCACTGGATGGCCTAATACTTCAGTGCTGTCCCTTCACAGTACACTGTCCCAGATACTTTTCACCTGCTTTCGTTTTACTGGACATAAAGGATGACTTTTATCTTGGGGGTTTTATTATTGTCCACAGCTTCTAAAATTACTGTATGACTTAAGGTTTAGCATAACGGAATACACTTAAATATCTCCGGCATTTATCCAACAACACTTGAGCTGTTTTGACATCTCTTTTTTTTATTCTGCTCCCAACCTTTGCAATGACAAAAATGAAAGGTGACTCACATTTAATAAATGGTTGTCCCAATTGTGGCAAAGTCCAGCTGATGAACTGGGGCAGACACAAGGCTTCAGGAGCATCAGGCAGCGGTTGCTAACCTGGGAAAGCAGCTGATGAGAGCATTTGTCATTTTTAATGGTGTGGTGAGGAGTGGCACTACGATGTGGCATGGCACAGCGCAGCACGGGCTCTGGTACTGGCTGGTTTTTCAGTCTTTCGTAGCCACCTGGCCTTATTTTTCACCCAGCCAGTCATCATCACCTATGACTCCACAGGTCATCTCCAAGTACAGGAGAAATCTGTCCCTGTTTGCCGTGCACACCCTGGGGATGAGGAAGGAAGGAAGAGTAGGGGAGGGAGGAACAATAGAGCGGCTGCTGTAGCACATCCTCCCTTACACTACACTCACGGCCAAACAAGCACATAGAATAACACGGATGCGCGTGCACCCGCTCTCCCACACAGCACTCTGATAATGATCCACGCAAAGCCGAACAAGTACCTGCCTACTTCAGCTTGAGAGCCCCGGCCCGATACCAATAGTGAGCCCGAACGCATTGTAGAGAGCCTCTCATTCTCTCGGTGGCCTGATTTTTTTTCAGCATGGTTAAGCCTACAATTGCACCATCCCTGTTCTATTTTCATTTCTCTTTTCCAACACCAGAATCATATCAAATCAAAAGGTACCTGCACCAACAGGGGTATTCTCTGAGTTGTCTACGATTAAATCTTTTTTGTGCTCTACACTCTGTGAGTTGACCCTAAATTTATTGAGTTTTTGATCTGTTAACATTCAGCCAGCATCTTCCACTCTAAGCCCAATGTGTTTATTCCCCTTCGGTTCCCAGAAAGAAAACAACAACAACAACAACAAAAGTGGTGTTTAGTTAGTTCTGTACAGTGACAACGGCATTAAAAAGAACAAAAGGAACCAGGAATACACAAGAAAGACTTTTTAGAATGAAAAAATAAATAAGTGGGGACAGCAGTGTTTGCTCAAACTTACTCATTATTTAGATTTGTAGTAGCAGGTATAGCAGGTGACAAGCAGACAGAAAAGATAATGGTCCAGAACAAGAAAGGCAGGAAAGAGAGATGTTTCCCAGACACAATAGAAGCTGGGAAGGTTTGTCCGGTGATGAATATGAATGCCTGAAAATGAAATGCCTAAGTCAATATGGAGACAGCGCAGGGACTCAGGTGACAGAGGAGTGCAGTGCTACACCCACCCTGAGGGTATAGACTGGTTATTAGGCCAGACTTTAGCTTCATCCATCTTCAGGGGACTGTGTGCTGGCCATTGACAATATGAGTACAGCGCTGGTGCTGAATACAGATGTGCTTTGGACCAGTGTTCTCCAAATACAGGGTCAGGACCCACTGCGAGTCCCAGGCACAGTTGTACTTTCAGGGTCACAGCTCAAGAGAGGAGATGGAAAATCAGCTCATTGTAGGGGATATATGATGGCGGCTAGTTTTGCCTAAAGATGTATTTTTTTAAAGGCTGCCCTGCCAAACTTCAGTCTCTTTGGAAATGTACTGAAAAATACAAACAAACAGTTTTTCCCTGTGGTAATTGCAGATAGAACTGTAAAAAATATAATATACTTATAAGTAAAATAAATAAATAAATTCTTTTTTTTTTTTTCCTGGGTAGAACGACTCTCTGGCAGTAGGTCAGACAAGGACACGGGACTGTATCTAAATACAGCACTCTCATTAATCTGCCCATGATGCCAAATCTGATGGTACCTGTCCCCTGCTATCAGCACACAGTCTCTTCAGAGATATTCATTACTTTGCTAACAAAGAGCACAGACACATAGACAGGCTGCAGAAGTGGAAACAGCCAAAGAAACCAATGCAAATGGACACGACAATATCAGTGTGCACATGCAAGATAGACATAATAAATATTTAGGCTATCATGTGAGAATGTGAAAGAGATACAAGAGATCCGTTTCTCCTCCTTGGAGAGGCTGCAAAGACGGTGTTGCTGTAGATTGACTCATAAGTCATTAGCTCACATCAGTTCTATTCAAGATTCAAGCACGTTGTTACCATTAATCCAAATAACACAATGAGGAGATTGTACTCAGCATTAAATGAGTAAGAGCATCATCACATTTTTCAAGTGTGTGTGTGTGTGTGTGTTTATACAAGATTCAGTGAGTCAATGTTAAAGAGGATGTGTTAATGAGGGTTTTACCTGTTATGCTTTATACATTCAGAGAGAACAGATTTTTAAAATTAAAGCATATAAATAAATAAATACATAAATTAAAACCGAGATTCATCTTTTTACAAGTAGTGATTAGATTACAAGTTTCACATGCTCTTTCACTTTTTTTTTTTTTTTTTTTTTTTTTTTTTTTTTTTTGCCTGTCCCGTTTGGCTCTTTTGCCATCAGAATTATTGTCTAAAGGCGAAGAAAGATGCCCAACGGTTTTTCTTTACCAAATTGACCATCCCAGCTTTGCCGTAATGGTCCATTTGATTCACCTTTTATTCTTTATTTTATTTTCACTTGCTGAATACGGGACAGATCTTGACGGGACATGCTCTTTCACTTTTAGTGGAAGTCCAACAGACATCTGCAAGCCACAGATTAGCAAACCAAATTTTGGGGTTGAAAATTTCATCTTTTTTCTTTTTTGGAGTGCGGTGTCAATAGTTTTGCCCTTAATTCTATTTTTTTTTTTTTTTTTTTAAATTGCTGCATAAAACAGAGATAAAAGAAACTCCATATGTATGCACACTTAAATTTGCACATGTGGAGTGGCTGATTGCAACACACCAAACCACACACACATGCAAGCGTGTGCGCACACACACACATGTAAGCACAGAAGCACAAAAAAAAACCCCATGTGAAATCCAGTACCATCCAAAATCATGTACAGGCTTGATAATGATTCGCTGATTAATTGTTTTTTTCTTGATGGCCTTGGTGATTAGGATGCATTCATTTGCTTGTGATTAGGGGTCTCTAATCACAGATAAGGTTAATGGGGTTCTTCATTCACTCCCCTACTTTGTTTCTCTTGGAGCATTTAAGAAGCTTTCCTATTAACCGTATGGCCTCAGCCCCCTTCTGTTGTAACACACCTTTCAATTTATGCACCAACCTTTCCCACTGCCGTCAAAAGAGGCGCCTTGACAACAACAACATTTGACACATGGTAGATTGTGTTTTGTATCGCTGAACATGTTATCATGGGGCACTCAGCCAGAGAGGATCATAAAGTAGTTTTCTGGCTACAAACGCCGCATTTAGGAAAAGGACTTCTTAATGAGGAAAAACAAAACTAGACTGACAGCTCATCGCTTCATGTCAGCTCCCAGTGACAGGCTATCCCACTTGTTTTTGTCGAACCGTTTCTCTCAATAGGACACTATCAAAATGCAGCCCTCTGTCTCCTCTGACCTGTCCTTTTCTCCCTTCCCTGGCCTGTGACAGATAGTTGAGTACAATCTATCAACCTCAGTCTGCCTTGGTCAGGGCCAGTGCTTTGTAAGGCTAAGCATGAAGAACAGACATACACACACACACACACACACACACACACACACACACACACACACACACACACACACACACACACACACACACACACACACACACACATATATATACACATTCCTGAGTCTGTCACACTAAATGGGATAAACATCCAGTGTTGGAGAGAGACAGAAAAACAGAGGTCAAATCAATCTGCCCTCCGTCTGCCATACACTGATCCCTGTCATAGGCTGACCTCTCCAACAAATGAAACTCCAGTGATGCATTTGAATACCAAGACAGCAGCACTTCAGTCTGGCTTTAACACAGACGATGGGAGTGAATGAACTCATTGCTGGTGGGTCTTGTTTAGTCAGATGATCATTTACTGCTTCTTAAGTGTTGCCCCCTCAGTATGCTGGAACAGGTACTATGACAAGGGTTATTATTCAGTTTAATAATTATATGCTCCATTAAAACAACAAACACTTTGATACAAAAAGCTCATTATATAATAAACTTCCTTATTATTGTAAAACCACCAACAACTTCAAAGACAAAAAAACAGAATTTATTTAAATACGTGGTTTATGCTGAGATAACAGCATTTTTTTGAAATTTTCTCACTTTCTTTTGTTCATCTCAGCCCTAAAGACTGAATGTGTTGTCCTCTTGTCCTACAAATAGGAGCGGTGAGGAGAACGACTCCGGCAGCAGTACTTTAGCTGCCTGTTTTGATCTCTGTCTCTTGAAAGAGTTCGTCAGTAGAACAGCAGTACGCACTATAGTCACAAAACAGATGTGTGGTTGAGAGGAAAATAAATGCTGGAATTGAGATGGGTGGAGTGCGAGCCATAATTACTGAGCAAAGGGTGTGAAAAAAAAGAAGATAAAAAAATTATGTTTGAGTACAATGTTACCCAAATACATTAGTATTCAACGTATCTCTTCCTGTATGTTCTGGCTTTCATACCACCTCTCCATTCCCAGCAGTAAATCATATGGGGAGGGATTTGTCACCATAACATGGGGAAATATTGTGAAAGAGTCAATTTTGCCCCAAGCTACAATTTTTTTTTCTTGTATTTTGGATACCTAAACTTCATTTATTAACAACATGACA
This sequence comes from Neolamprologus multifasciatus, assembly GCF_963576455.1. Classification (NCBI taxonomy): domain Eukaryota; kingdom Metazoa; phylum Chordata; class Actinopteri; order Cichliformes; family Cichlidae; genus Neolamprologus; species Neolamprologus multifasciatus. The sequence goes on along the minus strand of NC_140456.1, from coordinate 20,538,612 downwards.
CATAAGGTTTTACAGCCAATGGGAAATCTTTTCAGTGGTTCTAGTGTTATAAGCTGTTAATGGATATTCTATCAAAGACCTCCTGTTTCATGCACTTTACAGTGCAATCTTTCAGAAGCAAGTCCTAAAAAAACATCAGATATTTTAGTTTTGATTTAGCTTTCCTGCCTTCCTACGAGTCCATTATTTTCTTAACCAGTTATCCAGCTCAGGGTTGAGTCGGGGTTAGCCTATCCTAGTTGTCATGGAGAGAAGGGCCTGAAAACTCAGGAAAGTGTTGACAAGATTGTTTCAGTCCATTTTATGACCTTATGCACAAACAAATAGATCAATACCGCAGAAGTTCTAGTTGACATAAAAACAAAGGGTAAAACAAAGGGCAAGTTGGATGGTAGTTCTGGTCCAAGAAATCAAAGGTGTCATGGCTGTTGTGATCACACTAGAACAGTGGTTGTTAACCTGGGTTCGATCAAACCCTAGGGGTTCGGTGAGTCGGTCTCAGGGGTTCGGCAGAGCCTCCGCTGCGACATGCACGGCTCATTTTGTGCACCATTAAGAAACATATGTATGTCTTGAATTTTAAAAAAAATCTCATTTTATTTTTCACTAAAGAGGGGTTCAGTGAATGCATATATGAAACTGGTACCTCCAAAAAAGGTTAAGAACCACTGCACTAGAATATGGTCTGGGGTTCTTCTTTCCCACCAGGGGGTCATCTGATTGTTTGGGTTTTCTGTCTAATGCTGTGGGGTCTTTGCTTTACAATCTTAAACACCTTGAGGTGACTGTTGCTGTAAATTGGCACTATTGCATAAATAAAATTGAACTGAATTAACCTGAATCAGGCAGTCAGTTTCAACAAGGTTATTGGCTGGAAAAAACTGGAATCCTCCTTTGGGTTGGGGAATTCAAGTATTTTGGAATTTTATTCAAAAACTGGGAATTACTAAGAGTGGAGCGAAAACTTGATGCAGCTGCATTGTATCTTGTAGATTAGGGGTGTCCAACTCCAGTCCTCAAGAGCTACTGTCCTGCAGCTTTTTGATGCATCCCTAATCCAACACAGCTGAATCAAATGGTTGGATTACCTCTTCAGCATGCCATCAAGTTTGGCAAAAGTCTGGTAACAAGCCACTCATTTGATTTAGGTGTGTCGGATTAAGGATGCCTCTAAAAGCTACAGGACAGTAGCTCTCGAGGACTGGAGCTGGACACCCTGTTGTAGATGATACGAGAGCTGAGCATGAACGTTCCAGCTCTAATCTGTGACCACAGGCTGTGGGTGGTGACCAAAAGAATAAGTTTGTGGATACAAAAGTTGGAAATGAGCTTCCTCTGTCTTAGAGTGGGTCGGGCTAGAGCCACTATTCCTCCACATCTAATGGAGCAGTTGAGGTGGTTGGGACATCTGGGAAGCTTCCTTGATCCCTCCAATGTGAGATGTTTCAGACATGTCCTCTGGAAAGGAAACAACATGGCATGTTTCTTGGCTGGCTTGGGAATACCGAACTGTCCTACCAAGAGAGCTAGACAAGGTGACTGGAGAAGAAAAGTCTGAGTAAATCTGCTTAGACTGCCCCAATGACCTGAATTAGCAGTGGAAAATGGATGGTTGTCCTTGTCAAGCTCAGATTGAAGACAATATAATGAAAAATGAATGATAATGAAAAATGAACAGCCTTGCGAGATGTAAAACACAAACTGGTCATGTGAAAAGATTTTCTTGTCTACCAACCAAACACTTTTAAAACTGCATTTTAGAGTTGAACTCTATTTACGTGTTCATATTATAATCTGGTTACTGAATACTAAATACCCAATAGCAAAAATTCAAAACAGACAAGCTTTTTAGGCATTTTGAGCCTTTTACTAGAAACCTCAGTGTTCTATCACTTTAAGTCTAACAAATGTCATTATCTGAAACGGATTCAATTTAATTAAAGGCACAATTGTTTTGCTTCGAGATTTTGCATTGTCTTTTCTTATTAATTGCTCTGCCAGCCGAGTGTTGCATTTTGTGATTGAATTTTACCATTTGAATTTGATGTTGTGATTTTGCATTTCCTTTAGAGCTACTTTGAGATTTTGTGCCACACTACGAGGTCAAAACTCTAATTAAAACAGATGCACTTACATTCACATGTTAAATGCTTTCTTAGTATGCATGGGCTGTATTCACACAAGCAGGTTCACACATAGTCTCAGCGGCTCTGCGTGTGATCTCTTTGACACGAGTGACAAATAAAACAATTCACAAGAAGATATGCAAGCCATGAAAGAATATCACGGCAGCAGTCCTCGTAGCTGTTTTTGCTTAGAGAAAGTGTAAATCGGTAGCTGCCAACAGAGTCGTTGCACATTTATTATTTAGATAATGACCTTATTTAAGACATGCACACTACACAGCAGATATGTAATCAAGTACACATGCAAATAAGCAATAGAATTAACACGATGACCTTCTGAAATTAACACTGACCTTTTGAAAGCAATATTTTCCTCCCAGCATGGATCATCAGATCAATAATCATTGCTGTTAGGTCATGTTCAGGGTTATATTGACCTGTTGCATGCTCTCTCTCTCTCTCTCTCTCTCTCTCTCTCTCTCTCTCTCTCTCTCTCACACACACACACACACACACACACACACATGCATGCACACACACATGCATGCACGCAAACAGGCACACACACATGCATGCACGCACACAGGCACACAATTCCTAAATGTCAAAAGCTTGTGCTGCATATGAAATGTGTGCGATAGCAGTAATTACTATTGTAACCATTATTGTACCCACGTTCGGAACACACAGCACTGCTCAGCATTGACTTCTTGACTATAACTAATTGTTAATCAGCGTTGTGTATAATATAGTTATAAGCGCTGAGCACAGGTGAGAAAAGCAATTAAGAGTTCAATTTCCATCTCTCTCACCATTACTCCTAGCATTTTGCAGATCTTTTACTCCAGTTCTGCTCTATTCAGTTTTAGCTGGCATTTCTGCCACATGAATAAAAAAAAAAACCCATGACAACTCAGAGGTTATTATGGATTGTTTCAGGTCACAGACTATGGCTAAATCTTACTGGTTGTCAAATGTCAACTGGATTCATTAAGTGTCACTGGGAACTGCTTCAAGCTGCTGGAAAACCGAGTAGACACTGTATCATTCGTGTTAATTATATATTTGTGTGGGTTTTTTTTTCTTTGTTCACTGTGTACACAGCATGCCTGTTGGTAGAGCACTGCCATATCGCAGCACCGAGAACACATCCTGTGGTGCTGCACAACACAATATACTGCAGTCCTGAGCCATATGGTGAGGCCACAGCACAACCTAGTTACCAAGATATGCCACTGCAGTTAGCGATGGCTGCACATGCTGATCTTTAACATTCAACAAACTCTCTGTCAGTGAGGTAAGAAGTATTTGAAACAGTAACAGGTTTCTTGACAAAATGAGATGGAAGTCTAATAATAGTGTCTACTCTATGTGGTGAGAAAGTGACATACAAATGGCTGACTTTAAGGTCTGACTCTTTCTGCTTTTGTTTGCTCAGGACTGAAGATCCAAGAAACATTTCTGTTTGTCGCATAATGACCTCATTAATATGGGTTTGGCTTTAATTCAATTTAATATCAAACATATCCTATGATGTTCAGAGACGCATAAAGATCGTAAATGTTTACTGGGGTAGATGGCTATGCAGCAGATTTAATACAGTCAGCATTCCTCAGCCATTCTTGTAAAATAAATAGGAAAATCTGAAGATTAAAAAAAATACAAGACTAGGAAATTTATTTCGGAGGTCCAGAGATGTTCAATTTTTTCAAAAAGTGCAGCATGTTTATAATTTATCTTTGTATTTTTCCTTATCTCTATTGTCCAGGGTTGCACGGTTTGATTTCCTTATATTAATTAGTCTTTATGATTTCTTAGATCCAGGTGTTGATCTTTTAGTATTTTCTCTTTAGTTTCATATCTTTCTCTCTTTAATATTTTCTCGTTTGCTATGCTCTCGGTTCCTGGTTACAGTTTGTTTTCTATGAGCTCTTGTTTCAACAGATTGAATCAAGTTCTCTGTAGTCTTTCAGTTACTCACTTCCTGTTTTACTTTGATAGTCATTTGTCTCCTGTGCCTTGTATTCACTTTTACTTCCTTGTCTCATTTAATTAGTTTCAGCTGTGTCTCTAGCCTTCTGCATCCACTTTCCTTGATTACCTCAGGTGAGTATTTAAGACCACACTTTGTTTTACTTCTTTGTCATGTGGTCCTATCTATTGGCTCTGTTTTCCTGATGTGGTTCCTGTGTTCCTAAGTTATTCTGGGTCTTTTATGTTTATTTTGGTTTAGGACTCTGTTTCCCTCTGTTTCTGGGTGTATTGTTATAGATTTAATCAGCCTTACTTTTGTTCCTTATCTTTTTTTAAAGCTTTGAGGTCTGTTTGGGCTTGTAATCCTGCTACAGTAGCACATGAAGTGTTTTCCATGAAGATGAAAACCAGAATGTGTGGTTACTTGTCATTGGTCAGGCTGTAGTTGGCTTGGTGCAGTTCTAGAGTAGGCAAAGCCTGAAATTTAAATATTACCTCCACCACAAAGTTTGCCACTTTGACACAATGCCTTTTACCACTTGCTGTCCTGTCTCCTCACATTGATACCTGACAGAAGTGTAAAGCTTAAATTCATCAATAAATAGAAGGGTTTTTTTTTCCCTCTGCTCTCCTCTGATTTATTTGAGGCTCTTACTCTCCGGAGAAAACTTTTGCTTACTGGAGTCTTGTATTTTTTATAAAGCTCTATATCACTAAAGAAGTTCGATTTAAAACTCACCCTGAATAACATTTGATCTTTCAATCTTCTGGTGGTATGGCCAGTTTGGCTTTGCTTGTTGTGCTTTGGATATGGCTGAGACAGTTTTACGTGCACCTTTCCTTGATCTCTGTTCCAATCTTGTTTTTATCCCCCAGGTTATGAAATGTATTTTATTTTTATTTATTTATTTTATCAGGAAAGAGCCAAGAAACAGTAGACGGCTTCATGGATTCAGTTCATTATGGTTAGATAACAGCAATACTGTCTGGATGGGCCTGGGCTCCCTTGCCTTGGTGGATACCAGAGGACGGGGGTGCATATTGGGGTCAGCGGGGGAGCTGGCCCTAGGGAGGGACACCCTCCCCTCCCTTCTTTTCCTCCCCATCCCCGGCTGCCTCCCTCTTCCCGCTCCACCACACCCACCCACACAGGTAGGGCTTTGGGGTGCGGGTGTGTCACCAGGGTGCAGGGGAGACATTCCCCCCCCCTCTGTCCTCTTCTGGCCACCTGTGCCTCAATTTTATCTCACAACTTAGACATCCACATTACTTACACTCTCATAACACACACACATATATATATATATAGGGCCTTGAGGGTGGGCACGTTAACGGCGTCCAGTAGACGGTCTGTGTATTCAAACCTACCTCTGGCGCCGGTGCCCACCTCTCAATTTTAAATCCATGTAGACATTGAGGGTTCTCGGGAGGGGCCGTGCTAACACCTGCTGCTCTCTGGCAGCAGCACCATGCTCTCCCTTGTTTCAAATACACTTTAGAGCAACACGCAGTAACACTACACTTGAGCGGGAGGAGGGAGGTATGGGGTCTTAACACACACCCGTTCTCTGCTAGCCATCGGGGCGGGGGGGCTGGGAAGAGATGCTGGCTGTCCGATTGGCCTCCCTGCTGCTGCGGAGCCTGGGGCGGTCTGCTTGCCTCCACCCCGGAGGGAAGGGTAACATCTCTTGGGTCTGGGTGCCGTTTCCATCTCTGGGGGTGAGGATACCTGGACCCGGGGTATAGAGTATGTTTGGGGAGTGTGATTGTGTGTACATGTCCATTTACGTTTATTCCTACGTTGGGTGAGTGCTGAGTGTTTGTATATGTGTGCATGAGGGTGGGAATGCATGTCTGTGTCTGTGTGTGCCTGTTTGTCTGTGTCTATATGTCAGGTCGGGTCTTAGACTCCACCTCTCTGGGAACTCCAAGGCCCTCCAAAGTGTGGAGGCCTATCTCCCCTCACCACACTCCCTGCCGGTGACTGATGCCCTCAGGGGTCGGTGCGTTGGTGGTTCTTGGTGTCCAGGGCTGGGCGCTCAGGTCATGTGCCAGCTCACTCCCGGTGGCTACTTGGCGGGGCCTGGCGCCTGCTGCTCGGTCAGGCCTCTTCCGGGGCGCGGGGGGCCCTCGGGCCTCCGGCCTCTGTGCCTGCGGCTCGGTTCACTCTGGCACAGCTGGCTGCAGGCGGAGCCGGCGGGCACGCCGGTGCAGCCCCCTCTAGCTTCTGCCCGGTGGCTACTGGGTGACCCCTCATCTGGGGATCCTCAGCCCTTCCCATGAAGGTGGCACGGATGCCCCTCCGGTGGTCCTCCTTGGGCTCTTGCACTCTGGGGCCTCTGGATGTCTGGGGCCTGGATCTCCTCCATGCCTGCTTCATGCCCTGGGGGACAGGGCTATGGCTCTCTACATCCTCTAGCAGACCATTACATGGGGAAACCATTTGAATACAAGCGCGCCGATCCACACAGGTGTGCACACGGGTGTTCACTGTTCGTAGACTTAAATCACACCTTTCTTCTCTGCTACTTCAAAGCACATTGTGCGCTGTCTGTCCTGCGTGCTGCACAACAACATTCAATATTTAGTATTTACTGCTGTTTACACTTAGCTAGATAAATGCGATGGTGTTGTGTATAGTATGTTGCATTGTTTTGTTTTTTTTGCTTGTTTTCTATTCTTTTTCTCTCAACAGGTGATCCCGGAGATATTTTTTCTTCCCCCCTTTCTCACTGTCCCTCTCCCCTTCTGTTTTTCTTTTCCTTCCTCTTTCTTTCTCCCTTTCCTATCCCTCACTCATGTCTGTCCCGTCTGTAACAACTGAAAATAAAATAAATAATAAAAACAAAGGTCGATCAAATGGACCAATACGGCAATGCCATGACGATCCATTTGGCAAAATAAATCCATTGGGTATCCTTGTTGGTCTTCAGACAACAATTCTGACGGCTAAAGAACCAAATGGGACAGGCGGGAAAAAAAAAAAAAAAAAAAAAAATAGACAACAGCAATACACTCCACCCTTGCCTCAGACAAATATCAACCTTAATAAACTTATAATAATAATAAACATTCCAATCCAAAATACTGTAGCCAACAGCAATGTCCAGTATGAAAGAACACAACTCATCAGTTATTTAAAAAATAGAAAACAGACCCCCTGCCAAAAAAGACATTCTTATGTATATATATTTTTTTGTCCTTTGCAAATTATCTGTATTTTATATTTAGCCCAACAAAACAACCAAGGGGCTAAAGTTGTATTTTGTCTATTTTGTTCTGTAACAGCAACGCAGCTAGCACATTTTACCATAAAACGTGTTGGGTTTTTTTTTTGCTTTTTGTTTTAGACCTAAAGATCTGCACTAAATCTAATGTGCTGCTAACAATCTTTCCTCCATTTTTCTTCCTCAGCAGCAGAATCAGTGTGACAGCTTGTTTACTGAGACACTTCAGTGCACTCCTGTGTGTGTGTGTGTGTGTGTGTGTGTGTGTGTGTGTGTAGGGGAGAGAGAGAAAGAGAAGGAATGCACATTAAGATTAGGCATGTATTCATTTGGCTGTATACAAACCGTTATTGTATTGTATCTTACTTTTACCCCTTGAGCGGCACTGGAGTACCCTTAGCTATTTTGATAGTATCAGTTACATTTCATTACATGCCTTGATTTTTATCGGAATTAAAACCAGTATTACTGATCTCTGCATGTGGGTTTGTATTTGAATATGAGTATTTGTTATGAAAATGTATCATTTCATTTTTCATGCCTTTCTAGAAAACATGTTTGTGTGTGTGTGTGTGTGCGCGCGCGTGTGCATGCAATGCTGCACTGTCAAGATTTGTTGAAACAGCTCTAGCCTTGGATTTCCAGTAAATGCCTTCAGAGGACTGTAATTAAGAACAGAAGCCTTGTGAAAAGTAACCAATAAACCAGGTTAACACTTGAATGTGATAAGGCAACACTGCCCCTTACTGGTGAGAAACATTAACACAATCCATTCTGAAAGAGTACTATACTGTGCAAAAGTCAAGTCACCCCTCATTTCTGTATATTTTGCAAGGAAATGGGAATTGGGTGTAGAGTGTTATTGAAACGGATGGAAATACAGTATCTAAAGTAAAAGGGTTCAACAATTCTAATGATCTTGAAAATCTTGAAGGTTCTATCCCTCAAAACAGTCTGACTCTTTTTGGCAAGCTTTCTTGTCATTGTTTTCAGTAGTCTTCAGGAATAGTTCTCCAGGTTATTGAAGGACATTCAAAGCTCTGGATGCCTTTCCCCCCATTCTCTTTCAAGATGATCCCACACTGCTTCAATAATGTTGAACATTGGGCTCTAAGGAGGCCAATCTATGACTGATAATGTTCTGTTGAGTGTTTTTCTACCTAGGTAGGGTTTTTCTCAACTGGAAGTGTGCTTAACATAACTGTCATTCTGAAAAAATAAAGCTGTTGCCAGTCATATGCTTACTAGATGGTTTTACATGGTCTATTAAAATCTGATGGTGTTTTTCTTTATTCTTAATTTCAACAATTTGGACAAGATTCCCCAAAACACTGGGTCATAGATTTAAATGAAGACATGGAAATTTATTTTGTTTTTAAATTTTTACATCAGGCTTTAAAGTATGTTCTTTGGATTGGGATTAGGATTAACAAACAACAGAATATTGCTCTGAAAATGGTCAGGTACAAAGAGTGAACTGAAAATGACTCAAAAGAAGCAAGAGAACATCTAAAGAGGGAACTTTGTGAAAGACCTTCAGAAAGCCTTGAAAACTATTGAATGGGACTTTCACCTTCTGCTATTACATGATCTCAAAAAGCAAACAGAGAAACAACAACAACAAAAACCCCTCCAGTCTTATGTAACCTACGTTAGAAACAGGATTCCACACATAAAAATATAGTAATCTATTAGCTGAATTGATCAGTTCTGATTGTGCCACAGATGTTCCACATAACCAGCTATTTATTTCAGGATCAGTCACATAGGCCATTCAAGCAGATGACAAAATGCGGATATATCTCATGCTTTAGATACAATGAAATAAAACACTTTCCTTTTTTTAAAAAAAACAAAAACAAATCGGTTTTATCCAAACACATTATGTCTGTTGGACGGATGGATGACGATGATAGTCCAAAAATGACTCATAAGTGTTACAAACAATAACATATCACAAGAGTCTTTGGGGGAATAACAGTTGATGGATATTAAAAATGGGGATACATTATTTTGAGTTATGAAAAATAAAGATATCAGGCTGCCAATAGGTAGAATGATGGAACAGATTTTGAAACTAAGGAGAAGCTGCTCTCAAATTCAGCTGGATGACTCATACTGAGTCATACTATAAGGAGTATACAGTGTGACCTAACGTGGTTGTCATTCACTTAAAGCTGAAACGTCTTTTTTCATCTCTACAGCTCATTCCTCATAATATAAAACTGCAGAGGAAGATTTTTAAAGAGTTCCACTTATTCTGGTGATAACTTTCAATTTAAAGTGTAACAGTGCAACAGTGTTCCCACTGTTGAACGGTGGATCTCTCCACCCTGTTTAAAGAATTAAGAAAAAAAATGTAATAAACGCTTTCTTCCACTTGGCGGCAGCATATACTGCTGTACTGTAAAATCTGAGCCTGATGTGTTTGTGAGCTTTATTTAGTTTCTCTCAGCTCATATAAAGTCGTCTGACAGAGGCGATGAGCGGAAGCCCTTGATCTTAAATACAAGTACTGATTTAAAAATAACATAACTCAGAGAGCCAAGTATGAGGCGCACTGGAAAAGTAGGACAGCGGACGTCTTTAGTTAAATCATAAAAGAAATCAAACCGAGGAAAAAGATGAGTAAATCTGACTAACAAGCCATAAAACATTCGCCAGACATTGCATTTTAGGTCATGTAGGAAAAGCAAACCCAAAAAACAAATAGAAAACTGCCTGTGTCTTTGGACAAACTTCCAGAGTGGATAACGAGGTTTATAAGTTACAAAAGTTTCTCTCCAATGACTTTATGACTTGTTGGCATGAAAACATACATATAAATATGTGTTTGTTTGTGTGTTTGTTTGTTTGTTTTGTAAAAAAGCTCAAATAATTATGATTAATCACTTAAGAAAATGACATAACAACTCCCAAATGGTGTTATTTTAAACATTCGTGTTTTAGATCGTGACATGAACATATTTGATGTGTTTGGCATTGTACCCACTGCACTTGCTGCTGGAAAAATAATATAGAGATCCAATTTGCTGTAACTTCTACATAAGATGCATTTCTTTCACGGCTCCTCAGGGAGTTACATGCATTTTTAAAAAATTTTTTTTTACATACCAGTACAGTCATAGGGAAAGAGTTTTCCACAGGACTGCAGAGATTCCTGTGGAAAACTAAGTTCATCCCATGATTCAGTAGCTTGTAGCTTGTAGAAACACATTTAGCAACAATAACCTGAAGTATTTAATTTCATTTTAGTAATTATTTAATGACTTCTATCTATCACATTATTGTGCAGGGATTTAGTTGGCTTCACATTTGACTGCAGAACACTTTGGTATACAGAGGAATTCATTGTCGACTCAACGCCTGCAAGGTGGCCCAGGTCTTGTGGCTGCAAAACAAGCCCAAATCACCCCTGCACCACTGTTCTTGACAGCTGGTATGAGGTGTTTGTGCTGATAATTTGTGCTGTGTTTGGCTTTCTCCAAACTTGTCGCTGGGCAATGCCATGCTGTTTTTTTTTAAATAGTAGAGGCTTTCTCCTTGGAACCCCTCCAAACAAGCTGTACTTATTTAGTCTTTTTCTAATTGTACTGTCATGAACTTTAACATTTAACATGCACACTGATGCCTGTAGACCCTTAGATGTAGTTCTCTGGTTTTCTCTGAGCATTACATGGACTGACCTTTGGGTGAGTTTGCTGACGTCCACTCCTGGGAAGACTGGCAACTGTCTTGAATGTTTTTCCCTTGTAAACAATCGTTCCCACTGTTGAATGATGGATTTTAAATTGTTTGGAAATGACCTTATAAGCCTTCCCAGATTGATGGGCAGCAACAATTACTTCTTTCCTGCTTGAAATTGTGTTAACACACATCTGAATGCTCCAGACCAGCAAACTGCCAAGACTTCAGCTTTTATAGAGGTGCTCACACTCGCCGATGATCAATAAAACAAGTGCATTTGTTTAGCAGCATCTGGCTGATACTTATGCTGTTAGTGTACTTAGCAGTTAGGGTGTACTTGGTTTTTGAGGACAATATAAACACTTGAGCTTTTCTCACATGAGCCCATACATCTGTGGCTTCATGAAGGCAAAGGTACGTGTATTGAGTTGTTGACTTGTCCCATTAAGCTGATATTTAAAATATCAAGAGCATGTAGGGTGATGCACACAATCATAAAAGTACAGGGAAGGGCAAGCGGAAAGCCAGAAGAGTGAGAACAGTGCAAGTATAGTATTTCTGTGCGCTGTAAGTAGAGTGAATGATTGTCAGATACTGATTGTGTTTGAATCACAATGTAAATGTTTCTGTCTACTGAAAAGAAACTGCAAAGGGTACTAATATTTTTTGTGAAATGATTCCCAACATACTTGGGAGTGTACACTGGATAGCACTTTAGCAATACTTAAATATTGCAGCTCCTACCTGATGGCAAGTTCTTCTGTTTCTCCAGTTTCACACATATATAATTTGTAACTTAATGAGCTTAAGACATGGAGACACCGCACAACTGCACTAAGCTGTTAACTTCTGTACGTATATTGTTATAAGCACTTTGGTGTATGTAAAAAGGGTAGCTTTACAGACTCTCATAGGATAACCCTCAAGTATGTGTTAAAATCATCCTGAGGGAGCTGGTTGTTTATCGTCTACACACAGAAACAGGACAAAGCACTCAGTGTGCTCTGAACAGTTCTTCCTGTGTGGCAACACTAGACAGCAGCTGTCACCTCTGACATCATCGCCAGAGCCCATTGGCTCTTTTCAGGTGTCAGTGTGCCCCGCTGCACTCTGACAAGACAACTTAGGTAGATGGTTCGATCAACTGGGAGACCGAGCACTTTTTTCCTAACTCAAGCTGAGCGATGACTGTGATGGAACACATCAACCATTGAAGAAAAACAGGACACAAGACTGTTGAAAATCTTACAATGTATATAATTGACACAAGATTTCAGGTACAACAGCAAATGAGACATTTTAGATATTTTTCAACCTCTTTCTGGCTTCCACGTTCACCACAAGAACAAACTCTCTGTCGATAACAATGAAACAAAAGTAAATCAAAACAGGAAAAATAAAAGTATTTTTGTCCTCATAAACTGGCACCCTTCAGATGTGCCTCCAAATCTCAGCTCAGTGTGGAGTAAATCTGTTTCGTTTTTCTTCTCTTTTTTTTTTTTAACGGCTGGATAATCAGCTTTGCATTATTGCCACCTACAGTGATGAACGAAGGCAGGATTGAGGCATACACGCTGATTTGAGATCAGTGCCCTTGACAATCTGTTCTCCTTCCTCTCACACTCGGGGGCTTAATGTTTACACTGTTTCACCATACTCAGACAGGAGACATCTTGCCGGGCCATATCTACGTACACACACCCCTCCAATCGATAGTTGTTTCTGGAAGGTGTCGACTCACATATTGATCAACCATCTTGTGATGTCTTTGTGCAGACAATGCCATTTATTGGCCTCATAAAAGTGCAGGTTTTTATAAAAGGGGAGGGGAGCGTGGGGCTTTGAACAACAAATTAATGAGATCAAAAGGTCAAGAAGGAGTGGGCATGGGGAGGGGTTGTGCAAATTTCAGCTAATGACATTATGAGGCTGTCATTGAAACTGGAGATGTGAGCCTAAAGTTGTAAATCATCTTTGAACTGGAATGTCACCATCACAGTTGAAGTACTTCCTTTTATTATTACAGGGCTGCATGCGCACCTTCACATTCATATTCAGATCTTTTCTAGAGAGTCTTAAAAAGAGGACCTATGTGGCGTGCTTGCTAAACGGTACTTTTGAAGTTGTTGTTTTTCTCCTCACCACCAACCTCTTGCATCATAGCATCTCTCTGTTTAAATCTTAAAACTGATCTCAAAGTATCAAAGGCAGTCACAGGCAGATTTCTTAACCAGGGACTAACAGAAAGACAGACGGACGCACACACATATTCACACAGCAACAAATCGTTCATTAATAAAGCATATCAAAAAAGAAGTTACCATTAAAATAACCTGTCATGTCACACATAGGGCAACAACAACAACAACCCCTTTTCAGAGCAGTAACTAACCAAGTCAGATGTACTTCTAAAACTCTGACAGCACCCCACGCTATCCTAAAGCATTTGGAGTATTATCAGCAGGGAGTGCATGTACTGTAAATGATTTTTCACAACATGAATTATATAGAGGATTGTCCCAATGCACAGGTGAAGTAATGACGTACTTTTAAAAATCATGTCCACTTGACTCCTCTGCATCCTGTCTCGCTGTTCCATGAAATGAGATTCCATCAATACATATGATCATTTATTACAGTGAAAGTTTTGAAAATGCAATTTCTGAAAAACGAGTTGTATTAAGCTCCTGTTACTGTCAGTTTAATAGCGCTCTGTCACACCGTGTTAGTGCAGTACATTTGAGTTAATCTCATTTCTGTGTCATCCGAACTACTGTCGATTCAAAGAGGCGCTATCGTCCATCCCTCTTCTGCGCTTTCAATCAAAGACAAGTACACGCATTCACACGCAAACAAAACACATACGCGAGCATCGTCCCATCATCCTGCACGCAGCACTCCTGAATGAGAGCGCTGGCATTTCTTTGAACTAAATTGTGGTACATGCTTTCTCCCTAGCAAGCATCGGGTGGGGGGGAGGGGAGCCTTAAACTGTGTTCCCATAACATTCCCAGTAAGGTTGACACATAATGAAGCACTGTGTCATTGTCATATTGCCTTGCTACAACGCAGAAGCACGAGGAACGCTTTAAAGGTCATTATAACTGATGAGTGGGGAAAAGGGCAGAGGAGGTTAGGGTTGGCATAAAATAGGCACCGATATAGAAATGTTTCAGATAATGAAAGGCGGACATGGATACTGACAGATGATGAAAAATAAGCGGTAAGAGCACACAACGATCTTGCTTTTGTCAAATTTTGAGAACTAAAAGCATGTTTTTTTTTAATTTTTTATATCCCCCTTCTACAAAATGGAAAAGAAGCAATCAAAAATATAGACGTGCAGGGTGTGGCTTTTACTGTTATATGGATCGCTGCGGCAATCGCTTATGAAAAAAAAAAACAACTATGATACTGAAATTATGATGCTAATCACAGGAACACTGGGCCATTGCGGGGAACCCACAAAATTTTATGCATATTATATTTTTGCTCTGAATGTAAAAGGAATACTAAAAGAAGTGCAGCAGGACAGCGGAGCCTCTGCTTCTGTGTGCATTTCTGCTGTGCTACAAGACTCCAAGATCATTTCATTCAATCCTTTGTCACAGGGGTCATCTTAACGCGACACCTCCTTTCCACGTAGCACACTCTATAGCGAAAAGCTGCTTCCGTCTGAGACCTGTCCCAGCCGAGCACGTGCTTTGCTTAGACCAGAATGTTGAGTTGATGCTACACTGCCAGCAGGTTCTGGGGAGAGGGAGGGAGGGAGACAATCTCGGTGGGGCCGGGGGAGGAGGGTGGGATGGGGAGTGTAGGAATAAGTGGATGGATGGAGTAGAGGACAGACCGTGTTACTCCTACACTGGGCGATCGTGCCAGTGTGACTGTGATCACGGCTATTATTACAGATTACATGATGAAATGGCAAAAGTGCTGACGCTAAGTGCTCTCAACCTCACTGTGTGAGCGAGTGCATACAAGTAATGATACTGTGAGGCTTAATGCATTAAGAGGTTTGATGGGTCATGCTGTCCAGATAATTCTCCTTTTAAAGTCAGCAGATTTTTTTTTCTTTTTTCTATAAATATCTAAATGTGATTAAATCATTTTGGGACAAATATAATCATAAATAAGCAATTCCCACAGTCACAAGTGGAATACAGACACGTAGTATCTGGGTGCCACTGCAAAAAGCTCGACTCTCCCTCTCCCTGTGGTGTCAACACCAACATACTGTTAGCAATATAGTCTCGCACACGCTTTAGGAGCAGATATAACCTCAGAGAAAACCAAACACCAAAAACAAAACATTAGAAGATGCAAAAAAAAAAAAAAAAAAAAAAAAAAAAGACCAGCTCTAAAGGTGTCATAATATAGGAAGAATAAAAGATGAGAGCAGAACAAAGAAAACAAAAACGTTTATGAGTACTCATATTTCCATTTTGCTCCAATCCAACACCAAAAGGAAGTCCATCCATGTGATTTATTGTTGTTGTTTCTTTAGATTTCTTTAGTTTTGGCAAGCTAACTAACCCCCAACTTCTCCTCCCTCCCCTCTTAAACTCTCCCCAACCCCCGGTGCCCCAGACTCAGTCCCAGTTGGCAGATTCCACCTCGTCGATTATCGCCGGAGCAGCAAAATGAGCAGTGTAAGCAGGTAAATGCTGATGGAGGGAAGGTTCTGCATGGCTGAGCCTTTCACCCTCTCGTTTTCTGGAGGGTAAGGAATGGCCACAGGTCGGTCAGTGATGGGGAGAACAAGGCGTGTACCCCGGGAACACATGTCATCTGCGCACCCGCTTCCTGAGCCGCTGGCGTCATCACCTATAGACACAGGGTACGGACATGAGCTCACTCTTCCAACAGGAATAAAGCTGTCACTAACCCTATTAACCATACAGTGCACATAAAGTGTTTGTTTAACTGCCAGTAAAAATTTGGCATTGACTGTTCAGGGGCAAAGAGAATACAGCTATGAGTCAACATGGTCATGAGTTACTTAAATTACGTGGTATGAAAAATGAAACCAGATATTCAAAAACGGCATTCCTGATTTTCACAGGTTTAGTTGGAAAACATGTTTTTGATTAATCGTCAATGGACAAAAATGCCCTAAAAAAGCTTTCAGCATAGTGTAGTTGTTGTAGAGGAAACTAGACACCTGCAGCTCATGTACAGGAAATGTAAGTTGTAACAGGATATTTTATGCAATCATGGGTATTTTCAGTCTAAACCAAGTGAGTAGCATAAAAGAGTTAAAAAATCTACACAGGAAGCATAGTAGGAGTAGAAGGCAGAACAGACAGGGTGAGTTGCAGGTGAGGTGTGTCTATTTCTTTATTTTTTATTCTTTAATTTGAGAGAAGTTACAATAATGTAATCATGAGTAGGTCATCTGATTTGAGGTTTCTTGTGGGCTGAGATGATAAAAATTACTCACTGGTGTCCTGAAATTCCACATCCTGGCCATTTAGAGCATTCTTCAGGCGGTGAGTCATGATCTTCAGCTGCATTATTTGTTGGCGTATTGTCATGTCTGGTTTGGTGATGTCAATTTCCACTTCAGGGTTGTTGATCTGACTGGCTAAGCCGTCATTCATTAACTCAGGAAGGTACCTGTGAACAGTTAACAGCCAGCGTGCTCAGCACCAGGTGGAAGTGTGCTCAATCAAGCAATTCATTTTCTGGATTTTCCAGGATTCTGGAGAGTCGCTTTCCTTAAAGATGTCATCATTAGCTTAGCAGACTCAAGATGAGTGTAATGCAATTAGCTCTTGTGACAAAATGTTTCAAAACAAGAAGAAAGCCATACTTTAAGCTAATGCAACAGGACCACAGAGCGACTGGCATACAACAACACTGTGCATATAGCACCATGAAAAAGTATTCACCCCCTCCCTGATTTCTTAGTGTTTTTGGATCTTTGTCACACTTACATGTTTCAGATTATCAAACAATTTTCAATATTAGACAGAGATAACCCAAGAAAATAAAAATGCAGTTTTTAACTGATGATTTTGTTCAAAAAAGGAAAAGAAGCTTTGGGGAAATTTTGGCCTCCTCTCCTTTGCAAAATGATCTCAATTGAGCCACATTGGAGGGTTTTTGAGAATGAATGGCCTGGTTAAGGTCATGCCAAAGCATCATAATCAGATTCTGTTTGAGCTTCAGGGTATGAACTGATGGCCAAACATTCTCCATCAGGACTTTCTGGTAGAGAGCAGAATTCATGGTTCCATCAGTTATGGCACGTCATCCAGGTCCTGAAGCAGCAAATCAAGATCTTTTTTGGTAAATGTGAGACAAGCACTTCTGTTCTTTTTGGTTAACAGTGGTTTTCTCCTTGGAAATCTCCCATGGCTGCCATTTCCGCCCAGTCTCTTTTTTATTGCTGAATCATGAACTCTGACCTTAACTGAGGCAAGTGAGGTCTGCAGGTCTTTAGATACTGTTCTTCTGTGACCTCCTGGATGAATCATTTTTTAGACCTTTAAGCCTGCTTCACTTAGTCAGACAGATTTTGTATAAGTAATTTCTTGATTCAGCAGGTTTGACAGTGGTTAGTGAAACTGAACTCAGTTTTCCAGGGAATGTGGTAATGGAAGTTTTGGATAGCATTTTTAATTTTATTCAGTATTAAAATTTGTTTGATGATCTGAAACATGTAAGTGTAAAAATATGCAAAAAAAACAACAAGAAATCAGGAAGGAATAAGGAAAACTTTTTCACAACATTGGAATTCTGTGTTGAAGTAATAATTTCTTTGTGCATGGGTTCATATTCCCTACCTGGCACGGTTGTTGCCATTCCAACACTTGTCTTCGGACCCTAATCCAGTGGCCACTCTGTCACTGCAGATGAGATTTGGGAGAGAAGTCCAGTATGGCCTATTGTCCCCCAGTATTATTCTTACATCAGACACCTGAGGCAAAGTTGTTGAGAGCACATTCATGAGCATTTATACTTTCCCCCCCCCAAAGTCCCAGTATGCTGTCACACACCAACAATAAGAAACACTCTGGGTCCCTCAATAACCAACTGCAGTGTTCAGTCATCTGACGCATTTATCGATCCAAGCATTCATTCCCGTCTAATCACTTCATAGTTATCTGTGCATAGGTGAAATTGAACAGCAAAAGTGGTTCAACTGGCCTTGATGACCAATGACTCTTCCTTTATAAAACATCACTATGAATGGGACAGATTATGCCATCAGAGAGCAATAACAAGGTGCCAATTCAGTTGGGTACATACTAACCAATTTTTCGATTT
The DNA here is from genome assembly GCF_963576455.1 of Neolamprologus multifasciatus. NCBI lineage: Eukaryota > Metazoa > Chordata > Actinopteri > Cichliformes > Cichlidae > Neolamprologus > Neolamprologus multifasciatus. The sequence goes on along the minus strand of NC_140456.1, from coordinate 20,520,323 downwards.
TGTCAGAGCTGGCTTCCAACCTGTCCTCCACTGTAAACGCCCCTCGCTTCATGATTTCATCATCTGTGCTGGTGGTTCCTGCTTCCTTGGGTTTGCCACATGTCTGGAAAAGCTGGGGAGGAAAAGGCAAATCGAAATGTTGAATGAGAAGATAAATGGCATAGGAGCCGTTAATAAATGGCTGAAACAGTCCTAACAAAAGAGGGTTTCTATTCTTTTGTGTGTGTGTGTGTGTGTGTGGGGGGGGGGGTTTAAAAGTCTAACACGATACAAAATGTATTTACTATATCTAATATTAAAAAAAATAAAAATAGTAAAAATAAACCAAGAATAATAACTTGTTTTGTTTATGTGCATAACCTCGTGAGTCAATGACAGCATCACTTTAGCAGAATGATTCACAACTCGGAAAATATTACTCGTCCCTGGGGGCTTTGGATTTTATAAATGCTGCTCAGGGAATACAGTAAAAACTGCAGTCAATCTGTCATCCAGTCTGGCCTGCTTAGAGGAGCCTCAAGACTTTGAACCTTCACACACACTGTAACTATTAAAAAGAAAATCCTATCTTGAGCTGCTATTAATTTTATTATGACTCAGACAACATCAAAAATTAATTGATAAACTCCTTGTTTTGGGGTTTGAGTAAGCAGCTTAACAGTTTGGCTTTGACTCAGTTACAGAGCGGTGGCATATATTTCCATATAGGCTACGCAGTGTAATATCTGCATTTGGCATAATTCGTCAGGAAAGCTTGTAACACAACATATGGCTTTTGACATTAGTCTATTATGTATGATAGGAAATAATCCATCCAACACTATAACTCTGCGCGCCATATTACATGAAGATCAGAGGCTGAAGCTGTGTGTGATTACATACAGGACCAGGTCAGCGGCAGACCGCCAGTCCACTGCTAACCTCAAGGGAGCCAGCCTCTTAAACAGCTAACCAGCACAGAGGAAGCTTTGTCTTTCCTCTCAACATCCACGCCATTTCCCACCTTTACCAAACTAATCAGTCAGTTTTTCAGTGCTGCCAGTTGTTTTTAAGGCTCATATAAAACTGTTACCCAAGCACCATTAAAAAGTTAAGTAATTGCTTGGCCTGAAGGCTCTGTCATGACTCACTTCCCTTCATTTGAAATCAAATATGTGGAGCATGATAACAGCATTAATGTAGTGGGAGGAAATGTGTTAACTGCATATACAAAGCAGGGCAATGAAGTCACATAGTGACCCAGCATGTGAACTCAAGTCCAAATGTTCTTTTGGAGTGAACCAATTTCTATTAGTTTGTGTTTTTTTAAGAGATTTCAGATTCTTTTGATTGCTAACTACTATTTTTACAGCATTACCAAGTGCTAAGGATCTTTAAAAAGCCAAACGTCAGCTACCAGTGTTTCTTCACTGACTTTCACCCATATAAAAAAAGCAAACAATGCTTCAATTCACATCTATGTTTCCAAAAGTTTTCCAAATTAGTAATTACGTTGTTAGCAGAAACTAGAAATAAGTAGGACCACCTGAAAGTTAGCTTAAGTGTTCATTTCAGTTGTCGATGATGGTTTTAAGAGCTCACAGTATCGTTTGATGTCTTTTTGAGGTGCACAGTAAATGCTGATCACATCGTTTCGACCTGTATGCGTGTACCAGTGTGTGTTCTGACCTTGCTGTTGATGCTGGCTATATTCTCCATCATGGTATTCATAGCTTCTGATATGTAACTGGGAAGGGAGAGGATCACACTTTCCACACCAGCAGGGTCATCTAAACGGTCAGCCACCTGGATCATTGTATCTAAAGAGCCATGAGGCACAGTTAGTGTGAAGAAAGTGCGAAGTGTTTCATATGTAGGGCCTCAGTGTGTTGATAGCGTGACTCCCCTTTATTAGAATCAGGTGTGGGTTGAACGTTTGAGCTGAGCATATGGTTAAACTGGATTCATATGAGGGAGTGTGTGTGCGCCCCACCTGCTAGGTGCCTCCACTCTGTGTCGAGGTCAGCCTGGTTGGCGAGACAGCCCTTCATGACGTTGGTGCAGTAGTTCAGACAAGGTCTAGCAGACGGCATCCCACGGCAGTGGGGACAGTAAGTCATCTTCATTATGGCTCGCATGCACTCCTGGCTCATTGGCACCTGGGTAAGACAGAGATATAAATAAACATGCACCACTTTGATAAAAAAAAAAAAAATCAAGTCAAATACTGTTTGGTTAAGTTTACATGAGAGACAAAACTTTGCATGTTTGGCTATTTAAACTGTTAAACTGCTTTTGTACAGAAGACATGAATATGGAAAATGATCTGTCTTTATAAGATGTGAAAATGTACATTTTGTTTTAGCTACACAATGACAGTGGCAACAGTAGGAGGTCACCTCCCATGATGACCTTTTTTTTTTTTTAGTTTGCACCAGGATCTCTTTCATCACAGTTTCCTTGGAAACTACTTAGCAAGAATTTGCTTTTTGTTTCAAATGCGATGAAAAGGCCCTGACATTCATACAAGTATTTTCAGTCTCTCACTCTATCCTTCCTGTCTCTTGCACTCTTCCCTCTATCCCACAAGGCTGTTCCCCCAGGAAAAGGCCTTCGTGCGTGAAAAGTGAAACTGGGTTAATACCAGTAAGCTCTGTTCACAAGAGAGTACAGCTATGCATACAAAACCTAAGGAAGTGTTGGGTGTGTGTCTGTGTGTGAGAAAGAGAGAGAGAGAGAGAGAAAGAGAGCAACAGAACGAGTCCAGCTACGCATACAAAGCTTCTCTAAGCTGACATCTGGGCCAGCCTAATGCTTTTCCGGGAAACTGCAGTTCCAACAGCAAAGTCATAGTTAAAACCAGCTTTTAACAAATATACAGTGAAAATAGGACAACAATAGGGTTCAGGTGTGAAAATAATTCAGATATTTTTCTACAGATGCTTGTTGACATCAGGGGAAATGAAACTGTTCTCATTCATGCTAGCACTGATTTCTGAAGTCCATAGCACTGTTTCCTAAAAACAGCTTCTGAGCAACATTTATGGGTGTGTATTTTAGTACTATAAGTAGTCAGTAGCTACTTTAATGATAATATCAATATCAAAGATCAAGATCATTGAAATTTAATCAAAGATGACTTGCAAAACTTTATTTTGACACTTTATCAACTCTACATAAAATCTTAAACCACATTAAAAATAAAACATTCAAGCACTGTAAATTAGTTAACACTTGTGTGTAAAAAGGGATCAGTAGAATTTGGTAATTGGTCTCAGTTACACAGGGACAGCAAAGAAGTGACACAGAAAAAGAATAACCGTGTTCCCAGGCCTAATCTCAAGTCATTTGAGACATGAGTCAGATCCTCGTCCCTGCCCTCCTTTATTCCCTTCCTCCCATCCGTACTCTAGTTCTTGTTAACCAGGGATGAGTCAGAAAATTGCTTTTTTTGGTGAAAGAGAAGAATGGAGTGTGCAGCGAGGACTGGGGAGAATAACTGAAAATGAGAGATACAGATGTTAAAACACTATTAGATTAACTGAGGGGAATTTAAAAAACAAAAAAAAACAAAAACAAAAACTGGGAGATGTTAATGAAATACTCCTGAAAAGAGATTAATCGAGTGTTTCCTACATCATCCATGCGGTGTCAATACTGGGAATCACTGGAACTGCACAAGAGATGTGAAATGTGCAGTTCTGCTGTGTTGCTTGTTAGAGGCTAATGTTGACAACTTCCTAAGGCTGGCAGCCTGGAAATTGTGGCACACCTGGCTCTAAATTATAAGTAGTAATACAACCCATATCTTATTCCTACTGGAGTGCGGAAACCCATCTCAGTTTGATAAAGTTCGACATATATTCCTTGATATTTTTCGCACATGCGGATCCTCAATGTCTCTTTCATACTCTAAGTCGTCCTCGCTTCACCCTCACTGTATGCTTCCCATACCTGTTTGTACATTGCCCACAGCAAATGTCCATGAAGACACACCGTCTTTCTTTCTGTTTGTCTCTCCTCTGTAATTAGTAAGGATATGTGGACAGCCTCTCCTCCCTTGTTTTACAGAACAAGCTGATCCCGACTCCTTGCCTCCAGAGTGAGCAATTCGCGTGGCCTACTTCCTACTCTCCCCTTACCCGAGGGAATAAAACAGTCTGGAAAAAAAAAAGTTAAGGACACACGTAACAACTGGTGCAGCCCAAAGCGAAGCAAGGGAGGAATTAATACTCAACCAGAAAGCCAGACAGACCTTCCTGCTGACACCTTTTTTTTCTGTCTTATAAAAACATCTCTAAAATTAACACTCTCTCTCTCTGCTTTACTCTATTCACAGCATCCTTTAAGGATACTCTTTCATCACCTGCCACCACAGCTAAGGCTTATCGGGAATTCATTTCATCTTTCTTATGAAAACAAACTTCTGTGGAGGACTACAAGGATTGGAGGCACACACATACACAGAGGGAATTTTGTCTTATCCTGCCTTAATACCTCCTCCAGCAGCATACAGTAAACACCTTCAGTTACTGACCTCTTTGCAAGTTACAGTGCACTTTTTTTTTTCTAAAAAGAGAGGCTGTCTCATTAATGCACATGCATTAATCTACTGCTAATAGAATTTCATTGGGATGGAGGGGAAAGCTAAGATTAATTTATATACAAGATACAGCCACAGACAGAGAACACAGCAGGGTGTGGCTGTGGGAAACAAACAGAAACTACTATTCACTTCTTACAAGGAGAAGAGCTGCAGAATTTAAAGACAACACACACACACAAAATGAGAGAGTAGTAAGATAAGGATACGAGAGGAAGCTGGATTTTGTCAAAGCTTTCCTATGTCTGCCCCCCCCCCCCCCCCCCCCACACACACACACACACATTTTTCTCACTGTTTAATTTGTTCCTATCAAGCGCAGTGCTGTCCAATCTCCATAAGTACAGCACAACTGTGACTGTGTGCTGGGAAGACAGCGACACAGACAAATGCACAAATTATATATGTGAAGTTGAACAGTTGCACCTCGTCCAGTCGAATCCTATCAGAGAGGCCTTGACCCGGAGAAACTTGACCTTGCGGTTTTTTGAAACACGCCGAAAATTCTCTTTTAAAACTAGACTGACCAAGTGTGCCCATCGTGACTATTCTTGCACTACAGAGTGCTCTACTCTAAATAGGACAGAAGGCACTCCATGACCTCATTCAGAACGCAGCAGCTCCAATACCCTGGCATTAGCGCTGAAATGACATTCTGTAATTTTGTTAAAAGCTGCGCTAATTATTTACTCGTTTTCCCCCAGCCACCCTCGTTCAGTGAACTCATCACTCACTGCTCTTCAGCACTGGCAAAGTGGTCGAGGATCATGCCTTAAAAAAGGCGTAGTAAGGAGAGAAATGTGTGGGCACATTTTTAGTACCTTTGAGCGCTGGGGTTCAGTCTGTATATGAATATGTTTGTCTAAAAAAGATGCTCATTAAAATAGCAATTGCAACATTCCCCACATGTATTCTGTTGTTTACTCCTCCGCTTACTTGCAAAAAGGTCAAATTGTTTTTCTGCATGTGGTAAGTTAGTTCAAGAACCCCGGGTCTTTGTACGTCTGACACCGCCCACAAACTGATCGCATACATTAAAGTGACAGAAAAGAGCATCACATATATTTGTTTCCTTTGCATCCAGATGTGTCGCACAGTAGTTCTCGCCCTTTACCCTTTCGTGGTCATTCACAGCACAAACTTATCAAGGAAATACCTGTAAAATTCACACTTTTTTACAGCATCTGTTTCCTCAAAGCATTTTTCACTGAACCTCATCTCTCTCCACTCTGCTTGCCCACGGTCTGACAGCAGATATTTTTCACAGGGGCATCAATACCGGCCACCTCCCTGAAATTATTTCTCAGTCTCGCTCTCATCTTAACCTTACTCTTGCCTTTTACAAAGAGGGGATCATTTCTCTTGGGGGAAATTAACCTGCCTCACAGCCTAGGGAGACATTTTTCAGCGTGGAGAGGGAATTAACTGTAGTTGCAGGGGCAAGCTGAGCCCGAGGCCATGCTTCGCAGAGTGTCTTGCTTCTGCTAACGTTGATCTGAGGGGAAAAATATCAAAACTGAACCCTGTGGAAAAGTATTTTTAATTTTTCTTCTGTTTATTTACACACACACATACCCCACCCCCTTTTTAAAAATAAATTACATAACTCTGTCATTATACAGTGAATGTGACTCAGGCAGATCTGAAACATGCTCGATCAATTTCTGGATCTTGCAGTGATGTTGTTCGGGTGTCACTGAATGCTACTCGTTATTTTGCAGAAACATTAGTAGAGCTGCTGATGTTTGTTTGTTGCCAGCAGCATGTTTTTTTTGCCTTACATCAATACCTACAGAGCTGTACCACACAGAAATAATAAATGCTTCTGAAAATCTGTTGTGATGTTCATGTTTCCGCACAAGGGGCAGCGGTTTTTAACTTCATTAACATTATATCAGCCAGGCCTCTGACAAAGAAGATGCCCCGAGTTCTTCCGCACAGCTGACAGGTCAGCTTCTCTGGATGGATCCTGAGCTCGACCAGAGCTGTCGGTACATTTTTATTAAGATGCCTGTTATTATGTACAAAACTAGATTTCACTGTTTAAATTATGCATTGGGCCTGGAACTGCAGAGGCGAGGGCAGGAAAACAGAGCTGCTGCTCAGTCTAAAGGATCGTGCAAGATGAGAAGAAATAGTTTTACCTGGGATACTCTGCGTACGGCTTCGCCCGCAGTCACCAGGCCCTGAACAAACGAACGTGCAGCCACAAGCGTGCGCGTGACTTTCATCTTCATTTGACGGGGTGTGTCTCCAAAAGGCCGCAGTGTGTCTATCTGCTTAGACACACACTCCAGGTAGTCCTCACCTGTAAACAGCAAACACATCAAACTAAATCTTCAAGTAGAAAATCTCACCACTTCTCAAGGTTTTGGGTTAACCCCTGAAGGCTGAAGCTAAAATTATTTAAAAGTAAATAATAAATCATTTATTTTATTTTTTACTCAAAAAAAAATCTTACACATACATCAGACCTTTTAGCAGTTTCTTTAGACCTGATGTGTTACATGTGTTGCTTTTGATATCTTTTAGCCTGGTTCACTTTGTTAGACACGTTGTACTTAAGTGATTTCTTGATTCAACAGGTCTGACAGTAAGCCGGTCATCAGGTGAACAAAAGATGTGGGTAATCACAGTTAAAAGCAAATTCTCAAGAAACTAGAGCTGCTAGCTGCTGCAGTGTGACAGGTTCATGGTATTACTGTAATAAACCATGCATCGACCAGTTTCCGATACGGTTAACAGAACATGAAATAATCCCAAGCCAAATAAAATAAGTAAGCGATAAGCTTTTAGCTGTTATGTGCATCCAACAAATGAACTAAATGTACCTATGACATATTGCCCGTTTGCCTGGAAAAAGAGCTTCTCCAGGAGCCTGATCCAGAAGTCATTAAGCGTTTCTTCCAGGTTGATGTTGGCTCCTCGGTAGTACTTCTTCAGTTCTGTGTATAACTCGGAGAAAACATCCGAATTCTTGTTGTATAGAGAGCCCCAAGTTGAAGTGAAAGTCTCTTGTAGGTTCAACTCAGAGCGGTTCAGCAAATCTAGAAAGTGACCTGAAAACAAAAATTTAAACAGCTGTTATAATGTGAAATATTTGTATTCTCGTGTGTTATTACTTTGCAATGTGCTGCTCCATGTAGACCTTAATGTCACCGTTTCAAAATAAGTCAGAGCCATCAATACAAGATGCGTCAATACAGTACTCTTTTGCAAAAAAAAGTCACTTATTCCAACACAAAATTCCACTTATTTTTTAAATGCTTTGTGCTGCATGCCAACAGCCTCACACTGTCAATGAACCTTAAGCTAAAATATGTGAGAATGCCCCTCTAGGGCATGTCAGGGAACTGACAGTGCTTGGGAGTTTGGTTATATACTGCTCCAAGTGAGGATTTACAGATATGGTTAATGGGCACATGCACACATTCAAGCGCACAAGCAGATAAACAAAAAGAGTCAACTAGGCAGGATGTCACACTTGGAGAAAATCATACAAATTCATACCCAACACTAATGCTGTATTGTTTCACAATACAATCTAATACAGCTTCACCAATAATTACAGACTAAAACATTGCAAAAATTCTTAGTAGTATAGACATACACAATGTTAAGCTTAGGATTGATTTAATGTAAAGCTTTTAGACAGCAATAGACAGGAGTAAACAAGAGTATCAGATGAGACAGGTGTAACAGGTAGCACATTGCTGTCCTTGGGCTTGTGTTGAGAGGTGTGCGCATTTTCAGTTTGCTTTTATAAATCCCACATTTTCTGTGGCCAGTGGCATAAACAAGTTTACATCCATTTTATGTATGAACTTAGAAATTCAGCCCTTTTTCTGCAAGATAATGACAACAGAAAGTTCAACACGACAACAGTGTGCCTTAACCATCCATCCATTCCAGCCAACATTTGCATTTCTTTGTTGACTTTGGTTACAAATAGGGTTGGCACCTTAGTGAATTTGAGTGTGTGTACATCCTTGTGGATATGGTAAGTGTCTGTGTGCTAGGGAGATGGAGACTGTAGTCTGCAGCAGTATTTACTTTGCATTATAGGTGTCTTATCTTTGGCAACAACCACCCACAGTCGAGAGGCAGTGCAAAAAAGGGGGATGCTGCAGCCCCCACATGGGACCCCTTTCCTGGGGTTAGCTTAGTCCCCTGATGCAGTTATTTAAAAAAACAAAAAACAAAAAAGCAACATCACAGCACTCACAAACATCCATCTCCCACACTGTCTTGCATATTTAAAGAAAATACAAACACACCCTGCCTTGTAGGAAAAACCGTTCCGAGTGATACGGTTGCAAAGCTATAACACCCACATGAGCAGAGCCAATCCCAGCACAGTAAGACAATCACAGCACTTGGTGTTACATAACATGTTAATATGCTAAGTCCATCCTGACCCATCTGTGTAGCATTATCTAAGCTCTGGCCTTGTTGGATGCTGTATCTCTGTTCTGCCTTCCCAGTCATTAATAAACCCTAGCTGACTTTGCTCCATAGCTGCTGGTCTATGCTGCTTTCTGGTAAAAGAAATAAAAGTGTGAGAGATTTGCTCATTTTTAAACCCTTTTTTTGTCTTTCATTCTTCTCACAAACACTCTGAGGCTTATACTTTTCCAGTCTTGATTTTCCTATTTTGGGTGGTGGTTTAATCTTGGGAACGTGCCGGGATATTTTTCTGTTTAAATCAAGCTGATTTTCTACTTTGTTTTGGTTTCTAAAATGCCATTCCCTGACGCAATAGAGAGCATTATCACATTCTTGTTCTCTGCCACATTTAATTGCCTCCTGGCAATGAAAGACAGTGTAAAATGTGGTTTTGGACTGAACGTTTTGAAGCTTCAACATTAGTGTTTTTGGTCTCTGACATTTTTTTCCAAGCCAGAAATGACCTTATGTGGATGTAAGGATCTAATGCTAACTCATCAGCTAGTCCCAGAGGCACTACAGTTTTCGCCACATCTGCCTTGGCTTCTTTCTTAAGCTCCAGAAGTTGCCCCTTGCTTCAAACCCAGAATAATGACAGGTCAGATTATCTATAGTATACTTCATGCTCAAACCCTGATGATGATTTCTTAAAACTGGCAGAAAGCAAGCAAGTCAAGTAATTTTCTAATTTGAGGGCTTACTCCCTAATGACAACAATGGTAGGCCAGGTTAAACTTTGTAATATATAATACTTTAGATAAATGGGAGGTTGAGTAAAACACTGTGATGATTAAAGGCTTAAAAAGGTTGGTGCAAACTGCTTCAGCAAGTTACAGAAGACATTTCTAGCGAGCTTCTAATTATAACTACAGACTTCATAGCACAGAGAAAATGTCAACACATCGAATGCCATCTTTGTGATGCAAATCACTTCTTATATTGTAATGCTTGGCGAGATAAATGCTTCTGAAATGTAGCAGCTGTATATCCAGTATTTATTACACAGCAGCTGCATGACACATCGCTCCCCAGTTCCCCAGCCTTCTGTCACTCAAACTATCTGCAAACACAGCACTGGACCAGACTCCACATACCAGCAGAGCTACATGCATGATAGGAGAACTCACATTCTTTTTTCAAACCATATATATATAAATCGAATCAGCACACAGAGAAAGCAACTTCCAAGTGACAGCGCATTCATATGTACACAGTGAAGGATCACAGCCCCCACACGAACACGCACACACAATCCAGAGTACACAGCAGCAGTCAGACAGACAGAAGGGAAGCTGCTCTGACAGGTGCAGATTTACTTTTAATCTCTATTAGAAATTATTCCTGCTGTGTACTGTCAGCCACACTGTAAATAAGTCTGGCTAAATGAAATGGCTTTCAGCAGAATAGCAAAGGATGTTGTTCAGCTGCTGAGGAGAAGTTGTTTCCGCCATTCAATGCACAATCTGCATTTCTGTTTACAGTTTTTTGCTTGGGGCATGTTTTAAGCGCTCACATGTGGAGGGGAGATCTCGGTAAATGGTACAGTGTTGTACAGTTCTCCTCTGCCCTTTAACTCAAGTGAGTAATAGCCATCATTAGTATGACACAAACCCTCTGTGCATGTGTGCGTGCACGCTCGCTCGGGCTATTGTGTGTGAAAATGACCTTTCTCATTCTTCATCAGTTTGCATCTCCACGACATAGGGTGTCATATGACTTTCCTCTCTATATACGCCCTTTCTTTTACGCTCACCCACAATCCTCCGCCATCCCTCAAAGCTTAACCTCTACGCTTTCTCCCTCGGTGTCTGCTCTCTGGGGGAAAGATTGATGGGAAAGGATGCTTAATTGCCTATATCCCAGCACACCGGGTGTGGAGGGGACAGACTGGACGAATAACAGCAGAAACAGCTGCACGGTATTAGATGTGTTTACAGTAAAGCTATACATATATGGCGAATGCTCATGTTAAAAATGGACAAAGATTCAAATAATGAGGTCAGCAAATTTACAAGTAATCCCTATAAGCCAGAAGCTCAGCCTTCAGACCGCTTTAAACACCACGTTTCTGACAGTGTTTGGCGTACGATGTGTATGATATCCTTAATGCAGTCTTCTCAGGCACACAGCTCTGTCTGTGAGAACACAGCAGCCCTATTTGCAGGAGGCAGCCAGTCAGAAGAAATATCCTAATCTATTTAAAAAATAACTGTTGCTGTCAAGACTTACACATTTATCGGGCAAGAAATAAACATTTATCTGCTGTGAACCTAACAAGCCAACCTGGTATATAAACTCAAACTCTAATTTGATTGACAGGTCAATACATACATGAAAATGAGTTTCTCAGCCTCAGGAAACCGTCTGTGTACATAACTATAAGCAATACATAATACTTCATGGCCAACAGAGTGGGTCTAGCTACAAATACACCACGTGGTGCACATCAAGTTTAACAACAACCATATTACAGCTCAAAAACCTCAAATATGAAGCTCATACTTACTACTGATTGTGGCATTTATATAATATTGTGTCTGCTGCAAACACCAAGCACACTTAATGCATTTCTTCACAATTAACAGCTGTAACTTTCTTTAATGTGACAGCAGATCAAGAAAATTGCTAACATCACCAAAGTGACACTCTACACCCATCACATTCTTGCTTTCGTTCTTTCATCTCTCTAACTCTCTAACACGCACGCGCGAGCTAAGCGAAGCATGTGTGTCTTAATGACTTTCTTCCTGCGCTGAGTGGGAAGTTAATGATTTCATTTGTAATCACTCTGAGCTTCACATCTAGGCCACCTTGACATGTCAGAAGCTTATTTTAAGTCTATTCCTACTTTCTCTTATTTGGATGCTTTGAAACCTCATTAAATTACATACACGCGCGCGCACACAGACACACACACACACACACACACACACACACACACACTTTAACACCTCGTATGTCTGTGCTCAGTTATCCTACTACAGCCCCCTGTATTCTTTCATGATTTAATACAGTCCTTTAAACCAGACAAGTAGCCTCACCTTCCATGTGCCCTCTTCACGTGACCATCTGTCTGGCTTTAATCCTCTCCCTACTACTCAAGTTGTGTCACTGACAGAAGATTCAGAGAAAGGTACCAGTGATGTTACCCCAGCTGCCAATCACTCTTTCTTAGAGCTTGGACTGATCTCAAATGGTTTTCTCACATCAGGGTATTAACTGACTGAGGATTATGTCACTCATACGATGGGCTTAACGGGCCTGGGAACATTTACCACAGTCTAATAAAATTGGATCTCATGGAAACCATATCACTGAATGAAAAAAGCAAAACAAAAACAAACAAAAACAAAATTACAAATTGGTTTGTGATTAGGCTCATTTTAAAAGTGCAAATTCTTTTGCAGTGTGCCTATTATCACCTCCTCTCTCTCTAGTCTCCAGTAAAACTTAAGCGTTTGTTTCCTCTAATTGGAAGGTAACAGTTCCTGGCATGTGTAGGAAATGTTTCAAAGCCCTTGTGACCACGCTTGAACACTGCAAATACTTCCAATCCCAGAATTGTTTACAACAGAATAACATTATAATCGAAACAAAATGGAAAAATAATTAAAGTAGAAGTGAATTCCAATTCTCATCTACTTTAATTTGTACATACTGTACTTACAGCAGCTCATCCGCTCTCTCCCATATAGCTAGTATATGGTCGTAAATAGCAAACGCAAGGATGTGAAGGATGAGCTGTGTTTTGGCAGAGAACCACGTACTGACAGGGGCTGATCGGACAGATCAGTGAAGGAATGAAAAGGTAGTAAAAGAAGAAAACGGTGCTGCCAAGGCAGCAATTGTATATTTCGCTCTTATTTGACAGCCCTGATTCTGTTTGTCCGTTTGACAAGTGCTGAAAAATCACATTAAATGATGGTTCTTTGGCAGAGAAGAGAGAGACGGGGAGCAAACCATGAAGCATATGCCAAGAGAGAAGGAGGGAGGAAATCAGGTGGCAGAGATAGAATAAAAAAAATAAAATGAGAAAGCAGAGGACATTCAGTACATCCGCTATCGCTGAACACATATTTTAATACTGGAATATTTGAGTCTGTTTCTACTGCTGATGCGCTCTACATTAAAATATAAATTGATTGGTCATGCTTTTGATTTTTGTTGGTTGATGGCTGAGCATTCAAATAGTTTCCTGGGGTATTAAACACTGGTGCAATGATACAGTTGCTCCAGGTTTTTCTTCTATCCTGACCTCCAACTGACAGTGTTTCTAAATGATAACATTATTTTCAAATTATAGAGGAAAAAAGACTAAAAATGTGTCTCCCTCGGCCGATAGCCTAATTTCCACTAAATGAATCTAAATGAAAAACAGATATATGGCTCTGCTCGCTAAAAAATATCCAAATAACCAGCAAGACACACCTGAGTGATGCACTCTGGTGCTTTTACTGCCCTTCTCCTACGTATACTACTACCAATAATAATAAATAAATAAATAAATAAAAACATGCATAAACAATCAACTGCTGTCTTGGGCGCAGTGAATGCACAAATGATAGTCTGGGAGCCATTAGACTGTTTATGAATCAGACTGGCTCGCCATCAATAACAACACTTATCACACACATTGTGCTCCAGGAACACTGCGAGCCCCTTAGTCAGAATTTAGATGCCGTTAAAAAGCCTCTTATATTAAACAAGCCGACACATCACATAATGCATGTCGTTTATCAACACTCCTCTGCAAAAGCCTTTACTCCACTTTCTCTCTGTCTCCCCTCTAAATTTCCCTGGCTGGCATTATGCACCATTTACCCAAAGCTGTTTCTTCCTTATCCAGCTGGTTCTTTTTTTCAGACTTTTTTTCCCTCTCTCTCCCTTGGTTGTTTCCACCAAAATTCCATACTGTTGCTTATCCTCATTATCATTTTGTTCTCTTTTATTCCCTTAATTTACTTTCCACTGCATTCCTCAGGACCATCCTTCCTCGCACATTCCTCTCTCCCTTTCTCACTTTTGTCTCTTTTTTTAAAATTTTATCATTCCTAGGCATCATCGCTCCTGGTGAGTAATGTGTTTGGCATAATTAGGCCAGCCTACTCCAGGTCTCCACTGACATGATTTGCATGCGGATAAAATGAACCGATTATGGACCACAATGGGAGTAGATGTCTTTGTCTCTCATGACATCATCAGAGGTGACCCTAAAAGCAGGAAATTAGAAGGTTTTGTGGTTCAGTACAAGGTGGAAGTGAATTGACTCTCTTAGCTAAATAAAAAAACATTGCAACTTAAGTGTACAATTCAGGGATTTTGTGATTACATGAATGAACATGCTTTGGGGAACCACTGGTCCCTGACAGGTTGTGAGTGGTTCCTGGAGGTTGCTGGTTACCCCGGTTGTTACTAGTTTGCATGGGAAGGCAAATGTTCTCAATTTTGATTTTGTGTCACACTTTTTCAAGTTTTACCACAGCTCAGAGAATAAATGATGAGTTCTTGCAGACAAGTTTGAATCTTATATTCTCCAACCGGCTGGGGAACACACATTTTTTCCTACGTTGCCAGGGGATCACCAGCAGGTCTCTAGGCCTGTCTGACCTTTCTACTCTACCTGAGCACTCAAAGCACTTCATAGAACTTGCCTTTTTTACTACTCATTCACACAAGCACTTTTTTCTATGCTGAACCTTTCTATCTAACATTCACACACATTCATATTCCAATGGATGCATCAGAGAGCAACTTGAGGTTAGTATCTTGCATTTATCTATCTTGTCCAGGAATATTTGGCATGCAGACTGGAATAGCTAGAAATCAAACCACCAGCCTTCTGATTTGTAAATGACCTGCTACCTCCTGAGCTAGTAAAAGAAAGTAAATGAGGTTGTGGTCCAAAAGCACCCTAGTTTGTCACGTACTTGGGTTTATATAGAACTTTCTTAGTCATACTGACCACTCAAAGTGTTTGAGATTATAAACCACATTTAACCCGACATTCTTTATTCCGCTTTAGTCTACACCTTTTATGTACCTCATACACATGGCCAGTTTATCCACATTCATAGGTTTGAAAATACACCCTTTACTACTTTAAAGACGTGCTTAAGCTATCAACTCATATGACAGTGGTATAAGATAACAATTCATCAGCTGACCGTGAAAATTAAATAGAAGGATCTATGGGAGTTCTATTAGTTTTGGCAAGAAAGAAAAAAGAAACACTCCTTAGGTCATAG
This sequence comes from Neolamprologus multifasciatus, assembly GCF_963576455.1. Lineage (NCBI taxonomy): Eukaryota > Metazoa > Chordata > Actinopteri > Cichliformes > Cichlidae > Neolamprologus > Neolamprologus multifasciatus. Next base: position 20,505,050 of record NC_140456.1, on the reverse strand, counting down.
TCCAGACAAGCCAAGTCTTAGAGTAGCTCTAGTCTGCAAAGCAGCAGGATCATGACAGGGATTTTGTAATTGTATAGAGAATATTGTAGGGGCAGGGTGTGTCTCACACTGTACCAACAAGTTTTGTATACAGTAAAAGTACACTCCTGCATTAAGCTGTATGTTTGAAATATACAGCCAATAACACAACACACACACACACGCACATGCACAGTGTGTGCACACAATTATCCAGATGTCACAGATGACACTATTAGGCCAAACAGTGCCTGCCAGGTTTAAGGTTTCCATCTGTTAAACACACCTGGCTGCCATCTAACACACAGCTCCCTTTGGTGCCATCACTCTCTTTGTTCTTCTTGACCTTCTCCCTCTCACTTTCATATGTAATCCCATCTTGCTGTCTCTCTCTGCCCCCCCCCCCAAACACACACACACACACACACACACACACACACACACACACACACACACACACACACACACACACTCTCTCTCTCTCTCTCTCTCTCTCTCTCTCTCTCTCTCTCTCTCTCTCTCTGCCTTTGCATTCCTTCTCTCTCTTTTATCTGTCAAATTGCTTCATTTCTGCCCTCATTTCTATCCTCACTGACAAGTATTTGTTTGACTTTAATTTTTTATTTCCCCCAACACTGGTTACTCGTTTAATGCTACATAAAAAAATCCCTTACAGCCAATCATAGTGACACAGAATAAATCACAAACCTGCAAACATACACATCTAAACATATAGTTGCATATATGCAGTGTACAGTCTCTCAAACCCGGAGTCAGCTGATGTGAATATGGCAGTCCTCTAATCTGCGGCTTGGTTGGTGCTTCTTCCAGAGTTCCTGAATCTAAAAAGGCCTGACTTCTCTGGGCTGGAAGAGTAACACCCTACATTTAGCCACATGGTGCAAGCTAGCCCACACCCTGCTAAACAGAGCCAGATGTGGAGAGACTGGAAGCATGGTACCGTGTCAAGTCACTGAACAAATAATGCTCCTCTCAACACGGCTAAAATCTACTTCTCCTCATCTGTTTGACCATATCTCCCTTAACTTTGCAAAAATACTTCATGTTTAGGACTCTTGATCCAGACACCCCACTTTTAAAACACTCCAATGCACAAAAAAATGTAACAGTAGCGGTTTAACCGTAGTCTGAAATAGAAGTAACGTGTCTTATTTTCCACAACAGCGAAGGCTAACAACAGGATGTCTTTAGGAAAAAATTGTTTTATCCTGCAAAACTGCTGGTCATGCGGTTGCAAGGGTGACACATTATGGTCCAATTAACCCCAGTCTATCGTTCAGCTCTCTTTGAGAAGACGGCCTTTAGCAGATGGTTTTCAGGCCTCGAGGTCCCAACACACATATACTTCTCCCTCTGTCAGCTCTGCATCGCCATATGATGCTCACTGGGGTAAGATAAGGGAACACGAAAAACTGGCAGAGAAAAACAAAACTGAAAGGAGTGGGGAACAGAGGGTGTACAAATGTTTTTACATTTGTGATCAACAAGAGCAGTCTAATTAATTTACTGTCTCAAGCAACAGCAGCTATCAAACATTTATAACAGCATGTCTGGCAAGCATACACAAACACAAAACAAGCTCCAAAAATGACCTCATTGTGACAGAACACAACCAACCATGTTCGGGATGTGTGTGTCTGTGTGTGTTTATCTTAGAATTTTTTGGATGCAAATCATTACAATGTTTAGAGACTGTAGCTGAGTGCTGCTTAAATTTGTGCGTCTGTAGACTGTGTTGTTTACTGGCTCTGCTGTGCTAAATGAAGTGTCTCGCCGAAGAATGGGAAAGTTCAAGAACTGTAGGATGACGAGCTAAAATGGAGAGAATTTTGTAGGTCTTGGATTGCTTTTTGTGTGCTTGTGTACTTTTGCTTCGGAGCGGGGTGGCTCACAGCAACGGCGCCGTGAGCGAAAAGGAGGGTCCATGAGAACGAAGGACACAGAGCAATAGAAAAAGAGTAAACAAAAGTCTCTCAGCCACTAATCACTGTGATCTGAAAAGGTCAGGCTAACTAGCCAAGCTCAGAGCCCCGGCTGACAGATCCATTGTCACTGTCTGGCCAAGGGGAAGAAGTGGAGCACAGAGACACCCTTCTATTAACTGGAGCAAGTCATTATACACAAATAATTGCCTTGGTGTACCAATGTACTCATTTAATCTCTCTCTCTTCCCATCCCTCAGACTTATAACATTGTATTTAATATCTCATACATTTTGTATTATTATGATCTTATTGTATCATTTTTCAAGGTGTAGAGCAGATTTAGTGATTGAGACTATAATAATAATCTTATATAGTACTTTCCAAACCTCTAGGTGCAGTGAGTTAACGAAATGTGCAAATATAAATGGAAATACAGAGACTGTATGAATTTAATGCATTTGAAAGTCAATATATTGGGTTAATCACCTTTGTTCTCCAACTCGGTTTGAACTCTCTTGGGCACAAGTTCTTATAATGTCTTTAAGTAGTCTTCAGGACTAGTTCTCCAGACTTTTTGAAGGACATTCAACGCTTTTCTTTGTATATTGGCAGCTTTTACTCTTTTCTCTCTGAAGATGATCCCACAATGCCTCAATAATGTTGAAGTCCGGGCTGGACTGGATCAACTGAAGGACCAGGTATCTCTCAGGTCAGGTCTTTAATTTTTTCCCAATTTATTTTTAAGGTCAATGCTGAGATACATTTTTCAGCGCTCTAGGATTCACCCTGTTGGTGCAAAAACATTATATACAAAAGAAATGGCAATAAATTATGTGTTTTTATGACAGAGTGCAAGTAAAGTCCTTGAATGGCTGAATGATTCACAGGTCAGTGTTAAGTGGCTTAAGAAACAAACAAAAAAGCCATTACTTCAATAATGATTATCACGTACAAAGGCTAGACTGAAAACGAGCGAATGCCAAAAGAAAAACATTGAAAAGCCTTCAGATAGTCTGGAGAACTGTTATTCAAAAAATGAAAAGAAAGTATGGCTCCTTGAAAAGAAAATATAAAGAAATGAAGGATGGCTCAGCAGTTTTACACAGTAGTGCATCTTAATTTTAGTCTGTTGATGGGGTATACAAGAGTGTTCAACAGTTAACATGATATGACACTTTACTTAAGTGTAAAGTGTACTTTACTTAATGATTTCCAACTGATTGAACCATTTGCATGCTGTACAAAAAGTAGCATTTTTCACACATTAAATAGTGTAGAACACTATCAAATCACTATGAAATGTGTTTGTCTTTATCCTTTGTTTGGGCTCAGTCAGTTTTAAACCACTGAACCACCAAAGCTTTAAATGACTTTGTTCATTTTTTGTGGTTCTGACTCTTTGCATTAAATCATGCTTTGTTTTACAGATATCAAAGCAAAAGGGAAACAAAGTTTTAATTAAAGTTAACTGCAAATTGCTCCATTTGAAGCATGACAGCAGATCTTTGTTAACTTTGTAGACTTTGAGATAAACTATCATTGATCTCCTTTGCTTTTTGTCAGTTTGTCTGTTGCGTCAGTGAATGTTTAAAATGAAAAAAAAAAAAAAAATACACAGACATATATTCTGCATCATAAATACAAAAAGCTCACCATCGAAGATTTTGTACTGTCCAGTAAGCGAGATCTGTAAGGAGCGCCCGGCATCTTTGATTACGTTCTCCACTTCGGTGCGGCTCTGCGAGGCCAGTTTGTCCTCCACGTTACTGGTACAGCAGGTGTAACCCTGAGGACAGATGCGCAGGTGCTCGCCTATCAAAGGACAGGTGGAGGCAGAAAAGAAGAAAGTGGGGAGGTGGTGGAGGAAAGAACAAAAGGGGATAAAAGGGGGTGACAAAGAACAGTCAAGAAAAAAAAGAAAGATGTCATTAGCAGATTCCATGAATCAGCACTGAATGACAAAACTGAGATTAAAAGCTTTTGTGTTTCCTCTGTTTAAAATACTCTACAGTCGCTATGAACATGACAGGACTAAATTAACTACAGTGGCTGTTTTTATGGCCTTTTTTTATGGTCTGCTGGCAGTCAAGGAGGTAGAGCTGTGTGTATTCGCCCCCTTGATTTCCTGGCAAGACGTGGTGAACTGTGTGGCAGCCGTACAGCGGCAATCGGTATTGAGTTTTAATGAGCACTCCTGACACGCATTCCTGTGCCTACATTTGGAGACAAGTGCATGCACACACAAATGCACAACTCTGAAAACCAGGGAAGTAGACGGAAACTATTTCAGACATTGTGATGTTCATACACACACAGTCAAACGCCATATACGAGAATTTACTGTAAACAAGGAGGCTGTCAGTGCGATTAAAGCCGCAGTCAAGCTGCAGCTGTAATCAGGACAAATGATGTAAGATGGAAATTCCTTTTACATCATGGAAATTCCTTCAATCCAGACATAAGGCAAATGAAATTTTTGTGACGTTTGATGAAAATAGGATAAAATATTTAGTGTTTGCTGAAAAAAAAACCTCTGACACCCCCACACATCCACACCCACGTACATTTTTACATTTCTTTTAATCAGTGTTTTACAAAAGAAATTTTAGTGAAATAGCATAATAATAGCAACACAGCATCAGGAAATGTTTGGTTAAACTGACCCCATAATGATCCATGATCCCATACAGTCATTCAGTGTGCAGAACTAGAACTAAAGATAACCTTAACCTAAACCTAAACCACCCTAAGCTAATAACTTGTCTTAACCTTAAAATGTGTAAAACCAATAACAAGTCCTGAAAATCAACCCAAACTGAGACACAACTTAAAACAATAATACATGTATCCAATTTAAGACATTTATGCAAAGTAGAGGAAATGAAAGTAAAGAGAGGTTATGTTCACCTATTACTATAACTAAGGTAATAGTAAATTGTGAAATAGTTATAAAGCTATTTTTTTCATTGGTAATAAAGACAAGGTGCTGAATGGAAAAGCTCCTTGTGATTGCTTTGGTTGCCATGGTCGACAGCAGTTTGCATGGAAGCTGGACTTGTCTGCAATCGCTTGCTAACTGCTCGTCAACTGGTAGTGAAATTGTGAAAACCAGAAAACTGAAACGGTCTGCCTTCAAAGTTAAAGTGCAATTTGAAATAAGTTGGTTGCATCTATAACACACAGCATTTAATCTCAAGGTGAACATCCTCTGTTTCTGGTTTACTAAATTTTTCAAATTTCACTACAGCTCAGAGGGTAAATGGCGAGTGTTTGCAGAAAAGTAAACACTCGCTGGTTCGTGCAAACTATGTGTGACCACTGCAATCTGCAAGCAACCAAAGCAATCACAAGTAGGTTTGTTTGGTGCAGCAACCTCTTTGCAACTAGCAGCAACCAGAGGTTAAGTAATTTCTAAGTCTGTGTTACTGAGGTCTAACACAAAATACAAGAACAATATATTTCACGAAAATAATATGTGCATGACAGTAACACTTTTCGAAAATCTTTTATCTGCTCTATCCATCGGTGAAAGACTAGAATCCAATAACAAGTCTAATATAAGCCGATGAACAACTACGTCTTAGTATTTGGTATTAACATGAATTGAATATGTTGTCTAAGCTTTAGTCTGGCAAACAAAGCTTTGCTGGTTCTGACACGTCTTGAAATGCGTATTATGTCAGCTCACATGGCTGAGCTTCACATGGTGTGCACAAAGGCAAATTCAATAAACACATACTGGTGTTGTATTAATGATTAATGCCCCTCGAGCTGTCATTAGCATGCATCTAGAAGACTGAGCTCAGGGCAACTAAGCAGAACGTGGAAATCAATGAGATGGACTCTGCCATCTATTTCAACATCAGAGCCAGTGATTTCTGTGCACACTGCCTCAACAGTTACAAGCAAGTGATTCACCTTCATTTACTGTAGCTGTATTCTCAGTCGCCCACTGAGGACCCCCATCCTGTCCACAACCTCAGTTGTGTCTTCCAGCCAGTGGAGTGGATTTGTGTGTATAACAAGAATCCTTGCATTTCACTGATTAAGTGGCAACCAAGTTCTCTGTCTTTTAAGTGTCTTATGCAGTCCAGCGCTGAAGTGAAGCAATTAAAGGCAATTGTCCCCCTCAAACGCCAAAGTGGAGAACAGGCTGTGCAGACCAGAGAAGGTGACATTGACCGTCTCTCAGCACCCTCTCACTGATAATGATGTGACTCACACCCACAGACCATAGGATAGGAGGACCTGGATAAAGTCTTCGTGATTTGTGCGAAAAATAGGAAATGAAATTTAACAAAGAGAAAGGAGAAAACAGAAGGGCAGACAGCAGGCAGGAAATGTATGCTGAAATGCAGGAAATGCTGTTCTTTTGTGCGTCAAATTGAATGCAATCTACCAGCACCTTCTAATGGACAGCTTTATTGCACATGTGTATTAAGAGACTGCAGGCTTTTCTTCCACTGCAAGCCGTTTCCAGCACATCACTAAAAAAAAGCGTGGACAAATAGATGCTGACGCACAAAACACTCACATACACACATATAGCAGGAGGTGTGAAGCTTCCAGCTACAGCCACTTCAGAGGGTCAGTTTTTTATGTATAAATTAGTGCTGTCTAAATTAACACGTCATTTTGGAATTCATTTCAAATATTTATTGTACTTTTTTAAAAACAAGTCACACAGCTAAATTTGTTTAATTCCTTTGAAAGCTGTCTAGAAGTTGGAGGCGTCCTTTACAGGGCTCTGCGAGTCAGGCATTTCATTATGACAAAGCATAAAGTTGTTTATGCGCTATGAACCGATGTCCTTCTAGTTATGAAAAACAGACAAAAAAGTAGACTTGAGGAGGAACTGCAAGAAGTTTAATGTCAGCGCATAATACTGAGTTCTAACTTGCAGTGCATCTCTCTCTAGTCGGTCTCACTGAGCTATGTTGGAAGTGCATCTTTTGATCTAGCTGTATAGATAGACGCTTATAGATATAGACATATATATACATTAATTTTGAGTTTTGACATTTAAATATTCACTTGCTTAAAGCTTCAGTGTTAATCGTGATTAATCACAGCAAATGGTTTGAGTATTGTTTTTGATACCAGCTGTGGTGTAAACAACATTGTGAGGATTTTCACTGTAACAACCACAACACTCGCAGTGGGAACCGACCGAGTCAAAGTCTCACAGCCCTGGAGACACATCTACTGTACAGCGAGAAAGGTCACCTGTAACAGAGCATTATGTTTCCAGTTGGCTAACCTAATAGTCAGCTAATAATACAAACAAAGCACTCTCTTCCATTTGACTCAGTAAACTGGAGTGTGTGAGTGTGTGTGTTTGTTTGGGTGCCAGCAACGCTAAGCCACTCTCCAAGTACAAAAGGAAATATATACTTGACAGGAAGTTGTGGCTCTTCTCTTTTTAAAGTCGCTTAAGCACTCACACACATACGCATACACACACTCACATGTGGGCTACACACATATGCACACACACTCTCACAGCTAGAGGATACTAGGGTAATCAGCAGAGGAGGATGGGCCATTTTTAAGTGGGAAGCCCCACTCATGTAGACGGAAGAGCATCTAAAGGGTGAAATAATGCTAATGCTTAAAATGGCTATTTAAAAAAAAAAAATCATAGCATCCACTTTCTGTTACGCACTCACTGATGCTGTATTTATTAATGCATTTAGGTAGTAAATACATGTGTTCACACAGTAAGTAAGACTTATACTGAACAGGGAAAATGACGGGGCCATATTTTATTAACTTTTTAATAAAACCAACAAAATAAAAACAATGTGCATATCCTCATCACTGAATGCTTGGCCACTGAACGGTAGGTGTAAATAGACTGCAGAGTGTTCAGTGTGGTGCTATCCACTTAGCCAGTGGTTGTTTGATTTCCCCAGTGTCTAATTTCCAGCAATCCTCTTGGCACTTAACCGCATACACTATATTGTTCTGTTTGTGCTCGGGAACCCGATCCTTGGAATGGATTGTTTCCTATTGTTAGATTTAGAACATGTTTTACTACCACAAAACCACTCTTGGTTTATTGCATTGAGGTAAAATTAAACCAAACATCTATAAGATCTTAAAAACAGAAACAACAAAAAAACAACAACCCTCAAATGGTATTTTCAAACATATGCGAGTTTACAAAGTAGGTGTTCTGCAATAATTGACCACCTTCTGCAAGGCCAATCAGTACAAACATAGCAAGCCAATAATCTGGCACTGCTTAAAATGGCTCACATGCATGCACCACCCACCAAATGTATCTGTTTAAAAATAAAAGTAGGTGTTCACTCCACAGCAATCCCTTTTCTTTTGACAGACACGTCCGTTAAATAGTGAGCAATTCCCTGCCCATTAGCTTATCATTGTTCACCAGGGGGGAAGGGTCCTATTAAACACTAGTCTTGGAAGGCAGAATAAGGTTGTGGACTCTGAGATAAAGCATGTGAGAGATTGACGGTCAAAGGCTTGTAGAGAAACACAGAGAGAGGCCAACAGGAAATTAAGAATAATTCAAAACACCACTATTTTGGGAGTCGGGGAGCAGAGGTCACATTTTTTGTTCTTGTTCAGATAGGTCACCATAACTGAGGCAGTTTTCAGTGATGCTTTGTTTCCTTATGCACGTAGCCACTAAAAACATCTTAATGGGGGAAAAATACAAATACAAATAAACACCACCGCAGCCATTTGTAGCAATGTATTTCACATAAACAGACACAACAAGTTTTGATGCTATATTTGTCCCACCAGTTGAAAATGTGCTAACCGCTGCAGCTGTTATGCTGACTGAGACACTGTATGCAGTTTTCAGCTGGTACATTCAGGCAATTCATGATGTTCATGGAAGATTTAGGGCATGCCCCCAGATGCAAACTTCATTCCAAACCTTGGTTCCTTTGTCCTTTGCACTGGTAGGAAAAATAATCATGTAAGGTAGTTTTTTTTTCATTGATGCCTGCTGAGCCTGTTTTTGAACATTTTATTTGTACTGTGAATAAGCCATTTCAAATGATGTCACCTGGTACTAAAAAAGGCCCATCTTCTTTTCATAGAAAATAACATAGTTGAGGTAGTTCAGGCTTCTCTGCATAGACAGTTTCCCCCCCAAAAAGGGAAGACTAAGTTGCAGAGAATGGATGGATGGATGGATGAAGAAAATACCTGGAATGACATGGAATCCCTAATGCTGCATTTCTGCTCTTGCTTTGCAAAAAATGCAGTAAAGTCAGCGTCTGAACATAATATGTATTCATGTTGAGAAGTCAGATCAGTGAATGTATCGAAACTAAACAATCCAAAGATTAAAGCTCTGGAGCTAAAAGCAGAATTTACAGTGAACCTAAAAGTGTTGGCTTTATTTCTTTCAGGCTTAAACTGTCTGCACTGATACTTTGGAGAAGTATGCATGCATCATCGGAATTCAGGATGCATTACATGCAGCAGTTGTTAAATCTCCCTACTTTTCTGCCAAAGCACATTTGACAAACTAGCGTGACTGCGACACACTGACATAACTGACGGCTCCAAGTAATGACCGACATTGCATAACTGATACCGTTTCAGACCACAATGCAGAATGTCAGTGCATCTGCACGCGCGCATGGATGTGCACGCTCGCTGTGGGATCGGAGAGATTAGCAGCGTAATCCCGCCGGTAGTGCGAGTGTGTGTGCGTGTGTCAACAGCAAGTCACCGGTGCCGAGGAAAAACATCCATGGGACACCAGGAATCACACGGGCGCGTGCACACCCCCTCAAACACACTTGAACAGTGGATTAAGGTTAAACAGATAAAGTACAAGAGGACTATTTGGCACTAGAGGTTGACATAATGTCTGACCCACCAACTGTACACGATGAAATTTCACATACCAACCTGACAAATGGTCATTACAGGGTGGTACCATCCTGCATGCCTACTTGTTGTGAGTCAAATAAGTCTGCTTGTCCATCTTTGTCCATACTCCTATACTTAACACATAGAGTACGACCCAGGCTTTCACCTAGACCCTAGATTCACCAGTCTGGTAATGTGAGACCAGTAGCTATATAAATAGCTTCCTCGAGCCAGACAAGGTGGCAGCCACACACAGAAAGCATTACTACTAAGGTTAGGGTTATGAAAGTTCCATGCTGTTTTCTCCTACTGCTCTCTCCCGTTAACCCAGGCAGGTGGTCTTGGATTCACTTGACTTGAGTGAGAGTCATTTTAACTGACTGTGAAAAGTTTAACCCTCTAATCATAGCTACAGACGGCACAAAAGACTCAATGGATAACGTAACATCATAATCACGTGGAGTGTGGGGGTTAAAGTTAAATATCTCTGGCTAAGCTGTGCTAACAACGGGTGGAAAAGAAATGAAGTGAACTAAGGACGCAGGGTAAAGGAACAGGAAGTGCAATGATACAGAAGAGGACAAGACAAAAATATGACAAAGATAATAATGTCCTATTGTCAAAAAAGTGCTAATTGTATAATGGTAGCAAACTAGATACTGTTTAGTGTGGACATTACTGCTTCTCTGCCAATCTAGCAGCACAATGTTGTACAGTGGTAGAAAATGAAAGTGGGTGAAAAAGAGAGATAAACTAAGCAAACCTCTGTTTTTTCCAAACACCAATGCATTACATGAATTTTAAGCCCTACAGTGCATGCTTTCTTTATCTGCACTGTTTTGGACAGATTTTACAAGATTCACATCCTGCTTCAGTTTTCTTAGCAAAGCTGTGATTTATAAGGAACATGATGGATTATAACAGGTTTTGTAATTAAGTTGATGTAGCCCTGAGAAACACTCTTGATGGCAGTCCCTGATTGAACACACACACACACTACACAAACATTTAATCTTTGTCCTGGTCCTTCTTTCACTGTCTTTCTCTCTGTTGCTCTCTCACATTCACAGTGAAAAACACAAATCCCAGTGCCAGTGAATAACCCAAGAGTGTAAATGCCAGCAGCATTAAATGATGGGGAGCAACCAGTCGCATTCACTTAGCACGTACAGGCAATGTGCTATCAATAATCGGTGCTTTAGCTGTTCAGCATGCCTTCTTCAAGATCATCTCCATTTTTCATCCATTCCCTCAATTTTTTCAACCTAATTTACTCAAGTTAAGAAGAAAAACTTACACACTGAACTTATACTGTACGGAGAAGACCTATACACAATGTCCAAGTACTGCTTGTTACAGACATGCCATAACTTGACCTCATCTGTGTGTTTCCTTAGTAACTAAATGTGTTTGCACAAAAAATAAGGGAGACAACAAGTAGAAGAAATCAAATGAAAGATGTCATTCTCAGGAATTTTATCTGGATCATTTCAATGTGCTCACGATATATTAGAGACAATATATCACAGACCATCTCAAAGTAAAAAAAACATAGCAGTTACACTACAGGGAGCTGACCTCATTTCCGTCTATAAAGGACTGTGTGTTGTTTTGGGGTGTGTATGTGTGGGGGATGATCTAACATAGGTCTTTGACAGCAAGTGTCTGCAGTTGACGCAAATCACGCAGAACATCTTGTCACATGATGCGGATGATAAAAAAAGAGTGACGCTTCTGTGTCTGTGTTTAAATGCACACAGCACCGCAGAGCTGGACCCAAATGTTCTAAATGTTTGACTATGTGGGTTTTTAAACACAGGTATCCGCACACTTAACAGTTTTAAATTCTGCATTGGCTTTTTTCATTTTGAAATATTGTACTAATCAAATAATATCATGTAATTATAAACTGTTTTTATTTAAATGTACAATTATTTTACTTTATCGCATTTATTTATTCTTCAGATATTTGTTTTTTTATACCATTCTGTCTTTTTTACCTATTTATTATGTTTTTCTGATTTACCTTTATTTTTTATTTTTTTCTGTGATGAATAAAGCGACAGTTGGGTCCATAAGTTCTTCGATAATGATCCTTTTTTATTTTTTCATTTACCTCTATACACCACCACTGTGAATTTTAAGTCAAATAGTTAAGATGTGATTGAAGTGCAAATCTTCAGTGGGTTTAAAAATGTGCTGCACTTGATGCTCAAAAGAAAGCAGCCAAACTAGCGTAATCATAAATATAAAGACTTATTTTCATACTATATTGACTGCCTGAAGTCACTTTCAACTGCTGCTTCTTTGTAGGTGTGTCTGCCTTAAGCTTTGTGTTCAGTAACTGATAATCATGCTCCACTCTATGGAGATCAGGTGACTAACTTGGCCATTGAAGAACATCCGGTTTCCTTGCCTTGATAAACTCTTGGGTTTGTTTTGCAGTATGCCCGGGTCATTATCCTCTGCACAGATAATTCATCCTGCTACTTCTATCAGCATTCACATCATCAATAAACACAAGTGACCTGGTTCAGCTGGCAGCCATACATACCCATGATATTGCCTTCACCACGTTTGACAGACAGCGCAGTATGTTTTGGACCATTAGCTGATTCTTTCCTTGTACATGTTGTTCTCTTTCCATTCTGGTAAAAGTTCATGTTGATTTCATCTGTCCAAAGAATTTATTTTTGATGCTTTCTAGCAGATTCTAATCAAGCCTTCCCGTTCTTGTGAGTAGAATTTTGCCATCATGCACGTAAGCTATCTTCTCCACAGTTTTCCATGCTTTTTGATGCTGCTGAGCTGGCCAGCGCATTCCTTCATTTTAAAAGCATACCGGACTGTCTTGGTCACTTAGTTATATTTAGAGTTCCAGTGAACAGCTACTAAATGCGGGTTCGATAGGTTTGTATCAACTCCAGATCTTTCATTCAATTTATTTGTCATGAAAAAAGAAGGGAGCATCTCTCATCTGGCCATGAAACAGCTTCTCAATCAATTATCCACCTACTTTGATCCTCTGTTCAGGGGCAGAAAGGAGCAAGCAGTTCAACAATCAGACACACATACTTCAGGGTTTACTTGGGTGAGTATCTTTGGATCTTTACAGCTGCAATATTTCATATGTTTATATAAATAAAAGCTATTATGACTGCAGTTGGATTAGGATGCTAAATATGTGAACATTATGTTTCTGTGAGACTTGATGACAAAGCACTGAAACATCCAATAAAATCAACAAACTTTCTCAGGAAGTTGAGCTTGATCAATCTACCTCAGTGGGTTTTTATCAACTTCTACTGAAGCGCCATAAACACTGTTGTCACCTAGAGCCAAGACTGCATGGAATGCAAGGACGTGCACCACGTAGTAAAGCTTGCCCATCATATCACCAGGACATGCTTCCCGAACTTAAATCTGAATCTAGTAGCGTCATCAGAGACTTAACACACCCAGTCTATGATCTGTTTTTCTGGAAAGAAGGATCATGTGATAAGATCCAGGACAAACAGACAGAAACAGATTTTTACAAGAACTAAAGTTTGTGCTGTTTTCTAGACTTGTTTTTCTCTTCAAGCTTTTACACAAACATAAAACACAAATCACCACTCAAGCATCAAAAATTAGTAAAAAATATGTCAGTTTAGTATAGCATCTTGTTCACAAGCTCTAAAGGAGTGTGCTTTATTCACATTTTTCACATATGAGAAAAGGCCTTAAACCTGTGTGGATATGCTGTTCATATACAATCAGTTTTATATTTAGCTTAGAAATGCACGAAACGGGTAAAATAACTGAAAAACAGGGAAAAGGAGGCCCATTTGTTTTGAAGGTCCAAAGACCTTCAAAATAAATGGGCAAAAAAGAGGGGAGCATGAACATACTTGAGCACAGGTATTTGTGCATGTGTGCCAGAGAGTGCTCATGGCTTGACTACTATGCACTTGCAGCCTTCTGTTTGTGGCAGGACTGTCTCTTGATGGTGAAAGAACAAACAAAGCAGCCAGTTCCCCTCTGGCCTTTGCTGCTTAGAGGCAGAGAGGCTGACAGATAGAGGCTGACTTTTTGTTGTTGGGCCCTGTCAAAGCAACACGAGCTAGAACATATCCAGCCAGGACCGAGTCAGATACATGAATGGTGGGAAATGATGCGGCTAAGAAAATGTATGCAAATAAAGAATGGTGAGCGCACAAAAGTAAAACAGAAAGCAGGGATTATTAGGAAACAGAGATTCACTGAAAACAATAAGAGTGCTTGAAAATAGAAAAAAGGGCCGATGGTTAGATATTGACTTTAAGCTTAGAAGTACATTTTAAATGAGCCAGTGCACCTGCTGCTGGTTGAAATGTCATATGAAGCATATGAAGAGGCATTAGAAGCTACAAATAGCTTTTTGGAGGCAGTATTTGGAGCAAAGCACAAGTTGTCTACAATACAACTACTAGATAAAGAGAGACAAACAGGTGTGTATTGTTCATTTTAATTGGAACTTTTGTTTTGAAAGGCTATAGATTTTACAGACATCTGGTAAACCCCAAAAAGCAGCTTTAGTATTCACCTTTCATTCTTACAATATAAAGGTGAAACAATGTGTATTTGTCAGACACTAAGTTTCGGAGTGTGAAAGTGACAGTTTAAAAATGTTAAAATGTTTAAAATGTTTTTATTATTTTTTATTATTTTTTATCATTTATTATGACGTTTTAATAGTGATTAGTGATTTTAATAATAATAATGAAAAAATCCCCCCAGCAAAAGGTTTGGGAAACAAACCCTGATATAACTTTTGTTTTGAGCCTATTTACACATCAAAATCTTTGTCAGAAGAATAACTCTAGTTGTGCACTCCAATCACATTCACACAAGCACTTTTTTCAACAGCTAAGTGTTGTCTAAGGTTCACACTGTGGCGAACACATCAAGAGTCAGCATCTTGCCCAAGGAGCAGCCAGGCATCAAACTATCAACCCTACAATTAGTAGATTGCAGTGACATTGCCGTCAGCTAATGTACAACCTTTGTTGTACAGTCTCCTCCTCTACAGCTTATACTGAACATGCTTAGGATGGATTAAAGCAAGAGAACAATTTTCCCTTTGGGCTCAATAAAGTTTTCCTTCCTTATCCATCCATGCATAATCGTCAACTCTACCTTTCGATCCTGTGAAATACTGCAGCAATGACGCAATGTATGTAACATATGAGTAAACTCTTAAATTGTTATTTTTTAATTTAATGCAGGTCATTTCTTCACGCTACTATGATACAAAGACCTCTACAAAAACCATCAGTCATTAGCTTAATCCCTATAAGCACACACCCCTGAGACTCCCACCGAACCATTTTCTAAATCCTAATAAAAAAAACGTTGTCAAAGCCTCAATCAGGTCTTCTTTAATCCCCAGTAATGACTCATCAATGAGACATTAAATATTCCGTGATCTTATTATAGATCTCTGCTTGGAAAGAATATGACTGACACTCTCTGCCTCAGTCATCAGATCAAAGCACAAACAAGCCTCTTAGTTCCTCCCTTTGGTTCTCACATATCTCTCTCTCCCTCTCTCCTTGCCCCATGCCTCCCTCACACACTCTTCCCTTTCCTTCCTTTGCCTTTGGCTGGGAATCTGGCCAACAAATCTGGGCTTCCAAAGAGCAGATCCATACTTGCCTGGATACTCAAACACTGGCTTGTTTCATATATTGTCTAAGAGTCGTTAGCTTGGAGTTGTATCTCTGTCTATATCTTTTTGTGTTATTTGTCTACATTCAATATAAATCAAGATATCAGGGTATCATCATCTGTCGTTTGGTAAAAATGTCACGTTAACTAGTTTAAAGAGCGCAAGGTATTGGTTGTGTGGTGAGGCCGCTTCCACATACACCTTTTCATTTTCATAGGAGAAGACATTTAAATTCTGATGTGCTCCTGTTAACTGACATTCAGAAACATTATAAAGATGGCCCTGGGCTTCAATAAAGTTCCCATACATCTATTAACCAGTGAGTCATATTAAAAGCCTGATCTGAAAGAGGGTTTGACATGTGAACCAAAGCTGTACAAGGAAAGCCCTGTTTTGGCGATGTTGTCTGTGCATGGTGTGCGTGCCAAGCTGTCTATTTTGAAGTCAGGTCAGGACAGGCTAGCACTTCAGGCCTCTCTTAGTCACTGTGAGTCAGTAAATTGTCTTGACAACAGACGGATAGACACGGCTAACTGACGACCAGACAGAGCGACTGAAAAGCAAACAAACAGAAACATGTAAGTCACATGGCAGGAAAGAAGCGATAAGAGAATTTCAAATAAAGGAGCCAGGAAGCAGACCACAAACAAAGCCGAATGGGAAAGATTCACATTCAGCACACAAACCACTGGAAAGCAACCAAATGCCAAGGCAAAGATGAAGATGTTTAGGGAATGTCAAGGCTATTAAACCTGTGGTTTCTACTTTCCTCCTCGCCTCCAAACAAGCCGATCTGTCAAACCACCATGTCACTCCATTTTCCACAATCAGGAACCACCAAGTCATTGTTCTATGTAGGCCACCATCAGTGATGTCACACATCTCCTGCATTTTGCAAAGCAGCGTGGGCCTTGATAATTTACACATAATGACTGAAGAATCATTCCAGCTGTGCTTGTGCCTGTTGGGAAAAACAGGGGATTTTAGGAAACTGACTCATCGGATCTACAGGATGTTAGTGGCACACAAAGATGTTGAAGATCCGTCTAGTTTACTAGTAGCTTGTTTTATAGAACCTAAACATAGACTTAATTAGATTAAGATTTAAACCTTCCTGTGAAAGAGTGGTCAGCGGTGAGTCAAATACTACATTTAGACTTTAGCAAGGTACTTGAAATGAGGTAACCAAGTACAATGCAATGGATTTTGTTCTATAGCTTTAAATTAAACATTGCTCTAAGCGATTTCACTAAATTCAATAAAAATATGTTGAATGTTGACCACTAGCTGCAGCGTTTGCACATAAAGATGAGGTTTTACCAGTGTCCAGACCTTGATAATAAATTAAATTTTAAGAATTGATTCAGGCCTGGACAGTTGATCTCTGCCAAACTAGGAAATAAAGGAGCAACATTCCTCTGCTAATGGCCAAAAGCTCCAAATACTATTGACTTTGTCATGGGGGTAGCACTTGTTAGCAAGACAGGGCAAGGCTGACTGGTAACACAATGACCCTCTAAGTGTTGGCACAAGCTTAATGATGTGAAAAAATCATTAGCCCCCTAACTGCTTACTGGGGCAGTGGGCAGATTATGTGTAGTTAGAGAATTTATGTTCTGCTAAAGAAAAAAAAAATCCAGGCATTCGTGATGAGTAAGAGCTGCAGAAAATTACTGCTACCTATAGCTGTAATGGAAATTACATCCATGAGAATTTAAAACTAATCTGCAACTCTGATGCTAAAAACTAAGTCTGGAATATATATGTATATATTTTTTAAATGGGAAACATATGCATATGACACCAAAAGCAAGGTATGGTTGAGAAAGTAGAACCGGAGATATATGAACATCACAGAAGTGTGTTGAAAGAAGAATTTAAGGCACCTTAACAAAGCCACAGAGCATGTATGGTGTTAAGATTTCCACATGCTGCCTATTAGGCCTCTAGAATTCAAAATTCTGGCATATGGCCCATATGGGAGCAGCTTCATTGTACTGCTCTGACAGGTAAATGTAGAAGATGTATAAAGGAATGTTTCTATCTGTCACTCCCCTGTCTAATCCCCATTTCAGTCCAGGCCTGAAAGAGAGCTTTTCATGGTTTCATCTATGAAACAAGAAAACCTAAATGCTTGTCAAAGCTGCACTCGTGAACTTGGGAGTGCAGCAGTTCTGTGCTTGTTGCATTCCTCTGCCTGCCTGCCTCTGTCATTCGGTTCTTTTTTGACTCCCTTGCTCTGTCATACACTCTTTTATTGTCTTCCTCCATGAACCTCTGTGCCTGTTGACGTCATGTTTTCAGATGTGCTTCTGTTGTTTACCTTGATTTCTTGGTTTTCTTTCCAACTATACCTAAAGGTCTGTCATGCTTGTGCTTTAGGGTATGGCAAAGTTGCTCCTTTATCAGTTTTAAAGACATCAGATTTTCCCAAAGATTGCTTTTAAAGTGTTGGATTTTTTTTATTTATTTTTTGGTCTTTCTTAAAAATGTTACTACTCGGTTAAGTGACGATTTTACTACTATCATTACACAGATGCTTGTTTCTTGTTTCTTAGCATTAGCTGTGTGATAGACTGATGACCCATCCAGGGTGGGAGAGGCT
Source organism: Neolamprologus multifasciatus (assembly GCF_963576455.1). NCBI lineage: Eukaryota > Metazoa > Chordata > Actinopteri > Cichliformes > Cichlidae > Neolamprologus > Neolamprologus multifasciatus. The sequence goes on along the minus strand of NC_140456.1, from coordinate 20,486,929 downwards.
TCTGCCTTCAAACAACCTTATGTTGGGTATGCAATTCAAATAATCAGTTGGTGCCTTGTAATACATGGGCATGTATAGTTTTAGCAGAAACTAGGAAATAAATTCCTGGGAAAAAAAACAATATAGCAGAAGAAATGTAAGAAGAAGAGGTTGAAGTCTGTGCTGTCCAAAACACTTGTAGTACTGTAAGTCTTCATGGGAAAATTGCAAGTAGCACACATATTAGCTAACATATATGTTTTAAGGGAGAAACAGAGAGGAATCTTATTACATTTTACCAACAGATCAAATTGTTGCTTTCTTTCAAAATGTCATAGAGTTTTCATTTTCCTTCAGCTGCTCCAATGCATCGCAGTGAGTGGGACAAAGCTTGTCCACTGTCCTCCTTCACTGGAAACAGTCATTAAAAAGGAGCTGGATTGTGCTGAAAGGGTAGATGGTTATCCTCCCGGAGTGAGATGAAGGCAGAGGAGGAGGGTGGGAGAGAGATTTGGGAAGAAGGCCACAGGGAGACAGACAGGCCACAGGCTTTTGCTGAAAGGGTGGATGGTTTAGCCATCCAACCAGAGAGGGAGGAGGAGAAAAGGCTGAGATAGAAAAAAAAAATTACAAAAAGGGAAATGCTGGCAGGAAGAAAGGAGAGAATGAGGAAAGAAAAGAAATTAAAATCCTTCTGTTATATAGCTCATGATTTTCTGACATGATGCATCAGAAGTCTTGACACCAGTGAAAGCAGACATGGGTTAGCATGTATTTGGCAGCATCACTGTTAAACTTCTGTGCGCGTATAGCTATTAATACTCTGGGACCCATTTTCTCTTTCAATATTGTTCTATACGCATAATAATTGGTTTCTATCAGCAAAATATTATACAGTTTTGTTAAATAATAAGAAGACTGTGACTAAAACTACATTTTACTTTCATTTTTTAATCTAATGGAATTGTTCAACATTATAAACCGCATATATTGACTTTCTTATCAGGATGGCCCTGCAGCTTATTGCAACTTCATGAAATCACACACACACACAACTTATTAAATGCACAAAAATGCTTTATATACATCAAGCAAGACTAAAACCTTAAATGCTGCTGTTAGAAAATGTAATTCATTTTATATTGATAAACTGATTAACATTTCAGAGTAGGCTGAGAAAGAAGGACTGTTTAAGGAGGTAATATAATAAGCTATACTTTACTCCAAATTATCCCCCACCATATTATTAACAGGGAATGTAATTCCTATTTCGGATTAGAGTGCCACCACCTGTCCCTCCCATCCAGCTGTGAGAAGGTGAATGCTCTTAAGTCCACAGGACATAAATGTGTTGAGTGAAGTCAGATCTTGCCTGACATCTGTAGCCTTTTCCTGCATCACAACTTCTAACAAAGCCCGTCGTTGTGTGGCCCAGCTTGTGCCCTCCGCCCACGCCCATCTAACAACCCAGATCCCACTGAACTGGCATCAGTCAATGGACAAAAAACTGTTTTAATTAACTTCAGATCTGTCAGCTACCGCTGAGCTACGCCAAAGTAGGCATGTAAGTTCATGCCCCATTTGATCTTTATGGGGATTTTTTCCCCTTAAATTAGAAGAGAGAAAGGTACACACATAATCCAGCAACTGAAAAAAAAATCCTTACAGAAATTTGCAGCCATACATAAAACATAGGACTCCACTTTGATCTGATGCATGTGCACTTTTGTGCATTTATACAGCAGGTGTTATGTGCGTCCGTGTAAGCCTTTGATGTAGATGTCCTGATTTTCATAACAATATATAATTTGTACAAAATAAACAGTACAATTGTAAGAGCTCATTACCCGGAAATAAAAAACCCCACTGCAATAGTTGTTAAAAAAGTCCTGAATCTGTGTGTCGCTAACGTTTAATTAGCAGTTATACAAAATCTTCTACTAGGAGGGCGAAGTAACTGGTGGCAATAGGGGAACTGCAGCTTGATTTCTAGTTAGCAGTTATCTAACAGCTGGCTGCAGAGTGCTGTCACAATGGAAGGCTGGTTTCTTTTCACCTATAGTGCAAAAAAGGAAAAGCAGAAGAGAGGGGAGAGAGAGCGGGTGTTTCCATTGCAGCAAAGCAGCATCGCTTCAGAGAGTAAAGACAGTGAACATCAAAGCTGGCCCTGGGCTAGAAAGAGGGAAGACAGAAGAGGAGGGAAGTTAGAACTCACAGACAGCGGTCCCTACTGAGAATCTTGGGTAAGGAAGAAAAAAAAAGGACACGGACTGGTTGAAAAAGAGGGAAAGAAAATAGAAAGTTAAAACTAAAGAGAAGGTCTTTTTACTTCAGAAAATGGAACACGAACTTGACAGAACATTATTAAGGTGGCTGTCTACAGGGGTAGTCACCACTTGACTGCCAGGGCAGATGTCTATATCGCCTAATACTGCTGGACTGCTCAACAAATGCCTTTACAAGGGCTACACAAGGCTTTAACTACAAGGACAGACCTGCTCATAAAAGCACATATCTGCTCCACAATGTTCCACACAGACACATGCAGTTCAAGAGTACAAACACACCACAGAAATGCATAGAGGTTCACCGGAAATCCAAAATCACAAAAGGCTCTGTTTGCTAAACAAGCATGAAGCGCTATCTTGCAGACAAAAAAAGACAGCCACGCCTTGAAAGGATCGCTACAAGGACAAACAGAGACACATGCACAAGCTCAAATCGCTTCCATCCACTTCCTCTTTCCCGACCTAAAGCGTTTCATTAACTGTGCTGCAGAGTGAAATGATAATTTCTCTTTGGACAGACTTTGCAGCAGTTAAGGGGGCAGTTAGCCATCTGAACCTGCTGCTGTGAATGTGTTTCACTGGGTGGCAGATGGGTTCAGATGGCAAGAATTCACGGGGATGCTGAGAGGCCAGGAGTGTGTTTCCCAAGGAGCTTAATTGAAAGAGATTGCAATCTAATCTGTGAGTAAACAGTCAGAGAAGAGCAGAAGCTTTCTTCCATCCATCATTTGCTACATCAGCAAATTTGAACAGGAAATCTTGACAAGGATCCGTTCTCACTAAAAACCTCCCAAATTTAGACACCAAGTTATAAAGCCTAATACTGGAATGACTTGTGATTGGTGATGACTGAATGGTGTTATAATTATCCAAATGTTTTTCCTGTTAATAACATGATAGGAAAGGCTATTAAGAATTACAGGTGCCACAGCTTAGACTGATTAAAATATTGATTTGATGATCATAGAGAAGCAGCAGCATGTTTATCATCACTGAAGGACAACTTTCAACAGAGTATGCACAAAAATATAATTTAGTCCTTTAGGTTAATATGAAATATAGCATTTTTAAACAAAATCAGTTTAGTTTGAATGTAGATTAATGCTCTATACAAACATAGATTTTGGCCCCATTTATTTAAAATTAGTAATAACCAATTCCAAATTACATGAATTGAAGAGATGCAAACTTTAAGAGAAAAAGGCTGATGATTTTACTTTCTAAAAAGTTATTGTGGGTATTATTTTGTAATATACACAGATTTTTGTTCTTCTTAGTTGTTTTCCAGATAATACCCTGTTGTGTTTTACGTAAGAGCACATATTATGTGCTCTTTTAACTGTCACGCTGTCAAAGAGCACATGCAATGAGAGACTTTGTGCATGTAAATGGGAAATTATCATCACACATGAAACGGAGTTCCACAGGGTTCTGTGCTGGGACCAATACTTTTTACATTATGTGCATTTCCCTGAAGTAATATTATTATAAAACACTGCATACATTTTTATTTCTATATAAATGATACCCGGTTACATTTATCTATGAAGCCAGATAACAAATTCAGTAAACTACAGGCATGTCTGAAAAATCTGGGTGACCTGTAATTTCTTACTTCTAAATTCAGACAAAGGCAAGGTTACTGCATTTGGCCCTGAAAATGTTAAAAACATGGTGTCTAACCAGATTACCTTGGCCTACAGTAGCACTTTGAGGACTTTTGGAGTTATCATTGATCAGGATATTTCCTTCAACATGCATTTTACACAAATAAGTAGGACTGAATAGCATTTTGTCTCAGAGTGATGGTGAAAAATTCGTTCATGCATTCCCTGCTTCTAGGATAGACTACTGTAATTCATTTTTATCAGACTGTTTCCTAAAAAGCCTTTAGTTAATCAAAAAACAGTGCAGCCAGTACTGACAGGGACTAGAACGAGAGATCGTATTTCTCCTTATGTCTCCAATATTAGCTTCTCTTAATTGGCTTCCTATGTAAATCCAGAATTCCTTCTCTTCACATATAGTCTTTATAATCATACTCTGTCATATCTTAAAGACCTCCCAGTAGCATATTAATGTAAAAGAGCACGTTGCTCTCAGACTCCAGGCTTAAATTTGGCTCCTAGAGTGTCTTAAAGTAGAATTGGAGGCAGAGCCTTCAGCTCTCAGTCTCCTGTCCTTTGGAACCAGCTCCCAGTTTGGATTCAGGAGACAGAAACCCTCTCTGCTTTTAAGATCAGAGTTAAAACTTCCATTTTTTGATAAAGATTATAGTTAAGGCTGGATCAGGTGACCCTGAAGTATCCCTCATTTATACTGCTATAGTCTAAAGCTGCTAATTAGCAGTATGATAACCACTCATTTAATGTCAGCAGAGTGTTTTGTATTATTATTCATCAGCCATGGAGTGATTAAATTATACAGTGTGGTTCCTGAATTTACAGAAAGGAAAACTGAAGGCAAAGGGCAAATTGTATGCGTCAAGGTAGTGTGTGTGAGTTTACTGCCTGCCCAGCTAGCTGAGGTGAAACACAGACATTGGCAAATAATTTAAGTTTCTATCAGCTCAGTGTCACACTCCAGTTTCTCATAGTCTGAGCCGCCTCAGTAACCCGAGGCTACACATCACTGCCTCAGAGAGTAACACAGAGGAGTTAGGCAGTGCTCCACCCACAGTTATTTAGTTATTTTGTATCCTTTGATTTTTCTGTTTTTGTTTTTTAATTTATTCATTCTATTTTTTTTCATTCATTTAGACATCATTCAAAGTGAGCAGGGCCAGGGAATAAGAAAGATAGCAGACCACATTTATAAAAAATTCAAAAAAGAGTGACTTCTGGATAAGTGTGACAGCTGTGCTTAATCGTGGCAAGCTAACCAAGAGAGATATGAAGAGAGCAAAGAGTAAAAGAAGGCGAGGAAAGCTCACAAGAGGAAGTGAGAGCCCGAGGGGTGAAAAAAAGGTAAGTTTAATTTCTAAAGTCATATCGGGAAAAAACACTAGGGGCCTAAAAATGAATGGAAGCTTTAAGAAGAAAGGGTCTTCTTACAGTAATAGAGTTGATTCCAGTAAAAGCACAACTCTCTTGAGAAAGCATCCCAATATGAAACATCAGAACTTCTCTTTGTGTTTCTCTTATTGCAAAGAAAAGTAAAAAAAAACAGGAACATTGCTTTTTCTTTTGTTACGTTTTTCCCCAGCCTAATGTACTTTCTACAAGGAGTTCATTTTAAACGGGAAAGTAATCTAAAATTGTGTTATTAAATATATATTACTATAATACCTAGTAATTATAGATATATAGAAGTTCGTTTTGAAGAACAAAATAATTCAGTCTGTAGAAGGAGAATATATGATGACCAAAATCTGCCTGGGAAATGACCTACACAAGTCCCACTTACCTCGGTTCAGCCCTTTCAGTCCTCCAGGCCCTGGCCATTCATCAGCAGACATCACATGACAAACCAAAACCATTCATCCTGAGCCACAGCCTCTTCTGCCCAAAAGGATTTGTGATTCAATTTGACTGAGTGATGCCCTGGGCCTCAGGGCTGGGACTGAGTCTGCTAGGGTTTGCTGGGAAAGTAGGGTGCATGGTATAGGGACACGCAAAGGACAGACTGTATGACAGAGCGCTGCCACTACTGCTGCATCACAGCTACATGTGCTGTTCATAACATTGTTTTTAGAGGACACACAAAGCTGACAAATACAAAGACAAACACACATATATAAGATGAAAAAATGATGCAGCATGCAACTTTTCTTTGTAACAAGACAGATAACAAGATCAAGTGGCTATAAAAGACGTGATTCTTAGCTAAAATTCAAAAAAGGCACACATAAAGAATGACATAATGAAACTGAACGTGTGTGAAAAAGTAATGACTTATAAGCCCTTTGAATCATCTCACAGCTTCTCTTTTTATCTCAGTAGGACGGTAGCAGGAGCATGAAAGATTTAAAGAGAAGGCTTTTAGTTTAAACCAGATCCTGGACTAAATACGCATACTCAAGCACAAAATGAAGAGCAGAGATGCTAGACTATCTCTGACAAAGCTTTCTGTTACAATCACCAATAAAGTCACTGGATACAAACGGTGCAAGACAGTTGAGCTTCCCTTAAGGTGTCAAATACGACACTGATGAGTCAGGGATTTCAGCTGAAATACACTGCTGCAAGATATCGAACTCACTGTATCACGTTCTGCATATTTTCAGTCAGCTGAGAGCTTCAGACAGGCTGCAGAGGAGAACAGCGTAAGATGAAAGACTGTGTCTATCCTTGCCTCCTACTGCCATGCCTTTATTACATTCCAGTCAGCTTAAAAACTGGCTGTGTTCCTGTTTCTTTCAACACAACCTTTCCAAATTTCAGGTGGTCCAGAATGCTACCGTAAGGTAAGAGAACATACCATATACAACTGTCTTTAATACATTCTTTAACATGTTTTTTTACTTTGACTTTTTTTGACTTTTTATCTTTGTACTCATGCTCCATCATCCATCATTTAGAAATATGCCCGATTTAGCTTGAATTATACTGATGGTACAGTTATTTTAGATGTAAAGCATTTTCTTTCTGCCATGTCAATAAAGCTATTTTTAAACTTTCTATTGCCACAAATTAGAAAAATGTGTTGTCTAATATGAGTGCTTATTAAAAAAAAGAACAAAGTAATGCAAGACGAGTAGTTTTTGATAGGACAACTTGAAATACACTCGGATTTACATTTTATATGTTATAATAAGTGATTCAGGCATGCACTAAGGGTTGACAGAGTTCACTGGGAAGATGTAAAATATTTATGCAAGAATACTCTGCAGGGTGGGAAGAAGAGATGAAGACTGCAAAGGACAAGAAATAAGACAAATGAAACACTAATAAGTGAGTCCAACTATAATGTTTGGTGTTACAGCTGAAGAGAAGCTGGGGAAAGCTAAATAAGTCATTGGCATTGGCAAGTTCATTTGTTTTCTGCTTGCCCTCCTCAATAAACAAGCAGAGAATAGTAAAAAGGGGGTGTTGACAGGGTACAGTAGAGGAAGCCCTTTTTCAGCATTTTGTTCAGTCATGTGCTGCCAAGTTGTATAGAGCCAAGCAGCTATAACATATTCCTTACACGTGTTCCAAACTGGCTTTCCCCTACTCTTTTATTTTTAGGCAGACAGATATACAGGAGCACTACTAGCAATTAAGTGGTTCATATGGCATGTCTATTTGGAGGTTACGATGCTCATAAACAGGCAAAGAAAAGGGAGACACACTGAGAAACTGACGAGAGTTAGTAAAATTGGCTGGTAAAGGGAGTGGACAGACGGGAAAGGGAAAAAAGAACATGTTAAGGAAGAAGTGAATAGTGAGTCAGAAAAGTGGTGGTGGTGATATGTGTGTGTGTGTGTGGGGGGGGGGGGGGAGCCATAGAGGTAAAGCTTTGGGTAATAAAAACTAATCTTATACTAGCAACCAGGATGACAATTGACAGTAATTGCATATTTTCCCCCTGTAATTATGAGCTTTTTTTATGCGACCCTCTTCTCACAAGGTCTTAGTAATCCTCCGGTCATTTCCTGCTCCTCCATCCTCAGACAGTCACTCTACCTCCAAAATTAAATCGCAAGGGCTGGTCAAGCCAAATAAGCAAACCACCATGAACTACTCAGGCCTTTCTTGGTCACAAATAATGCTTGACAAATGATGTCACATGAAATCAGATCTCACTATTTAAATAGAGAAGAATGTGCTTAGAAAGCACTAAATCTAACAGAAGATGAGAGTTGGAGTGGACTCGGATTTTTTTTGTTTTAAATGGAAGAAACTGCTTTACCAGAAACTGGAAGACAGAGATCTTAAAAAGACTAAAGTACACATTTAGAAGAACGTATTTGAGTATCCTGTTTGCTGCAAGAACTAATGCCATGAAAGGCCAGTGATCTTTGCAGTTTATTGCAATTAGAAAGTTGAGGTCCCAAAAATGTACCAGATGGAGAAGCAGACATGCTGTGGGATCATGGAGTTTTTGAAAGTCTGTTAAAACTGCTAAACTGAAAGTTTCCACTGTAAACACGTTCAAACTAAGAGCAAAGGAAGATGGTGCATGTAGGAAAATAGATTTACAGGAAGAATCAAAATGGCATTAATACTTTTTTTTATAAAGAAGTCATTAATCAGCCATAGCCAGATCTTTAATTCATTTTAAAAAATCATCGCATGACCTTTATTCATTAGGAGCACACTTTGTCAGAGCCGTGCTGAAAATCTAGCCTATGCATTTGTTACTTCCAAGTTGGACTACTGTGGTACCTTATTATCAGGATGTTCCAATAGCCTTATAAAAGCCCTCCATCTGATCTAAAACACGACTGCAGGAGTACTGACAGAAATTAGAAAAAGAGATCATTTTTCTCCCATATTAACTTCTGCTCAGTGGCTCCCAGTAACAGTCTGAAAAGGTTTTAAAATTCTCCTCCTTACATACAAAGCCCTTAATGGCCAAGCTCCATCATATAAAAAGACCTCTTAGTACCATATTATCCCAACAGAGCACTTTGCTCTCTGAATTCAGGCTTACTTGTGGTTGTTAGAGTTTCCAAAAGTAGAATGTTAAGCAGAGCCTTTTAGTTTTCAGGCTCTCCCCTTCTGTAGTACCAGCTCCCAGTCTCTGCCGGGCAGACAGATGCCCTCGGCACTTTCCACTTTTATTTTAAAAAAAGGAGGAACCTATATTGTACCATATATTTATCTATTGCTTAAGAAATAAAAGGAAATAAATAAAAAATTACACACGCTTTAAAAAAAAATCTGATTATGTGCAAGTAAAACCACATGACTGTATTTTACACTGCAGGTGTGCCTTTTAGTTAAGGTGCAGGAAGAGCACTGGGCCACAGTAGTGTGGGGAGCAGCACCTTATGGTGTGATTGGCACTCCTCCTGCGACTTTGCTAATCAGCTTCTCCCTTTTATGCAGTCGCGTGCTGGGGCCGGATGGCACACACAGTGAGACTTCATGGCTGACGCTGTGCTGTGCACTGAGCTAAGAAGACAAATTTCCTTGAGTTGTTTAAAGTTCAGTATGCAGGGCAAGCACACAGTTTCTTTTTGCTTTTTTTTTTACATTTGTGTGTGTGTGTCTGCACAGTGGCGAAAATAACCTTTATCTGTGTCTCAGAGCCCATGGTAGTGGCAGTCCCTCCTACAACATTATTGACAAAAATTTGAAATAACTCGTGAAAAATCTATACATCCTTCCAACCTGAAATCTTCCCAGCATGCCTCTTATGTGTGACAGTTCCTATATCACTGACCTTTTGATAAATGCTACACTTCTATATATTTGACTACCAAGACCTCAAAATGAGACACTCTACTTTTCTGCTCTTTATGTATTTATATGCCATTATCCGGTCGTTAAGTCTGATGTCACTAGCCGTGTCTGGGCCTAAACTCCGCTGCAGGTCCATATATCAATCGATCACTATGGCATTACTGAGAGTTGAAAAACTGTCTAAAGTCTTTCATCTTTAATAAAATGATCAGCGTTCTGCTCTACCAGGTGTAACAATTGAGTTTACCATCCAGGCATCCATGAAAACAGAATGTATGACATTTAACGGAGTTAGAAGTTAGCAGGAAGTTAGTTCGCTAGCTTCAATCTAAATACAATATAGCATGTCCTGACTGCGGGGTTTTGGAAACAAATTAAAACGTACAGCTCTGTTATCACTTCCAACATAAATGAAGACAGAAAACTAAACAGCAGTGACGTTTGTAGGGTTACTGAAGTTTGGCTAGCTGGTATATAATGATGTGCTACGTGACCGCTAGCGACACAGCTATGTTAGTGTAATATAAACAAGCTAACTGTTTTTCCACTCGATAAAAGTTAACGTGAGTGTTCTCGGTGGTCAGGAACAAATGTAATCGCATGGCAGGATGCTGTAAAAGGACCAAACTTCAGCCAGGAGAACAACTGAGGTAATCCATCCACAATACGAGGTTAGTCATTCATATACTGCTGCATGGGCTGGGCTGTAGTTACATCCTAAGGTTTTAAAAACTGAGCTTAAATAAATGATTAGCGGTAATAAAAGCCGAGGGAGGTCAACAGTGATCACTGACTGTTTTAGGAGCTTTTTGAGATTAAATAGAAGAAAATACAAAACATTAAACATGTTAACAACACAAAAGCCATATTAAACGCAGACTACTTTAGGCCCGGAAGTAGGATTCGTCACGTCATCACTTAACGACCAGATTGCATGTGATATGTCTTATTGTCTCTCCCTCATAGTTTCATAACTCCTATCTAGTCATTTTTCTTATGTGTCCATCTGCCTTTGCCAGCTAAGCTGCATGTTAATAATCTGTTATTACTGGGCCAACCCACTGTCCACCTTTTACTGTTTGTTGCTTCTAAATACACGTCTCTTCTCTCTCTCCACTCGCCTCTCATCAACCAGTCGAAGCACAGGCCAGGTTCTCTTTGAGATGTTAAAAAGGTATTTTTTTTCACAACTGGTTTAATTGTTGGGTTTCTCTCTAAAATATTGTTAAATCTTCACCTCAATATACAAAGATTCAAATGAAATGTTTAAGAAAATACATGTTGTACTTCTTCTCATATTGTTTATGTATCTCTCTACTAAAGCTTGGAGGACAGACAACTCAAACGCAGCTCTTGACTTTCTATAGAGCCAACCATATAGCCATATGGAGCCATGAAAATCACAAACGAGCAACAGAAGCAAACCAGCTTTGTTTTTGCAGCGCATCTGCGAACATGCAGTAAATTTGCAATGAAAAATAAATGAATTCACAACTTCCTCTGCAGGAGCAGATATGGAAAGAATGAGAGCAATATAAGCTCAAAGCCAGAAAAGACTTTGGGAAAGAGGAAGTATGCAGTGGGAGGAAATAATTAGAGTAATAGAAAATAGTGTGAAACAGTTTATCTCGCTGAGAGAAAATCTTCAGGAAATTATGAATGCCAAAAAAAAAGCAGTAATAGCTATTGTGTGCAGGCACTTGTCTATAGCAGCTAAAAAAATCCTTCAAATGACCAATTAAATTTTTTTTTTTAAAAAGGTCAGAGCTGGAGATTTGATAGAGCAGAAGAGAATGCGGCAACGTGTCTGCATCCAAAGTACGGAAACACGCTCCGTGGAAGGGATTACAGAGAGTGATGTTTACACCTCGGGGGAGAGGATGAGAAAACGAAGACAAAGAGGATATTCATGACTCGAGAAACACCTGGGAAGCCTGCATCTCTCACACAGTGATTCAGAAACATGTGTACTTGCTGAAGGTTTAATAACTTGCAGTCATGTTTCTGCCAATTTTTATTCCAAAGATGTCGCCTATGTTTTCCTCAGTGCGCTAATAAAAAGGGGGTGTGCAGTTGTGGGATATGCTGCTATACCTGTGTGTGCACTATTAATTCAGTTTCTACTGTGCATGCCAGATGTCATTGGACAGATTATAGGTATTCACTTCTTTCTTTTTTTTTTCTTTTTTTTTTTACCAACTTTTTATTTTCTTTTTTTATTCACTGGCACAATCTCTCTTAAATGCCCATTTCAGCTTTTTTTTTAATATGTTTGTAGATATAAGCCTGACAGCTGTTTCCATGGATTCTTTTAATTATACTGCGTATACAGAACTGGATCTGAAGTGAAGGAAGCGCTTAGGAGTGTGCCGAAGCTTCACAAGAAGCATTAGTGAGAAAATGTAGCTGCCACACACAAATCATTTCAAACAGTGGAATACAAAGCATTTCCTAGTCATATGGCTCAACACTTAGCTGACATGTGCATTCTTTCTCTGCTTTAAAACTAACATCTTGGGGAGTGGGATGGTCTGTAAGAAAAAACAATAATTTGATCATCATCTTGGGCTGTTGTAATCTCTAATCGGCATTTTTTCATAGGTTTCATTGATTATTTATTTCAGGGATTCATGCACAGCCTGTGAGATTTATAAACTCAGGCAACAGGAAAACAAATCAATCAATAAAATATAAAATAAAATACAAGCTGAAGATTTTTCTTTCTGTAGAAATCACTATTTTTGAAGAAATCTGCTTCAAATACCCAATAAACAGATAAATGTATCATCAAGGCAAATAAATTGGTAATCACAATCAAACAGTCAAATGAATACTCCAACTCCATACATGCGTTTGCATCTACTAAATTTGTTGCTGTAATGCTGTATAGGCATAGGATTTCCCCTCTGAGGAGCGTCTTAGCTGAAGTACAAAGATCTCCCAGCATATCCTGTGGTTCACACCTGCAGACGGAATATATGTGTGTTTTCTAGGGTGTGTCACATTGCAAAAACAAGAAAGAAAATCATACTGCACGGCCTCAATTGAAACGGCATTAGCCATTGGTTTGTGTTTGAAGCAGCTGGAGTAACAGAAAGAACGCTCTCATACAGCCGTAGCAAGATCCTTGACACTTCAAATTCTCGCCTAAACTAAAGAAAGCACCGCTGGAGGGGACATGAGTCGCAGCAGCATGGCAATGGCAAACATGCACATTAACGTAACTGAAGAAAAAGCTAAATACAAATGTCTGCAGTCATGCACAAACACAGTTTTGCACATGAGGACAGAAAATGAAAAGAAAGCAGTTTTTAAACTCTAGGAGCCGTGCACGGTGCACACATTCACGGCACACCCACAAAAGAAGATTCACTTCTAGGCTCGTGGAGACACCGGGTACACATGTGCACACACATCTGCACCCAACCTTCCCCTTTCCCTGCTCCACTATCCCCCACTCGCTTCCACACACATAGAAACATACACACAACTAGAGACACTGAAGGAGCTTGCTGTGATGAGGGAATAATTCTCCTTTTGACACAACCAATTCCTCTGAAGACAAAAGACGAATCATACACTGACACACTGCAGCCCTCTGAGGGAAGCAACACACAAGCCCCTGATTCCACACACACACACACACACACACACACACACACACATGCCTGATGCAAAGACACCGCCATCCCCTGTTATCTGTGCTGTCATCTGTGTGTCTGCTGTTTCTGTGTGTGCTTTCATATAGAGGGCTCTACATGTGAAGTCCTTCTCTCGCATTTGATAAGTGACAGTGAACATAAGACAAGGGGAGCCCAAGATGAGAGAAGAGGAAGTGGTGGCTGTCAATGAAACTCACGTAGGTCAGAGAGGAAGCAGATGATGCTTGTCAAGGTAGTACATCACATTCTAAAACCCAGCCGCCAGTCTCTCAGAGCACCTCAATTTCTTACCTTTTACAAGGTGTGGGAAATAGTTGTAATTTTCTGACATTAGTCATAGGAAGTGAAAGCAAAAATAACAGCAGGTTGGTTAGTCTGCCAAAAAAAATGAGTCAAATTAAGTAGTTGATGCTTTCCTCCGGCACATTTGCATGTTTCTAACAGGCTTTTCGAGAATAAACAGTGATTACACAAGGACTTTTTTAAAAGAGGTTGTTTTCCTTTAACTGTTTTCCTTGTCATAATTTATCATTTTTTTTGTGTGTTATATTTATTTATTTTGTTTTCTTACAGTTGGTTAAGAGGGCAGGGCAGGACAAGAAAAACCAAGCAGACCAACCAGGGCAGGCCAAGTCAGTCAGCAGTCCATCTCTCTCCCTCTGTCTCTCTGTGTGTGAACTTCAAACATGATGTGGTCTGTTTCATGCTCCCTGCAGCCCATTATGGCTTAATGCTTCAAGAGGCTTCTTACTGACTTCAGCATTTAACAACTTTGGTGTTTTCATTTGGTACACTAGCACACACACACACACACACACACACACACACAGAGAAATGCACGCTCACAAACACTCTAGTGCTACACACAAACAAGCACAGACAGGAGCCCAGATGCAGGAATTGACAGACTTTAAACTGCAGCAGAGTTATGAGCCTGCACGCTGTGATACTGAAACAACTGTTGCTTTTGCTTTAATCTGTTTGAAGAGGAAGACCAACAGAAGCATGGGGCTTTATGCTGACATCAACCTTCAAATAAGCTTCAGCTCTCTTATCTTCGAGTCAGTTAATGAGTTCCATTCATATGTAATTCTGTGTGATCAATTAGTTATCCAGCATAAGGAGAATAAGAAAACCACATCAGTGGGAATAAGGGATAGAGATAGGGCTAACACTTATCTCAACACACACAGTATTTTCTATTTATGTTTAAGTTTGCTGAGTCCCTTTATCTACAAAGAGTCCTTTATAGAAAAGGGACTACACGTGTGATCGTTTATCCATCTGGCTTACATGCTTGCATAACTTGTGCATTGCAGACTTGCAATGTTGGATGTGTTAGTGTTAAAGTGTAATGAAATTCAACCTAGTGAGGTAGTTTAAGAAAAAAACTATATTTTTTTCTTTTTCTTTTTCTACTACGTAAGGGTACTTCAGGCAAAAATGAGCCAAATACTACTACTTAATAACTTAAGATATTAGGTTGTCATATTAGTAGAATTTCAAACTCAATACAGATACCCAGAACAATATAAGCTATTTAATACCACTGTCAGAACCAAGGGGAAAAAAATGACCAGTGTGATAGCGTTAAACTGCCATCAACAGACAGACAGAACAGACATTTGGAGCACCAACATTAACATTGCCATTTTATTATTAGCCCTAGCTGCTAGCCACTACCTTAATGATAATAGATGGCTAATGTGGCTATGGGGTAACTGCTAACAGTTAAAGAGCTAACAGTTAAAGCCGTGTGCCAGCTCAGTTAACATTTATGGGAACTATTCAATACTTCAGTGTTGTTAAAACTGGAGCTTTACTGACTTTAATCTAGAATTCCCACATAAAGTGTTGTTCAGTGTTGTGAACATCAACTACTTCAGCTGGTAGCGAAGAGACAGGCCTGCCTGCGTGCATTTGTGAAGTGTGCAAACTGGAAATGCTAAAGACTGCACTGCTGGTATTGGCACTTTTGCAAATGACTAATGTAATCTGACTGCCTTTTTTTTTTAGAATCCATCAGTGTCTGAGTACCGATTTTTTTATTTGTTTTGACAATCCTGCTTGGACATGGACGTGACAAGAATACGTCCACCTGCAGTCACATTTATGCAACACGTGTATTTAAGCTGAGATGTTGCATTTAAAGCATTATTTCCACAAATATTAACCATACATCTAATCACAGTGCAAGTATTTTGATGGCTATATGTATAGAGACTGAGAACAGAGTCCCTATGACTGCTTTTACCGAGTGTGGTTTCATTATATACTTCACAGCAAAGGAAACTAACAAAGGGGGGGGGGGGGGGGGGAAGTAAATGTAAAATGTAAAACTAATATTTCAATAGTGCAAAGTGCTTAACCAAGCTTGTCTTCATTTCCTGCAAACGCACTTTCATTATAGTATAGCTCTTTGCTGTTACAATAACATAATGCATCCACTTGAGAGTAAGCTAATAAGAACACAGTGGGACAATGATGTCCAAATAATCTGTAAAACTGTGGAATTATTTTTTGTATTATCCTTACTGGCATGAGAGTACATTGCTGAGGGTGCATAAATGATACGACACCACAAGCGTCTTACTGCAACTTTCCAAATATAATCTATATTTTAATAAAATACCCATTTACTTTGGGAGGCTTTTTAGCCTTTATTATGATAGGACAATTGAAAGCCCTATCATAAAAACCCCAGAGCAGATTTGAACATGGGCCTCTGCAATAACCATACAAAAGATAGTGCTGCTCAAGATAGTGAGCATTACTATTTGTTTGCTGTTGTGGAGTTGATTTTGCAGCCTTTCTGTGGCTTGCCAGCTTTTTTTTTTTTTTTTTTTTTTTTTACTGGCAATGGACTTCTTCTACATTTAACCTCTGGCTGAAAAGAGGAGTAAGGGGAAGCAAACACTCTTAGCAGCCAGTATTTTAGCCTTAGTCAAAGAGATGAGAGGAGTGACCAGCTTTTAACTTCAGTGCTACTTTTTTCCCCTAAATTCTGAGTGAAGCTGTCGAGTTCAAAACATTCTCATACTTCTCATGGTGGGCTGCCATACAGACCAGTCCATATTTCCAGCCACAAGCCAGTCTTTAGTCAAGAAGAGTTCCTAGCAGCCTTGGTAAATAGCAGTCCTACTGTATCATTAGCCAAACACTGGTTATAATGACACTCCAGAGCACTGTGCAACTCACAGTCAGTGTGTAGCAACCAGCAACCAACAACACAAATACAGCATGGGAAAATCAATGGCATACCAAAATGTTACCAGCCTTCCTGCAGATGTCTCATACAGCTTGTCTCTTTGTATAGGCTTATGTGACATTGAGGATCTAACGCTCGGTGGCTGCCAACTGCTTTCAAAGAGTGCCTGGCGCCTCTCTCTTTAAGAGCCGATGAGAGAGAAACACAGAGAGATGAAGAATGTCATCCCCTGAAAGACAACAGGATAAGTCATCAAGACTGTCAAGATGGGGTGGGACAGGGAGGGGGCAGCGCAGCGAGGAGACATAAAAATCAATCATCCATTTTTTTGGTAAACATGGATGAAAAAAAAAGCTGTTTCCAAAACTGATTACACTCTACAGAGCTGAAATAGCATCATCATGCTCATTTAAAAGCATCAATCAGCTCACTTTAGCCCCTGTGAACTTGTTTAAGGAGCTCAAATTATAGTTCCCCCATGGTCATTATGTCAACACAGCGATAACAAACAGCTCACCCTTAACTCAATAGCTCTCCTTCTCGTGGCTTTTTCTGCAGGGCAAATTACTTAAGAGTAGGGGGCTATCCAAGATGCTAAAGGAGGCACATCCATGTGATATCTAGGAACCTTTGTTCACAGCTGACTGAGGAATATCAGATGGAGCCTGTGATATGGGGTCAGATTTACTGCACATGTATACTTAATGCCTTAAAAAAGTCAAATTAACAGAAATTAACTTAGTTCAGAACTTGTCTCTTCAAATTTGATTTACCTAGATGTCCGCACTCCATGCTCAAGATTTATACATCTTAAAAAAGAAATTTAGTGTTTGGCTCATAACTGCACGAACTGTTTTCTGTGCCTGAGTAATAATTATTTCATAAACTGTGCAGTGGCCATGAAAAAAGGATTTGAAAGTACTAAAAGTGGACATCATTTTCACAGTTGGAATGCAACTCTTCCTCCCAAAACTGAGTCACTCAGTATGTGACCTTGAGTCAGGCCCAGCCAATACTTTACGCTGATCGAACCCCCGTGTCACAGCAGGAAACAAACTCTGCAAATGTCAGAGATCAACTGCAGCATTCGGGCGGCTCATATTTTGGAGGAATAAATGGAGCACCTGAAGTGTATTTTATGCTAGAGAACAAAAATATAGAGACACAAGGAAAGTATTGCTGATGTGCAAAGCCTATCCATTGTCTCATCTGTCTCATCCTCAGTTCCTGTGTCTCCCTCTTCTCTCTCACTGAGGAGGCATTGACCCCAAACTTAAGTAAGCTCCACGTCATTGATTGAAACAAGTGATACAGTTAATGTCGTGACAAGACAGATTCCCTCTTTAAAGCATTATGGATTACAGACATTTAGAAGAAGGGGGTATCTCTAAGGAACCAGGGCTGGTGTTAATTCCGTCAATTGATTTATTCAATGTGTCTGTCAAGTAAATGAGAAGTGTCCACTTACCACTTGGCCCTTTACTGCTAACTAAAGATAAATGGAGTGATGATTTTTTTTACAGTTTCATCTGCTTTCTATAGCACTGTCAAATTTGATCTTTTCAACTACCCTACCTAAGAGTGTAATCACTTGAAAGGATTTACTTTGCGTTATCGTGCTCCCCATTCACACTCATCCTGTTGCCTCTCAGAGAGAGCTCAACATTAAGCAGAAAACTAAGAGAGTTTAAAAAGAATATCTGACTTTTCTAAACCACATCCCCCCCCCCTTTTTTTTTCCTGCATCCACACTGTGTTGTGTTAGAACTTAACCGGAAAACACATCACAGTTTTGTGCAAGGGTCAAGGGTGTGAGATGCGTGACACTCTTGTCTCAGAACTGTTCAGTCTGTGCTGACCAACCTCTCAATCTTCACAGGGGAGGCGAGTTTATCTGCTGCTACTGGCTCTCGGGACGGGGAATTGGACAGTGGAGGAAAAAATATATAGTGTATGTCAATCTGGGATAGGAAAAGGTGTCTTTTTGCAAAATCCAAATGTAAATTGAGTAGATTGCTTTGTATGTGTTGCCATCTACATCTTTTTTTTTTTTTTTTACTTTTTTTTGAAAGGCACTCACTGCATTCAGAGTCTGCGGAAATGGAAAAAGTTCAAAAAGAGTTTAAAAGTGAGTGATGTTCCATTTGAATCTACATAAAAAACGGGACCATGAGCATAGATGTCCTGTCCTTGCATGTGTGATACTGTAACTGTAGAGCAGAAAAGTGTGTGTGTGTGTGTGTGTGTGTGTGTGTGTGTGTGTGTGTGTGTGTGTGTGTGTGTGTTTATATGCTTGAAAGCATTGCACTGAATTCCAGGGGAGGCAAACATGCAATCATCTAAACTGCAAAGGGGCTTGTGACTGCCTTACATCAGCCCCTGAATGACACAGTGAGCAGCATCATATTTGCATGGTTACAGCACATGGTCAAGTGACTGGCAATTTATAGGGTGGCAATTCCCCACAAGAGGATGACACAGTTTAAAGAAGAGGCAGAATTAGGGAGTGTCTTCAGGAGTTAGCAGCTTTTTTTTGTTTTTCTAATGAAGGAAAACTGAAAGTGAAGCACATATCATATATCTGTGTTTCCAAAATGCTGAGTGTGGGATGATTTCTCATAGTTTTGATCAGAAATCAAATAGACAGATTGCCTGGGCTGTCATACTATCTTTTCAAAGCAGTGTTTCATCTTAAGACATACAGAGCTCTTGTGCTTTACCATGTGACATGAAAGATGGATGTCTTCTCTGCTTTCAGTTACACCAGAAAAAAAAAACGAAAAACTTTTTGATGAAGGCACCGTTGAGTTACAATTTCCTGTAGATCCTCTGTGAGCACAAAATTAAGAGTTTGTGAACCAATGTCATTTATACACAACTTGGATATACACAGCCTAGTGGTGACTTTGTCCCAATCAGTCTACCATTCTTAGAGGGATTTCGCAAAGAGATTATGATACTGTTTAAAGCAGCTGTGTGGCTCTTACGGGTATAATTAACGTGTTTTTGCGTGTCATTTACAGTTTTAGGGGTAAAGATGAGGTGTAGTGCGCACAACACGAACAAAAGCTTACCTGATATTTCAAACTGAGGGACATCTTCCACAAGGAACCCCTTTCCTTTGTAAAACACCTTGATATCAGAACAACTCCGGGCTTTGCTCGTCCCTTTTTCCCCATAAGCTGGTGCCGTTAGAGAGCACACTGCCAGCGCCGCTATAATGAAGGAATCCATGCCGGCCGACCACATAGAGTCTAATTGTGTCTATGGACTCAGTCAAGTGCAAATCCGACCGAACACCGAGTTCTACTCGGAGTAGCAGACTCCCGGCTTCTTTAAATTGGGGTTGCTTGGCCCTGTTGTGCGTAAAATATCCTCCACCTTCCTGTCTTCCCTCTGCCCCTTCAGTGCGTCTGCTAAGTCTGTGTCTGCACCCCGCACACTGCTGCCGGCACAGGAGCGATTCCTCCAAGCGCAGAGGTCCCGTCTCTTCTCACTTCTAAAGCTGGCCGATGTGAAGAGGGCAGGAGCTTTATTTCCCCCCTCAATTAATCTTCTCACGCAGATTGCCAAAATAAGCGTGGGTCTCTTCTCTCGTATATCCAATGATTTTCTTGTCTTCTCTCTCTTTTTTTTTTTTTTTTGGCTTACCTGCTCGGAGAGAGGCGAAAGATTAAAAAAAAAACAAACAAAAAAAACAGGTTACCCGTTAGCCGCTTTTAAAAACAAAGAAACAAACAAAAAAAATAGTCAAAATTGCAACGTGCTGGTTAAAAACCACGCAGCTATGTTGTGTTGATTCATACCTACCGGTGACGAGCTGTGTAAAGAGATGTACAGAGGCAAGTACCGCAGCTCAGGGGTTTCTGGACGATGCTGTGCCAGCGCTACCACTCTGTGGAATGAGAAGGAGGCGGAGAGAGAGGGAGAAAGGGGAGAGCGAGGGAGAGAGCGAGAGAGAGAGAGAGAGAAGAGGGAGCGCATATAGGTTTCATGATACTCTTCCAATTTTTATTTCATTCTGTTGTATCTATTAGTTATTTTTGGACACGTTTCAGAGTAAACTTACAGTTTAACAGGTTTGTTTAGCTCTGTGAAGCCTCCGAGGCATCCTGGTAGTCTGTGCACGATAAGGTGGTCTGGATCTGAGTTAAAGAACGTCCTCTACGCCTCTGACAGCTTGTTAGCCACCGACCGGGTGTCACAGATGAATTGTGGGCCCGCCCTTGCGCCCAGGTGCCCACCCACAATACAGGTCATCCCTGAGAAGCGTCTCCTCCAGTCTGCAGAGCATTTGTGTACATCACTCCTCAAGGTGCAATTACTCCCCCAGCAAGTCATTACCTGCCTTGATGCCGTTCCCGGCTTACCTGACACCCGCTGAATGCCTTCGTTAACTTCATTTTCTGTACGTGTTAATATCCATGAACAAGCCCGAGAATGTTTTTAAATTGCTTTTAGGCCTCATGTGACCTTTTGGGCATACGCTTTTATTATATGTCAAGTAATGACCCTTCACGCCCTATTGGTTTATTGTAGCATAGATGTCAAAATAACAAAAAGTTGAAAAGATAATCTACATTTTTAGTTTATTCATTAGATTTAATAGGATCTGTGACTTCAAACACTGCAGGCAGTGTTTCTTTCTTCCTTCCATTTTTCCTTCCTTCCTTCCTTCCTTCCTTCCTTCAGAGAGCCAGGAATAGAAAGGGCTGTTAGAAGAGTGTAAGCCTCATACCACACACGCACGTGGACATAAGATGAAATTTGAAAAAAATAAATAAAAAATTGTGGGGTTGTTTTAATGCAATACACAACTTTTTCAAAAAGCCTTCAACTGAGTCAAGGATACGGATGTCTGGATTTACATTGTGTCACATAAATTAAGAGACATATGCAGTTACTTTACTTAAAATAATATCCCATTAGTCATTTCAGTGCGTGAAACTGAATCAGAGAGTATTTAATGGTGTCACTCCCGTGGGAGATGCTTTTTAAAGGCTTGTTTGCACAAGAAGATGCCTCTGCAAATCATCTCACCGACACATGGAAAAAAAAAACTCCCGTGCAGTCCGTGCAGTAAGTGGGCATCGTCTGACAGATAGAAAAACCGAACTGAAAGGCAGAGAGAGAGAGAGAATGGGAGAGATCCACATGGCATGCACAGTCATTTCCTGCCTCTAAATCATTCTATTTATGTAGACTGACTATGTTTATGAATCCATTAGGAAATGTGACTCTATAATTAGTCTGTTCCTCATCACTGGATGAGTCCAAACAAAAAGGACAGAATCTCGCATATCACCAAATGACAAATGGCTGCGCTCGCTGCCCGTTATTGCAGCTCTAAAGTGAGTGGGCATGAATTCCACCTTCGCTCTGCAATGTCAAGTGTCTTCCTCATATTTGCTCATGTGTGGAGTTTTTTTTTTTTTTTTTTGGAAAATCACCATTGCAGTTAGTCTGCTAGAAGTTCAGGAATGTGCAGCTCTGTGCCACACAGCAGACCGAACCCACTCGCTAATTATGTGTAATAATGTTGCTTCACTTTTTTTGTTGCTCCGAGGGAAAAAGCAGGCAGTGCTAAGCACATGTGGCCAGAGGTTAAGTCTGGTGGGCTCAAAGTGTGTCAGCAATAATATGTCAGCTAGTATTATATATGGGTTTGTGTATGCCTGACCTTTATGTGTATATGTGTCTGTGTCAAAGGCGGTTGGTGTGTGTAATGTGAGTTTATGTGTCTGACTGGGACCCACATGTGGCCATAGGTCGGCAGAGCTGTCGGAGAACTGATTGGCCCTCTACTGTCTGGCATCAAGATTATGTAATTAATGCTCAGTAAAGCCACAGAACAGCCATGTTTTCTTCAGGCTGCCTCTCATTGAAGTTTTATTGGCTCTGACCATGAAAGGCCCCCTAATGAAGGGCAGGATGCTGGGGGAAGTTGAGGAGACTGGGGAGAGCAGATGAGGGGAGGCAGAATGGTAGCAAAGAAAGAAGAGAGCATGGGGTGAGAGGCCACTCATTTTAGCCTACTTGTGCAGTAATTATGTGGTGAGCATTTTCAGGGCGCAAAGAGGGTTTATAGTGAAAATTACAATTGCATCTCTACAGAAATACTATAAATGTTAGACTAAATCTTCCAAGAAAAAAACCCTCGCGCTTGGTTCGAAACTGGATAGTTTTAAAGGGAAATTCTTACGCTTTCCTTCAGAAAGAAATTGCAGCAAATTAAACGTCTTTTCGTGTAAAGGACATAGCATAGTATAAATAAACTATGTGGAGAAAAGTATTGGGCCAAATATCTTAATCTTTGGATTCAGGTGTTTTCGGTCTTGTTGTCACATGATTATAAAGTCAAGCACCCAGCCGTGCAGTCTGCTTTTGCAAGCACATGTGCAAGAATGAGTCACCCTAAGAAAGCTTACCGATTTCAAGCACGGTGTGTTAATAGGATTGTGGCATCCATTGTGGCAACAAGACAGTTTGTGAAGTTTCTTCCTTTCTAGACATTCCACCATCAGCTGTAAGTGCAACGGGAAGGATTTAGGAACCACAGCCACAAAATTTTAGACCACATAAAGTTACAAAGGGGGGGGGGGGGGGGGGGGGGGGGTTGCCAGCTGCTGAAACGCGTAGTGCATAAATGTATAAATGTTGCCAATGCTCTTCTGGCTCAGTAACTGCATAGTTCTAAGCCTCATTTCACTTTAACATCAGCATGAACACTGAGTACCGGGAGCTGCATGGTGTGGATTTCCACAGCAAGCAGCTCCTGTAGTACTTTTGTTCATATACTGTGTAATAAACTGTTAATAGTTATCAGTAAATTGCCCATTTAAAAGGTTACTGCAGTTTACAAGAGTATGAAGAAATCACAGTAGTTTGTATTTTTAAGACAGTTGATCCATTACGGAGTTCATTGGGACTCCACTATTCCATTTTTTGTCCACCCAGTTGCAGCAACCCCAACTCAAAGGTTATCTTATCAGAGCTGTTGCTGTCTGTTGTCAGTACTTCCTCTCCTCCTTTGACTTTGTCATTGCAACAGTTGGACCAGTTTGTTTTTCATTAGGGATAGCCATGTTGAAATGTGATACTAAGCATTATTAGGCTCACCTCTGGGGCTTTAACAAGTCATTCTCCCACTGCATTGCCTAATAAAAGATCAATAAACAGAACTGTAATTTGAAGGGAAACACTGGGTAATAAATCACTTTGAAACTGACTCATTTGTAGTAATTAAAGAAAATGGCTTTGCCTTGTATAAATATTAATATTTAGGAAAGGAATTTTATGTAAAATGGTTTGGAATAAACTTAAATTGTAATTTTATTTTCCCCCAGCAGCCTTTAGATTACTGTACAAGGTTCTACTTTCTGCCTCTTTTTTTTTTTGACAACTTTATTTATCATTTTCCAATATGACAAAAGTACAGAAAAATATAACTCGAATTGCGATTACAAACACTGCCATTGTGGAACTGGTTACGCCACGCAGTGGCAAACCAGTTGAATGCAGAAAAAATGTGTAATCTATGGGCACATACAAAAAAAGTACTATCACGTGAACAAGGCAAAAACAAACAAACAAACAAACAAACAAACAAACAAAAGAACAGAAAAAACAAAACAAAACAAAAAAACCCACCAAAAAAAACAAAACAAACAAAAATAAAATAAAATAAATACATAAATAAAAGGGGGGCTGCATTGTGCGCAGTTCTTTTTGGCTTGCTGCAGATAGTAGGTGGCTTTAAAGAAAGAAAGAGAAAAAAAAAAAAAAAAACCAAACCCAGATAAAAGCAGTATTACATCATACTTCAGTAAATGACAACTTCTCCACATATTCAACAAAGGATGACCAGGTTTTGTAGTATTTACTTTGAGACCCTCTCAAACTGTATCTCAAATGCTCTATCTGCAAACACCTCATCACCTCTCTCACCCACTGAACAAACACTGGCGGACCTGAATCCTTCCATTTAAGAAGAATTAGCCTGCGTGCCAGGAGAGATGAGAAAGCCACTGCATTCATTTGATAAGAAGTTATCCCGTGTCGGTTTGGGAGTATACCAAAGACTGCTGTCATCGGATTAGGATCAATTGTTTTCCCACACACATATGAAAGAGCTTTAAAAACTAATTCCCAGAACCGGTTCAAATCAGAGCAGGTCCAGAACATATGGCTCATAGTGGCGGGTGATTGCTTGCACCTTGGACATCTATCATCGGAGGTACTGTATATTTTGGCTAGTTTAGCTTTGGTTAGGTACGCCCGGTGAAGAATTTTAAACTGTATTATACAATGTCGTATACAGATTGAGGATTCATGGATCCTGCTAACACTAAGGTCCCATAGGTCATCTGGGATCTGGAGGTTTAAGTCCAGCTCCCAGGCATTTCTGGCTTTGGACACAGAGTCTACCTTTATATGCTGCAATGTGCTATATATTTGAGAGATGTGGCCTTTAGCCATAGATCGAAATTGCAGACAGTCCTCAAGTGGACAGTCATTAGGTAGACTTGGATAAGAAGTGAAGTGTTTAACTGCAAAGCTACGCGCTTGTAAGTATCTAAAGAAGTGGTTCTTCGGGATTCCAAAATCTTTAGATAATGTTTCAAAAGATAGAAATGACCCTTTAACAAACAGATCAGAGAAGCAGATAATTCCTCTGCTGTACCAAACCTTGAACCCTGCATCGCTCTGAGCTGGTAAAAAAAGATGATTTGACGTAATAGGGGAGCAGACAAGTGACCGCCTCAGCCCGAAATGTCGTCGACACTGAAACCAGACATTGAGAGAGTTCTTAACCACAGGATTTTTAAAATTAACATTGCGACTGACTGGTAGACCTGAACACATTATTGCAACAGGGGATATGGTGAAATTGCCGTCTAGCTCCATAGTGGACCAAGGCGGCCCTCTGCCCTCCCTAAAAGCCCGCATCCAGGTGGATAGTTTCACAATATTGGCAGCCCAATAATAATACATAAAGTTTGGCAGGGCCAGGCCGCCTTCTGACTTAGAACACTGTAACAGGGATTTACGGATTCTTGGAACTTTTTTGTCCCAAATAAAAGATGATATGAGTCCGTCTAACTGGGTGAAAAAGGTTTTAGGAAGAAAAAGGGGTATCATCTGGAAGAGGTACATAAATCGAGGCAAGACTACCATTTTGATCGTGTTGACCCGTCCAGCAAGAGAGATGGGTAATACTGACCAGCGTGCCAAATCAGATTTTGTTTTCTCTAATAAAGGGGTAAAATTTCGTTTAAAAAGATCCTGATAGGTGTCTGTGATTTGAATACCCAAATAGGTGAATGAGGAGTGTTCCAGTCTAAACTGAAAGGCTGAGTAGTCAGCCTCCTTTGCCAGACTGTTAACAGGGAACAGTGTGCTTTTAGCAAGGTTCAATCTGTAACCAGACAGGCGGCCAAAGGATTCAATGAGGTCCAAAGCTAAAGGAATTGATGCCTCCGGGTCTGTAATATACAGAAGGAGATCATCTGCATACAAGGAGCACTTATGAATAGTGTTTCCCCTAGTGATCCCCCTTATTCTGGGGTCCATTCTCAATGCTGCCGCCAGTGGCTCTATTGACAAATTGAATAGCAGGGGGCTTAAGGGGCATCCCTGTCGGGTGCCTCTATGTAAGGAAAAGTATTCTGAAGTAGTGTTATTGGTGCGGACTGAAGACAGGGGCGCTGAGTACAGAGTCCTGATCCATGAAATAAAATTAGAACCGAAGCCAAATTTTTTAAAAATGGAGAACAAATATTGCCAATCCACACAGTCAAAAGCCTTCTCGGCATCTAGTGAGACTATTATCTCGGGGTGATCAACAGAGTGGTCAGAATATAGGATATTTAACAGCCGTCTGATATTGAAATATGACTGGCGGTTCACTATAAAGCCTGTTTGGTCCTCATGTATAATAGAAGGTACTACCTTCTCAATACGAAGTGCGAGAGCTTTTGTGAGGATCTTATAATCCACATTCAGTAGACTAATGGGGCGGTAGGATCCACATTTTTGAGGATCCTTGTCTTTTTTGAGTATTACAGAGATTGTGGCTTGGGACAGAGTATGTGGCAATGTGCTTGTTGCCTGAATTTCTGAAAAAACCTCAGACAGTAGAGAAACTAACTTGCCGGCAAAGCGTTTATAGAAATCACACGAGAAGCCATCTGGGCCCGGTGCCTTGCCATTTCGCAAAGAATTAACTGCCTGCAATATTTCCGCAGAGGTAATAGGTCTTTCTAGTAGCTCACGTTGATCTGGGTTAATAGTGGGCGTATCTATGTTCCTCAAAAAGGAATCCAAGTCAGCCTCTGAATAATCAGTGCGGGAAGTATAGAGATCCTGATAAAATAGTTTGAAAGCAGCATTAATTCCATCAGGGTGTGTTACCACCTGACCGGAGTCTAACTGTATGTCGGGTATAGACTGAGCTGTGGCGGATTGACGAAGCTGATGCGAAAGATATCTACTTGCTTTTTCACCATGCTCGTATACATGATGTCTTGATCTAAGTAGGAGCTTCTCAGTTTCTTTAATTGAGAGAGTGTCAAATTCAGACTGAAGCAGTACCTTCTGCTTATATAAATCAGCGGTTGGACAGGTAGCATATTGTGTGTCAATGTTAGCTATGAGCTCTGTCAGCTCTCGAAGCAGTTCGTTTCGCTTTTTATTCTTATAAGACGAAAAGGAAATAATTTGGCCCCGCAAATATGCTTTTAGCGACTCCCAAATTATAGATTTTGAAACATCTGGAGTGTTATTTGTTTCTAGAAAAAACTCGATGTGGTGTTCAATGAACTTGCAAAACTCCTCATCTGACATTAATGCTGAGTCAAATTTCCAGAACCGCTGCCTTGCGCATACATTTGGAAATGCGATATCAACCTGTACTGGTGCATGATCAGAAATTACAATTGCATGGTATTTACACATGGTGACCCTTGGGATAAGGAAATTATCCAGAAGAAAATAATCAATTCTGGAATACGAATGATGCACGGGAGAGAAGAAGGAATAGTATTTTGCTAAGGGCTCAGTGATACGCAATGGATCTGAAATGCCATAGTTTTGAAGAAATGTATTCAGAACGGACACTGATCTGGAGGTCCCAGTAGACTGACGCGGCTTAGACCTGTCAAGGTCGGGATCGAATACCAGATTCAGATCCCCACCCATGATCAGGTGATGCGTATTTAAGTCTGGTAGCAGGCCAATTAGCTTTATAAAGAATTGTGGATTGTCCCAAGTTGGTGCATAAGTATTTACCAAGATAACTGGAGTGTTGTGGAGCTTACCAGTAACTATCAGAAAGCGACCATTCACATCACATTTTACATTTGAGGTGATGAAGGGAAAATTTTTCCTAACAAGAATGGCAACCCCCCGCGATTTAGAGTTAAATCCAGAATGGTAGACCTGGGAAACCCAACTTTGTGTCAGCCTATTGCTCTGCGTGGAACACAGATGTGTCTCCTGTAGAAAGACAATGTCCGGTTTGAAAGTTGACAGATGAGTAAATATCCTTTTACGTTTTTTAAAATTATTTAGGCCTTTCACATTCCATGTAATAAATTTAGTAGAATCAGGTGTAGTTGTAGCACTGTTGGTTACATTGTAAGCCATAATTCACACTTTCAAGACAATCATGACAGGCAAGCCGAACAATAATTTGGGGTAAGTATACACACAGAACTGCAGCCAACAAGAGAAAAAAGAAATAGAAAATAAAAAAACAAAAGAACAAAAGTATAATGTGTAACTACAAACGTAACTCCCACAAACCGGGAGCAAGCTACGCCCTCCCCCCCAAAAGAGCTTATATCCAACATGTCTCTTCGCTCCCCAGAACAAAAGTTGCCCCTAGCAGGGAACGCCAACTATGATATAATGTTTAGACATCTGGCAGATTGGAAAGCCACACGTGACTTCTCTTGGTCGTTTACTTCGCTCAGTGATAAACAATTATATGCAGACCTATTAAATTATGAAAGTAGCAAAAGTACAAACCTCCATCTAAGGTGCAGTCTGTCAGTGAACAATAGTGTCAAAAAGCAATTGAGGTTCCACAGTCCACTCAGTCCGTGTCTTGATTCCCACACACAGCCAAGATGCGATTCTTGACGTATTCTTTAGCAGCCGTCGGATTGGTGAATATTTCCTCACCAAGAGGGGAAGAAATCCTTAGCTTCGCTGGGTATAGCATCCCGAATCTCACACCCCGACATCCGCGCAGTAGATCTTTAGCTTCTTTAAAGGCCCCCCGTCTCTTTGCGACTGCAGATGGCAGGTCGGGGAAAATTAGGATTCTGTCTCCATTATGCATCAGGGGACTATTTAACGCGGCCCTGCGAAGTACCTCCTCCTTTTCTTGAAAGTAGTGAAATTTGACAATAAGTGGCCTGGGTCTCTGGTCTCTCGCAGGGACGGGCTGGAGGCTGCGATGTGCCCGATCCAGTGTCGGAGCGGTATCCAGAGCCAAAACCTCCTTTAGTAGCTGGGCCACAGAGGTGACAGGGCGCGTCCCAGTCTCAAAGTGCTCCCTCACGCCAAGTATTCGAATGTTGCATCTGCGCTGTCTCCCTTCAAGGTCTTCGGTCTTGTCCGAAAGAGCTGACACAACTTCTTTCAGATCGTGAACTTGCTTCTCCAAGTCCACAACCCGGTCCGAATATGTGTTTGCATCTTCTTCCAGGCTAGTTAGCCGGCTATGGTGGTCAGTGCAGGTAGTAGCTAGAGCATCAATCTTAGCACAAAGTTCAGTCCGCACTTCATCTATTTGGTCAGAAACATTGCTGCGAAGCGAGTCGATCAGCTCATTAAGAGCTTGGCACTTGGTCTCGACTTTTGCTTCCAGCGTAGAAATTTTGGCGACTACGTTCTTCTCCGAGTTAGCTATGGCAGCCATTAGCGCGGCCGTGTCCGGGGATGTAGCATTGCTATCAGTTGCCTTGGCTCCATCAGTCTTTCTGGTGTTTTTGGATCCTGACATTGTTGCAAAGTTCCCTTAGGTGATGCGCACGTTTGCAGTGATAACTCAGCTGACGACAGATAACGCGTTAGTGCCCAATGTCGCAGTATTTATTTGAAAAAATAGCGTATCCCCACAGAGCAACTCAGCCACGCGTCTTTACATGTCGCTGCTCCTACGTCCCTCTACTTTCTGCCTCTTAATAACTGGACTGAAACGCGCGTGCTAAAATTCATTGCTGTCAAATGCAAAACCTCTGTGTTTTCCAATTTAGTTTCATTGTTTGTATAAGAAAAGTAATTGTGAAACCTGCAGGTTTTCTGGGAAATTCCCCATTGACTGTAACGTCTCCATTGCGTGGCACCTTCTGAAAATGAAAACTAAAGGAGTGGAAAGTTCTTCTTGAAACCACATCTAGATTTCAACAGTGTGAGTGCACTCGGGTCTCAAAGGGGTTAAAACATTGCTTGAGAGACAGAAAAAGCAGGCGCTGATGCAAGAGGCAAACAGTGGCAAAATCTCTTATTATGTATTGGCTTTTCATTTCTTATGGCATCATTGTATTACTGACTGTGTCCATAGTTATATTGCGCTTATACAGCATGCAATTTCCATATATTTTCAAGTATCTACACAAATAGGCAATATCGTCCTTCTGCTGAAAGTCAGCTTACATATGTTACTGGCGCTCTCATCGCACCCTCTAATAGAGTTTTATGAAGACATTAAAGACAGAAAGAGCAGGTTAAAGCCAGATCTGATAAAAGGCACACACAAACACACACAAACACACACCCCTGACAAAATGTGATGTAGGGAAGGAACTGCAGCAGTGCCCAGTGTACAGGGCTCCTGGCCAGGCCTCAGCATGGTTTTTATGTAAATATAAGTGTGCTGTTTCAACAGATGGCCTTTAGAGCGAGATCATTGTGTCCTCTCCCTAAAACCAGTCTCATCCTGGGCTCTTGCAGATAGCATCAATTCTGCATCCTCTCTGGGTTTTTATGTCAACCATTAGCCAGAGTTCAGCACATTCACTGAAGTGCTCAAGTGTGTGTGTATGCATCACTCACTTGATCTGTCTCCCTCCTTTCTTGTTTCTCAGTCAATGCCTCTTTGCATCAGTCAGTTTCATTTACATTTTCTCTCTGCTTTGCCATTTTTTGCGTGGCGAGTCTGAAACGATCATACCTATATCCTTACACGTTTAAACACTTTAAAAAACAAAAGTTTGAGTTGTTTTAAAGCTTGTTGTTTCTTCTTGCTAGCCATTTTGATCTACTTTATTGTCCCCTTGATCACATTTACCCAGCATCTGTCTGTGCACACGCAGCTTCCAGAAAAACCTAGATTTGCCCATCTCCAAACACGGAGCCCTCCACAGTTGCCAAAGACAGATGATGACAGAAAAAGGAGAAATGTTGATGGTTAGTGCAAAGGGTAGACAGATTATATTGTAGGGAAAAATGAGAAATAGCGAAGGAAACTGTGAAGGGGGGTGGGTGAGCTTATGAGGCAAGATAAGGAGGGGAGAGAATATGATGATGGATGACTTAGGGAAAATGACAGAGAAGTGAGCTGAGGGGAGAAAGCGGCAGGGAGGGATTTGCATTCAGAATGGTGAGGATAAAGTGTAGGAAATAGAAGAAATAGAGAACTTTCAGTGAACGGGAGCGGGGAAAAAATAATTGGAATTATGTGAAAATGGCAAATGGTCCTTTGATTATTTGGGTTGATCTCGCAAACAGGCACTGTCGTGGATGAGAAATGTCCCCTGTGGTGTGTTGCGTTGTGCTTTTGTATGTCTCTGTGGGCATCCTGGCACTGTTGCTGCTCAGTAATCTGAGCACATTCCAGTCTTTTCCATGCATGGAGAAAATCTTAGGTACACCCCACAAAATGCTTTCCCAGAAATGACCACAGGACAGAGCAGCGTCCGTGAAGTCTAATTGAAACGCCACTTTCAATACCTTTTAATAATGATCACTGAACACATTTTTGATTTTGTTTTTTGTTGACAGTGACTTTATTAAAAAAAAAGGCAAAAAAACCCCAAACAAACCCCAAAAGCACTGCAACGTAGCAAGCCTCTCTAATGCATACACAATGACAGACTGTACCCATGTGGCAGTGGTGTAACCTCATTCTTCCAACTTCATTCAATTACCTGCACACTATTTTTAGACGATCAGTTCTCCTTTTCTATATCTCATATGTCTTTTGGAATGAATGAACTGCTCCTCTCATCTGTCTCTTGCTGTGAAAACTCATAAGCTTATGTGACGAGATGACAAAATCTAAAATTTATGATAACCTCTTATGAATAACTCTCACACAAGTAATGATATATACTTTTAACCGGTGTGTTGGTAAAAGTCCATCTGGTCCTTTTTGGTTCCGATCCCTTTCATGTATCTAATTTAGGCTATTCTATGTTGTGTAGAGCTAAAAAGCATGACACAGATTTTCCTTATGTTGCTTCTGTCCTAAACTAACATAGTGAATGTGCATTTTTCAAGCATTTTTCTTTGTGTGTTCATTTCAACCAAATGCAGTATTAGGAAACAAAATAGCAAGTTTGGTGGTTAATATTATCCTGGGAGTATTTTTTTTTTTACAGTGACCTTGATATCATAACAGAAGTTGAAACAGTGATTCTGGCTGCAAAACTTCAATTTTGATACATGCAAAAGGCTCAGAGTCAGCTAAGCACGCATATCTTTTAGTCTGCTTCAGATCTTTGTTCAGATTGGCAGCATCTCCTTCTGTGGCCTCGGAAACAGTGGGAGGCCACATCTCTGTGGTTCTCAGCCCCCCTATGAGAAGTCCTACATTAATTTCCCACTAGAACAACTTCTATCCTGACATTCCTTCAACATTCCTCAGGCCTCCCCTGTAATGAAAGCATTTTATCACATGGCTTTGCCTTCATTTCTCCAATTTGTTTTTAAAAAGATAGATTGCATGAAAAGTGGGATGCATAAAGCGTTGCCTGGGTTTGATGAACAGACACATGTACACTAATAGACATTAAGTGCTTTTTCTTACCACAAATATAAATTGTCAGTATTCTCTCTGTTTAAAACGAAACACTTTTGAGAGCGCCTGAGCTTTGGTCGTAGTTTGTCTTAAGCCTTAACTCTCGCCCACACTGATCAGAGTGAAGCTGCTAATGGGGAATTGCCATTTAGATGGATTGTTCACTTAGCGTTCCCCCCTTATGGCTATGTAAACTGGACTCTAAAACAAATCTAGTCTGTAAATCTGTCAAGTGAGACACAGTCTTTCTTTTGTTGGATTTTAAATGAAGCTGTATTGATGTGTGTATACACTCCAGAAGTGGAAAAATGTTGGGTGCGTCACCACTGATGAGTTTTTCATCATTTACAGCAGCAAATGTGACTAACATATGGCTACACAGCATGTAATGTTGTCACCATCAGTGAAGCATGTGTGCCCATAGTGGGGCGGTATTTCTTTGGGGCCATCAGATGGAAAAGAGACACTTTTTATGTATGTCACTTCTAACTGCAAGACTATCTATAAGTACAGTTTGACAAGGAGAGTAACACGTCAAGTAAACTCTCCAATAGTTTGATTAATAGGAGGTTTTGGCAAACTTCTTCCATCTTAGCAGTTATGTATAGACCAGAGCTGGTGTGTACCCAGTGCTGTTTTCTCCAATTGGGACATCAAAACTCAACTAAGTAAAAACATACAGTTCAAGTTAAAACTTTTTCAACAGGTAATCAGTGAAGAAATCAGCTATAGTTTCACTAAAGTTGGCAAACACAGTTTTTCTTTAGCTACTTTTATATTTTAGAGAAAAATGTTGTTACATGTTTAGTTTACATTTTCAGGTCACAAATGACAAATAAATATTCGGTGTGACCACCTTTGTTCTTCAGTGTATCCTGAACTCTCTTAGGCAAGCTTCCTTGTCATTTCCTTAAGTATTCTTTAGGAATAGTTCTCCAAGCTTCTCTGAAGGACATTCAAAGTTCTCTGTTGGATGTTGACTGCCTTTTGTTTCTCTGTCAAGATGATCCCTCACTACTTGAATAATGTTTAGGTCTGTGCTCTGGGGAGACCAATCCATGACTGACATTGCACTGGCAGTGTGTTTGAGGGTCATTGTCATGCTGAAAAATGAAGTCAGTTTAGTGGATAAAAGCTAGCTGTTTTTCTTCCTTATTTGTCGATTGACAGCCACTTTTCCATTTCTGACGAGGCTTAGGTAAACAGTAGATGAATCAGCTAAAGGTCCAGATGTATTTCTCAGCTCCTGTGTCAGGTCTTTGCTGGATTTTCCTTTTTTCTTAAAGACATTACTTTAAGAGTCGCTTCATCTGCTGCATTGTTTTTAGGTCTTTTTTGAGGCTCCACTTGTCTAGTTACCTCGGTTTGTTTCCAGCTAAAAGCTCTTTAGGAATCACTTTGATGGTGTCAACATATCATTTCATGCCTGTGTGTTGTGTTATTGTTCTCATTGTTTTTAATTCAACTAAAGAAACGTGATAAATTTATGTGTTTTACGTTTTTTGCTTTGTGTAGACAAAACACTGGTTCATCGTGTTTTTTATGCTTGAATGATTCATAGATCAATGTTGAGTGGCTGAAAAAAAGAAGAAAATCTTCAGAAAGTCCAGAGTAACAGAAAGTATTGCTCACGATCAGTCCAACAAAATACTTGAAATTGCACGATAATTGCTGTCTCTCTCTCTTTTGTTCCATGGGATGTTAAGTCAGCCTGAAAATTATGCAAGCCAAACTCCATCTGGTATGAAGAAGCGAAGAGAGGATATGTTATAAGTATGAAGGTGAAGCCCTAGTGGCTCTACAAAATTGATTTTCTGTCTCACATCTCCTGAAGAGTCACATAGCAACAGAGACCTCTAAATCTGTAATCAGATCCCATCAATGGTGCTCCTGTCCTGGGCCACACACATGTGAACTACCATATAAGTAAATTAACCTGCACACACAAAGCATAACATCTATTCTACCATAATATGACACACTGACGTTAGATGTACAGAAGACAAATGAATGAGGAAAATCCAAACAAACAGATACAATAGTCAGCTACAATTTTCACCTCCACCCTGACAGGGACAGAAAGATGGGGATAGTGAATTGGAAAGGTGGAATGGCACCCAAGGGAGCAATGGAACATTCACACTGGTGCTCATCCATCTCCAGGACATGAGCAAGCTGGCTGCCTGTAGCATGCCAAACAGTGGACGCCTTGTAGAGAATTCAACATGAGCTGTAGGCCAGCCTCGTATATGTGTGGCAGACGTCCTTTTGTACACACATACTAACACACACAGCTGCTTCTTAAACTCCTCGATCTTACATTGCACACCAATGGTGACCCCAGCGATCTAACTGGAATGAGTCTGATGCTGGTGGAGCCACATTTCTCTAGCTGGCCATTGTCACATGAAGACAAAGTTACACTGTTTTGCTAACGGCCAGACTTTCCTGTTGACAAATGTTCAAGCCTCTATTCACCGCCTTACTAAGGCACACTACATTCTAATCATGCCCTCACCTTACACATCAGCTTAAAAACACTGATTTGAAACCTCGAGTAGACAATAAGCAACCTTAAAATTAGGCTACAGCTTTTGTTTTGTTAGCTTGCTAAAATGGCACTATTATATCTAGCACCACTGCTCTAAATTGTGAGTAAAATTAACAAAAAACTTAAAACCGCCATGCTTTTATTTTAATATTATTTATTTCATTTATAAATTCACCATCATTAAGTAAAATCCAACTGAAATATATAAAATCAAATGTTTATTTATTCAAATAACGAATCATTAAGGAAAATGGGCTAGGTGTACACTAGCTGTAGACCAATCAATTGCTTTTCATTTGACCAGATTCCATTAAATTAAACATTGTGCATTATGCTTAGTTAAGAAACAAAATTAAGGATTTGTTCTTAAAGAGTTTATTTCAAATCAAAACCTATAAAATGCAACCACAAAGTTGAAACATTTAGAGATAGCAAAGTATTTTAAGACTGGTTTAACCAAAGATGCCATGGCAGTAACAGCATCTTGTTTACTCAAGCCCAGAATTTGAATTTGCATTGTAATTATCCATAAAAAGTCAGCAAATGATAATGCACGACGCTTTCAGAGCATGCTCAGTTTGTTGCTCTTGTTTGTTGCCTTTCTTAATGTTGTAACACCAGCTGCAATGAGATTCAACAGCTCTTGCTCTAGTCACAGTTCTTTCTTTTGCCACAGATTACCTCTTCCCATCTTTCCTTGTATGATACTGAAAAAGTGTGACAGGAACAAGGTCTGAAAAATCTCTTCCCCTGTGGGTCTTATTAGTGAGTGTTTAAAAAGAGCGAGCTGTCCAATGCAAGTGTGGTGATTCAAGTCTGTCTCTATTTTTCTTTCATAACGGAGAGAATAATTTGGGATTCTTATGGGATAGGAAATTATTGCAAAGCTAAATGCCTGTTCATATTTGATGCTCTTCATACACAGAATGGCTGAGCAGAGGGAGTGATCTGATAAGTACAATGTTGAAAACTTTTACAGCTCTTGACATGCACAAAAGCTTTGTCGATGCGTGCTGGCTTTTATTCTGTTTTATGTTTCAGAAATAAATTGTCTATCACTTCACAATAGCATTTTCCCACTATTGGACACAAATGACAACATTGTCATGCTCAGTGTCAAGAAAAATACACAATTTAATGCTGTCTTCTTGCCCACTGCCAGCAGAACTGTACATGATGTGAAACACAACTGACAAGTGAGACCAATCAGTGGTTTGGAGACAAAAACAAAACGAAAATAATCCATTATATCCTATTGCAGATTTGATCCCTGTCAGCATGTCCGAGGCTCTTCTTGATGCTCTGTTGTGTTGAAAATGATTTAATTGGACTCAATTAGTCAGCTCAAAAACTCACTGATCATAATGCTAATTGGCCTGCGGAGCAGGGTGAAAGATCGGCATCCTGCAACGAGGGCATGTGTTACTTTGTTGTAAGCACTGACAAACCTCTGAAGAGAGCGAAATTGATACATTGACGAGTGAAAGTCAAGAAGGAGAGCTGTGGTAAATGGCAGCCGCAGGTCCTCCTTCGTTTCTCCTCTGCCTCACCCAACTGCCCATTTTTGAAAAGCTATTTCCAGCGCTTTCCTTCTTCCTTTGCTCATCACTGTAATCCCCTTGCTGAAAAGGTAAGACAATCTGGAGGTGGTGGTTGGGGGTACTGTCACTGCCACCCTAGTATTGCACAATCAGCTTGAATTCAGAGAACATCTGAGGAGAAAAGGCAGGTACGAATCTTAAAGCTCAGTTTGCAGTCTGTGACTTGACTGTTCTTCTTCTCTGATTGTGTGAATTAGTGTTAGATCTACTCTTTACTATGCAGTAAAGATTTCTGCATGCATGTGTGCAGTGTGTGTGTGTGCAAGGATGTTTAAGTGTGTTCTGGCAAAGCCAGTCAGACAGAAGCGCTGATGTGTGCCATAGTTTAAAATAGCCCCGCCAGACAGACAGCTGAGCAGCTGTGACCTCAGGTCCCCTGCCCTGAACTTTCAGTTGCACTCAGTGACCACACTGTTTCTTTTAACGTGCATAAATACCCAATGAATCATCTATAGTCTTTATCAAAACTGCTTAATGAATAAAAGGAGTGAAATAAAAGTTCCAAGCAATTATCAGACTAACTCTATTTTAGTTTCAGACTCATATTTTAGATTCTTCCATGGCTTTGTTCATCCAATGGCAGGCTTTGGTTTTGTCAGGCAGAAACAATCCATCCCAATTACAGCTTGGGCAAAGAGAAGGCACGCTATGCACAGACAGACTGGGCACCCTCCTCTCTCTCCTCTGCAGCCAAGCAGACACTCAGTTTTATAGCAACAAGCATGAAATAGACTCCAAGGATCAAATACAGCGCGCGTGCAGTTGGAAGTGTGCATTTGCGAGACAGGGTGTGTGAATGAGATCATTGGTGTGTGCGTGCGTGTGTGCGTGACAGATGATTTTTGTGCACATTGTGTGCTTTAGTAAGGAAAGTGCTATTAGTTATATGCTCCTGGGCTGATGGCTAAAACAGTTGGAGGTGCGGTAAGGCTTGAAGCTCTGCTGTCACCTGATGCGTTGCCATTTTGCATTTTTTTTTTAAATAACTAAAGATCATTGTTACACTGGAGACCAGTTATACCATCAATTCTAAATCCTTCTGACACTATGTAATTATTCTGGCAACATGCAGTGATGCTAAAATAATTCCCAAAACAGCCTCAGCCTGAAATACAGCTGATTTAAACCATAGCCTCACGCTATCTCGTTGGCGATTACCGTACTCTCAGCGTCATAGCACAAACAAACCATGTGCTTCTGCACTCCTTGTGCGTGCTTTGTGTTTTACTAAAAACAATATCAAGACTTCAGGGACAAATTAAGGGTAATTAAACTCAACGAGTAGGCAAAGTTCCCCCTCAGGAGTGGTCAACAGGTCAGTCTCACATGAGTGCAGTGAGCTGACGTCCTCCCTGTCATCATGACTGACGGTGCCAAACTTATTCATGTCTTCTGCACACTGCCTTTGCCTCTATTCCTGGAACAAACACAGACTGATATGTTTAGCAAAAGGCTTCCTAGATGCAAATAGAGAAGGTCAGACTGAGACAGCTTGCCCTGCCCATGCCCTCATAATTCAATCCTTGTCACTGCTGACCAGCTGCAAGCATGAACACACACTTTATCCTAAAAGCTAAGCTCTCCTGGCTCTAGTTGGTGCACAGAGATGATAGCTAGATGATATGGGTCAAACCATTGGAAAACAAATTACATCAACTTAGACCTTTTACAGGCTCAGAAAGTATCTAAAGTATCGTAACCACCCCCCAAGTTTAAGATTTGTTTTTAAGGAACCAGGGCAACAGAAGTTGAGGCAATACAAAAAAATAAAGCTCCTGATCATACACACTGGCCTTTGTATTTATAATGCAAATTGGGTTGAAGATGGATGTAGGTATGCTGAAAAGTGCATAGGACCAACAACAGGAAAGTCGGGGAAATGACCCAAGAGTATTAAATAAAAACACCTGTGTCAATGTGTAATGTGTGTTAGTCTCTAGTAGGAAGATCTGCTTTGTTCGTGACTGGTATTCTTTAAGGACAGGCTAGAGAAGCAAACGAAAGAGCAGAGCACTTTTAATAGAGCTCAACAACACTATATCATTCCCATACAAAAGAGACGAAATGAGACAAAAAAACAAATGACACGTGATGCAAAATATGTACATTTATACACATGCGAGGGTATATGACTGTAAGGAACCAGTGAGTGCAAAGAACATTGGCCTGGAACAGAACATACAAGTAGGAAAACAACCAAATATGATAACCTGACCCAAAATGTGAAACATTTGAACTGTTGAAATCCACATAGGTGTGGTCATCTTTACTCTCCATTAACTACAATACTTTTATTGTATGTATGGTATGCCAGCACAATATAGACCTATTGAGTTTAGACACTGTGTCTGTGTAGCTTTTACATATGACGTAGTCAGCATTTATACGGCATCTTCTTAACAGGGACCATTCATCATCCTCGTTTACAGGTAATCTGCTGTGCTAGTACCAGTGGATACAACCAATCTACACAAGAAGGAAAAGATGTATAAAGAGCAAGCCACATTACTTAGTTTTGGGAGTTTTTTGTTTGGTTTTTTTGACACATTTTTCTTTTGCTCTCTTGTCATGCATGATCATTGGAAACATCAATACTTCATCATTAGTTTGAGACTCTCAGTTTGTTTTTTGCTTTTGTATGTATATTTGTATATTTACAAAGCTATGGGCACAAGTTGCCCATAGCTTTGTAAAAGAAAATGATTTTGTTAAATTAGAATTAAAGCAGTCATATTTGCTCCTGTTTTCAAATTCCTATTATTTACCACCCCAATTCCCAAAAAAGTTGTGACACTGTGTTGAATGTAAATAAAAGCAGCATCCTATGATTTATGAAAATTACTGGATTTTTGTAAATTAACATATCTCATAAAGATATATTTTGCTTACAGTAGAACACAGACGTATTTATGAAAAACATTAGGTCAAGTTCAAGTTGATGGCAAGCAACATTTGTCAAAAATCTTGGGACTCAAAAAGCTAAATAAGTAATTGCTACTATAGCTGAAGGAAAATGTCACAGCTAAGTAGGTTAATTGGCATGAGGTCAGTAACATAATTGGGTGTACAAAGACCATCATAGTGTGGCAGAGTTTCACTATTTTGCCATAAAATTTTAAAGACTTTGGATATCATACCATCCGCAGTGTGTAATATCAGGAAAAGAGAATCTGGAGAAATCTCTGTGCGCAAGGGAGAAATTGGATTCCTGTGCTCTTCAGGTCATCAGGCAGCACTGCATTAATAACGGACATGATTCTGACATAAAAATAACAGCATGGGCTCACTAAAACTTCCACGAATCACTGTCTGTGGACACAAATACAGGTTAAAGCTCCATCAAGCCAAAAAGAAGTGATCCAGAAACATCACTTCTTTTTCTGGGCCTAATTTTACTTAAAATGGGCAAAATGGAAAACTGTTCTGGTCAGACAAATTATAATTCAAAGGTCTGCATTTTTGATAGCATGGAACTGGCAGCTTGTACATTTGGTGACCAGCCTCCTCAGGTCCTAGACTTTTACGGATTGGTTTTGCTACACAGTGGTAAACAGGACCCTGTCCCAACGTTTTTGAGAGATCTTGCTGCCATCAAAGAAAAGTAAATATACCATTTTACTGGGTTCCATGGTGAATCAAATAAGGGTTTATGAGATTAGCAAATCATTCTGTTTTCAGTTATAGTTTACAAATTGTCCCAAATTTCTGAAATTAGGGTTATAGAAAGGCAAACCCTGATGTCATGTCACCAATGAGAAATGGTGGGAAAGACTTTGATAGCTCTGTAGGTTATACATGTATTAAAGTGTAATTCAATGAGTAGACACACAAACATGGATGCACAACAGACATGATCAAAATCAACAATGTACAGACTTTGTTCAAATGTCCAAAACCGTCCATTTATGTCATGGATTTAAGGAGGAAAATTATGCATATTTCTGCATTATTCTTGATAATGCTTTTTTTTTTTACATTTTTTGCACCCTTTCTTATTTTGTACTGAACGACAAGCACAGCCCATTCACAGCTAACTCAAAAAAACAAAAAAAGAAAAGAAAAAATACGAAAACTCTATTCAGCTCAGTCAGTTAAGAGCTTTTTTTTTCAATCAGAACCTCATAAACTCTAGCAAATCTGTCCACCTATGTACACTTACATACTATACACACCTAGTTTATCTGCACAATTCAGCCATGCATGTGTGCCTGTGCTGTACCTGCGTACTTGTTACATTCTTATCACTGCCAAGGCACGCAGTCATTAGAGAATATCAAATCTGCTGTATGAGGCCACATACCTGGGATTGATCTAGCAGTCAATGCATTCCTTAATCCCCAAATATAAATGAGGTGAGTTTTCAAATGAGACGCAGTGCTGTGATGAGGTTTTTAGCATCAAAGGGTAAGTAAACACCAGCAGCAGAAAAAGAACAAAGCGTTTTTGGCGGGTGTTTGTAAGTAAAATCAGAATGATGGCCTTTCATTTTTGGATCACAAAGGTGTGTTTGTGTAAGTGAAACAAGGACGTGCATGTTTGCATACACACGTCCAGCCTCGTAGCCTTGTAGATAAGCGTGCATAATATCAGCTTGTCCAAACACCCACAATTGTGATGCTGCAGGACACCAGTCTGCATCTGCCCCGTTCTCCTTTGTATCTATGTACGTTGAGGATAGCAGTAAGGATTATATCTGTGATATGTATATGAGTTTTTCTGTGCGTGTAGGTTCCTAAAGGGACAGAGGTGAAGGTTGATCCGCAGCCTGTGCTGGCATCAGAACAGGATCCACTGCAGGCAAAGTCCAGCAAAAAGCAGTGCAAGGCTGCAGCACTGTGTCCAGCTGGCAGATGAAGAACCCCCTATCATCTTCACTAAGGGGGGCTTAGAGGGGTTTTCTTGCGGGCTGTCACCTTCAGGATGTTTCCCTAATGGTTTACCAGCACTGGATGGTTCGGGTACTGTGGGAGACGAAAACAGAGAGAGACAACGGGAAAGAGAAACAGAAAATAACAAGTTTAGCCTCCATTAAATTCAGGCATATGTGCTTAAATGTTCTTTGGGTTTGTATATTATATTTAATAATCACTTAGTCAAGATTCCCATTACTTCAACTCTAAAACCTTTCAAAGACTAGTGGCAGTGGCTATTTCAGTTCAAAGTGCCCATAATTTGCTTTCAAAAATGCTTTATTTTTTATTTATTTAGTTTAGGTTTTTTTTTTGCCAGTGCATTTATAATGCTGCTACATTACTTAATAGCTAAAAGTATTTTTTCAATTACACACATAAAATAAAAACTGAACATTTTAATCCTTGATTGGTGAGAGAGGTGCTCTTTCCAGAGGCGGAGGCCTGCTTGTAGCGCTCATCTTAATGATTTACGCACAGAACGTCCAACTGTGGTAATGCAAAGGCCTGCTGAAGATTCAAAGGTTTCGTTAGAGAAGGCAGCTGACTTTACAAGCAGCACAACAGCAGGTTAGTGCAGAATGTCAAATCTCCAAAGAGAGCAAAGAGGAGCCATGTTTTTCTTTGGATGTTGACCTCAAAAAGGACAGCTGAACTGGACTACAAGGCTTCCCGGCTTGGACCCAACCGGTGAAATCCTGCTCAAGAAACAAGCTATTAACCAGAAACCTACAGTGCACTTTTTAATGTTGTTTAAAATAACTTCTCTTAAATACATACAGTATACTGGTGTAATTAATACCGTACAAGGGTTAATACTTCCAACCTACGCTATTCAGAACTTCCAAATCCTTCAACCTTGCACTCAAGATTGCCTCAGAAGTTTAGCTGACCCCTTTTGACTGAGATGTGCCAAAGTATTTAATATAATAACCCTTTTCTATGAAAGTTAATTATTTTAATCATTAACTGAAAGATTTGATAATTTTGATTTTACAAGATTGACAACAACATTGTTTGTTTTTGCTGTATAAGACACACTAATAATGACAGTAAGTCATAAGAAAGTAATTGCACCTTTTGTAACAGACACCCCACATAATTTACATCTATTTAGACAAAAAATTCCCAGCTGACATGAAAACTGACTGAGATCTCAGTTGTCTTTAATTTATCAGTGTCACCGCACTGCTTCTGCCATCATATCTCCTTCTCTCTGGGTGGTGACAAAATGTTGGTGTGTGAGAAATCCAAATTACCCACCCTCCCTGACTGACCCAACCCAATAAGCACATCAGTGAATTACTGGGAGCTTAACAGTCTCAGTGCAACAAGTGCACACCCAGTCTCAGTTACATTCCAATTAACCGTCATTACAAGTATTAGATGTCTAGATTTATCTGCTAGCAGCACTTAGTGATCCAGAAAGGCTTCTGTGCGCGCTAAGGGAGGAATACAACAGCATCCCATCGACATAAACAGAAGCAAACAGGCACAGAGGTTAAGGGGGATTGACTTTGGCATTGGCATCAGTTTATTTTTATATAGAAACAGGTAAGAGGCAATAAAGCAGAAGAGTGTTGGATAGACTGTAGTGATTTCTTTGGGTTTAATCAGATATTTATATGTTTACATTTACATTTTCACTGAAAGCGATTGTTATTTGGTCATGCCAGACTCAGACTGCGTACAAAAATCTCCATACATTTAGCGAGCAGACAAGAGATGACAAGATAACATGTGATGACAAGATGATAAGATAAAACAGAACCTGAGAGAATACTGCCAAATGAGAC
This sequence comes from Neolamprologus multifasciatus, assembly GCF_963576455.1. NCBI lineage: Eukaryota > Metazoa > Chordata > Actinopteri > Cichliformes > Cichlidae > Neolamprologus > Neolamprologus multifasciatus. The sequence goes on along the minus strand of NC_140456.1, from coordinate 20,443,573 downwards.
ACAGCTGGTAAGTTGGAAATGATCCAAAGCCTGAAGGTGTTGCACTCAAGATTACCTCAGAAGTTTAGCTGACCCCTTTTGACTGAGATGTGCCAAAAAGGTGTCGCTGTATAGCAAAATGGTACAAATAAACAGAATGAATAGAATATTTTTTGTAGCAACCCCTTTATATAAGTTAACAAGTTAACAATTATTTCTGGAACTGATTTAGGCGAGGCCCTAGCACTGGTTGTGATGGGGATTATGTTCAATATCAGAGTCCCCACACTGAGGCAAAGCCTAATGCCAAGTGGTTTCTTTAAACTGTATCTGTGTAAATAGGGCTAGGCGGGGCTCTTGAGACAAAAGTGTTTTGTGTGCCAATGGTTTTTGTTGTTCCAGTAGACAATAGACAAAGACACCATTTATCTCAAATCAGATTGCTGTTATTGTTTCAGTGGAAATGGGCTGCATCTCATCAGGGGGGTGTAAAAAAACAGCATTTGAATAAGCCAACACAACACTAATACTGCTCTGCTGTTGGCTAACTAACTGGCTAATTAATGGAGAAAGTCCTCGCCAGGACAACCAATTAGACACATTCTGCAGTACTGCCAACCAGGTAACGTCTCCTGTGATCATTTAAATCAAATAAAATTAGATGCAATCATTTTTAAAAGGAGAGTCAATACTCAGTAAACTAATAATGTAACCAGGCCTATTTTTGTCAAAGTATTTAAGTGGTGCTCTGAGCTTATTTGACAGCAACTCAACCTGAGCATATTCCATTACCTTTTATAGTGAGGAGGGGGTTTTGCAGTAGAAGCTGAAGTGTTCAGGATGTTGTCTGATACATTTTGAAACTAGGATGGTGCTTTTCTGTGTGGGGTTTGCACGTTCTGCCAGTGTCATGCAAGACTCCGGCAGACCAAAGACATTCACAGGCTTAGGCTATTTGGTCATTCTAAATTGGCAAGTTCAATGTGAGTATGAATGGCTATCTGTCTGCAATAGATCTGTGACCTGTCTAGGGTGTACACTGTCTCTCACTATATGACAGCGGGGATAGGCTCCTGCTCCACTGTAACCCTGAATTGGACAAGAGGAAGAAGATGGATAGATATTGAATATGGAGCTGCAAAGCAGGAGGAAAAAGAGAAAGACCACCACAGAAAAGAATCATGGATGTAGTAGGGAGGATTGGAGTGACAGAAGAGGATGCTAGAGATAGGGTGAGGTAGGTGATCCCTAAAGGGACCACCTGAAAGAAGACGAAGAAAAAACTATGAAATCCCCTCAACATGTCGAGGAAGCACCGAACATTTTTCAAACTGAAAAAAAAAAAAAAAAAATACAGACAATGGATATAATTAATAACGCTTGACATTTTTGGAAGTTTAGATAAAACAAAAAAAGCACTATACTGTAAAAAAAATGGCACATTGATCACATTGAGTGGAAATATTATGCAATAATACGATACAATAATATATGAGTGCCTAAGTTACATAGCAACAGGAGAAAAAAATGTAATTACAATGGGAGAGAAAAATAAGCAGAAATTTAAAGGGTGAAAAAAGAGATGAGTACTTGTTCCTTAAAGCCTCCAACAGCTTGAGGCACAAAGAAATAGAAAACTGGGGGGCAGAAGACTAATGGAATGTTATGTTGTTGTTGTCATAATGAGACAATGTTAGCAGATAAGCCATGCTTCATAAGCTGAGTCATGTGTAAATCCCCGAACAGTGGGGAAAAAGAAGGGAGAACAAGCAAGATAGAAAAAAAAAACACAGAGTGGGAGGGAGTGAAGGATGACATAGAGGGTTAGAAGAGGAAAACATTTAGTTCAGCTTTTCAGTATGAGGATGAATATCCATCGCCACTTGTATCAAGACAGATGGAATCAATCACCTCAGGCGACTTCAAGGTGATGCAATGGCACATCAACATACTTCTCCCATCACAACAGCAGTCAGTGACATATGTTCTTCATCAGTATATGACAAATGGGATTTGATTTTATAGATGTTTTTGTAATAGTCAACAAACAGGGACAGAGAAAATCTAATCAAATAAAAAAACAGAACCTAAGACCTTCATGTCTGGGCAGTTTCTGGATATCGATGCATGGGTCTGTGGGGCCTGTAAACACTGTAAACACCATAATACTATAAATAATATGCTGTAGCTTTCAAACTTGCTGTTTAGGGATGCGGTAAACTGTGTCATTGAGATGAAGAGAAAATGGTTCGTGCCATTTTATACAACTGACCACCCAACTTTCACTCTGATATGTAGTGCGGTTACTGTGTTACCTAACTACACATACAGTTTAACAACCTCATTGACCTCTGTGTTGGCTATGTGTGTGAGAAACAGTTCACAGTGTCCTCTGCCACTAATGCCTCTCCAGATGGGTAGCTTGTGTGTTTGGAGGAGCCTTTATTTCCCACTGGCCAAAGAGGAACAACAGCTGCTTCTAACAACCCGGGCCAAAGCTCAGAAGAAGAGGTGGACCTCAGGCCCTAGCCAAGAGAGAGGAGGGATGGGAGGGTAGCAAGAGAGAAATAGAGGAATAAAGGCAGTAAGGTGAATAATAAGAATAACAAATATCTCGGCCATCAAAATTCTGAACGACCGAAAATTGCATGATAATTCTCCAGGCAACCGTGTTAGTTTTCTTCTTTCCCCTGCCTCCTCTTGGTTCCTTTTGGTTTGCCAGCACACAGTGGCTGCTGTCTCACAGATTAAATCCTTTAACTTAGGTATGCAAAAGGAAGAATCAGACTGTTGTCAAACAGTTCTCTTTCTGTCTTCAGCTGATAAGATTTAGTCTCTCTTTTTTTCCCCCCTTTGTGTCATGTATAAACTACAGTTGGCTAGAATACTCACACCGACAGCATATAGGGTTGCAGAAATGAATACACACACACACACACACATTAAATAAGTTAACCCTGAAAAATTATGTCTACATTTGTGTTTTGCCTGCCTCTGTATGTGTGTATCATGAGGCGTGCATGTCTGCATAAAACTCTTGGCTCAACCCTAGCTGCAGAGCTGTAATCCAGCGAGGAATGGTGCTACTGTTTACTGGGGCTTAGCAAGTTGTCACACTACTTGATATCAAGATGACAAGACAGCTTTTCTAGACTGAGTACAGACTTTATAGCTACGACAAACATTGATAAATTTCGCTAAAGTTCATTTTATTATTTCACCATACTAAATATCCACCTAGAATTACGTTACAGCAAATCTATTTACAGTGTAACCTACTGTTGTACGTTGCAACTTGATCCCACACTGAACTTACATGAGTAATGAGAAGACTTTGACCTGTTTGTCATGAACTTTAAAACACCTGGTGTCAGTTCACACCTCTGCCTGCTGTGTAGATTTCTAAAGACAGTTATAAGGTGAACTTATGACTTACAGTGCATTGATGGGGTGTGGTGAAGGAGAATTGAGGTCAGTATCTTGCTAACCATTTTCTTGACCTTGCAGCTCTTCGGCAACTGCATAGCAGTTAATTGGATGTGGATGTTGGGGGTGAAGGTTGTAAAGAAGCTCATGGGCCTAGGTTTGGCAAGGCCTCTGGATCTCCCATGTATTGATGTTTCCCTAACATAGGTGACTCCTTGTCTTTATCAGTTTTTGACTCCAGCTTAAATACAACACTTGTGAGCATGCATCAAAAAACTAACAGAGGCGCAGTTTATTCGGCTGCTCCTGTATTTCTACATAATGACACTGTCGATTTTCTAGATTAATCTTTATTTGTCGTAAGACAAGATCTTTATGCATTTGCCAAATATGCATTAGTGCATGGGTGCCAGCTGTCTGTTTCTAAAATACACTGAACTACTGTAAGTAAAAATGATTTTTACCATTAGTCTGTCATAAATAGGAAGGAAAAACTCACACTAGATCCAGCCAGATTTGTAACGTTGTCAGATATTTGCTACGTGCAGTGTTTCCCTTTAAGGCCTTCACTTGCTTTCTGCTTTGTTCATTTTTTTATATATGCTTTTCATATAGCACTAATTTCAAGTAAGTTCTGTTGCAGATAAACAGTGTGAAAGATGGACACTGTGACATCAACTGGTTCTGGACTCTGCAATTACACCATGAAGTGCTAACTCATTAGTCATGGCTAGCAAGTTTGGTTAGCAAGCTTCATCCGTAAACAAATAAGGGGAAGGACACAGAGGTATCTGGTAATTAGTGCTAATTACTAGATGAATTAAATACTACAGTTGTTTTTCTCACCGTCACTGGAACACAAACTTATTTGTGAGACCCTGTTACTGTGGGATCTTTAGGTTACAAAAGGCACTGCGAGACAACTGTTCCATCCACTTTGCACAATGTACCAGTACCAATGACAGCAAAACAGGTCTAGAGCATGATGCTACTTCCGCAATGCTTGAGAACTGGTACATTGTTCTTGGGTTTAAAAGCCTCACCTTTACACCAAATATGCGTCTTGTTATTGCGGCCAAACAACTAAATCTCTGTCTCATCTGACCATACAACTTTTATTCAGAGGGCATTTGGCATTTCTTGGTCAGCACCCTCTCAGGCCAATGTAAAAGTTGCTTCACTGTGGAAAGTGACACTAGCAGCAGTTCCAACAGTTTCTAGTTCGTGGAAGGCTTGAGCATTAGTTTGGTTCCTGGATTGTTTCGGACATAATTCTCACAAATTTCCCCTCATCTTCTTCTTCTCAATAAGTTGTACTTACACACAAACTGACTGAACTAATGATTTTGGAATCTGCATTTTTTTTTTCTTAGAAATGGCTTTAAGACTCTGGAACTGTCCCAATTTGTGTAAATATGCAAATCTCCTTCTTAGATCGTCACTGAGTTCCTTGGACTTCCTCATTGGTCTGCATATTGGTCAATCCAATGAGTGTTTCATTTTTATGCTAGCAAAGAGAAACTACCAGTTGTGGTCAATCATGATCAGTTAACAGGCTCTGGCCTTGTCATGTTAAGACATTGCAGAACCTTCAGTACCACCTTTATAAAAATATTTAAGTAAATGTTTGTATATATTTGTATGCCTGTATATATAATTTTGAACCTGTGTGGATTAGGAAAAAAAGCTAAAATGCATGCAAACTTGTGCACCCAGTTCTTGTTTTTGAAAGTCATTAAAGATTTATGCTAAACAATTATTCCACCCTTGAAGAAGAAAAGTTCAAAGAAATCATTAAAGGCCTAAAATTACCATAACATTCATGCCCAAGATGAGCGTAAGTAAATTTCTGACTGCAACTGTAGGTATAGCTTAAAAAAGAAGAAATGGAGGGAATGACCTAGTTGAATCCCATTTTACCCCTTTAAAGAAAGATGGATACAGACAGGACTGCACTTAAGCATCTGGCAACTGAAGGAATGTAGCATATAACCACACTCAAAATGTTCAGAAAAAAAGTCACAGCTAATTTCCATTGTGGTATTGTTTAATTATACCACCTTAATCTTGAAGCACTAACTTTAAGAAGATCAAATGTTTTCTTGTTCAAATATACAAAATCCAGACCACACACCAGTTAAGTGACCTCTTAAGGTTGCACGCTACATTGTCGTAGATGCAGCTTCTCTGAATGTATTCCATGGCTGTTACACTTGTAGTCAAAGTTGTTGATTTCATGGTTGGGGAAAAACAACATTAATAACTAGCCATATCACTGTCTTCCAATCACAACTTTACACACAAAAAAAACCAGCCATGCTGCTGTTACCAGCTACAAATCCTGGATATCCCGACGCTGTTTGTTAGAACAGGGAAATGTTAAATTTCTTAAGGCCTCATTTTCCTTGACTCATATTTACCGTTCCAAGAATTTAAACAAGTCTTTCTTATCTCTTTTCACACACACATTGTCTTACAATGAAAGGTAAGGGTAGAGAGTAAAAAGGAGGGGAGGATGAATTCACACAGTTCATTACTGGCCATCCATCTCTGTGCTGTTGTTGTCCGCAAATCACTCTTTATGTGGTGGCATGTCAGGCAGGGGCTCCTCACTCATTCAAACTAATCTCCCTATTCTGTTTTCTGAGAAACACAGTGAATTCATGCACATCTCTGAGAACTGCCTCCCTGGTTCACAGGCAACCTGTACAACAGGACTGGTACAAGGTCTCTGGCAGGCCACTCAGGGGGCTAAAAGGGCCAAAATACTGGGGCACCAGTGGGGTACGTGTCTTAGCCTAAAGCTAACCTAGCAACAGGCACAGCAGCCTGGCAACTAGCACAGGGATCAGTGGAGTGGAATCTGTCCAGTGTGATTCTTGGCTGTACTAGACTATTAAGCTCCTTGGCAAGATTAAAATTTACACCCTTTACATACACACACAAACACATATACACAGAAACAAAAATTGGCAAATGGGGCCCTGGGAGGACAGTGACCTCCAGCAGTCAATGTGACAGATTCTCAAGATGGAGTGGAAGATGAGGGAAGTTTAATGCCCAAGACAACTCCTCAATCTCACAAACAAATACACACACCCATCGCTACACACACCAGGGTACTCAGAACACACACCACACCTGTGTGCACTCAAACACCAGCTGCCTCATCACATTGCCAGGTGTCACGTTGTCCTTGTAGAGAGACAAGCATGAAGGATGCAGAAATAAACTGCCATTTATATCCTTTTGCTCTTTCTTTTTCAATCGCATATGCACACGCACGCATGCATGGCCACACACATACACACACACGCACACACGCACAGACAAACAACACATGTTGATAGTTTTTGGGGTTCTTTTTAGTTAGTTAGTTTGTTTTTTAAACCATCAAAATGAAATGAACATGAGGCACAACTCAGGGAAACAATGCCCTCACATGTACCTACTAACCTCACACTTCTCCCCATGGACTTAACTTACTGGTACACAAGCCTTAAAGGTTGAATTATCCAAAACTTTTTGAGTGATATTAACAAGGCTTGCATGTCCTCAACAATGTATATTTCAAGTTTCAGCCCAAAATACCACACCACCCGGAATGCCCTAGGTTTTGAGACCCATTATGGGCTGTTTTAAAGTTACCACAAGTCATAGTTGTCCCCCTGCTAACACTTACTTTGGCCACATTAGCCGCAGTAGGCTACAACCAGACTTTCCTATTCTGGAGGGGACATTTTGATCTGAAGAGTCTCTTTGTTTTTGTTGTTTAGGTGATGGGAAAACATGGGAGAGTTATTTGGTTATTTGTAGACTGTATTTAGTTGTTTTTTTATCACTTTACTTGCTATCACACAGTACTTTTTAATATTTTACTGGAGCCATTATTTTTCTTGCATAGTACACAATAACTGGACAGGAAAAAAACACTAGCTTAATCTAAAAGAACACAGTGTTGCTGTGCGCTCTAGTTTTTAGCAGGTTTTAGTTTATGGTTATACTCACAAACAAACTAACCAATCGATGCAGTGGTAAAGTAGCAGGAATGTGCTCTGAAAGGTCAAATTACATTATTTTGTGGCTTGTTTTTCCGTCATGTAACTAATAACGAGCGCGGCCTCGGCTCCTTGTCAAAAATAGCTGTCCGGTAGCAGACCAAGCCCAGAAAACATATGTAATATTGGATACATTTGAACAGAAAGCGATTTTTAAGTTAGCATTTTGGATCAGTTAGCATCGGTGTTATCAGCATGCTGTAATTCTCCCCTTAGCGCTGACACAGGAAGACAGACGCAACAAGGAAAATTCTTATTGGCTTTTAAAGCTGGGAGATGGTCTTGTTGCCAAGGAGATGGGTCTTTTATTTTTTTTTATAAAAGTCTCATAACACTATAAACCAAACCTTTAAGATTAATGCTTTCACATTTGTGATGTTACTATTGCAATTAAACAGGACTTTGTTTCATTTAAGCGTTCTGCTTTGCCTTGCTGCCTAGATGCATGCATTACACATAAAAATCTCTCCATAACCAAATAAATAGACTGAAATCATTATTTATATTATTTAGGCAATATCAAAAATGTTGGCTGTCAAATATATTTCATATTGTATTTGCTGTAATCCACAATCCTTCTGAAATTATCAAGACAAATTTATTCAGCACTTCAGTGCCAGCTTTAGTGTGTGTAAACTGTCACTGACACTATCTGCTTAGTGACACCAAGTAGCGGTGCACACATAAAAGTTAAGTGCACAGAATGGAATGCAGTCTTGTGTTGCTCCATGTGACGGGCCCCTCTGAATTAAAGTGATTTAAGTGATACTTGCCTTCTCAACTTCAAAGTGTTTTCACATATCTGAGCGGGTAAGAGAGAAAAAAAAAACACATTGCGCTGTGATGTTATAAATGTTTGATTTTGTGTGGGCGAATCAAATACTTTGATGTAAACTCTTGGTTGCGTAACTGACTGCAGTTTTAGAATTAAATCACTTAGAACTGTGCACTGAGTACACTGGTCCTTTTAATCTGCAATCAGTTCAATCAGTCAGAGGTCAGCCCTCGCTCAGCCCTCTGGCCTGACAATCTGCACCAGGTTCACTTCTAATTGCCACATTACTTATGGATAAGGGAGAAGGACTTTGTTGCTCTCACCACAGATCAATGGGATTGGGCTCTAATGAAGTGACTTGTCTTCCAACGTGTGTCTCTTTGATGCTTACCTGTAAAGCCTACACACAGACTTTGCACTCCAGGTAGTAAATAGACTGTTTGCTACCAGATTTCATTACCACTCATGCCACACTAACATGCTTTTGGCCATCTAAAAACAAACAAACAAACAAAAAAAAATACTGTGATTGTCATTTAAAACAAAACTTTGCATTTTATACATATTACAAAGGATTACCTTCCCACGTCATCAGTGGGAAAATCCCAGCCGACGTTTTTCCGTCTTTCTCCCCTCACCTACATTGCATTTCCCCCTGTATACTAGGCTGAGATGAGACAGAGGAGGATCACACTCATCCCTGCTTATCCTTCTACTGCATTTTTCAATATCAGTGGAATGTCTGACTTTGTTTGCTCAGTGCTGTGTTACAGCAGAAATGCCATTTTCTGTGTTAGTAGCCAACAATAAGCTCTGGTCAAGGAAAGACAGTCAAGAGGGTCACTCACACCAGCAACGCTGGCCACCGACAACCCATTTCCATAAGTTCATTGAGGTTTACCAAATATTGCCTCAACAGCAACCTAAAAGTATAATCTAAAGCAGATTGGGGCTCAGGGGGAAGGGTGGTGTACCAGGTTTTTATTCACACATTAAACATGAAGTTCTAGCCACTGCACCGCTTTCAATAAAGAACACTTTATGAGTCTGAACCATCTTTTAAAGTCCATGTACTGCTTGGAAACATGTGCATGTAAGAATGTCTTATAAGAATAAGAGTTCCTTCTGTGGTACTGTTAAAGCTTTTATGTGGCTGTGGTATCAAAGCACTAGATCACTAGCACCCTGTGTTCCTCTGCTGATCTGAATTCTAGGTTTAATTTTCACTAATTTCTGTACATACTCACTCCCACCATTTCCTTTGGTTTATTACCTGTTGCCACACCAGAGATTCTTGGTGTTTCCCGACCAGGCTCCCAAAGGTGTGCTGCAAAAGCTCAATCATAAAGACCTTACAGATACTGCTAAGAAAGGAAATGATGATGCTGGCTAATGAGAACCATTCTCCTCTGATGACCGTGCGCCTAGGGAGCCTTTCAAGCTAATATGCTTTCAAAGTGCTATAAAACCACAGGGTAGAATATGTCATGCAAGTGAGAAAAAGGAGCCCACTTAAAAGCAAGGTGAAATATGGTATAAAAGGGATGAATAGAGACAGCAGGAAATAGAAGACAGTTGTGACGACTGTAATAAAACTTAAGGAAAAAAAGTTTGCTTTGTAGTTTAAGTGATCAGGAAGGATGTATTTCATATGTCATTAATTAAACAGAAACTATGTTGACATTTCTCTAAATTATTGGCAAAACAAGTATTTAGACAACTTTGCAACATTATCCACAGTCTCGCACACAACAAATGGATGGCCCTGCATATCTGACCAAAAAAATTTGACTCACTCCTCCTACATCTATCCGCAAACCAGACCATTCTGCTAATCCTCTCGTTCCTTCTTCAACAACCCTACTCTGCCCTGCGGAATTCTCTCTCAGCCCCTTGAGCTCCAGATGAAAGGCTGAGGGAAATGGCAGTCATACTGGTAATATCCGCACCGGGACACAGCCACTACATCTGCAGGCCAGCCAGCTCTCTATGCACGGCAGTCCTAAGGGACCTCATTCAGCCCAGGACCTAGAAAGAGAAGATCTAGGGTTGGACTGGCTCTATCTAGCTTGCCAGTGCATACAACCACCAAATCCCCAGTCCACCCTTCTAACCCTTTACTCTCACGGTAGATTGAATCATAAGTCTCTATGTTGATTTCGACTCGAAAGCACCTTTGAATCTTTTTATTTCTCCGTTACCTGCGCTACAACGTAAAAATGGACAGCCTTATGCCTTTTACACTCAAGTGCGTTTAGTTTCAGCCTTTTCTTCTTTCTGCTCTCCTTCACATTTGGCTATTACCCTGAATCATCCAACTTGCTACAATCCACCCTTAATCCCCAGTCTTTTCGCCTTCTTTCGTTGTATTTTTGAACAAGAAAGGCAAAGTGCGTGCTGGGTCCTGGACAACAGCAGGCTGTAGCGGGACTGTGGTCGATCCAGTGTAATCTTACTAACACTAGTGCAGGTTGGCTGTATCCTGCCCAGCTATTCATTTCAGAAATGTAGCTCCCTTGCCAGAATGAACAGCTGCTACACACCTTTTTGGCCTTATAGGCTTTGGAGGAAAGTTCTTTCTATGCCTTTGACATTCAGGTAAAAATACACCACCAACAACAAACCCATTACCTTAGTGTGCTGATACTATGTGTCTAAGTTGAACACTTTCACCAAGGTCAGATTCAGTGTGTGTTTGCCTGTGAGTTTGAGTATGTGAGCAAAGTGAGAAAGTGAAATATCGAGCATTGATAGACGTGAGTGCAGATTTTGCCCCTAGAGGTAAATTCAAAACCTGTTGATGGAGGCCTTCTTGTACCATACAGCCACACCTTTTTAATTATGCAGCACTCTATTTTCTTAAGTAAAAAAGCCACCAAACTAGCTGCTGCCAATTTAAGTTAATTATCAGAGTTTACAACCCTAAGGGTCATATTTACACTCATGCACACACTTGTGGAGACACTCACATCTCAAATAAGGGTATGCAAGGATAGACCAGATGCACAATAATCGACTCCTATAACTTTCAATCTCGTCAAATTTTGATAATTACATTCTTTGACAGGACGGCAAAGAGAAACAATCACTGCCTATGGCTTCATGTTAGACACGTTTACCCACTGAACTGTAAAGTTTGTGAAAAAAATGCCAGGGGGTGTTTTTGTTTTCTTGATGAGCTCACCAGCATTCCTGACAGATGGTGTTTGTTACCAAAAGAGAATTTTACTTTCATGGCTGTACGATTCACACTTTGTCACTGCACATCCCTCCGGCTCAATCACAGGAAATGTTTATCCATGCGATTACTCGTGCTCCTGCGAGATGGATAACCTGCCTTCATCTCCTTTTTGTTTTCATGACTTTTCATACAATACCTGGTAGACTGCCTCAACAACAGCTTTAACGCTATAATAACTTTTCTATTTGAAGTCAAATACAACAGATTTACCAGTGGGATGGAGTTTGGTTTTTTTTTCGTTTTTTTTTTCAAGTTCAATCCTAAACTTAAGACTTCATTATAAACTACAATCCCATTCTTTTAAACTTGAAATTTCTCTACTCTATCTTTTCTCTCTTTTTCTCTGTTTCTGTGCGGATCTTCACAGAAAGCAAGAGACGACTGCCTAATCTGCCAGACTCAGACTATGCTAGTGGACAGACAAATAAAGCACTGTTCCAGCTTTTGATGTACAGAAATTTGGTGTCTCCTCTATTTTCCTAACGGAGAGATAGTGGTTTAATGTGCCATTGTGGGCATTTTAGAGATTAATACGTTAATGAGCTATCTACAAATGAATAGCTGCTTTGGAAGAAGCAGTGCAAGTGTTTCGGGTAATACAGTTAATAAGCCACAGTCACGCCACAAAATGTACCACAGAAGAGGCTCTCATAGCTGCAGAGGCGATGGATAATATGGTTCATTAAAGAATCACAGATTTATTCCCCTGTTCATGGCTGTGGCTATGGCAGTCGAACATGACCAGGCCTTCCTTATCTGGCGCACAAAGTACACTTGTGTGAATTTCTCCAGGCGAGAGGAGCAGGATCTGGGCCAAGATCAAACCAGGAATTACATCATGCAATCACACTGCACTTTCTTTTGGAGCACAATGGTATATCTGATAAGAAATTATCTTTACCAAATCTTGCCTTGACTATTTGTAATGCCTTCTTTTTAGCCAGACAGTGTAAAGTAGAAACATTGTACTACCAGTTTATAGCTCAGTTTTTTAAAAAGCTGCCTAGTACAGTCCTTTAGTTTTTCACAGTCATAAATCATAGAAACATCTGTATTAGCAATCTTAAACAAACTGCATTTTCAGTATGCAGGAATTGTATCGTTTCAGTAAGACTTGCAGCAGTTTCATGCCATCTGTGCGATGGCACAGACTGAGAATCTGTTCTCCACAGATTAGCGCTGTTCATTTGCTTCGTAATGAAGTCTCTCTAAGCAGAACAGTAGGCGGTCATGCCCCCTTTTAACATGGACCTTGGGAGCTCTGGCACTGTTATACAGTGACAAACAACTGCAAAAACAGATGGAAATAAAATAATCTATGCCTACAATGTCCTTTATCTTGGCCCAGCTGGGTAATTACTTTAATGGTTGCCAAAGTTGATGTTTGGATGAATGTTTAGTCAATATATGAAAAGTCATAAAGGCAGTATCTAACAGTCCCACTTTGTTAATTCTCAAAGATCACAGTAAGAAGTGAAGAAGAAGAAGTAACTTCGTAACAGTTAAAGAAAACTGAACACTTAGGAGAATTTGAAAGAGAAGAATGTGAAAGAATGCCCGCTAGCATAGTGGATATACACCAGACAGCTTCAGACAAATAGTTGAGCAGACACACAAATGAGTTCAGCCTTGTGTGGTGTGATGTGCATCTCTGATAATGTTTGCTATCTCTTGGCATTAGACTTCAGAGAAGCAAAAAATTCTGTCTTACAATTAATTAATTAATTAATTCTGTCTTCTTGTATTTGTCTAATACAAGGGCCAGATGTGCAATATTACTCTATAGCCCATTACCTTGCCAAAAGGTGTGATTTGATGGAAAACACACTTATAAAGCTAAAAGACAGTAAACAATGGGCCATTTTTTTTGAAAAATTACTGGAGGTAGTTTAGGAAATCCCAGACAGCATTTTGCATTGATTATCTGGAATACTGGTGGTAGTGGTAGAACTCTGACCAAGACTGGATATTTTCATCCGCACTGTAACAAGGAGCTGGGCTGAGAGGACCTTTCCAGAACTGCATGTAACTGGACTTTTTCAGTGATATTTAACTGTACCGTATTGTTTTATTTTCTTCTTTTCTTCTAAGTACAAACAGTATTACGCTGTTCTGATGAAATATTCCCTTACTGTAGGATTGAGCCTTCAGTGCAATCTTCAGGACCTCAGTTAAATAGAATCACTTTGTCTTGTCTTAAAAACAGGTAGAGAAAAAATTGCTAGCAGTGTCGACCTTGCGGTTACAGGACTGAACTGAACAGTATGGGTTGCGTTTGTTTCAGTAAACAGCAGTTAAATGTCATTTAAACAACCTGTTAAAATGACAAAGCTTTGACTGCTGCAATCTAGAAGAAAAAGGCCATGCAAAAAAACTGCTGGATGTCTAAAAAAAAGTATGGCCATGTTGTGATAGTGTTAAGGGGTAAATGAAGTGAATGAAAGGAAACAGAGAAAGACTGACAAGCAGTATGTAAATCTGCAATTATAGTCACAATCGTAAATACACTTCAGTCTGTGTTGTACTTAATTGCTCGTCATTAAAATATATATTTAAATGTGCATGCAGTCATCCAATTGTACGACATGTGCTTGTCTGGATTTGTGGTGGACAGAGTAAACATGGTACATGCTACATATTAAGAGACTGCTGAATCAGCAGCTGAAACGCTGGCAGTCTGAGCCGAAGAGGCTCAGCTTACTCAGCTAGGATTTTATTACTTTCCCTCTTTGTATTGCCCGTCCACTTCCTTCTAGCTCTCACTGTATGGTATCTCCAAATGGTCTATTTACCAGGTGCATTAAAAAAAAAAATCAGTTTTAAAGTACAACAAGCCTAACACTGGTTGCAGTTGGATAGGCGCTTTGTTAAAAAAAATATTCATTAAAATGAACACGAGGTCCAATAGAGTGTGTCCGTAAGTAAGCAAGCCATCTTTTTGATTTGGCATCTGGTATATAAGGTACTTATATGCCACCACCTGGATTCTGCTGGAGCCTCAGCAGAATTTGAAAATGTGATTTGAGGTGAATCAATATCCTACCTGGCAATATCCATTGCCAGGTAGGAGATGAATAAAAGAGAGAGTTTGTGACAGTTCTTAGAAAACAATAACAGGGTCACTTAGCTGAAAAAAAGAAAGCACACTGTCTCTCCAGAGGAAGATACTTCCATAGTCATATAACGCAATTGATATTCTAAATAAACACGCAGACTTCGTGTGGAATTCTGCTTGTATAGTGAGTGTTTTTGCATGGAAAGGTGTGACTTACAGTGTTTGTCTTGACCGTCTCCTGAGGCTTGACAACCATCTTCATCATCACACTCTGTGGTGCTGCCCTCCTCCCTTTCCCCACTGCCCAGCTCTTCCCAGTCTTCCATTTCTGCCAATTCTGGAAACATTTCCTCTGTGTCCTGCATATGCACAGAAATATGGTTAATGCATAAGATCCCAATATCATGCATGTGAAACACTGTGAGCAACTTTTAATATAGATAAAATATGATATACTTTAACTGCAGATCCTTCAAAAATCTGTCATCTGTTGGACTGTTGGATCATAGTGGAAGATCCGATTACTTCCTGTATAAATCTCAGGACACTTTCTGAGAGCAGAAAGGTTATGAAATGTAGAAAGGTTTGGCAGAAAACAAACCAATTATACAGTGGCAGTTGTTAATTCTTTTGGTGAATTATTCTAATTTATATTAGGTATTAGTCTATATACAGCTGCAATGACACTTTATCAGCCTGGACCATATCCTTCCCTCCTGCTGTGTGGCCCACTAATTGGCTTTGTTGGCCCTTCATGCTGTCCATCATCATCAGGGTGGTCTCTGCTCCATAACACCATGTCTGACAAACTCTCATGACACAATAAGAAAACTGTACTCTGAGCATTAGGTTCAAAATAAGGGCATAGATATCAGAACTTTGGAATTTGTGAAATTATAGATGGATGCATTTGCACACATGTGTGAATACACTGTTAAACCTGCTTTACAAAGTTTACAAGATCATTCCTGGGACTAACTGACCTTAAAGGGAAGGCACAACCAGTGAAGACATGTTGAGAGGTGAATGAGAGGCATGGAGTTGGCCCCATTCCTCTCATTCACCTCTCGACATGTCTTCAGGTGTTGTGGGATTACAGATGTCTTTGCTGTATGCTCACTCATACACCTGACAGCAGAAGAACAAGTTCTCTCCTAAGCCTTCAGTGCTCCAAAAGAAACATTTCACAAAACCAGACAAGTTTATTTATAAGAATTAGAGTGCAAAGCTAAAGAGAATCAAGACAAAGAATCAGATATGCTAGTGGTCCAGTGACAACACACTCATCCCACGTGATGTTTCAAACTACAGTAAACGTTAACATGCTATCTTCAACAAGCTTAATGTGCTTCTACAAAGGGTGGCTGTCAGTCTGCAACATGTTCCAAGTGTGTGGTTTCAGGAAAAAAAAGTTTCCTGAAATAAGCTTGTTGTTCATGATGGGATATAAGTAACACAAAGAAAAACCAATGTTAAGTGGGCTCACCATGTAGGTCCAAAAAAGTGTCTGCAGACTATCATGAAATTTACATTCTGCAAATTCGCACAGACCCTTACAGACTAACATAAAGGAATCTCAACTGTTAAATGTATGTGTCTTAAAATGTATATTTTGACTTGATGATAGCACAATAAGAAAAGTCCCATGGTCTCAAAAATGATGCATAAGGATAATCTTACAACCTCAACTAGCAGAAAAAAAAGCAAGGAAACAGATAAATCGCGCTCATGGCAACTAATTTAGTTGCTAATGGTAAAGAAAGGTTTAATTTTCAATTAATAAGATGTTTCATAAGAGGTTTACTTAAAACAAAAACTAGATGTCAAGATAGTCAAGGCCCCAAACTGACAAACAGAGAAACTGAAGCACAAACCAAGGAAGCTATACACGGAACTGAATTTAACTTAAGATAATAAATAAATGCTTGTTTGGGAACCAGAATTATTCAAACAGACACATTAGTATTCTTTTTTCCTCTTCTATCACATTAGAGATTACAAATGGGATGGCTAGAGAAAGACATTTAGAATGGTTTTGACTCAAGCTGGTACTTTTACATGATAATCGGTATACTCATTACTTCCATCATGTTTCACATTCAACCAATGTGAAAGTCCATCTTCTCACTGTGGCCCGAGAGAGTAAAAGGAGATGATACAGCTATAACCACTTAAGTACAGGCTAATAAACCAGATCTTGTACATTTCAGGTAAAAGTGAAAGTCATTGGTAAAACTGGATGTCTTAATTTTCACAAGTGTGAATAAATTACAATAGGAGGGGAACAAGGTGAACAATATCTGACAGTTGTTAGAGTTCCAAATTTTATAGTATGAGTTAATTCATATTACAGTTTGCTGATAGACTAATGACTGATAACTGAGACAAGCTGGAAAAAAGAGAAAGCAATGTCTTGAATAAGATAAACCCATTATGATTTTTCTATCATGTAAAGCAACTAAATAAATTCAGTGTGCCTTACAGCAGTTCACAACCAAATGCTCTGCTAAACAGCATAATGTTCGCCATCACTTGATGCCAGCGTGATATTAAGCTTATAACTATGGCACTGAGTGGATGTTTGACACAGTGTTGCTTGGCCCAGCTGTCCTTAAAGCATGTTAATTAGGGAGTGAATCAATTAAGGTGTTGTTGCTGTGGAAACCACGGTTAGTATAATTGTTGGTTTGTTGCTGTCTACTGAGTGCAGGGTGTTGGGTTATTTTTGTTAAGTCATGATTGCTAAATGGTCAAACTAAAGTCCTTCCTTTACAACTGTAACATAGCGAGGAAGCAAATTTATATTTTGTCTGTGGAGCTAGAGACAGATATGAATAACATGAATGTATGATGTGATAGAAAAAGACTGCTCTGGATTTCAATGAGCATCTTAAGCACTTTCTTAAAATGGTTTGTATTTATTTAATTTTCCTTCTCGCTTTAGAGCAGAAGGCGTCACCACATCAAGGGAGAGTTTGTTCACAGGCAGCCTGCTAAGCTGTGTCAGTTTTTTTTTTCAACTATAAAATATGCTACAAAAAGAAAACAACAAAGAAAACCATAACAATATGTTCAACAATACAAAGGTTGATCTGTTTATGAGAAATAACAACAACGACTCAAAGGGTCATCCTTCTGATCTGTCTCCAATGAGGTACAATGAGTAGACAAGTGGGAACAATATCTCAATAGCAGCAGACTTTACATTATGGACAAGGCAGAGATTTACTGTGCCTTTGAGATGCAGACAGATGGTTTTGTTCTAACATGACTCGTCATTCTTTCTGACATGTCTGTGTACTGTTGGGTTAGAACGACCTATTAGAATTGAGAACATGTGTATTTACATTTAATTTCAATTTAAACTTTAAATAGTTTCACATACTAAATGAAGACTGAAAAACTATAATTCGCGAGTGCAATTAACTTTACAATGGTTTATGATAATCAGAAGTTATTATCGTTAATGCCATCATCTATATATACTGAATGCCAACAGTTTCCGAGAAACAACTAAGACAAATGAAAGGTTTTCAAGTCTGGGAAAGAAAACTGAAATATTTTGTTGTTTTTCTTTTTAAAAAAGGAGCACAGACAGGCGCTTGAACAACTTGCAGTTGTGTAAGCCGATGAGTACGGCGAGGGCACAGATACAAGATACAAACCTTTTCCTTTAAGGCTTACCTTGAAATTACCCTGGCATCCAAGGGCAAATCAGGTATTCCAAAAAGGCTTTGAATAAAATCCCAAATCATGAAATATTTTCTAGTTCCCCTCTCACAGTGCCAACTAATGCACCTCTCTCTTTCTTTTCAAAAGCATTCTTTAGTTAGAGGATGATGCGGCAGGTTTGAGAGCATCAAGGGCTGAATTCCTGCATTTTTTAATGCTTCCTAGTCACGCTAAAATCTGTACTGCCAGGAGTAACCAATCACCTTGGAGTCTAGAAGAAAGACTGAGCTGTCTGAGTGTATGTATATAGATTCTGTTGTAATATAGACATAAATGGGACATCTAATCATGAAATGTAAAAATGTGAAATGTGACCACTTGGCATATGATGAAAACTACTGCAAAAGTTACAGTAAGCATTTTCATATGGCTATGCATACATTTAGGGTATGATTGCCAACCTTGCGGACAAGGATCATAAGTCCTATCCTCCATGTGCCCACATCTGCTCCTTTTCAGCCCTGTCTGATCACCTCTTTGAGGGCAGTGGTGAATAAACTGCATATGAGGACAGAAAAAAAAAGGCAAGCAAAGGAAATCCTGGAGGATACTGAAGGAAAAACTGACAGCGGTGAATGTCTGCATAACATAAGTACTCTCAACTTGTTGAATTAAATTGGCTACATTTTCTCACATACTATTACGGGCCACAAAGCTTTTATGTGAAAACAAACATCAGCTGGGAGACAAAATAAGAGTGTTTAAATATGTGTTATGTCTGTGTGTCTGTGGATGTCCCCAATTAAAGAGGAACTGGATGCAATTATCTCTATTTCTTACACTGCCTGACAAAGAAAAGGCGGCCGGGAGAGAGATGGAGCGAGGGAGAAGCTTCTTCTAAAAGTATAGGAATGAAAAGATGAAAACGGTGCATCCTAAGAAGAGTGACAGGTTCAAAACAAACTCTGGACAGCTGCAGTGCTCTGCCATCCATACCTGGAGTAGCTGTACTGTGCTGCTTGTGTATATTAATTATACCTGTTATGGTCAACAAGACTGTTCATAACTATAAAAGAGCCTTATCCATGTGTATGTAGAGCAATTGTTATTTTCTGATGGCAGCAGTGGTTTCATTATAATACAGTTTATCATAGCTTTGTTTTTATAATTTAAATTACTCCATCTGTCTACAGCAGCCTTCATATTCCCCACATGTTAAGAGAGAAAAAATCATGTTTGGATGCAATTGCAAAATACAATTTGGGCAAATTTATAAGGGAAACACAGAGAAAAGCTATAGAAGGATCTGTCTTGGTGAACCAAATCTTGAATATAATGAGCCAGAGGTTTTCACATGGACAAATTTTGCATGACATTTTATTAAATCAGTATGAAATCTGAAAACAGATGCTGTTTGTAGAAAAAAAAATCCACCTAAGTTTCTTAGAACTCTGAGTAATGTTTTCAACATTTTTCAACAACTGCCGAGCCACACCTCCACTACAAGCTAGCACAAGCTGATTGAGTTTGTCGCTGTTAGTGACACTCTGTTGGACATGCCCTCATGTAACCCCCATTACCTAATCGCTGCATTGGATTGTCACACCCTGCTCCTGTAAGGTACTGAGTGAAACAGCTCGTGTGTGGAATATATGCGTACGGGAACAAACTTTGACTTCTAACAGCTAAGTGATGGAGATGTTATTGAAAAATGCGTGGCAGTTTCGGTGACATCAGCATTTTTCTGAGTGCATGTTCTGACAGCTTCCTGCGAGAGGTGTGCGGGTCGAAAGACAGCGAATGGTGCTCATCTGCTGCTGGGAAGCAGATTTTTTAGACATGAAAATTGGCTTCAGATGTCCTTATAAAGGAGCAAAAGGTTTGAAGAGCTGACTTCAAGGCACCAATCCAGTTTACACACCATGAATACCAAACATTATCAGGATAATCAACCCACTTACTGGGTCAAATCAGTGTAGCTTCTACACTACTTGTGCTTTTACTAAGGCCAATATGCTGGGAACATTAAATTAGATCGCGGCCTACTTTTTCTCTGAGATATCCATTTCTCTTCTTTTTCTATTTCAAGATTTCTCTTCTTACCTGAAGCCTTTGAAAATATGTTTATTTATCTAATGTAAAGTAAATTAAATCAGTGTGTCTCGAAATGAGATATTCAGAATCCCAACTGAAACAGATCAGGAATTTAGTGCCAATTTGCAGCGATATGATCAATTGCACTTTTATGCCCCATCATCCCAAATGGAAAAGTGAATAATTTCACATAAAAACCCAGCATCTCATTGATTCAATAACATTTACTAAAAAGGAGAAGCCACAAGAGTCTGTAATCCATCTTGGTGATAACCTTAAGAAAACAGTCTTTAATATGGTTTTACAAATGCATACCATAGCAGATTGAAAAAGATTAAAAAGGGGGATTTGGAAAAGGGATTTTTGAAACCGTGTCCCAAAAACACAACCAGCCACATATTTTCTTAACAGGACAAGAATCACTGTATTAAAATTATAACCCAAAAGGCAAGCAAATACAGTATTACCCAATGAAGAAAAACATCCACAGTTCACTGAATTTTTATGAGCTTTGCATCTAATTATGGCATTAAAAAAAAGTTATATTTAAATTACAGTCTGGGTTCATGAAGTCTGGTTGCCAAGTGAACGGAGAGCTCTGGGCAGTAAGACTTGTTGCTGTATCGTTGCCACAGCAGCAGTAAAGAGCAGCAGAGCTCCTGTGAAGACCAACTCCATCATCTTCTTCAAGTGGAAAGAATTTGTCCCCTCCCTGTGACAGGCTGCCAGCTCAGCCCGAGCTCTTTCTTCTTCCCTGGACTCCACTAACTCTTGAGAGCTCAAACCCTTTCACACTGCTGCAGGCATTGCTAAATCATAAAGGAGATGTATACTGAAGTCAGAAAGTCCGCTGAGAGCTGTATATCTGTAAAACCGATATACTTTAAAGAATCAGCTGTTTATTTTAACCTTTTCTTAAAAGCAAGCACAATTAAGTCTAAACTAACAAAGGCACATAGAACTCTGAGTCTCTGAGTCTGTGCAGCAGCTGATGGGGCCATGGACTGACTGGACCCACAAAGAGGATATGCACAGTGTGGGTCTGAAACAAGCGTGGCTTCTCTGATGTGGAACCTGTCTGGGCCACTGGCCAAACAAGACAGCAAAGCAGCAGTCAGTCCCATCAATCACATGTCAGCCTCACTATATTGCATCTTTATGCTTTCCAACTCTCTATCCTGCAACCGCTTTCAAAATTGTTAATGCTATTGCCCCTTTATAGGCGTGAGTCTGAGTGAAATAAAGATAGAAATAAAGCCCGAGAATCAGCGTCTGAGTGTTTTTGGGTTTTTTTTCCTACTCTGAATGTTGCCGCTGACTTTCCATTTACAAAAGTGCAAAGTGACAAACTGACAAATGATCTGGACTTAATAATCACATGGAAACAGATAGACCGTTGTGAAATGATCCCCACCCAAAAACAGCTGGACTGATGGCTAAGAATCAGAAATCTACTTTGAAACATTTATTGTCTGGATTAGCAACATTTACAGGCAAGAGAAAGAAAAGGAGAAAGAGGAGAGTTAGAGGAGGCACACATGGGAGGACAGGGGAGTTGGCCTACTCATTTAATGGACTATTTTATAGAAGGTCAAGATTTAGCCTTGTCCCGTGTGTGTGTGTGTGTGTGTATTTTAGTTTTATTTCTAGATGTTATGTCCTTGATTTAACGTGGAAATGTTGTGTGCATGTCCTCTAGCTCTATCCCCGTGTGTACTGTATGTGTAGGGCTGTGTGGGTGAAACTCATACACATACTCATTTTGTAAAGGGATCTGAGTGCTTAAACAGAAGGGTGTCATGGTTAGATGATGGGTCATAGTCTGCGATATATCAAGAGTAGTTTTCCAATCCTCTTAGTGCCACAGTGCTCAGAGTGTAACTGCTCTTCAGTAGGTAAAAATATACACGTCTTTAAGCCCACTAATCCCGGAAATTGAGGTTATTCAAATCTGGAAAAAGCTGAGATTAGACCTTCTCTGAAAAACCTGCAATATCTTTTAAGCTAAAAAAAGAAGAAAATATGGATATGATTTAAAAGCAGTCGGTGTGCATTTGTTATTTGTCAGCGTCTAATTTCCATTTAAAATGAAATAAATATCCACAGTAGTTCAAAGGATGAAAGAAGACAAACGCGCAGCCTAATTATCCTCCTAACATCGACACACAATCGAAATCTTAACCCTAAACAGTCGTTTGAAGAAGTGAGGACTTAAAAGTGTTGCGAGCGTTTGAAACTCAAAGGAGTTTTTGAAAAGATGAAAGTGGGGTTACAAGCATGCATGGAGGACCAACACTGTGCAGGCTATGGTTTGAATAATCTAGTCCATGAGAGTAAACCAGGCAGACACATTTCTTTTTTTTTTTACCTTTTGTTACTGTCACAGTCACACATTATACTATCAAACTATTTTTTTGTTGTTTAATATGAAATCAGATTTAACATAAAATCAATCAAACTCATTATTTATTTATTCAAAGATAAAAATTGATAGTTTGCCTGCACTTTTAGTAAGATAACCTTTACTTTTATGTGCTTGCAGGTCTTCCAAGAACAATGACAATCACATGCCTGGCTGGTTTTTGGTTATTTATAGGTTTGCTCCACGCTCCCAGGCCCCCTCAGCAGCCCACTGTATACAAAGCAGTGTGCGTCTTTCCAATAGCACACGTGAATCTCAGAGCAATGAAAAACTTCCTTTTCCAGTCCTTGTTTATGAATGCAGATAGATTTAAAAAAGCAAATTAATTTTCAGGTATTTCCCAGGGTTTGAAAATTGCATGTTGCATGTTTTGTGCCTTTACTTATCAACTGTTTGCCAGCATCCAGCAAAAGTATGCTCAAAGGTTATCGATGAATTGAAGCTTCTGGTTCCAAAAATGTTCAGAACATTCAGAACAAAACCACTTTTATCAGGCCTACAGTATTTGTCTAAATAGTGACCATCTTTACTATCAGGCATAGGTGAACTTTAAAAGTTAATATGCAGCATTTCAGAAAACATATAGTTTTCTTTTCTTTTTTTTTTTTTTAGTGTTCCAATGTCTGCAAATGTGCATCTTAGCAAGCAATCTGTTCACACAGGTATGAGCACATGTGATGACTTGTGCTGTAATCTCTGGATCGACTGGTTGATAGCTTGGTTGATATTTGTTTATTCAGCCAAATTCTCACTGATCAGCCAATCTTGTCACCTCCTGCGTGTTTTAGTAGCTTTGAATTTTCCCAAATGAATGTATTCTGTTGATTTAACATTTACATTTAGTCAACTTTTCCTCTGACACCATAACAAAGAAATTGTTGGTGCAGCTTCAGTTTATATAAAAAGAATCTAAACATTGCA
Organism: Neolamprologus multifasciatus; assembly: GCF_963576455.1. Lineage (NCBI taxonomy): Eukaryota > Metazoa > Chordata > Actinopteri > Cichliformes > Cichlidae > Neolamprologus > Neolamprologus multifasciatus. The sequence goes on along the minus strand of NC_140456.1, from coordinate 20,419,930 downwards.
GCAGTTTGCATATCAAAGCCCAACAACCAACAGGATCTAAATTTAAAATAAGTCTAAAAACCTGTCGGTGTTATTATGTTCAAACAACTTCCCAGTTTAGGCTCAAGGCTTTAAGTGCAAATACATCAGAACTGGTCGATTTCCGTGTTTGCCCTAATAATTCATTTATAACAGCATTCACACCAAACCACAGATTCACTAGCTCCTCGGTCTCGCAGGAGCACACACCTACACCGAGACCAAGCTGAACGTTTCTTCTCTTATCACCCCCCACCCAGTGCCGCCAATCGATTGGTTTGAGAGTAGTAACAATTTTCAGTCGACCAAGACTTTCTTTGGTTGACTGTCACTTCATGCAGGCTAACACTCTGTGATACTCTCTCTTATCTGGCACAAACATAAAGCTCAGTCAAGCTCTGGCACCTAGTGTAGATGCAAGGTAGGCTTTTCAAGTCTGTAAATGTCAACAGGACACCCGCTCAACTCTGCATAGTTTCCATGACAACGAGGCACTTGACAGCCACCAGCACAATGGGATGTTGTGGTCTAACAGGAATGATCTTGAACTGCCAGTTAACGGGTTGAGTGATATATAGTGTGGCTGCTGCACAGATGAAAGAGTAACGAGTGACACTATCGACTCAAATAAGACTAAAACAAAAATACAGTTAATACAGAGAAAAAGGGAAATCCATAAGATGGAAGCATGGGGAACCACACAGGTATATAAGTGGTCAAACGGAAAAAGCAAAGTGAGATATAGAGATAGAACTCTAGTCATCGCTGCACTTTCTATCTGTGGCCATAATTTTTTCAGGGCAACAAAAGGGCAGGCGGGCAGAGGGGAACCAAATCCTGGTCCGTTTGTCTCCTCAAATGGCCTCTAGGGACTGTCTGAAATGGCCCTTTTCTTCTTGGTTCTTTCAGCCCTAAACCCCATCTACATGACAAACAGTGTCACTTTGAAGCTGCCTGTGTCATCTATGCTATCTGTCACTCATTCATGACCTTTTGCTCCTGCCTCTCATCTTTCTTTCTTTTTTTTCCTTTCCACAGTAATTCCCTTTTTTGTCACTGTCTCCCTTTCACACACTATCCTTTTCATTTATCTTTGATATCTGCCTCTGAGCTCAAAACAAGTCTTTGGATCAAAAGAAAATGGCAAGGACATTTCAGTAGTTCTTTTGACAATGTGTTATAGCATTTGAGTCCTTATAAGAAAAAAAAAGACTTTGAGTTGCATTTGTCCACAACCAACAATCATCAAGTCTGTATTATTATCATTATTATTATCTTCTTAATTCCTCTTGTTATTAATTACAAAACACAACAATTAGACCATGTGCATCCATCACAGTTAAGCTCTTTACTCAAAATCAGAGTTTTAATGCTAAAATATAAATATTGTTGTTATTCATAAATTTTCAAACAACTATTTGACAGGAAAGCTGAAAAATTGACAAAAAGAAGAGAAAAAAATTATTAGATGCTGAATTACAGTTATTTACTTCCTGAACAGACAAAAATAGGTTTAGTGGTTGAATGTTATTAATTATTGAGTCCAGTCTGCTGGCTCACATTTTAGTGTAAAAACATGAATTCAGTTTGTTATCCTACTAATGAATAAGCGCACATTTTATAGTTGTAAACACATTTTTGACAGATTTCTATTAATATTTTCTTGTTTTTATGATAGCTGGTCTAATAAAAGAATTAAGCTATGCATATGATAACTGAAAAATCCATCCTACCGTGTTGAAGTTCTCCAGCCTCTCCTTGGCTTCAGTGACTGCGCACTCCACATTGCGAACTTTGACCTCTGGGTTATTCCTCTGGGCATGCAGACCATTTCCTACAACTCTGCCTGTATAACTGTGACAAAAAAGAAAGCCGTTATCAATTTAGTCGCCAACATCATCTTTATTCTGTTAACATGCAATGCTGAATGTATTTGTTAATATCAGAATACTTATTGCTAATGTGTTATTGCTGTGAGTTGCACAATTTAATATGACTCTGTGATTTATCACTATGGAAATATACCTTGGGCACTACAGCCAATCAGAAACACACACTATGCCAGGCTCCTGATTAGACTCCAGCATCTTTAGAATTTGCCTCATTTGTCAACAACATATCGTTAAAAAGCTCCATTATGCATCTTCTCCTGCATGAACGCTGAAATCTAATCCAGATCATTTAATGATGCTTTTCATGGTCTTGTGTGAGGAAATATTTTAATGATAGCTGAGCTCTGCCTTGTAAAAATTGTGATTGAGACAAATGCATGCTGGACCTTTTAAACTCTGGCATGCTCTGTGGCCCTGAAGCTTGGCAGGAACTATAGCTGTTAATTTCTTCAGAGCTGTTGTTGAGCTAATGTCAGAGAAGCTAAACTTTTCTAGCGGCCAACCTGAATTAAATAGGAAGCGTTTTTGATGTCTAATAATAGATTGGAAATTTGTCCGTAAAGAATCGGTGATTTAACGTTTTACAGTTTTGATGGTTTAAATGCTGAACAGTTGGAGCTGACACTGAGCACTGCAGTGTCTCGCACAGGCATTCAAAAACAACAAAAAACAACATCAGTGTGTGCCCATTTCCTGTAACCTCCACCAGCACTGGCTCGCTCTTTGCGTCATTAATCTTATTTTAGTCTAGTATTATTGTGGCCAATACCATACGCTGTTGACCTCACGGGTGAGGGTGAGATATACAAATTGACTTTCGATGATGCGATGCACTTATCCCTCATTTTCCTCCAAATTAATTTTAGAATTATATATTGATGCTAATCTTCCATACTTGGGAGATTTAACAGCACTGGAGAGGAGTGACATGTACTGGCAACAAATCAATTGATGCTTCAGCAGGCAGCGCGAGGCTGATAAAGTGATTATGGATGGTTTAAGCGAGCGTGTTTGTAAGGATGTCTTTATGGGTATGTGAGTGCTTTTGTCGTCGCGCTTGCATATACTTGTACTTGTGAATATGAGTCGAGGCAATCATAAAAGTGCTGACCCTTAAAAAATCTCTGGCCTGTGATATAAGCAGTGTCTTGATAAGGTCGGTGCTCTTCCATCTTGCTGAAACAGCAAAATGATGTAAAAAAATAAATAAATCCTGTGTAATCCAATGACATTGCAGATTAACTTTGCATCTCATTGTTTGTGTATTTGATTTTATGCTTCATTTTCTTCCTTCAAGTGCTTATTTTACTTTAGGGTATTTACCAACCAGATTTTCTGTGTGCCACACACACACAAAACAAACTGCTTGGACAACAACTGAAAATTCTTATTTGCTGCCAACTCTCAGTCTTCCGAACATGGACGCTATCAATAGCTTTTGGACTTACAGCTTCTCCCCTCTGACACAAGAGATTAATTGAAGAATCAAACAGCCCACTAAGCAGTGGTTTAAAGTGGGAGGGCTGTGTCTTAGGGGTCTGACTGTCTCCAGGCTTGGCTTGTGATAAGAGTGTTGGTGCGGAAATGAGCTCATCAAATTGGATGTTAATAAAAGGGAAGTGTCATGGTGAGTCTGGCAGTGTGTTTGGCCTGGAACATTTCATTGCAGGGCTTGTTTGATACTACATCGGGGATGTAACCACTGACACAGCAGGATATCCCAGAACTGATTACGCGATAGACATACAATTAATGCAGCAAATTTCAAGGCAGAATTCAGATGTTATAAGCTTGCTCTGAATGACAACAGTGAACTGTTTTGGAATAAATTTCACTCGAGCGCTATAACTCAGGGGATTAAACACTGAGCACACAGTACAGCACAAATGCTACAGCACCCAAATGATGACTCCTTCTTTTTTAGAATTAGCTCTTCTCCCCTTCTGGTGGCCTCAAATGCAGAACCTCACCAAGCATTTGAAAACTCTTTCTACACATTTATGGCTTCTGACTCAGAGCCCTTTTTCTATGGAAGTGACTCACTCCCCCGTGAATGCACAATTGATGCGCACTCTTGAAGGCAGCTTTGTCTGTTCGCGTCCTTTCCCTCTGCCTGAAGCACAGACTAGCAGTGACCTGTACTCCCTGATGCTGACCCCAAAATGAAATGTTTTGCTCTTTTCAAAGCCTGAAGGAATGCTTGTGGGTTTTGGGACAAAGCATGAAAAATCATTATTCATTTTTAAGGTGGATGGGGGGGTGTCATCTTGAGAATACCCAAGGTAAAGGATATTTTTATATGTATATTGCATTAATTGAATTACAAGGATGCGTATTTGATCTGGAATTTGAATTGCCTTTTGCTACTGCGAGGGATTCATAGCAAAGTGACCCATGGTGAATCTGATTCTATTTTATCTGTTAAACCCGACTGCCTAAGCTTGTAACATTCACAAAGGACTTAATTACTCTTGTTTTTGTTTTAATTTATTTATTTTTGAGAGCACTTGTGGCTGCTCTTGTTTTTCACATGAAAAGAAACATAAAACAACTAAAAAACTACAGATTCTATCTTTCAGAGTTTTCAACGATTTATGACCCCAAAAGACTACTGTATAAACATAAAGCATCACTGGTAAAAGAGATTACACATCTGTATTTGCCAGGCAAATAAACGATTGTAGATCATTTCTTAAATGATGGGAGCTTTATTACTTCTTTTGCCAAGGACTCCTCTGGGATTGACATTAGGAATGAAGACATTCAAATTAATGGATAATCTAGATCTTTTCTTGATTCATTCGAATCATCTTATTTAATTTATGTACATGTTCATCAGCAGGACGCTTTGTGACATTCTCCTGAAGTTTATTAGATGCATGCCTTGTATCAGCAGGATCCTATTATTCAATTGTGAAAAGACAAACACTGTGCAAGCTAGAACAGTCTCAGTGTGGATGTAAAGACTAAACAATACGTCTCCTACTGGAGAAGAATCTTAGCACACATTACTGGTACTGAAATAAACATTCGTTTTTACTGGAGTAGACAGTCACTCAAGAATTATGACTACTACATCAAAGCAATCTGTCTGGTCTAGTAATATGTAACTGAAACAAATCTTCAAACTGAAAAGAGACTCACAGTTCATGGCTTGCTTTGAGGTAAAGTTTCATTACAATATGTCTCACTAATTATAACAGTGTGCAGCACAGTGCACTGGTTAACAGAATGTATGTTTAAACTGGTGTAGAAATCTCAACAAATTCAGTGCTTAGCATTCTGACCTGTTTTAGTGACATAAAGTGACAGTAAGCATTATTGCAGATTTAGCAACAATGTGGAACCCAGTACACAATCACTTGGATCACCTAGAATGAAGTGTTTTTGGAGACAAGAAAAAAAGTAAATGGCTTTATGCACACAAAATTAAGTCTATAGGTAACAGACACACGTCTTCTCTTTGATAATGTCAATATTTAACTCCAGTAAGTACTTGAGTGATTTAAACCAGAATTTCTAGGTAAATGGGCTTGACTAATATCTATGTAGACAATCAATACAGTGCAATACAAACTGAAGCAGTCTCTTTTCTCAGTCCTATCTTTGTTCTTTTTTGTAATGTGGAAAAATGCTATAAATATTCTCATGCTTAGCTACTTAAATACCAAAATTACTGCTGCAAAGCTTTATTTTTGTAAGGCAAATGGAGCATTTCTTTGATAAAATGTGATTTTGTGATACTTGGCCATCTCTCCTGCATCAGTGGAGCAGAATCTGCTACTGAGGCTCTGTTTGGCGTGCAGAATTCATGATAGACTGAGAGTGCAGAATCTGCTATCACACCAAAGCATTAGTGGGTCTGTTGCACACTTTAGCTTGATATTGCTTCATGTAGTAAGAAGACACACTGATAAAATTACAAAAACAAACATTTAAGCAACCATGGACTGCATTAAAAAAATAAAGGGCTGCTTATTAATACTGTTTGTGTGCATTATTAATGTTCTATTTCCATGCTTTCCCGCTGAATTCCTTCCAGAACAACCCACCGTGATCTTACTTCTACAAAACATAATGTTAAAAGAATACAGAGCATTAGTGACTAGTTTGTGATTATTTCATTAATTGGTCTATACTAAATAGACCGGACATATATCTAAGCCCTTTAGTGCTCACATTAGTGCATGTTAATTTCCCTAGCTATAATCATTTCTGTGAAACAAACATCAGACTGAATTAGAGCAAGGCGAGGAGGGGAATAATGTCAGTGATTAATAACTGAGAGGAGGTGAGGCTGTTTACTATGACTGAGAGTGTGTATTTTTGTGGCTGTGGGTGGCACCATTTCAGCTGAAGAGGGTACTGCACTCACTCCTATCAAGATAAACAGCAAATTGTCGGTTCTGCATGATTAATAAAGCTTTTCCCCACCCCCCAGCTGTTGTGGGAATTGAACATGTGTTGAGTTACTCGTGGGGAAGTCCTGTGATTAGTACACAGTGGGTTATATCAGCTGTTTTTTTGAAAGTTCTCCTGTTTGAGGATTTATGTTTGTTATATTTTTAAGACAATCATGCAATTTTTGCTACTTAACATTCAAAAAATGTCAACAATCCAATCTTTATAATTTTTTTTGTTTAAATAAAACTATTGCCATATATATATAAATTTCCTAAATCACAGACTGAAAAAATAGTTCATGTCCAAGGTATTTAAAAGTTTTTCTTTGGAGATTCGCTGCTTTTTCCCCTCATGTTTAGTTCAATCCTGGTACCTGACCAAACGAGTCATGAATCTATGAAAAATGTCAAAGAAGGTGATTCTCAAATACATTAGGCAGAAACTTGGATATCTGAGCATGGGGTGCAGTGAAAAATCTGAGGAAACCAGACAAATGGAGGAAAGATGTCTTAAAAACCCATGTACAGTAGCTGAAGAGTATCTGAAAGTCAAGACACTTTCAGATACTTACTTTCACAAAGATCTGACACAGGATCTGAGAGATACACCTGGTCCTTCAGCTGCAATAGTCTCAAGGGAAGGGTGGCTGTCTAGAAGCCTGTCATTTTTAAGGAAGGGAAACAGGAAGAAAAGCTGAGGTATGCCAAATTACACAAGAACTGGACTGAAATAAGTGGCAAACAATCTTCTCATTATGATTGCAAAGCGGTATCATCAGATTTGGATTCAACGGGCAATATCTGCTGTTTATGTACTGCATTTCTGTGTATGTTTGCACATGGTTCAATAAATGACTGCACCTATTCCAATTCAATTCAATTCAGTTCAATTCAAATCAATTTTATATATATACCAAATTAAAACAGTTCCCCCAAGGTGCTTTATATTGTAATGTAAAGACCCTATAATAATACAGAGGGAAAAAAATAGAAAACCCCAACAATCATATGACCCCCTATGAGCAAGCACTTTGGCATCAGTGGGAAAGAAAAACTCCCTGTTAACAGGAAGAAGCAGTTTCGGAGAGGTGTGGCCATCAGCCATAACCAGTTGGTCCCATTTTCCAAGCAAAATATAAAGGAAGGAGAATTATCTACAGATATACACTAAAAAAACGAGTTCTCATCTGATGTTAATTTATTTTACATGTTTTTAGTCAGTCTGGACAGTATATGCTGTTCACATAACATTAGACCCATACCGCTGAAAAAGAAATCTAGACCTTTCTCTTATGCCCTTTCAAAAAAGTGTGTGTGTGGGGAGGGGGCGCTGAGCAGATGCTTGTAGCCAGTGAACTTTACATGCAAGGCTTGGGCATATTGAAATACTCTGAACAGGAGGTTTTGTTCTGAAAGGCCAGACTGTTCTCACATGCTGTGAACTTAGTAGCCATTTACTGTATGGCAAACAGCCTCAAGCCCATGAACAGGCAACTTGTCAGGAGCCACTTGACAAACATTTACTCACCATCCCACATAAGGTCATCCATAGGCAATAAACATAGACATGAGCAAACACATACAAATGCTTTAAAAATCTATGCCCTGTAAGGCAATTTGAGCATATCCAAATGGCACTCTCGGGCTTGCCACAGTCCCTGAAACCCAACAGTTATTCCCAAAGATAACCGCACGCTAAAAATAAATGCTTTAAACGTCAAGCATTTAAAAAACTAAGCACTGATAAATTCTTTGGTTGATATCTTGTCCAATCTCTTCACAGTAGTTAGTGTAGTCAGCTGTACTCTAAGGACAACTGCACTAGACATCAGAAAATGCACAAGGGGAAACAGCACGCAAATCAGGAGAGGTCGTTTGCAGGGCAGACAAGCTTAAACAGTGTAGTTTCTATTCGATGCTTGATTACTCTTATCCACCATGCACCCCCACCTATTATTCTTTGTTCTTAAATGATCTCTCCAAATCTACAACAAGACTTTTGTTGAAGTCATCTTTTTTTTCTTTCTGTTCATTTCCCTCCCAGCAAATACAGACACTGCAGAATTGGCTTTTTCTTGTTGCTGTCATTTGTAAGCCAGCTGGTGACAACATGAACATGCCATCAGCAGCTCCAGTCACTTGGAGTTCTCAGAAACACCTGGGCAAGCGGCCTTGGATCTTTTTATTTTGCTTCTGTTATATTTTATCAGTCTCCTCCTACCTCCTCCTTGTTCCAACTATCAGTTGGGTATTTAAAAACAAAAAAATTCCTGTTTTCCCAAATGATACACAAACCTGTGAAAAAGTTATTCCCAGTTCAATTAGAAATATGACTAAAATTCTGAAACATGACAATTGTACCTTAGTTGCCTGTAATACCCAATAAAGACAGACGATAGGATGGGTCTTGTACTGGGATTCTCCTCCTCCCTCAGACATGCTATGTGAACCTGAGCTCAGTTAAGTTCTATTCTGTTACTCATATGAATATATTCCAATGCCTCCTGCGCGATATTCGGCTGCTTCCTTTGAGGGGTCACCACAGCAGATCATCTGTCTCCATCTCACCCTATACCTATCATCCTCTTCTCTTACACCAGCCCTCTGTAAGTTCTCCTTCACTACATCCACGAATCTTTTCCGAGGTTTTTCTCTTTTTCCTCCTGCCCGGCAGCTCCATTTTCAACATCCTTTGTCAAATATATCCACTGTCTCTCCACCGCACATGTCCAAACCATCTCAGCCTTGGCTCTCTAACTTTAGCTTATCATACTTATAAGATTTATTTAAATATTTTTAAATCCAGCTTATTTTGCACAGAGCTGGGTAATAAGACAGCACACTTATACCACTCTATTCTGTTATAAATGATGCTGCAGAAAACAAAGTGAGTTGAGCTCAGTGGGACAAAAGCATTGAGTTCAGAAAAAACACCTACCCATGCTTGTGCTGCTTTGTTGCATATTCAACACCTTAAATTAACTGTTTTTTGTTTGTTGGACTACTGTGAAAATAGTCTTCATCACAATCTTGATTCAACAAGTATGCATCAGGAAAGAGAAAAGGTTAGAGGATTGCAATTTAACCACCCTAGTCTAATTCAAGCCTTTGACTCATTCGGTCACATGAGTCAAGGCAGTTGTTCTTCTGAAGCTGAAGCTGATCAAGTGTGGAGAAAGGTACTGGTTAAGATGAATCATCTGCATATGATCGAACAGCCACATCACCTTCTGCCATTAACCATTATACCCGAAGCAAACCTATTTGGCTGTTGTCTGTCAGAAGACGTTCTTTTACTAATGCCTCTTTCGAACATGTGCTATCTTCCATTAATCTGACGACATCTGAACAGATTGGCTTCAAGTCAGCATCCTGTTGACTGTTTTTGTAAAACTGGGGGTGGAAGTCTAACAAGGTATTTACATCTATTCATCACATGTTGCCCACTACATCTGAATTGCTCATCTCACTAAAAATATGGTCTGAACAGCAATAACATCCTGGATCACACTCGTGTTTATCTGTTATGCTATAGTAAGAAACCTCTAGCATTATGCATTTTATATCACACAGTGTGCATGTATGCCAGCTATTGCTGTACTGTAGCCTAGGGCTGTGCGATATGACCAAAATCTCATATCCCTATATAAGAATTCTATCGTCCCGATAACAATATAAATCACAAAAATGTAACATTTTCCGTAAATTCTGTGAATCTCGGGCAGCTCGTCTTGCGGGAAGTGTTTCCAGCTGCGCGTCATGTACAGTAGCTGGAGTCGAGTGTTTTAATGCATGAAACTATACATTTTTAGACATAAGTTGTAAAGGCTGCCGTTTTCTTTGTGAGTATTTATTACACGGCGTGCTGCGGGGAAAAGCCTGTTCTAACGTTTGAGTCTAAGGCTTATTTTTTAGCACCTGGCGGCTCTTTTTTAATTCTCATCCGTAAACAATCTGCTCTTTCACGCGATTCAGTTTATTTTGAAAGGTCTCAACAGGATCTTGAGCTTTATTGTGAAAGGTTTATGTGGAACATAAACAAGCGGACACGCGATGCTGTTACTGTCATTGTTGCTAACAACAACGCATAAAAACAAGCGCTTGTCCGTCCGTAGTGGTTATATTAAATATAAGAGAAAGAGAGAACTTTAAGAAATTAATATAGCCACTACAGTGACCATCAAAACGATGACAAAATATTGCCGTAAAGAGTTTATTTTGCGACACCACGAAACAAACGATAGCGTAAAATGAAACGATAGACGTTTTTATATCGTCATCCGATATATATCGTTATATCGAGCAGCCCTACTGTAGCCTCCGTTGTCACTTTCATGGACTTGTCTGGACTGACGGAAAGGCGAACCATGTCTGGATCACAGAATGCACCAGTAATGTGAAAGACTCTACGGCTGAGAAGTGTTAAAAAGGTTTGTTAAGGGGTACATGCTTTTACCCAATATCCCTTGTCCCAGAATGTCAGTGTCATATGCTCTTTGTATTTATAAAAAGTTCCTATTTCTTAAGAAGAGAGTGATTCCATTGAAAATTGCACCAACTGTGCTTTGTAAGTGATCAATCCAAAGTAACATGGGCCATGTTTCCAAATATGCAGACCTATACCAAATACACAGCAGTGGTCAAATAAAGGAAGGTATCGTTACACATTCACGGTCATTCCAGCCAAGATGAAAGATTTTTCTCCTTCTCCTTCTTTAAAGTTTCGGAGTTTACCGGAGGCACATCACCTGTGCTGAACTGGTGGCATGTCTTTGTGGCACTTTAAGCCAATGAATTATGGCTGTTCAGGGCTGTGGGTTAGGTTGGAATTACACACCACTACGTAGGGCTCAACTGCTTTACCACTTCTTAAGAGGTCCCAGGGTGATTTTACCAAGACCGAGTTAGCTTATTGAGTGGCTGCACTGTCACAGCTACATGGCTGGAGGTCCTATGGCTCAAATTACTCGTGGCAATTGTGCACTAAAAGCCTGTCCTCTGCTGTGCAATGAAAGGTGTTACTCCACATGCGAATGCTCCTCTTTGTACTGTTTTTTTTTTCTGTATCTTTTTTTAATGCTATTGAACACCTGTAAATGGCCTTTCTTGATTCATATTAAGCATCCCATCAGTATTTATTCTGAATCCTATTTTCAGTTTGCTTAATTGCTGCCAACACTCTCTGAATACTTCTGTAAGAAGCTTTCACACCCAATCACTTGGGTCAGATTTGCTTTCTCGCTTTTTGTGGTGACCAGAACACCAGGTCATGAAACAAAATAGCCTTAATGTTTTCTTGTATCCATATTTTTTGTAGTCAATTATTGAGTGGACATGTCTAATAAGACTGTTGGGTGGATAAAGATAAAAGTCGACCCTACTCACAGCAGACCATGATCTTATGATATAGGCAGGCTGGGATGCTTCTTGGCATTGAGATAGCCAAGATGGTCCAAGATGGATTTTTTCTGTTTATTTAAAAAAAAAAACTAAAAAACATTTTCTTACCTGGAAGAAATCCCAACTAATCCAACATTGAGATTACTGGTAGGAATTGCAGTTTGGGATCAAGTTGGCTAATGCTAATATGTTGTCAAACAAGCTAAAGAGATACTAGATAACCAAAATATATTTTCAGAAAGAAGAGCTACTTCGAAAGAGTGCTGCATCTGAAAAGGCAGCTCCCTTTGCTCCACTGTCTAGATGAAAGAAGCCATTTTTGCACAAAAATTGAACCTTGGGCCCAAAAAGTTTGAAACCACTGCTCTATAGCATCTAGCTTTAGGCTAATCCCGAGGATAGTCAAGGAGCTGAAGACACTAAGCAAGAGGAATAGAATTCAGTTTTAGGGTAGAAAAAAAGATGGGGAAATGAGATATGGCAAGCTATTGTGAATCACTTAGAATGTGCATATACGTACTGGTAATCACATACTGTGATTATCTTGTAGCTTGGAGGTGTTTGATGTCATTAGGGTTATTCTACCCATTTATTTCTATTTCCTACTTCGGGCTAGGTGAGACACTATCTCGTTTGGCTCATCATCGGCCCATTACTATCCTCCAACCAGCCAAGCATATTTCATTTCAGTGCTACTCCAGGCTAATGAACATGTATCGATTTATCTAACAATCGCAGTAACTGCAAAGAGCTGAATTAATTTGGTGTAATTGACCTACTCCAAGCAACTGACTGCTCTTGGTTTCTTTCTCATATTCCCCCACATACGCTCTATCTCTGTCATCCCGATGGCCATGTAAGCAATTCCTGACATTAGCAAATCACAACTTGCAGCACAGTGTAATATAAGCACTCTTGCTCAATAAGTGAAGGAAACAGATCTAACATGTACTCTGTAAACTTGTTTCCTCCTCCAAACCCTGATATACCCATGAGTGATTAATCTACTTTGTCATTCGGGGGGGAAATACATGATGCATATTTATGAAGCTGGACTGCATGTGTAATATCTTCAGACTTAGCAGATTGTCTGGTAGAATATGCTTTCACACTGCACCCATGTGGCCACTATTATGTACTGAAAGCATCCAGCATCCAATGAAGCATCAATATTCTGAGCTTTAAGAATAAGCTGAGGGTATGACAGAACTGATACTGTTATTCCATTGACGTATATCAGCATCATTTCCTTTGAAGCTTATATTCCAGTCTGTCATTCGTGAGTCTTACAGATGGACATTATAATGATAATAATAAAAAAAATCTAACTTTCTCTGTGCTTGTATAACTGGAACCAGCTGTGGAGCAGAGACTTTCAGGTCTCTGTCAAACAAATTTTAAACAAACAATATTTAATCTTTTAAATGCAATTCACAAGTCAAATAAGCTTATTACAGCCTGTGTTTGCAGAACAGTTTATGATTCATAATTTTTAAAGCTGTTTATAGAGACCATGTTTCCAGGAAAAGATGCAAAAGCTCCTTTCTAAGAAATCATACAATAAATTCTCATTAAGTTCAATTGTTTAAAAAAATAAATACAATTTCTATGACAAAAAAAAAAAGAAATCTGCAAAATGCGATTTTGTTATTATTTATAATAATTAACAATATGGCAACAAAATTTAAAATGATGTTTTTATTTTCCTCTAAGTAGAAGGGCCACTATGTTCTCATTCAACAACTACAAATTTATGTCATTTGTTGGTTACATGAAAGTTAAACAAATTACAAAATAAACGGTGGCCATTTGTCAAAGTCTGTCTCTAGTTTTAGAGACAGACAAATGGAAACATACAGTACAGCTATGGAGTTTAAAGCTTTAATAGCCTCTGGTGGCAATTATATAGATTACAGCTATAATTGGCTCGTGGTTTGCTTTGAGGACATTCCCAGGCCTGAGTGTGTCTGTCACTGGGTGTAACTGTTCTCCACCTCAGTGTGTCGCCTGCCTCGATGTACCAACAGACATACTGTAGGCTGACTCAATAGACCACACAGACTTCTGGGAAAACATTATGCAGCCCCATTAGATTGGAGGAACACGAATGTCATGTCCAGGATGCCCACACACGAAAATCACAAGCAGGCAAGCATCATTTCCTGACAGAGAAAACTATTTTTTGCACATTTGAAAAGTCACATACACTTTTCTTTGTATTTCTTACAAACTACAAATACAAACTGTTTTCAAAGCAATAGAATTACAATACTGTGTAAAAGTCCTGAATCACAGTCATTGCTTTGAATTTTGTTAGGAAGATAGGAAACAGGTGCAGTGGTTTATAAGACAAAAACAGAGTATTGAAAGTCAATATTTGGTATGACCACCTTTATTCTTCAACACAGTTTGAACTTTCTTGGGCAAGCTTTCTTGTCATTTCTTTAAGTAGCCTTAAGGAATAGTTCTCCAGGCTTCATGAAGAACACCCAAAGCTCTTCGTTGGTTTTTGACTGCCGTTGGTTTTAGATGCTTCAGTAGCGTTGAGGTCGTGGCTCTGGGGAGGCCAATCCATGACTGATGCATGTTTTCACTGCAGTGTGCTCGGCATCATTTTCATGCTTAAAAATGAACCTGTTGCCAATCAGATGTTTTCCAGGATGTATTCCACGGTGTATCAAAATTTTAGCATATTTTTCACAATTAAAATTAAGATCCCCAAGACCACAGCCCCAAATCGTGGCAGTGCTGTGTTTTACAGCCAGCTATAGACACCAACGGTCATACCTCTCTCCTAACCTCCTCTGTACAGACTGATGATGATTTAGGTTTCACATTTGGATTCATCACTCCATCAGACCTGTTGTCACTGATTTTTAGTCGATTTCTTGTGTGATTTGGCACATTCATGCCTTTTCTCCCTGTTTTCCTTCTTTACAAATGGTTTCTTGGCACTGACACCACTAATGAAGGTTTGGCAGACAGTAGGTCAATCAACTGATGGGCAGGATGCATCTCCCAGGTCTTTTCTTCCCCATCTCATAAAGACATAACCTTCAGATACTGGTCATCTAATGCAGATTTTTTAGGCTTGTCACTTATTCTTTTGTCCTCGGGTTTCCCTATTTTGTTTTTTTATGGACATAATTTATGTGTTTTTGTGACAGGCTGCTAGTAACAATGATGCAGTCTAAAATGTTTCTTGGCTAAGTTGCCTGTTATGTGTTGACATAACACTGGTTCATCAGTTGAGTTTTTTGTGTGTGTTTGAATGACTCATATGTCACTGTTAAGTGGTTTATCGAACAAAACAAACAATTGGTCAGGACTGGACAAAAAAGTAGTAAAAAAGGAGCCAATGCTGACAAATCTCCCAAAAAACTAGAGAACCACTGCCCAAGACCATTTTAAAGAAATTACAGGAAAGTCTGGCTCCTTGGGAACAAAATATTAAGAAGGTGGTTCAAGACTTTTTCACAGTACCGTAATCACTAAGACCTTAAAGTTTAATGAAGGATATAGATATCGATCTAATGCAGTTAAAAATTAACTCTTTAAGACATAAGCCCAAAAGTCTCGAGATGAATATAATTAACTATTCTTGACTGTATTTTTTCTGCTTGTATTCAAATTCAGCTTTCACTCTATGTGAAGTTCTGAATCAATAGAGCCTATTACAAGAAGTGTAAGCCAAGTGACTTATAGTACAAATGCCTAATACAAACATTTCCCACCAGGTAGGGAAAGCACAACTAATGCTGTACTTTCTCAGGAAACTACATCAGGCCCAGTTACCCCAGAGACTGCTAGTAAACTTCTACCGCTCCACCATCAAGAGTCTTCTGACTTACTGCTGCACACTCTGGTTCAACTGCTGCACCGCGGAGGACAAGAGGAAATTGCAGCGGGTGGTGAGGGCAGCAGAGTGGGCAATTGGCACCTCACTAACCCCCCTCAGAGACATTTATACTGGCAGACTTCAACAGAAAGCCAACATCATCATCAAAGACCCCTTGCACCCTGGACACTCACTTTTTTCCCCACTTCCCTCTGGTAAATGCTACAGGTCCATCAGGACGAAGACAAACAGACTCAACAGAGGTTTTTACCCACAGGCTGGCAGACATACCCTACCTCCACCCTGACTTTAATGCAACCAACATTCCTACCTCTTTAAACTGTAGTTATTATAACACTATTTATTATAGTTGCAACAGCACCCCCCCCCCCCCATATATGTATGTATGTATGTATCTGTATGTATGCATGTGTATCCATAACTTGTACATATCTTTCTTGTGTAAATGTAAATTTGTCTGTGTTATTGTGTAAATACTTACGCTATTGTGTACTTCAGCACACATGGAGAGATACCAAACTGCCTTTCATTGTTTTTGTAACAATGACAATAAAGAGCTATTCTATTCTATTCTATACACATTTACCAGTAGGTGGTAGCATTGCTCAATGCACATTTCACATGGTTGCGTAGATAAGTCACTAGTCACAGTTCAAGAATATCATGTATGTGCATTAGCAACAATGGGATGAAGGATGAACAAAAGAGGAAGTGACAGAGAGCTGAAAACATGAGTGGGATCCAACTCAGGCATAAATGCACATAATATAATACAGAAAGAAAGAAAGAAGAGTGAATGTGTGAAAAAAGAAACTGTTGCCAGACCTAATTTGATGAATGTAACCCCTCCTTCCAGTCACATGCCTACATGCCGAGGAGAGCATGGATAACTGAGGCCAGAGGTCTGGGGGGAAGCTGGTGGGGCAGTTGGTGTTTGGAAGGCAGACAAGGGCAGGCAGGAGCAGAGCCAGGAGGGTAAACTATGCCACAGAGGACAGACGGGTGGAGTGGACCATGATCCTCCGGGGTGGTTCGACCACCTGTTTGTCTGTCTGTCTGTCTAATCCGGGTCAGAAAGGCGTGATCTAATGCTTAAGGTTGACAGCTCCAGGGTAAACTAAAACCCAGTCATGGGGTCCACCACTCGTAAGCTGAATCTGCACAATCCACATTTTATATTTTTCATATGTATGTAAAAGCTGGCTTTGTGTTCACATAAAGGTTCAGTGACCAAAATATATGAGACACAGGGACAAAAAAAGAGGAAGGGATAATGTCACATACTGTACTGTAGCCCTCCATATTCCCTGTATATGTAAAGGGCATTAAGTGGTAATGTTCAAGGCATTAAAAAAACACATCTTCATATGCAGACATACCCATGTACAGAGTAGAGGGGATTTGTGGGAGTGCTGACGGAGGAGGTCGTGGTTCAGATTCTCTGCTGCCGCAAAGGGCACATGGGAGTCAAACCCATCGTCTGTCATGAACCTATGCACACCCACTCAGAGCATGCACAGACGGCCACAAAGTACATTCACTGTGTCTATATGCAATCAATATACAGATAGATAACCCACAAGCACTCATATATCAATAGCGATTGACCAATAGAAGGAGTCAGCTCTAAGTGCAGCTTACTGACACCAGAATAACATATATATATATATATATATATATCACAATGTTGTGCAAACTCTTATAAAAGTCAAGAAGTAAAACAGAGTGACTGTACTGCAGGCAAAGAGAAGAAGGGCAAAGTTCAGGGAGGTGTTATCCAAATGAAGTCACGCAGATGGTAGCACTGACAAACACATTGACAAAATGGCTTTCTTGGCAGAATTCCCAGCCATAGCTATCATGTTTGTCATGAGCAGGCATATGTGAATATCTTTAATAAGAAATTAATCTTCTTAGGTGTCTGTGATTTCATTATCATTCGTCAAGCTGGTGGTCTTTTGGGACTTTAACAATGTCAAAATCTTGATTTTACACAGATATGCAAATAGATGTTATTGCATACTGACTTATAGTTCATTACAGGAAATATTTTAAAAGCACTGCTGCATGTGTTGCAAATCGCTTAATTATCTGGGCCAAAGCATATTTCTAATCTTCATGAAGTAAGTAAGTAGCACTGTGAAAATCCTAAGGCACTCAGGCTTTAAGGTTCTATGTGCTGTGCTCCAGCTTACAGGAAGTGACTAGAGGCACTGCACTGCATTGGCCTTTAAAACCTCAATCCTTCTGCAGTCTGACTCTGGCACTCTCAGGGGAGATTCCTCTCAACCGGGCTTGTCTGCATGTGTTCTGTTTTGTTCCACTCTCTCTATGCTAAGTTACTTGTGTCTTTGGTGAAGTAAGCTACTTTTTCTACTCTTACAAACTTGTGCTGTCTTTCTCCTTGTTGCAGTGTGTGATAGTACCTTGACTCAAGGTCCTTGAGCCAGATCCTAACCTGAAATTAGCCCCACTTTAAAACCTAAAGGGAAGCACGACTGCACCATCACCACTGATGAAGCTGAATGCCACGGGGAGCTGGAGGATATATGAGCTGTTACTGGGCAAGAGGCAGGGCACACCCTGGACAGGTCAACAGTCTATCGCAGGGCTAACACGCAAAGACAGACAACAAATCACACTCACATCCATACCTACTGCTGATTTGGAAACACCAGTTAACCTAACAAGCATGTTTTCACACTGTGATACGAAGCCTGAGTACCTAGAGAGAACCAATAGAAGCACAGCGAGGACATGCAAACTCCACACGGAATGCCCCAGCCAGCAGGTTTAACCCAAAACTCCTGATGTGTGGCAACAGTCCCAACAACTGCAGGCCAACTGTGAGCTAAAAATGTTAATTTTTTTTAATCTTTTACCTTTTTTAATTTTTGTTATCATATCATTAGGGAAATTGGTCAAACCACATAATTTCACATGTTACTGGTATTGATAAATGAGCTCTGTGTGTCCCTCCCCCACATACAGTCAGCTACTGGACTCTTATCTGATGCCTACTGCACTCTGTTAGCTCACCTAGGCACAGCACACCCATCAATTAAGTGTTGTATTGAGGTTCGCTTGCTTAAATACATTGCAAGTCTATGATTGTATGCCGTTTGCCCTAGTACCTGAATTACAAGCTACTATTATTATTTAACAGTTATGGCCAAAGGGTTGAATTGTGTTAATCTTTTGTTTCTGGCTAACAGAAGAAAAAAATGAGCTAACTGGAGCCCTGTTAAACTGAGCGCTGTTGATTCTCCTCAGCAGGGGGCCATTCGTGAAGCAGCCAAGTCAACACCTTCTATCACTGATCAAATCTGGCAGTTATATTATGAACCAGATCCAGTTTGCATTTATCACTTGGATCCAAAATCATAATTGTGAGTTCCTGTTTCTCTTTATTCTTTATTCTTCTACCTTATTATTCTAGTTGCTCAGACCTTTGCTGGCTAACTACTGTTCTGCTCCTTCTGCTAATTCCTGCTGTATCTTTTGGTGCTAATAACTTTTATACTTTTTGAGATATTAAGCTTTTTATGCCATTTTTTTGGCCCATTTTGCTGAATGGGACTACATTATCAGTGTGATCACCAGTTTTGCCTGCTGGGCTGATCCATGTTTTAGCTCAGCGAGATGAGCAGCCGTTCTCAGAGAAGGAGGGCAGGGTTCGAGTCCCGCTTATGGCAACATTTTTTTAGTTAAAAGTTCAATCTTTTCAACTCTTTTCAATGCAAATGTCAGCTTCTTCACCACTATTCAGCAAAATTTTCAGTGTTTTCACCTCTTTTCAGCACAAATTCCAGATTCTTCAGCTAATTTCAGCACAAACTTCAGCTTCTTTACCTCATTTTTTAGCAGAAATTCTGCTAAAAAAAGCAGTGGAACTTTGCGCTATTTTCAGCACAAAGTTCCACTTCTTAACCTCTTTTCAGCAAAAAAATTCTGTTAATTCACCTCTCTCCAGTACAATTTTCAGCTTTTTAACCTCTTATCAGCACAATTTTCAGCCTCTTCTGCTCTTTTCAGCACAAATTTCAGGTTCCTTATCTCTTTTTTGCTGAACATTCAGCATTTTCACCTCTTTTCTGAACAAATTTCTTTTTCTTCACCTCTTTTCAGCCCAATTTTTTGTTTCTTTGTCTTTTTTCATTAAAAAAAATTCAAAAAGTACACATCTTTTCAACAGAATTTTAAGCTTTTTCACCTTTTTTTTAGTTACTTGAGATCCAGTTTGGCTCAGTGAGATGAGTAGCCTAAAAAAATTCTGCCTCTTCTGTTCTTTCATCAAAATTTCAGCTTTTTCTTCTGTTTTAAGCATACAGTTCTGTTTTTTCACCTCTTTTAAGCACAAGTCAGCTTCTTCGGCACCCTGCATATTTTATCTCTCACCATATCTCTCGTTGGGACAAGAACTAGTTTGGCTCAGTGAGATGAGCAGCTGCTGTGAAACCCGGTGGTGCATGTTCAAATTATACCTGTGGCTGTTGGCACAATTCTTCTCCGCTTGCATGCACTGTGCTTTATTGATACTGTTCAGTGTACCCTTTCAAGTAAAGCAGTTTTCAGCAAAGAGTTCAGCTTCTCCACAGTGTTTTCAGCAGACAGTTCCCCTTCTTCTGCTGTTTTCAGATTCCACTACAAGGCATTCACACTGCATTTTCGCAGGAAATGCAACTTTTTCTAGTTTCAAATACGGTCACAGAGCAAAGGATAGATGATTAGGTTAAGACACAGAAACTAGTCAAATATATTTTGAATATATAGTTCATGAATTTGTTTTCAGAAGTGTTCTCCTTTACCTTTATTTCATGTATATATTCCTTAATTGGTGTGTGTGTGCGTGCATGCATTTACATGGCAGCAAGTGTATATGAATGTATGAAAATAGGGCGGGACTTTCCCTTTATTCTGTTGCTCTTCCGTGGAGAGGCCGCATTCCCAGCACCACTCAGGGGGTTCCAGTGAGCGAGCCATGACACCAAACCCACCAGGAATTCTAGGAACGTTTTCCCTGTGGTTTCAGGTTACCACATACACACACTGAACACAGATCACAGGCACACACAACAGCCTCCACAGTAGTGGACTGTACTTTTGTTGTTTGTACAGAGCTGGTTTTCCTTCTCTCCTCCCGTGCCGGTCATTCTTTTTCATTTTAAATTCATATACCTTTGCAGTGGGTTTCAGTAAAAGCTTGGCATAACTGTTAAACTTGTAACTAGACTCAAAGCAGACGCCTTGCTCACATTCTCACTTTGATTGTAAAAAACACTCACTGGAAACTGAAACTTGTACTCACATTTACACAAAAACTCTACAGGGAATGTTGCCAATACTCACTGTATGCCCTAAATTTAGGTCTACAGGTAAACATTACCTCATACAGTAAGATATATATATATATCAATGTCTTGCCTAGGTCAGGTCTGTATTTTATGTGCAAGGTCTGATGAATCTATTGGGGAAAATGATAAAATTGTTTCTAAAAATAGTTATGACAGAGGTGCTTAGCTCTGAAAGTCAAATTTGATCATACTGTGTGATGCAGTTGTGTGTTGGATGTATTACAGTACTTAAGCTGCCCCTCATGTCTTATAATAGCTGCAGTGATTTATTGAAATGTGCAAATATAAAATTAAATACACAATACAAGGTGATAACAGAGCTTGTTATTGCAAATGAGCTTGAAAGTCAGTATTTGGTATGACCACTTGTATTCTTCTACACAGCCAGAAATTTCTTAGGTAAGCTTCCTTGATATTTCTTGAAGTAGCCTTCAGGAGTTGTTCTCCAGGCTACTTGAAGGATGTTGGCTGCCTTTTGTTCTGACCTCTATCATTATAGATATCACACTGCTTCAATAAAGTTGAGGTCCTGGCTCTAGAGAGGTCAATCCGTGACTGATAGAGTTCCACTCTAACCATGCCTTTACTTCATTAGTGGTGCCTTTGAGATCATCTGTATGGTGAAAAATGTAGTTGCTGCCACTCTGATGCTTAAACCAAAAATTGGTCACTTTGATTCATCACTCCAATTCACTGTTGCCAGTGAATTTCAGCTCAGATCCTTTTCTCCTTATTTTTCCTGCTTTATGAATGGCATTTTGTCAACCACCCTTCCACTGAGACCAATTCTAACGAGGGTTCAGTGAATAGTAGGCTCAACTACTACTAATATAGGCAGGGGTGCACATAAGTGGTCCGCAGGTGCGCATTCGCTGTCAAAATAAAAGACGCGCAACAGATAAGAAGTTGCAACATAAGATTTTCTGGAGGAGCACAGACATTTGTTTAGAACTCTTAAAGATGTCGAAGAAGCAAGCTCCTTTAAGCAATTACTTTGGTGTTGCTCCACCTCCAAAGAAATGTCAGAAGGAGTCCGAACCGCAAAAGAAGCGTATTCTTGGAAAAGTGGTTGCAGGAGGGGAGCTGGCTTCAAACAAATGATGAACGCACAGAGATGTGGTGCAGAATATGCCGTGAAAATCCCACTCTAGCGGACAAAAGCAGTGCCTTTTATATGTACACAAACGCGCGTTGCAACTTCTTATCTGGTGCGCGTCTTTTATTTTGACAGCGAATGCGAACCTGCGGACCACTTATGTGCACCCCTGACTATAGGTCTTTGTTGGATTTTTAGCCTATTTCTTAAAGACACAACTTTCAGATACTCTAGCTCCTCGCCTTCTTGGTGTAAAATTACTATTTCATGCCTGTCACACTGTGTTGTCTTTGGCATTTATTGCTGATTTAACCAGAGAAATATGAATGATGTGTGCAGGGGGGGTCATATATAGGCAGAGAACTGGAAGAGGACTGTATGAGGTGTGGTCTCGAACCTGAAATACAGATAAATGATTTCGAATTTAAAATTTATTCTTCGTTAAGTCGCCTGTTATGTGCAGACACAACAATATTGCACTCCTTGAGTTATTTGCCTCTTTTAAGCTTGAATAATTTATAGGTCAGTGTTAAGTGGATTAATAAATGAAGAAAAAAGCATTCATCTGAAAATGCACGGGTAAAAAGAATAAAAAGACAGAAAAGAAAGAAAAAACACTTCGGAAAGAATGAAGAACTATTGCTCAAGATCACGTTAAAAAATTACAAGAACGCTTGGCTCCTTGGAAGCAAAATATGAGGAAAGAATGAAAGTTGGCTCAAGACTTTTCTACAGTACCGTATGTGTGCTGTCAGCAGACAACAAAAATTGTGAAATCCATATAGCCACCATCATCATGTGGTCACATAGATATGATATGTTTGTCTGGAGTAGATTTTCTATAACTCTGATTAGTGCAAACTTTACATTGAACATAAGATTATGAGTGTGTAGTTCTGATATAACTGTCTCTTACTATGGGCTGTATTACTTGAGATAAAGTTTTGTCCCTTTCATAACAACAAGTCGCACATATGTAGCACTGAATGGCAAAACAACTGTTTGGTGTGGTAAAACTCTATAAATATAACTGTGACACATGCTGTAACCTTGGATTTTATTATATTAAAGCAAAAAGTAAATGAATTTTCATTATAAGTTCTTTAACAATAGATATGCACAGAGTTGTGACACTGTAACATGATAATCATGGAGTGTATGCTAAGTGAGTGAATGTAAATATGAGCTTCACTGAGTAACTGTAAAGTCGTTCAAGGCACTCCGATACCGTACAATAAAACTTTGTTTCAAATGCATCCCTTTTGATCCATTTAACTGCATATTGCAGCGGTGTTGACATCATGGAGATTTAAGCTTTCTTTGTCCTTTCTTCACTAGTTCTTTACACTTAAATGTCAAACTGAACAGAATTTCTTGAATGCACAGTACTCTCAAACACACACAGAAGACAGTGACACACTGACCACTATTGGCTGCCAACCAGAGAAACAGTGCAAACTTCAAACAGGCTCATAGAGTGAATTAAGCCACAAAGACAGAGGGTTCTCCTTAAGCCGCTGCTTCCTGCTGCCACTGACCTATATCTTCCTTTTCCCCCTCAACTATCCATGAGTTCATCTGCCATTCCATCCACTGTTTTCTCTTTCATACTTCCTTAACCCTCTCCCCACCACATATATCCTCTCCTTCTCATCCTTTCTCTTCTGCTGTGAGTTTGCTGCCTTGCCAGTGGGCAAGCACTGAGGTTAGTGAGTGCACAGTGTCTACCTCGCCCAGTAGGAATTGCTCCAGTAAAACATACCAATCTATTGTGGAAATTTAATTATATTAGCTCAACCGAGTGCACTGACTGACTCTAAGGGAGAAGTTGCATCTCCTCTATAAAAACAATCAGAATAAGACTGAAAGAAGTTGGAAAGAAACTTTATAAATATACAGTGTCTTCAAGGCACACCATAAAACCAAAACTTGAAGAGACTGAAACTCATAAACACTTTTCATGCAGGAACCACATTGGCAAATAGCTGTATATGCCAACAGAATTACATCTGCTGACATCTAAACTTGTCCCCATTTTTAGAAAATCCATGAATCCAAACTCCGAATCCAAGCATTTCTTCAGAGAGTATAAATACCTCACAAATACTGAAATATGATCACTGTTGTTTTCTCTTTCTCTCGAGTGCGCACACATATACACACCCACACCACAAAGACGCAGGCCCAAAGAGAAAAGAGTCAAAGCAATGCAGCGTGGGTCATACTAAGGTCCCAGGAAGTAGACCAGGGTTATGGGAAAGGAAGGGGCTGCTGAATAAGAGCTTAGGAAGTAGAATAGGGGAATTGAGGTAGTAAAATGGGAAGCAGTTGCAGACAATGGCAAAGGGTTAAAGGATAGGTGTAGAGGCAGAAAATGTAAACATATGTAGGCAATTTCCAAAATGCTCCACTTTTTCTCTGCAAACAAATCATGACTCACAATTCCACCATGTCTGCTTTATCATATTATTGCAACTTTACATTTTAAATACAACGAACTTCTCTCGTTCTGCTTGTCACCAGAACAGGGGTCTTGAGGCACATATGTGAAGCACATAGACTGCACACAAAGCAGGGAATGTCTTCCGTCTGCATATAGTCATTAATTTATAGTTCCCCCTTTCATTATCCAATTCGCTCGCATTTTTTGGAACTGAACTCCCCTAACCCGAGAGACAGACACAGAGAAGGCTATAACTGGATGGGACTAGAAGGCGTGAAGAAAAACGAGTGAGAGTATAAGGGGTGAAGGTTTTGCCCAGCGCAGCGCTCTCTCTGTTACTCTCTGCAATAACAGAATGGATTCCAGATGTCAAAATGATAAACAAATGGATTGTCATAACCTTATAAAAATGCAAGGCATTCAGAAAGACTCACACTGCTGTATTGTACGTGGACCATCTCTTGAGCTACTCCCAATACAGTGGAATCGTTTGTATTGGGTCATATAATATAGGTGACAGAATTATCTATTCTTAAAAAACTTTTATAATAATTAGAATAATACACTAAAAAGCACCTACACCTCTCTCTGCAGAATTCCATAGCAATGAGGATGCACTTATAGTATAAATATGAATAAGTTAAGTATACATGAATATTGCATTTTTTTAAAAAAACCCAATGGGGGTTTGAGGGATTTACTGTTGCTGTTGCAATGATTATTGCTCCTCATGAAGGCCAATGCAGAGAGAGTGGGCTATACAATAAACACAATGATTTCTGACTGCAGGGAATGTGGTCGTGTGATGGTTAGCACTGTTGCCTCACAGGAAGAGAGTTTAAGATTTGTACCTGCTGGCGACTGGGGTTTTTTCTGTGTGGTATTTGTATGTTTTTGCTGTACCTGCGTGGGTTCAAAGACATGCCTGTTAGGTTAGCTAACTATAGATGTGAACTCTTATCCTTGAACTGTGAGACAGATGATTTGCTGTGGCGACCCCTAAAGGGAGCAGCTAAGTCTGAATTATTGCTTCTCTGTGTTAGACTTGTGATAGACTGGGAACTTTCCAGGAAGTACCCCACTTCTTACCGTATGACAACTGGAATAGGCTTCAGCACCCCGGCAACCCTAAGTTGGATAAGGGATCATGTTAGCATTGCTGTCATGCTAACACATTTAGCATGTTTAGATGTGTAGCATTCTCCTTAACATGAGGACGCTAGGATCCATGAAGGGACAGCTAGTATGAAACAGTTTGTTCTCACAGAAGTATTGTATGCAAGTCTCTACATCTCTTTTCTGAAACAGTCTAATTACCAGCTGGAGCTGTTTTTTTCAGACATGTGTGCCTTTCAGCCTCCTTCAGATTAAAGAAGCCGCGCTATTCGGCAGGGGTTGCCATAATAAATAACAGACAGACCAAAAATCGCTTGGAAGAGTTCAACACTAGGTGGCTAAGATTTGTGTCAGGTTAACTTCTTAAAATATTTTTAGAAGCATACTCACAGAGCAAATGATTCCCTTTTGTTTTAAAATATATCCAGTTTATGTGTCAAATATAGTAAAACCCCCAACTACAATTAGATAAGTGAAGAAAATTAATAAAGCATCGTGCGAAAACATGCACACAGTATCTCTAAGCATACCTCAAAGGTGAGAAAAACAGGAATGGTAATTGATGTAATTAAAGTGAGTTTTTTTCACTTTGTAATAACACCACCATAGCTATCGAGTGAGTGGCTAACCTAAAAATATAGTAGATAAAAAAAGAAAACTGTGATCATTTTGATTGAGCTTATTTTTCCGGAAAAGTTAAAGCAAAGTATTTGCACCTGTGTCGGTGTAAATATTCTGAGATTTTGAACATTTGCCAAAACACAGTTTTAGTTGTTTTTTTTTAGTTACAACTGCTTGCCCCCCGCTTGCCACTCTGTTATCAGTTGCTGAATAAAGAGAGGAAGGGAATTTCAATCCCAAATGCCTTTGATGTACTTTGAAGTATTACAGCTTACAAGTGTGTCTGTATGTGTGTGTGAGTTTCCACATTTAGATGTGTGTCTCGTTGCCTGAGCACATTATGATTGTGTCTGAATGAAAGATTCCCCTGCAGTTGACTAGCATATGGATCCCATGTGGACTGATATGTGAGAGTGTCTGCATCTGTGTCCTGTCCACTGGGAAAACCCGCTGAGCCCCGAGTGGCTTTGTGTCCACCATACAGGAAAGAAGACTATCATGTGGACAAACACAACAGCACATGTCCATAAAGGATCATACTTTTTTTTCATCTTCTTGTATTTTTAAAACAAATCGTTTCTCTTCTTTGTTTCTCACTGTCTTCATTTCTCTCTACTTCATTGCCATTTTCATACAACTTTGCCAGGCATGGTCAGTAGTGGCAGTAAGTAATGGCAGTGATGTCCAAGCCTTTCCCATGCAGCTTCATAGGAGGGTCTTTGTTCACCCTCCGGGCTTTGGGGGTCCCCACAGCAGGGCTGTGCCCCTCTCCACTGACTTCACAATGGATCTTTATGCTGCCAAGGCTTCCCTCGCCGTGATCACTACACCATGCTTCCCTCATCAGGGGCACTCCAAGGCACAGGGGGCACCACGGCACCAAAATGGCAACCCTTTTCATGCCCTGTCCTGCCCTCCTTTCACTGTAATACATGCCAACTGCGTCAGATACAGTGAAAGAGGCTAGCTGAATAGCCACTGGCCAAGCTGAACAGTTTATGAGTTGTGCCAAATGTCTCAGTAGGGTACTGTTTTCTTATTCAAACCAAGAACACTTGACACCATAAGGAAAGACCTGGCACCCACCAGGAAGTGTGTGACAACAAACTATTATAATCCATTACCGTTGCTGAAAAATCTATAGTCTTCATAGTAGTAGTAGTAGTAAAATGACACGCACACACTGTCAGTAAATACAAACAAGGATCGCAACTGCATTAGTTAGACTCTCTTGTATAGGAGTTGAATTATGGATGGCGTGCACAGTTTTTGCTTTCTCGTGTATATCTGATCACAAGCATGTGGCACACACTTTGGCTTCTTAGAGAAGAGAAGAGAAGAGAAGAGAAGAGAAGAGAAGAGAAGAGAAGAGAAGAGAAGAGAAGAGAAGAGAAGAGAAGAGAAGAGAAGAGAAGAGAAGAGAAGAGAAGAGAAGAGAAGAGAAGAGATCCAAATAAAAACAAATAAGATTTGGAAGTACAGCTAACTTCAATGAAGAGTTTTATCAAAATACTGCTATCCAACGAGGATAATAAAAAGGTTCTTCTTAGAATGTGAGTCATCTCTTCCTGCACAAGATGTTATTCCATGTACTCGTGTAGAAAATAATGCATACCTCAATCTGGGCCAAAAGATCTGATAAGCACTCATGGGGGAAGCCATCATTTGGTCCTCTGTTTTTCACTGTCAAAGCTAATACTCCCATAACAGAGCACTAAGTTGAAATGCCAAGGGGGGCAGTTTAAGGCCACCACAGTAGAAGCAGCACATAATCTTGTCATAATTGTGGACCAAGCTTTCACAGCTTTTAAGAATCAGATCCAGCAGGGGGAATCATTTACAGACTCGCATTGGCTCAGTTATCTGCATCATTTGTCTGTTCTTCTTATGTTGATGGAGTAATGCATAACCACACACAGTACTTAACCATAAACAGGAAAAGGGTTATAGGGCCACACCTATAAATCAGCACAAAATAAATATCTCTTAAACTATTGGAAAGAGAGAAAGGCATAGTGAACAACTCATAAAATGACTCCAGCACAAAGGAAAGGAGCGCCTTGCAACCATTTGTGCTGCCTGCATTTATTCAGTGCAGAGACTGATTTAATGACTTACTTATTTCCACAGTGATTAGCGAGAGCCAGCCACGCTGACTCATAACATTATTCCACACAAGCGCACAAACTTAAACACCGAGGTCACTTTCTGTCAAATCTCAGGCAAGGTATTACATCTCTGTTTGAAATAACACCAACAAGCCTGCATCCATGCAACACTGCAATGTCGTTTTGCAAAAAAGAAAGCTCTTATCTCTAACGCAACACATTTCTCTTACCTTTCCACCACTCCATCTCTGCTCCAGCAAGCGGACTCATCATTCGCCACTTCACATAGAAGCTCTGGTAACATGCCAAAGAAGGACTTATAGCGATGTAGGGTCATCAAAAAATCCCTGGGGAAAAAACCACAAGTATAATTTTTATACAGACGTATATCTTCCTCTTCACAATCGGTACACTTAAAATTGAAAGTTTAAAATTGAGAATTGCACCGTGCAATTGTGCCATTAGTGGTCACATTTTCGGGGCACCTGGTGGTGAGGCACTGTGTTTCCGTACAATTACACTAATATCCTGTGTTGGGGAGTAACGGAATGCATGTACTGCCGTTACGTACTTAAAATACAAAATATGAGTAACTGTATTCCGTTACAGTTACCGTTTAAAAAGGTGGTATTCAGAATACAGTTACTTTGCTGAAGTAAAGGGATTACACGGCGGTCTTTTCCTGTTTCATATGTTAGGCTATGCCCTCTCTATTTTTGGTAATTCCATGCTGGTGGAAACCCAAACAAAACACGCATTAAGAGGCTCAGTGCCTGTGTCTCAATCTCGCGTCTCATAATGACGTAAAGAAATATTTTTAAAAATGATTTAATATGAAGGCAATAGGCAGAGTGTTACAGGCATCGCCCTAAAGAATGTAGCCTCAACTGCCATACCCCTTATGTGTCTGTGAGTGCGAGGGAAGGAGAAAAAGGAGAGTGGAAAAGTACGAGTTGTCATCGAGCAGAAACGGGAGCTGGAAGCATGTAAATATAATAATAACCACTGCAGCCAAAAAGAGTGTCTGACGAGCCCAGTTGTAAGTAAGCTATTAAGACTCGACAGTACACTGTGTTCGTGTTTTCCTCCGAAACAATAAGTTCCGTTGGAGCAGCCTTTCAACTCTCTCTGCAAAGTTGACCCAGACAACAAAGTAAAGCTAGTTTTCGGCTAAGAGCCCGACACAGAACCGATGCATTAGCCAGAGGCAGACCTGTTTTATATACGCGCCGAATACATTTCTATACAAGATGACTGCAAAAAGTGCAGCCTTACCTAATGTCCACCTACTGTTACTCATTTTATATTAAGATTTAAAAATCTAGTTGGTATTATGGTGAGTAACCTTCAGTAATAGTAATAAATCACACAGCAATAGTACATTCATGTAGTTGTAAAAAAGTATGATAATATATTAAGTAATCCAAAGTATTCAGAATACGTTACTCTCATTGAGTAACGTAACGGAATATGTTACAAAATACATTTTGGGGCATGTATTCTGTAATCTGTAGTGGAATACATTTTAAAAGTAACCTTCCCAACACTGCTAATAACAAGCATGAAAGCATGACCTGCACCCATGTGATGATACTGATGGTGGCAGGAAATGAATGGCTTTGAATGTGACCACTTCATTGCATCAGCACATTTTTCTCAATGATGCTGTGTGGTAATTTCTTAGCTTCCCAGAACAGCTAACAGATGCTATCAATATAGACACTGTCATCATGAACAAAACAATGGCATGATATTTTGATCGGACACACATTGCCGCCACCCGTGAGAAAGAGGCTTAAAAACACATGGGGGAATATAGGGTAATGTGTCGAGTCCATTGATGAAACCGCTGTTTGTAAGACATGCAATATGCACCCATCTCCCAAAACACAAAGTTAATCACCTGTTAGCAGTATCTGAACAATCTATAGTAGCACAATACTGTACCACCTTCCATTTCTAAAAGAAAAAAGTGTGTCTCTTGGGTTCATGCTTACCTAGAGAGGATTCCCAGATTTTGTTTATTTTTCTTGAAATGTTTCGGAGGGAATGAACTGGGAATGATGGGAGTTGGAGTCCCGGTGAGATTGTTGCAAGCAAGGAGGATGCAGGGAGGTGAAATGGGGATTGAGGGAAAGAAAAAAAAGAAAAAAAAGGGTGACATGACAGGACACATGGGGAAGAGGGAGAAAAGACAGTCATTTGACCCTGGAAGAGAGTGATTAATCATGCACATGCAGACACTGAGTATACCACATATAAATCGAAACCGATTTTTCCCCACACCACATCAAAATTGAGACAGTAAATGGAATGAATTTGTCAAGTCAGTAAACAAATGCATGCAAACATATGCACATGTGCAAAGATTTAAATATATAATAAATATAAATGTTGTTTTACTCTATCATGTTTCATATTTTTCAGCTGTACACGAGTCTCCTTTTACTGCACTTGGTGCTGCCGTGCCTCTGATGTGGTCAGCACTCACATGTGCGCTGGTCAGTGTTGGCAGCATGCAGTGAGCTGGATTGTGTTGCCATGAATGGTGGTGCTAGTGCCAGGCCAGACCTGTCAGCTAGGCTGGCATCACTGCAGTGATTCATGGTAGACAACACTGCAAGAGGGTGTCTGTGTGTGTGTTTTTGTGAGTGCTGCTATGTATTCGAGGCCGGCTAGTGTGCAGAGTTGGTGGTATGGCCGTCTGGGTAAACAGGAAATTGTTGGTCCGTCAACATTAATCTTACCCACACTTCACCTCACTACCAGATGCTGTGGGCACAGGATAGTTGCCTCAGACTGGGCCAGGTGGAGGGCACGGACTGTGCAAACCCCTTTCAAAAAAGCTGGACCAGGCACTACATTTACAGTGTGTGGTTGTGAATTGTATCCAACTAGCCATTTGAAGAAAGCAAAAAGTGACAGCTGTGAATAGACACTGGCCAACCCCTTAGGCCGTGTCATATAGGCCTAGTCATTTTTTATTTAAGTGGAGTTTACATTCCATCTAGTAGTGTAGCTAAGTAACAAGAAAAAACATTGACTGTAAAAAATGAAGAGCCAGTAGTAAAGTTTGGAATCTAACTAAAGGATTGAATGTTTGTAGCTTTGCCTTACCTTTTTAAGTGACCTAACTGCCCCTGCAACTCCTCTAATGAAGGATGGGAGGAAGGGGAAGATGGAAAAGGAGAAGATAAGGTCACTGTCGAGGTTTTGACCTCGGGTCTAGTAGGATGCATGTGTGTGGGTTCCCCTGTAGACAGGTCACACACCTTGTCCACCTGTGGGGAGGACAGAGCAAACAAACACCTGTTAAGAAAGAAATCTTATAAAACTATGGGAGGAACAGCAGTGAAGCTTCAAAACCACCCACTGACACCTATACAACTCTGAGAACTTACTTGCAATTAAGATAATACCTTTCATCGCACTCATACAATCACCGCTTTAAATGAAGGACAGCTATATTAAAGTGAATGATAACAGAGGGAAGAAAGGTGAAAAGAACTATGGAACAGCCAAGTTCAGAGTAATGGAGAGCATAGGAAAGGAGTGGCCATGAAGTGAGGGATGCGATGAAAGAAACGGTTTGATGAGTGAGTTACAGCCAGGAGGTCTGATAGTAAATGCAGACTATTCCACTACTTCATGGAGGTGAATGCATGTGTGCACACTTGGAAACATTGGCAAGTATTCCCAGCGGGCTATTAAAGCCAGCGGCAGAGAGGAGGAGACAGCAGGGTCATGAATAAAGGGGCGTGTGCCGCAAAAAACGAAAGACAAAATCAATGACATCTCATTGGCTTAAAAGCCTCTAGGCAGCGTTATTAAGTGAGCCTCAATTAGCCAGAGAGACCGACTGTAATGGCTGGTGCAAGCTGAACTAAACAATTCCTTACAGTGATCAGTGCGTATATTGCTTTGACTAGAAAGATGAGTCACTCTACCGTGTAAGGACATCTAAAAAGGACTACGTAATATTTAGCCTTACAGTAAGAAACAGCGGAAGAGAGTCAGTGACCACCTCATTCTTGGTAAACAAGGTAACTTGAATTTACAGTAAAGAAGATTTAGACTTTAGAATCTTAGCGAAACAAATCCATCCTGGCGACATGTGTGTTTAAATTTTTGCTTGAAGGGGTGTGTCCACATGCTGGGAAGAGTTTGGATTAGTTTTGAAGCAGCTGAAATATGTTAACGGTAACAAAATGTGTCTCGCAGTTGCACTAAAAATATCCTTTTCCCTCCACAGTGAGGCAGATGTGTCAGCTCATGTGCTGTTTAAATGAAAGCTTTCACATACCAACCATGCAATAGGCCCATCAGTAGCAGAGGACTCAACAATGACATCATAATAAGTATCAGATTTTTCTTTTCTTTTTCACTAAAAACCTTCTACTTTATCCATAGTTTTATTTTTTATTCTCGTGTCAAATCCTCTTTTAAGGCATACGCTGGGCACGCGGAAGGTGGTTTTACTGCATTAACCTTAACTCCCTTTGGACCCATAAAACACGCTCACATGTGGTGGACGGACTCAACCACACAAGAGTATGGCCGCACATACGCATGCACACACGACACACACATGCACTACATTGCGGCGGTGAGAAAAGATAGACCATAGCAACTGTTTCGACCATGTAGCCTGTCAACACTCTAAATGCTGTTTGCATGCGCAGCAATGCTTCTGTGGACAGTCATTGTTCATCTCGTATGCACACACTCACAGTGTGTTTAGAAATGTATTAGAACACAGATTTGAACATTTCAAAATAAAGCCTGACAAATGAGATTATTTGATTGCTCTGACCAAAAACACAGTTAATTCTAGGAATTACTACTGTTATAAATGTCACGACAGTTACTTGGCCAATGCAACAGCTCCTGCTGAATTAAACAATGTGCCTCTTTCTCATTTAGCAAAATAAATACAGAAATGAATAAAGGAAAAATAATCTATAAATCCAATTCCAGAGATTCATTACAACATAAAATCTTATGACATCATGTCCAGACTGTAGAGTTTGGGAGGTCTACTGCACTGTGCATATGGAAGTGTGTGTGTCTGTGTGCAAAACTGAGGAAGCTGGCAAGCCTTTGCAACAGCCATGTAAGCAAATGGTGGAGCAGAATAGTCTGTAAAAAAGTTACAGGTTTTGCTTAAGAAAATAATGTAGTTATGATGCATTAGTTGGATGTTTAATGCTCATTTTTATTATTTGAATTTTGTGTTAGGTTAATGTAACCTTGTTATGACTGGCTAGGAAGAAAACTATTCTGGGTAAAAATAATAATAATACAGGGGAATAAACCACTACATACCATGAAGGAGTCGCCATAACAGAAATAATAAGCACAAGTGAGTGATAAAAAAGAGACAAAAGGGGCCTTTCTGACTGCTCAGGACCTCAGAAAATACACTGCATATATATGTATATATATATATACATATGCTGCCAATATATAAATGAGCTGAAACTTATTAACAGGACATTTTTTATTAATACTTCTATTAGGAAACTCTCTCAAAAGTTTTTTTCTTTAATCGCATGAGACCAAATGTGCTAAATAAAGTTCAGCGTGTGACAAATGAGGGCAGTGCTACAGGTTATCACAACTCTGCAGTGGTGAGAAATTAAGATAGGGTGTAATCCTGTCATTGTGGACTTTTCAAAGTGCCATTTCTCATCAGCGTTTCTCAACATTGCGCTATTCTTTCAGACAAAAATGTAAACATCTGAGTAAAATATGAACATCAAGAGGGGGTCACTCTCAGTTCTGTTTGCATTACCCCATTTTTTTTGCATTACCAAACCACAGAGAAGAGGTTCAAATGTTATACTTTTTGAAGAGGCCCAAAAAAAGACCTACATTTCAAAACAATAACACTAACACAAATCATTTTTATGCCTAACTAAACATACAGTGTAAACTGAACACAAAGTGACTGTCAGGAAAAATAAACAGGATCCTCTTAAGGATACTCTTGAGAAATACAGACATGCTCTTATAGATTGGCTCTGATAACCACATAATCCTGAAAGCCAATCAGATGACAGGCTGAATAATGACATGAGCTAAAACACGGCCATAAGTCAATTCTCATGACCTGATGATGGCGTGAGAATGGAAATCCCATTTGGGCCCAGCGTGAGTTTTTGGTTTTGAGTGTGTATGTGTGTATGTGTGTGTGACCACCTGCTTGCCCTTGTTATACCTTCACAATTTCAGCTATTTTACAGAGCATTCCTTATATGATTGCCTGAGGACAGAGACTGATGGAGGGGGCAGATTGATGGGATGGATCTTCTCCACGTGGAAGACTTTAGGGAAATACAAGGCATGTATTCTATGTGCATTTGAGCTACCCAATGAAATTTGATTTCTACTGCTGCAGGGAGGGTGGATTAGTGTTTTTACAACTACACTGCATGTGTACAGTATGTTTTACAGGTGTGGATTTACAGTTTTGCATATCAACACAGTTGCACATAACCACTTTCCAAAGTGGATAGATTTATTTTGTTTTTTGTTTTGTTTTTTTTTTAATCTCACAAAGGTCTAAGATAGGGTCTATTTTCATGTGTTCTATGTTGTTCCAACTTTATGAAGAACTGTGCATTACTTAAACATCTTCCTAAAGTAAGAGAGTGAAAAAAAGAGAACAGTGCATTACTTATATATCTTCCTAAAGTAAGAGAGTGAAAAAAAGAGAACAGCAAGATAATCGCTTCCAAGCTAGCCAAGCCCATTGCCATCGCTTCTCTAGGGGAGTATTAGCTTACAGATAGCAGTGGTGGTCTTTCCTCCCAGTTTATTTATCAAGGGATTATCCAGTAAAGCCTGGAGAACTTTCTCAGCCCCCCTGACCCCAAGCACAACACATTGTGAGATGAGCATTAGCTTGTCTGGTCAGTGAAGACCCTCTTCTTCCGATGGGGTATGTGCTAAATGTGCATATAAACATCACATGTCATTGCCTAATGCTACCAACTGTTTCTCTAGGAATCATACCATATTTGTAAGCGGTGCCCAAGTCATTGTCAGTTAAATGCACTTTCTAGGTGAGCTCAGATATAAAATATTTCCTTTTCATGGCTCTGATGGTGGATGAGAGAATTGAAAAAATAAAAATAAAGAAGTTTTTAAAAAGGAGCCAAGATTGGATTATATCATCAGTTCCTGACCTAAGATGAAACAATGTCCACTTTTGAACCATCTGACAGAATTATAAACTATCATGTACACTAATCTCCATTATGCACACTCTTGGCCTCTACTGGAATACTTTGACATCACAGTTCTGATTAATCATTGTTTATCTTACACTGGGCCTTAGTGCAGCCTTTTGTTCATCAACTATCCGAAACTAAGCTATTTCAGCAATTCTCCCTGAAAGCCAACTTTCTTGTGAGTGCCTGTCCTTTGATTGGGAATTTGGAAGTTTGTATTCGTAATCAAAGCTGCCTGTGTGAGATCAGCATATCAAGAATATTCCCTCTGTTTTATAATACTTATATAAAAGTAATGAACTGCCCGAACCTAAGCATTTAGTGCAGCCTGAAGCCTGACTTTTTGACGTATAGAAGTTTTCAATACTGAAATATTAGCTACCTTTGACGTGTTTATCCAACATTGTAACAGAATATATATGAAAACAAATACGGAAACTTCCACTTCAGTGATTATAGCAAGGAACTTAAACTTCAAATTTCTTTCGTTTTTGGTGATATCTTTAAAAACCGCTCATAGGATCACACCATCATCCAATCCTTTCATTGAAGTTTAGAAATGACACACCAACGTGTAGTAGGAGAAGAGACATTGCCTTTGGAACAAGAATTTAATTTAATTTCATATGAATGTTTCAATGAGCATTATGTAACAAGCTACCAGGCTGGAAAAAGCACTTGCAAGATCAAAAGTAAAGAAGTTGTTAAATTAATTGACTTGATTCACTGTGGTTTCAGACTAAAGGAAAACAAAAAAGAAAATACTCACAGTAGTACAGTCCTATCATAACAGTGGGAAAGCAACCAGCCACTGGTTAAAATATTGGTAACATGGCTGTATATTATATTTATTATGTTTTCCCCATAGAGACCGCAAAGAATTTGTGCCGTTGAGCAGCATGGTAACTATGCAGAAGAAAAAAAAAACTGCACCGCTAATTGCTACACACATGAAAACAGAAAAGGAAGGCTCATGTGCGCACAAGTGTTTACATTTCTTTTTTTGCTGATTAAACGTTAATCTAAAAACAGAAGAAATACATAGACTCTAAGGTGTCTTTTGTTCTCCCCCGAAATGACTTGGTGAGGAACAACACTGGGCACAATGTGTGAAAGTCTGTAATAACAATATAACATTATCCAAAAATAACACATAAACATGTATGTATAATACGGACTTTGTCTTTATTTTGCCAGACTAGCGGTAAAGTGGCGGAGGCCTTGTGGTTAATGAAGCAGGGTTGCAACTGGATACTTGCCAGTTCAAACCCTGACCCCTCTGGGAACATGTGGGTGGGTTAGGGGAATAAGAAAGCCTCTCTCTTCCCTCAACAGCACTGCCAGACTGTGTTATATGGTTAACCACACACTGACACAGATCTAGGCTATAAGGTGTTACTATAGCATCAGACAGTCTATACAGATTGATAAATATTGCATTATTATTATTATTATTATTATTATTATTATTACAAGATCCCAGGTTCAGTCCAGGAAAGAGATACAATTCCCTTTTGGGTTGTGTGGAGCTACCCCCTACCCCTGTTATGACCCCTTGTTAATAAAAGCTGTCTATTCTTGTTGTTGTTAATATTAATAATAACAGCAGCATAGCTGGGTCAAGGCATGTATGTCAAAAGCTGATTATCCACAATGATTATCTATGGTTTCTTTTGTGGATGAAGGAGATTGCTTTGTAAATAATGTGTTGTTTCCATAAACTGGAATGTACAAATTATATACATCTGCATTAGAGATGGCACAATACCACTTTTTTATGTCCGATACCGATACCGATATCATAAATGTGGATATCTGCCGATACCGATATGAATCCGATATAGTGTGTTTTTTAATCAATAAAACTGTTTTTTAATATCTTGCTTTTGTATAAGTTCATACTCAAGTTAAAAAACAACAACAACACTAAAGCTATTCTGTTATACCTGTATGTAAAAAAAACACACTGCACCCAAAATATTTCATAGATCAGCAACGCTGATCAATCTAATAAAGTTAAACCTACTCCATCCTCCCTATTCTGGTATTTTAAAGAGTACTTAGCAGAAATATTAAGCAACCTAACTAATAGGGTTGCAAACTCCCAGCAAAAGAAAATAGGGAACCACCCCCCACCCTCTTCCTCATGATGCTTAATCAATGTAATCAACTTTAATTTGATGCAGGGTGAAAAAACATTCACAGAAATAAATTATTTTTCAAGAATAATTAAATAGATTCAACATCTTTCTTCAACAGAATTGCAGACTGCATAGATGGTATTTTCCCAAAGGAAAAAGTACTATAGCTTACTAGGGTATATTAGACTTAACAGTTACTATATACAGTAATGGACTTCTATACATTTTACATCAGATTAAAACTTTGGGTGTAGGGGTCAGATAATTATTTATTAAAAGCTAGACATTTTAAATGAGAATAAGAAAGAAAAGTATGTCTTTGTGCCCCCGTTCATGCCCTATCGGCCCCCCTGGCTAAACTTTGCTAGATCCGCCCCTGCACAGTTACCAGCTGTCAGCTGCTTAGAAAAGGATCCTGCTGTAGAAAGTAATATTAAATAAATTCTAACAACAGCTGATCAAGTTTAAACGTGCTGCTGTTGTTCAGCCGCTGGTTTCCTCTTTCTGGTGCAAAGTGGGCCAAAAACAAAGAAGAGAGACGGACTCACAACAGAAAAGCCGATCAGCTGATCATTAAGCAGTTTCACGATTGAAGTAGCAGCAGGAGAGAGAGAGAGAGAGGCAGTTGCTCTATATATCGGTTGTTAAGCTTAACGCGGGAATGCTTTACAAACATTCAGAGATGAACTTACACACTTGCTTTACTTCTCTCTGAGATAACTTCCTCAGAGATGAAATGTTTGCTAGCAGGCTACAAATACACACAGCCGCTCTATCACGTGACCACACTGCTCCCACGTGCTACGTTATGAGCCGAGTTACGCCGTGTCGCAAGTTTTGTGAGGTGCTTTTTTGATATTTAATGGATCGGATTACATTTTTTATTTCTCTCCGATATCCGATCCAGTAATTTAGGTCAGTATCGGACCGATACCGATACGTAATATCGGATCGGTCCATCTCTAATCTGCATACCTCAAGATGAGATGTTTGCTGGTCAGGGTTAAATATTGTGATTAGATCTGCTTATGATGGTAAGCTACCAAGTTTTGAATGATAAACAGAAAGCAGCATTTATAGTTTGTTTACAACATATTTAAGCTGAATTTAATTTAAGTTTAAATATTATTTATTATCACCATTTCTTTTATTTTTTTTAATTGGTTTTAATTTTAGTGGTTTTTCTTTTCCATATTAATTGTGTGAGCTTAATAAAGCACCTCTATGTAAAAACACTGTGTAAAAGCTGACCATGAAACATTAAGCCGCGTATACACAGGAAGTGATTTGAAGCTTGCTTGCAGACATCCCAGGCTCTGGTTACTGTTGTGACCTTATAATATATTTATTATCTGGTCATATGTCAATAAACGGTGTTCTGCACTTTCATTGGCAGTACCTTCAGTTTCTAATCCTGAAGTTAAAGAGAGTTTTTTCCACTCCCGCATATCTTTCTGTGGTCTCTCACAGCAAATTGTTTCCAGTGTGTAACTGGCTTTAGTTATGCCGCTATAGGTGTAGGCTGCTGGAGGACTTCCCATGATGCACTGAGTATTTGTCCTCCGCTCACCTCTTTTCAATCCCCACATCTTTATATGTCACGTCATTAACTTTTGTCTTCTCTCTTCTATAGTTTGTGTTTTGTCCTCGTCTTTCTACGCTCCTCTTTTCTCTCCTCCTTCCCTTTAACCACCGACCATTCGCCGCAGATAGCCACACCTCCCTGAGTCTGGGTTTGTCTCTTCCTGTTAAAAGGAGATCTTCTTTTCCACCATTGCCAAGTGCTGCTCATAGTGAATGCTCTGTTTGGTTGACTTTTCTGGCATCTTTTTTCTGGGTTTTTTTTCAGTATACAAATAAAACTGAATTTAACTGAAGTGAGTATGATTATGTGTAGTAGCTAAAAACAAAATGTTGAATAACCTACTTTTCTTTCTATAGCAATCCTCCCACTCATACAGGAAGATCTCCGACAACCCTGACTAAAAGAGTGTAGACAGTTTACACTGTTACACGTCTCCCCGTGTGTGCCCTTTGCCTCTCTCTACCAGTTCTTCATTGCAGTCTTTGTGGGGCTCCATTCATTTTGTCTAAATCATTTTGTCTATTCTTTCTCAGTCTCTGTTGAGCTGTCCTCCCCTCTCTCCTTTTTCTGTTGTCCAAACGATGTCAGTGCTAATTAAAGAGAGTTGCAGTCACTCGTATATCACAGGAAAAAGTCCTTCAGATTGCAGTCTGTAAAGAGCACACTGAGTTCCTCTCTCCACACTGAGGCTTGTTTACCCTGATTAAATCACTCGCAGATGATCTAAAAATGAGAGCCTCTTGTTTTTTGGGGTTTTTTTTTGTTTTTTTCTTGTGAATATGGGTGTTACTGTGGAGTTTGTTGACAACGTTTATCCAAAACTGTAAATAAATTTCTGAGAATTACAGACACAGAATGTGCCAAGACGTCTCAGTGGATTCAAGTGGTGTTATATATAGAGAAAAAGAAAAGAAAGCAAGAGAAAGAGACTGGGAAAGTCAAGTGAGTTCATCTTGTCTGTCTCTACAATATATTGTGGAACATACGGCCACAGGGAGAGAAAATAAGCATCTAAAGAGAAACTGGGAGCCCATGTGTTCATGAAGGCTTCTAATGGGCCAGCGTTTACCATAAAAATCATAACACAGATGCAGCAGGCACTTGTGTTAACATCGCAGCAGCTGCTGCCTGATATTATTATGGTAGCTAGTTCAAAATACAGGATTCAGGAAACACTATAAATAAGAATCACTGAAGTGTGATTTTTGTGCATTCAGTGTTAGAAAATGTATTTATGTTTATTTAATTAGGAGAGATGTCTAACTTTTGGCTTAAGCCACGAGAAGGTATCAGGAATTTGTGTGTTATAAAGAACAAAAAGTCTCATCAGGAATCCGACTTTTTTTGAATCAATATGAGAGGTAATATGACTTGATGAGGTGTTCTGATTTACTATGTGACAAAAAAAATAAATAAACGAACATGATTTTATTACATTGGATGGCACTATTGAAGTTTATTACACAAATCTGGACTTTGATTGGAGAAGCTTACAGACTATGATCAATATACCAAAGTCCTGGAAACATTCTTTCATTTATTATACTGATAAAGTTTATTTTTGTTGTCTGTTTTCTGTCTGTATTTCTCTGTTTCCTGTTCTGTACAAACTATCCATCCAGTAGCCGACCATGAGCTCTGAAGAAAAACCTCACACTAGATTCCCTTCTACCGACATTTCATCAGCATAATCAACTATATATTGATCCAAGATGGTGTGCCTTCTGAAACAATATGATTCTGTCAATCCATCACTCCAAAGTAAAGATTACTAGAGAAAGATATTAAACTGAGTGCAACTGCTTTGTGTTCAGAGGCAAAGGC
The DNA here is from genome assembly GCF_963576455.1 of Neolamprologus multifasciatus. Classification (NCBI taxonomy): domain Eukaryota; kingdom Metazoa; phylum Chordata; class Actinopteri; order Cichliformes; family Cichlidae; genus Neolamprologus; species Neolamprologus multifasciatus. The sequence continues at coordinate 20,378,835 of NC_140456.1, read as the reverse complement.
ATTCCACTCTCAATCACATTTATGGCTGCTATAACAACATTTATTTATTCATTTGTTTGTTTTTATATTTCTTGTTTGTTTGTATATTTGTTGTGGTGTGGCTGCATATGATCAGCATACAGTATTACAGTGAGAGAAGTTGAGAGTGGCAGAAATGTGTGAGGGCGACTGAGGAGAAGATGGGCTGCATCAACCATCATTAGCTAATGGACTGCTGACTAAGTCAGTCACTCCGCCTGATGTTTAGAGGCGTGCCAAAGGCACACGCAATTTAGAAAGATGGTTTAAGCATATAGATTTGCCATCTGCATTATTTGGCAGCAAACATTAAGCTAACAGTCTGAAATATCAGATACAGGAACTATGTATAAAAGCCTGAGCATGTGTGTCATATAAGATGATAAAAAAAAGACCTTCTGAACTGCTTTCATCAGCATATCTGAAACAAATGCTGAAAATGGTCTGAAAGTAATTATTAAAATAAAAGACATAAACGTTAATACAAAAGAAGTTATAATTCTTTCTCAGGAACATGTCTCAAAAACGTATTTTTTTGCATCACCTCCTTTTTAATCACCTTTCTAATTGTTTGGGAACTAAAGATTTCAGTTCCTTCATGTATTACTATTAAAAAGGTTTTGATCTTTGTACTCTCTTGGTCACAGAGCCATGTGCTGTTGCAACATGTGCAGAATGTAGTTTGCTACTGTCCTGCTAAAATAAGTAAGACATCTGAACGACAGCACATGGTGCTCCTAAACCTGTTTACATTTTTTCAGCAAGTGGAACTTTCACAGATGTGTGGGTTACCCATGCCACGTGCACTATAAAGTACCTAAGACGCTGTCTTTTGAACCACACACTGATACAGAACAATGTCTTTAGACCAGATATTCCATTTAACTTTTAAGAACAACAGTTTGCCTAACTCCAAATTAAATGAGCACAAACCCAGAGAAGATGATGGATCTTCTTTATATCTGACTTTATCTTTGCATAATAGAGTTTTAAATTGCATTTGTGGATGCAGCAACACAATAAATTTACTGACCTTTTTCACATGTGTTCCTAAACCAGTGAAGCCACATCCACCCCAGAACTGTGCCTATTTTTAATGCAGCACTGCCTGGAGATTTATCTTGATTCTCTATTTTAACAATACTATAATAAAACTATCATATAATACATTTTTAAAGCTAACTAAAAAGATATAAAGATTATTTTTAAATAGCTTAACTATTTGATGAGACAACCTTTTACAGCTGGGTGAATCCCTCCTCATCTTTACTTCTAAAACACTCAGCCTCTTTGGTTTGATCATTTTCTACCTACATTGTTTTACTACCTGTTGACAATTAACCTAAGTAGTTGTAGGATGGGTCCATGTGTGTTTTAGTTGCTATCAAATTTGTAATTATCATATTTTTTAATTTAAAAAAACAGTCCAATTTCTCATTTGCAGCATTCAATTCTTAGTCTTTGTTCTATTTACAATGAAATATAGGCTTCAAATCATTTGCAACTCAATAAATTCAGTTTTAAATATATTCTGCCTACTATCCCAACTTTTGAAAGCGAGGTTGTATTTTCAAACCAATGATATTCCTTAATTTTATTGTGGCTAAGTGTAAAAGAAAAAGTGCTTGCAATGTAAACTTCTGCAGTCTACTGAGGTGCCGCGATGGTAAATGGAAAGCTTCCAATCAACCCACGAGCCCTTGTTTCCATTATCTAAAGGCCCAGTCTGCTATTATCATTCCTCCGTAAGACCGTAATGAGAAGGTGTGGTAAAACCAACAAGCGGATAAGGTAGACCTGCATATAAACTGTTCTAATATGGACCACTGTTGCTATTTTCTCATAGACATACCATAAAGAGCTTAGTAAGCAACTGAGTCACTGAATGAATGTGTGAGAAAAAAACATGCTTTCATGTTTTAAGAGTTATCCTAGTATGGCATTCATAACCACGCAGAAGATATAAGGTTTCCCTGTAGGTCAAATGAGCCATATCATTTTTGTAATGATCTCAACAAATGGCCTCAGAAGCACAGCTGAATCTGGAGAAATTTTAAGACGAAATAAACACAGCTGTATTCTGAGAAAGCCTCACTGAACATTGGTGCTGCTCTTTGCATCAAAGGGAGTAGCTGTTTTACTGCATATTTTTTCATGTTTTCCCTAATGGTGTCTACTTCTCATAATCCAACTCTAGGATCTACCAAAATCTATAATCACTTCCCTTCAACCCACCCACAGTTAGGCTCTATATCAATAAAAGCAGGAATGTGTTAGATCTAGGTTGCTAGGTTGGGCTAAAAATGTCATCCTTGGGCAATCCTCTGTGTATGCGTTTGTGTGAGTGTGTGAGTTTGTATGTACAATGTGTTGTATGGCAACGTATATTGGAGACCATGTAGTCTGCAGCTAACAGAGTAAATGAAAGCGCAACCACAAATGGCTTGGGACAGCATCCCAGAATTAAACCGCACAGTCACAATAATTCCTTTAATAACAACTCCATATAATACTTTGACTGGGCAAAAAAGAAGCAGAGTTCGTTGTTTTCAACTCGACTTTAGTTAAGCACATTTTTGCACTTGTACCACAGTTTAACATTTTTCAGTGGGTTCAATGGGTATTTCATAGAACTCATAGGCCTTTTAGTGTGCGTGTGCATGTGTGATGACTTTTTACACATGGGTGCTCATGTTTATGCTCCAACCTCGGTGAGTGCTTACTCAAACATATGAAAGCCACTAGTATCCAGATCCTTTTTTTTGTCAGCTTACTAGGTCTAGATTGTATGGCCTAGCTGGAACTCTTTCAATTCTGTACCACTTGTCCTCATGCTGCTGAGTCCCCTGCTCTGGGCTTGCCTGCCACCCTATGAATACCAAGCAGGCACACGTACGCACACATGAAATACAAGCTTGGTCTCTCTCCCCGCATAGTTTTATTAGGTCAGTCTTTAAGCCTGGCACCTAACTCTCCTCTGTTACACACAAACAGAGAAAGTTATAAGCATCTGTGCAGGTTATAACTGTCTATGCATTAATATGGATCCATTTATGTTTTGTAGTGTTCCTCCACAACTAAAGAGCCACACTGCTGGTTTCACATGTTGAAGCACATACGTTACTTACTTAATATGTTGCTGGCCATTTGTCACCAGAATTGCTACAAGTATGAAATATGTTTTTCTTACCTTCTAGATAAATATTATTTGACGTTTAGGCAAAGAAAAATTATTTACACAGATGTTGCTAGGCAATTACAATCTGGTGCTTTGAACTTGTGATAATAATGGCCTGATTCAAAAGCTATTTTGTCTGAAACCAATAATCAAAGAAGACTACTCAATATGTATTATAACCTCTGTACTACTTGCTAAGTTGCCTAACTAGGTACAGCTTAACTGTAATGCTTGCTGTCATAAAAGAACAGGTTTAGCTTCAGGTTTCTCTGGCAGCAGTTTATAAAACTCTGTATATGCTGTTGACAATATTAACTTGTGCACACATATTGCTTAAACCATATGGTAGCATTTATAGCATGCAAGTGCACTCACTTGCATACGCTTTATCCACTTTTTGTCTCAGGTTCACCATAGTCAATGAGCAATATGTCCACAGTCAGAATGTAAACAATGGAGATTTTTAGCTGCCTTACCATTTTGAAAAATGATTCCTCTAGCCTCAGTTAACTTGGTGGGGGCTAAAGTTCTTTTCAGTATAAACATTATTTTTCTCTGAAAAGTTTCAACGTAGCAGAAACATTAATGTAGTGTGTAGGGTTCTTTGTTGCACTGCTGGAAAAAAAATAAGTCATAACTGACAAGCAAGCTGCAAAAGCTTTCCAATCAATATATTAAACTTTGCCAAGGTACATGTATAAAACAAAGATATTAAACAAACAAACAAAAAAAAGAAACGTTTTGGAGGCCTTTTCTTGTGCATTAAAGCCTATGATCGATGTTTCACCAGTGTGTACTCACCGTGGCAGTAATGAGTGGACCATGAAGCTGTGTATAAAGCAAGGCCTCATTAACGTGCCCTCTGACGCCCAGCATGGCCAGTTCCAAACTGTGCTGCCCGGCCATGGCATGGGTAAGTTTCTCCACCAACCTAGTGTATCTCCTCCAAGGCTGATCCAATTCTGACAAGCAAGCCAAGCAGCCTCGCATTACATTCAGACAATAGCCCCCACAGGGCTTGATCAACGTCAGACCTCTGCAGTGGGAGCAGTACATCATCTTCACCAGGGACTTTACACACTCCTTGCTCAGTCTGGCATATTCGGTTGCGTTCATGACCTCCAGACCTTCTTCCAGGGCCAGACCGAGTTGCCGCCCAACCCCCAAAGCCCCGGCCAGCTTCTGGGCCATGACGACAGCGTGATTGCCAAACGGGTTGATATCTGGCCGGATCATTCGGAGACAGTCACCCATTTTACTGCCCACCATTATGCTGCCTTCAACGCCTGGATTTATAAGGCGCGTGTATGCAAGTGGGAAGAGGTTGTTAAAAAAATGGTGGACTTCTCCCTCCACAGAGACATTACCTCCACGGAGGTAGAGGGAGAGGGAGGAAAAAAGCTGATTTACATGGGGTAGTGCTTGCTGGGACAGAGATGGGAAGCTTGCCTCCAACAGCGAACTCAGGTGGCCTTGAGAGAAGGATAATAGGGACTGGAACATGTCTGAAAGGAGAGAGACACAGAAATAAGACAGAGGGAAAATAAATAACATTATAACAAATCTTAAATTACATGATCTACAAGCTCACCAGGAACTGCATAAGGCATTTCAACTGCAAACACATATCAAAACCCTGGAAACTAAACAGTTAGGCTTGGTTTATGTTTATCAAGTTGAGCTGAGAATTGCAGTTGGATAAAGTTATGGAAAATATTCGCAAAGTATGCATGTCTTAGAAAAGATGCCTCTGCTTTTCTACAGAGAGAGAGAGAAAGAAAGATTTAATAATATGCTGACCATTGTAATCTGCTACGTTATTAAGTACATACTTAATACAAACTAGCAGGTCTACGGCTGAGCTGCAACCAAATTAATTTTCTTTCTTTTCATTTTACTAAAATGTTTAACTTTTTCTCTACTAATTGATATGATTTCCCATTGAATGCAACTTAAAAAAAAATGTTAACATTAATTATTTCATATTGCAATCTGAAATCTGAAGGTTATTCAACCTATTTCACCTCTACATCACAATTGACTCAAAACTCTACACTGCACCCATGAGCTTACTTCCACCATCTTTCCATATATATTTTTTTCCATGTAAGTGTGTGGGTTCCTGTGGGTTTCTGTCTGTATGTCGCGGACTCAACCCTCCTCTCTTGGTGTGTGATGTCACCTTGAAAGCATGACCAAACATGAAGGCACAGTAGCAACTGTACAGACACTGAGAAAAGAGAAAGAGGGGGCCAACGCACATATTCTCACTCCAACAACCATGCACACATGTGTATGTAGGTACAAACACATATACATGTACAGTAGTCACTGAAAAGAACGTTAGTCTCCAGTACCTGTTCAATACTGTATGTGGCACCGAAAACAGACGAATAACAGATAAAGAATTAATGAGGCATTTTGGATTTTTATTTTTATTTATTTATTTATTGATAAACATCCGGAATAATGTTAACTTAACAAGGATGTTGATTCATCAGACTTCATTCACCAAAGCAAATCTATTTCAGAACTGTGTGTGTGTGTGTGCGTGTGTGTCCAGCCCCTCCCATCTCACAGACAGAAGGATAACAACAGCCATGTCCTCCTCAACAGCTGCACTAATATGACCGCCGTCTGCGACACACTGGGACTCCCCACAAGCCAGTAAAAAGCACAACTCATTTGTAACACACCCGATAACAACATCACTGTGATCAGGGCTGCTCCCGCTAACATTTAAAGTTGCTGCCTATAAAATTTGCCTAGAAAACAAAAGAATGTGTGATTGAAATAAGGGCGAGAGACATGGAAAAAAAATCCTCTGTTAGGTAATATAACTGGAAAGCTAAAGGGTGACAAGTTATAGCCGGATTGCTTGCTGAAAGCTGTCAGAAAAGCCTTCAAAGAGGTCCTGCTAAAAAGAGATGTAGAAGAGAAGAAAAATAGGAAGCCAAGAGAGGGAGTGGGTAAAGAAAAAAATCGCAAGACTGCCAAAGAAGTTGTAAAGACAGGCGTTTTAGTGCCATTTCACTGTCCTCTAAGCCTCTGGTCCTGGTCTACAAAGTTGTTATCAATGTGAGGTCTGCCAGCTTGCCTGCCAGTCAAGGCCGCAATGCTTAATGGCCGCAGGACATTTATACCACAAGATGCAACCACAGGTTTAGATTACACGGCATTACATAGTGTTATTATAACATTATCATGCTCCGAAATACCGTGGTTTAATCTTTCTCTCTGCGAGACAGAGCGTCTTTTCTACATAAGAAAACAGAAGTTTTCTCAAGACAAGAGGTGAACAAAAAAAGTCTTCTAGCTCTCAGCAGCCCCATAAGTGGATGCAAATCATTCAGTGGGTTTATGACAGGATCACTGAATCCTTAAGACATTCCATACTTGTTAAAAGAGCTTTTCATATTTGCCAAGAGAGTGACACGGAGAAAGAACACGAAAGAAGAAAAAGGGAAGAGGATGGGAAACTGCCAGGAAAAATGGAATAAAGAAACGACTGAACTTTTAAACAAGGAAAAACAACTACCGTACAACCCGACTCCACCTTATGAACATGCTCTGACATCTGGATTCATTTGGCCCCTGGGCTCATTGGACTTCCCTGTCTCTCCGCGGCTCTTACTTCAAACGTGTCCATGTCCGAATATACAGAATCGGAACAACAACCCACCTTTCTTCCTTTCCACACTCCCCGTGACAAACAATAAGTGATAAGTTATGACTGCTATGTTATGTTATGATTCTACTCAAACCTCTATGGGTGACAGCTTGCAGTGAGGTGCGGTTTAAATTATTCAAACATTCCAGCAGTTCAGATTTTAAGCAAAGCTACGAGGCAGGGAACACAGTGTTTTACCTCATTCTTATCCTTCTGGGGGCAGAGGTTATAGTTATAACCTATCATTGCCTTTTGCTCGATTAACTTGGTAGAACAACCCACACATATATTCATGCAGCCACAAAAATCTGGAGGCGAGTCATATAAACATAAGCTCCCAGGGAGTATTGTAGATTCATAATACATAATTGAAGGTACAATTTATAAGTTATACCTAGAATGCAACATAAGCTGTAATTTAGCCTTCAAACGTTACTGTTCACCTACTCATTACTAAGATGCAAATCTTCCATCTTGTCACTCAGCATATACCAGATAAGAGAAGGGCTGCAGACTTGTATAAAGGAAGTTTATATAATGGAAGCCACAAAAGACCTAATCCACTAACAGCAAGAACCATGAAGGAACCTGCCTCCATAGAAAGGTACAGTGATGACCAGGCACAGTCTGGTTTAGGCATAAGCTGCCTTATACCAGACTCCACAGGCATTTGATTTTTCATATACAGTGTGAACTGGATCCCATGACTCATTTTCAAATTTTTATTCATCTGTGATTTTCTAAAAAGTTGTCTCCTATGGTTAGACAGATCTAGATTCTCATTCTGTGATAAGTCAAGCATGACTGTTGTGGGCTTCTCTGCATTTTCCATTTCTGGGAAAGATACTAAGAACAAAAAACAGGCCACTTTTTAAGCCACAACTAGCATTGCGTGGAACTCAGTGGGGTTTGATTGTTCTGTCTAACCACTGTACCTAATTCTGGATTTGACCACACTCAGTTCAGACACACACTCGTGGGTGGCTATCATTACTATGTCACAGCCTCCCATCTGTGATCCTGTTGGGAAATGAAGCCTTACTGGATTATTTTGGAGGATATTTTTTTACGAGGCAATTATCTTTAATTTGCTAGGAAGTCCTAAAACACTGAAATTCAAAACACATAATTGTCACGCTAACTCTATGGAAACAAATGAACAGACCTTGTTTGTCTGTGGCCGTGTGGTGCAATCTGACATCTTCTCCGTTTGGAATAAACAATGTATTAAATGTGTAAAATAGCAGCCAGCGGCAACGAGGAAGACGCCTTTGCCCTACAGTGGCTTAAACTGAGAATGTATTTATGACTCTGTAATAAGGTATTGCACCACATCCAAATGCTATGCCAAGGTCATTCTCTAAAATACTGGATTTAAGTCATAGGAGGTTATTTTCACTTTACATTTTGCACGCCAACCCTTTGTTTAACTGTCTCAATTAAAGCTAAAGTGTCACTATGAAACTGCCACAATCACCAAGTCAAAAATAAGCACAGCACTATGGTTTTGTCACAACTGGCGTTTCTTGCTTTTGCTACACAGTTGTTACTGTATGGATGGATTCCTCAGTCTAAATCACAATGCACGCATGCACAAGATGTGCATATGTTAATTATTAAAGGTTAATTATTCTGTCTGACCAGTAGATTGACTGCTGTTGCATTATAGAGGCTATTGTTAATTATTTAAAGACTCTGTGAGTAGTCTTTGAAAATTTCAGACTTTCTTTCATCCATTGGTTTATAGATTATAGATAATGGGTTGCTGGTGGACATTCTGGGATACATCTGAATACCTTGGGTGACTCTCTAATAAATAACTATTAGAGCAACTATCTGTTGCTCATTAAGGTAGCATTTCAAATGTTTGCCTTCTGTTTGAAATTGTTTAATTCATAAGTGCTCACTTCGCTAACAGTTCTTTTGCCTGTTCACTTCACATCACTGAAACTGGTTGCTGCACCGCGTATAGTCTCCTCTTGAAAATTAGGAATTCATAAAATAACTGACAAAATTCCACCAAATCTGCTACACAAATACTATGTCCAGTTCAGTTATAAACAGGAGAGAAACAGAATAAAAGGAAACATATTAAGTTCAAGGTTTAACCCAACTCCCAACCTAAAAGCTGGGATAGATTCCAGCCCCCTGGTGTGCCTAAATTGGGCAAGTGGACAAAACAATGGATGGATGGAATTATATATGTTTGCATTGGGTAAAAATACACCAGAAAAAGTATTTTGTCCCATGAGGGTATATCTAATAATGGAAGTGGCATGCTTGTAGAGGTGTTGCATTGCAATATAACTTTGTTCTGTTATCCTGGCAAATTGTGTTTCTGCCAGAGGTTTCTTCCTCCTAAAATGGAGTTTTTCCATTGTCACCAAGTGCTTTGATTGTTGGGTTTGCTTTGTATTATTATAGAGTCTGTACTTTATATAAAGTGACTTGAGGTGAGTGCTGTTGTGAGGTGGCGCTATATAATTATAATTCAATTAAAATTAATTACTGTGGGATAGCTGGTAGATAAACAGTAATAAAAACAAGTGTTGCATGATGCACTTGAGGGCTCGAGTTCTTGCGTGTGTGCATAAAAAACTTTGTAACCCTACAACCATTATTGGACTTTACATCCAAATCCCATTATGAAAACCTGACATACAGGATATCACAGATGACACTGATTTCAATTTTTGCGTGAGCACAAGCAGAGAGAATCTACATATTTGCTACTATGTATGTCTATTTTCAAGCATCTATATGTGACCCTGTAGATGTGTGTGTGCTTCCGTGTGCTTGGAGATGTGGTAATACCGTGATAATGAGACCGGAGACACTGTTCTCATACCATGGAGTTGTGGGTCATTCCTATCTTGGCAATCAGTCCTGACTGAACCTGACCAACCATGTTCTCAGGCAAAGCATTTTAATCCTACACGCTTGGGTTTCAGACAGGTCACCACACAGTTATGTGACATAGTGACATATGTGTAGATTACATATTCTTGTTTTAATTAGCAGAAATACTGTATATAGGTCCATCATCTCCCACGCACTGCTGGTCATCTTAGGTTACATGGAAGAGCTGCAGTGTCACACAATCTCCCAGTTTAATGGTAATAAACTATTAATAAGTCTTTGAATTAATCTGTTGATTCATCATACTCGTGCAGCGAAATCATACATCTAAAATCTAAAGTGGTAGCATGACTCATCTGTCAGACACCAGGCGCAAACATGCTACTCACATAAGTTTGACCTAAAAGAATCGGAAAACTGCCCTCCTGCCAAGAACACTGAGTTGAAAAACCTCTTTGAAAGCCCATATACAATCAAAATGTATGTGCACATAATGTAGCTGACCTTTGGCTCCAAGTCCTAATTTGCCTGTCTTGTCCTATCAGGAGGTGAACGTTTGGAATAATGAGGGAGGGGTGTGGGGGCTTTATGTTTCACTATAAGCATTTCCGGAATCTAAATGGCAACCCTGCTGTGTCAATAGGTAAGGAAAGAAAAATTTAAAAAATTTAAAAATCATATCCTGCAGTGTCCACAGTGCACTGCCCTATAATGTGGCAGGGAGGCAGACTGAACATGGAGACTGAATGGTGGAGGAGGGGGGCAATGCTTTCTGCTTTGGCAAAAGGGGGGAAACATGATCGACTGCAGGGAAATGAGCAGATGAGCAGATGAGAGAACGACAGGGACAGAGGAGACAGAGCTCAGGAGCTGTGGGTGAGGGGCTGAGGGAAGAGTGGTGGGGTGAAGGTTGCTAAAGTGGCTAATACCATAAAGGGGAAATGTAGACAGTCAGCACTGGTAGAGACTGTTGACAGATTGATGGACAGAACCTCTGGTACTTACCATTAAGAGGGCCATAGGAGTTTAGTCATGTCCCATTTTCTCTTTAATTTATTGGTATATAGATTACAAGTATGCACATCTAAATGCAGCAAGTGTTACTAGAAGTGTGACCATAGCAACAAAATATATTTTACCCAGTCAACACCATGGGAAAAGTGATTAGACAGCATCCATTCTGAGTAACTGTATGACAAAAGAAAAGAGAAGGACCAGCGAGTGACATACTTTTTCTAACTCTGGCTTAGATTGTGAAAAATGTAGCATTGCTCCATGCAGTAAGAAAATTAGCTCATACAAAAGTTTCAGATTGTGAAACTTTATAAAGATGTGAAAGGAATTGAAAAGGCTAGTAAACACAGTGGTTGGGATTCTGATAGGGGGCTGCATGAGTGCAGAAGGTGTATGGATGGTCATATATGCAAATATTCAATAGAAAGACAGATTTTTCTTTCCCAGGATTCATGTCACCAAATTATTGCCTTTAATTCTAAAAGATTAAAATTCTCTGTTTATTGTAGTTCACTAGCAAAAACCTGATCTATGTGCAGTTTTTGCCAAATCTCCAGTGCTTTTTCAAAGTCTTCACTTTGTATTTAGTGGTGACTCAAACAAAATTCCATGGCATATGCCAGTGGTTCCCAAACTTTTTTTGCTAGGCTCCCCCTTTATTTTACAAGAAAAATATTTTTTCTTGCGTTTACTTGTGGACGAGGAATACAGAGTTTGTCATGCAACGTCAAAGGTATGTGCCTTTTTTCACGTCACGCTGTGCGCCACGTTATTGTTTACATGAGATGAATTACAGAATGGCAGATAGAGACAAAATACTGTTGCTGTTAATCTTACTATCTTCAGGTTTTACACGCTTACATATACACACGCGGTTACTGTCCCTCCATTTAGAAAGGCAGAGGCGCCATGGTGTAATTATTTCATGTGTAGTTGTTTTTTTCCTGTGTAATAATATTCAACATTGCTATCAATACATTTTTCAAAAAAAATGCCTCTCTGTGCAAAATGGGTTCAAAAACAGTACAGTAACTTTACTGTATAAAGAGTTAACATCTCCAAACTGTCAGGAGTAGTCATTACAAGTGTTTGTGAACGGGCCCCACACTTTGGGAACCTCTGACGTATGCTAATTTTGGTTCAAGTTATATACGCAAACGGAAACAGGACCCCAAAACAACAGAGATAATGAAGTAAAGATAATATATAAAAAAGTGAAACAACATGGAATTTATTAAAAATGCATTTCAAGTATGTTATTATTTGCTGTATGTGTGACAAGGTTCATTCCAAGTTTTGTTCAGATTAGTCTCCCCATATACATACAAACTTGATATATTTGTATATCTGACAGCAGGGCTGGGCCATATCATACCGTCCACTGTAATGCCGGTATGTTGTTAGGCAATGATAAAAGAATGAAATATCGCGAAAGAGTATGGGTAAAACGCACATGCACAGTGCCTTTGTTTTCATACGCACATGGCAGAAAAAGCATGGCGGCAACAGAGAATGAGAAGGGCGAAAGCGGATCGTTGAATAAAACAGATGAACCAGAATTGGTTTGTAAAAATGCTGCAACTTCAGTGGTGTGGCAGTGGTTTGGCTTTCATCCCTCAGATACACACCAAAGCACATTTTTTGGTAGAGCATGCAAGCGGGCCGTCGTTATTACCAAACCGATTTTATGTGGTACACGGCGCTTAAAAATCTGTCAAAAAATGTTTTAGTACGACTTTGCTAAGCTACAAACCCACACCGCTTGATGGATTGTCAGAGCATTACAGCTACCGTAGTCAGGAGCCTCGTAATACGTACTGTGCTTCAACATAATATTACCGTATTGTTTGTGTATAAGCTCTTTTTAAGTTTTGTGGATATTATACACGGTTATGCTGAGGATATGTTGGCCAATTTCCACTGGAAATGCCTTTTGGTTAAACTGTCGGAAAGGAATTTGCATTTGCACTGTTAAATTTTTATATAACTTTAATGCACATAAAAAAAACAGCTGCTTGTTTAAGTGAAAATACATTGAGGGTTTTTTTTTTCGCACTAATAAAGTTGAGGAGTTGTAAAGTATTTTGTCTTACGTAAATTATATCGTCAGTTATATCGTTATCGCAAATTTTCAAATATATATCATGATAAGTATTTTTGGCCACATTGCCCTGCCCTACTTGAAAGTATGCCTTGAGAAATCACAATACACAGAAACCGTTTGCATTGACAATCAAAAATTTGCATAACTGTATTGCACTTAATGTTTTATTGACAAAAATTAAGTAGTGAAATGATTCCATTTGCAAAGGAATATAGGTCCGGTGCAACCTCAAATTAGCCGGCGATGCCTTTTTACACACACAGGTAAATTGAACAAAAGTGCCTAGCTAAACCTAACTAAATGCATGACTCTCTGTAGTTTGTGACAAATTTTAAAAATGTCCAGGTAATAAACCATTACTTAAGTGGAAACTGATGAAGACTAAACTAGAGACAGCCAGAGAAAGAGACTGGACTCCAGATATTCATAAAAAAAATGAAAGGAAACATTTAGGCTAACATATGATTAACATGAAACAGACCCTTAAACGGACTGAGGTGTTAAACAAATCCAAGATGAAAGGGACTCTAATAAAGAATTTTCCACTTTTCTAAGCAGGTGTGGCCTCTGTTTTCATTTATCAGCTTTATCATAAATCAGGCATACAGGAAGGTGCAAGCGTATTGTTTAAATTAGGGGCCAAAACTGGTCTGTATAAATGTCTAAGTCCAGTACGCTATGAAAACAAAATAAAATGCTTGTATTTTCTGACTAAAATAAACAAAAGGATAATAATAAATAATCAAGACCTACGCAAAACAATATTTCTTAAGATAAGATAAGATAAGATAAGATAAGATAAGATAAGATAAGATAAGATAAGATACCTTTATTAGTCCCACGAGTGGGAAATTTCATGTTAAAGGCAAATTCCCATCATAATCCCAAAACCCAAAGTGGTGACAGTTTACCAATGATAGACTGCACTGTGCTTGACTCAAAGGCTTAAACCTGTGTTCATCTTGGCTTACAATGCAGCAGATACAATCTATCACTGATCATATAAAGAGGACACAGCTGGAAAGAGTCAGAAGACCATTTTCATCATTTACTGCAACTCCTCCCCCAATACAATGGATGAATGACCTGGGAATTAGTGACTAAATCCCACTGTGGGGACTCGTTAATGGTACAAAGAAGCCACAGAGGCAAAAAGGAAACAGAAGAAGCAGAGGAGTGTCTGTGACAGGGTGTAATGAGCAAAATGACTTGACTTGAATGTGGAAGTGATCTGGTAAATCATTCCCACACTCAGCTGGAAAAGAGGCACAAGAGAAAGACAGATTTGGGCTGAAGCAAACATGTGAGTCATACTACAGAGGCATATGCTGATCACAATGTTGATCCACTTCTGCATTAAAAGCATACATTCTCCCACAGGTACTGGCTGAAAACAGCTCTCCTTCACAGGAAGTCTGGCCAATTTGCAAAGTACAACACGCCATTCCCCCAAGCTCACCAATATCCCCTTATGTGCCTCAGCATGACCTTATTATGGTCGAATCCACATTAATCTCCCTCAAAAATATCTCCTCGTCCTCAGAGATATTAAACCTCTGGGGTAAGGGTTCTGGTTATTAGGCATTTTCTCAAAAACATTTTGACTGACAGCTGCTGTGTAAGGACACATGTGCACACATCTACATCTAAGGAGTAAGCTTTGTGTAAGCAACCTTAGTAGGTCAGCTCTAGTAACATTTAGCAATCACTGTACAAGCAGTTACATTAACAGATGCATTCAAAAATGATTCTTGGCCCTTATAAACATGAAGCAATAATTCTCGGTAAAATGTAGCTGAAATATATAAAATCAAAGGTTTATTTATTCAAATAATTCATCATTGAGTGAAATATGCTGAGTATACACTGAATGTATACTAATCAAGCACATTTCATTTAACCTTTCCCATTAAATTTAACATTTTGTACTGTATTAATGTTCCAAAATTACCGGTACATGGAAAATTTACATTGAATCAAATTACTTAAAGTACACATTTTGGGCATAAATATTGTTTTTAGTGTAGACATGTGGGGTCGTGCAAGATTATGACCCCACACCCAAAATTCCTCAATAGCTCAACAGTTTCTTAGGAACTCTGGAGGCTTTTGGCTGAGATGGACAGTGACTTAATAAAAGAGAGGTGGTATGCATTAATGTGAAGAGAGTTTATGAAGACAGCATTTATGAAAAAGCAAGCAGGCTACACAGATGGCAATGTGGAAGGTAACTCGTGGGTCTCAGCCTTTGAGCATGCATCAAGACGTCTCAGACTAAGGTCTTCAGAAAATACTAAGCAGGATGTCTCTTCTTTTCTCGACGACCTTGACCCTCACACCATCAGATGCCACAGTACGGTCCACTCTGTCACTTTGATTATGTCTGAATGAAGTCATGTGAAACGTAACATAGAAGTGACCTATGCCTCAGCAATGTGAGTTATCCCATGTCTGAAAAAAACTACATCTCTCTCTCTCTCTCTCTCTCTCTCTCTCTCTCTCTCTCACACACACACACACACACACACACACACACACACACACACACACACACACACACACACACACACACACACACACAGATCAGCCAGTGAAGCATGAGTGCAGCAGAGTGAGACATAAGAAAATAACATAAGAAAAAGCCAGGCTGAACCCATCAGCAGCAGAGTATGAATCCTATCAGCCAGACAGCCAGAATCTGTTCCAGAAAAGCCAAACTGTCTTGGACTGGTAACAAGCACTGGGAAATATGACTTTGTCTTATTATCAAGTAATTTCCTGAGTGTGATGCTTATTGTGCTCTTAGTCCTACAAATAGCCTCACAACTATTTCTAACAGGAATGTAGGAAACAGTATTTATTAAGCAGCCTCAGAAAATAATTTGTGAGAAGGGAAAAAAAATGGATATTTATCCAAGGTTCCTTCTAATCATTGCAATAGAACTTGGCACAAGGCTGGACAGATATCTAGACCGCTATGGTATTTGCTTAGGCATTCAATCTAATATTGTGATGCATGCGTGCTTGCTGAGGAAGATGGTGGCTAATGAAGAAAAACAAAAGAAGACTTTTGGATTAAATATGACAGCGGAGAACAGAGATGTGTTTATGGTTATGGTTCTATTTTGCAGAGTGCACTGTTGGCAGCCATGTTATCTTTAAGACATGAGAGCGCTCTGCAGCACACATGCCAGCCAGCAAGTTCAAGATATTGGCACGCTGCCCACTTGGGCCCAGCATGCTCTTGTTAAGCAACCAATGCTGACAAAGCATGGTTCACAGAAAGAGAGAGAGAAGGAGAGAGAGACACCCGGGAAGATAAAAAAGGAAAGTTGTCAAGAGGGTAGCAGCACGTAGTGACTCTACGGAGAAAAAGCCTGTTCACTCAGTGGTTTTAAAGACATACATATGCATTAAAAGCATACATTCTCCCACAGGTAGACACCTGACAGAAGCACATTCAAACACACCTGTGCACACTTCACTCTGCTCCTTCCTTTAGCAACAAGCCCTCCCTTCATCTTATTTCTCTCTGCTCACTTTTAAGGCCCCAGTCCCTGCTCTCTGGGTTCTCACACATTCATGAGGTGAGAAGGGCAAATGAAAAGCAGAGGTAATTAGGACAGATTTGAGCCCAACTTCAAGACTTTATGGCACGTTGAGCTTCTCCCTTGCTCCTCCCTCTTTTCCTTTTGTTATTTCCCACTTTTCCCCAGTGAGGCCGAGTTCTCCAAACTCTGAAAGCATCCTTCTTGCATCCTGTCCTCATGTGTCATGTTTACTCAGGAGACTAGAAAGGCATTGCAATAGAAACATGCTTAGTACACACGCACTTCGAAAGACACAGTGCATTTGCTCCAATATTAAGTCCATAAACACAGTCTCCCTCCACCCTGTAGACTAAATGAGACATGTAGGGACCGATTCCGGATATCCTCCCTAATTTGAGCATGAGCTCATAGCGCCGAGCAATGTCATTCTGTGTCCAAACGTCAGCCTCTAGAGCAATAACCCTGTCGTTTAAAACATCTGCAGAGAAATATACACGCAGACGTGAAGTGAGAGAACAAAAATGATGATGTGAGAGAGGACGGGATAAAATTAGTGAAAGACATTGCAGACAAATCCAGAGATTGCAATAAAGATAGAGGGACCTGAATCTGATGGATAAACGATGCTTGAAAACAGGATGTAGCAGTCAAGTGACTCACTCTTCCAATCATATGCAAAAGCAATAAATCAAATCAAATACATGCAATAAATGAACCTGTTGGCTTAACAAAGGCTGCGTTGTGTGGGCCACCCAGGATGATTCTGACAGTTAAAATAAAGAAAGCATTAAGCAAACTTTTTAATTAAACTAAAACGCTTCAGGCTAGGTATTCTTGTTTGCCTGTCAGTGCTGAGAGAAAGGAAATGAGAGGCATGGGGTTGTGAGTGCAAAGAGCAACTAACATGGAAACTACTGTCTAAAAAGGCAATTAGAAGAGCTGTAAATTCCCAAAAGGCAGGGGGACAATTACTGTAGGCAGAACTAAACCACCTGGGAAGACAAACAATCTCACAGTGACTCACTTATTATCGTGCATTCCCATTATCTATTCTCCCCATTAGTTCGTCTTCTTATTCTGCATTCTGCCTTTAAAAGCCGAGGCCTTCAAGTATCTTCAAGTCTTTGATTGTGGTTTTCGATCACATCGGGTCTGAAATTCATGTACAGAAATACACGCGCACACACACGCACACAGAAGCACACACATAGCCTGCCAGGACAAGGTGTCTGGAGAGTTCCTGGATGATGAAACAAGGATCAGCTAATTATGCCACCTCAGTGAGAAAAGTAATCGTTCTTTATATGGCGTGGTTTTCAGTCCCTGTCACTCTTTCTCAAATTAACTCCTTGTCCTCAAAGGGCACGTACTGCAAAGTTTCAAATGTAGTGCACTCACTTTGTATGATATTAAGCCAAGAGAGTACATTTCTCTGAAAAAGTATTTGTCAAGTCTTGTGAGGACAACTTGAGCCTCAAGGTGGCCACAGTGTCTAGTGAAGGTGGTAAATATTGTACATGCTTACATGTCTTTGGTGCATATGTATATGCTCACACACAGACACACAATATCCTGCACATGTAATGTACACATGTTCAAAATTTCTATATTACACAAACATTAATGGCCTTTAGCTGTGAGTCAGGCCCCCCCTCTCATATCGGTGTCACTAGTGATCAAAAGTGTCAGCATTTTCCTGACATCTGCCATCCCAGCCTCGTGACTATATACCCAGATACCTACTCTCTTGCTCATCATTCCCACCTGTCGTTCACACTCTCACACACACGCAGACACCACACACACAGACAAACAAACACATGAAATTCATTTTGCTGTTCAACAGCTTGCAAACAAGAGTTCCCTGAACAAGAATCTACTAAAATCCTAGTAAGAATCCTTACAACAAGCAAGAAAACATTAGGCCACAGAAAAGTTTCCAAGCGAGATCACGCCAGATCTGATTGGCTATGGCAGGGTGACAGCCGAAAGCCCTTGATGGCAATTTTAAGCTGACCGAGCTTAGAGCGGGCTCTGTGGTTGACACCTACCAACCATCAGTGCCCAATGACCATTCCTTATCAGCTATGACATGGATTAGGAGAGTCTGTTTGTGCTATGGTTGAGAGAGGGAGAGTAGAGAGCTGACCCAGGTGTATCCGTGAGGATCCTGTGGGAGGTTTAATGTTAGGAAGAATGAATAATAAGGAAGAGAGGGGCTGATGCCTGAAAATGAATAACCTGGCTGTGGGTTTTAGGGCAGGACACTGGTATGATAAGGTGGAAGAACTATAGCTAAGGTTATTTGTATGTTTTCAAGATTTTGAAGCTAGCAAGCGAACCTGTTTATTCGCATTATTACAGGAACACAAGCGCACATGTGGTCTGCATTTAGGGGGTCATACTCATGACATGGCAACTCCCACATAAGACAAAGCACAGTAGGAAATTTAAGGCTGTCAAAACAAATGATGTCCAACGAAAGCACATATACACGCAGACACACTCCTCACACACCCCCATGTAACTTCCAGTGTGCACATCCTTTTGGCTAACCTTACCAATCAGCATGAGAGCTTTGAGTTCAAATAATACGAACAACAGTGTAAAAAAACGCTCAGACACTGCACCCGTCGTGAGATTTGCTGCACACACCTGAATATAAGCTGAGAGCAAACAAAAAGAAAAAGGAGGAAAAGGTGATCCACAAACAATTTCCTATCATTTAGAGTTTAAATAACAGCACCAATGTTATCAGACGAATTCATATTCTTGTTACTTCAGTATATGAGGCACCGGCTACTTCACATTCCACTACAGGCTCTCAGACAGCTCAGAGACTGTCCTTAGAAGGCCTTGAAAATTAAAGCCTAGTGACATCATCATTTTCGGCACCATCCAATTTCTATTGTTATTCCATTGTTATTTTCCATCTTGGCCTTTTCAGGATATGTTGAACACCTGATCTTCATTCACGAGGAAGGCTCAGACATGAGGTAAGGAGGGAGGAATAATAATAACCCTGAAAAGGACAAACACAGCTATTTCACTTAATTGGTTTATAAGCATGCTGTAAGAGGAGCTTATCTCTAGAAACGTTTAAACACTTATGAAAATGCTTTGTGTTAAAGCAGTGGAATTTCACATAGCTTTCATTTTAGTTCAAGAAACATTATGTGGATGAGTATACACTTTCCAGATGACATACATGAGTTAAACATGAGCAGTAATTTCCATGGCATCGATGTGCAGGACCGTTCCCTTACCCGTTATTACTCCATTATTTCATATTAGACACCAAGACCAGCAGTGTTTCTTGCTTCCTTTGTATCAAAAATCTGGCCAATGCTGCATCAAAGCAGTTTGTGGCCATATAAAACTAATTGCATGGTACTAAAATTCCTGTAGCACTAAAACATCCGAGGCATGTTTCCTACCGAGTGGCATTGTACTGGAGGAAAAACCTGGTCTGTTTTAGATTTGTTTTTTTTATTTAAATGACTCTACAATTAGTGGAGGAGGGAGGGCAAACTTGGGAAACTGGTGCACTGCTTGATTTAGTTGTGTGTAGCACAAAGACCTTTAACTTGCAAGATAGGCTTTTGTCTACAGCAAAGATTTTTTTATATCAAAGAGGCATCACAAACAAAAATGATATAAATAAATAAAGAACAAAAGCAAAAAGAACTATTACTTTCAAGGATTGTTACAGCCTACCTCAAAACTACTATAATTTCTTTTTCCAAGGACTGCAGTCATTGTTTTACTGTCCCAGGAGCAGGACTGGACCGTTCTGAAGCAGACCATCTTCCACAAAACACTAGAGGCTAAGAAAAAGACCTCCATAGTCTCTTTTCCCGTCTACCCTCAGTGATCCTGCTTCATATTTCTGCTGCTGCCAAACCCACAGAAGAAGTGGGACCATGCCCATTTCCTCAGTTACACTTGCCTGCACGCCAGTTACCAAGGTCCTGGGAATCTGAGTGAAAACTTACAAATAAATATTCTTGCCTGGAAACAAGCAAATAAACTTAGATATTTGCTTATTTTATTGTTTAATCTGGATTCTAGTAGAGGAAATAAAGTTCAGTTACAGGTCAACAAACGCTGGGTTTTCTAGCTTGATTCTTTGCAGAAGCCAGCCCCTCTGGGCTATCAGTCCCATGCAGTGGCAGGTATGTCATACGTAGGTGAAGCATAACAACTTACCAACACGCTGAATAATTATACTATACATAAAAAACAGTTTCAGGTCAATTCAGCCCTAGCTTGACCCCATTGTATATGAACTTACCCTGGAAGGCATCAACATGGAAAGCGATCACATGCTTAATCTCATGGGTGTAGGCCTGAATGTTATGGAGAGTTTCCCGTTTTACAGCAAACTGGTAGCTCTCCTCCATCTTCCGGGTGCAGCAGGATGGGCCTTGGTGCTTACAAAACAACAGATCTGCATCTAAGAAAGTAAAAAAGCAGGGTTAGTTTACTTGCTGTTCTCTTTTTTTGGTCAATCCAAATTTAGACAAGCTATAACGTTAAGACAGAAGAGCCAGAGGACAGGAAGTGAAAGTCATCATCCATATTTCCATCCATAATACTTTCCTGTTAAATATATTGTTGTCTCAATTTGATGTGACTGAGCACATCGGTCATATCAGGATGTACACTGATGCAATGCAAACACAAATACAAGCAACAACAGTGGGAAATCACAATACTCCAGTTCATCAGCTAATACAATAAAAAAGAACAGTTTAATTACAAACACATAGTTTAGTTCAGCTAGAAACTTGTACAGTAGTACTCTACCAGTGTTACCTACTTCTCACCAGTGCTTTTAATACTTTATAAATACAATTACAATGTCAATTCCCACATTTATTTGCACAAATGCCCATGTTCATTTTCCATTTTCATAATGTATAAGTCTGGTATTATAACTCATTTTACTGGGGGAAGGGCTGAACAGGAGTGGCTGGAGGCAGGTGTTGTAACCAGAGCCTAAAGCATGGCCTAAGGACAGACCACAAGACCAGTGCCTCACTGTCCAAATCCCACCATGAAACACAATAGGGTTTCATTCTGAATCCCTCTTTCCCTTCTCCTCCCTCCCTCCCTCATCCCCATTTGCCTGGCATATCCTTGTGAGGCCTGGGTGTCTCTTAATTACCCAGTGAGGCTCCATTTGTTCCCATCTCAGAGCCAGATGAGTGAAGTCATAACTGGCTGTCCTGCCCCTTACAGCTCATTATCTCTATCTCTGTAGCAGTCCAGTCCTTCTGTATTGGCCCTGGCTATTATTACATGGAGCCTAATATTGAGATTCTAATCACTTTAAAAGCCCAAATCAAATCAAAATACTCATATAAAGCTCAAATTGGGTAAACAGACCCAAATTGATCTAACATTTATTTGTTTGCAGAGGGATCATTTAAACATACACATCCCATCTTCCAACAATGATTGACTTAAAGCTGACATCCTCCGCTGCACAAAAGTCATGAACTTTCTGAGAATGAAAAAGTTAAGAACCATCCAGCAACTACTACAGTAAACAACCTTTAAGAAGCAGAGCAAGCATGTGCTTAGAGTTAACTCGTTCTGACCTATTTAGCGTGGACAAACAGTTGAGTTATAGAACAAATGACAGGCAAAAAAAAGCTCAAACTGTTAGTTTTAGAAGTGCTGCACAAACATTTGTAGCGTTTGATCCTGTAATAAAACATCCAATAACAATTTTAGTGCCATTTATTACTCTGGGAAATACTTGAATTAAGCTTAATTTATGCTTATTTGACATTAAAAATACATCAAGTATTGTTTTTGCTCTATTTTTAGGCTAAGATTTCCCTATATGTGGTGCATGTCCTCTCTCCTCTTCTGTCCCTGACCCTGCTCAATTCACTGGTTGGCTCCTTCTCTCTTTTGTGTTTGCGTGTTATCTGTGATATGAAAGTAATATCCAGGGACTCATAGTGGAATTCAGCCTGGCTTCTCCGTCCACTGCGCGTAACTGTGTGGAGTAAGTGATACTCAGGAAGACTTTGACTCTTAAAGCCACCACAGCAGACAGGACAGGCTGACTGTGTCCCAAATATACTGAGCCATTTCCTGCAATCAGCCCATGCCACTGCTTTCCTCCCCTGTCGTAGCGAACAACTCCTGAATTTGTTTTTTTATCTTTTAGAATATTTATTTGGTGCTTTCTGAAAGAGAAGTATGGAACCCGTGAACGCAGGCCCAAGACTCACTGAAGTCTACAATACCGGACATATTGTAGTGTATGTATCAATTTTCATCTTCTTTGTGAAAATGTTTTAACCATAATGCCTTTGTAATTGCAGTATAGCCAACATACAAATCTTTAAAACCCATCCTATTTCTGTCTTTCATTGCTGCGTGACTGGTTAACATTAAGTCACTTGAATGTAACATGGGTCTTATAAGGCTGCTCAGTTACAACATGAATGAAAACTTGCAAAGTCAAAAAACAAAAGGAGACATTCGGAAAAAGCAACAGTTGATAGCAACGATAGCAAATTTCCCCCATTATACTTGGCAAACTACTCAGCTCTGTCAAAGTGCTTGAGGATGTTGACTTAACAGCAGTTTCCCAATCATGCCTCAAACCTTCAGGTGGAAGGATTCATATGTTGCACAGTGTCAACACTGTTGCCTTTAAGGCATTCCCGCATAAAATCACAACTATACATAATTTTTTTGTCATTTGGCTCTACGTCGTCACAGTGCATTTTGAATCAGAAAACCCAAATTTGACTGAATTCCAGGCTTTCAACTTTAAATGAAGGAGCTTAACAAACTCCAGCAAAAACTTTGCAGCATTTACAGCCGTTTTATTTTATTATTTATTTTATTGCTGGGAAGCAATAGCCACGGCTCGCAGCTTTACACAAGTATCGTGGTGGTCACTCAGTACAGACCCTTCATTATGCAATTGTTAATTTTTTGTAACCTTGTTATGAGTTTGCAATCTTTGTTCATCTTCATGATGCTGTTTCTGTCTAATTAAGTGCTACTTTTTCAATTCCTTACACAAACTTTTGCAAATCAGTGACTCCAATCCTTGATTACTTACCAGTGATCCCTTTTCAACTGCTATGCCCTTGTAAGTACAAATACAATTTTTATTAATGAAAATGAATACTTATGTACTGATGATTTTCTGTGTACCATCAAAAACACATTGCAGGGGTGCTGGAAAAACTTCTTTCACAGCACATCATCTGCCTCCACCTCACCCTATCCCTATCATCTTCCTCTGTCAACCTCTGCATGTTTGACTTCCACGAACCTCCTACCTGGCGACTCTGGGTTTTTTTGCCTTATATACTGTATTTCCACATATGTTTGCACATGTTTCAATAAAGCACTCTGCCTATTCCAGCTTAGCTTCCTGTCTTTTTATTAGTGCCAGCCTCTCCAAACTATACACCACTCTACTACCTCCACTCCACCCAAAAATTAATTAATTCATTGATTAACTGCATATTTAGTATATCTTGAAAATCTACAAGAACTGATAAACTCTCATACCAACTTTTCCAGGCAATCAGAATGTTATATAAGAAACATGGGCAGAATACTGTGGTGCAGAAATACAGCAAGATTTTCTTTGTACATGGTCTACAAGTTGAAGGTATGTATTTTTTATGTGATTCTACACGCAATCCAATTGGCCATCATACTGAGCTCTGTAATTAGTGCCTAATCTACATACTGCTCATTCTGCCTGGCTGAACTTTAACACACCCCTCTAGACGTCAACTTTGGTTTCTAATCCCCTTAATTGTCCTCAGATGACAAATACCTCTGGGGTAATTTACCATTAATGACATGGCTCAGGGGTCTTGATTTGTTAGCCATGATCCCTTCAGCAACATCTCAGCACCCTTCATTGAACAAGCCAAAACATCTGAGTGAAGAAACTCTACTGCTGTTCACCACTGTTCACATGCCACGCCTATGTAATACTAAAGTATCACATTTGAGTTTTCTACAGTATAATGCTTAGAAGAAGAAGATATGTTGCACTTTTCAAAAATACATGCACCAACTCTGGTACTAATTTATTCATAGGTAGCTCACATCGCCTCAGTATGGTATGGAAATGTTGTTTGGATTTAGTATGCTCTAATGAGCAGGTGATTTGTGGTTTCCTGATACTGCTGTTTTTTTTTTCTAATATTTTTCTGAGAACAAGAATAACTTTGTTAGAAAGTGAGAAAGTAAGTAATTAATGCAGTTACCCTTCTCCTGCCTCAGGAAGTTAGTTCCCTTTGAAATCCCAAGATCCACTGAACTTTCAGGATATTTGCTCTATACAGATTTGTGATGCTTTGGATAGGCCACGTTGAACCAAAACACATTTCAAAAGGGTCTCTGCCACATACCTGCATTTTTGGACTACTTTGAAACTCAAATGGAATGTTTAACTTTCCCATACCCCAATCTGGAACAGCCTACAGTGAGAGTCTAAAGAGTCTAAAACCACACTAAAGGGCACAGACAGAGCAGAAAGAGAGATGTTAGGCTGGCAGGCAAACAGATGCAACCTGATGAAGCAGCATAATATCAGATGGGCATGCTTGTTTATTTTTCTGTTGATCATAATTAAGTAGTTGATACATACTAAATACTGATATTCAAGCTTGTTGCAATTGCAAAAACTTTCTTGTTGCCTTATATACTATATTTCCATGCAAGTCCTAGGATGTTTTAATAAATCCCTCTACTTATTTTCCATTTTCCTAGGAAAATATGAAGAAATGTGAGGTGGCTTGAGACTTTGCACAGTACTGTACATGGTTATATTTGAGAGGTAGATAAAATGACATCATAAAATCACATTTTCTCCCACCACATAAGTGAGCCAGGAGGGTAACGTAGACCACAATCATCTGAAACACAAGACTGGGTCAGACTGAAATCCAATAAGATGGGAAAACCTACTCAGACAGGGTAATCTCACCTTCAGTCTGGACAGCACTGGCTGGAGTATCTAAGTAAAAAGATCAAAGACCATGCAAGATTTTTATTTTATTTTTACGATTTTACATCCTCAGTTTTAAGAAACTGGAGATTTTGGGGGTTTTTATGTTGTTATTTGTTTGATTTTCATTCCAACTTGGGGAAAAAAATGGCTGAGAAACTGCCAGACAGAAAATGGACTAGTGCTCAATAAAGTCTGTATGGAGTAGGTGTGCTCCATGTGTGCACAGCTTCAGTAAGAGAAGCCAAGTTAAAAAAGGAATCAACATAGCCAGAGCCAATCAAAGACTGTGGCGCACTTTGAGAGCTTGCCAAAGCCTTTAACACTGTAAACGGTTAAGGATGTGGCGACATGTGATAACACACTGAGTTCCCGTTCGCCTTTCTATTAACACGGCCTCACCCCTTTTGCATTAAACACACAAGACACTTTCTCTTTCTCTCTAAAACAGTTGTTAATGACTCAGTGAATTAGCGTGGCAATACGGAAATGGGAGGGAAACGTGAGTGTGGTACGCATACAATCTTGATCAAATAGCTTGCTTAAAAGGTTTTAACTGAGCTGTAAAATACTTTGATCATATCTAAAGAATTTATTCAGGAACACATTTCATCAAGTTATGTGTCTGCGAGCAGCACTTCTTGCTGTCTACTTTCCAAATGATCTATCTCCAGAAGGGTTATATCAGCATGCCGTAGTAATCACAGTATGGAGTGTTTGGCTCTCCACCACTGCACCTAAGAGGCCATAAATCAGAGGATAAGCAACTTCATGTCACTGATTATCAAAGTTCCCTTGATGATGAATCCAGCATTGAGACAGTCACCCCTTACACTATAAATTGTAGCCAGGGGAATAAATATTGTCTAAAAAGCAAATTGTTTGGTAATGAAACATCATATTGGTGTTAATATAAATTTGAAAACATCAAAGCTCTTTTAAAGTGTCCTTAATTAATTCAGCCAGTCCTTACATCTTATATTACTCACTTGGGTTTTACACAGAATTATTTCCTGCTGAAACAGGATCATTCAATTGGATGGACCTCTGGCTGCCACACTCCTGCCACTTTGTGAGAAATCAGTTCACCACACATGAAATGCAGCACTGTATCCTAAAACAAATATCAGACTGTGAAAAGCACTGAAGTCTTGCCACTTCAAATTTCAAGCGTTGCTTTTGTTGGCGTTTCATCTGAGAACTGAAGCAGAGTAGCATAATTGTGTACACATACACACATATACACCAGATCTTACACTCTGACAACCCCATCCATTGGTGAGCACTTTGAAGACAAGACTGCATCTAACCCAAAACACCCACTCAAAGAAAAAAAGAAAAGAAAAACAAGCTTTAAGCCCAAAATGCAACGGTGAAACTAAAGCAATGTTTTATTAACTTATAGTCCAGACTAAGGAGTTACAACTGCCTCATTCTGCAAAAATAAAACTGTTACAGTTAAGAAGAAAGACCATTTCATACCATCACATCGTTCTGTGTGACATCTTTTATTCTCAGGTGGCAGAATGAGATATTTATGTAGCTTCTTTGAGAAGCTGAGCGTGCAAAAGTTTGTGACAGAGGTCTTGTCTCAGACTGCTGACATGCTTGGAAGGTCCTTTCGTTGTCATTAAGCGCTAACTACTGCTTGCAAAGGAATATTCCCTGTTGCTAATAGTGACACCCTACTAAACAAACATATCGAGTGGTTTGGATGCACCTCTTGGTATGTTTACCACTCAGCTATCAGTTGCACTTCTCCCAGTTACAGCATGCAGACTCTAACTGGTTGATACTTAAGCTGCCACCAACCTGCATGTGACTACTGCACTGAGCATTCTGGCCTGCAGCAATATACAGACATTGAATGCCAAATAATGATCACCTCTGGTCAAATAACATAACTGATTTTTGCAGTGACAAGATAAAAATGCCTCATGCAGCAGACATACATCAAATGTTTTAGTAATAATAACAGTACCAATAACATAACACACACAAAAAAAGAGTAGAATAGGGTGAAAAGGACATACTGATGACTGTTAAACATAGGAGACTGCTTTGTTGAATTAAAATATATGCATTTAGCAGCCACATTCTTATGCAACTCTGTGTATTTCAGCATGGTCAAGACAAACTGAGAATCAGAAAGGAGAAAGAAAGGTGATTTAAGTGACTTGAACGTGGCATGGCTGTTGGTGCCAGATGGGCTGGACTGAGTATTTCAGAAATTGCTGATCTACTGGGATTTTCCCACACAACCATCTCTGGGGTTTACAGAGAAAGGTCTGAAAAAGAGAAAGGATCCAGTGTGTGGCAGCTATCTGGATTAGAATGGCCCTACTGCTTCAAAATGATAGGAAGGCAATGGCAACTCAAATAACCACTGTTTACAACCAAGATAAAGAGAAGAACATATCTGAAAGCACAGCACAGAAGCAGAAGATCACACCAGGTGCCACTCCTGCCAGCTAAGTAAAGAAAACTGAGCCCACGCCCACCAAAATTAAACAAACAGACGTCTGTCAGAATTGGTCAAATCAAATCTTCCTTATATTAGGCTGGTGTTGGTGTAATGATGTGGGTCCAATAGTAAAATGCAACATGTCACAAAGCTGAGATCACCTCAACCAGGTTTCTGGAGCATGCCAGTGAGTTCACTGCACTCAAATGGCCTCCACAGTTACCAGATCTCAGCCCTTAGAGCGCCTTTGAGCTGTGGCACAACAGGAGATTCTCATCATGGATGGGTCGCAACTGTGTGATGTTATCATATAAGCATTAAAACAATTTAAAAAATCCCTGAGAAATGTTTCAGAATCTGTGTTATGAATAATTAAGGCATTTTTGAAGGCAAAGTGTAACTAATATAGTGGCCAGTGACTGCATATAGTCACTGGCGACTAATTTGCTCCATCTTAAAACTGACACCATCCTTATTTAATAGTGACAAAGTATCACAGTATTACTACCAAAAAACCAAAATTACCACAGCAGGACTAATGTCTAAACTGGTTCATAAATGTCTCCAAGAAAAGATTGAACTGATGTTTATCCTCATAAAATAACTCTTTTTGTTTTTCTATTATTTTTTTTCGGTGTGCAGGAGGAAAGCACAGACCCCAAAACCTTTAAGGCTTTTAAAATAGTTTCCAAGCACTGCTGTAGCTATGTAGAGAAATTATTCATATAAAACGCTCTAAGTTTGTGTGTGTCGATCTTTAATAATTGCAAAGAAACCTGGAGATTTCAAATCAATCACTATTTTCACTGTCCACATCATATGATACTATTTGTGTCACACTCGATCTGTTGTAGCTCACAAACCCTGTCTCAGCTGGATGGAACGTGAACCTGCAAATTTTATAATATTAGACCAATTAATATCAGACAGGACTCACACATATATGAATAGCTTAAATGTGTACATAATAGCTGAGAGATATGATTTATAAAGAAAACACAAACGCAAGAATGCAAGATGACAGACATATTTGACTTCAAAGAACAGACAAACATGTTCAGACAGACTTCACTCACTTTAAGATCATGTCAGATTTGTCGGTATGTTACACTGTTTAGAACAGAAATCATCCTAGGAAAGTGGACACGCAGTCTATCGTATTATTAAATACACATGATCTGGTCGAAACAATTTCAAAATTCTCCATCTAATATGACCAATATGGTAAAAACAAGACAGATGCAATATCTTCTTTCACCTCAGTGAACTTTTAACTCTTATAAGGCCATTCACAGTGATCCACATTCGCATAGTTTAAGAGCAATGTAATCGATATCAGGAGCCCATTCATTAAAGGACTTTTATTTATTTATTTTTTAAATTAAAGTCAAATCCTGGGCTGATTTAACGTGACATCATCTACACATTTTAAGTATGGTGTTTGCTTTAGTGTTATGACTTCACTCGTTTTAAGACTAAAATGCTTCTGGAAAGCTATCAGACGCACATAGTGCGCTTTAGCCAAAGTGCTCCTCGCCGTGGGTGCCAAACCCACTCGCTCACCTGTGACAGGTGTCTCCGGTACCCGGTTCAGCGGCCCGACCTGCTGGAAAGCGGTCCTCACTTCATGACAGCTGTACGTGTCCACGTCGATCACTTTCACCGCAAACGTGAGCAGCGACAAAATCCAAAAGCATCCGACAGAGTTTACGCGTGGGCATATTCCTCGGGACATTGCCGCATCTCACACCAGGTATCCTCGTGGATAGCGTACTGTAATCTGACTGTAGACTGTGTGACAAGGTTGGGAAGAAGAAGAAAAAAAGACGGTACGTGTGTCTAATGAAGCGACGATTAGTTTAAACATCTGACAAACTTCTCCGTCTGGTTTTCACATTATTGGTGAGTGTGACCGCCTCACAGCAGAGATTCGGGGTCTTCTCCTGGACAGAGGAAGAGTGGTGTGGGCTAAACCCTGTCTGTCCCGCGCTTAACACTTTGCATTGGTCTACTGCCTGCATGCCTATTTCCAAAGCCTTGCGCACTTTCCCCTCCCTTGCATTTTACTTCAGCTAAGTGCCCTTACTGAAACTCACTTCAACACTGCTACAGCAGATCGAAGCGTCTCTATCCCTTATGACATTCTAAATCCTTAATAGTAAAATATTTAAGATGCCACTTGCTATCAGTGCTCTAGCACACTAGACTTAGGGTAATATTTAGGCTAAATGGACCTCTCACCAGCATAATATGATCTCTTTAAGACACACAGAAAATTAAATGAGTATTGAATGTGGGCTTAAAGATGACCAGACATTCTGTTCCATTTGAAAGTATCACAACTGGCTCCCAGTAGATTCTACCTGCATTAAGGAGCGCTGGGATAGAGCTTTACTTGTTTAATTTACATTGGCGCCATCTTCTGGCGAAAATGTTTAGTAGATGTGGTGGTGGCATCAAGTGTTCCAAAAAAAAAAAACTGTTACAAAAGATGTCGATTATTAATAAATAGCAAATTAAAATGAGATGGAATGAAAACAATACAATATGAAGTTTTGGCTTGTTAGAGCTACTTTTTTATTGTATATATTTTAACATGCGACTGTGTGGGGACAGAGTGTATTGGTTTACACATCTGCCTAAAAGACAAAAGCTCCCCGATTTAAACCTGGCAGGAGACACATCGGATTAGGGTTGTGTAAAAATGTGCAAAAAATCATACAACTGATGTAGTGAGCAATTGTGAAGAAGGGTAAAGCTGAAAGGAGTTCATTTTAATCTGAAAACTTTTCTGTAATAATTACATCTGCTAATATTTTTGTGGCACAAATGATTGAAAAGCAAATCTTCTTAGGGAGTTGAATCCCTTGTTTTCTCGTCCAAATAGGGGATGTACTTACTTTTTCCGATGACTGTATATAGTCACAGTGTAAATGTCACCCAATGAAACCATCTTCAAAGGTTGATGTAAGAAAACCAAATGGCTTGCAGCGCAGGGGGTGATGACTATGACACATCAGAAACAGTTTAATGGGAGCACCTGTAAAGAATTTGGTCACTATGGTTACTGAGCATCAATAACAGCTCACTCACAAAAAAAAAATTCCCAATGGTATATTAAAAAAATGCTTTAACAAGTGCACATCAACAGAATGTCAGCTCTTTAAATGATGGTATGTTTTAGGTCAATACCTAAAATTATATTTGTGACTTTATACTTTACTTTTTTTGTAAGATCTGACCACACCATGTCAGCATAGATAATGTTGTATATAAACAGAGAATTCCCTTGTTTTTTTTCCTCAGTTTATTGATGTTTTGGGGCTTTTTTTTTTTTTACCCCTGCCGCTTTATTAGTTATACTTTTTCATTTCCAGCACCTTGATGAATCTACGCCATGAATAATTAAGCCAGCTCTAAAAGCAAAAAGGGGTCCAACCTGGTTCCAGCAAGGGGTACCTAATAGACTGATCAGTAATTGTATTTATTTATCATTTTATTGTTATCTGAATGTTGGCCTGAATAAAGGTACGATTCTAAGTTCAACAATAAGATTGCACTTCAGTCCAATTCACTTGTTCTGAACTAAACAACTGTGTAGGGGAGTTATATGAACCCTAGTAATGAGAAGATTCAGACTATATAGCATATGGTCCTGGTACCATACCCTTCCTGTCTAGTTTATAGATACTAACGGCACTGGCTCATTGCTATGTAAAGTAGAGCAAAAGACTGCTTGGCAATTAGGTATACTGTTAGGGAAATACTGGAGGATTATTGATTCAGAGGTCATGCTCTGCCCCCAGTAGCATTGTAGAGTCTAGTAACACAAATGCACATTACTAGAATGCCCTACCTTCCTACATAAATACATTTTTTTTAACTGGAAGCTGTAGCTGTTTGTCTTGGCCATACTCTCCAGCTCAAAGTTATTTGCTTCAGGTCTCAATATGGATTATGTACATGCTCAATAAACATACTAACAATACTACTATTACAAGTAATAATAGCAGTAATAATGTTAACATCAGATCCATGTCTACAAGTAAATAATCTTTCACTAAGAAATTGCTTGAAGTGAAATGCAGTTGCTGGTATGAAAAACATCACATTTTATAAACAAGTTTAGCAGTTTTGGGTCTGTCTTTGTTCTCAGATGTATGAGTATTGCTCAAAGTAACCTGGAGTAATTTGAGACAACTACTGGAGATAACATTAAAATTCTGCTTTCTGAAATTCTTTAGTGGTGGTAATGGCTTATTCATATTTTCTTAATTGTGCAAAAGTATGTTCACAAGAAGATGAATTATGAAGTTTCTGAAATTTTTCTGTAGTTATATACTCCTGCGCCCCTTATGTATAATTTACTAAGCTTGTGAAAGTTTAACACAAACAAGAAAAAAATCCCCCCAAAAATCAGCTGAGTCTCAGAATGAATGCTACTAAACTGCTCAAACACCTGTTCAAGCTAGCTAATAAACACGACTAGCTGTGTTTGTGCAAGGATGCTAGCAAGTAGCGCAGTCTTACAATAAAACAAGCGCGGTAGAAGATTTGGGGGGCGGGAAAATCTGCCATTATTTACAGAAATTGACAGCTATGACTGCTGTGATTATAAGCAAACTGGGGCTTGGACCATACACTACACTACACATGTGTTGCTAAGCTAGCGTAATAAACGGTGAACAAGAAGAAAGGTAAGAGATGAATATTTTCCCCACCTATGCACTCACACACGCACGCACACACATTTGGCCACTGATGTTTACACACAGATAGACAAAGATATGCAGAGTGCAAAGGTTGTTGGGAAAAGGTAAGAAATAATGAGTTTCTGCTATTTTTACAGCAGATGGCGCCAGTCACCTAACTTGTCCTCTTTCAGATGACATTCAGTCCCCATTTACCCGCAGGTTTTCTCTACAAACATGTATCACAGTATAACAAAAAGCTCAACTGGAGGCACTAGAATACCATGTTTTGTTCTTTTTTTTTTTTTTTAATTTCGATCGTGTGTTTTGAAAAAACAAACAAACATCTGAACTGAAATAATCTCCTGTATTCTAACACAGCTGTAAGCAGTGAGTCATCTGTCACCTCTGGTATTCTCACAGTCGTTTTAGGATGAGACAGACATGATAAACATGTACAGTGCACCGTAACTAGAAACCAAACTTCAACCAAATCATGTCGTGTTAAAAACTGTGATGTATCTGATCCCGTTGAACTCAGTTCTGTCTTATGACTTTGTGAAACGACGAGGAAGCTGCAGCAATTATGTTTGTCATTTGTCCTCATGCTGTGTCTGAGACCAGCAGCTAGTACACCGTCTGTGGGGGCTTTAGCCCATCAGTCCTGTCCCTCTAAACTGGGGATTTAAGGGGCTTACAGGGGGCTAAACCCCCAAGATTGGAGCCCTCAACCGCCTGTTTGAGAGATTACAGTCTTCGGTCTCTTATTTTCACCTCTCTGTCTTGGTGGAACAGCGGGAAGTGCGGAGGGTGGTCGTTAGAGACATGCCTCAGCTTGACATCTCCAGAGACAGGAAGTGCAGATAATTGTTGTGTTAGTGTTAACAAGGTTGGTGAAGACTTTTTTTTAAAATAACTTTCAAACTAAAAAAGCTTTTTAACATTTCGAAATATATTGTGTTCGGAGATGGAAAGAGGTGTATATTATTGTATGCACATATGGATCAAGGCCGTATGTAAAAAATAGAATATAATTTCTACTCCTATAATAAACAATTATGTTAAAACATTTATATAAAAAAACACTTTTACTTATGGAAGTCACCTCTTTTCCTTTTTCCTCAAATGCAAGTTTATTATAATAATTGAGTAAGAATCAAGTTCACACTATTAAATCATAGTATAAGACATGTAAGTCTTTAAGACTATATGAAGCACTGACATTTACTCTGTTATTTTCTGTTTCTCCTCCATTTGGGAGTGGTCAGATGTCTGCAGATTGCTGGTCAGAGCATGAAGCTTGTGCTCTATTTCTCTCTTAGAGATGTGAGGAATGGAAGTAAGCCATGCTGCATCTTTAATGAGAGTCTGACATCTTTAGTGCCACTGTCTCACTATCTGTCTTGCCAGTGCCTTCTTCAGCATCACCTTCATGGCACTTCCAGAGCGGACAGAATACAGAGAATGCCACAAAGCATCACAGGCCCTTTTAAGCATATGAATGCTGCCTAGCGCACTGTTGAGAAGTAGAAATCATTTTCTAGTTTCAGATAGCAAGAAACAGCACTTAATAAATCACTGGAAAGGATTGAAATGATTCTGTTTCCTCAGTGACATTTAAATGATTGGCATAATGGTTTTTATAGACTCTTCATTAGCCTGTTACAGCACTGAATCAATGCAACATCATTACAAGCATGATTGAACTGAGTACCAGGCATCTGCTGCAGGGCACATTGGTCTCTGTTTGTACAGTCATTAATGTCTCACTACACACATGAACTGGCAAGGTTATATACTTTACAAGTGACTTGAATCTGAATGACCGAGTGCATTTTATTGGCTTGATACTAAATGAGGAGGATGTAGTCTAAGCGCTAAATTGACAACAACAACAAACAAAGGACATCTATTGTTCACTAAATAGGGGTAAAAATGCATCGTGTCCACTGGAAATATTTATTGACTTTTTTATTGTCACATTTAAAATTCTGTTTTAGTTTAATTAGCTTTTTTCCCCCTCAAAACTTAGCATACAACAACTGCCACTGAACCTAAGCAACTTTAAGCTCATGCAAATGTAACCTTATATTTAGTCTTGCAATGATTGAAAAAAATAAGGTGTTAAGGGAAAATTAAATTAAATTAAGAGAAATGAATATGGAATCTAGACATCAGCAAAAGCTTTAAATTGTGTTCTTTATTTCCACAGTGCAAAAATAATATATTCATTATCACAATCTAACCACATTACTTCATTTCAATTCAGTAAAACTTGCTTTTAAGTATCTATTTAGGCATTCTTAATGCATTTTTATGCAAGTCATTGTGTGTCTGTAAGTGTGCGTGAACTGAAAAGTTAGAGGAATTGTATCCTATTTCAACCTCCATTCTGTCCCAGAGGGAGTGTCCTCCACTGTCCACAAAACAAAGTACTCCTGCGCACGTGGTGGAAAAATTTGTTTAACCCATTCACCCCTGAGATTTCCATACAGTCTGTGTTCATTGAGCTCCGATAGGATCTAAATACTTCTTTTGAGAAGTACACAAAAACCATGCACTAAGGTCAGAGTGACCTTTTTGTATATGTTCATGTTTATGTGTGCGTATGCTGGATAGAGCGACTTGCTTTGTGCATGATCAGTCGACCACATCCCTCTCAACAGTCAGGAAAAAGGGGTGTCTACCTTTCGACAGCTGATTTTTATAAAATCCAGTGTTAAGCGAGGGCATAGCAGTTGTCTATTTGGGACATGCGGCATGATTTATCTAAAAGTGTGTTTTAAGTGAGTGCATTTTGCCCTGATTTTTTTTTCCTTTATTAACTTAAAAACAAATGCCTAATTTGATAATCAAATGCAGGTCAGCACAGCACAGCGTAGTGGACTCACTAGTTCCATTGCTGGCCTTTTTTAAGCCTTCCCTTCCTCCCTAAACTGACCATCACATGTTTGTGAAAAAAATCATTTTGTTGCCTCCAACCCGCCTTTTTTTATACCCCCAACAAAATATAAAACACAACCTGGCCAAGCTTGTGGTGGTGGTGGTGGGGTTAAGAGAAATGGAGGGAAGGTTTGACGAAAACAACAGATCGCTGCTCGCTGATCCTTTTGTGTCGATGGTGTTAATCCATCCAAGCAAACCCAGCCCCCCCCCCCCCCCCCCCCCCACCACCACCACCACCATCAACCTACCCACCAACCCGAACAGCTCGCCCTCCCTTAACCCCTGATTCTGCACCATAGACCAGGCTTTCTCACCACTGAAACAACTGACAGCGCTACTGAAACCAATACTTATCCCCCAGACAGTCAAGCGGGGGTGCACAACAGTCACAGTAGCAGCACCCCCCCACCTCCACCCACCAACAAACATGCAACTCAGGCTCAACTCTGTCCTTGTTTTCATCCCGTTCATCTTTTGTGGCCACTGGGAACAAGTCTCTGCACTGCATTGCTTGTTTTGTTCTTCTATGCAAAACATATTTTAAATTTGCATCAGCAGGTCAATGTGTGTGTGCATTAAAAATGGAAAAGTATTGTTGCTTTCTCTCTTTGTTTTTTGTTTCTTGCCTGCATGCATTTATTACTCTTTGTTTTGACTACTGTACATGTAATGAATGAACTTGAAAGCAACACAGTAGAATTCACCGCAAGTGGAATTTTTTTTATGCGTGTATGTCCTGGTGTTGTTTACGAGCTGTGAGAAAGAGAGGGAGGGAGGAAGGGGGTAGGAGGGAGGGGAATCGCATCGGTTGCCAGAGGGAGAGGAGGTTGTGTCTAATGAGGTCACACCCTGGCAACCTGGTGACTCCTCCCACTCAGCCCCCCCCCCCCCCATCCCTCCTCCCTTCTTTCCACTTGGCCCCCTTTGAATGTGCCCACCCACTCAACCCTCCACCCCCCGCCTTCGCCCCCTGACAGAGAGAGCTCTCCGTGGTGCTGAAAGCAGAAAAACACAATTCAGTTACAGCCCAGTTGCTAAGGGAAGGCAGGCGAGGCACAAGACGAGAGCATAAAAATGACTAACTGCAAAAAGAGGCTGGGGTATGAGTGCTTTTGAAGATAAGTTGAAAAGCACACAAGAGAAAAAAAGAAGAGGGACAGAGGATGACGCTCTAGTGGAAGGTGGCTACAGTAGGCAGTGGGCGTGTTCTTCTTGTTGTGATCTATAGTTGGGAAGCCCAGTGTCATCTGCTTAAGCACAGTGTGAGCGTGCAGACCTATCTGTCTAAGCGGGACGGAGGGAGCAGGCAGGGAATGCCTTACCTGGAAATGCACATCACTTTGCTCTACCTCGGTCTGAACCTTGAGGGCACTGTGGATAAGGATTCCTTTTACCCGGGCAGCACTTTGACATGTTAAAGCAGAAGGAAAGATATTCTGGAAATTAGAAAGACTTTGAGTGCCTGGTCTGTAACTGCAAGTGGGAGCTTCATGTCAGAGCATGTGAGTGTGTTTGTGTGCATTTGCGTGATGTATGCGGGTGCGGTCAGCTGCTATGCTGCATCTTCCTTCCATCTTTAGCATGTGCAGATGTTTGAAGAAGTGAAGCTGACATCTGGCTTGAACTGTGGAAACATCTGGATTGGAGCGGACACGTCTCTCTTTTTTGCCCAGGGAAGGGAGCACTGGGCCGGGTACCCAATGGCCCAGCTCCCTTCTGGCACCAGCCTTATCCTGGGTCACAGGCAGTCTTTCTAGCTGGCCAATCAGTTGGACCATACAATGGATGGAAGTCTATGTGGCTTTAAGTGGAATAGTGCACTGGTGCTCCAGCATAGCTCAGAGTTCATTAGTGTACAGTGGACTTGTCAGGGGAAGACAGACCTCGCATTGGTCCACAAACCAGTAAGGACACAACCCTATTGTAAGTATGCATCAGAACTTTTTTTTATTCACAGCACTGACCTACAAACCCACAAAGCACTGACAAAAAATGCCTGCTTGTCTAATGCTACACATGTCATACTGTGCACCCTTCTCAAGTGCCTATAAAAATAAATCAAGTGTAAAGACATGCCAAGTGTTGCATCAAGTAAACATTAGCTTTAACTTGGTCCTAGAATGATTGTGTGTGTCTGTGTGTGTGCGTGTGTGTTTATGCATACACAAGTACCCATGCATGTTGTCACCAGATTCTTGCCCTTGCAATCTTTCTTGACAGTGTGTCTCTAGAATATCCATGCTGGCCTTCTCCTGTGACATGGTTGCTTGGAAACAGAAATGGTGTGCCACTATCATTTAAAGCAAAGTGCACCTCTGTGATCCAACTGTTGCACCCAATGTCAACTAGGGCAAATGGAGGTAGAAGGGGCAAGACAGAAAAAAGAGAGAATGCATAATGTCACTGAGCAAAACAAGCTTTGCTTAAAAAAAATGAGAATGAAAATGTTCACTGAACTGACAGGTTTTATGGAGATGAAAAAATTAATAATAGCTTTTTGTATCAATGAGTTGAGGGAGGACAATCCAATGAGAAAGGTTTGGTTGGTAAAAACACTGTGATAAACAAGCTGATTCCAGTGCAGAGTGCTGCTGCAGGCTTACAGGGATTAGGCAGGCAGGCTTAATTCAGCTCAAACACTGTTTGAACTGTGCCTTCCCATTGCCGTACCTCTAACTGGTGTGCTTCGTTTTCCCTCAGAAACTGTGATTTGAAAAAAAATTGGTATTTGTGCAGCTGTAGGTGTTACACTGTGCCTGTGCATTAGTGATAAAACCTGATTATCAGGAGAAAACATCTCTGCACCGCTTGACACCAGGCATCCTTGCCCTCGTTTGAACTTTGCTCTTGAGATCCTGATTATGTCTTTTGGCTCTTATCAGTCCTCCCATCTTGCCTGTAAAAGCCTATGCAAAACAGTTTTGAGATGCATCATGGATGCTGAGGGATGGCCAGACAATGGCCAGTCTCTGAGTTGGCCATGCAATCTCCATTTGGCTGCCCTCCAAGACCCCCCTTGCTGCCCTTGCCTCTCTACACACACACACATGCACATGCAAACATATATCGAGATATCACAAGCCCCCTCCCCCTCCCCACGCAAGCTCACACTCAGTGCTTGTCTCACACGTAAACAAGCATGAGTCTTAGGTTGATCTGAAAACACTGACCTACATAAAAGCATGCTCTGTCTTCTCCTCTTCCACCACTGCCCTCTCGAAATTCACATTTGGCCGTTGCACGTTGTATGTACTGCGTTACATGCGGTTGCACTTGTTTTCAGCCAAGTGAACATACATGCAGACTGAATCGCATCATTATCTGCTTCATTCTGTGCCTCGACTTTAAGTGGCTGCAAACGATTGCTTTTATAAACTAATTACCGTCTAGGAGTGAATCACTGAGTAACTGCACAAGTGTCGACATTTCACAGAGAAGGCTTCTTCTCACTTTTTTCATTAAGAACATTAATGTTATCACCGACTCAAAAGGCAGGACTCGAGAAGAGAGTATTTGAGGATTTAAGAGACAAGATTGATGGTATTTATAAATGTAAAAGCATGCTTCATAGTTTTGTTTCATTTGTGCTGATCTGATTGCTTCCAGGAGTTTTATGCTTTCCGAGTCCAGGCTATATTATGACTGCAGAAGATGAAAGCCCTTTTTCAGTCCCATTCACACACTCGCTTGGTTAAAGCCAGTAATTTCAGCCAGAAAATGTGCAAACACAACTGAGAAAATTAGCAGCCGCTACTGTTCCACACTGAAGCAGAAGGTTATGAGTAATTGTTGCTAAATAGGGAGTCTTAGCGCTTTCCATGTGCACATGAGCTTTTGTATATGTTTGCATGTGCGTGTGTTTTTTTGTGTGTGCGTGTGTGCATCTGTGTGCAGAGTGAACAGTAGAAAAATATGTTGCAAATCTCCAGGGAAAATACTCCTCTGGATCCAGACATGATGCAAGGCCCACCACCAACTCTACAGCAACATTCAGACATATTCAAAATCAACAGCAATGTCACATATACTCAACATGTGGCACTAACGTGTGGCCTGTGAAATCCATCTTTTCTCATGACTGGCGCACTCTTGTATTTTGTGACCCTTCTAGAAGAATAATTATGACTGATATGTCTTATATACCCCCCAGAATGCAGTGGAAATACTTGAAGAATGATGAGCTCCAAAGAGGAGGAAACTCTCAGCTTTTTCCAATATGTTGAGGAGAATGGCCTGAGAGCCTACAACGGCCTGGTAGCTCAGAACTTGGACCACGCCAGGAATGAGAGAAACAAGATATTCCTGAAGGAAAAAAACGAGAAGAAGAGAAAACAGGAGGAAGCCATAAGGAGGTAGGATGAAAAAAAAGTGCTTGCAAATATGAAAACCTCAATAGTATGTTTTGACTACATTTAAAGCAGGGAATATGGGAAAAGAGAGGGGGGCAGATGACATGCAACAAATGGTCCAGCCAGCTGGTTATTGAAACAGGGACTTGATGCTCAAGGGCATTTGGACCCGTGTGGTATGAGCCCAAACCACTTTGCCTTCGGGTATCCCGTGCTTAAGGATGAGGAAATTGGGACAAGTAGCCAGAGGGTTTGTTAATTTGCTATGTTATGGAGTTTACAAGTGTGGATCAGTGCACTCCGTGATCTATGGAGGATAATTAATTTTTCACTTTTAGACTTATTTGGGACTTGTCCTTGTATGGAGGTCGTCACTGCTCTATTTTTGAGATGGCAAGCTTTTACAATTAAGAAGGAATGAGGTGGGCCAAGACAGTAAAACACCCAGGAAGTTAGGAAGTGAGGGTGGGAATTAGGCTGATGATGTAAGTGTTTCGAAACACCTTTATTTAAAAACCATCTGGAAACATGGAAATGTGTGTGTCTGTGTGTGTGTGCGAGGAGGGTTCTAACCAGCTTTATGAACACTCGCATGTCTGACTGCACTGTTTTTTAGAGCAGTGCCACTGAGCATGGTGCCACTGAAACTTCACTAAATAAGAGGCACACGCTGTAAACATGTGCCTAGCACGTGGAAAAATCCTGCTTGCTGGGTGTTAGAGAACCACTGGGTGTTAGATTATCAGGAGATGATACCAGGGTATTTGGAGGGATTTTGAAAGTTGTTGGTGACAACATGGACATTTGCAATCCCCAAAAACGGAGAGCAGATCTTTACAATCATGACATAAAAAGAAACTATATCCATCAGGCATCAAAATGAGTAATGAGATTTTTTGTTAGGTCTTAGAATGATGTCTAATCTATCAATTTAATCTAAAGTTTGCCGTAATATAGGACGGAAAGAAGCATGAGTACACTGGGTACTTGTAATTTATGCTTTCCAGTGTTCTCAAACATTCTAAAAATAATTTTGCTTGCTCTAAGTCTTTCTGGCTCAAAGTATTTTAGCAGCTGATGGCAATTTTAGCAGCTCATCAAATAATTAAGGTGCTTTTGGGGAGTTGAGCATTTATATCTGACCAGATGTGGCTTTTTAACCTATTTATCCAGGAACACTTTGATCCCTGTCATGCTTCTCTCAATGGTCCATGCATCTCCAAAGAGCTCTGTCTCTTTTTTTGGCTCCCAGTATGACTGGATATGCAAATGGCACGTCACTTGCATGATCAAAGCTCAACTTTACACAGCTGGCATTAGAAAAACAAAGTGGCATTTTTAGAGAAAATTCAGAAATCTTTCTTTGCCTCTATTTTTAACCTACCAGCAAGATCTCATTGTCCTCATTGTTATGCAGTCCTGTACAGTAACTTTGGTGAATGGGACAGGGTGACACCTGAGGAAAGTGCCATCTGCTGTTCACTTTCTTTTAGGTGTTGCCAAACCTAAAACATTAATTCACAGTCACTGGAGAAAGAGACAAAAAATAGTTGGATTTTTTATGAGACCTATAAGTAGGTCAATGAGACGACCCGTTTTTTTACAGTAAGTGAATAACTGTGAGAGTGTAAGAATTTGTGTGTGCATGCTGCGTACTATGTGCGTGCATGGGCATGAACAACTGGAAAAGGGAATAAATTAGTTTACGAGAAAGGGTTGGAAAGAGCAAACTGACAGTGTGATCGTGTAAAGGAAAAAAGAGCTTGTTAGAACAAGTGTGTTTTAGAGTTGGGGGAAATGGGGGAAAAAATGTTAAAGAGAGATTAAGTGTGAGCTCAGTTGCAGGAGGTGGGTTCTGCCTGGTAACAGCTGGAGCAGCCATAGGCCAATCAAATCAGCACGTTTGGTTTGAGTGAGGCGGGCCTTCCTGCCTAGCACACTCTCACTCTGGTTTTCTTTTATTGTATTTCATCAGAGGGAAAAAAGTTATCCACACAGTCACAGACATACAAATCCATTTAAATGTCTAAGAGTCTTCAAAACGACCCTTATCCAACATTCATGCACACACACGCACACAGATGCACACGCATTTACTTATGTTTGCATATGCATGCAAATTCTCAACGACTGCCCTGCCCTTTGTGCACACGTGCATGCAGACACAAACAAACATTTTTTCCTTCCTTATTTCTCAGTACGTCATTTAGTAAGTGTTTGTTTTTTTGTTTTTTGTTTTTGTTTTTTGTTTTTTTTGGGGGGGGGGATAGGGGTTGTTTGTTTGTTTGTTTTTTTGGGGGGGGTGCCTTGTTTTGCCATCCCATGGTGTCACAGTGAGACAACCAGAGCTGCTCAAAAACAAATCAACCCCAACTGCGCCTACTGCACCTGTGGTCTGTCCTCTAGCCAATCACTGGGCAAATATCCTATAAATAACCCAGTCACCAGTACTCCAGTCACACCCAGCCACCCCCACACTACCAACCCATGTATATAAAAGTGCACGTCACAGCAGATGCATGCCCAAAACACCTGTGGCTGAATCTTGTTGATAAAGAATTTATAATTTCTTCATTGATGTTTTTTTCCCTATATATATATATATATATATATATATATATATATATATATATATATATATATATATATATATATATATATATATATATATATATATATATTATAGTTATTTACATAAACTTGTGATTTTTAACTTCTGGGTTTGTTCATTCTGTGCCTCTACCTGTTTCTGCAGGTCCCTTTTTTAAACTTATATCAGCAGTATACTATTAAAACAAACCCTGCTGGGGTTATCATGTGCTTATGGTGTGCACGTGTGCTTTATTATTGTTGTGCAGTGGCAGCTGGTTTTGTGTCTGGTTTCTATGGGTACCCTGTTGCTAGGCAAAGTTAAGCCCCTGACCAATGAACCCAACCCACTGAGCACCTTCTGTTCAGCAGCTGGCCAGAGAGGGAGTCATAGTCAGCAAAGTAACAGGCTGAGGGGTCACCCCCAGATACATCCATACCAACATGCATGGTTGACAATGTCACAGATGCA
Source organism: Neolamprologus multifasciatus (assembly GCF_963576455.1). Classification (NCBI taxonomy): domain Eukaryota; kingdom Metazoa; phylum Chordata; class Actinopteri; order Cichliformes; family Cichlidae; genus Neolamprologus; species Neolamprologus multifasciatus. The sequence continues at coordinate 20,335,920 of NC_140456.1, read as the reverse complement.
AATGTGAGATTTTTCAAACAGATAAATCTCTGAAATGAAGTTTAGTTCTGCTGTCTCTTTAATATGATGCTAAAACACAGTCAGATCTTGAACTCATTTACTCACCCATTTACACTCAAGCACACACTTCCCTTTACACCATTATTGCACAACACTCAGACATCATTAACACTCCATCCAGCCCAATCATCCGTTTAAAGGGATTGATTGTGTGTGCTTGTGTGCGGGTTATCAGTCATATCCAGGGTTAAACTCAAATCAATGCTTTGCCCTGAAAGAAGCCATCCTGTCAGTGGCACTAACACATCTGTTATTGTTAACTTAGTGCTCTTGTCATTTTGACCACCTGCACACAATGAAATGCACATACCTACGTGCACATACGATCAAATGAAAGACGTTTGATGGTAATGTGTTGGATTGTGGAATGTCTGTATTTCTGTGTCTTTATCTTTTTTATTCTTTGCATTCCACATTTATTCATTCTGATCTCTTAACCCTTCTCTTTGTCCTTCCTCTTTCGCTGTTTCAGATCGGGTGAGGAGATAGCAACTGAGGGCAAGCACTTGCGTATGGGCTTAAATACCATGCCAGACCCCCAGGAACGCATGCCCGTGCCCCACCTGCACCCTATCGCCTGTGGGCAGGGCTTCTCAGTACGCTCCCAGTCCCTTCACTCGGTCGGTGGTGGGAACACTGGGGGTGGAGGAGAGGAGGAAGTGGGAAGTCCAACTTCTAGGAAGCAGCCCCCACCTAAGCCCAGGAGAGACCCAGCCACCAAGCTGAGCATGTCGTCTGAGGCAGTGGACCATAGTCCCATGTCTACCTGCCGCGGGGAGAGATGTGACGGTGAGTGGTGGTGGCACTTCACACAAGACTGATGCACTATATATAGCTGAACTGCAGGGACCTCTTCAACATTGCTTCTCTCACAATGACATGACATTTAACAATTCAGTGTATGCTTTTCACTGACCTACCATAGGTGCAAACTGATACAAGATGAAGGGTGTAAATACAATAGGGGATTGAACTGTGATTAAAGTATTATATATCATATATATCCATATTTTGGCTATGCTAAACAACATTGCAAACATGACAGCCTGAAGCACATGTATAATAATAAATGAATATTTAAAGACATCTGTGCTGCAATATGTTCTGATGGTCATGGTTTTCCATTTCGTGAGGGCTGACCTACTCTAGCATGCATTTAATAACATACCGCAAAATGAACAGGCCATATAAACTGAGAATACCATTATAATACCAAAGAAAAATTAAGAAGTTTGGGATAGGTTGTACCTTTGTTTGATTTTTCATTCTCACAGTCCTCTTTTTCTCTTGTTATCAAATTAGCAAATGGTAGTTTGCGTATTTTTGCTTCCCAACAGATAAATCAGGTTGCATGTGCGAGTACTATCATGTAGAGACAGAGATGGAAGTAGTCACTTATAATGCATGTGATTGTGTGTGTGTGTGTCTTTTCTCATGTCTTAAGGCTTTGGAGAAAAAGTACCCCAGTTTATCATGTGTTACCATGCTTGCTTCATTTTTCACTATATTTCAAGAACCTTGAAGTGTATGATAAGATCTTTGGAGCACGTTGAGATTATTTATCCTTGTGCATGTAATCATCAGGTGTTGCTCTATATACAAACTCCATCTCTTGCTCAGCATAGTAGGTTTCAGCTCAGCAGAGTAATAATAGTGCTATTATTGTTGTTTGTTGTTATCCCAAGACAATTGTTATCCCAAGACAATTGTTCTTGCAACAAATGCAAGCTGCACAGTACTGTCTCAGGGGGAAAAAAATATCACAATACATGCATTTTGCAAAGTTAAACTGAAAGAATTTTCAGGTTGCATTAATAACAAAAAGATTTAGAGTTTGCAGGGAGCATTGACTCCATTCCAGTTTAGATGCTTTGCTGCCAACGTGATGTTTAGGGAGTCACCCTGCCTGGCTCAGATTGGTGGGGATCACTATGTGCGCACAGATCTTCCTGGGCACCACGGCAACCATCTCACAGAAACAAGACCCCCTGCAGCCCAGCCAATCCCAGCATCACTGAGCAGCTTGGGCCAATGAGGTTCCGGAGATGCTGAAAACTAAGGCTTCTGAGCCAATCAAATTGAGAGTGTGGGGGTGTCCCTGGCTGAGGGGAGGGTTGCGTGCTCTGTAGCTGGCGTTTTAGTGGTAAGGGGAGGAGCTTGTCAGAGTAGAATTCATTCAGGAGGAGCGATTGACCTAGATTCGTTTTCCCCAGGAGGAGTGGGAGGGGGGAGGGTGCTGCGGGTAAACACATCCGCTGCAAGGGGGAGGTGGGGTAGAGGGAGCAGTGGAGAGAGGAGAAGAGAAAGGAGAGCGATGTTTTGAAGGGGTGGATTCATCATCCATGCTGAAACAGATCTCAGCATTAACCATGGAAACCTGCTAGTGTAGTAATGTAATTTGCTGCTGTGGAAACGAGGAAGAGGAACACCATTATGCGCCCATTACTGCCCGCACATATATACACATGCATGCCCACACAAAGACAGAAGAGGAGCATATGCAGGAATCTCAGTATCATAGTACAAAGAAGCACATGCCAAAACACATTTGGGCTTAACCAAATCTTGTATTAGCACATTATTAGCAAGTGTTAATTAGGAGAGAACACCAGTCCAAAAGTCCCAAGCATCCTATGTTCAAATTAGTTTATATATATGATCGTGACTAAATGTATAGCATGCAAAAAGCAGAACAAAATTGGATGTTTTGTTTTAATCTGTAGTCTTTACTTTTGGTTCTCGCACTGGATCATAAACCTAACATTGAATTCATTTTTTCCTCAAATAATATTATAAACAAGAGACATTTTTATCAAAGTGCAATACACTGTATCCAATTTTTTGCAAAACAAAAAAGGTAAAAAAAAAAATAAAAAATAGAAAAAAGAGCAAAAACAACCTAAACTGTGAAATAGGTACATATCAGTCCTAATTCCTCTGTCTTAAGGTGTCGGCATCTTTAGTGTGTGTTTGTGCGCCTGTATGCATGGAGTAAGGGTGGTGAGTCATACAGTTACTGGAACTAGGAGTGTGTCTCGGCCATCTGCCACATGAATTATTTAAGGTATAAAATTTGCAGTTTTAAAAATTTTAGACATACTCCAGCTCTTAACCACATTCATCTCCCACTACCTGCCAGTGTGAGGGACACTTCTATCTAAACATCTCAGTATTTGACCTAGAAATAGACTCAGAGCAAGTTGGGAGCATAGAGCTATGGCTACTCTCTGTAAGCTACTGTAGTGGTACCGCAGTGTATTTTACAGTACTAGCTGTACAAATGCCTCTCCGCACCACATCTAAAGAGATTCGCACTGCAAAGCTACGTCACCACTATCAGAAAGAAGCTCAACAGTGTGTGTGACCCAGATAGTATACTCGCATGCTGCCATATATGTGACCTAGAAACATGTATATGCCTCAACTATTCCCACATATCTGACTCAAGATATTGCACTGAGCAGCACATATAGACCTACAACTGACCCACATTAATAATTGATGACAAATAGATTACAAAAACTTGAATTTCACCCAATTCAGTAATCTATTATATATGACTCTATAATTATTTGACTCATACCTCAACAAATTAGATCTTAGACTTTTTCTCTCTCTCTTTTTGAGCAGTTCAGGGATGCAGTGAGGACTGCAGGAGGGTGCCACCACCCAAACCCAAGAGGAACCCCAACACACAACTGAGTGTTTCCTTTGATGAGTCCTACATTAAGAGCCATGGAGGCAGTGGGGTTTGCCCCTCCAAACCCCTCCACCATGTCACTTCCCCTAACGAATGCAACCCATCACCTCCTCAAAGTGATGAAAGCCCTACTGATGACTGTGAAGATGAACCTGTCTATATAGAGATGGGTGGGATTGATGTTGGAACGCGAGAACCCTTGAAGAGTGAGGATGAGGAGCCAGATGAGTCTGTGTACGAGGAGATGAAGTACCCAGCTCTGGATGACATGGAGTACCGCACCGACCCTGTAGGATGTCGTTCTGCGTGCCCAACCCCGGCACCCTATGAACCTGAGCCTCTCAGCCGCTGCTCCACACCTCGAAACATTCCACTGTGTGACATTCCTGCACCCTTCCCCAATTTACTCACTCATCGACCTCCACTGTTGGTGTTCCCACCAGCGCCTGCCCAGTGCTCGCCAAACTCAGATGAGTCTCCCCTCACCCCGTTAGATGTAGCCAAATTGCCCATGCTGGAGAACCAGTCATACAGCAAATCTCCCACCTCTTCCACCGAGCCACCCTCCTCCGCACACATCCGTAGGGAGCTCACAGCCACCCCGACTCTCACTGTCTCTGGACGCTCCTCTGCGCCTCCTCTGCCCTGTACCCTTTATAAATCCTCATCATCATCTTCCTATCAGCGTAGCCACTCTGCTTGTCCGTCGCCAGTCAGTATGGGTCGCTGTCTCACCCCTCTCAGCCTCATGCGTACACCTCCCTTTGATGCTCCGATGCCATTCCCTGGGGGTCTGCCCCGAAGTGCTTCTGCTACACCGCATGGAAAAGGCTCGCCACCTCAAGATGGTGTCGGACGACTTCACGGGTCTATGCAAAATGTATCAACAGGCCGCTCAAGGACACCCACCAGCCCTCTGGATGAACTAACCAACCTGTTTACGACAGGCAGGAATATGCTAAAGAAAAATTCCAGTGGAAGAAAATCCAAGGAGCCAGGAGAAAGTAAGTCTTACGATTATGAAATGTAGTTACAAAAAGATACTAATTGAAAGTATTGCAAACTTTCTGGTTTCCATATGAGTGTAGATAGTTTGCAAACCAAGGGCGCAGATTTGGTTTTGGCATTGGTGGGGACGGATGATTGAACCACCGAACTCTGCCCCGTTTCTTTTTTTTTCCTTTTTGTCTTTGCCTCTTGATTAAAAAAAAAAATAGAAATATACTTGCCTACATATGCTATTCTACATGCTTTTAAACCATTTAAAATTACAATTCATAGTTTTATATGTGAATTATATAATGTTAAATTTACTTCAGCCATATTCCATATAAATCAGGTATCATACAAAAATAAAAATAGCTTCAAATACAGTCATGACAATAAAATAATATGACTTTAAGGACTCAACAACATTAGTTCAGTTATAGTACACCAACATCTGTTATACAATAGCACTAAGGGAACACTGAATGACCTGGTGGTTTTTGTCCATAAAACTACTCATCTAAGATTACCACAAAAGATCTCTCAGCAAAATGATGCAGCATTTTAGGCACTATTGCCCCGATCAAATCAGTGAGCTGGGATGTTTTATTCTAAACATGAACTACTGTTGCAGCAACACACATGCACTACTGGTGCCCCACACAACAACTCAATGTCCACTATGTGAAGCAGCCAAACACATGCCTTCTCCTCTCGTTAATCTATAGCACCAAATCATCAGTCAGTCCCCTGTGACCTCGCCTCTTCACCTCTGTCCGAGCGACAACATGGCAGAGCTGCCTCTGTCACCTGATAAATAACAGTGAGACATTCCAAATACATGCAGTCACAGATGTGTCATCATCCAATTTCACCTGTGATCTTGTAACACCATTACTCTCTATCACCTGACAAATAGGACATACATGACAATAAGAATAAAATGTGTAGCTGCTTCAGTGCTTCTGTCAATTTGTGCAGATCTTGACTCATCAGTAATGTTTGTAGTGTGAGTGCATTTTTAAAACAATTTGTGCAAACTGCACTACAAGGTGGAATATTTGCAAAATCATGACTACCTCATGATATTTTGTCTCAAAAATTATCCCTATGAATATGTTAGTGCCATTAGGATGAAATTATTGTGTCACCAACATTTTAACGTTAGACAAATAATTTTAACAGCCTCTGTAAACGAATATCCTGGCTTGCTCGAGGCTGCCGTTTTGTCTGACACTTTCAATCAAAATTAGAAATGCTACTCTGAGACTGAGATAACTAATAGTGCTGCATGTTGTGCAGTTAGTTTCGAAAACTCCCTGAAAAGCACAGCCAATCACATTGCCCATATTTGTCACATGAGGTAGGACTCCAGTAGAGAATGTAATTTAACTCTTTCTGCACTGCTGGGTGAATGAGACGCTGACAGATCATTTTTTTTCTTACTATCAGGTTTGTTTTTCTTTACTCGAAGAGATCAAATTATTGGTGGGGACATGTCCCTTCCGTCCATGCCAAATCTACGCCCTTGTTGCAAACACATGCCCATTAAACAGTTTTTCCACCCTGTCTACTGTACACACATTTGTTTCATGAGAGTGACAGATTTAGTTAGAAAGCAGCACTAGAAAGTAGGATAACAAACTGAAGAGCAGAGGTAACACAGAAGTGTGTCACTGGGCAGTGTGCACTCTGTTAGTGTAAAGAGATTTAGTAAACCTGGCAGCAAACATAAATAAACACTTTTTAATTCCTTAATCAGTCCACATTTAGGGTTAACAAGTTTGAGCCTGCAAAATCACGAGTTTGTGCATTTAATGCATCGCTTTCACAGCACGATGTTTGCAGGGCACTTTGCAGTTTGCGTTTGTTTAATCTAGGCCTGCCAAGCCAAGTCTGATACAGATCGTATGATTTAATCTGAGAGGATTAAAGACTAAAGCGGGCCGTAGGTCTCTCAAACCAACTCATGGCATTAGGCCATCAGGCAGCATTACTTTTAAATATGTAAACATCAACATTTAAATACAGATATTATGCCACACTCAGGAAGACGCTGCCAAAATATGTGCGGTCGGGTAGGAAAACAAACCCCTTGCTGCACAAATTGAATTTACGAAAGAAGAAAGATATAAAAGCAGAAACTATTTCTGAGTCTGGTGCCAGCAGCATTATCAGTCAGCCACAAATTGGCCTTCTCATTCTCAAGCATATTGCAATCTTCATTTTTCTGTTAAAATAGAAGTTGTAAACGTGAACATTGTGAAACTCAATGTGCTTATTATTTAAACTGTACAAAAACAGAACAGCATGATTTACACATTCTTGAAGCTTAGATTTATTTTGTAGAGGCATGTCATACTTTACTTGAGAAGGGTCAGTAACAAAGTCAGACGGAGTATGTAATCATATACAGTGAAGATGACATGCTGTTTAACCCTCAACTTCACATAACTCTCCTCATACCTGAGTTTCAAAATCTGAAAGAATTTAACAACAATTTAAAAGCTGAACAGTTTTCTTTAATGTAAATACCACCAAAGACAGCATTTATGCATACATCATAAATCATGAAAAAAACCAAACTACAAAGAATCCACACATCCATCCTTACTCAGTGCTCTTAGCAACTACAACATAGCAACAGTGGAAGGAGGAGAAATCCCTGTTTCTTATTTGCAGATTCCCTCCCCGTGGGTAATGCAGCCAATCACAGCTCAGGGCACGTCAGACTACAATGCATGCTCCTGATAGAGATGTTATGCCTCTGAACTCTATCCTACACCTGATCACAGGATTTCAGATTCCCTTTTCTGTCCAATCAGCACACACATATGTAAGCCAATCGGGCAGCTGGAGCAGCTGTGCAGATGGGGACGATGGACGCTGAGAGAATTTATGATTTCTTGCCATTTTGACTGTAATGAGATATACGTGTTCATGCATGTACCAAACTGGTATACATTTTCTGCTTTTCCAGAGATTGTCATTATTAGCTGCTGAATAATGTGCTTTTAGTTAGAGACTGCATTTAGGTGCGAGGATTACCCTTTGATTTCTCATCAGTGAGATTTTTGGTTTAGTTAGTGCAAATGTCACATATGTTGTGTGTTGTGAACATGAAGGTTATGAAGGAATGGAGGATCATTTTGTTCTTTCCCTTTCTAAGGCAACAGGGGCAGCAACAGCTACCCTGACCCACTTACCAACTGGTTAATCACCACACTTGCTCTCTTTTACTCCTCCCCCCTCCCCCCTCCCCCCCCTCCCCCCCCCCCCTCATACACACATCAGCATAAAACTACACATATGACGCATGCAGGCATGACAGGGGATGCTTCCACAATGTATTGTAGGTTAAAGCTTGTACGGAAACCATCCAGAGACAGGCTCAGATCAGTGATGCATATATATATATATATATATATATATATATATATATATATAGATAGATAGATAGATAGATAGATAGATAGATAGATAGATAGATATCTCCATACGGTGGTGGGATAAAGTTTTTTGCCCCTTTCCCAAATAATTTTTTTGTATGTTGATCACACTTAAATGTTTAAGATCATCAAAAAAAAGATAAATTGAAGTTTCTAAATGAAGTTGTTTATTTTTAAGAGGACAAAAATCTAAACCTACATGGCCCTGTTTGTAAAAGTGATTTTCCCCTAAACCTAATAACTGGTTGGGCCACCCTTAGCAGCAACAAGTACCATCAAGTATTTGTGATAACTGGCAATGAGTCTTTTAAAGTGCTGCAGAGGAATTTTAGCCCACTCATTTTTCCAAAATTGTTATAATTCAGCCACACTGGAGGGTTTAGGAGCATGAACCACCTTTTTAGGGTCATGCCACAGCATCTCAATTGGATTCAGGTTTCAGGACTTTGACTAGGCCTCTCCAAAGTTTTCATTTTGTTTTTCTTAAGCCATTCATAAGTGGACTGGCTGTCTGCCAGATGTAATAAGATATACACCTTGCAAAAAGTTCAACTTTTGTTTTGTGGATCCACAGAGTATTTTCCCAAAAGACTTGGGGTTCATTAAGATGTTTTCTGGCAAAACTGAGAGCAGCCTTTATGTTCCTTTTGCTCAGCAGTTGCTTTTGTCATAGAACTCTCCCATGCAGGGCATTTTTACCCAGTCTCTTTATTATCTTTCTTATGGTGGATTCATGAACACTGACCCTAAGTCAGTTACATTGTCTTTTATTTGTTCCTGAATTTTCTTGGACCGCAGCATGATGTCTGACTTTTGAGGATGTTGTGGTCTACTCCACTTTGTCAGGCAGGTTTTATGTAAGCGATTTCTTGATTGAGAACAGGCGCAGTAGTAATCAGGCCTAGAGAAACTGGCTAGAGAAATTGAACTCATCTTTCCAAAGATGTGATACACCACAGTTAATTTATCGTATAACAGGAAGGGGCAATCTTTTTTTTCAAGCAGGGCCATGTAGGTTTGGATTTTTCCCCCTAAATAATAAACATTTAAAAACTTTGCTTGTGTTATCTCTGTCTAATATTTAAATTTGTGTGGTGATATGAAATGTTTAAGAGTGACAAATGTTAAAAAAAAAATAGGAAATCAGGAAGGTGGCAAACAATTTTCACACCACTGTATATGTATATGGCTTTAAATCATTTTGTTTCAACTCCAGAGGTTTACAACTCCTACCACAGCTTCTTAAATGGGTCGTAAGGGACACCTAGTGGATAATTGTTTGCATTGCAATAACAAGTCTGATTCTGATGATACTCACAGTTTGTCCCACTGTTTATTATTATTATTATTATTATTATTATTATTATTATTATTATTATTATTATTATTATTATTATTATTATTATTTGTGTGTGTTTTTTAATCCAGTTTATTTTGATAGGTACATCAAAAACTGAATGTCTATTGATTTGCCTAATATTTTTACCCCCCTTTTCTTTGGCAGCTGAGTCCAAAAGTAAGTCTCACAGTGAGTCAAAGCGAGAAGGCAAGGAACGTCACAGTCACAGCAAGGAGTCCAAGCGTGAATCCAAGGAGCGTCACAGTAAAGAGTCTTCACATAGAAAAGACAGAGACAAAGACAGAGAAAAAGACAAAGAGAGAGGAAGCAGCAATGCAGAGCCTTTGCCCCACAGACGAAATAGTAAAGACCGTACTTGTAGCAATGTAGATGCACAGCTTGTTCGCAGGGATAGCAGGGACCAGGCCTGCAGCAATGCAGAGCCCATCCCTGTGAGGCGGGACTCCAAAGATAGGGGCAGCAGCTCCATAGAAACAATCCCTTTGATAAGAAGAGACTCCAAGGACAGAGGGATTAGCAATGGTGACCTATTACCAAGGAGAGACAGTAAAGATCGAAGTGGGGGACATGGAATGGAGTCTTTGCTGAGACAGGAGAGCAAAGACAGAGACAGACTGCTTGATCAGCCACCTGAGCTGTTGCCAAGGCAAGACAGCAAGGAAAGGGCAAGAAATCCTGTAGACTACAGACATGAAAGCAGAGAGAGACTGGATCAGCCACCTGAACTCTTACCCCGACAGGATAGCAAAGAGCGAGCCAGAAATGGTGTGGACTCAAAGCACGAAAGCAGAGATAGGCCCCCTGAGCTTCTTTCCCGACAAGAGAGCAAAGACAGGGTTAGAACCGGACCAGAATACAGGCATGATAGCAAAGACCATCGTCCCGATTTGTTACCCCAACAGGAGAGCAAAGAGAGAGAAAGGAATGACACGGAGCACAAATATGAAGGTAGAATAGATCAGCCACCAGAGATCCTTCCCCGACAAGAAGCATCCAGAAGCAGCAACAGCAGGGACAGAGTTGGTTCCAACTCCGAATCCAGGTATGAGGGGAGAGATCGAAGCTGCCACAGTAGTGGAGATCTTCCTCCTCCTCCTTTACCCAGGCAGGACAGCAAAGATCTGAGCAGAACTGGCCTTGAAGTGAGGCGGGACAGCAAAGACAGAAGTTTGAATGGCTCAGAGCATCATCATTTTGACATCAAGAGCACCAAGAGCCCTTCATCAATGGAATACAGGTGTGATAATAAGGAGCGAGGATACAGATCAGATGGCACCCCCCGGCGAGATAACAGAGCCAATTACAACACAGACCAGTCAAAAGCACAAGAGAGGAATGGCAGCACAATATCAGGACAGCATTCATCAACAACAACACCCACTCACCACGGAAGGTCATCAGGTAGCCCTCCAATGACCATGGGAACAGGAAATGGTGAGTGTTAAGACCTAAATTTTAAGGTGGCATTAGACAATGCATATAACTATTCAAATGGCATACTACCAAATGTGATTTTTTTATTCCTTTGTAGATCTGAAAGCAGCATCTAAGTATGCCCGCTCACCGTCTAAACCTGCTAATCCTTCCCCAGTGGGAACTCCACAAAGGAGGGCAACAGAGACACATCAAAGTCAGGTATGCATATCTGGTTTGTTCTTTCTTTTGTTTTGTTTTGTTTTGTCTTGTCTGTCTCTTTACCTGAAGTGTCAGTTTCTTATAGGTCCTGAAAACTTATTTCTTAGTCTGTTATGGAACAGTTTGGACTGTTTAAAGACATTTTGTTCTAGTTGGTCTTCAAACTGGTGTGGGGATTTTTTTTATCTCAGCAATTTAAATTAACTGACTATTCAATTGACTGACTAGTTAACTATTTTGACAAAACACTAATTAATAACACTGATTAATTAGGCATTTTTCATTAGTAATGTGAAAAATCTTCAGTTTATTAAAACGTAGTGGTTACAACTGAAGATTTATTTTTTTAAAAATGTAAATCGTTTGCAAAGACAGAGAAGAGAAATCCACAGCAGGTTTCAGAACTTTCAGAGAGATCTACATTATGTTTAACTCGTCATCTTCTGCCAGATATATCAATTGTATTTTTTTTTAAACTGATTTATTAAGTCATAGTGTAGGGTGAAGTTCATGAGTAAGGGTGCTCCTAGCACAGCAATTTGGTGAACATGATTTTTGTCAAAATCATTTTTCTATTTTTTTTTCTTTTATTGCCTAAAGCCGGGAACAGATAAATGGGTTTACCATTCTCTCCATTAAAAATGATCAGTACTGGTGAGACGCTGGGTTACACCAAATCAAATCAAAAACCACACCCATCCGCCCCTGAATTCATTTTTTGTGTTATATGATCACTTAGTCAATTGTGAATGACATCAAAAAGAAATTCTAGAAAGAGTTAATTTGTATTTATTTCACGTGGTATGTTAAATGTGTTGCTCAGATGCCCCAGATGCCATGGATATGTGGAGACACCACTATGCTAGAGCAAATCGAGAGGAAACGCACCCTATGCATGGAAATCCGTTCCAGACAGCATCCGCACTTGCAGAGATCTCTGGAGAGGCCTCCTCCTCCTCTGCCAGACAGGAATGAGGACAGGCACCAGGAACGAAGTCAGTGCAAGCAGGAAAATACATCTGTCCTTCCAAGCTGGGGAAAAAACGGCGGGACCAAGAAGATCCGTCCTCCTCCATACCCCACCCAGACAACGGTATTCTGGGATACCGCCATCTGACATTTACAAGGCATTTCAAACACATAACCCACAGTTAACCACTCCCTCTCCTCCCTAAAACATCACAGGCTTCAAGGCGGCCGCTGAGAGGACAAGAGGGATGATGCTCACTGATGTCAAAGGACAATGGTGGTTACCACAGCAATATTTCTGCTTGTTCAGGTTGTCATGTTTCTTATCATCACTGGTGATATTTGATATTTTTCTATTTCCTGTGACTGGACTCCTGTAATGTAATTAGTAGAGTAGATATTTGATGATGAATAGATATTTTCTAAATGAGATGATGGGGATCAAAAGGAAACTTAAATTATGTATAGTAGATGTAGATGCAATCTAATATTTGTTTTTATGTTATTTTTGTTCAGGTTATTTTACATTTCAAAACATAATCTATCGATACTTGTACTGTAGTTGCATAATTTTCTTATGCCAAGCGCTTTTTGTTTGTGCTTAAAAGCACTAAAATGAATGGACTATTTAATTCTGTCTATATATACTTTACATTTTCACTGTTGTATTGTAAGTTGAGGAGTTTACGTCGCCGTGCTTTAGAGTCCAGGTCTCTCCATGCCTGGTCCAGGATGTTCTAGAATGTACAACAGCTGGTCCTAGAACAGAAACAGGAAACTACTTGTGCTTCAGTTTGTATTTAACAGTGAGAAACTGTGTGGTCACTACGTCAAAGCCTTTTAAAGCTGTTTCGCAGGAAAGCCTGTTGGCATTTGTAGAGGACAGAGATAGTGTGTAATGTTTTTTGCTGTATTCTAAAATACACTATGAGGGCGGGGTGGGGAGGTAGCAAATTAGAACATACATTATAAACAGGATCATTTTCCAAGACCAGCCAAAGCCTGTAAAAGCGAGATATGGGTGTGGTTGCACTTTGGATGCTTGGTTATTTAAAATGGGATTAGTGGCAATAGCTGGCGAGTACCAGCATCTTTACATTGCCATGCACACTGCAAAGCACCGTGACAGTGTAAATACTTGACGCCAACGACCAGCCCGTACAATCAACACCTGAGCTTTTAGAAGATTTCTTAATTTCACTGCAGATTATAATAGCCATATGCACTTGCTTAAGAAGTAACTTTCAAGTTTATGCTTATATATATTTTTTGAAATTGTAAGAATAGTGAGTTGTGCCATGTAAGTTTTCATTTATTGGCTGAAAGGTAAAGCCTCAGGAGAATGGCTGGGTGTGTGACATACACTCATCTATATTTGGGTGTCTCTGACAATGTTTCCAATCCAATTCAATGGCTGGCAACCATTTTAGAGATCAAATTATTGAAGGACCTATCACATGACAACAGCTCCAAGCTGTCAAAAATAGCGGGGAGGGGTTGCACAAGGGCCTGCAATTCTGTCAGGCTACGAAAAAATAAGTGAACTGCACTAACTCTCATCTTCCTTCACATTAAATCAGGCTGGTTACATATACATTCATCTCCCCCTGCTCTCTCCCTCTACCTCAACCTCTTATTTGCATGAATTCAGTTGATTCTCTTTTGCACATTAAAAGGCAATGTCAACATTGCCAAAATAGTATGGGTTTAACAACAGCCCCTAAAGTGCAAGTGCAGTACCCCCTCTCTATGAGAATCAACGATTCAGAAACCTTCGTTGGTACCGGTATGCGTGTGAGGGAGAGAGCTGTGTGCGTGTGTGTGCGTGTGTGTGTTCATGAGTGTGTGTGCCAGGCTACACTGTATGCAAGTTGCTAGTTTAAAAAAAATGATTGTCTTAAGACATTCACTTTGCCCTCATGATGTTGGTGGGTGAAGGTTGGAAATGTAACAATGATGATGATGTACAATCTTTTTGTGTGTATAAACGTGCACTGTGAAAAGGTAGAGAGAGCACCGCACCGTCAGTCCTCTGTCTTATTGCACTGAGTGTTCTCTTGTTTTGCGTAATAAAAAAAAAGAAAAGGAAAAAACATGTTTGAGGAATAAAGTACTGTATTCTGATTGTCACTTGGGTTCTGTTGAGAGAAATAAATAAATATGGACTTGAAACCTGCTATGGAAAATGTGCATCCTGTCAAAATGCTTCTTTTTCTTAAAATTTTATTTATTTATTTAGTTTTTTTACATGACATGTCAAGTTAGTCTTATTTTAAAATGAAAAAATGAAAAACAACTTAAACACAATAAAATAATAATAAACACAAGAAAAGGTCATTTCAGAGAGGAATACAGTACCAGTCTGACAGATTATAGCACAATTATAGAACATAAGGTGCTTCTTTAGAACTATAAATGGTACCTAAGTGAAAATAATGTTAAATGTTGAGGTGTGCAAAACATTTATTTTAATACATTTTTATTGTCAATGAACATAATCAAATTCATCTTTAACCCTGAGTGGTATCAGTAAGGTTTGGGTAAATGGGTAAGAAATAAAAATCATAATCTTAGGTAAAATGCTTATCCTTCTCTGTGGCAGACATTACACTGGCTGGTCCTGTGTCGCTGTTGGTCGCTTGCTTTGATGGTGCCAGGACTTGCGCTTATGAACTGCTCTGCTGGGCTTACAGTAGTCAGCCAATAACTATAGAGATTGGCAAAGTAGTGACAGGAACCCCGTGCCCCTTGGCACTCAATGAAGGGATGAGTTCGGAAATCCTTAAGGCAGCTACCAGTAGAAGCCAGTGACTGGCCACCACCATTATTACCTGATCCTGTGTGCTAAAGACAGCAAGCCAGCAGGTACACAATGAGGGGAGTTGACAGAAGTTTTCCTTTGAAACACTTTAACATTTTTTTTATGTACTTACCAAGAGGAAAGAGTATCCCACCCACAAACTCCTCCATCCAGGTGGGCATGAAGGGAATGTAGGATTCTGGCTGTGAAAAGTCACCACAGGTGAAATGGTCTCACACACCACACAACGGCTGATATGGGACACAATATCCTGGCCAAATAGCGGCATCATGGGTATGGGAGCAGTTGTGGAGAGCCAATAGGATTTGTCATTGCGACTAGAATAAGAACAGGCAGCTTTGTTACAATAGGAGAACGGCATGGTGGAGAAAACAGGGAGGCAGGAGCCAGGCTGGCCTGCAAGGAAAAAAGACAGATGTTATAAAATATAGACAAGGAAGGGTTTTTAAATTTTTCTTCAAATTTCTATATACCAGGGATGAATACATTTCAAGAGATCAGCAAAATGACAACTTTATGCTGATGCTTACCCAGATCTTGTGTGTGAGCCTTTTCTTGTGCCTCCAGGTAAATGAGACTGTGTCCCACCCAAAGCTGAGTGGTATCTGCTGGGCACTGTGGGACCTCAACTGATTGACTATGTATAACTAACAGAAATCCAGCATTCAATATCCTCCTGTAGCCTGGCTGACCCTGGTTACCAGGAGGACCTGGAATACCTTGAAGTTGTTGTGGTTGAACAAAGAGCATGTGTATTAGGTGGAGAAAGCATCAAAGTGAGGACCCAAAAAAAAGCATATCAGAGCTATATTATTTATATTAGTACACCAGAGCAAATTTCCGAATTTTATCTGGAAATTTCCACACAAATTTAGTGAGCCATCTATAAAATATGAATATTTACCTTGAGGTCCAGGAAATCCAGGCAAACCAACAGCCCCTGGATCTCCAGCTGGACCATTACGACCAGGAGGACCTGTTATACCAGGAAGGCCCACAGACCCCACCGGACCCTTCTCCCCTGAAACATGCAGATAAAAGCAAATGAGTAAATACAGCCATGTTTACAGGAGCATGGATTTTTTTTGTTTGGTTGTTAAGCCACTTTACACTGACCTATAAAACACTAAAGCATAAAAATGCTTCAAACACATAGCAGACTTGTCAACACATAGCAGACAACTTAGAACCAAAGACCCAAATTTCAATTGTAATTTTAAAACACTAGCAACCTGTTACAAAATCATGCTATTTGTTACAATTTCATTATCTGAATCTATGAAAAATGCCAAAGATAACACAGTTTAACTGGGGATATATTTTAACACCAACAAGGTGATTCCCAAAGAACTTGTAGCCAAAAACTGTCATATCTCAACATGATGTGCAGTATGCCTTAAAAAAATTTGAGGTAAGTAGAAAAGTAGAGGACAAAGGAGGAACTGGCAGGGCTAAAAACACTACATCAGATGAACAGTATTTGAAAGTTATGGTAAATGAACTGGTTCTTATACAGCGCTTTTCTAATCTATCTGAGCACTCAAAGCGCTTTATACAACTCATATCCTTAAGAAATTAAAAAAATACAATAAAGACCAGACAGAGGCCCTGAAACAGGCTCTCTCGTGGTTTGGGGCTGCATAAACTGAACTATGAACACAGAGAAGCACCATCAGAGTTTTACAATACCCTCTGAAAAGCATCTGCTGTATAGGCATACCTGGTTATAAAAACACATAATTGAACACTATCAGTCATGGACTGGACTCCCCAGAGCCTGGACCTCAATATAATCTTGACAGAGAACAAAAAAAAAGAACAAAAGAAGACCTTTGACTGTCCTTTAAGAAGCCTGGAAAACTATTCCTGAAGATTTCAAGGAATTAGAAATTAGAATTAGAAATTAGAAATCTAATTTGAAGAAATAAG
Source organism: Neolamprologus multifasciatus (assembly GCF_963576455.1). Taxonomy (NCBI): domain Eukaryota; kingdom Metazoa; phylum Chordata; class Actinopteri; order Cichliformes; family Cichlidae; genus Neolamprologus; species Neolamprologus multifasciatus. Next base: position 20,319,010 of record NC_140456.1, on the reverse strand, counting down.
AAGAAGTTTACCTAAGACAACTCAAACTATGGTTTTTCCTCTTGGACTGTATTTTCACACTTATTTCATATTTCCTTGTAAAATATAAAGAAATAAAGAGTGGGTGAAGACTTATACAATACTCAAGTTGGACAGAGACAGAAACGAAATATACACTTATAACTGTCCAAAGACTACATTAGGTTTACCTTTACGACCTGGAGTACCAGGAGAACCCATGACACCTTGGAATCCTACACATCCCGGGCTACCAGGAGGACCTGGAGGTCCAGGGGGAGCAGTGGTTGTTAATATACTGACAGAGTCACCAGGAGCACCTTTGACACCTAGAAAAAATATTTTGATTACTACATCTACTATAGGAACAATTACAACTTTTTTAAAAAAAATAAATCAATTTATTTTGCTTTGAACTGTAAAGTCTTGTATATTTTAGTTTCTTGTCTACAGTACAACTTACCCTTATTTCCAGGGTGGCCAATTTCTCCGCTGGGGCCCTGGGGCCCAGGGGCACCTAGCTGACCTTTGGGTCCAGGTAGGCCCATTAGACCAACAGGACCTTGCTCACCTGTCAAAGTGTGGTAACATTTGGAGTATAATCAGTTGGATAGCTGCACTGTAAGTTACTGATGATGTCTATTGACCATTGTTTTGTTTGTACCTTTAGGTCCTCTAGGGCCTTGGTGGATAGAAAGTCCAGGTGGTCCTGGTAGACCCCTTCTTCCTCGAACACCTGGTAAGCCGTGGGGGCCAGTTGGTCCTGGGCCTCCTTTGAACAAAAGGCTGGAGCCTGGTATCCCAGGTTCTCCAGGAGGACCTAAAAAAATTCAAAATTCAAAATATGTATAAATATATTTAGTGGCAAACATACACACAGACTGGCACAAAGCACCATCCAATTCAAAAGGGTAATTTGTTGACAGTTGCATTTACTTATTTCTCCTTTTGTGATAGTGATGATGTGTATTGAATAACCCTCTGCTTTGTTTGTTCATTGTATATTTTCCCTTTTACCCCAGGAGGGGGTTTAATGAGAATGAAATAAAGTAGAGCAAAATAAATTAAAGATGACCCAGCATACACACATACCTGGGGGTCCTGTAGGTCCTTCAAATCCTTGACCTCCAGCAGGTCCCTGCAAAGGTGTTTGGCAGATTATGCCACGGTAACCAGGTTCACCTGGGAGCCCTGGGAGGCCTAAAAGAAAAAACAATCTACCCTTAGCAATAAAAAAATTACTTTCAGTTTCTCCCTTATTCAATAGGGGTCACCATAGTAGCATACTCGCTCTGCAAGTTTGATTAAACTGTTTTTGTGCCAGATGCTCTTCCTGACACAACCTGACACAAAATTGTATCTAGTGCAGACAGTACTGTTACAAATAAAAGTCATGATACCTGGATTGCCTGGTGAGCCCCTTTGGCCTTTAGTCCCAGGAATAGTAGTTCCTGGAGGTCCTTGGTAGCCCCTGGCCCCTTTGACTCCTGGAAAACCATCTGGTCCTCGCGGGCCAGGGATATCTATGCCTGTATTATAAGTGAGTACATATAAAACATAGCATCACATTGTAATATACTCACATTTAATTGTGTATCAAGAAAAACAATTTAAAAATTAGCAACTACACATATTATTACTAATTGTAACAATAAATAATGTGCTATACGACTGGCACCCAACTGCGACAAAATTCCTACAGTCCTAAAAGACATAGAAAAGGAATAATATCATATAATGCTCTCTTACCACTTGCCCCCTTCATCCCTTTTGGACCTGTAAGCCCATACAGTCCATCTAGACCTGGTGGTCCAGGGGGCCCTAACATAACAAGCACAGTGTGATGATGTGTAAATTGTCTTGTTTGGTCCTATGATTGCAAAATCATGCTTCTTGTTTCAGTTTTTTTCATCTTGTATTCTATTATTACATATAATTAATTATTATATGATATATTATGCTATATGATCAAAAAATAAATGAAGAAAGCAAATCTGTTCATAATGTTCATAACCATTTTAATGTTTTACTTCATCATTAAACAATATGAACACATCTAAACTCTTGGATTGAGACATTTATGTTTGTACCTGGGGGCCCATATCGGCCAGGGGGGCCTGGTAGTCCCACACTTCCTTGATCACTGGGAAGACCTGGGAGACCTGGATGGCCTTGTGGACCACGGGGTCCAGGGGAGCCTGTATGTATACATAGGTATACACAAAAGAGCTCAAACAAGCATTTATATATAGGAAACAAATCAATGTTATTTGAGGGAATAAAGTCAAGTGTCAAATTGAAGAAACTGATTATTATTGTAGATTAAATTGATGGTTAAAGGAGCTAAATTTAAATCCAGATTAAATTATTTTAAATGAAATACACTCAAAGATTTTATACAACTGAATCCAGTTTCTGGCTGACACATTACATATTTACAATATTTTATATGAGAACAAAATTGAAATGGTTACTTGCACAGAATTCTTTTTTCCCTTTAATGATGGAGAAAAAAAAGCTAAGGACAGGGGGAAATTTATTTTTCTCCTGAATCAAACTATGAATAGGATAAACATTGGAAACATCAGTTTCTTAATTGTGCTGCTGAAGTACATCCAGAAAGTTCTAAAATCAAACCTATAGGGATCACCTGGTCTTCCTTGTATTCCCCGTTCTCCTGGAATGCCTGATGGTCCTGGTCGTCCTGGGTTTCCTCTGGGTCCCAGATCACCTGGGTCTCCTGGTATCCCTCGAGGTGCTAAAGAAATTATCAGCTTTTTCTGTTTTTGTATGCAAACTTTATTTAGCCAATGAAACTACCATATATCTTGTAGAATACATTTTTTGTTTTGTTTTTTTAAGATTTGGTATAAATTGTTTGGGTTTTTCGGGGGGGGGGGGCTTGAAAAATAACTTTAATTTACCACTGAAGCCATTCTCTCCTGGGATGCCTTTGGGTCCAGGTGGACCTGGTTGTCCATAAGATGGTCCTGGATCACCTGGAAGAGATTTGGATAACTGAATAACAAAACATAACAAAATGAGACTGTACTGAGAGACTGGGCTACATTCTTGACCATATTTGCAGTGACAATGTACTTAAATCTTTTTTTTTTTATTGCACTGATTCTGCGGTTTTTACTGAGTTTCTACATAAAATTCCCACTGTTTGTAGCTAAATTAAATCAGCTATTTAGTATGTTTTAATAAAAAAAAATGCATAATTACCCTTGGCACCAGAAAATCCTTGTCTCCCTGGAATACCTGAATATCCCACAAGCCCTGGATCTCCCTATAACATACATCAATACAATCCAATAATTTAACACCAGCATTTGTAAGTCTGAATAATTCCACTTAAATACACTTATATATCCTTCAAGCCCGGGTCCTCTACCAGAGGCCTGGGAGCTTGAGGGTCCTGCGCAGTATCTTAGCTGTTCCTAGGACTGCACTCTTCTGGACAGAGATCTCCGATGTTGTTCCTGGGATCTGCTGGAGCCACACGCCTAGCTTGGAAGTCATTGCACCTAGTGCTCAAATACCACTGGGACCACTATTACCTTCATCCTCCACATCTTCTCCAGCTCTTCTCTGAGCCCTTGGTATTTCTCCAGCTTCTCGTGTTCCTTCTTCCTGATGTTGCTGTCATTCAGAACCGCTACATCGATCACTACGGCCGTCTTCTTCTGTTTGTCTACCACCACTATGTCCAGTTGGTTAGCCACCACCATTTTGTCCGTCTGTATCTGGAAGTCCCACAGGATCTTAGCTCGGTCATTCTCCTCCACCCTTTGGGGTGTCACCAATATTGACCTCAGGACTTCCAGGCCATACTAAGCACAGATGTTTCTGTACACTATGCCGGGCACTTGGTTATGGCGTCCCATGTATGCCCTGCCAGTTAGCATCTCGCACCTTGCTGTTATGTGCTGGATTGTCTCAGGGGCATCTTTACAAAGACTGCAACTGGGGTCTTGCCTGGTGTGATAGACCCCAGCCTCTTTGGATCTTGTGCTCAGAGCTTGTTCCTGTGCTGCCATGATTAGTGCCTCTATGCTGTCTTTCAGTCCAGCTTTGTCCAGCCACTGGTATAGGAGGTGGCTGACAGCTGCTCCATTCTGTAGTCGCTATGCGTAGCCAGTCTTGTCAGTCATCTCACTGAGGGGGTCCAGGCCTATGCAGAACAGCAGTGGGGACAGAGCATCTCCTTGGTAGATCCTGCACTTGACGGTGACTTCTGCTATTGGCTTTGGCCTCTAGTGTTGTCTGCCACATCCCCATCGAGTTCCTGATGAAGGCTCTCTCTCTCTCTCTCTCTCTCTCTCTCTCTCTCTCTCTCTCTCTCTCACTATATATCAGTGCTATAATACTAGAATATAGTATTATATTATAATAATATACATTAGTGTAAGTATACACTAATATATTATATATTAGCGTATACTTACCTATTACTATATAGGTTTTGGGTTTTTTTAAAAAGTTGTATTTCACAGGAGAGAGTCTGTGTTAAAAGATTGAAGAAAACTATTCAAATTCTCTTTAAATTTCAGCATACATTCTTTGTGTTTATTCTGCATTTACTTCATTATATTCATTATATTGCATAAATGTCTGTTACAAACTTGTAATTGCAACCAGGCTATTGATCAAGTAATTGCAATTAATCGCAATTAATTACAGAAAATTGTGAGACTGAGTTAATTTTTTGAATCTATTGACAGCACTAATACATACATACATATATTTACACTGCTGTGATCAAAATATGCAGACAATAACTTCACAGTATTGGTGCAGGGTCTCTACCTTACTGTACAAAATGCCTAGAGGTCACTGCTATGATTTGATGCTACATAAATTAAATTGAATTGACTTGAGTACCCGATCTCCATCATTCCCAGAATACCCTCTGGAACCAATGAAACCTTTATTCCCAGGGTCTCCATGAGGTCCTGCTCTTCCTGACCTGCCTGGAACTCCAGGGATACCCTTAATTCCTGGTGGACCAGGCCATCCATCAGGTCCAGAGTCACCTGGCATTCCCCATGTGCCCTTTGGACCTATAAATTACATCACAATTTGCTAATTGTTTAGTTTTGCACCGTCTATCACTGTCCATCTATACAGTCTTTCTACCAAAGAAGAATAAAGCTGTTTTCTAAAGACTTATGCAGGTTAAATTAAAACTCCATTACCTTGAAGTCCAGGCTCGCCAGGTAGCCCCATCATTCCTGGATGACCCGGTGGACCTTTCCTTATATTCACTGGACTTGTCACTCCTGGATCTCCAGGGTCTCCCCGTAAACCTGAATAGACAACAGAAATGAAATGCTTGCCATTTTCTTCCATAAAGTACACAAGAAGTGAGAGAAAATAACTTAAAGAAAAAGACTACATTTGGTACTTCCAAGGGTCTTAACCTTACAATAAAAAGGACCGTGAGGCAACTACTGTTGTGATTTGGCACTATATAGATAAAAGTGAATTAAATTATTTGATCATTGTTGTGAATAGGAGCCACAAGCACATCAGAGTAGATTAAACATACAAAAATAGGTATTTTGACATTAGCCATAACTCTCAACTCGCAAACCTCTGACCATTGCATTTGAATCTCAGAAAACAAAAAAACAGAAGACAAATCAAGCGTCTCTAGACTAATAAAACAACAATAATAGTAAGTAAAAAAAGTTGAGAATAATTATTTGAACCCAACAGAGAAGACAGCTTCCCATTATTACACTCCACTCCATCTTAAAAGTTTGCCTAGTGCCTGATTTCTGTGTTTTCCTTTACATACAGTCAGATATTTCCACCATTTGTCAGAAATGGTACAATACAACCTGGTCAAGGCTCCAACAGGACACTGTGCTATATTTAGTATATATTTATTCCTAATAGCTGTATTTTTAAATTTACTAAACAGAAAAATTTCCTGCAAACCAAATTCCTTTAGATTTTCACTCGCAAGAATACGTGTGTTTTGCTTGTCGTAGACTTGTCTAAAGTTTGAATAGTACAGGTACATAGTTCAATATATTTGATTGTTTCAACTAATAATAATAATAATAATATTCTGCTTTTTATTCTGCCAAATATTTAATAATAATAATAATAATAATAATAATAACAATAATAATATATTATAAATAAAGAACACAAGGCTAAGATACCCATAAGTTTAGGTTAGGAAAATAAGAGAGACACGACACATTTACAGACTTACCTTTATTACCATCTGGTCCTGGATACCCTGGGGAACCTGGGCGGCCATTAAGGCCCCTTTCACCCTGTTTACCTCTCGGTCCAGGAGGTCCAGGGCGACCTGGGAAAACTCTTTCTCCAGCCCTGCCAGGATACCCCCTTTCACCTATAGAAATTGAACAGAAAACCTTGCTTTAATCAGCACACTGAGGTTCATAGATTTAATTAAGCTTGCTGTTTACCAGCTAGCTGTTGAATGTAAATGAGATAAGTGATGGGCTATTAAGTTAAACAAACTGGATTTTGGAAAGTGAATGGAATTACCTGTTGAATTTTATAAAATTCTTATAAGGTTTTAAATAATTATCCAATAAGATACCATCGGCTGACCTTTCTGTCCTGGCCACCCATCGGTTCCAGGATCTCCTGGGAGGCCAGTGGAGCCTGTTGGTCCAGCTGGTCCTGGTAAACCAGGAGGACCCTGAACACCTTTTGATCCTTTCCATCCATGTCCAGGTGGACCAATATCGCCTCTCAGACCTATCTGCCCAGTGTTTCCTATTCAACGTCATAAAATTCAGTGACAAAATATATGGTCAGATGACGTGGATAAATGAGCATGAATATACTCATATATTGACACAGAAGTTGATTGACTGTTCCTCCTTATGTATGGACAAACTGGCCACCAGAGGTCAGTGTTGTTATTTCATAGATTAGCAACTTATGAACATCTAAAAATTAAAAGATGAAACAAGTATTAAAAATAGTGTTACTCCATGTTTATTTATATATTACAGTCCACAAACTGCAGCGATTTGTCTTTGACGTGTCGATATAAAATATATGATCAGTTTTATATCACACAGAGAATATATTTTGTATTTATATTTTTTGTTGTTATTGAAATTTATATCAATAAGGAAACTAGATAAATAATCATTATTAACATATGGAGCAGAAATGGGATTTGTACTTCATCCAACTTCTTTTCTAGTGAAACTAAACAGATGCGAAGAAATTTTGCATTGTCCTGTATTTTGCTTTACTTTTCTACTTTTACTAAATAAGTTTTTGCAAACTGTTTATATGCTCAAAAACAAAACAAATATACTATTTATCGTGACAATAGTGTGGGATATTCATGTTGATATGAAAATTGAAGTACTCAGTGTAAACAAATGTAAAGTTTTAAATTGTACTTGTATTTGTAAAGCTGTCGAAGATAAGGTAGATATGAATAAAAAGACGTGACTATCCATGATTTGGGGCATAGCTGCAGTTTGCTCACCTGGTATTCCCCTCACTCCAGGATTTCCTGGAGGTCCTGGGGGTCCGGGTGGGCCAATGAGTTCGCACTGTGAGCACGGTGGGCCTATTGGTCCAGGGACTCCGGGGTCACCATCAACCCCTGGCTCTCCTTTATAGCCTGGTTGTCCAGGTTGGCCTTGTGGGCCTGTAATTGCAAAAGACCAACAGTCAACTAATCTAAATGTACAGAACTAATGCAAAGCACCTTGTTTTTGTTCTGTTCTTTTGAATATTATTGTAATACAGGCCATGAATCCCATTTGTTAGAGATTAGTTTGAGTTCAGATAAGTTAATCTTACCTGGTATTCCTGGGTTTCCAGGAATTCCACGGAGTCCTTTATAGCCTATACTCCCAGGAGGGCCAGGTATGCCAGTTGCACCTGGCCTGGTTGAGAGGACATCTCCTGGAGGCCCTTTCCTACCTGGTGGTCCAGGAAAACCAGGAGGGCCAGGAAAGCCTTCTAGACTAATTCCCCTGGAACCTGGTTCACCTGGTTCACCAATTAAACCTGGAGGTCCTTTTATAATTAAGAAATATTTATAAGCATTAAAAACAACTCTTTATTTTTTATTTATTTTTTTATTTTTTTAGAATTAATAGATTTAAGGAATATTCCCTACTATATGAATAACTGATGGTCCACAAGCTTCAACAAATGCTCTGTTTTTACAGCCATTACCTGGTGGTCCAGTCCCCTGAGCTCCACCATCATCTCCCTTCATGCCTTTAGTGCCTGGGTATCCTGGCTCTCCGGGAGGACCATTGATCCCTGGCTGACCTGGAATCCCTACAAGAGGCCACAAAAATAAAACAAAACAAATCACTTGTAGTAGTAACTGTAGGGTCCATTCTGTGTAACTTTGAAAATAATGAAGTAACAAGCTTTATAAATAGAAAGCACTAAACAATTTATTAATGACATTTTTTTAAATCTAGATTTCTGATTAAATTTAGTGTTCCAGATTAAACATGTGAACATTTTTAAATAAATAATTAGCACCTGCAAGACTTACCTGGTGAACCTGGCTCACCCTTTGGACCAGGGGGACCAATCTCACCTTCAGGACAGCATCTCTGTGTTTCTCCTGTATTCAAATACAGCTTTTTGTGGCTTGTTTGTTTGTTTTTAAAAAGCATGACACTTTTCTTAATGACAAATCGTGAGAAACCTGACCTGGAGGTCCTGGTCGTCCAGGAATTCCTGGTATGCCAGTAAGTCCCTGATTTCCTTTAGGTCCTTGTTCTCCCTTGGGGCCTTGTAAACCATCACCCGGGGGACCTGCTTGTCCAGGAAATCCTTTGGGTCCAGGAAGACCTGGGTAACCTTTAGGACCAGGTAATCCTCTATAACCATCACCCTGAAAAAACACAACATGATCAAAAGTGTAGAAAAGAGTATCAAAGTGGATAATTTTTACATATGCAGTGTCTTTGAGCAGAGACTTTTAAAAGATTTGTCACATGATGCACAATACTGGACTTTAATATATAGACTCACTGGTGGCCCGGGTTCTCCCACAATGCCATCTCGTCCATCCTGTCCTGGCCCACCTGTTCCTCCAGGAGGACCACCATATCCTGGGTCACCTATGTAACCCTTGGCACCTTCAAGTAACAAAATCAACCAATAGAGATTTGGCTTTAAACACTCCAGAAAAACAAATACAGTCTGTATCTTATTTAAAGGTATAGTACTATTAAACAGTCTTTGCCTAATCCAATGTGCAGTGGTTGCCATCGTAACTGAACCAATTTAAATTTTTGAGAGGCGCTCACCTTTTACACCTACTGCAAAAGCATCACCCTTTTCTCCTTTTTGTCCCTTTAAACCAGAAAATCCTTGAAAGCCCTGCAAGCACACATAATTGTGGGCATAACAAAAATAACACAAATGACATTTATTTGCACAGTTTTAGTCCCACTGTTCTTACTTGTGGTCCTTGAGAACCCTCATCTCCTTTCAGACCTGGGTCCCCTCTTGGTCCTTGAGTTCCAGGTAATCCTGGGGGGCCTGGATAACCAGGTGGACCATGAGACCCTGGGCTCCCCCTGCCAGAGATACATTCACAATTCCCTGGACAACCTATAGAAGACAAAAATAACAAAATTTGGTTGAATTTAAATTTAGTCCCCAGACCTGCTCATACGAACTCACACAGATGTTTATATTGAGAAATGAATCACTGACGCTCGTCTTCCACCACATGTTGCTTGTGAATTCAACACCAGTATTCACAAAGAAGAACAGAGTCTTGGCTTATATTTTTAATGCAAACAAACAGCCACAGTTCACCTTTAATTCCCTTGAGCCCTTTGTTTCCAGTAGATCCAATGGGTCCAGGATCACCAGGGTCCCCAGGGTCACCGCGCTCACAGTAGTAGTCTTTGAGATTGAAAAGACAGACATTAGTTGAAAATAAGTTATTCATAAATTAAAAATTATATTAAATTTAAAAAAGGTTTTAATTTGTTAGATAAAATATAATTTTAAAAAATTACCTCCACAGCCTAATCCAATCCAATCAGGCAAATACAGAGACATACAAACCAAAAGGTAAGTCATCATTAAAGTGATCACATATAAAAAGTGATGAAAATCCAAGTAATAAAATAAATACATCAGTGAGATTAACTTCTGCACACATGAAAGTCTTGTCCTGTGTATTATATACGAAGAGCAGAGAGAGCATACCTGGGGGGCCTGGAGGGCCTGTGGCCCCTTTAGGTCCTGGGAATCCTTTAGCTCCCTTGGGTACTGCAATGGAATAGTCATCATACTTTCCCGGCTCTCCTTTGTAGCCTTTAGGACCACGGGGCCCTCGTGGACCAGGCAAACCCTGGCCCTCTATAAGGGTGTGAGATGAAAATGTAAAATTTAAAATGATATAGGATCAGTTTTCCAACTGTGAAAACACAGACCATCAGTAGCAGAGAGAATCTTTGATTACTGACATAGTAATTTCCACAGCAACAGAGTATTTTAACAACTGTCAGGTTGCAAGAATTATCATAATTATTATGAGTGATATATATACGGCACAAGTACTAAATCAAAATACACAAGGCTTCGCCATTAAAGAAAGGAAGCAAAGTCTGAAGTCTGACCTGCTAACCCTGGTGGGCCAGAGGGCCCAGGAATGCCCATGGACCCAGTGTCCCCAGGGAGTCCAGGTTGTCCTGGAAAACCACGGTCACCTTTAGCACCTGAAACATAAAGTCATAAAGTAATTATTGTTTTACTATACATTAAGGTGAATCGGACTACACTAAGTTAAATCAGACTACAAACTAAGTTGTAATTTTGTACACCACCATGTTGGTCAAGATGTGAGGAAAATGCAGATTTTCATTTAGACATGTTCAGGGGCTCAGAAGTAATTGGAGAGTTAATGGACATGCAGTTTCATGGCCAGGTGAGGTCTGTTTACTGATTACTTTGTGATCAAGGACTCAGATAACAGACTTTGAGTTGTTCAAGTCATTTACTTTTCAGACAGGCTCAAGTATTTAAAATATCATTAACTTGTCCAATTACCTTTGAGCATCTGAAGATGGAGAACTATATATATTAAAATGGTTAATGCTAATTTATTTGTCAAATCCCTTGAATAAAAGTACAAACCTTAATTCCATCTTAACCATCTGTTTTAAAGTCAGTGCCTCCGGTGTTGGATTTATGGACCTATTTGTATTTGAACCATAAATCTACAAGCAAAACAGTGACTTAAAGGTGTTTATTTAAAGTGATACTCTACATATATTGCTATGTTATTTTATTATTTTAGTAAATATATAATCGCAGTGTAGTGTAGCTGTGACTGACATAATTCAAGCTGAAAACAACTTGAAAGAAAGAAAGAAAGAAAGAAAGAAAGAAAGAAAGAAAGAAAGAAAGAAAGAAAGAAAGAAAGAAAGAAAGAAAGAAAGAAAGAACTTGAGTGCTCCACCCAGCAGAGTGACAGAAATTTTTATTTATGAAACTAATATATTGTTACATTTTACAAGTAAACAAAAACGGGAAAAATGTAGTAGTAAGAGTACAGATGAAGCTGTGGTCTCACCTCTCACATGACTTCCATTAAGAAGGACTGTATCACCAGGGAGACCTGGATCTCCTGGATAACCCTGTATAAGATGGAAAGAATGATTAGGAAAAGAAATGGCACCGATGTGCATTTTTTCTACAGGTGAGAAGACGGACCAAGGAATTTCATTGGAGTTTTACAGTTAGCAACCCTTTCCACTAAGTAACCACCAGATGTCAGTAATTCATTTACAGTCCTTCTCTAAATGTATAGCAAATATGCTAACCACGTGTCTCCTGAAGAACCAACAACAGTGTCTATATCTATATCAAACCAAGCCTTTTAACTTTGCCTCCCAGTGGCATTCTGTTTTTCTTAAAACTGTAATACTGATTTCACTGATGTATAAACAAAAGTCACCTTTAGTCCAGTTCTTCCACTGATGCCTGGAAGTCCCCTCTGTCCTCGAGAACCCTGAAAATGTATTAATGTATTTAATATGAAAGAATGCCTAAGTATAGTAAGACATAATAACATCATATGTAAGCTGCACCTCAGGTCCTGCTAGTCCCTCCCTGCCAGGTAATCCTGGAGGACCCTACAGATGGAAAGAATGAGCTGAAAACATTTTTATGTATATTCACTTGTCTTTGTCTAAGTGTATTGTCCAGTGTCATTTAAATCATTTACCCGAAATCCGACAAATCCGAGGACTCCTTGCTCTCCCTTCAATTCGTGAGGGTAGTAGTCACCACTACCACCCTGGATAGGAAAAAACAATAATTGAGTTATTTGTTTTTCCTCTGAGATATGACTTCTAGGTACACAGGCATATCAAAACACACCTTTAAGCCCTTTAGTCCACATGGGCCAGGAAAACCTTTGTCACCCTGGGAGAAAGACCAAAAAAAAGATAAAATTATAAAACAAAAATCCACATGGAAGAGTAGAGTTTGAACTGCAACTTGTAAATTAAATTAAAAAGCTGTATGGATGGGTAGACATGAAATGATCAAAAACATGGATTAATATTGTTTCATCTGCATAAAAAATATGAAGAAGTTAAAAATCAAATGCCTTAAGAAAAAAAAGCCTTCACCTTGTCTCCTTTTGGTGAAAAAAATTGTGGAGGATATTCTACAACTTCTTCTGGTCCTGGTGGGCCAGGCGGGCCCTGTTCGCCCTGTAACATGACATTTTTGAGGTATTTGACTGCCCATATACATCAAAATATACAGCATCATGAAAAAGCATTTTCCCTTTTCCCGATTTCTTAGTTTTTTGCATCATTTATAAAAGGAGAAAAGTAAAAATTATATATATTGCCAAATACCTGACTGTGCCAGCCTTGGCAGGAAGAAATACAACCAAGTGTTCGCAATAACTGGTAATGAGTCTTTCACATCAATGTGGAGAAATTTTGGCCCATTCTCCTTTGCCAAATTGATTTGATTCAGCAACATTGGAGGGTTTTTGAGCATGAATGGATTGTTTAAAGTCATGCCAAAAGCCCTACGTGTTGTTTTTCTATTGAACCATTCCTAGTGGTGTTTTGCATAACCTGATCATGCTTGACCTTCAGAGCACAAACTATGGCTGGACATTCTCCTTCAGGATTATCTGGTAGAATTCGTGGTTACATCAGTTACGGGAAGTAAACAAAGGTTCATAAGCAGCAAAGAAGACCCAGACCATCACACCATCACCACCATTTTTGGCCATGTCTCAGCAAGTGAAGCCTGCAGGTCTTTAGATGCTGTTCTGCAGTTGTTTGTGATCTCCTGGATGAGTTATTGATTCACTCATAGAGTAATTTTGGTACCCTGTCCACTCCTGGGAAGGTTTACCACTGTACAGGTTAATCTCTGTCTCTCTTCCACAGCATGTCTTTTATCCTGTCTTCCTTCTCTCACCCCAACCGGTGGCAGCAGATGGCCCCGCCCATCCCTGAGCCTGGTTTTGCCGGAGGTTTCTTCCTGTTAAAAGGGAGTTTGTACTTCCCACTGTCACCAAAGTGCTTGCTCATAGAGGGTCATATGATTGCTGGGTTTGACTTTGTTTCTTAGTTGTTCTTGAATTTCTTGTTTTTTGGGTTTTTTTTAGACCTTTTAGCCTACTTCACTTCATCAGGCAGGTTTAAGTAATTTCTTTATTCAACAGGTCTGGCAGCAATCGTGTCTGGGTGTGGCTAGCAGAGATGGGCAGTAACGCCTTAATCCGATTACTTTTTTCGAGTAAAGTTAGGAATTGCTATTGCAAAAAAGACAATTAGATTACTGTTACTTTCCCGTAAGCACCCTGCGTTACTGCTTTACTAAAACCGTGATTTTTTTGCGAGTGTCTCATGACAATGACGTAAGCGAGTGCGACATTCGTGGCAACAGAGCTGTGTGCAGATCAACAATGGATAATATAACGAGTGCAGCGTTTAAAGCGTGGAAGTACTGTCCGTAAAAAGTGACAAAAACATTAGCGTCCGCTGTTCGCTGTGTAACCATGGTAAGATTTACAGCAATCAGAAGTACAGGGTTCTTTGAATGCATCGTATTCTTGTTTGATAGTTTAATTTCCTGGCTTGCCCTGAAGGCATCATCTGCAGCTCGGTGCGCGTGAAGGTGTGGTGTAGAAGAACAAAGACGGCAAGGAAAAACTCCATGCTACCGTGGAGCACGGTTTTCCAGTTGAAAGAGAGAAAAAAAGAGGTTCAATTAACATTTGTGAGAGAGCTGTCGTTAGCGGTGAACCACAGCCGGGTACCTACCTCGAAGGAGTCGGAGTGTTTCTTCGAACTTTTTGAACTATTCTGGTGAGTTAGCCTAGCTCACTTAGCACCGCTATTGCAGTGAAAAAAATAACTAACCAGTCAGAATAGTAGTAAATGTGTTTAATGATGTTTAAGATGTGTTTTTTATAGTATTGTGATGTTGTGACAGTTTGTTTATTATGAGTGTCTAGTGTTTTTCTTTTCTTGGGCCTGCTAGTTCAGCCGCGGCCAGCTAAATGGTTATGCGCAGTTCACGTGCTACAGCACGCTGTGCTGTAGCTGTAACTGCGAGTGATGCACAGTAATGCCAGTGTATTTACTTTTAATGTGTCACAAGATGCAAATTTATTTTAATATTTAAAAAGAACCTAGGACATTAGGAACACGGACATTTAGGGAATGTGGACATCTAACATTCTGCGTATTTGTGTGCAGACTGTTTTTTTTTTTGAGGTAGAGTTCCATGTGTGCCAAGTGAGGAGCTGGTATCGTGGGTCTAAGACACTGTTGCTGCTGTGGAGGCCTTCTGTGTGTCAGGACGCCGACACGTTGATGCCTGCCGTACCAGGAGGGCGGTAGGGAAAAAACAAAAGGAAGCCACCTGAGAGAAACCTTATCATTTTCTTTTGCTACTTTTTCCCTGCCTGAGATTCAGGTCGTTTTCAGTTCTTAACCCAAGACAGTGGGTGACTGAATAAACTGACACCATAAGGAACTGGACACTCGCATGCTATTTTCTTTTCCCCTTTTCTTGGGGTGTTGAAATATTGTGTTTCTTGTCTTACATCTATTTTGATTGTTTCAATTATTTTTGTTATGCATTTGAGATGGTTACTGCATTTGAAGGTATCCCTACATTGAGGATGAGCAAAGGGAACTGATCCAAAGAAAATATATATAAAGCAAACTTTGTTTCACAAATCTGTGGTCGTGCGTGTTATGTGGGTTGGAAGTCTTATTGCTCTTACAGAGTTGCTACCGCCAATCTCCTTCCCAAACCTAGATTCGGATATTGTAGACATTGCACTTGGGCGAGCAGTATAGATCATCTCTTTATAGATAAAGGGACACACGTCCAGGTTACAACTGCATGGGAAGAAAACTTCTTTTTACATTGAAAAAAACCCTAAACTTCTGAGCGAGCACCAAATACGCTGCCGCCGGAATGTGAAATTCACAGAGAAACTGCCGTATCCTTCCACTGACCGCTGCGGCACACCTGCACCAGGTCAAACCTCCGCCTGCCCCACTCCTGCTATACAGGTGAAAATAGAGCAACAGGACGGCTGAGTCTTTGATTTTATTTATTTTCTGCTGTGTTTTACGTGCATCTGTTTGAAAGAGTGAGCGTAAACACAAATGCTTGCTTGATGCATAAAGTTAAAAGATTAAAACTAATAAAAAAAAGTTTTAAAAAGAGACTTTTTCATTTGATTACATTTCATATGATGGATTATGCAGAAAAAGTAGAATTGGGCTGAAAGATCTATTGCTTTATTACCTATTTAGGCGATAAATCATGTTTTTAAAAGTAACTAAGTTACTAATTACTCTTCAAAATAAGTAATCAGTAAAGGTGGTTAGCACTGTTGCCGCACAGCAAGAAGGTCCTGAGTTCAATTCCACCAGCAGGCCGAGGTCTTTCTGTGTGGAGTTTGCATGTTCTCCCCGTGTTTGCGTGGGTTCTCCCCAGGTACTCTGGCTTCCTCTCACAGTCCGAAAATATGCAATTAGTGGGGATAGGTTAATTGGTCAATCTAAATTGCCCATAGGTATGAATCTGTGAGTGAATGTGAGTGCGAATGGTTGTCTGTGTCTCTATGTGTTAGCCCTGTGACAGACTGGCGACCTGTCCAGGGTGTACCCCGCCTCTTGCCCTATGACAGCTGGGATAGGCTCCAGCGCCCCCCGCGACCCTGGAAAGGATAAGCGGAAGCGAATGGATGGATGGATAATCAGTAAAGTAATGGGATTACTTTTTGGGGGGAAATAATCAGTAATTAGTTACCGATTACTTTTTCCAAGTAACTTGACCAACACTGGTGGCTAGTGAAACCAAACTGACATTCCAAAAAACGTGGTTAATGATAGCTAATTCATGATTACCAAAAAGTTTTCTTACCTCATCACCTGCGTCACCTGTCAGTGATCTTCCAGGATCACCCTGCCCAATAACCAAAAGTGTAGTAAGTGTTGGCTTTGCATATGTGTATCTCTGTATAATAGTTTTCAGCAAGCACTGTTAAATACTGTGAAGCTTATGACTCACTGTTTGTCCTCTCACACCTGCAGCTCCCTCTAAACCCTAAATGCACACAGATGCACAAGTGACACTCAGTGATATATGATAGTAAAAAAGATGCATAAATATTTATCTATTTTTATGCATTTATTACCTGACGGCCAGGAGGGCCAGGGGGACCACTGTAACCTTTAGGACCAATAAATCCTTGTCTTCCCTGTTTTAGGAAACCATGCAGTCATGTTAAAAATGCAGTGTTCGGGTAACAGATGGTATGAAGAGCACAATACGGAGAGAAAGTTTTAAGATATTTATTGCCTGCTTTAATTTTTGAAAGTGTTTCGCAGAGAATTGTTCAATTGTTCAAATTTTAAAAAACATACAGGAGGGCCAGGCTGTCCATCTCGCCCACGCTCACCCTGCAAATTAAAATAGAAAGACAGAAAAAGAGGATAGCATTTTTACAGACAGGGTACATGTATATTACAAATGATTCTGGAATGCACACAAAGAGGGGTGTTAACTGTAGGAGAACTTACAGGAACTCCTGGAAGTGCATCTAAATATGAAGCTTCTCCTTTATCTCCTTTAGGCCCAGGTAATCCCTGACAAAAACACAGTTAAAGCTCATGATATATTTAATATTGTTACAATGGTCACCATTTTTACAAAGGAAACTGCCACAAAGGGTCTTTTATGCAGTTTAAAAAGAAGCAAGAAGAAGAAGCAGCAACAAAATTCTGCGTATGTGTCATTGAGAGATATTGTCCAGGCAACAATTACTGGGTGATCATGTCATCATATAGCCTAAATATACATACTCTAAATACTCATTATTTTGAACATCGGTGTGCCTTCAATGGTAAGATGGTCTATAAGTGCATTATTTGTACAGTATGGGCAGATTGCTTTTGCTGTTTAGAGCAACTAAGCGCTCTTATCTGTAGTTTAAATATATTGTCAAAGTAAAACAAAACTCTAGTCTTTCATCTAAATGCACACCAACCAACTCTCTACTGCCCTCCCCCCCCCCCCCCCCCCCTGTTTACCACTTGTATTGTACTGAAAGGTAGTTGAGTGTAGAGATACCTAAAACATGTCCACTATGAGTAATGTAACTCTTTTTTTAAACCACTAATCAAATGTCTTCAAAGAAGATGGTGGAACATCTGAAGGTCTCGCCATTGAATGAATAATTTAAAACATGAGTATTCTACTTACCGGTGAGCCATGGAAGCCATCCAAACCAGGCAAACCGGGGATTCCCGGCCTACCTTGTGTCCTGTTACAACCATCTAATCCTGGCAACCCAGGCTCACCGCCTGCTCCGGGGTGACCCTGAGAAAAACGGCACAGTTGTAGTCACGTACAAACACAGTGTTGGAAATGACAGTTGTTGTCTTCCTCGTTAATCTAAAATGATATGTATATATCCTTTACAGCAGTGATATCTAAAGGCCACTATAACTATAATTATATAGTGGTGGATGACTAAGTAAACCAGCATACTGAAGATACAGCTTCAAGTTGTAGTGAAGAGAACCACACTGGCACCAGCAGTGTGTATTATATTTGTCCACTAGAGGGCATAACACATGAGCCGCCAATATTTTAACTGTAAGAATTGGGCAGTTACACAACTGCGGACACCATATTTTCACTGACAGACTGCCTGATATTGATTACTTCTTTGACACTGTAGAAAAATAAATGATCAGCACATAAGAGAAGTCCATCTATCTATTTTCTCAGCTGCCAATTCAATTCAGTGTCGAGGAGAGCTGGAGCCTATTCCAGCTGTTATCGGGAGAGAGGCCAGCTACATAGCTCACATTCACCCTTACAGCCAATTTAGAATCACAAATTAACCTAACAAGCATTTCTTCTGTACCAAAAGAGGAAGCCAGGGTACCCTGAGGGTAAAAAGACCCTTGCCTACACACATGAAATTAGTTATTGCTGTCAGTATGAGATGTTTATTTTTTGACATTTGGAATTAAATCCATAAAAAACAGTAGTTTACTTACTGGTAAACCACTTCTACCAGGAAAACCAGGAGCACCAATCTTTCCCTGTAATATAAAGACATTTATTGCAATAGCTATTCATTCATCCTTAGTCTCAAACAATAAAGAGGAAATTCATCATTTAACATTTTTGGCATTATTTTGAACCCAGTGTTCAAAGGGTTGATGACAGTCTTTTCTGGCCTGTTTGCCTTCAGAACTACCTCAGTTCTTCATGGTATAGTTTCAATAAGGTGCTGGAAACATACCAAAGACATTTTGGTCCATATTGACATGATAGCATCACACATGTGCTGCAGATTTGTTGGCTGTACATCCACAATGTAATCTCCAGTTCCACTACATCCTAAAGGTGCTCTACTCGATTGAAATCCAGTGACTGTAGAGGCCATTTGTGCACAGTGAGCTTATAGTCATGATTAAGAAACCAGTGTTCAATGATTTGAGTTTTGTGATGTATTGTTTTACCCTGTTGGAAGCAGCCATCGGGGTAAACTGTGTTCATAAATTGATGAAAGTGCTCAACAGCAATATTCAGATAGGCTATGGTGTATTAACAATGGTCAGTTGGTTCAAAAAGGCCCAAAGAGTGTCAGGAAAATATCACACACACCATTACACCACCAGGAAACTAGAAAGTTGAGACAAGACAGGATGGATCCAAGTTTTCATGTTGTTTACACCAAATTCTGCTCCTACTGTCCAAATATTGCAACAGAAATCGAGATTTATCAGACCAGGCAACATTATTTTTTTCCACTCTTGTCTCCATGTGAACCTGCGTGAATTGGAGCCTGTTTTCTGTTCTTAGCTGACACAAGTGGCATCTGGTGTGGTCTTCTGTTGCTGTGGATTTTAAATATGCATTCAGAAATGTTCTTCTTGGTTGTAATCAGTGGCTTCAAACAGTCTGACTACACTCCTTTGACCTTTGACACCAAGAAGGCATTTTTTTCTCTTTTTTTTATTTTTCTTTGTAAACCCTAAAGATGGTTACGCAGGAAAAATCCAGAATATCAACAGCTTCTGAAACACTCAGACCAGTCCATCTGACATCAGTGATCATGCCATGCTCAAAAATGTTTACATGCTTAAATGCAATGACTTGCTGCCATGTGATTGGCTAATTAGAACAGTTGAACAAAAGTACCTAATAAAATGACCACTGAATGTATCTCAGTAACCACTTTCAAGGTGAATATTTTTGAGCAGTAAATATAGAATTAGCAGTTGGTTTGATTTCATTGTATATATATATATATATATATATATATATATATATATATATATGTGTATGTGTGTGTGTGTGTGTGTGTGTGTGTGTACATTCACACCAACATGGAAATGAACACTAACTTGACTTCCTTTAGGCCCCTCTGGGCCATGTGATCCAGCTGCTCCCATCCTGCCTTTCTCTCCAGGAAGCCCTTCATGTCCCATTAGTCCCATTAGTCCCCGTGGACCTTCCTGGCCTAGTCTACCAGGAGCGCCCTACAAAGCAAAAACGCTGTTAAAATAACACTTTTTCCATTGAAGATATTCATGGCTTGTATTTAGAATAACAACAATGCAGATCTCTGTGTGACTTAATTAAGTTTCACTCAATTGTTTTCTTTTCATCATCATCATTATTATTATTATTATTATTATTATTATTAGAGAAACTAATGATTTGCTAAATCCACCCCAATAGTAAAGCATCCTGCATAGCAGTCCTGACAGACTAATGAAGACAAAAACCCTTTCAGTTTAAAAATCAAGTTAAGTTTCTGTTCCATTTCATAACGTTGTGCAGAGAAACCGTCCATACCCGTGCACCTTTGGCAGGAAGACACCGACATACAGAGCAGTCTCTACCTTGACACGGGCCCTCAGTGTTTCCCTGAAAAAAGAAAAGTAAAACATACAAAACACAGGTGCTTGTAAGCATTAGAAAAGAACAGCAGGCTGATTATATTTGCTGATTCTCAGTCTTGAGAAAAAATATAGTTTCCTATAGAGACTGAACAGTGCAGATTAGAAAGCTTTGCGCATATCAGTGTTCTCACACTGACGGCTAAATAAACCTGACCTTGATAAGAATTATTTTGTCTTGACATTCTACTGAAAACCTGTACTGAGTTCAAACATCAGTGTGTGTGTGTGTGTGTGCGTCTTCTGGGAGTTTTGCACCGCAGAAATATCTGTGTTGAAAACATTGCCAATGTTTTCTCTAAGGCCACTAAATATTTACACTGATGAAAATTAGTGAGACCCTTCTGCACATCTGTTGATAAACCTGTCCGCTTTAGATCTAAACTTCATTGGATGTGCCCCAACTTTCAGAAAATGAAGTGCAACGGTCAGTTATACTTTTAATAGGACAGTGGGGTTCAGTGTGAGAGAGTCAATTATATACACATACCCCATTTAATATTTGGTATAAATGTCCTTTGGTGAGTTATACCTTGACATGACACTTTTCATAGCCATCAACAAGTTTCTACCATAATTCTGTCCAAATATTTCACCACTCTTCATGGAAGAATTGGTGGAGTCCATTTAAATTGGCTGGTTTCCTGGCACAGACTGAGCATTAAGGCTCCATCCAGCCTCTGAAGTTGAGGTCGTAACTGTCATTCTCACCACGTTACACTTAGGTGTAAACTGCTCTAGTGCAAAAAGGACCCTCAGGTACCCGTTGAGTGGATTCAAACCCCCGACCTCCTGATCATGGGGCAACCAAGCTACCTACTGAGCTATCCCTGCCCCTACCACCTCTAGCCAACAAACACCACCAAAGTTAAAGTTTTCCACCACCTGTCTACTCTTAGAATTTCTGTCCAGTAAAATTATGAACAGAATCCGTGACAAAGGGCAGCCTTGGCAGAGTCCAACACCCACCAGAAATAAGTCTAACATTGTCAGCAATGTGAGCCATGCTCCTGTTGCAGTTGTACAGGGATTGAACGGCCTATAGCAACAAGCCAGACAGCTAATACTCCCGCAGCACCCCCCACAGTGGGCGCTACTCAAGGAGCATTGTCAAATACCTTCTCCAAGTCCTCAAAACACATGTAGACATGTGTAGAGTGGTTTGGCAAACACTTACACACACTCGAATATCATCAGGAGGATAAAGAGCTGGTTCTAGAAGCTTTTTGTTAGCCTTTCGATATGTCTAGGACCATTTTCTTGTTGGACGACCTATTTGTGTTCAAATTCACTTCAAGTAGTAGTCCTCTTTTTTCATTGTTCCATCCACTTTGCGCAATGTGAAAGAGATCATTAAATGGACATCCATGTATATGTCCATGATGAGTATATGTAAACCACAGCTATAACTGTTTGCTTGCCAATAGTGTCATATGTGAATAATGCTAAATATTTAAACTCTGTGAATGTTAAAGTTAAATTCTTTGTGCAAGAAAACACAATGTGAGACATTTGAGAATGTCAAATGTGAAAGTTATTATTAGTCATTTTTAGTATTAAACACAAACTATTGGATAACAACATGGTCTTTTTACCACTCGCACACTTTTTTGGCAACAAAACCACCTGCCCTGTTCTGCTTGCTACAATAGTTGAGCCATGACTAAGAAAGATAAATAAATTAAGAATTAAAATAAAAGGCTTTGACTTTGGTCAGTGAGTTAAAAGTATAGGAAAGCACAATGCTCAGCTTGGCTGCCTGGTTCAGAAAAAATATTGTGATACTTGGAAGTTGATCAGTTTATTTGTTTATTTTAAATTTGTTTAAATATATATATTTATAAATATATATATTTATATAATATTATAATATATATATTTATAAAATATATATATATTTATATATAAATATATATATTTTTTATCATTTGCATTTTTTTCTATTTTATTATGATGTATTCTCTAAGTAGCTACTATAAACATACTGTGTATAGACAAAAATAGGCAAAACAGGAACTCAACCAATACATTTGTCACGTCCAGTTTAGCATTTTGAAGTATTTGTGTGCAAAAGCCCATCGTTTGCGGCTTAACATAAAGTACCAGGGATAAACAACATCAACAGATAAGGAGCTGAACAGTCTTCCAGGTGCAGTGAGATTCCCCTGGGAAATACTTAACAAATCCTAACTTAAGAGTCTATCTGTTTGGTATGTTTGTATGCATAGCGACATACAGATTGTGATAAGCAATAACATGTTAAGTTCACTGAACAGCAGAGTCGGGGCTATGCTTATGTTACACTAATAAACTGAACATAAAACTACAGTCCTGGCTGCTCTAACAGTAGCAGTAGCACCAGCTGCATTAAGGAAAATGTAATTCAAGTATGTTTAGCAAATTACATGAAAGAATTCATTCAAGCCTGAGCCACTGTAGTTGGACTAAGCTCTGCAATGGACAGGGATAGCTATCTAAAGCTAATGCTAATATTTTTAAAGTAAAATTAACATGTTTAAAAATGTGGCAACAAAAATTAATGAAATGTGATTTTCTTAAATTAAAATTCATTACTATTCATTACTCAATGTATAATTTATTTGCAATATAGTACTAGAACTTGGAGTAGATATGCTATGTATAATAGTTATGTTAAGTATGAATATAAATGTCTATAAAATAATTCTTACTGCCTTGAGCTGCTGCACAAAGAAGATGAGGGAAAGCATCCACCTGTGAAAACAAGAGTGTTAAAAAGGTAGCGCTTTTCTTTTTGAGCACCTACTGGACGCTATTACACAACTGTAAATGACCATGAGAGAGACCCTTGTATGGAGTTTGATCTATGAGTCTGATATGTTCTGAGCAAATCTTTCCCACTCACTGTTATAACTTTGGTGTCCACTTGGTATTTGAAAGTGAAAGTATGTGCCTCTGTGCCTGACTCAGAGCAGATCTTCTTTTTACTTCTAGTATACAAGCATACAAATGTTTGCATATTTGAATAAACAGGCCAGAAGTGTGCCTGTCTTCAGGTAAACACACTTACAGAGTTATTAATGTGAGTGTAATAGCTTACGTTCAGTCAAAGAGGTCTGAGTGGAATCTAAAGATAGCAAGGGTTAAGGACTATTTTTTTTGATTCGGTCATACAAATTATCATTATTATCTGAATACTTTTACCAAAAAGCTAACATGTGTCTCATATTTATTTCTGGAAAAATATTGTTGTTATTAAAAATATTGGAGTGAGACGTACCAAAGAGCAAACAAAGTCCCAGGAGTAACCGAGGATTTCATCTCTCAAGTCCACTTCACAGCTGCTTGCTGGCCTCAGTGCTGCCACCTGCAGTGGATTAAAACAAAAGAATGAAACCGCAAAAACACCTGTTAGGCAAAGGGCACTTTGTATGAAAGTGTGAGATAAGGTAGAAGATACAGAGTATACAGTTATGACGTTTAAAAAGTGGGAGCATGCAACTGATTAAGGATTTTTAAAAGACTAGTTCCACTATGCACAACAAGTATTCGCTACTCACCCAAATTCAGAGCCCAAAATGATTTTCATGAAGTTCATTTAGTTCTAGCCAAGTAGCTTAATCCCTAACTTGAGATTCCATCTTATCTTCTGTCCTCATACCAGTAAAAAACCAAAGTGAGAAACTTCCGCTGCAAGGACCAGCGAGAGTGAGATGAGAAGAAGCGTTCTGACTGGGAATAAACACAACAGACCGCCTCTCTATTCAAGGTCAAGTTAAACAACTTCTCCGGGCTGTACTGTCTAAAGTCATAAAGTCAGATGGGGAAACCTTGATTGAGGACTGCCGTCACGTAACATCACCCAAAGCACTGCGGTAGATGAGTGAAATTTGAAAGCTGGTTACAGAGGAGAGCACTCAAGGAGACACCTATCCCCCCTGGAGTGCCTGTGGTTATTCCCAAACTACTGATGTAAATGCAGAAAGAAAAGCCATGGGAACTCCAACATTCATAATTCCTATAATCCTGTTGGCTGCAATGCTGGTGATGACTGATGGAAAAAAGGTAAGATCCTTCTTATTTCCCCTTATTAGCTTTATTGACTGTTTTAAATTAAGCTTTGCACGCACTGATAATCCATCACTGCACTGACTGTCTTTTTTTTTTATATAAACACATGGGACATGGTCTCTTTTGTGGCTGACTCTGGATTAAAAAAATTGTGTTGCTTTCCTTCATGTCACCCTGCATGGACTGGGCTTGTTGTTGAGCTGTACTGACTTATTAATCGACATTGCTCGAGAGAAAACCACATGACAACTCAATTCCGTATCTAAATATAGTGTTTTTCTTTTCCTCTAAAAAAATATAGGTTCAAGAATGACATTGAATATTTTTCTCAAACCTGTAGATCAGTAACTTCTTAAATAGTAATGCTGTATAGCACTCTCTTTTTCTCTTTTTAGTAACTCTGTGAGGACCTTAATGACTGTTTACTGGAAAAAAGCATCCTGGAAACTTTTTTTAAACATCTCCCAAAGAAATGTGATGCTTTTTTTCCCCAGCCTGTTTGCTGATGCACTCCGTTAGGTAATGTGTACAACACTCTTCAGTGTGCTATGTTGGTGGGCCTTTTAATAGTAGGTCATGGAAAAGTCTGATGTTGTTTCATGTGCAAAAAAAAAAAAAGAAGCTGAAAAACTGAATTAATTATAGCTTAATGACCAATGTAATAAATTTCCAATAATTAAGTATAACGGTTTTATCATTGTAGCTGTTCTTGCTAAGCTGCTTTTGGCTCAAGGGTGGCCTAATATTTAGACTACAAACAACACTGTGCAGATTACTCTTTTTTATATACTTTATTACCCCACTTTTTAAAGTCTATTAGCTTCACTAAACCACTGCTGACAAACAAATATGTGTGCAGCTTTCTAATTAAAGGCCACTGTGTTCAATAGAGACTCAGGAGGGTATTAACACAACAGAGTGTCAGGTTTATATAGTGGATTGTCATTTATGCTTAGAAATATCTACTCATATATGCTTAGAGTTTTATAATCAATGTCATGTTGGTAGAGGTTTGATCTTTAGTAGTCTGTGGAGACTCTGTGTGCCTCCCAGAGTGTTCTGGCATTCACACGGTCGTACCTTCTCTTATTGTTTTGTGGTAGGATAAACGTATCTATGTCTGTTTTAGTCTAAGTGCCTTTTGTTTAGATGAACTGCTGGACTTCCAGACCAGCAGGTTTAGGGAAGTCACACACACACACACACACACGCACACACACACACACACACACACACACACACACACACACATACTTACACAACGCACAGGCAAGGTACTCTTTGTGTGTATGTACGTCATATGTTAATGAACCTATAAATAAACAGGCCAGAAGAGTGCCTGAAGTGTGCCTGTCTTCATGTAGCCTCAATAAAAGAGCAGTGTTACGGGGGAGCGGACGAGAGCAACTGGGGTCAAGCGAAGGAACGGCGTTTGTCCAGTTCTCTCCCGTGCACGAGAAACATAAAGAACTTTGCCTACTCGTGTCTTGCTTTGCTGTGTAGTTAAATTGTCTTGAACGTTCCAGCGAATAGGTTTAAGCTACAAACCCATCACAGACTGTCTAAGGCAAATTGCTTTAAAAGTGCTAATCCTCCACAAATTAGCCTAAAGTACAAGGAATGTCCCTCACTATACTAGCAAAAAAAGTATGATTAAAGACTGCCTTGAGGACCTGTAGCCTGCAAAATGAAAAAAAATCAACAAAAAAGGAAAAAGATTTTATACCAAAGCTACGGTGAAAAAACTGAGAAATCACCTATTTGTGCATTTAAAAAAATAATGCAGTATATGCAGCATTATGCAAAATGAAAATACTTTACAGTCAGTAGGACAACTGACTTTGAGGAAGCAGCATTACATTACAAATATTTGACAATTTGTCAGAAACACAGTTGTTTTTATTTTATTTTGCTTTTTTATTTTGTGCATTAGAGATTAAAAAATGTAAACTTTCTTCTAGTGTGTGTGCAACGGAAGATCAAGGTGCCGCTGTGATGGAGTGAAAGGCAGCAGGGTAAGTGTCTAATTCACTGTCTGTGTTGAAGACTCAGTTCATCCTCCTGCAGTTTACAGCTACTTATTTCTTCTTTTCACAAAACCTTTATTCTTTTTTTTTTTCTCAAAGCATGATTTGTACTTCCCGTGACTATGGTGTACACCCCACTAATTAAATAATTTTTCAAAGTAACAAATAATTTAATTATGAAACACATCTTAGAAGGAATATATGCAAATAGACACATTCGTCATAGAAATATAAAATTCTCTAGTCATTCATTACCCCCTAGATGTAATGATGATGTAAATTGTTTTCGTTTTTACACTATTTAGACTGTACAGTTTTATCAAGCATCCACAAATTAATAATAATTATATCTTAAATAAACAAAAGAAAATGGATGTATGGCTAAATATATCCTTTACGAAGGACATGGATAAATATTTCAGTGTGTTTACACACTAGGTTTGTTGCAGTTATAAATATAGCAATTGCTCTCATTTTAACCGCATACAGCTGATAAATGTACCAATACCAGTTATAGTTGGCAATATTTTCATAAGCATTCACAAAACAGCAGCTACGTATTTACTTATAAAGTGACAATACCAATGAAGCTGCCGTTTGTTTACTGGTTGCCACCTTATGACCTTTCTTTCTGTGTCCTATTACTTTTCATTCACACATTCATACAAACAGGGAGACAAAGGATTTCCAGGAAATCCAGGTTCCCCTGGGCCACCAGGACGTCCTGGAACAGATGGTCCCACTGGCCCAATGGGACTAAAGGTAAAACTTAAGCTCTCATTAAGTTTTCTCATATTAGCACAGTTTGTAGTGTCAGTCTAAATTAGATCTTAT
This sequence comes from Neolamprologus multifasciatus, assembly GCF_963576455.1. NCBI lineage: Eukaryota > Metazoa > Chordata > Actinopteri > Cichliformes > Cichlidae > Neolamprologus > Neolamprologus multifasciatus. The sequence goes on along the minus strand of NC_140456.1, from coordinate 20,291,607 downwards.
ATTATTATACTTGATATATAATTCAAAATTTCTCATATGCCTACACATTTTTAATTGAACTTGTTAAATGAAAGGAAAAATCAACACGAAATGGTGTAGTATAACCTCGGGTAGGTTCCTCCGGGAAATTCAGTAATTAAATAACAAAGTAACTAAGGACACCACATGATTTAACAGCCTGAAGAAAGAAGAAATCATTTTCTGTGTGACTTCATCAGTTGCTCACATTGCTTTGAAGGAATTTTGGCCTACTCGCCAACTAACATGTTGCTCACTGAGGTTTGCAGGTATTAGTTCATGCACAGCTCTCTTAAGATCCTGCCACAGCACTGCTATACAGTTCTGAGTTCTTGTTGACTGGAGCATCACAACACTGATATGCTGTGTCTGGTTTCACCAGTCGTGGTTCTGAGCATTATGACCAAACATCTCCACTTCAGTCTCGTCTGTCATTGCTGTAGAAGTCTTGTGGTTTGTTCACATAGAAATGTTCTCTGAGCACTGTGCAGTGGGATTTGGGGGTAAATTCAGTTGGAACACTGTGTTAATATGCACTTAAATGCTCCAGACCAGCAAACTGCAGAATCTCTGCTTTTTAGAGGTGATTATTGTTAATTTAATTTAAGTTCATTTGATTTAGCAGCACTTGTGTACTTACCCTGATAAATACTATGGCATCAGTAAGGGTGTGCTTGTACTTCATAGTTGAATGAAACTTTTTTACTTGACTGTATGTGTTGCTATGCCATAGGGATTCATTAAAAGTTTGCCTACTATGACAGGGAAACACTGGGCATGATGGACCAGCAGGACCAAAAGGCGATCCGGTAAAAAAAAAAGAAATGTCTGTTTGTCTTTCAGTCAGTAACACCTATATGTATGTTAAAAATGAAAGCTATTTTCGCTTCTGTCATTACAGGGACTCGAAGGCAAAGAGGGGTTTGCGGGAAGTCATGGCTTACCAGTGAGTTGTCTTGTTGTGTATACAAGTCTAATGTATGAATCACAGACATGCATATTCCTGCAGATCCTCATACATGGCTGTTGTGTTTTATATAGGGTGTCCCAGGCTTACAGGGGCCTCCGGGCCCACCGGGAGCCCCAGGCTGCAATGGAACAGACGTATGAAAATATTGCATATTAGCTGTGGACCTATAATGCTTTGAACTTTTTTTCAGGGTTAGGGTTGGGGCTTCTAATTTGAAAGAGCACATTTTAAATGTATTATAGGTTAAAGAGTTTGTAATTTCACTGCATGTTCTCAACGCATTACTTTCCAAAAGGGGGAAGACGGACCTCCCGGTATACATGGGACCTTTGGTCCTGATGGACTGCCAGTAAGAACAAAACAAAACCTTTTTTTTAAATTCTGTGTTGCTACACTTCTCAGTGACTCTGGTATCATATTTCATTGCATCATCATTTAAAATTACCCAAATTAACAATTGATAAATAAATGTTTGAATATTTGTTTTTCATCCACAGGGTCCACCGGGTCAGCCTGGACCTAAGGTAATGATAAGCCGCTTCATGGCCTTGTGCTAAATTCTTTTTGTAACAGGGAAAGATGTGTCTGCAGAATTGCTCAGCAATGGCTGTCATTCAAGAAGCTTAGCTAGTTAAAGTTATCCTTACCAATGTAAATATTACAATTAGAAAGCTAATTGTTTGGGCAAGAACTACTGGGAACTGTTCATGTTTATTTGAATGCACAAGAATGCTAGAAAATGTGATTGTAGTGTTTAAAAGAACTTCAGAAAATACAATGTATGTATATGTGTACCCCTATAAGTGTTCCTGTGTTTTGATATTCAACATTTACCAGTCTTCAAATCACATTTCCTTTGATGGTGGCTGAGCAAAATAGTGTCAAAAGCATGCATCCATGCCATCAGGGGAAAAAGGGGGATTCTCAAAGCTCTGACTTTGACTTTGAATTCTGAGTTGAGGAATTTCAGAGGAAGCACTGACTTTTAACCAGTTCGAAATATGTGCGGTTATGTCTGGGTTATGGTACACAACACATTACCAAGGTTGATAAAAACATTTTAAAAGTGACAGTCAAAGTCTACAGATGCCAGTTACTAACAAGATTTATTAACTGCAACTCTAAAGTATTATTACATTTTTGAAGTGTCATTTTCATAGGGTGAATCTTGGATACCAGGCAGTTCACAACCAGGGCCCCGTGGACCACCTGGGAGGGATGGACAGTCGGTAACATTTTACACTGCTCTCTTAATAAATAAATCCTGTCAGTCAGACACACATATATATTTATTTTTGAACAGTTATGTTTATTTTATATTGAAAGCAAAGTTTCCTTGAATTTTAGGGAGATCCAGGTTTACCTGGATACAAAGGACAACCTGGTGAACCTGGACCAAGGGGATCTGTTGTAAGCAAAGCTTTTTCTGAGATTTTTGTGGATGACATGTTTTTGTGTGATGTTTGACGTTAAGTGTGTAAGTTCTTTATGAACAGGGCTTTCCTGGACGCCGAGGGCCTCCAGGACCAAAGGTAATGCTGTTAGAATTAAATCTGTGTATGTGTGTACAGGTTTGAAAGCTTGTATTGTGATAATGAGTCCGTCAAAAAAGTAAAACCACAGCTGCTGTGAGTCTTGAGTTATTCACACCCTAAAACTATTCACGTGAACTGTCTGATAAAAGCAAATATGAATAAAATTTGCTGGTTTATGAAAAATAAAACTTTTATTTTAGGGTCAGGAAGGTATTAGTGGTGCCCCAGGACCTCAAGGACCTAAGGTAGTTTCTTTTTCACTATTATTGTGGCAGCATTGTATCATAATTCATGCCGACAGTTGTGTATATTATGTCTTGTTTTTTTCAGTGAGGGTAATTTTAATTTTTATGTTGCAGGGGAGACAAGGCCCACCAGGTCCACCTGGACCAAAAGGTCGGATCAAGGAGCTTGTCTCAGGGGGTCTCGTGTTAGAGGTACAGGAACAATTTCATGTAATACTCTACAACAAAATCATCATTGCCTTTCTAGTTTTGGAAAATGACTCAAGGATTTCTCACGTCACACTGTTCACTCTTCAGTGACTGGGCTTCAGCCACTGCAAAAGTAGAATATTTTCCTACTTTTGCAGTGGCTGATTGAACAGTAACCTGCACTAACCTGTTAATTTCAATAGACAGAACAAAAAAACAAAATTTGTTTACTAATGGGAAGAGATGAAAGAAGGTAAAGAAAAAACATTACTTAAAAATAATCGTAAAGGGCATATGTTTCCAATGTGTGAATAGTGACACTATGAGAAAAAATCACAGGCGCATTACCAGAACTGTTTTGCCCAAAACATTTCAAAGCAACTGGGTAAGTAGTCAAAACATGCTGCCGTGTTTGGGACCAAAGAGATGAGATTTCTAATTCCTTTCTAAAATGATTAACTAGCAAACTTACAAAAAGGATGAGGTAAAATTAAAAACAAATGAAGCATAGTAAATACAGATATAATATTTAAAAATACAATTTAAAAATGCAATTCTAAACATTTGGTCCCTGAACTGCTCTTTCCACATCCTGCCACTCTAATACAGAAATATTGTCATTGAAATTATCAGAACATAACTTCAGTTGCTTTTATTTTTTGATTCTTATTTAGGGGTTAAAAGGAAACAAGGGCGATATAGGAGAAAAGGGCTGCAAAGGTTCAACGGTAAGTACAGAATTAAAATTCAAGACAATTGAATACATTCGCTAATTTTAAAGAAACGTAATGATTCTTGTCCTTATTTTAATCTGTTTCCAGGGAGAACCTGGTTATGGACAATATAGTAAAAGTGCAAAAGGAGGAAGAGGATTACCAGGTCCAGAGGTAAGACACAGCATCCCATTACCACTCAGTTTTTCCATTTGACTGTGTACAAACATATGGCATTTGGTTAATCAATTTATTGTGCCTGATATTCCACAATTCTCACACATCCCCCTATTTTTTCATTCCTTCCCTTTGCACCAAAGGGTTACCAGCACCAGTATGAATAGCACGAAAAAGAGGATGAGCAGCAGAGGGCAGTGATGCAACATCAAACTCAATGCGATTTGCCATTTAAGATGAGAGAAAAGACTGTCATTGGTTATCCACATTATAGTAATCACTTCATCAAAATTATTTTTGCTAAGACAGCAGCAACCAACAACAAACATAATTATGTTCCATAGTTTTATTATTAGCCCGTTGAAGCTCTCTGTTTAGGCCATCCCAGGTCAGGGACAACAGCAGCGTCTCTAAATCAAAGAAAAGGATCATTCTACATATTTTTAGTGTGTCTTCAGACTGAGGGGGCACAGCATTGCTTAAAATGGTCCTCAAAAAGCTCCAACCCTGATATGGTCATATTCTCATTTCATATATATTAGAAGTCACTGCTTCAAAGACCACATGTGTCTTTGAATAAGAATTTTTAATTTGAATTGAATTCCTGTTTGAGATTTTTTTTATTTTTATATATTTATTTGAAGGCCTATTTTACCTATTTTTATTTTAGAATAGAATAGCTCTTTATTATCATTGTACAATGAAATTATGGGTGCTCCACGGCAACTGTGCAGGGTGAAAAATATATAAATAGTACAGACATCAGGAATAAATAGCAAACAAAAGACAGTCGAGAGGAATATATACAAAACAAGAGAAAGGCACACATTGGAGGGCAAAGTCCTTGGAAGCAGTGCAAAAGGATTTGGTCTGAGTATAGAGTGCATATGTGAGTGGCCTGAGTGATGGGGGATACTCAGGCCATGACTCAGATTGGTGAGGTGGGTAGGAAGGGATGGGGTGTGGGGGGATAGTGTTTGTTAACAGTCTGAAAGCCCTACAGAAAAAAGCTGTTAGTGAGTCTGGAGGTGTGGGACCTGATTGGGCCTGAGGCGCCAACCACAAGTCAGCAGGTCAAACAAGTTGTGGGCGGGGTGCAAGGGGTCGCCAGATCCTTTTCTGAGACACAAGGATCTGGCAATGGCCTCCAGAGGTGGCAGAGGGCAACAAACGATTTTTTTGAGGAACATGAAGATTTACATGAAGATCACAAACATTTGGCATTTTACAGTCTAAAAACTGTATTTTTGAGACCTAAGTAAAAAATCTTTGAGAAAATAAATAAAAACATGTACTTCATCCTGAAAAACTCAAGCTTATATGAATCTTCATGCTTATCCTTAATTGTCCTTACAGGGTAAGCCAGGCAAGGATGGTGATCCTGGACCACGTGGATTTCTGGTACTGTTCTGCTATGCTTAAAAACACACACACACACACACACACACACACACACACACACACACACACACACACACACACACACATATATATATATATATATATTGAATACAACAATACAACTGTTGAATACAACATATTTCTGTTTAGGGAAGACCTGGCCCCAGAGGGGATCCAGGATATCCAGGAGTGCCAGGAGTGCTGGTCAGTTATCCTTTTTTCTTACTAATTATTCAGATTCTTTAAATTCTTTAAAATGTGCATTTATACATTAAAGTATTAAATCGAATCAGTAAAGGTGGTGTAGTACCAAAGCAAAATCTCTTGAAGGGCTAATAATGTTTTGCATGACACTTTGTTTGCATCCTCTATATAGGGTGAAAAGGGAAATAGGGGTCCGCCTGGCCCAAGTGGAGATGTGAGTTTATGACAGTTTTCTACTTTACAATCCTTATATGGTCAGAAAAATGCTACATTAGTCTTTGTTATGGATACAGAATGAATTTCTGTGGATTTTATTTGAATATATCACTTCCTGTTGTTCTAAAACGTCCAATGCAATTTTGTTTACAGACATATGTGACTGAGCCAATCAAAGGATACATGGGAGATCCTGGTCATCAGGGCCCATCTGGACTTCCTGGGCCTCGGGGTGCATAATACTCTATAATATACAAACTAATGAAGAAGATATACAACAGAATAGCAAATCCTAAAGTCAAAGCCTGCACCAGTCATGAGCCGATGAAAAAAAAACCCTGCTTTATTGTAGCTGACTTGCCCATACAGTAATAACACATGTGACTATTCTTTTCTCAGGTATTGTGGGCTTTCCTGGACCACGAGGACCTCCAGGTGTGAAGAAAGAATTTGAAAGAGAATAACATCCTTTGTACCTTCATCCACATGTTAAGCTTATTTTGTAAAGCTTGCTCATGGCCTCTCACTTTACCCTGCACAGGATTAGGTATTGATGTGCCTGGCCTACGTGGTCCCATTGGCTTTCCAGGCCTAAAAGGTGATTCTGGGGAGCCTGGGGCTGATTATATCGGACCTCCGGGTCCAGATGGAGAGCCTGGTGACCAAGGACCTCCTGGAGATCAGGGCCCACCTGGAATCCCTGAAGACAGAAGTATGCAAAAATGTTCTCCCCCAAATACTATAACTTCAAATGCTAACAATAAACCTACTGCAAGATGTCATGTCACAATCGGTTGGGCATGAGTGGATGAAGACAGGACAAAGACATGCTGTGGAAGAGACAAAACAACAACTAATTAAATGCTCAATCTCTATCATGCTTAACAAAACAAATAAATAAACAAATAACTTTGAAAGTTTAGCTTTTTATTTACAGAATTGTAGCATGTACGTTGTGGACCAGTGATAGTCATTGAACAGAGTGGATATGGATTTTTAAACTCTTAGATATAGGCTAAATTACTATAGTGAAGGATATTAATGACATACTACTGCAATAATTATACAGATATTTAGAGGAAATTTTTTGAAAGTGTAATTAGGAAACTAAGTTTGTTGTCGTTTGTAGCTAACAGAGTTACCAAGGGTCTGCCAGGAATTAAAGGAGTGAATGGATTGCCTGGACTCATGGGATACGATGGGGTGTTTGGAATGAAAGGTTGGATTGTTTTTAAAGCCTTCTTTTTTAATTTTTTAAACCATTGTAGTTAGTATTTATTATTTATTTCAAACTTGTTATGACTTACTTTTACTAGTAGACTACTGTGTTGTGTGCAGTTGTCATCAAGGCCTTTGAATCTCATATATAAAATAATATTGTGCAATAATTGAGATTTTAAAAAAATGTTTGTTTCTTTGTACAGGACAAAAGGGGGATCCCTGTTATGAGTGTACTGGATCAGGATTCCCAGGACCACCAGGTCCCCAGGGTGAAACTGGCCCTCCTGGTAACAAGCACTGCATAACAGATGAATTTTATTCTATCTGAGTTGCGCATTCAAATGCACTTTTACTGGTAGTGATGGAAAGCAAATAAGATTTAAAAATAGAATGTGCACTATTTCTGCCACTCAGGCTTCAATCAGCCTCAAGGTGATAAAGGTGATCCCGGTTTCCCAGGACCTAAAGGCTTACCAGGAAGACCTGTAAGAAAACATGTCTTGAAATTTTTGCTTTGTTGTTGTTTTGTTTTTCTTTACCTATGTAAACACTTAATATTAATTCTTTTCCAAAGGGTCCAATTGGTGAAGCAGGTTTTCCAGGTCGAAAAGGAGAGAAGGGAGAGTCGTATTCCTTTGGTGCTCCTGGGCCAAAGGGAGAGAAAGGGGACCAGGGACAGCTTGGGAGGCCTGGGGAGCTGGGTTTACCTGGGCTTCCAGGATTGCCAGGTCGCAAAGGCAATCCAGGGCTTCCAGGGGATCCGGTGAGAAATTGTTGACAAATCTGAGTTTTACATGACATCTTTTTGCCTGGTACAATTCCACATCTCAGGTGTCACATTTGATGCTTCAGAGGTTCTAACATGTACAGGAGCAAAACAATATTTTTTTTTAGTCATAGCTAGAACAAGTATTCTGCCCACTCTCTAGTATTTTTTCTCTGGTGAAACGGGAGACCGTGGATTCCAAGGCCCACCAGGCCCTTTAGGCAGACCAGGACCAGACGGCTACTCTGGGCCAGTGGGTTATGGACCTGCTGGGCCTCCAGGAATGAAAGGAGATAATGGGGTACCTGGCTTTCCAGGGCTGCCAGGAATTCCAGGTTATATTATATACTGATTAATGTAAAATTTATTAAAAACTTAAATATAGTAAAATACTAACATACATTCTCTCCTTTATTGTAGGAGAAAAGGGAGAACCTGGAGTCATATACAGTAAGGGACTTCCTGGCCCACCTGGATTGAAAGGTTGGCCAGGTTCACCTGGAAGCCCAGGTAAGTACTGCATGTGGATATGCTGTATGGATGCATAACTCAATAGGTGGATGAATAATTGGATGGATGGAAAACAATGGCTAAATTATAATAGCAGAAGAGAAACATATTTTATATCACCAAAACAAATGTCAGGTCATCCGGGGGCTCCAGGTCGTCTAGGACCACCAGGTATACCAGGCCAGAAAGGAGAACGTGGCCGATTATCATTTCCTGAAATGCCAGGGAAACAAGGACAGAAAGGTAGGTTCTGTGAATTTATGCAGAAGAAATTTGCATATTTGCAAACACATAAAATATTTCCTAGATATGAGATTACTTTGACTGTCTCAAAAGGAAAAAAGGACTAGTCACATAGATGATTTATGTTTTTACTGATAAGTATGTATTTTTCAGGTGACAAGGGCCAACCAGGTGTCCCAGGCCCTCCAGGTAGAGGTTCCCCAGGTCAGCCAGGCCAAGAAGGACCTCCTGGTCCTCCAGGACCAAAGGTTAGAAACAAAGTTGATACAACAGACATCTTCATATAGCAAACACTTTACTGGTCTTTACAGGAAGGCATAAAAGCAAAAAAATAAATAAATAAAAATTATTTTTTACATTATTGTCTAGATATTTGTTTTTAAAAACTGGCCCCTCAAATGACTGCTTCCTTCATGTTATGTAAGTTCTTTGTGAGGGGAGATCAGGGAATGACAAAAAATGAGAAAATGCAGCATTTTTTTTTCATAATCAAAGGCTTGGAACATTACCAAACACTACCAAACATTATACCTTGCAATATAATTCTGGAAGCAGATTAAGTAGTGAATGCTAACATATAAATTATGTCCTCTATTTTTCTAATAACAGGGTGATAGCAACCTTGGAGACCCTGGGCCTCCAGGCTTCCCAGGGCTTCCAGGTGAAGATGGAGATCCAGGGCCTGCAGGTGATCCTGGGAATCCTGGCTTACCTGGATATCCAGGGCTAACTGGCAGTCCTGGTTTTCCAGGAGAAAAAGGTACTGATAACTACACTGAACTAAAATCAAAACTGTACTCTTCATAAGCACATAATAAGGCACAAACTTGCAACAATATTGATCTGTTTGCTACATTGATTGTGTTATTGATTTGTGCAGGAGTAAAGGGTTCTGAAGGGCTTCCAGGGCTACCTGGTAGCAAAGAATCATGTAAAGGCTTGCCTGGGCCAAGTGGAGAACCAGGACCAAGTGGTTATGAAGGACCTCAAGGTTAGTCTATGCTAGACTTGTGTGGTGTATTTGGTGTTAGCCCTGAAAGAACATTACAGACAGATAAAAAAAACAGGTAAAAGCTTAGTAATACCAATCTGGATATAAAATTAGTGCAGTTATGGCGTTAACGTCATTTTAACGAGATTAACGCTGACAGCACGAATATTTTTATATATTATATTTCCTTTGCTCACCTATATATATATATATATATATATATATATATATATATATATATATATATATATATATTTTATATATATATATATATATATATATTATATATATATATTTTTTTTAAGGACCTAATGGCTTTCCTGGTGAGAAGGGAAATCAAGGTTTGCCTGGGTTTGGTTTTCCTGGCCCTGCTGGTGAACCTGGGTTCCCTGGGCCATCAAGACCAGGTTCACAAGGACATCATGGACAAAAAGGAATCAAAGGAAAAAATGGCCTACCTGGTCAACCAGGTACAGTATTCCTTATCTGATAGACCATTCATATTTAAATTCATCAATATGGAATAGTTAAAAAATCAGTGTTTTTCATATATGTGAGTACTTAATGTGATGTTGAAAATACCAAAATTACTTTATGAGTTTTTACAATGTATCGATTTTTATCAAAATATTCAACTTCACTTTTGTTAGGACCCAGAGGAGACCCTGGACCAGATGGATCGTCATCAGGATATGGACCAGATGGGTTGCCTGGAATTGTAGGTCCACCAGGTCAAAGAGGTAAACACAAATGCAACACAAACACACGCGCGCGTGCACACACACACAATGGATATAATATACACAAACAATAAATATAAAAAACAAAGTCCGATCTGAAACAATATGATAGTTTTTGCCTCTGTGACAGTGATTTATGAAAAACTGATTTATATAAAACTGATGAAGTTAGAGCTACCATGGCTATTTGCAGGTGACCCTGGCCCAGATGGGCCTAGAGGTCCTCCAGGCCCCCCAGGTATGAATGGAGACCAAGGTCCCAAAGGTGCCCGAGGAGCTCCATCACCACAAAATTATACTGCGAACCCAGGAGACCCTGGTCCACCAGGTACACTTTCCAGTAAAGTCTTGTTCAAAAAATGTCATTTTACAGTCTTTAATATTTCTGAGATTTTTTATTTATTCATTTATTTTATTTTATTAATTAATTAATTTTTTTTTTTTTTTTACAAAGGATCCACATTATATTAGGACAGGGCATTGAGTAGGATATGGTAATAATATTTTAACACTAACTGTATTGCACAAGGTAACCCTGGTCTGGCTGGTCCAAATGGAGATCCTGGCAGAAATGGATCAAAAGGGTGGAGAGGAAAAGTGGGAGCACCAGGGGTTCCTGGACCAAGAGGTCTGAAATAAGCTAAACATTCACAGTGACTAGTTATTATTTCCGTTTGTAAATCTGCCAAACTGTATTTATGCTGTGTGCCTGTATGTCCCCAGGCTCACCGGGTGATCCAGGGTTGGATGGATCATTAACATCACCAGGGTTTAAAGGACTTCCCGGAGCTCCAGGAGATGCAGGGCTGAGGGGGCCTCCAGGTAAGTAATGCAGTTTACTTCAAGCTGAAGTTAAATAAAGAAAAATTAAGAATATTTTGGTCATCATGCTCATGAATGCTCAGTGATCACTGTGCAGAATAATTTATTGTACGATTTCTACTACTGAAAAAAAATAAAACCTTAAACTTAAAAATTTAACATGTACAAAACTTCATGTTTTAAAATCCTTTTAAAAAAAGATGAATAAATGACCTTTTCAGTGTGCAGTTCCAAGTTGCATGCCCGTTACAATAACAATAATAATGATAATAATAATGTTACATGTCTGTGAAGGTTCTCAGTCATCCAGGTCATCGTAGTCAAAGGAGCGTCTGGACTTCTTTTGTGCACACGCTCTTTTCTACTCTGTAATATTCTTGTCAATATTCTTGATATTTATTTATAATCACCTCTTTTAATTCTTGATATTTATAATTGAGTGATTTGTATATACTAGTGCTATTTCTTAAATTTGTAAAATCTGTAACATATTTTATTGATTAATTAGTCTGTTACTGTTACTGTCTTGGAGCAGCTGTAACCCACATAATTTCCTTAGGGATTAATAAAGTATTCTGATTCTGAATAAGATGACAAGGGCCAATTTTATAGTGTATAATAATGATAATAATGATAATAATAATAATAATAATAATAATAATAATAATAATAATAATATTGTTAAAAAAATAATTGAAAAACAAAATGTCCTGTTAATTTTCTACCAGGGGTGCCAAAATCTCACCTTTTGTTACCAAATTGCATTCACTTCATCAATGAATCCAAGTGAACTTTTGTTCTAGATTAACACTACAGGGTCTTTACCTTACCATACAAGGTAAAGGTTGATTGACTATTAATGGTGCTATATGAATAAAACTGACCAGATTTAAAGAAGGTATGCCACATACTTGAAATGACCTGCTCAGCATTACATAAATCACAATTTCAGCAACTGTTAAGACAGTTACAGGGAAAATGTGTCTGTCTGCAAATATTAACTAAACATTTCTATTTTGCTACAACATGGACATAATAATAAATGTGCTGAGGTGAAACTAAACTTTCAATAATATTACCACTGTAGTCTATTAACCAGCAAATCAGTCTAGCCAGCTGGTCAGCTAGCTAAAAGTCTTTACCTTAGCAACCCAAATCGGAAGCCCTTTCTCAATTCTCAAGTACACGAGTCCGTACCAGATTCTCGCTAAGTCTGGACTTTGTAAGTTTGCACAGGAATCCGGATTTAGCAAGAACGAGAGTATGGACATGCAATTTGTACAATTGGAACACCAACATACTTGATGATGTCACCGGTCCGGAGTTTTTACTGCCATCCGCACTTAATTTAACTGTGATTAATTTGTTATGAAGCTTAACTTTAATCTCAGCCAAACCAATTTACTCATGAACAAATAAAACACTGAAATAAAGCAAACATTAAGATTTAGAAGTTATCTAAGTGACTTATATATTATGTTTAATCTGAGTAGCGAAATCTCTCTATTAATAAAAATAGTATACATGTATGCCTGAATAAAAAAACAGGTGAGATGTTAGAACGCTGTTAGTTTTATTTTAGTAGACACTTAAAAATTATAACAGACAGCTGCCGGGGTTCGGAAGAGAACTGAACAAATATTTAAAATATAATATGATCATTTTTGGAGCAGCCTTCAGAAACTCCACGTTTTTACATGTTTTTGTTCCCAGCGAAAATGTTTCTTCTTGAATTAAAATATTTTTAATGTTAGGTTTAATTCAGAGTCAGCTAATCTCAGCCAAACCGATTTACAACGGAACAAATAAAACTAAAATATAAACCAAACATTAACATTTAGAAGTTATCTAAGAGACTTATAGATCATGTTTAACCTGAGTAGCGAAAGACCGCGGGGGGATTGAAAACAATGTGCCAGGAGTCCGCTGTTCTTGTCGGGCACCAGTGAGCCTTGACCTCCCGGTCTGCTATCGAGCTGGTGGGTAACAGACGTCTCTGAAAATGTCGGAGCACTTTTGCGAATATGTGGTGTCTTGATAAACCGAGCAGATATTTGAAGTTTACACAGCTACATTCTCACCTGAAAATATGTTAAAAGTTTATTTTGTGATGCAGAAAGAGTAATATTTAAAAGTTTTTAGCCGTGCTTCTCCACCATTGCTGCGTTTGAGTTTTGGACGAAATGCATTCTGGGATATTTAGCTGTACCAAGTCCACACAAGTCACCATGGATGCATGCTTGATAAACCGGGCGGAGCGAGAGAACTTTTTGCGTTCTCAGCTTGATGCGTACTCTAGCTGTGTCCCAAAACCTAGGCCGCAACCTTCACAGGCCACATTTGTAGACCGATTACGTCACAGCTATGTGGCGAAGGCTGTCCCAACTCAAAGGCTGCTCCAAATGCAGCTGACAAATGTGTCCCTCATTTCCCCGAATTTGAAGAATGGGTTGGGTGTATCCTTCATGGCCAAACCTATCCCAGAATTCATAGTGCGGTCCAGCCAATTCCAGTTTCCAACAATGGCGGCTGCTATTTAGTTTTGATATTACTCTTATTACTCTTTCTAGGTCACGAAATAAACTTTTAAGATATTTTCAGGCGAGAATGTAGCTGTGTAAACTTCAAATATCTGCTCGATTTATCAAGACATCACATATTTGCAAAAGTGCTCCGATGTTTTTGGAGGCATCTGTTACCCACCAGAGCGATAACTAGCCAGTGGTTCAAGGGTCACTAGAGCCGGCGAGAACAGTGGACTCCCGGCTCATTGTTTTTTAAACCCCCTGCTACTCAGGTTAAACATGATATATAAGTCACATATGTAACTTAAAAATTTTATTGTTTGGCTTTTTCAGTGTTTCATTTGTTCCTGAGTAAATCGGTTTGGCTGAAATTAAAGTCATCATATTAGATTAGATTAGATAAAACTTTTCCTCTGGGGTTTTCACCCAGTTGAATAAACGTCAAACAGAAAACCGATTAAACACAAGTGTGAGATGGTCGAGAATTTACTCCAGTGTGCTGTTATATTTTAGATAGCAAGGAGCAGACGGCTGAGTTTATCAAACTTCACCGAGACAGCGGTGACGCAAATCTGAAGGCTAGACTGTCCCATTTCACAGCTGCTCACTTCCAGCCTTCTCGGTCTTCGAAGGACCCGGCCCATGTAGATCGCCGGGTCCTCCGAAAGATGCGGCCTAGGTTTTGGGACACAACTTTTGGATTGGTACTTGTTCTCTGACTGATGACTTATCACGAGTCCACAAGAACCCGGGTATGCACAAGTACTCATTTTGAGACAGGCCCAGAGGCCATTGTTAGCATCTGGTCACAGCAGACATCAGTTCACAAATAAATTAACAATTATTTCTCAATAAAAACATGTAAGCTTTAAAAAAACCTTCTTTTTTTTGAAAATATTTTTTATTGAAAAAAGAAAACAACAGTACTTGCAGTTACCGAAATACAATTAACCTTTCTTCATTTTCCCAAGTAAATATACTTATATATATATATATGTGAAAAAAAACAACGCATTCTAAAACAAAGACCCCACCCCCCCCCCACCCCACCCCCCAGTCCCACACAGATCAACACAACCATCAAACATATTAGAGAAATATAACAGTAACAGAAGTACATTTAAACAGGCAATACCTCTAGACTAGCAAAATAAGAGATAAAGGGTTGCCACTTGTGAAAAAATTTGGCTGTGCAACCTCTCAATGTATATTTAATTTTTTCAAGTTTTAAAAAAAACATGACAACTTTAAGCCACCGGGAAATAGTAGAATACTTAACAGACTTCCAATGCAACAATATTAGACGTCTCGCTAATAGGAATGTGAAGGCTATAATATCCTTTTGTGTGGAATCAAGTGTAAGTGAGCGAACAGGAATCCCAAATACAGCAATCAGAGGACAAGGATTAAGAGTTACCCCAAGAACAGTTGACATAATAGCAAAATACCCTGTCCAGAAACTTTGTAGCTCAGGACACAGAAAAAACATGTGGCTAAGGTGACAAGGAGAACCATGGCATTTATCACATTTATTTTCCACTTCTGGATACAATTCAGAAAGTCTAGACTTAGAGAAATGCACCCTGTGTATGACCTTAAATTGAATAAGTTCAAGACGAGCACAGCAGGTGGAAGATCGTACCCTCGCTATAGCCTGTTCCCAAGACTCCTCATGTATTCGAATTCCTAGTTCTCCTTCCCATGTACACTTAAGCTTAACATTAGAGTGGTTACTAAAAGACAGAATAGCATCATAGAGTTTCGAAATGGTTCCTCTGTGATGAGGATAATAGGGAGATTATAACGAGAAGACAAGTTGGGAAAACTATCGAAAACACCATCCACATATAAATGTTTGAACTGTTTTATACCCTTGTCACACCACACTGAGAATGTCGAGTCCAAAAGTGAAGGGGGAAACAAATGGTTGTCACTTAGAGGACCCGAGGAAGACGGCATTACAAAATTAAAGTGACGTCTAAACTGAAACCAGATTTTGAGTGTGTTAAGAACCACCTGATTATCAGTATATAGAGAGGGTTTTACGGGTAAAGAGGAATAGAGCAAAGCTGGTAAAGAAGAGCCCTTACATGATGATAAAAAACTTTTTTAATATTTTAACATATTTTAATAAAAAAAAAAAAAAAATGTATAAGCTTTAATATGTACTAATAGTACATTAATAGTAATAGTAATTAATAGTAATTAAGAAGTATGGAAACACATCTGCGGATAATGAATACGGAAAATCCGTTCACATCTATACAGAACAATGTATTGTATTTTTACTGAATCTTTTTTTTTTTTTTTACAGTTTAGGGCCCCCTTCAGATTGTGAATCGAATGTTGACACTAACAATAAGAACTGAATCATTATGTTTTAGAATATTACTGCATGCACCTTAAACTCTTGTGAATTAGAACCTTGAGCTCTCAGAGACATCTCAATAATAGTACAACATTTGAATTATTTGTTAACGTCATTATTATAAATATGATGGTAGTATAGTTATTAGAAAGTGTTACTAGCGATTTAATTCTGCCAGGGCCAAAGGGAATATTAGGAGATCGAGGAATACCGGGAAAACCAGGGCGAGATGGTGATCAGGGTAAAACTGGTTTCAAAGGAGCTACTGGGGAACCAAAGTACAATGGATATGGACCACCTGGACCAGCAGGCCAAAAGGTAGAATTTAAATATCACTGATGCAGTAGAGAAGATTCCAATAAATAAATACAAATGTGTATATTATTTGAAACAAATGTGTTCATCAATAGGTTCTTTATCCCTCTTTCATTATTTACTTCGTGTCCTCAGGGTGAACCGGGATTGACTAATACTAATTCGATGAAGGGTCAAAAAGGACAACCTGGAATTGCAGGAACAGAGGGTTTACCAGGAATTTTTGGACTCAAGGGAGACCCAGGACCTACTGGACTAAATGGTGTGTACAACTGATAAAATATTAGACAGCTTTAACGCTCTACCTCTCTACCCAACTCTCTCTCTCTTCACTCTTTCTGTCTCAGGTCCCTCAGGGTCTCAAGGGCCAGAAGGGTCAGATGGCCCTCCAGGTAGCAAAGGGCAACGCGGACCTAATGGACCACAAGGCAAAGTCCTTTTAATTGCAACTATATGAAGAAACTTTTTTCACCACATATTTTTGAAGTGCAACCCATTGTCTCATTCCAGGATCAATTCGAAATGATCAAATAGTACTTTCACTTTTTATCTATACTTTAAGTTTAATCGAGTGTACTTTTTAAAATGTGTTTGCCTCAGGTAATGTGGGTCCAACAGGAAATAGAGGATTTCCAGGTCCAAAAGGCAGCCAGGGCTTGGATGGGATTCCTGGCCCAGCCGGGCAGAAAGGGGAGACTAGTAAGCCAAATACTGCTTAAAAAAATGTTTGTATGGTTCTTTGAGGTCATGTATAATCCTATGTAATTATGTATTTATGTATGCTTTTTTCTTTTGTCTAAAATTAAAAAGGCCTGTAGAATAGCTATCTCTTTCATAGCTAATGGTACCCCTGAATGGCACAGACAAATTCATCTGTCCTTATATCGCTCTTCTGCAGTCTTGATAGAAGGGAGTCCTGGGAAGCGTGGTGACCGTGGTCAGCCAGGTGAGTCACATACCAGTCACATTACCCTCTAAAGGAGCTGGGGAGTGGGGGTTATGCAGGAGGGTGAGGGTCCAGTGTTTCGTTTTGGGATTTGTTTGGTTTTTTTCTTTTCTTTTTTTTCTTATTTTAGATAATCTTGGAAAAACACTGAATACATTCAAACACACCCAGAGATCCGATGTACTTACAGTATAATCCGCATGCTGGAAGTTAAATAATGAGCGATACATATAGCAACCAACAAAGCACTCATCAGTTGATGTATTTATATGTAATATCAAACAATAAAATATACTAAAGGCCTGTTCCATTACATTAAATTATGCATCACTACTAAAATAATTCCTTACTGATTCAGACTAATTGTTCTTTCCATTCTGTAGGTCCTCCTGGAAATCCTGGCCTCCCTGGGTTGTCTGTTACAGGGATTCGTGGACTAACAGGAGACATAGGAATTCCAGGTCCACAAGGCATCCCTGGCCCAGGAGGGTCACCTGGGAGAGAAGGCACATGTCTTCCTGGGTATAGAGGAGACCCTGGCGAACCTGGATATCCTGGGAGGAAAGGTTAGAATCTACTCGATAAGTTATAGGTCCAGATGTTGATTTCAGTTTATGTAATTTGGTCACTGTATGGAAGTTCTTGCATGCCTATTTCACTAGGCCACTCATCCTCAATTACTAATCTCAATGTAGGCAACCCTGGCCCACCTGGTCCTCCAGGTACAGCAGTGCCTGGGTTAAAAGGAGACAGAGGGGACCCAGGTCTTCCAGGAAGCCAGGGTAATTCAGGGGAACCAGGAGATCCGGGCCCACATGGACCACCTGTACGTTTTTACAGTAATTTACCTCTGACAAATGCCTAGAGAAAGTAGACATGAGTTTTTGATTAAAATGGAGAGTTCATAGCAAAAGATGTATTTTACAGTTGAGGTAATCTTTCATCAAGCCTTCCTGTAGCATTCTTCACACCATACTAAAACTAATATTCTGTATAGAATGGCAGGTCTTCAAACTCTAACTGCAATAATTAGAGTCTGATCTTTCTATTTCCATTTGCCCCCTCAGGGTGCAATAGGCAGACCTGGAGACCCAGGGCTAAGAGGTGACCCAGGTCTTCCAGGATTCCCAGGACCTGCTGGTAATCTGTGTTGAAGAGTAACAAAGTCTGCAGCAAGTTTCTCACAATACATTTGAAACGCACATCATCATCATGCTGGAATTCATGCAGCAATACAAGAAGATAATCCCATTAATTTTTTTTTCTTTAGGTAAAATTGGAGAGCCTGGGTACATCCCTGGCCCTCCTGGTCAGCCAGGGGCCCAAGGTATCCCTGGTACACCAGGTGAGTCAATATTTGATAAGCTAAGCATTACATATATCTGGGGAAATAGCTTTCTAATTGCTCCTGCTGTGTACCTAAAGGGCGTAAAGGTGAGGCAACATTTAGAAAAGTAATACATGAACCAGGAGCTCAAGGCTCTCCTGGTGCCCGTAGCACATGCGGACCTCCAGGAAGAACTGGTCCACCAGGACCTCCAGGCCCACCAGGTTAATACTTTTAGAGTTAATCCTTGTTGCATGTATTACCTTTCCCTGTGTAATATGTGATATTCGAATGATAAATTTTGCTATTGAACATTTCTTTTCCAGGCCAGCGTGGTATCAAAGGAATGCAGGGTTTCAGCCCACCTGGTCTGCCTGGATTTACAGGCTACAAAGGAGATAAAGGAAGAGCAGGGCTGCCAGGTGTGTTTAAGGCTACGTCCACACGTATACGGGTATTTCTGAAAACACAGCTTTTTTATGCATTTGGACCTTTCATCCACACATAAGCAGTGTTTTGGATCACTAGGGTGGAGATTTTTGAAAACTTTTTGCGTATACATGTGGACAAGGAAAATTGAGATTTAGTCGTGCAACGTCAAAGGTGTGCGCCTTTTTTGACGTCACGCTTTGCGCCATGTTATTGTTTACATGAGATGAATTTCTACAATGGCAGATATAGACAAAATACTGTTGCTGTTAATTTTACTATCTGCAGTTATTATCCTACCATTTAGAAATACTGCTTTTATGCGCCATTCATCTTTATTTACTCTTTTCCTCCCAGGCTTCTAGACTTCTGATTGGCCAAGACTTCTATGTGGTTAGGATTATATTGCCACCTGTTGCTCTGGCATGTGCTTGACAGCATTTGACTTTGTTTTTTGCGTTTACATATGGATGGGATTTTTTTTTTTTTTTTTAACAAAAATGGAAAATCTCTATTTACAAAAATACGTGTGTACATGTGGCTAAAAGTTTGAGTTAAAGTGTGTTTTTGTGTATATTCCAATTACACATTAGAATATAAAAAAACGCTTGAAAACGTAATTTTCCAAGTATTTCAGTAGAATGTGAAGTGTTAAATGTGTGCAAATGATTGGAATTGCCTTTCAAATAGCTGGACACATCACAACCTGAAAAACAATAAAAGCTCTGGTATTGGCAGCGCTCCTGTTTCACAGTTGTGCATTACATTGTGTGAATAAGAAAAAATAAAAAATAATAATGCCCTTTCAGTGAAGTTATCTGCCAGTGCACATTAAAACAGGTCCTCAGTGCATTAGTGGCAGGTAGTAGTGACTATAGAACATCCCCCAACAGATTCCAAAAATATCCTTGAACAAAACTGCCCACGTGATATTATTTCATTGCATATTATGTTCTTCACTCTGCAGGTCCCGGTGGCAGACCTGGAACTCCAGGTCATAAGGGTCCTGCAGGTTTGCCCGGCAGAACTGGTCCAAGTTATGCTGACAGTTTCCTGATAGTCAGGCACAGTCAGAGCATCCACCCCCCTGAATGTCCTCATGGCACTAGCTTCATCTACAGTGGTTACTCTTTCCTCTTTATCAATGGATATAAAAGAGCTCATGGGCAGGACCTTGGTAAGAGCATGGAAAACACCGCACCCAGGAGTTGTATGTGCATATATAAGATGCATCTTTGCATCATTAAAAAATAAATAAAATCTGCATATTTACCAGTGTTTTAAACTGTCTCTCAGGCACCACGGGGAGCTGTCTGCCTCGTTTCTCTACAATGCCTTTTCTGTTCTGTGACACTGAAAATGCCTGCCGCTATGCTTCTCGTAATGACTATTCATACTGGTTGTCCACTGACACTCCCATGCCTATGAACATGGTTTCCATATCAGGAGAAATGCTGAAATCCTACATTAGCAGGTGGGATAAGATTGTGTATTTAGTGTGATTACCATTAACTGAAATTGCCACCTACATCTATCCTCTAACCTTATGTGGAATAAAATAATATGGATACCTGTTTAGGTGCTCAGTGTGCGAAACCACCTCCAATGTCATAGCCATCCACAGTCAGAGGACTCTCATACCAGAATGTCCTAGAGGTTGGGAATCACTGTGGACTGGGTACTCTTTCATCATGGTAAAGAAATCAGTGTTTTGTTCATTTTTACTATTTTTAAAATTTGAATTCAGAGACCTTGTTTCTCTAAGTGATTCTGTTCTTACTGTCTGTTACAGCAAACAGGTGCTGGAGCAGAGGGATCCTCGCAGCCCCTGATTTCTCCTGGCTCATGTCTGGAAAATTTTCGCCAAGTGCCCTTTATAGAGTGTCACGGCAGGGGGACGTGTAACTACTATCCTGATTCCTATAGCTACTGGTTGGCCTCCCTCGACCCCAACAACATGTTCGGGTGAACTGTTCACTTCTCTGTTTAAGGAGACATAATTCTGTAGTTTTCCGTTAAATATTCAAGGAATTGTTCATCTTTCATTACTCTTTTGTCCAATGCTGTTTAGAGGTTTCCCAACTCAGAACAGTGCTGTCTTGTGATTTGGCAACTTGTATCAAATTTAATTTGTTAAGTTATCTGTAATTATTATTGTCTCTGTATGTTGTTCTCCTACAGTAAACCCATACCTCAGACAGTGAAGGGACCTTTCCTAGAAAGCATCATCAGCCGCTGCCGAGTCTGCAGAAAACCAGGGCATCAAGGTGAAGGGTCAAGGTGAAGAGATAAATAGTCTGTTTCTCACTTCATTATGTTCATATTGGGCTTATAAGCAGAGGCTAAACTAAGATTTGTCTGGTGGAGGGCCCTATGATTTGTCAAAGAATTACTTTGCAGTAAGTTGTATAATCATTTGTATTTTTAGTGCTCATAGTCTGTGATCAGCCAAGCCTGAAATCTGAGGTTTACTGAGCTGTCATTGTTGTTTCCCAACCTGTAGATAATATAAATCTGGTATAATAGGTGAAGCATCCTCAGCTTCAATTAAATATACCCTTGATATAACTTATAAGTGACCCTGGACACCACAGCCTGCTGTGCACCAGCCTAATATAGTCCTTTAATGTCAACCGTACCACGGTACTGCAGATTAACCAGTTTAGTCTGCAGTACACTACAATAAACTGCCTAGGACTGTCATAGAACACACACATGTAAAAGAGTACATAACATGTTTAAATTAAATTGGCTTTTGCTACGTCCATTTCTGTGTGAAGTTATTACGTTAAGGCTTTTTTTGTCCTGGAAAATACACCAACTTTACATTCAGCTAGAAAACAGATTCAGATTTACACTGAAAAGAAACGGTTTGTTTGTTTTCCTGATATTTGTTGAGCTGTTTGAAAAATTGACTCTGATTGGCTGTTATCTCCTGATTTAAAAAACCATGTGACAAAGTGCCCAAACCAAAACTTAGCCAGCGTGACAAGGAAAAAACAATATGTTCAGGATGTTGTGACTTGTGGAAAATGTGGTATTACCTACAGTTGTAAAAACATAGTAAAACCTGCTCAAGTCATTTGAATATGCAGTATTTTTAATGACAACACTTTTTTTTCCCCATAGAGATATACAAATGTTATATCTCTATATCACTTTCGTGTGTGTGTGTGTGTGAAATATTTCAGATCATTTCTGAAGATCCTGTCAGTGAATAAATAACTGCAAACAACCAAAGTCACAATAACTAGCTCTAGTATGTATGCTGTAAATCTGGAGTTTTCAATGAGTTTGTGTATTCATGCACACAAATATGGAGTTATTTGAACAGTAACTCCTCAAAGCAGTTCTTTGAATACCAACATGTTGAATGGTGCATGGAGAGATTAAGCATTATGACTCACATCCATTTATAAATATACTGTTGGGAGGCAGAAGAGAAATCAAACTGGTGTCTTCAGAAAAAGATATAGTGAAATCAGACATTTAGATCTTAAACTGAAGTATCGAAGTATTGTCAAATATTTTTTGCTATTCTCAATATTTAAAATTGCAACTTGAACGAGCTAATATTAGGATAAAATACAAATGAAATGAGAAATAGTTGACAGTTATAAGAGAGGCCTTGTGCAAAATCTTACTAAATGTGTTAATAACATCTTTCTTCTCTAAGCTATTCACTGAAAACTATCACTACAGCAATGTCCCCAAAGGAGCAGTCATTGAAGCTCAGTCACGCATATCTATCACCATAATTAAAAGTTCCAAAATCTGGATACGAAACAGATCAGTGATTCCCCTAAACACTACTGTATTCAAAATCCTGTGGTTTTTCTGGCACACATATATTCCAAGATATTGATTGCTGGGAGTCATAAATAAATATGGTGGTTGCATAAGAAACCCAGCCAGCACAAGTAAGAGACAAAGAAGAGCTGTGGCCTTTTATGTAAAGCAAATATTTGATTAAAACAAAACAAAACAAATATGTTACATGTTTGTGGATATTTTGGAACCAAATCTGAGCTTAAAGGTTTCAAAACATCTGAAACTCCTAATATATTATGCAGAACTCCTTGAATGCCACCTTGAATTATACAAATCTTCTGGTACAGACAGTTGTCAGTGACGATAGAAACGCTTGTGCTGCGACGTGCTCTCTGTAGCCTTCTTAACAGGATTATTCTGCTTCTGACAGTGCACTTTCTAATTGTTTAGCCAGCTATATCAAGCTTTTACACCTCTATAATTGGGTTAGGATTGCGACTTGTTGAAAGGCTGATGCACTTCAAGGTTATCGCCCATTTTAGAAAGACACATCCTTTCACTTTTCTCTGCGCAACTCACATAGGCTAAAAAGACATCTGCCCATATTTTAAGAGGTTAGATCTTGATGGGAGAATAGTTATGTAAACGTATAACAGATTTAGGTTGCAAAGAGTATTCCAGTTTGGACTGTATACTCCAAAAGAAGATAGATGGGATAATCCTGTGAGTGATGACTTTACCAGTGTTGGTCAAGTTACTTGAAAAAAGTAATCAGTAACTAATTACTGATTACTTCCCCAAAAAATTAATCCCATTACTTTACTGATTACTTATTTTCAAAAGTAATTAATTACTTTTATTACACAATTTACAACCTGAATAGGTGATAAAGCGATAGATCTTTCAGCCCAATTCTACTTTTTCTACAATCCATCATACAAAATGTAATCAAATGGAAAATTCTCTTGTTTTATTAGTTTTAATCTTTTAACTTTATGCATCAAGCAAAAATTAAATTATATGCAATATTCTCTGACTGGAAGAAATTTGTTTAACATTTAAACCTATTTTCTGCACATTCCAGCACATTATTTATTTATTATTTCTTTTTGTGTTTACACTCAGGCTATGTCCACACGTACCTGGGTATTTTTGAAAACGCAGATTTTTCTATGCGTTTGCACCTTTCGTCCACACGTAAACGGCGTTTTCGGTCACTGAAAACGGAGATTTTTAAAAACTCCGGTCAGGGTGGATATTTTCTAAAACTCAGTTTTTGCATTTACGTGTGGACGAGAAAAACGCAGAAAACGCAGCGTCAAAGGTGTGCGCCTTTTTTGACGTCACAGTGTGCGCCACGTTATTGTTTCGGTGAAATGAATTTCTACAATACTGTTACTGTTAATTGTACTCTCTGCAGTGTTTAAATGCTTACATATACACACACAGTTACTGTCCCTCCACACATACAACTCGGTTCTGCTTCTAGACTTCTGATTGGCCAACATTTCTACACGGTTAGGAATATAGCGCCACCTGCTGCTTTGGCATGTTCCTAGCAGAGTTTTCCTTCATTTCTGCCTTTACGTGTGGACGGGATTATTTTTTAAAACAAAAACGGAAAATCTCCGTTTTCAAAAATACCCGTGTACGTGTGGACATAGCCTGAGTCTTTCAAATAGATGCAAGTAAAACACAGCAGAAAATAAATAAAATCAAAGACTAGCGGTCCTTTTGCTCTATTTTCACCTGTAAAGCAGGAGTGGGGTAGGCGGAGGTTTACCCTGGTGCAGGTGTGCCGCAGCGGTCAGTGGAAGAATCCGCGAGTTTCTCTGTGAGTTTCCCATTAAGTCGTAGCGCACTCGGTGCTTGCTTGGAAGTTTAGGGGGTTATTTTCGCTGTAAAAAGAAGTTTTCTTCCCACGCACAACGGACGCTAATGTTTTTGTCACTTTTTATGGAATCAAACTCAAAGTAAGGTCAGTACTTCCATGCTTTAAACGCTGCATGCTCATACTCTCTCCCGCACTCGATATATTATCCATTGTTGATCTGCACACAGCTGTAGTCACGAACGTGGCACTTGCTTATGTCACTTTCATGAGACATTCTCGCAAAAAAAATCACGGTTTTAGTAACGCAGTAACGCAGCGTTCCTACGGGAAAGTAACGGTAATCTAATTACCGTTTTTGCAATAGTAATCCCTTACTTTACTCGTTACTTGAAAAAAGTAATCGGATTAACGCGTTACTGTAATCCGAGTTACCGAGTTACTGTTATCCGATTACTGGACTTTACTTAGAAGACATCCTTACATTTTCTATCCACACAATACAGCTGTAAATTTGAATCATGTGCCAGTGCAAAATCATTATAACCCATAACAAACACATCTTCAGATGCAATACAGTTAAATAGAGCAGAAATCTCATTAAAGACAGATTGAGCTTATAAGGGTCCAACAGTTGTTTTCTTCTGGTATGTTAAAAGTGCTAGTTTTTACCTCCATGAAATTAGATTGTTTAGATTGTTTAAATTTAGATTTAATATTTTCTCTCCCTTAACCTAGGTGATCAACAATAGTTTGGACCATTTCAAAATGCTTCGTTCCACAGAAATCAAGTAAGAAACAGGATATAACAGATTGTTTGATTTGTGAGTTTTCTTCTGGAAATCCTGGGTGTCCTGCTAATTACCATCTCAGTCAAGTGCAAGACATATTAAAACAGATGAATCAGGCCATGCTAAATGAGGCTAAGATCAGTTTTAATATTGTGTAACACTACTGTGGTATTTCATTATATATTTGCAGTCTATATACAGCTGAATGAATCTAGCACTGGCTTGTTAGTACCCTGCAAACATCAGTGACTTTTAAGTGAGACTATATGGGTGGCTAAGTTTATTACTTCAGGCATTTGATGCAACAATTTTACTTACGTCATTCTGACAAACAGCTAAATAAACCCTTTGAAATGGTATTGCTGTGACAAGCATTACTGAGTCACACTGCTGACATTTTGACTCTTCTCCTTCAAGCTGAAGTTATACTTATCTCATATTTTTCAACTGTGGCCACAGTGGCTGGTGTACGAGAGTTACACAGTCTTCCTTGTGGTAGAATTTATTTCATTATTCAAGGTAACCTGTGCACACTGTAATGCAGTAAATGCCTCGGCTATTTTTGAGATGTGGACACTTCAGCCTCTCATTCGTGCTTTAGAAATGATTGACCTTGATCCTTTATACCTGTACTGTTTAATGTACCACAGACAGTCTGGCACTGAATATTTAATGATCAGTAAATGAGCAGTTGAGGTGTGAGTGCTGCTCCAAAGCCCTGTTTGTTCCGACTGTGGAAAAAGGCATCTAAATGAGCTCTGAAGACAACTGGAAAACTGGGCAAGCTTCCTCAATGATGCTGCACCACCGACCTGTAGACTTGTAATGTTTTGATTGATTATGCATGTGCTATATGTCCTCTTTTCTGCAATATTGTTTCCACTCAAGCAGAAGAGGCTGTTCTTCTCATTGTTAGAGTCATTAAAATTCAGAATGTAATAAAGGTCAGCACCACATTTGATGTTTCCCAGTGATATTCATGGTAGGCCAGCAAAGCAATAAACCAGACACCAATTCATCTTTTATTTCCTACAACTTTAACACTATTGTCACCACTGACGTATACCAGTACTTTTCTCTTAAGTAGTGTATAATTTGAATGTGAAATTGCAACGACTTTGAATATCTCATCATTTACAGTGCATAATACCCTCAAAATCTTCAGAGAATTTGGATAAATCCCTGTGCACAAGGGACTAGAGTGAAAACAGTTTACTGTGTTATCCACAAATGCAGGTTAAAGCTCTCTGTGAACAAAACTCATTTAAAATGGACTGAGGCAAAATGAAAAACTGTTCTGTGGTCAAAAAAATTTACATTTCAAATTATTTTCTGAAAATATGAACACCGTGTCCTCCTGACTAAAGAGGAGAGGGTTCATCCAGCTTGTTTTCAGCTCTCAGTTTAAAAGCCTGCATCTGTGATGGGACAGAGGTGCACCAGTGACTATGAAATTGGCAGCTTGCACATCTGGAATGGCACCATCAGTGCTGAAAGCTATATACAGGTTTATAGGAACATATGCTCCCACCCAGATAAGGTTGTTTTTTAGGGAATGCTTTGCATGTTTCACCAAGACAAGCATCCATTACAACAGCATGGCTTCATAGTAGAAGATTCGAGATGCGCATTGTCCTTCCTACAGTCCAGACTTTTCACTAACTGAAAACATTTGGCACATGGTGAAATGAAATGTGTGACAAAGTATGTGACTGTTATGCAGCTATACAGCAGGGCAAACATGACCATGTCCTCACTTTTCTGAGTTAGCAAAATTTTACCAAAATTCAAAATCACCTAGTATATTTGCATGAAATGGTACATTTTGTCACGTTTTTTAATCTTCTACTGTCAATAAAAATGAAGATTAGTGAGGGATTCAGTTCTTATTTACGGTTTTACGCTTTTATAGAATTAGGGTTGTAAAGTGGAGCCTACTTGATGAGAATTACTTGAACTCATAAATCACAAACATGTAAATACTGCATAGGGAACACAAAGAGAAAAGAGATAAAGAGAATCGATGCAGCGTGCTGAGAAGGAAGGCCTGATTGAGGAAACTTATCAAACAGGATAGAGGGGTAGACAGGGAATAGAGCTTAAGAAAGTGAGAAAGCAGAGGAAAAGAGGAAGATAGAGTGCAAAGTGGATGAGCATAGGGATGAGAGAGAAAATTATTAAAATAACAGCGTTGAAGCATAACTGCAGTCAAAGCTTGGCTTGGTATCCTTCTTGTCCCCGGGCAATTGGGATTCAGCAGAACAGCTCTCCTCTGTAACAGGATCCACTGTCAGCACATTAACATGCTCATGCAGCAGAGCTCCTTCAGTAAAGTTTTTTTTAAAAAGTAGTCGAGTAAGAGTATGCGAGAGAGCAAAAAAAAAAGGTACGTGGGCAGCTGTGGGTGGGCAGCTGGGTGAGTGAATTTATAATGCGTGTAGGAGTATGTGTACAATGTGCATGAACCTTTATGTGTATTCTGCCTTTTATGAGCATGCCTGCCTGTGGTAATCCCTCTGGTCTTCATCCAGCAAACTGAGAAGCCAAAAGCAGAGCATCCCAGAAACAGTGAGACGTGGAAAAGTTAAAGTTAAAGTGACTTTAAATCTCTTTTTAATCATCTTGTTAAAGTGGACTGCCTAACAAGGAGCAGAAGTAGAGACCTGAAGAGTTGAATTCAGTCTTTTTAACCATCAGGGCTCCTTTCATTCAAATGTTCATATCAGACAATTGGATAAAACACACTGAGCTGGCTGGATCAAAGGAGCATCACTGAGCTTTAATTGAACACAGAGTAATTATTTTTAATGAGCAGAGCTGAACATCCCACTTCTGATTAGGAGTTTCCTGTCCCAGAGGAATAGGCACATATCAAAACAACAGGACAAAAGCAGGTACACACAGATGAAACAGCAATGCTTTCAGTCTGCAAAAGAAAAACAGTACAAAACTAGCCGAGTTCCTTATTTGATGCTTAGTTTTACGGCAATGTACAAAGTCCAAACGACAGTTGTGAGCAGAACCTAATTACACATAAAATGTAAATTGTGGAATTTTGAATAGTTTGAAATGTTCTGAAAACGTCTGAAGCTCCACCAGTAAAACGATTTGTCTGCTATGATGCTGAAGATCATCTCGCTGTAACTGGTTGTCATTACATGTACAGTACGTCTACACGGTGGATCTCCGTTTTCTCATCACCATGGTGACAGTGCAACCTGTGTTAAAAATCTGTCAAGTAAGGCTTTAAAGTGAGTGGAAAATGGTTAAGAGTTAGGGTAAGAGTGAGGGTAAGTCTTCTACTTCAGATGGCATTACAGTAGAGGTCCTCACCAGTGTTGGGGTCATTTTTCAAGAAAATGTATGTATTACACATTACTTATTACTTTTTTTTTAAGTAGTGCATTAATTAATTTGTTACACTACTTGTTACACTACTTGTTAAATTATTTTCACCTTACTCTATAAAATACACAATCTTTCTTTTACTTTTTACTTATGAACACAAAAGCGAAGGTAAAATAAAAAAGAAAAGACACTTTTGTTGCTTATTGAGTCTGGCTGCTGGGGTGGGGTCAGCATGCACTCAGCTTTAACCTCACTCGGGGTTTTGGCTAGGTTTGTGTTAGCATGCTCTCTGTGCAGATGTTTGGAAAGAGTCTTACTTATCTTACTTATCAGTATAATGCTGTTGCTTCTGTCCTGGATGCAGTTTCTACTTTATCATCTCACTCTTGTCCTTCTGTGAAATAAAAATAAAAGTAATGTCAAGTTTGCCACTTATCAAAAAAGCAGTATCACTGTTCCGCAGGGTAATGCCTTACTTTGTAAGGCTTTAATGCCTGTAACACTTTGTAATGCACTGACAGTTAGACCATAGTGTACAAATTTATGATTCACGACCACACGAATGTCAAAAAAACATAATGACCAAGCTTCTGCTGCATTTGACCAAATAGAGTATATTTTTACAAACTAGAGAACCAGCTCTTGTCATCAGCTCTTGACAGCGCTATGTGTATGATTTTTTTGTTTGTTTGTTTATTCTCAAATTCTAGGCATCTTATTTTTCCTTTTTTTTTTAAAAACAAATCCAGATACATGCAAGACTTTGAGGTTTTTTTTTAGTTTTCTTTGAATTTTTATTTTGTTATTGAAATGTGTTCATAATCTATCCGGTCGTTAAGTGATGACGTGACGAATCTTCCGGGTCTAAAGTATTCTGCGTTTAATATGGCTTTTGTGTTATTAACATGTTTAATGTTTTGTATTTTCTTCTATTTAATCTCAAAAAGCTCCTAAAACAGTCAGTGATCACTGTTGACCTCTCTTGGCTTTTATTACCGCTAATCATTTATTTAAGCTCAGTTTTTAAAACCTTAGGATGCAACTACAGCCCAGCCCATGCAGCAGTATATGAATGACGAACCTTGTATTGTGGATGGATTATCTCAGTTGTTCTCCTGGCTGAAGTTTGGTCCTTTTACAGCATCCTGCCATGCGATTACATTTGTTGCTGACCACCGAGAACACTCATGTTAACTTTTATCGAGTGGGAAAAAAGCTGTGTCGCTAGCGGTCACGTAGCACATCATTATATACCAGCTAGCCAAACTTCAGTAACCCTACAAACGTCACTGCTGTTTAGTTTTCTGTCTTCATTTATGTTGGAAGTGATAACAGAGCTGTACGTTTGAATTTGTTTCCAAAACCCGGCAGTCAGGACATGCTATATTGTATTTAGATAGAAGCTAGCGAGCTAACTTCCTGCTAACTTCTAACTCCGTTAAATGTCATAAATTCCGTTTTCATGGATGCCTGGATGTTAAACTCAATTGTTACACCTGGTAGAGCAGAACACTGATCATTTTATTAAAGATGAAAGACTTTAGACAGTTTTTCAACTCTCAGTAATGCCATAGTGATCGTTTGATATATGGATCTGCAGCGGAGTTTAGGCCCAGACACGGCTAGTGACATCAGACTTAACAACCGGATAGGTACCTTTAGGTACACCCTAGTCCTCATACGTTATCCAGGTATCGTGTGTTCGTGCTTTTTCTTGTTTTGAGTTTGCTTTTGTCATTCGTTTATCCTTTTAGTGTGTAGCAGCCATTCAACTAGATAAATAGCCAAAACAAGCCAGAGTGCTGTTTTACCCTGCCCCGAAGCAACCATCTTGGATGCTTTCCAGAAGAAAGAGTGAGTCCTGCTGATGTTATCCCTTATTGCTACCCAGTAAGTAAAAATAGATTTTTAGCATGAATCGGTAGCCCAGTTCTAATAACTTCTTATCAACTGTCACCATTTCACAAAACACCAGCCTGCTTGGTTGTCCTTTGGCTTTAGTTCTAGCAAACATGAGCGTGCTAACCTGACAAACACAATATATCAGCTAACCAGCATATTAGCATTGTTACTGCGCAAATGTTAGCATGCTAACATCGAAACACCCTGCACTGGTGTTTCACAGAGCTTTAGATAATTTCATGATCTTTTTTATATCATTTATTTCACTGTGGAATGAGAGTGTTGGCTCTCCACTGCAGGTAATTTCTGTGCTTTTCTTCCACGGTTCTCCTTTCTTGTTCCCCACTTGTCTGCTGTGGTATTCCTTTTAAAGCTCCTGGTATTATGCCAGTGTTTACTAACACATTCTCAATGAATCTAGTAAGAAAAGCTCCCAAGTGAAACTTAACCTCATAGTTTTCTTTTACCCCTTTGGGCAGACACTAAAATATTGTGGCTAAAGTGCTCCATGGCTATGTAATGTGCCTTTGAAAGCAAGGTTATATTGATTTAGGCATATTTCATGTGAGAAGATCACAATGTGAGGCTTAACCTCAAAAATAATATTTGGAGGTCGCTAGATTTATTTTAAAAAAGGTTCAAAACTGATATTAATACAATACTGAGTCACTTGTAATTTTTGTTTTGAAGCTGCAAAGTTCCTAGTCTGTTCTGTAGGATATGTGTGAAGGTGGCCTCACCCACACAAGAAAGGAGATAGGATGGGAGAACACATGGCAGAGGTCAGTTTTAACAGAGATGGGTAGAATGGCCTTCGAGCTGTTTACAGCTCTTGGCTGTCCTATGTGTATCCAAACAGATGACTCTGTTTAGACTGCTAACACCCACAGATGTCTAAGTAGCTGACCTTGACTTGTTTCTACTCTTTGTGAACATTGATTACAAAGGTACAGTATGTACTGCTATGAGGATGTCGTATCTCTTGCCATAAAATGTGTGACTATTGATGTTTCTCTCTATTATTGTAGGGTCTTTACATTACAGTATAAAGTTTATTTTTTGGGGGAGGGGATAGCCAGGTCATTAGCAATAAAATTATATTTTGTTCCAAAACACTTTTGACAACAAATTTGTTTCTCACACTATATGATTGTGAGAATGTCAGCCATTTATTCTGACTATGTCCTCCACCAGCTGGCTTTTTCTGTTGTTTTTGTTGTCAAACTTCAAACTTTGAAGATCCCCAGACTTTTTCTCTAGTGCCCCCATGAGGTATGGTCTTAACATGTAATTCTGTTTAGAGATCTACCCCCCATTGGTCAAAATTAAAACTTTAAAGTTGCATTTCATTTTTGGTACATTAATTGGTTGGTACTATTTAACACATACTAGCAGGAAAAAGGCAGCACGGTGGTTAGCACTGTTGCCTCACAGTGAGACGGACCTGAGTTTGATTCCACCAGCAGTGTCTGAATTTGCATGTTCTCCCTGTGTTTGCGTGGGTTCTCCCCAGGTACTCCGGCTTCCTCCCACAGTCCAAAGACATGCACTTTGTGGGGATAGGTTAATTGAAAAAAATTAAAATTGAAATTGCCCATATGTGAATGTGAGTGTGAATGGTTGTCTGTCCCTGTGTGTTAGACTGGTGACCTGTCCAGGGTGTGCCCCGCCTCTTGCCCTATGACAGCTGGGATAGCTGCAATCCTGAAAAGGATAAGCGGCAGCAAATGGATGGATAGCAGGAAAAAGCCCTAAGCATCAGTACGTTGCCATTAGGAACCTAATATTTGCATCAGCATTAACTTTATGTACTTCTGTACCTAAGCACAGCCTCACAGAGACTTTTTAAATTACTGCATTGGCTTTCTCTGAAATTAAGAAAACTTAAAGCATTAAAAAAAATTACAACTAGAAGTCTATGAGATTTCATATTTGCAAAAGTGGATTTCTTAAATGCAAAAAACAGAATAATGCAGCATGTCTTTCCTTCAACTCCCTTTATTCTTTTTCTTGCTTCTCATCTTTTTCCATGTCATTTTTGGTACATATTGTCCCTGAGGTTGCATGCCTGCACTCTTCTCAGCTGTGTACTGTAAGTGAAGGAAAAACCAAAATAGAAGAGAACAAAATACCCCCCCCCCCCCCCCCCCCCCCCATACCCTGTAGTCTTGTGCTGCAGCCATCATGCAGGAGAGAATACAAGCCACGTCCTGAAAGTCAGGGGAGCCTTCATCCTCCTCCTCCTCCTCCTCATTCTCCTTGCAGACATGGAAGGTCTGTTTCCATGACAACGTGAGAATTAAGGGCGAAAGAGCGCCATCCCAAAATGACATATCGGATTTAGGGGCTAGGTAGAGCATAAATCACTTCGGTGAACGATAGAGGAAACTGATTTGAATTAAATGTGAATCCCATTAAATAAAAATTGACACATTTATCGATTCAGTTTTGTCTGCTTATTATCCTAATTATGTTCCTGTTACAAAGAGTGACATAACTTTAAAAAAAAAAGATAATTCAGTCATGATCAACAACACATTCAATGAATCAGTCACTGTATAGCTGAGAGTTTTTGATAACATAATCTTTATTCTTAAACAATCACTAACTTCATTCTGTTTTTTATATAATCAATGCATATTTTTTGTCATCTCAGAATTCATAATGCATATATGAGCATGTTCCAATGCAGTGAATCATCTGCAAACATAAAAATATTAAAATAATAGTTATTATCTCATACAATCAAAGCCTTTATTAACCCGTTTCACACATCAAGAAACCCACAAAAAAGTGCTTTGCTTTACTGCTTTCTCACATTAGCTATTTTGACTCCATGTATTCATTCCTTTCTCAAATCCTTTCATTCATCTGTCAAGAGTTGACATTCAGTACACTTAACTTCATGCATTGCTTTAAGTCCACACATGTGTCATATGCACCAGTATAAACCTCTGTATAAAGATACTTGTATGCTGGTCTTGCCTGCTGACTTTCAGTGTCATGTCTAATATACTGTATGTATCACTGTTATTCAGTAGGTACTGTGGAAGTTGAACTAATCTACTGTTAGCTCTTACAGGTAACTTGCATCAGCTGCGGACCCGGGCCCAAGATGGAAGACTTTCCTAGATCCATAATGATGCCTATACCACTGTAGTTTGCTGCGTGCAGCTGAATGTGTGCTATTTACTGTACATATCACCAAATTAGCAACCGGTTTCTAACCAGATGTAGGAGAGATGTATGAGCTCTCGCTAAAATACTGATCAAAATATTGCATAAAACATTTTGGACATATGCTCCCAAAAATCTAAAGACATTCCTCTTGGATCCCGCCTCAAACTTAAACCAAACTTACATCAACTTCTACAGTCATGCGATGGTCATGCTTGATCGCAACCATTTCCCCTTTTCAGCTTGGCTAGGCTTAGCTGTACGTCATCTTTAATAATAGTAAAAAAGAAATAACACTATTAACCCCAATCCAAACACCACATTGGTGCCAGTCTTTGTGCAACTAGTGCTGGACAGTGGACATCCAGCCTCTACGTCTGGCCCATTCACAACTGTAGGACTTCCTGAGTTAGACAAACTAATTGGGGTTTAGAAATAAGCTCAGCAGCGTACACAGCGTATGTGGTGTCCCAGTCAACTCAACTCGTTTATACAGCCCTGTCAATCTGTTGATTTATGAAAGAGAGAGACTTTCCTCCACAATGCAGCAAGTGGCTCATTTCATTGGTCGCAAAACCAGTGGGAATAGAGATGGCATGCGTTACCATTTCAGAAAATCCCACTGAGACGGCAAGACATCCTCCTCGAATCTGGCCAAATCCATATGTACTGGTTCCTCAATGAAACATTTAGCTTCCATTGTGATGGCAAAGTTTGAATGATTGTGACCTTACAATTTTTGAACAAATTTTCAACATGTTAGGTCAGTGATTTATTAAACAGTCAGGCACCCAGTCCACCAGTGTTGAAAAAGTCTCTGGTCATTGCACAACAGAATAATAGAAATAGTAGAACTTTCTGGAAATTAGTCAACACAACCCTTCACGGCCAGGCTCGCCAAAAAAATTGCCACTTCTTTTCTTTCTGCGTAGAAAAACTGCAGAAGTCTTTAATCAAAGGTTATTTCATGTTTAGTCCATATAGTTCAAAAGCACGACTACTGTTACATAGTTATATTTTGAGTTGTTGTTATAGCTAACAGCAGAAAAAGGGGTCTGTGGTTCTCGAGGTGCAAATGCGAAGTGACCGTTTTTGGCCATGGCTCGTAGTGCTGATGTTGGTCATTGCCATCCTCTCAGCTTTTGGAGAGAATATTATTCTTTGTCATTTTTGACAAGTTTGGACATCTCTTTGTTTATAACCTAATGCTCATTTTAAGTGATGAGATAATACAGAAACTGTATCAAAACAGGTTTTCACTCCTTTCCAACTTTTAATGCCTCATACAACTTTCTTTGTCTTTTCTACTGACAAACGCACCAACCGTGGAGATGTGTTGTCAGTGTTTTATTGTTTTTGTTTTTTTATTTAGAGACATACTAGACTGCACTCTGTTATATTGCTTGTATCGGTCCCGTCCTGCCACACCAGGGCAACATATGGAAGTTTGTGTCCTATAGTCACATTAGTCTAACTTACAATACACACCTGAGTAAATTACATCCCACCCTAAGCACTCTGTTTCCATTGAAGTCCAGCAAGGAGAACTATCAATATATTTAGTCTTACCCTCACACCAGTGCAAGTGGTGTGACAGTGCATTCAAGATCAAACTGTGAGAGAAAAAAAACACATAAGGGTAATAAAAAAATTCTCAAATGGTCTCAAAACCAAAAAGCTAGTAAATAAGATGATCGAGCAACAGATTAGTAATGATGATTATAATGAAGATGGTATAGTTATTGTTGACAACAACACAATAAAGCATATGAGAATGCAATAGCATGTAGAAAAAAAAATCAATGTATGAAAAGTGAACATGTATTAAAGCTTGTTTTTCACAGCATAAATCAAAAATGACAGATACTTGTATTTACGTGAAGGGAGACCACCATTTCTTTGTTTATCACAGCTTTTTTATACTTTTTTGCATAAAATGGTTGGCCAAGTCCTGATTGAAAACGACTTCTCCATATATATATATATATATATATATATATATATATATATATATATATATATATATATATATATATAGTCTTTTTCATATTAATTCATCTAAAAGGTTTTCACAGGCAAGACATCAGTTTTTGTTTTCGTTGTCTTGGGTGTACAGTAATAGCTCCTCGTTGTCATCATAAACCCCTCTGTTTGTCACGGGCTATGGTGGTGCGTACATTGGGAGGGACGGGTGAAGTTTCCTTTGGCCCCTTCCCTTCATTCAGGACGAGGCCTCTCCCCCCTGCTGGAAGCCCCTCCCTCAGATGCTATGTGGAGTCCTGATTGACAGCTTTCCCTCCATTCATGGTGGGAGTCCCTGAGCTCTTCCTGGAGCGGTGCTTGTCCTCTATCTCATGCAGTGATGGCTCCCTGTACATACAAACTGTGGAAAAGATGGAAAGCCAAGGAAAGGGATGGAAACGAGGAGAGGAGCGGAGAGGAGAATGGGGACAGTGGAGAGTAGATTGAAGAGATGGATGTGCAGACAGAGACAAGGTCAGGTGTGAGGCTGGGACAATTATACCAGGCTGGGAGGGAGAAGACAGGGGAATTAGGCCATGTCTACACTTTTTTATCACATTGCTTGACAAGTTATTACAACAATATCTATGTGATATTTTAACAAAGCTCCCACAAAAGATATGTAAACTACTGCGGCACTGAAAGTGAATCACTTGCCAAGTCCAAAGTCCTGTTTCACACTTGTGAGAAACTGTGCCTGAATGTGTAACAAAATTTTAAGGATTCCCCCTTTGCCCGTACACTGCTCTACTAAGCTTCATCGAAAATGAGATAGTTAATCTTGCTGACAAATAACAAAGCAAGAGCAAAATAAATGCTCAAAATGATAAATCCCCTTAGAAGCTGTGTTTGGAGAATGGGAATGCAATGCAAATGATTTCATTTTGCTCCCTCATAAAGCTTGAAGAATACCAAGGATTGTTTGAGCTAAAACAGCGGATGTCAATATATTTTACCTTTAGGTGTGTCAAAAGGATTTGCTAAGTTTAAAATAAGAACATTGATTTTTTCATTTCCCATGATGCACCTATACTATGTTTCATTAGTTTCTCCCTCCTCCTTAATGCCAACGTATTAACAAACCGAACAGTTCCAGCTGGTAATGAAGGTCCTCCAAAGCCAGATAAGACATTATCTGGTTTCAAAGGCTAGTTAAAGCTGGTGGATCGCTGCTTTAACCTCCAGTGCTGTGTTGCACGATAATACTAGTGTACGTGATGGGAAGTGCATGCATTACAAAAAAAATGAAACCAAAAAGAAATAACATTAAAGCTGTACCAAAAATGTGCTTCTACAAGCTTTATGATACCTTCAATTGGCCTGGGAACAAAGTGCGATGAGGGCTTAGTCTTCTTGACCCGGTTGCCCTTCATTACTTGTCCCTCCTTGGTGAGACCAAGGAACCAGGCCCGACCTGACTCCTGCTGTCGGTACACAGTGGACGAGTAGATCACATAGTAGTTCTCAAAAACTGACTCCTTGAACTTACACTCTGGGGTGAACACCTCCTGCAAAAAGATTGAGTGAAGGAAGGTAAAAATGTTATAGATATTTGTCAGTGCAAACAGAAAACACATTTTCACCCACATGAAAGCTGAAAGCAGCAAAATAAAAAAAGAACTCATGACCAGTATGTGAAAGTTGCCAAGGTCGGTAAACATCCAGTAACACACACACACACACAGACACACACACAGGAGACTAATGAGAACGATAGTCTTATTAGAATAATGTGACAATGGAAGATTTCTATCTCTTGGTTTCATTATCAAAGTAAGTCAAGGAGAGAGGCAAGGGGACTCACAGTAATGACTGGAAAACTGGAAAGAACCAGATACTGGATACACTGCCATGCCTGAGTGCGATGCCAGATTATTGCCATGACAGTGCAAGACAGGAGACAATGCTCTTGACTCTGTAACCCATTCCAGATGTACAGTAAAGATGCACAGTCATTTGTCACCTTTGGCAATCGTGTTAAAAAGGCACGATGTGCTTTTTCTGCACAAAACCTTTACTTATCACCACACATGTGCTGATTAATGTGTGCTGACAAGGAGGCTGCCAACTCCTCAGTCCTTGTCCCTGTTCACAACAATGTCATCTTCGAGACTAAATTAAAATCTAATGCCAGTCAATTTGAAGGGCAGGGAAGTCGTGTGTGTGCCAAAAAAAAAAAAAAATGCAGGCAGAACAGCTGGTTTGGTAGATGTTGGGCCATCTCAGATCTCAGCTAAGCCAGACTTTTTACTATGGGTGTGTTTTTGTGTCACTGCTATATTTCATTTATTAATGTCTCCTGCAAGGTTCTGTGCCCTTTTAAGGTTGTCTGTTTGAGTGACAGCCCAATTCTGCTCCCTGCTGGAGGTGACAGTGTGTGTGTAGTCCAGGTATTACTCATGTAGAAGGGACCTAAATCTGTTTATACCATCACGTTATAGGGACGTGTCTTCCTTGTGGGGACAAAAAGAAAGTCCCAATAACATAAATCAATGCATTTTATGGTTAGTGACATGTTTTAAGGTTAGGATAAGGGTAAGGCTTTGACAAACAGCAGTTATACTTAAACTCTATGTCTTCGGGAGATTAATGCATGTGTAAATGTCCTTTATGAAGTAATTGATACAAATCAGGAATAATTTAAAGCTGTTTCTGACCACATGGTTAATGTAAGTTTTATAGCTGCTTTACTTTTTAGTTCTGTTTTGCTTTCTACCAGCTCCCGAGGAAAGCATCTGGCATCTTTACTGTGCAGTCCAAACTGTGTTTATCAGCTAGTTGTTAATGTCATCTGGGTATCTTTTTAGCAGGTGGTATGGATTTAAAGAGTGCTAAAAATCTGTGTAGAGCTTTCTTGGTTAGTTGTTTTAAGCAGCACCTGTATATTACACACAGTCATTTGGCTGATTGTTCATGCAAAAAATAAATAAATAAATAAATAAATAAAATCTGTAGCTTTAAATTAGTTTATGTCATATTCAGTACAGTTTAAAGAGTGTGTGTGTGGTCTCTATTTGGATGGCACACCGCAGTTGAGAGTAATGAGTCCCAGTGTGTATGACCTCAGTGCATTGCAGGCTGAGTAAGGGACTGAGGGAAGGTGGAGATCACATGGTCGACGGTGTGGAAACGTCTCACTGGTCAGCAGGAGGGAGGACAAGCTCTGGCGGCAGAGTGTATCTGAATGCCTGCTGAAACGCTGTCAAACGGCAAAGATCTGGCTCGCTGTCAGGGCACTGGGGTCACGTTGTGCCTGTCTGGCTCTGTGTGTGTTTATGTGTGAATGTATGTGTTTGAGTGGTTGGGGGGCAGACAGTGATACATTACACAGCAGAAGGCTTCATCGCTACTTCATCTGTTTGGTGCTCAAATTAGGCCAAGAGCACACACACACACACACACACCCACATACATACGCACCCAAGTACTAACCTACCATTCACCATTAGCCACTTGCTTTGCTGACACACTAGAAAATTCCCTCCACATTCTCCACGGCAACAATGCCCTGTGCTGTCCATGAAAAGCTGGAGCGGTTTAGAAAGCACCTTGGATGCAGTTTGGGAATGACTGGGGTGAAATGTAAGTGACTTTGAAGTCTCTGACAGAGAACCTTGTTCACGGATGACTGAGTAGAAATGCGAGGTGAAGAGATGGGGTCAGACTCTATTGTGATTAATGAGATTTTATTAATGGACATACACCACAGAACCGCAGGCACAAAGAAAAAGCACAAAAATACACATCAACACACATTCTCAATGCCCCAAATATATGGACAACAAGTTTGCCCTGTCACTTCCTCTGCCAGGAGCTCATAATTAATTGAAGTTGTTACTGCACCGAAACAAGTTTTTAAAAAAAGAGCTAACAGGCTCTGCAAGCTGATATTAAAGTAATTGAAAGGATGCTTATTTATATTCCATAGCAATCTCGTGGACAAAACCAGAAGACTTGATAGCAAAACTGGACACGTGCTTACACTGCACCTTTAGGGGTCTCAGCTTGGACCTACGGATTGATAAAAAAAAGCTTCACCTGAGACGCTGTGAATAAACACAGCAAAACTGCTAACTGAATGCAAATA
Organism: Neolamprologus multifasciatus; assembly: GCF_963576455.1. Taxonomy (NCBI): domain Eukaryota; kingdom Metazoa; phylum Chordata; class Actinopteri; order Cichliformes; family Cichlidae; genus Neolamprologus; species Neolamprologus multifasciatus. The sequence continues at coordinate 20,251,807 of NC_140456.1, read as the reverse complement.
TTTTGGCTGTTTCTGCATATTTTCACAACATTTTTTTCTTTTTTAATATAAAAGCTTATCATCTGTTTTGACAGAAACAAACATCGAACTGATTTTTGAAAGGAAAATAACGCACCAATACCCTTTTGAGTTTGCAATTCCTGCTTTGCACAAGGTATAAATGTAGCACTACAGCATTGAATTACCACTCATTTCGTTATATTTTGCTTCCAAGAAGCCAGACTTCCTAGCAACTTTTTTAAAGCAGTCTTGAACAATGAATGTCATGTCCTTAAGAAATTGGGGAAAAATCCATGAAAGACCTGACACAGGAATTGAGATGCATCTGGCCTGTCAGTTGATCCATCTACTGTTTGTCAAAGCCTAAACAGAGGTGGTCTCGATGGAAGGGTGGCTGTCAAGAAGCTTCTCACAGAAAACAGTAACAAAAGGCTAAGGTATACCAAATCGGCATCAATATGCATGGAGAAGGTCAAAAGAGAAGTACACCAGTGAGTGTCTACAGCCAATCTGTGATCTGTGGTTTTGGGTGGTGCTTGTTAAAATTGGTGGAATTATAAACACAGAAAAGAACTGTCAAATTTTGACCGACAATGCAACACCATCTGAAAAGAATCTGATTGGAAACTGCTTTAGTTTTAAACAATGATCCCAAACACACTGCCAATACAGTAAAAGCATAAATGAATAGAAAGGAGGCCCGGAAGCTGGACTTCAACATTCTTAAAGCAATGTGGGATCACCTTGACAGAGAATTGAGCAAAAGACAGCCAACAACCTTTGAAAAAGTTTTAAATGTGCGCTTGTGTGTTACCTCAAAATAACCAAATTGTGACCTTCTCATAGAAAATCATAGAAAAATAAAGAAAAAAAAACCCCTCTATCGCTGAAGTCTTCAAAAACTCCACAGAGAACTCGCTGCTATTTTCACATCATCCTTGATTTTTTGGACATGATAGTGTTACTCACATCATGTTTATCTAGATTTTGGCTTATCTTAACTTTAATACCAGCTGCAAAACCAGCAAAACAACCTCATACCCATCACCACCTATGGTGGTTCTGCACCTCTGTCCAGATAAGTGTGAGGTAACGTGTGTGTTTGGGGCTTATGAAAGGTGTGAGCGCCAATGTATGGAATGTAAAATGAAACTCGAAGAATGAGAACAAGATGTAACGGATTGCCAAACTGGGTTGCCAAAAGAACTGAGCTGAATGCATCCTGAATCCAAATCAGCTGCTGGCTCCATCACAGGAGGGAGGCAACTCTCTGGCTCTGCTTTAAGGAGCAGCTGCCGACAGACATCTTTTGAATTTGGATAAAGATGTGGAGGATACGGTGAGGACCTCAATTTAAAAATGGGCCTGAGACACTGGTGTATCTGAGAGATCTGGGCCCTGTAACAATCCCAGTGCTGCCATGGAACTCCCGGGGAGCTTATTATTATTCTTGGAGAGATTTAGGTCTGGGATTGTCTAGACGTTACTTAAACTGAAAACTCTCTTTCTCACTTTTTTCTAATTTTCCCTCCCTCCATGCTTATCTTTTTTCCTCTGTCTGACTCTGGAGTAAGTCACTTTGAAGCAAGGTGTTATTTTTTGTCTTTTCTCAATTTTCTCCACAGATGATGTGTTTGATTGTCTGCAATTAAATTGCAAACACACACCAATGGTCCACCATGAGCAGCTACATTGTTTGCACACACAGAAGCACCAGTTTAGCTCATAAAGTAATCAAGTAGAATGACAAACTACCAAACCTTCATCAATTTTCTATTGAGCCATTTATAGTGTGCGATTTACAATTTTTTTGCAACATAAATTTACATATTTAGATAGATACTGTAGACGGTAGCAGTGGTTACTGTTGTGCAGCAAAGTAGGTCATATTGAGTGTTATAAATAATGGAAGGGAACTCTTCATTGTAGATGTTCAGCCCCCACGCACTTTATCACTAAACACTCCACATAAGCACCATCACCCAGCTCACCCTCAGCTACATCAGCGAGCTCTGCAAGCAAGAAAAACCAGGCAGCATATATGTAACGACTTAACTGATCAGCAGTGATAGTACTAAAAAAAAATGATACCTGACACCCAGATAAAAGACTGACAGAAAAGGTCCTCAAGGGTGCAGTGCAATTTCTCAGAAGCATCTCAAACAACAACAGAAGAAAGGGTTGTCGCGTTCTCTCACTAACAAGACAGCGCAAAGAAGCAGGAAGGAAAAAAGTAAAAGGGAGGCAGTGTTAGAGAAGTAGGAGGATATCCCTCAGTAATTATCTCCCAAGGGGGGGCACGGGAGAGAGCTATGTATCTCTGCTCTCAGATGTAAGGAAGGCAAAACAAGACGACAAAACAAGCAGTGACAAACTTTATAGTTGGTGGAGTCAAAATAGTAAAATGGAAGGCTCATCTTAGAGAGGACAGGAGGACGGGAGCAAGAGTGAATAAGCGAGGATGGCTGGGAAAAACAATGAAGACCCAGACAAATAATAATAAAAGTAAATGTGACTAAGAATGAGGAACGAATGTGAAGGACTTACTTTATGGCCGTGGTTGCACCAAGAGAGCTCTCATAAATGCATGAATAAAGAACAGAAATGCCCCCCTATAATGGCATTCCTGCAACGCTTTATTATTTATCTGCATACATAACCTGTACTGGTAAACAACAGAGGCTATATTTGCTTTTATGTAGTTTGCATGTTAATTTAATCTTTTTATGAGCCCCTCCAAGGCTTATAGGCTTATAGGCATTGGTAAGGAAATAACCAATGCTAATCGTCCATGCTTCACATCTGAGGAATCGGACCCCTTTCACATGGCTAGAAAATTCATTTAGTTTGTGGCTTTGATTAAAATGGTCCTTCGACTGCTACAGCAGATACATCTTGCCCTCTAATTAAAAATCACTCTAACTGTTTTAGAAGGCTCAAAGAGTTGATCCTGCATCCAAAATAAATGTGGATAAAATGATGATAAGTAAAGACAAATGTTTGTTACACCAAAAGCTGCCACTTGACACCGAAGTACTAAATGGTTTGTAATTAATAATAATAAAGTACTGTTTTTATAAAGAGCGGGTTTGTGTGGGGGTCATTCAGCATCCCCAACTTGAGTCAATTTGATAAATTAAAAGATTGCTGTCTGGGCAGGATTAAACTTTAATTAGACATAGATAGGTGGGAGGAGGATTATTATAAGCTTCACAGTAGGACTGAGAGATGTGCACTTGTTTATGAGCCTTTGGTTATGAATGAATCTGTCAACTGGGTGAGTCATAAAACCATGCGCATTTACTGTATGTCCTTCTCTGAACTTGTGAGTGCCTCATACATCTGTCTAGGCACTGAGTTGTGTTCACGTTGTACTGAGTAAAAACTGCTTGTCATTCTGAAATAACGATGGTAAATTGAGCTAATTTTTCAGTTATTCAAGAGCACATTTAAAAAAAAAAAAACAACCAAAAAAAAGACATTGCATCCACCATTCATCTTCTCAACTCAAACTTTTCCCCTCGTCACCCTAACAGTAAAGCGGCGCCCTTATCAATAAATGTAAGCTGCAAGTTAGCAGACACGGGCTTCACTGTGTCCTTCAAGTATTTTATGAGAATTTTAAGAGAGAAAAAGTTTGATGGGCAGTCTGTGAATTCCAGCTCTCGCCAGTCATTTATCATGGCTGTCTGGCAATCACACAGCAATCGCCAAGTCCCTCAGCAGAGGTTTGGGAGTGATGCAGCCCTCCCATCGGCTTCTTTCTTCAGTAGCACTATCCTCTGCTAAGACTAGAGGTTATATAACCATCCCAACTGGGATATGTATTGCAGTTCTTTCTCGCTGTCTTACAAACACGCTCCCTCTGCAGCTCATTTTCCTAAGACATGCATGTCTTGATCTTCAATGCAGCAGCCACGTCTTTTGGCTGGACACCCCCCAACCCCCGGTGCATATATTCTACACATTTACGTTTGTAACGTTTACCCCAGAGTCTTTCTGTTAATATGTTAAGATTACTCTACATTTTTTTTTCTCATACAGAACAAACTGAGAGCACTTCACTGAGCACTGAACTTAATATCAAATTAAATGCAAAGCATGTGAGGTGCAATAAAAGATGGGGAGGGGTTGGGAGAGATAAGTGCTGCACAGCAACACAAAGGCACATCTGAAGAGCTCTAAAATTTAGCAGAGATGAAAGGGATTGGCAGGGCTGAGTCTTTGCAGCAATGGGATATTAAAACAGACAACAAACAGAACAAAACACAACACGTGTTAATGAAGAAATACGCATGCTGGCACCGCTCAAACATGCGCGACATGGCGGCGTGACTGGAGCGAGGAGTCGCATCTTACCGAGCTGTAGAGCATGCCCTCGCCATTCATGGCAATGTAAAAGCCACTCTTCACGCCCTGGATGGCCACCACTCTCAGACCCACAGGAATAAGATTAAACAGGGCTGCAGAGCAGACAGAGTGGAGGAGAAACTGACGGTTACAAAGAGGCAGAGACAAAAGAGAGACATCAGACACAAAGGACAGAATAGGACAATTGAGTTTTCACTTAACTCTTGTAGAAACAACCACCCTCTGATCTCTGTTCTTTGGCTGTCTGTCAGCAGTAAAGTGAACAGTGCAGGACATAGACAAAGGGAACTCTGATGCATCTGATGCACAGTGACGCATTAAAGCAGGAATCCAAAACTTTTTTAATGACATCTAGCTGAGGTAACTGCACAAAGAATCACAAAGCATCCTGTGATTCTTTGTACATCTACTTGAATTAAAGTCTCCTGGATGGCTTAGATTTTGCAAAATGAAAGCAACTATGTACTATTTATGCACACATATGTGACTCTGTTTGCAGCAGCTCCAATATGAGAAATTGTAACTGGCACTGCCAGTCAGAAAGGAATTGATAAGCTGCCATACCGGTAGAAATGAGGCTTACTATGAGTGCAGCTAGTATGTCCAGGCACAAATGTTCAGGTTTTAAGTCATCAGCGTTCATTTTGATCATATTCCACTGCAATCTGAAAACCTGCTTTTGGCTTGGTGATTACTGAACGCTGATCCGTACCTGAAAGTATGCAGCGTAATCTTTAAAGCAGTGAGACGAGCGTCAATAAAACAGCGTAGACATAAATCTGTGATAGCAAACAACCGAAATTGTGTTTTGATTTAAGACCCCATCAATCACTAAACTGCTGCAGGCAAATGCTACTGAATCTCCTGAGCGGACTGAACCATCAAGGGCGTTGGTTTGGTGAGGGTGTGAGGGCGTGCTTTGCGTGCTGTGAACTCCCCGTGATGTTGGAGTGATTGTTCTGCAAGTGTCAATGGGGACTACCAGAAAAGGCTGGCAGGGGGAAAAAAAAGGCATCGGGCCAACACAGGTCTGTCCTCTGAACAGATTCAATTTCACTCAATAAATATCGACGTGCTGCCAATGGTTTAAACCTGACCTCGGGGCCAGTGGTGCGCGTGATATGCAGGGACATATACCCTTGAGGCCAGACAGAATGGGTACTTCAGCCCCTTCAGTTTGATTTTCTAAGACTTCTCAGCTATTTTTCCATCTGTTCCCTGCTTCTTATTCTGTCATTACCTCCTCTGTATGCTCCCTCACTCCTCTTTCCATTAGCCTTTCATAGCTGCTGCGTTTGTCTCGTCGATGTCTGGCAGTGTCTGTCAGAGGCACCATCAACAGTTCGGCCTTGCTTGAATAGTGGGAGGAAAAGAGACATAAAATATGGCCCAGTACTACACTATTATGTTATAATTACAATCCACAATCCCTGCTCTCATTTGCCTGCCAAAAAATTTGAGAGCTGACAGAAGCTGTCATTCAGTTATCATCTAAATGCCTCGCTTTTTCTTTTTACCCCAGCACCAGCATTTGATTGATTCCATAACTACCTGATGACTATTCTCACGCTGATTCCTCCTCCTTAATCACCTCAATCCTATCTCTCACTGAAAAAAGAGAGGCCGGGCTGGCGCTGGAAGAGTTAAGCGATTCTCCAGGGATCTGTTATCGTCAAAGGGCCAGACAAAATAGGTTCAAACAACTCAATAAAGGAAAATCCTCAAAATGCCAAGTCTTCCAGAAGAGCAGTAATCGACTACAAGAAATCCTGCAGCGGCTAGACTCAGGCAAGTGAATTTCATGTGAGGAATACTAGCACAGCAGGAAATAAACCCTGCAGGAAAAGTTTCAGAAAGAAACTTAGCCAAATTTCAAATGCCAAGGGCATATCTTCAAATCCAGAGAGAAATCCAGGTATACACTGTCACATTTGCAATTATATAGAGCTTATTTTTTTACTCCACACTCCAGCTGGAAACTGAAAGCACTTGAAATTAGCGTATGGGTTTTCAGGTAATAAGGAAGTCTATCCTCATTCCATCCATCAAACCCGGAGCATCAGAGATAGATGAAGCGCGACTGCCTGAAACCGCAGGTGTCTCATAACCAGCAGTGTCTTTCTAGAGCTTCAGAGTGTGCAGATAATTACTGTAGGCGATCAACTTATGACAATCAAATTAATAACTGTTCAAATTTGAACATGGATGGTAATTAATTGAACGGTGTTCCTAAGCCCTCACTGTTAGTTAAGCGTACAGCTTCCAGTCAGTCATGCTTACCACTAAAGCAATTTTCCATACTTGTAACTGTATATTGAGCCTGAAGGCAGCAACTTTGTGATGTACTCAGTCGAGCACTTTGCACAATTTGCCAAACCCATAATAAAATCGAGCTATTTAAAAATGAGAGAGGCATGATTAAAGAAGAAATTCCATTATTTTATCATTTTTCATCATCATTTTCCTCCTTTTTATCACTAAAACTGTTTCCTGTTCAGCGGCGTCCTCGTTTCACCGCTTCCCGTTCCGCACTGAAATGAAGCAATTGATAAAAATGAAAATGGAAACCAAGTGCACTCTGGGCACAGGTCACTGCTATTATTCAGGCGCCATCATGCTCCTCACTACCATTGGTTCCACTGAAGCACCCCCTGAAAATAAATTGCTGTATTCTATCAGCTAAAGCTGTGGATGAGGCGGGTCAGAGGATGTCGTAGTTGAAGGGTGGAGGATAATCTATTATTCTAATAATCCAGCTAAGAGATCAATGGCTCAGTGCAAGACCTGAATATAAAATCTCCTTTCTCTTTTTCTGACAGCGATTATTCTTCCCCTTCCTCTTACTGTCTCCATCTTCTGCTCTATTCTACACTTTGAATTCCTCTAGTGGCACCTCCTGCTCGCCTCTTCCCTCTGTGTGTCTTACTTTAGACAGTCTGTATGCTTGAGGCATCTAATATAGAGAATTATTCATTGGGTACAAACGGAGAAGGTGGTATTTTTAGTTTGCTGTGGCTGAATTATTCACTGCATTCCTCCATCCCTGGGCCAGGGGGACTGCTTAACTAGAGGATTACCTAAAGGTGGGGAAATCCTCACATGCAGCTAAACCCTCAACCAGCTAAAACCTTTTAGACACAATGGAAACCTTCAAAAGAAACAACAAAAAAAAAAACCCAGCTGTTTGCTCAAGCTAAACACATGAGATGCATTATATGTGAATGTTTCTCACTTTCCTTCCCATCCCCCTTATGCAGTAATCTGTTTTGTCCTGAAGACCCTCACTTTATGCCCTGAGTGGTTCTCATTAAAGATCTATCTCCTCTTAAAATATACAGCAACAACAATGGAGGAGTGAAGCATTCATTTCCGCACATAACTGCCCTGGTCCAGCAGCTGTGGCTGCGGTTTTCTGTAAGTAAGGCAGGAGAAGAAGAAAAGTCATGGTTGGTTTCCTGTATTGGCCTCACTCCAGACTGGGAGTGTCATCATTATAGCTTTGACGGTTGTTCCCCCTGACATATGTGCTGTCTATTCCTTGATCCTTTATAGGAAACTCTTAACAAAAAGCTACAAGTTTTAATATAAGAGACTCTCTACAGACACGGCTGATTTTGCACTCCTTTCTGTTCTTGTGGAGGTGGATGGGGTATACCCCAGAGACTATTTATTCACTGGTAGTTCACTATGGAAAGTCGATTGCAGTGAAATATTGCAGGGGAGGTTCTTGTGGCATGGAGTGAAGCTATGGGCCTACAACCACTTCTAGCAATGGCTTTTTCCAGGAAGGAAATTTTGATGTGATGGTCACATGTGCTTTGGAGCCGTATCAATCAAAACAATGTGACAGTTTCAATCATGACGTGTACACAGTAGAAATGGTTTACCTAGTAGGGACCTGGTGGGGATACCAGAATTGTTTTTACTATAGCAAATTAATTATAGTTACCAGATAAATATGATATTTAGAGACTACGTCATTTTTGAGAAAACAGGCTTGGAATACATAAAACATTTGAGCAGATTTTGGCACATTTATGTGCATATTATTACATAATCATATGCAGAAAAGAGGCCATTCGGCTCTGGGGTATTTCTTGCCTTTAAAATCTGTTTTTTAATCAAGATAATCCAATTTAGCGAGGGTGTCATAAATTAATTTTAGAGTGCTTTAGGTCACCCAAATAGCACGAGTTATATAAGAATTAAAAATGCTAAAGCGTATAGATGCAGCAATCTATTATATAACTGACTCGTGGCCATTAAATGTTTTACGCTGGAAGCTGTGGCTTCCAAAATGCTCCACTCACTGTTGTCGCTGTTCTCGTCCTTGCTGCCGTCGATGGTTCCATCCGGCTGCATCTGCAGGTAGAAGCCCTGCTGGCTGAACAGTCGTGTCACGATGCCTTTCAGCTGTGGCTCTGGAACATGCACACACACACACACGTAACACGCACACACACACACACACACCCGTCGGCCCCAGCCCCGTCCCCACCAAGAATATGTCAGAACAACAGTCTCATAATGGTGAGCAAAAAGCACAATTTAGCTGATACCTCTGCTTTCAGCTAACACTCAGAAAGAAAATCATCCAAAAGAAGTGTTTCACAATCATAAAATGTAGTGCATGATTAATTAAAAGCTGGCTGTGGAGGATGGAGCGTATCAGCAGAACAATTATAGACTTACTCTACTTAAAAACATTTACAGTTTATTTCTTTTGTCGTATTTAAAGTCTCTAAAAGGTTAACGATGGTTCACTGTTCACTTTATGACTTGTGTATCTATTCAATTGTATAAGCCATTTTAAAGGAACTCTTATTATTCCTGTGGCACAATCCAGCTTCCACAATTGCCCACAAAAAGCACTACACATTTAACAATTTCAATAATATATATATTGCATCACTAATATCAATAACACTATAAAGGACAATTTGCTGTGAATCACCTGATGCAGCACATGAGCCCATAAAAGGTTAAGTAGCTGTTTGACAGGAAAGCCTTTACAAGGACAACACGTTAACAGAAAACCAATAATAATATTGTTACGTTCCCACTGTGGTTTACCTTTCAACATCCTTTTAAAATCACATTTAATGCACACTGACATGCCAGTACTTTCTTTGGTATGAAGCAACCATGCATTCTAGAAATAATATGACTGACATTTTTTATGAAATCACTCTTTTGAACAGGCATATTTCTATGCTGCGCTCCAAATGATTTCCTTGTTATTTATTTCCTGAAAGGAAACAGAAAGGAAGTTCTGGAGGAGGTTTCATTTTATTTTATTTTTTTGTTTCCCAGTAAGATAACCCTGTTTCGACCTCCAACTTTGGAGGGTATGACTTCTGGCGCGTGGCCAAAGTGCTGCTCAAAGTGCTCCTCTCTTCAGGTGGGGCAGGTGGAAGCGAGGATTAGCTGAGGGCAAAAAAAAAGCCTTTCAGCCTCAGGCAATGCTGAGTAAAAGCTGATTTACGGAAAGCAGTTTTTATCTGAGAAAAAAAACGTGCTTCTCTTGTTTGATTTTGTGCAAAAGCAGGAAGTCCAAGTCAGATGACATCATTATATCCGGATGATTAAGAATAAAATAAAACTATTTTAAAGCAGGTAAAATAAAAGATATGATCATGCAATGAGTATATATACAGTCATGGTTTTCTTGAGGCTCATCGTGAGTAATACTACTCTACAGCTGCACAGTAATGCGCTGTTTTGTGTAAAGTCTGGGAAAAACAAATAGATACTAAAGATGACTAATCCTCAATTCAGTCTGTCTCACAAAAGGAACAAATTATGCGTTTTGTCACAATTTAATTGGCACTTAGTTTCTCCTTGTGCACCTAAATAAACATTCATTTAATGAAATCCTTGCTTTGCAGGCACAAACATTCTGATAAATAGTGTATGTGACTGGAATAAAGAAGCTTGACTGTCCACCAAGGTCATAAAAATTCTTGGAGGACGTGCAATTCATTTTAGTCCAACCAGGCCCAAAAAGTCCCAAATGAATTGGCAGAAGAAACATTTTTCAAGCTTGGTATCAGGACAGAAGGGTGGTTTTTGATCAGACTTCAAAAAGCACTGACAGATGTTAAGGTCCTTACTTGAAAGCTGATCACTGCAATAATTACTGTTGCATAAACTCTAGTTATGTTTTATTTTCAGAAGACAAAATGTGGAGAAGAGGGCTCGAGGAAAGACTCCCCAGCGAGCGTGAGTTGCTGTCCTTTCCTCTGTACATCATCCTAACTGTCACTTCCCCATCTCACCTACCTGTGGGTTGACATCAATTCCTGGGACAGGCCCTTCATCATCCATCATGGGAGGGTAATGTAGAGAATGTAGCATGTGCTTGTGTGTGTGTGTGTGTGTGTGTGTGTGTGTGTGTGTGTGTGTGTGTGTGTGTGTGTGTGTGTGTGTGTGTGTGTGTAAGCACATGGGAGTGGCCACATCAGTAAATCACATGTGATAAAGACACTTCCATGAATTAAGGCCTGAACAACTGCCAACGCATTATCGCTTCAATCATCAATCATTTATAGAGTCAGCGTGTGTGTGTGTGTGTGTGTGTGTGTGTGTGTGTGTGTGTGTGTGTGTGTGTGTGCATGTGTGTGTGCAGACATGAACAGACTTCCAGATAAACTCCAGTGTTTCCAACGTGTGTTTGTGCGTCTTTCAGCTGCAACAAGCTTAAGGCCACCCTGTGAGTGCACGGGCCACTAGAACATCAACAGATTTACTTCATACCAATACAGAAGGACAAAAACATTTAGGTATGTTGACAAATGGCGTCATGACCATGAAATGGTGAATGATCACCTGCTCTATAACGCTTCACAGGGAGGAACACATCATATCCATATACACCAATATACACTACAATTAAAAGAAAAAAACCTCTAGAACATTTACACAGTATTACAGACACAAGACGGGGAGCGAGGATAGAGACTGATCCGACACTGACTGACAAAGAGAATGGGGCAGAAACGAAATGAGAAGAGGCAGGGAGAGGAGACAGAGGAGCAACAGACGGCTGGCTATAGGAGAGTTTTAGCTAGAAACAGGTCAGAAATGAAGCTTTAAAAGTCCAAGAAAGCCACACAGGAAGGAGAGATGAAGGGGGGGGAGAATATAGTCAGCAAGGGAGAGGGTCGCCGGCTGTCAGACAGGTGTTGAAGCCCCAGGTCCCTCCCACCCTCCCTCTCTGTCCCTCCCCACCCCTCCCTGGCCGAGGGGGAAGTCGACATGGGCGCGAGATGGGGTGGAGACGAGAAGAAACACAGCACACACGGATGGAGGCTGAGCTACTGACCTAGCCTGCAGCCCTTATGGGACACCTGTGGAGGTTTCGAGGGTGCATCTTACGAGGTGGGGGGTGGGGGGGGGGGAATAGAAGGAAAAACAACAGGCTTTTAAACAGGCAGAATTCATAAATTCTCCAGTGTATCGGTTGTTTATAAGCAAATATATGGCAACACATCAGTGGAAATATATGGATAATCAATTAGAGGACATACAGCATCCGTCTGCCTCCCTGTCTGTCTGTCTGCTTTGTGACTGGCCATGTAGAAGGAGTTACCTACCTGCCCGTTAGTGTCTGCAGGACTGACTGCTTTGGCTGTCTGGTTATGTTTTTAATCAAGTAATTTGCTGCAGTTTTGACACTGAGGTTGGATTGTCTGTGGAAACTGCAAGACTACGGGGTTTTAAAGCTGTCTGGCTGGCTGGGTGACTGTCTCCGTTTTTCTCCCTTTCTGCCTTAAATATTGATGCCTGACTGCCCGTCCGTCTCACTCCTCATCTGTCTGTTGGGACACTGAATGGATCTTACTGTCGCTCATCACAAACCAGAACTATCTGGATAGTGAGGAGGGGGAGGTGACTTGCACTCTTGGCTTGTTATCTGTGCACCAGGACAGAAACATTTCGAATTGTTTTAAAAAAAAAAAGACAGAGAGAGAGAAGGTTACGTGAATTTACGTGAATTGTAGTAGTACCTGAGTCTTTGTATATCAATACAGCCAGGGCAGCTCTTAATCACTAAAGCTATACCTCCCTTCACTGCAGTAAAGCTCCCTCTCTGCAATAAGCAATAAACATTTACCATTAAAACATTTAATCTGAAAAGAGCCTTGGTGCACTGCAGTGCAACTTATCTCCGCTCCTTACCCCCAACCTGCATTAATATTGAATTTGGGCGATTTTAAAGCAGGTTTCTTCTTCTTTTTCTTCCATACAGCTATTCAAGTTGCAATTGTGTAATTGTGTAATTGGAGGGTCGGGCTGGGGATTATTATGTGTGGGGGGAAATAAAAAATCAGAGGCTTAGATTTATTGTATTGCTTTTGAGTCAAATCCCGCTCGAGCTTTGGCTGGGGAAGAATTTTTGCTCAGGGGTTAATTTATTATTCTGATCAGAGCACTATCACGATGCATAAACTGGTAACGTCACGGCATGTAGATCATCCACCGTGCATTCTGGCCGGTACCGCTCGGTATGTGGGGGAGGGTTGCGGTGGGATAGACAGACAACAAGAAGACCTCATGGAACAGGTGGATTGTTTTTTCTTTCTTTTTCGCACCGCGGAGAAAATCTACCTTCTCCTCCGGTTCAGATTGAAGCCCTTGACTGCAGTATAATGCCTCTGCTGCTTCAAAGAGGGGCGGGGTGGCGCGTGGTGGTGGTGGTGGGGGGAGGTTGGGGGAAACCGCTTCCATACACAGACGTAACACACATCAGTTTAAAGAAAAAAGCAACAAGAACAAAAAAAAAATCTACGGCACTGACCTGGTCGCCGCCGAACGGGTCTTTTCTTGCCGCTGCAGAAACGGACTTTGCTGAAGACCCCCAAGAAATGCCTCTCGCAGAGAGAGCGGGGGTCTTTGCTGGGGCTGGGGCGACGTTTCGAAGTCGAGACCCGGTCGCTGTTGGATTCCCTCGCCTGGCGTTTCTGCCGGATCAGGGAGCTGGCGATCGCGGCCATCTCCCCGAACCGAGTCTGAAAACGGAAAGTCTACTTCGGCAGATGACGGATCTCACTGTAGGTAATTGGCGTGTGGCGGAAATAAAAATAAGAACAATGATTCTGTCCTTAGGTCCACGAGTTTGTTGGGTTGTTTTTTTTTTTTTTTTTTAGCTAAATGTCATACTGATCACAAAAATCCTTCGAGTCCAGGGCATCATTGCGCTTCGGGCAGCATCCTCTTGTGGGGACAGTAGAGTAGATTTAGATATATATCTTTAAATATGATCAGCTGCTGCGAGTTTTGCTTCGACACTCGGGCTTTTCAATCAACAGCAACCGATCTTATATAAAATATCTAAGGGTTAGGCCACAAGGGCCCAGATATCAGACATGAAAACATGCAACAGTGTTTCTAAGTTGATGCTGCTGCGTGCCATAGGAGAGAGCGCTTCAGGTATTCCAGGTGAACAGCGCCGCGACTGACGAGCACGACATCGTTTTCCTCATCCGCACACCAGCCTACCCTCTGGGTTCCTGACGCCTTTCGATAAGCATTAAACCCAAACCCAGGGGCACTGCTCGTGCGTGGAGAAGACTACTAACTTTTTCTTTCCGTAATGATCTTTTTACTCCATGCTCAAAAAAAAGTCCGCTGCCGGTCCAGGATGCGGTGTAGGAGCCCGTGTATGTGAACCAGTCTCCGGTTCCGTCGATGGCACCGCTTAAATGCAGTCGGGGAAAAAATGGAATCGGCAAGCAGAGGCTACTCTGCAAGGGTGCTGCAGAGATGTAATTTAAGCCCGCAGGGAGTGATTCCCGTCTGAAAAGCAACAATTAGTTGAGGCGAACACACGCCGGAGTGCTTTTCATTGTAGCGCACAAATAATAAAGTGACCTAAGCATTATTTCCAGCGAGTCCCGAATGAATACTGTGTGTGTATGTGCGAGTGAATGGTGGCAGTCCACAGCTTCTCTCTCTCTCTCTCTCTCCCTCTCTCTCTCTCTCTCTCTCGATCTCCCTCTCTGTCTCTCTCACCCCTTGTCTCCCTCTCCAACTCTTTTAACGCAATCATACGTGATTGAGGTTAGTATTAGTAATTCCCTGGAGTTGCACGGGACAAATGAATGATCCCAATCTCGAAAATGTGCGAATATTGGAATTTGTATTGCAAAACGTAAACTTAAAAAGGGGGAGGGGCTGGGTGTTTTTTCTTCTTCTTCGCTTTGAGAAATGGGTGCGCGTGCACGCGAGTCCTTTTGGATTATGTGCGCGTTCAAACTGGGGCGACTCATCTCACAATTGTCTCTTTTAATTACACTTCAAATCCGAAGTTGCAAAGCAGTTTGAAAATGTGAGAAGGCTGCATGAAACTGCAAACTGCATGCAGAGTTGATTCTTAATCAGCTTTGGCTTATACTACACGGCATTCTTGCCCTCACAGCTTATAGGCCTATCAAAGAGATAGGGGCACACATTTTATTTTGTAAAGAAAACAGTGGCCACGCAAAGAGCATGTTAAGTCTGGCTTAAAGGATCAACCACAACAGGGTCCAACACAGAGTATGAGCGGGAAACACACACATTCAGGCAAAACTGAAGATCCACACAGTGACACAACAGATGGATTCATGAGATGGAAGTGAAAGTACAGCCCCAATGAACACAAATGACAACATTCAACAAATAACACTGTGACACTAAAGCTTTGAACTGCCTTCAAATACATCTTGGCCCCTCAGTTCGTGTGAACGCATCGTGAGAGCACCCTGTAGGCTTATTCTGTGTTTCCATCGGACTAGGAACAATTGTAAACCAATTGATTGCTTCTCTGCAGCTGTCTTCAGCACAATTAAGGATCACTGTAGCAGTAAAGGTAAATCAATGTAAAACGCACCAGCCAGAATAACCTGCAGGCATGATGGACATCATGTTTATGTGCCTCTGGTTTCATTCCTTTTGTTGCATGGCTAAGGAGAACACACACAGCACAGATGCATTCTGTGTTAGGAAAAACACGCGTGTCTTTAGCAGCATCCCCATGATGAAAGAACATGAAACATTTAGAGGCTTTTTCTAGGACTTGGTTTGACATTCTCTCACCAAACTGAATCTGTAGAGACAGCAAGACGAGGAAAGAGGAGAGACCGAGCGAAAGACGGAGAGAGATTTTCTTTTGCCGGCTATTGTCTGTCCCTTTTATGTAAGATTTGGATAAAATGGATGAAGGAATGTGAATGTGAAGTGCTGATACCCGCGTCGGTCATTTGCATTTTTCTAAAGTATCTGCGAGAAAGAGAGAGAGAAAAGACTGATAGAGAGAAAAAAAGGCAAGAAAAAAAAGTTAGGAACCGAGGCTTGGATTCAATCAGATTCTAAATCAAAAACCTTTTGTATTCCTATTGAGTTGCCAGTGAGTGGTAGATATTAATTTGACACTGCAGTATAAAGGAAAATTAATAATAGTCTCAATACAACATTCATCACTTTGGATGTGATATACTGCGCGCTTCTAAGAAAGAAAAAACAGAGCTGTGGTTCCGAGTACAAAGTGAGTTTTCTCAGAAATGGTAGGGAGCTCGTGCGCTCCACAGACATGGACATACGTCTTTGTCGGGGAAAGATAAAGTATTCCCTAATGAGGATCTGTTTGGCTTCCTCCTTCTACCAGAGACAATTAATGTTCCCTTCACTCCAGAAACGATACATCCAAAATCAGTGAAACACTGCTGTTATGAAACACACTGCAGATAGTACAGAGTAATAATTTAAATTGTCATTTCAAGTGATTTTGACTCTGAAGATTGGCTGTCATGGTTACAGAGACTCCGTGAGTTTGTTATTATTGTCAAATGTTCTTCTTTTTTTTCTTGGTTAAATAATATGAACATTAAGGGCAAAAATGGAAGCAAGTATGCTGAGGATGCATTTGGAGCATTTATCTTTTAAAAAGATGTTTTATGTGAGATTTTCTCATTAAATGTACAAATTTAACTGTGATGAATCAATTCAGTGAACAGAAATAAACCACAGCCAGAGTCTCTGTGGCCTTGCCAGAGGTGCAGCTTGTTCAGAGAAACATTTTTTTATATATCTGCTGCCCCCTTGTGGAGAATAAATGAACCACAACCACTTTGGAGAGAAACTACTTTCACTGTTTCCTATCTCTGAAGTTTGTCACTTCTCGGTGTCCTTGAGATACCTCACAGATCTGTTGACTCACAATAGCTAGAACTGGTTGTCATAGCGTAATGTCTGCTAAACACTCATGCCAGCTCCTCGAGAAGCGCAGAGTAGAAACGTGAGAGAATATGAGACATTCTGTGACTCAAAATGCTCCTTAAAAACTTCTACTACATAAACAACATGAATCAACATGAAAAGGAGATAAAAGCCCGAGCCGTACGGCTGAACACAACAATCAGATTCTAATTTTAATCACATCTAGTGCAGCAAAATATGAGACAAAGTCTAGATTCCTGCATCTCGCTCCGATAAATCGAGTCATGTCTGTATGTGTGATGTGCGTTTGTCCGCGTGTGTGTGTGTGTCCACATTTCTAGTCAAGTCATCATCCAGTTGACTGCAAACATGGTGTGTATATTGCTGGGGGGGGAAGGAAATGCAGCGCTAAGTTTAAGAGGGTTTCCTGTTTCTAAGCTGTTGGTCAGCAGAGCCTGTTGCACATGGGGCTAGGCATTACAGTAAGATGATGGCGTTAAGCTAACACACAGAGTCAGGCAACCACTCACATTCACGCATATGTCCAATTTAGAACCTCCAGTTCATCAACAAGCATGTATTTGGACTGTTTAGGAGGCCAGAGAGAAACCACAAAGGCACATGGGCAACCATGCAAAGTCAACACAAAAAAACACAGCAGTGGATTCAAACCTAGAATGTTTTTCATTGAAGTAATGGTGCTGACCACTGCGCTCATGTGCCACCCCTATTATTAATGTATTTATTTAGTGTTTTTGATTGATTTGCAATTTTGCTGTGTAACACTGTGCCAAAGATTAAAATTAATCTTGAATCTTTTATTAAACTTTCCACTGACCGTGACGTCTGCCTTGGAAACTAATACACGAAGGAATCTATGTATGTGTGTGTGTGTGTCAGCTCTTTATCCAATCATGTTCTTGTACGTCCTCTATCATTACTGCTGCATTCAGGAGGTCACAATCCTCTGTGACCTTAGCAGTAGAAGACTTAGAAGTTCAAATTATATATATCTACATCGGCATTTGCTATGAGTGTTAAACCTAATGTTACAAAACATTATATACTGACATTAGAAAAAGTACTTTAACCTAACCTAAACCTGATGTTATATTCATCAGTTACTGAAAACTGACCAAGTGGCAAATATAAAGTGCTGCTGGGTCTGTTAGCGTTGCTACTATGACACCCACCACACAGTATCCTGTACCTGCCACACATTAACCACAATACTGGGGCTCTAGGTGCTCCTGACATCTGGTGTCCTTATACTGTGCCGTGGAACCTGCCTGATATATTTTACTCACTGCTCCTATTTCAATATATCGGCTGCTGTGACATTATTATGTGACATTATAAACCGTTCATATTTAATGCAGTAGTTTGCAGTAGTTTACAACACCCGAGTGTGTTTGTTTTGTTCACACCATAGCCCTAAGCAGCACACTTCCAAGACTGGAGACAAAGAGGGAAAACTTTAACACCACAAAAGCCAGGTGCAAATCTGATACTACAAAGGAAAGCGGGTGCAAACATTTAAGCCTGCTCACACACACATAGTTCACCAGAAGTCCCTACGGGGTGAATTTTGCGCCTAAAAAATGAAGCGTATAACACTTCACTTCCTGCTCCTTGTTGCTTCCATGATCTTGTACTGTTCAGACTGTAGGAGAGAATGATGCAATGAGATTGCCATGCAAAATGCAGACTTTGGCAACTTTGTATAGAAAGTTAAGTCAATTAAATGGCTTTGTTTCACTTTCTATGGACAATGTTTTTGAGTTATTCTGAAGTTATCAGAGAGAAAAATGGGGAAAAAATGCTGCCAGCATGGCAGCATCACTCAAAACTCATACTTCCCTTATATTTTAGCTGTAATTGGAAATGAAACTGTCTGACCGGTCTTTAGCCATACCACCATAATAATATAAATATATAAAACATATACCTTCAAAATGATTGAAAAAAGTCCAAAGTTTAAACAAACTACTTATCTGAAGCAATTTGATCTTATCCATGCAGTCATGCTTCGCAGTCATTTCTGTCAACACCCATGTGCTGACTCATAAAGTTTTGATTGAGGTCAAAGGGTTCATCTAACAGTGAGCAGAGATGCAGAATAAGGACTGATAGTGCTTCATATCCGAGTCCTACAGATCCCAGGGTGCATGCTGCTTTTGGTCCAACTACCTCAGAGGAATCAACTGTGCTTAATGGAGTTTCTAATTGTCTGCCCTGAATTTCCAAACTGCTCCAGCTGAGATCCTACGTACTGCAAGTGACAAGAGGAGGTGTTGCCATTGTTTCCCAGTAACAAAAAAAAAAAAAAACGTCTGGTTTGCTCTGGCAATACTGGGGAATTCTCCACGCCTATGGAGACAGTAGAACTGTGTTATGAATGAACAACAGCAGCATTGCAGTGAATTGCCTGAGACATGACTAGAGGACATGGCAGGGATCTTTGGCTTGTTGCCAAAGACTGATAAGTGGTGGCTGTGTGTGTGCTTATGCATGTCATTGCAGTTTTGTATCCTTAAGTGGTCTTGTTTTAATATATACAAATTCTAAGCTGCATAGGTTTTGTTTTTTAAAAAAAAGAAGTTGTATACATATCTATTAAAGTAGTTAAAGCTACAGTGGTACTTTGGGGACTTTCAGAGGGGTCTTCGAGGGACCCAAATTTAATTAGGCCTAACCTCATACCAAAAAACATGTATCAGTGAAGCGCAGAGGGAGTTGAGTAGTTTTAAACTGAGTTTGTACTGTATCACACTAAACCCTAAGAGGTCTAATTGTACAAAATGCAATCAACCAACCAACCAATCAATCAATCAATGTGGCTTGGCATAAACAAAAGAAAGAAAGAAAAAAAACTGACTGGAACAGGAGCCTTTCTGTTGTGGCGCTATCCGTGGTGCTGGTCGTTTGGGGCCCTGAAGGAGCGCTGCTTCTCCAGGCCCCTGAACTTTAATGACTTGATCCCTGCATTATCCGTTTTTGGCCCGCTTCAGTTGCACCACTGGAAACAAATATAGCACGGGCTTGTACAGTATCAGGAGCCCTCTCTTCTCCAGAGTAGTGCGACTTACAGCTGACTGCCAGCAGCTATCCGCGACGGCCGAAGACTGCACAGAAAACTCAGGACAGACGCGAGGAGCACAAGGAGAGCCTCCCTCCACTGCAGACTCGGAAGATGTTACTCACACACTCTGGTGTTTAATAAAACCACTCATCCCCTTCTCCCCTTCTCTATAACCCCCCCCCCCCTTTCCTTCCCCTTTTCTTTTATCACTCAAGAGAGAAAGCATGCAAAGCAAAGACAGCTATAATGCTATGTCTCTCACCGTTGGTGATTGTGGTCGACTTCGATCGTTGTCCACAGAAACACTGCAGCATATGCGCTCCTTTCTGAAGGAATGGCCTCAGAATCCTCATTGATTTGGGTTGATGGGAGCCTTCCTCAATCCAAACAATCGGACAACGCTATCACAACACAGCAGGGTCAGGCAGCATAGCGTAGCCAGCCAGCCAGCCTTCCTCTACAGGCTCTCACAGCAGCCCCTCAAAACGCCGGAAGGGCACAGTCTGCAGGACAAATTACGCTAAAACGAGGCATCTTGAGTGATTCCCCCCTCTCTCGCTCTCTCTAACCCTCTAACTCTCTCTGTCTTTCCTCTTCTTGTCCACCGACGGTCATTCGCGTTCACGGCACACTCCTCTTCCGCCACAGCAGGCAACGCAAGGACGTTACAATGTGCTCTTAATTGTACACCCCCCTCCTCCTCCTGCCTCCGCGTCTTTACCAGCAGCGGACGTAATAGCAGAAAAGGGAGATGGGAAGGGGGAGACAGAGTGAAGATTGAAAGAGAGAAAGAGAGAGAGCGCGCACTCCAAAGTTAAACTGCAGGGGTAAGTGGCAGGCCACGAGTGAGGTAATGCGGAGCTGACAGCTAAAAAGCGACAAAGGCTGCACGATCCGAAGCTTTGGCCGCACAGATGTTGGACTCCGAGAGCCAGTAGTTTTCCTCTTTCTTTTTTACCCCCTTCTACGTTTTCACAAATCACCGGGAAGAAGCGGACAACGTCAGCTGCAGGCCATCGCTTTGAAGTCAATGATGTTTTGCGATGCGTGATAGTAGCAGAAAGTTTATGGCTCAGTCACTGCGTTATGAAAGAGCGAGTGACGGTAAATGGACTGGTTCGTATATAGCGCTTTTCTACTCTTCTGAGCACTCAAAGCGCATTCACACCCGTTAGCACAAGCACATTTAAGTGCTTTCTAGCTAACATTCACACACATTCATACTCCGGATGCATCGGAGAGCAAATTGGGACTAGAGGAAGCCAGGAATCGAACCACCAACCTTGCGATCAGTAGATGACCTGCTCTATCGCCTGAGCTACAGGCCAACAATCGCCACCGAAGTGTCCTTCAGTGCGTTCATTATTTCGCTAAATTTCATATATGGATTTGATATAGATCAGGAGATACGCTTTAAGCTGATCATGACTTTGTGAAAAGTGTAAATTTTTCTCCTGAATGGAACAGGAAGAGTGTGCAGAAACAACGAGAGCAAGAACAATAGAAGTAACCGGTTTGGTTTCGCTACAGCACTTTGCGTGGAAGATCTCGGAGTCCCACTGCGTCTTTTGTTAATGCGTGAAAGTGAAAAGTCAGCTGCTAAATCAGGGAAAGTCAATTCCAGGATGAGGATTTGTTGGAACATCACAGTGTGGCGTAAATGCGGTCCCGAACTGAATTAGGTACTTGCAATACTGGACAGTGGAGTTGTGACTCTATAAAAAGCCTTTACATATATTTTATATGGCAATATATCTCCTGATGACACTCACCGTGTGCACTTCAAGCTCTAAAGACCTTAAAATGTGTTTTCAGTTATGACTCACTATCCAAACGAGAAGGTTCACGATCTCATTACGCATTTTGACCCATGATGACTAGAGCGCTATGTGCCATTTTCAACACCAGGTGGTGCCATAGCATAAACCATTAAAATTAAAGCGAGCATATCCAAGTAGAAGAGAGTTGCCTATAGATACTCAAATTGCTAAAACATTAATACTAGATTTGCACAAGACAAAACAAATTAAAGAGGATGCTGGGTTTTATTTTATTTTTCCAAGTCACCAGTCAGCCAAACAAACACTATGACAATCTCTGCCGTCTCATTCAGCACACTGCTAAAAAGTACTTTACAGTATATACTGCAACATTTTACTATATTTCAAAACCTCTTTCTTGTGCTCATGTGACATTGCACCACAAGGACAATGAAATATATGATAACAGCTACCATGGGAACATTCCCTCGCTATGTAAAATCTACACAATGAACATAACAGGACGTTATAGGTCAGCAAAATGCCTCAACAACAGCATCCACATGCAAATAAGGAAAGGTCAGAGAGGAATAAAGAGAGAATGGGTAGAGGGTGCAGGGAGCTGGCATCAGACCCAGACTTGGTGATGGTGCTGTACTGTACATTCAGCTTTCACTATACTGTACCACTGCAGAGTCAATCGCTAGTTGCTAAAGAGCCAAAGAAGGTATGAGGGGAGGAACAGAGATGAAACGGGGGCTATAGCGCAGAGGGAACGTGAAGTGACAAAAATGCACTGTAGTTAAGGCAACACTTTAGCATCCAAACAAAATCTATTATTAATTATACTAATTAAAAATGTAGTTTTAGTTTTAATGTGTTTGTCCCAGGGACAAAATTGTGGAACATTTTCATTTATTAGCATCAATTTTATTTAAAAATGGACAAAACAATCACAATGTCAGTCACTTAATGATGGGAGGACTTAGTGTGCCTGATTATTACTCACAAAACCCAGACATTTAAGTAAATAAGCACTGATCTATTCCGTTTCGTTAATATGACACAAGAGTTATAGCACCATGCTTCTGACACGGCATGAGATTTGCATGATAAGCTCTCATAAATATCTCATAAGTGCTATGGTTTTATGGAATTCTGATATGTTTATTTACAGTCAGTTCCCTCCTATGGCTATGCTTAGTTGATTATCATTCCATTCATTTATTGGCGTTACTGTAAATATGTTCAAAGTTTTTGATACTTCACACCCTGAAACTGTCATTATCATAAGACCTGTTGTTTACTGACCTTTCAGTTTAATTTTAAAGCTTCAAAAAGAGAAAATGTGTACATTGTTTACATTTCACTTGTTCCCAATCCAAGCCGGGCACTGATTGGAGAGCTCAAAGATACAGTCGAGCCTTACAAACCTAAAGAATCCACATAAACTGGATTGTCCTACAACACATGTTGAAGTGTTTACTTTAGTAGGATTCTTATAAAACAACAGAGCTTGTTTCTCCTCGTTTCTCCCCTAAAAAGCCCAGGAGATGTGCAAAAAAGTGTCCTGGTTGAAGAAGACATGGAGGCACAAAAAAGTTAAGATTTTTTATAAATAATCAAACTGAAAGAGATGGAAAGCTGATGGCAAGGAAAGAAACAAACAGCACAGCACAGACACTGGTCACCAAACAAAAGCATAAGTTAAAAAGTGTAAACTACCAAAAACATGCTCCTCTCCACAACACAGGAGTAAATATCCAGAACACACACAGTTCACACGTGGCAAACCAAAGAGGAGTCTGACACTGCAGCTCTCCTCACTCTGGCCTTAAGTACATGGGGCTAATTGCTGAGTAGAAACAGCTGTGCAGAAGGGCAGTACCTATGGCAGGACAGGCGATAGGACACACCCATGAAGGCAGACGTCACAGCAGGTCCAGCTGTGGCCATAACACTCCTTCCCTGAAACCACTGGATGAAGTCTTCCACCGAACCACTCAACAAATTTCTGCAGATATCACTGCAGTGGTGAAAATGAGCACAAGAATGCATCTGTGTGTGTTACTTCATAGGTTTTTGAGATATTTAGCATCTTAGTTGGGTTTAGCTTAGTAATAACCAAATCACATGGGCTTTACAGCTTTAGATCATCTTTATTTCTATTAAAAAATATGAATCCTTTAATAAAGACAGGGCCTAGCATTGAATGACCATTGATTATAACAGAACAAAGACATTAAAAAATAAAGTATTAAATACATTAACCAAAGGCTTAAAACCCTTTACATCTGAATATAAGCAAGAGGTGTCTATATTACATTTAAGTACAGAGTTTAGTGCAACAAACAAATCCCTGTTTAAAATTACTGCGAGGATGACTCAGTTGTTTATAAGTGTTTGCAGCAGAGCTGCCCACAGCGGGGCATGATGGATGATGGATGAGAAAAACATTTCAAAACATATGAAAAGGCCACTTAGTTATTTAATATTTGGTGCACAAAGGTCATGTTAAGGCATCAAACACCTGGGTCTTCATTTGACAATTTTAAATTGTTCTCTTATCAGAAACAAGTTGTGACCAGTGATATTAAATATTTTAGCCTGTTTCGTAAAAATCACATTATCTTTTGTACACATTCAACATTTTCACTAGCATTCCAACAATCTAGTTTTTACTTTAGTGCAATACAAAATATGCCATCAACTGTGAGCAGATATGTCAGCCATGCACAATTAGGCCACTAAGCATCCTCAGAAACAGAAAACTGTGGTGTGGCACTGTGACACAGGACACACCACCTTGAGCTTATTGCATGTATCATTTTATAGGCCTCTATAAACTGATAAAGTAGTATGCAAGTCTGCTTGGTACAAAAGCACAGTTACAACTAATACTACTACTAGAAGGCTAGCCTTATTAGCAGTGCTAACACGCTACCATCTAAATGAAGAGAACAATCAAAAACCTTCCATCACAAATAATGATGTTCTTGACTTTCCTTAAAATTCATATGCCATAAATAAAGTTAATGATGCTAGTTCTGTACTAACTGAAATTCAAATTTTACTTCCAGTGCATCATATATGCTTTAGTAATTTGGAAATGTAATGGACGCTTCAAATCAAACACTAGCTACACTGTCTATCTGTATTTAATTTTAATTTTGAAGTAGAAATTAAGGCATTACTTGCTTTTAAAATATCATATAAATAGTCAGCAGTGATGCATAATATAGTGTAATATAGTACATCTTTGGCTGAGGGTAAATAATAATAGCATATATGTTGTTTTTGTAAGCTGCTTTGACAGCAACACAATAACTTTATTCTACCAGACAAAACTTTTGCATAAACTACAGATGCCAATAAATCATTTCTGTGTGGAAATCTATTGCCATCTCTATAGTTAAATATTACAACAATGTTTATTAACGGGCAGTTAAAATAACCTATACAAAGATAAACAGTCACAGATTTGAGAAGATATTTAAATGCACAAAACCCCAGAGTCACTGCTGATGGTTATTACTGTTTGCTGAAATTCTAGTATTCTGCAAAGCTTAAAGAAACAGTGCACTGTTTCAAAACTGTTTATGGTTGCACCAAGTAATGCTGCCAAACACCTTTCTGCTGAATGACAAGTGTGCAAACTTGAGGTTAGGGGCTCAATTTGACCGTAGGACAGCAACAACACACTTGTGGCAGATTGCACAGAGATAACTGAGATTTTTGTATTTATTCATTATTATTTCTTTATTTAATTACAGGCATGTGGGTGGCAATCACTCAAAAACGCCTATTGTTTTCAGCTTTGCGTTGATTGTTTTGGTCACATCTAAAGCAAATTAACACCCACCAAAGCATCCATGTAAACGCAATCATCAGCATAAAACAACATTTTTATACAAGCACCATACTTAAGTTGAGGAACTGTGAGCTGATGTTCTACTTTATATGAGATCACACTTGGTCAGGGAATCAACCCATGCCATGCACAGAGAGAAACGACAATAGCATCCAACACATGTCAGCATAAAAAACTACAACCAAACAATGCAATCACTTAATTTAGTAATAAACCAGTGATGAGAGGTGATGCATCTGAAAACAGTGACAGTTCAAACTACACTTCCACAGATTTAGTACATATGCGCAGGAAAAACTTAAATTGAGAGGTTGGTGGCAGTTGTAACTGCTTCATTAGGTGATGAACACTAGAGATCCCAGAGTGGGTTGAAAAAGGTTTATACTCTAAATCAGGGATGTCAAACATAAGGCCCGGGGGCCAGAATCGGTCTAGCAAAGACTCTAGTTTGACCCACTGAACAGCTTTGGAAAATATGAAGGAGGATATAAATTTTTGACTTTAAACATTAAATTTAATAAATTTTACAGACATTCATAATACACCAGTGTAATCAAGTGCTAAATAAACCATTACATGAGAGAAACGATCCTGTATTTCCTGTATCTACTGCAAAAAATCAATATTTTTTACGGTGTGTCACCAGTAAAATAAAGAAATAAAATAGGACATTTTCTGCAAGTTAACAAATAACTTTCACTATCTTTCATTTATTTTAAAAATGTAAGCCCAAAGACTTGTGCTGACAGATTTCTTTCAATAATTACAGCAGCATATCTTTGTCAAGTAAAAGAACCTCACACTTCGTTTTCTTATATTGATTTTTACCGTTTTGGCCAACTTAAAAACAAAGCAGGCTGTTTGTGGCCCACGATGTAAGATTAGTTTAATATCTGTGCTCCAAATGATGTAAGTGGAATCTAAACTGTGCACTTGGCATGAAACCTGCTGTTCCCCACTACTTTTATAGGTTTTTTTGCTATGTTACCACACTTTGCTTTGGAACAACTCTGAGCGAAACAGGCCAATGTGACCCTGCCTGAAGGTTACCCTACTTAAACAAGGGCACTCTGTCCCTAATCCAAATATATTTTACACAGGGAACACCCCCTTTGTGCTTTAACCCCCATGTGTCTTAACAAAAAACACCTCCACAACATAAACACAATGAAGCACATCACTGTTTAGAGTGAAACGCCTTTAAGGGCATCTAGCTTTTCAGGGAGCAGACTCAGCATCCAGCAGGTGTAAACTGCAGCCTCTCTACCCATTACTGGTAAAGTTGAAAAGCTTTGTCAACAACACGCATGCTAATCGTTCAGGGCACACTGCCGCCGCTGCACGGAGAACAGCAGAACAGTCGTTTCACCGCAAAAAAAAAAGTGGAGAGGCAGCAGTTTTTGTCTAAATCAGCTGACAGCACTGATAGAGTAAAGACGCCAGAAGAAGGGAGACCAAACATTTTACCATGCGCAGCAGCCTGCTTGAAAACAACCAAAGCCTGAAGTAATATTTACACTGGTTCAATAAATGTATATGTGATTTCCATCCTTATAATGTTAAATTCTAACCAGTGCTGGGGAGTTTAGGGTGCACACTGGGGTTGCAGAGTGTATGCTTGGGGTGACAAAACTATAAGAGGCAGTAGACTGAGCGAGAGAGTCTGGATACAGCAGCAGTAGCAGCATCGCCCTGCAGCACTGAACCATGTGGCGAGGATGTGTGGTTGGTTAAGGCGTGTGAAGGATATCTTGCACATCCACTGGGTCAAATTCGTGCCCATATTCAAAAAGTGTATTTTTTTTCTTTTTTAATTTAGAGTTTTTGTTTGGCTTTTTCTGACGTTGCGCAGTCCGTGCTTAAATAGTCAAATCCATTAAACACTGCGTCTGAACAACTACCCAAGCAAAATGTGCTAGTAAATTATTCATAAAGAAGCACGTGGAAGTTTCTTACCGGCGTTTTTGTCACCCATGTCCTCTTGTGGTGCCGAAGTTGGATACTGCCAATGCGGACTATGCGTTCGCCTCGTGCGCGCTCTCTTCTTCCGTCAGGACAGCTGAGAAGAGGGAGGCAAGTTGGTTGTTTCAAGTAAGCCTAATATTATTTTCAATTGTATTTTTTTTTCTTTTTTCCCCCCAAATGAGATCCTTCTAGGACCCCTACTTGGCCGGAGACACACCGAGTGCAGAGCTCTCGAGTGAGCTCACACTTTGGTGCTTCTGAGAGTTTCTGAGTAAGATGGACTGGTGGCTGAGGTAAAGAGTGAGTGAGGGAGGGGGTGGGACTTTTCAGGAGGAGATGCAGAGTGTGCATTGTGCCTTGATGCAGAAATTATTTGGCATGCAGCAGAGAAATGGTTATAATGAATGAACTGTTTCATTGCGAGAGGATGAGTTCTGCCTTCTCGTCTGTTCATCTGTCCTCGACTCCAAAGCAATCGACATAGCAACCAGGCTTCCCCCTTTTTTCTTTCTTTCTTTTTTTTTAACTGTTTTTAGGGAGATTGTTTTATATACATATCAAATTTTTATACCTTTCTGCAAAAGAAAAATGGAAATTATGCAGGAATATTTTCACTGCAGCTGAATATTTCAGGGTTTTGTTTCGGTTTTTATATATTTATTTATTGGGACCATTTGAGGGCAAATGTAGTGCTTTAGCACCCCATAAATTCAATTCTCTTTCATATTTTGAACGGATCTCTGCGAAATTAAGAGCCCCTCCCTCCCACAGTTGCTGACCACGTAATGTACATGTTGTATTACTTGTTGCAAAGGTATATGATATTTTTGCTGAGAGACATTAATATTTAATGAATGAATCAGATCAATAACTGTGTCCTGAGCCTTTGACGCTTTATTGTGCCTGTTATTTGATTATACTGCAGCAGAATTATGATAGATACACAGAACAGTGAACACAAAGGCTGTGCATTCAGAGTGAGCTGTTTCAGTGTAAACTAGTGTTGTGTAATGAAATCACGTCATCATGAACTGCCAGGACAGATTTGTACACAAAGGCACAGTCTGTGAGTAAGAGTACGCTGCTTTCACCTTTATTCAAGTGCTGCTCTTGTTCTGTGATGAGTGTTTTTTTCTATCCCTTGTGAAATAAAAAAGAAACACACACACAAACAGATTTGTTGTATTCCAATTAATCAGTAAGAGTACTGGAAGGTTGCTGTTGTTGTGTTTTGTTGCTGTCCTCTGTTATTTTGTGCAAAACCAACATTAGCACTGAAATCCCGAGTCTTCAATTCCCACAGCATGATTCTGTCTATCAGCCGAAGGAGAAGAATACCACAATCCTGCACTGAGTCTCAAAATGTATGCAGTAAAAAAAAAACAGAAAACAACTAGTGTGGTATCATCTAACTGGTCCATTGATCAGTGTCTTGGAAAGGGCCCTGTCAGCACTCTGATGGGACGCTATGACAACAGCTACAGTTTCCTATGATGGTATAAAAAGAATGAGCTGCTGGTATAAGATGTTTCTAGCCTTTGAGCTGTAATAGAAACCTGAAGGCCAAATGACGTTCCGCGTCATGCCTCCGCCTGTAGCTCCAAATCACAGTGCAAAGCCGGGAGGTTGAATGTCAGATTGGCTTTAATATTTTCTCAATGTGGTCACAGTTGCAGTGGCACAAGAGGCCGTCATACGTGAATGAAAAGTTGCTCTGATTTCAGACATTATGCTTTCTGTCACATGTGCCGGGGACTGGCTGCCCTGCTGCCGACACAGGCGAATCCTGGCGGGCGTCAGTTCACAGCAAATCAATGAGAGGACCTGAAAGAGAACACCTCTGTTGGGGGGGAGATGAACTGCATTGATCAGAAAGACACCTAAAGTCTTCTACAGATTCAGAGAGATGTGTATGTGTGTTCATCTCTTTAATGAAAAACCAAATGAGCAACAGCTTTAAGTTTACTCTTTGACGCCTGAAATATTCATGCTTTTCACCCTCCTTTTTTGTCTACTCTCTTACCTCTCCCATCCGGTCTCCCTGCCTGTCTCCTATCCCTTCCTTCCTCTCCTTTCTTCATCTCTCCTCCCCTAACTCCTCTCTTGTGTATCTCTGTGTCCTCCCCTGCCCCAGACCTGCACCCATAGGATATCATCTAACTTGGCAGTGTGTCCTTGCCCCATACAGTGGCAAAGGCATGCTGCTGTCCCTGCCTTTGTACACAATATCTTTGTCCTGAAACACCTACACACCCTGTTCCCTCTGTATGACTATATAATTTTCTTGCAGAAGTCAGATTGTATTATAATGTACCCAGGAGATGCATTGTCTGCTTCACTTAAGATGAATCGCTTGTGTGCCCCTTCAGTCCTACCTTTTAACTCTTTTTCTGGCTTTCTCTGTGCAGTATTGTGTAGAGCTAAAACAGCCCAGCAAGTGCAGATATTGCATCGGAGGAGAGCTCTCCTCTGCAGACACTGCAGTGCAGCCTTCCCGCTGCAAAATTCTCCCTTCTTCACCTATTTCTGGAGTCAGTGGCTGGCCTGGGAGAAGTTTGTGGAACTTGTCCAGATGCCAATAGCATCACCTAATGTCATCAATATTGCTCAGTTACTGTCCACGTTTTACAGTGTTTCTTGTTTTCATGAAGGCAAACTTTTGTGTATTTATAATTTAATTGGAAGAAATTGGATTTTTTTGGAAAGGAAGAGGTAAGGAAGTCTTTCATTCAATGTTTTGCTCATGTGAAAGCCTAACATGTTAATAGCTGTAGCAATCATTAGGGAAATTCTTTAAGCAGGCTCTGAAAATGTTAAATAAAAAGACAAATTCATAGAGTCATTGTCCCCCATTCTCTTAATTAGTTCAATACAGGATAAGATTTTGAAAGACTGTTAGGTCCATAATGTTTTGGACAGTGACACAGCTTTTTCAATTTTACCTGTCACCACAGTGCATTTTAATTCAGACAATCAAGCAGACTTTCAGCTTTAATTTAACGGGTTTAACAGAAGTAATGTATTAATTATTGGGAAAATACATCCACTTTTAGACACAGTCCAGTGTTTTCAGGGGCTCAAAAGCAACTGGATAAAGTAAGGTCATTTTAAATATAAGGATACATTTTAGTACTAAAAATCCTTTGCTGTCAGTGACTGCCTGAAGTCTAGAACCCATGGACGTCAGCAAAGACTGCTTCCTCCCTCGAGATGTTCAGTTGCTGCTTGTTTGTGAGTCTTTTTGTCTTTAGTTTTGTCTGCAGTAACTCAAAAGCACACTCTGTTGGGCACTAACTTGGCCATTGAACAATATCCATCCCATATCTTTTCCTGGAGAAACTCTTGAGTTGCTTTTGCAGTATGCTTTGGGTCATTATCTATTTGCAATGTGAAGCATCATCCAATGCAGCATTTGTCTGAATCTGAGCAGAAACCTGTACACATCCACAGAATTCATCCTCCTGCTTCTATCAGCAGTCACACGAACACTGAACACCAGAAGCAATTACATTGCCTCCACGGCGTTTGAGAAATAATGTCTCTCTCCTTCGCTATACTTTTCTCTTCCCATCATTCTGATCCAACTTCATCTTGGCTTCTTTTGTTAAAGATGAAATGCACAATGGCTCTTCAGCATGTCATTGGTGGCTTATTTTCAACCTAAAGTTGTGAGGTCAATGTGTAGTAACTGCTCCAATACAGTTCTCTTCATCTTGTTCATCAATACTGTTGAAAGTATTTAGTTGATCCAAAATGCTGCCACGAGAGTACTGACAGGGACAAGAAACAGAGAGCATATTTCTCCTATCTTCTCTTCATTGGCTCCCTGTTAAATCCGTAATCTAATTGAAAAACCTTCCCATCACATAAAAGGCTTCATATAATCAGGCCCCATCTTATTTTAATGACCTTATAGTGCTGTATCACCACAGCAGAGCACTTTGCTCTCAGGCTGCAGACTTACTTGTGGTTCCTAGAGTATTAACAGTAGAATGGGAGGCAGAGCCTTCAGCTCCCAGGCCCCTTGCTCTCAACTCTTTTCACTCTCCATGTGTTTATACACCTCTCCGCATTTAATTATGAGTTATTATTAATCTCTAGCTGTCTTCCACAGCGTGTCTTCCTCTCTTCCCCCCCAAGCGGTTGCATCACGAGGCTGCCCCTTCCTGAGCCTGGTTCTGCCAGAGGTTTCTTCCTGTTAAAAGGGAGTTTTTCCTTCCCACCTTTGCCAAAGCGCTTGCTCACAGGGCGTTGTCTGATTGTTAGTGTTTCCCTGTATTATTGTAGGGTTTTTACCTCACAATATAAAGCGCCTTGAGGTAACGGTTGTTGTGATTTGATACTTTATAAATAAAATTGAATTGAATACTGCTGAGTGAGTGCATACATGGGCGTAACTTTGTGCTGAACATTGAGGGAGTCAAGATCTCTGTCTAAATAAATAAATAAATCTGGGTAAATTCCCAGATGATTAAACATGCAACTATTTTGCTGGTAATAACGGAAATGAATAAAGAAAATCAACAGCCTATTTATGCGAGATAATTCATAATTTTATCAGGGGGTTATATTGGTTGGGTCTGATTATTGGGGGGGTCATAACCCCCCTGGAAATTAGTGGCTTTTCTGCAGTTCCTTCATTTTCATGTCACCTACATATCCTTGCTGTATTTGTCAGACACTGGAGTCAGCTGTAAAGATAGTACAGTGAATATTATTGCCCTGAAATGTAGTTAAATAAACACAAAAGACGGAAAGTACAACTACCACAAACTATAAATTATATTTTGATGAAGCACTATCTTTTACTGGTTAAAAATCAGTGCCGTGGATAGGCATCCAGAAGTCTGAGATACGCACACTGGAGTAAAAAACTTTTTTACTTATAAATTGTTAAATTTGCGGATATTGTAGCACATCCCATCACAAACAAACAAAAACCGAATAGTTGCTACACGTGTAACAATTTAACCAGTGTTGAAAGCGCATTTGTTCAGACAAATCTGTGCGTCAATGCGCCACTAGAGGGAGCTGATTATACCAAACAAAAGAGACGCTAACAGAGGCCTGTGGAGTATTTACTGTTGCACAGCTGAACGAATATGGCAAAATAACCTTCTGTATTTATAAGCAATCAAGGATTTTCACCCTTTGGTGTTGTGCAGCTCTGTGTCCACCCAATAAAAATCAAACTGACAATACTAACGCCACAACTAAATATAAGGTAACCAATTTAAGTTAAATAGATACTGTGAACCGAATGTATATAGTCAGACACAGCGCAAGAGCTGCCTGTAGATGCAGAATTATACAACCAAGTTACAAATACTGGCTTTTACATGAGTCCGTGAACGCAGCATCAGCTACAGCGTGGTAGTGGGACGGGCTTGAAGCGGAAGGTCAACACAATCATGGCGTGGAGAGGATACGCGATAAAATGGGCCAAAACAGAGTTCGTGAGATCCCAGAACACCACTCCACGAAGCTCCAGGTGAGCAACCACAAGGTCGCTGTGGTCGCAGCGTCTGACTGCACAGGCGTAACACTGACAGGATGTGTGTGTTTACTTCTCCACCAGCCGCAGCCCGTGCTTACCTAACTGTTCCGACTGTCATTGCAGGGAGATCCACAAAGCTGAAGACAGCTCCATGTTTCATTTGCTTACAGCCGTAACCTGCGATATCGAAGCGTATACGAGTTACTGTAGTCTTTCTGTTTTTCAGTAAACGAACTGAGTGCTTCATGCATGTCGTGCTTTTATTATTGATACTGATACTAACAATAAGTAGTTATGGAGCCACTGTGAGGCATACTACCCGTGTAGATTTACACAGTGTGAGTGCTTGAATTGTTCTCAGTATTATTAGCTTTTATTACGGATGCATTAATTTTTTTTGTAACTCTACAACCAGCAGTAGCTGTAATTTTATAACAACAACAAAAAAGGAAAATTAGTTTTCAAAGCAGGACTTTTATGTTTTCCCCCTAAACTGAACATTGATTTTATACTTTTGTGTATATTTCAACAACTGCCTGCTTTAAAAGCTGCCTCTTTCTCCTGGCAGTCTTAACCCCTACAACCAGCAGAGGTGTGGATTTCGTCGGGAGGCCAAAAGGCCAGACATAAAGAAAAAAAATGCCATGCAGGAAACAAACACCTCAGCCACTGAGGCTGGCACCCCGGTGCCCCAGCCTCCTCCTAAAGTCCCCAGGCCGACACTTTTCACACCGCTGATGTTCACAGTAGGGGTAGGTCCCCCCCAGTTTTCTACTGCTGATGTGTAGTGATGAAATGGATGCATGGTACACTGATGTTTGGGACAGTAGAGTGCTTCTGGATGTTTTCTGACTCCATTTCAGTTTACAGGCTGCTCCTTTGGTGCGGCAGCCATTCTCCAATACGAGAGTCTAAAGTCAAGACTTCAGACTGCAAAAGATGAAGAGAAGTCAGAAAAAGGCATGCAGGTGAGCACTTTGATGATCCACATTATTGTACATCTCCTCTGCTTGCATATTGCATTACTGGTTTGATTTACAAGCTGCTCACAGAGACTCTGTGAACCTTCCACATGTTCCCAGGGCACCCAGGACATGGCATACTGGCACGACTGGTGGAACCAGCTGTCCAGCTTCCAGCGACAGCTCATTCTCCTGGCGTCCATGGTGGATGACTTCTGGAACAGCCTCACAGAGGGACAGAAGACTGTGACTGGTATTATTTACACAGTCAACATCTTTGCAGTGTGTGTGCGGGGGTGGGTTTTGATTATTGATTTTTAAATATAAATGTATTTTGCCCGAAACGCCAGAATATCAGGATAAATCTCACAAAATTTTGACAACCACCAAACAGCTAAAACAGCAAATGAGAGCAGGTACACGGATTCTGCACAAAGACGTAAACAGAGCGCGGACCCGACGCTTTGTCGCCCGACGGGACATACACGGACATGCGGTCGGGGCTGAAAGCCGACAGCTCACTCATTTTGATGTGTCTGGTCCACGCTCTGTGTTTAAATCTTTTATTGCACTAGATTCTGAAGCTGCAGGTTTTGTGTCTCTCAAACCAAAGTTGATTGAACCAGTCGCAAAAGAAGATCCAAACTACACTTCACATAAACATCATCATGAATTCCCTCTTACTTGCTGTTTTGCCTCCACCACAATAAAATCACACTTTATGCACAGCTCTCTCTCTCTCTCAGTGTACTTCAAGAACAGTTTCCCATTCACTTGCTTATTACCTACCAGTCTACCATTGTATACAGTGCTGTCAGCTGCTGTTTTTTTTTTTCTTTTTTACTTAAATGACTTCAGACAAGAAAGCTGCATTTTTGCTGTTCAATACTGAAGAAATTTACACTTTTTAAATTATGCAAAATTGCAAAATGCTTAATTGTATCTCTAATAGAAACCTCTGTAACTTTGCTCTGCTTCACTTCAGCAGCATCAGGTAATGTTCATGTTGATTCATGGTTTTCTTCAGTTGTAGTTCTACTGCAGAATATTTTTAAGGTTATCTGCTATAAAAAGTCAGGCCAGGAAAATCGCCTTCATGTTTTTCTGTGTTTTATCCTCTGTTACTTTGACACAAAGGCATCTGCTGTGATGCTCACACCTTTGATAAAGTCTCACAAGTGTAAGGTTTCTTTTTATAGATATAAAATATAATATGTACTGATTAGTGATCAGAATTATAATATTTCTGACTGTCTGAGGCAAAATTTCAACCGATTCAAATTGAATGGAATGGAATCGATTCGGGACCTTGTGCTTGTGAATGGGAATCGAAACGATTCTAGAAATCAGTGACGATACATAAACCCTATGTGTCTTGTTTTTTTTTTTTTATTTAACACTTTGCATTTCTTCATAGTTGGCACCTTTATTTATTATTTTTTTCTAGGTATTATCGCACTAAATGCCGCAGTCCTCTGCTGTTGGCGGATCCCTTCAATGCAGAGAAGTATGCTTAAGTACTTCACATCCAACCCAGCTTCCAGTGAGTTCACCTGTGCTACACGATCATGTCCTCTTTGTGTTTGCAGTGTGTGCATTTTTTTCCCCTCTCCTCTTCCTCTTCCAGAAACACGCTGCCTTCCCATGGCCCTGTCCTCCTTCAGTCACTACTCCATCATCCACATGGTGGCCAACATGTATGTCCTATGGATATTCTCCTCAGGGATCGTCTCTCTTTTGGGGAAAGAGCAATTTCTTGCAGTTTACCTGTCTGCTGGTGAGTCAAATAAAGCACACAACTGGAGTCTGATAACATTTATTAAATCTAAACACAATACTTGAATATTTTTAACATTAGTGTTTAATCCAGGGTGGATAGTTTAATGATCTCTTTGCTTCATGTTTGACTGAAACTCGCTGTTATTCCATCCATCATTTATTACAGCACAAAAACCTTATTTTAATTTTGGGACACTCAAACTTTAGGGCCTTTCAGTATTATGCATGGCTGATTATTGAGAATATAGGTAACAGGAAGTAAGAAAGGCTACCAAATGTTTGATTTTCAGCTGTATGATTTTTCAGGTGTGGTTTCCACTATGGTCAGTTACACATGTAAAGCAGCCACCGGGCGTCTCTATCCATCATTAGGGGCGGTAAGATATTTGCTAAAATCCATTTTAAAGCTCAACTCAAATGAAGGACGGCTGTGATAGTAACTGTTTTTGATCTACAGTCTGGCGCCGTCATGGCAGTGCTCGCTGCTATCTGCTCTAAGATGCCAGAGGCCAAGCTTGGCATAATCTTCCTTCCCATGGTCACTTTCACAGCAGGAACAGTAAGTGCACACTTCATATTTCCTACATACACTCACTGGACACTTTATTAAGTACACCTTACAAGTGCTCAATTGGAATCCATATTGCCTTCAGAAATGCCTCGGTTTTTCATCGCACTGATTCAACAAGGTGACTACAGTCAGCTCATTGTCATGTTTAAGAAACTAGTTCGAGATGATCTGACCTTTGTGACATGGTGTGTTATCCCGCTGGAAGCAGCCATCAGAAGACCTGCACACTGTAGTCATAAACATATGAACATGGTCAGCAGCAATACCCAGGCAGGCTGTTGTGTCTAAATGATGTTGTTTTTACAATCTTTGATTGTCCCATGGGAATTGTAGCCTTAGTTCTTAGTTGACAGGAGTGGTGCCCACTGTGGGGTTCTGTTGCTGTGGCACATCTTCTTTAAGGTTGGACATGTGCATTCAGAGATGCTCTTCTGTCTACCTCGGATATAACGAGTGGTTGCTTGAGTTGCTTTTGTCTTCCTTCCCGTTGTTGCTGCAGGAAGAGATGCGAGTGTGCATGGACCAAATAAAAAGGTACATGTATGAGTGACTGTGGAAGTATACATGTCAGCGCACTGAATGCAGCTTTGCCTTTGTTTATGTTTAGGCTCTGAAAGCGCTAGTTGCCATTGATACAGCAGGACTTCTGTTGGGATGGCGGCTGTTTGACCATGCAGCTCACCTTGGCGGAGCCCTCTTTGGAGTGTGAGTCGGGTCTTATTTTGACCTTTTCCTCAAAGTCTGTCCATGTTAGCAATATGAAATACAGTTTCAGTGTTTATGAAACTGTCTTAATCCCAAATCTGATTACTTACTTTTTCTGGAGGATTTAACTGTTTTCTTAGACTTACATAAGCAGACAGATTTTGCCCAGTTTTTTTAATATCCTGCTCTCATAACATGGCCCAAGTGTGAAAATTGTGGTCATGTGACAGCTGCAGATGTAGTCACAAATACAGCTTAAAGCCCGTGGAACATATCTAATATTGTTAAATTGTTGATTTGAAGGCTTTGTGCTTTTGAACTCAGTCATGAAAAAAAGAATCCAATGATTCTGCACTGCTTTGATCAGTCTAAATCCTTTCATATGTCTTAATGTGGCCTAATGGGAGCATCTTGTTCTGCTTTCTCCACATTTTACCGTGCCATGCATCTCTTCATACAGGTGGTATGTGGCATATGGTCATAAACTCATCTGGAGGAAGAGGGAGCCCCTTGTGAAGTTGTGGCATGACATTCGTTCACCAGGCAGCCGAGGTTCCAGGCCTGGACGTGGACCCGGGGGTGGTGGACCAACATCATAAGTCCCTGAAATTCTTTGTGAAAGAACTGGAACCCATCCAAAAGAATATGCAAGGACACTTTTATCCAATGACATGGAGTGGACTGTTATTAATAAATAAATCTAGTTTTCACATCCAAAGTTAGTAAAGAGCATTTGCTGATTTAATGCCTTGCAAACTTGAAATTTAAAAGCAGGTGAAACTTCATATCTAGCGTTGCAGTCAAGATGTTTACTTTGTAGACTTTAAGCACCTGTTATGCTACCGGTAATCTGTAACTCTGCTACCTCATTTAGCCATTTTCCACCAATGCTTTGCCAAATCTCAAACTGGTTCTACACATTTACACCAACAAAGAATGGTGGCACCACAAAAATCAGTCTCCCAACACTTGGATTCAGTGATTTCAGAAGCAATGGGAATATTACTGCAAGTAATTTACCACTAATTTCCAAATGTAGCATTCAGATTTGGCCCTGTGTGACACTAACGTCTGATATAGTATGCAAAATTTCAGTTCTGACACTTGCCAAAATATGGCCATCGACCAGCACCAGACTAGGCACATTACTGGTGGAAAACAGGTGTTAGTAATCCAAAGAAAAACCTTAATGGCCATGTTTTTGTGTTCATGTTGTTCTGGAAAACTGCATTAGCCACTAGACAAAAGAAGAAAAATTCCACATTAGAAAACAAAGAATTTTATTGTCTCATCCTTTTCCTCTGTTAACACTCTCAATCAAACTATTAGCTTTACATTGAGAGAAAATAGAACAAATAAGCATATCCAATGATTTTAGATAAATGGGCACTCCCACGTATACCTACTAATCTAACTAATTCATTTGGTAACAAATCTCTTTATCAGTGCCCCCTATTACAGTAAAAAGTGGCCAAGTCACTTTTCTTTTTTTTTTTCTCTTTTTTTTTTTAAAAAACCCTGCAGTTTAACTTTTTTGGTTAGAAATATTTTCCTCACAGCAGGGTAATATGTTTAAAATTAAAGCTGTGACAAAACTATTCATGACAATATAAGTTTTATTGGAAGCATTTGATTTATAGTTGGCACATATGAGAATTTGGAACAAAGATGCCACGATTCATGGTGCCAAAACACACTCAGTTAATTCTTCACATGCCGACATCTCCAGATTACTACCTGAACTCATACAGTGGGGAAAGTATTTCACCCCCTGCTGAATTTGATGGGGTTTTTTTTCCTGGTTGATATTCTGTCTTTCTCCATTAAAATACCACTGCCATAGAAAATTAGAAACGGTTCATTTCTTTGAGTGAGCAAATTTACAATAAATTATTTAATAAATAATTATTATTTTCACCATTATAATAATGATTTCATGCTCTGAGAAAACGTTTTATTTATCAATCACATTCCTGTCCTGGGCATAAAGAGTCAGTGTTAAATGCTTTTCACAATTCCTTTTTATTCAGATACGTTGGTGGAAAGTTTTTTGGGTTAAATACAACTACAGCATACCTACATCTTAAGACAGTCTAAATCTGTTACTAATAAAGCAATTTAAGTTGTCAAAATAGATCAAAGACCGACACTTTTTTGGCTTCAAGGTAACTTTAAGGCGGTTCCTGGTAAACAATACAGATTAGCTTATCAAATATGGATGTCTCATCAGACAAGGGCATGTGCAGCAAATTCTTCTAACAATCCTCGCTGTCCAAAAATCAGGCGTCCATCACTGCCGGGCTGTGAATGAGAAAACTGCTCAGAATCCTAAAACTCAAAAGAGTAGGCTAAAAATCAAAGAGGTACAATGGGATTAAAGTTTTCATTTTTTAGTTTCCAGGCACAGCGCGCGTGCGCACACGCACACACACACACACACTGTTAGATAATTCAAATTTATCCTCCACCCTGTCACATGATGTTAATCAAACAGACTTACCAGATCGCTATATCTCATCAATTTTTTATCCAGAGCAATCAGTAATACAGCACTTCCTCAGCCCCTGCTTTTGTGGTTTGCATAACTGGGGAAGCCAAACTGGGAGACCATCAGGTTGGAGAAGGAAAGAGGCATAAAGCCATAGATCTGTGTCAACCTGTTCAGGCAGTAGGACCTCTGGAGAAGGTGTTCGGGACGATGCCACATCCCCTGGTATCCACTGCTGGCCTCCTTTTCTAGGTTGCGGAGGTCCACGGGTTTGATAAAGACCCCAGAGGCTCTGTTCATTTTGCCCAACTTTGATTGTTTTCTTAAATACAGAGCTACGGCAAAGTTCATGGCAATATCGTCACAGTTCTGCGTTTCATCCACTAAAGCATGCACTGCTTGAGGCTGGTCCTGAAAGAGCTGCAAATAGCGGCGGTGGAAGAAGGCAGCACCAATTAACACCATGGAGTATCTGCAGGGAATGCAGGGAGATGGAAGCTTAAAAAACAAAGTACACCTAGCCAGAGGCCAGTACTATGAAGCAGGATTAGTGGCGCAGCAATGCAAATTCAGGGTTAACTCTGCATTTTCAGCAATACGATGGTGATACGCTGCTGTAGAAATTTATACCTACATAATGTAGGTTGAAAGAAAAACAGCTGCTGTTTAGTTGTGTCTAAGAATCTATATTTATTACTCTTCATGGAAAGAAGACTTTAGAGACTCATGAAAAACATTAGACCCTCTTACTATCTGCTCAGAGTGGCTCGAGGGTTTTACAGCAATGTTAACACCATTTTCCAGAAAGCCAAGTGGAGAGAATTTATCTAAATTTCAGGAGTGGTACCACACCTCCATACACATCCCTTCCAGTTCTCCATCAATATATGACCCTCCCGAGCACTACAAGCTGTTCATTCTCATCTTTGTGCCCCACCCTCCCTTCCCTTTTTTACAATTCATTCACTTCTCATTAGTACATGAGGATCTTCCCAGCCTGGGAGCCATCGCCAATCCCCCCTGAGGCCTTCCCCAAACTGCAGCCTCAATTCATCCTCAAGCCATCTGCCATTATTTACTAGGAATGCTGTCAAACCTAAAATGAGAATGTGGTCCCAGCTAGTGAATTGGGCAGTAGGAAGTGACGTTTTATCTCTTGATCTCAATTCTCAAGGTAAACTACCCCCTAAGAAATGAACCCTCTTCATAAACCAGGCTTTATGCCAAAGCTACCTGAATAAGCCTTGAATTTTTTCATGTTCAACTTAAAGTCAACAAGTACAAACTCACCATCTACTGACCAATCGTTTCTCTGGGAAATGGTGCCACCATTCCTGG
The DNA here is from genome assembly GCF_963576455.1 of Neolamprologus multifasciatus. Lineage (NCBI taxonomy): Eukaryota > Metazoa > Chordata > Actinopteri > Cichliformes > Cichlidae > Neolamprologus > Neolamprologus multifasciatus. The sequence goes on along the minus strand of NC_140456.1, from coordinate 20,211,220 downwards.
AACACATGTCGGACATGTCCACGGACAGCTAGCGTCTAAAGGAGCAACTTTATTTCTATTTCTAAAATGACTGTATTGTCTTCCACACCTTTATAATGTGAATATACACTAGATATCAAATTTGCAAGCATGCTATGCCTCTCTTTAATTTATATTTGTATATATTTTCTTAACTTGCACTCAAGCCATTAAACACCACCAGCACAGTTTCAGCTGAAAAGATGAAGTTAAAATTGTTTTCTAAACATTGATATACCAGGTTATCCTGTGTCTTAGGGATAGCACTGCAGTACTGAGAAGTCTGTTAACTCGCACAGATGGCATTTTTGCCAGATTTTCTTCCTGGCTTCAGCTTAGGCTTTATAAATATAATAGTGCTTTTCCATTCATAAAGCCTATTTAAATCATATACTTGTAATCTCACGCTACTGTTTTGGCAACAAGTGTTGCTCTGAGCCTGTACTGTACACAGTTTAACATTGCCTGGTCTGACACAGTTTTAACTTCCTTTCTAAAATCAGGCCGCTCAGATCGGTTAGATCTGCCCACGTCTGTGATTGGTCAGAAGTTGCCTCTTTCATGTGTTCATGTGAGCATGAACACATGACAGACTGGTAAACCTAGAGCGGACCTATTAAGTTTATAACCACTTTCTTGTGACAGCTTAAAGCTGATCTAGACTTCTGCTATGGATTTTTGATGTAAACCATGAGTGGCTGACGTTACTGCCAGCAGTCATGCTTGTCCTTGGCGCATCATTCGCTAATTACCTTGTGGTCATGTCCCAGTGTTTTATATGCTGTGCCAACAACAATACAAACAAAATTCTGGGACTTTTCTTTCCCACATGGTTCCCCACTATTTGTTGTGGCTGGTTTTTGTTCCAGAGGCAAACATATGTCCCGTCTTTGCACATTATCTCACATTCATTCCAAAAGCTTTGGCAATCTCCCTGCACGAATTTTCTGACATCTGTGAATCCTTATAGAAATACTATGATCATTATTCTTTATACTAAGACATGATTGTTATTCTCTCACTGATATGTTTAAAATTAAACACAGAAGTATACTGATGTACACTGATGTAAAAATAAGTAAAGCCACACAAGCAACAAACATCCTGTGTATGTCGAGCATGCTTCGTAGTACAGGCCCAAATAACATGCAGGGTATGTGGACAAAAACCCCCAAAAACAAACAACCTACACGTCACCTCCTGCTGTTTCTGGATCCTGCAGCTCAAAGCTGCCATAGCTGTACACTCCTGCTGCCGTTGAGACATGTTTCCTCGGTACAAACCCAACAATCTGGTCAGGAAATTGCTGTGGAACCCAACAGTAAAACAACTTAGGGTTTGCCAGCTAAAATCTGCAGTTAAATTTTTCAAGTTTATGATACTCATTACCTTCCAGACAGAAAAAGCAAAACTGATGTCAGGTACACTGATGAGAGTGTCATCATCCAGCATCAGAACAGCTACAGGAGCAGAACAAAAATACTACTGTTCACTGACTAAAATGTATTTAAATATAACAAATAATACATACGGTGCAAGCTGACAGATGTACTGACCATCAGTATCAATTTCAGGGAATGGTTGTAGTCTGTTGCGCATTCGGTTGCTGGTCTGCTCCTTGAAGACTACCTGGACCGGATGAGGCCCCAAGGAGCTCCACAGCTTTGCAGGTGTCTGCTCTCCAATGTTGTTCCATACTATGATAATTCTCTGAAGATGAGGTACTCCCTGGTAATGGTTTAGGAGTTTGAGCAAAACGTCTGTGCGGTTGTAAGTCTGGATGATGACGGTAAACTTCTCCTCCTCCGAGCTGTCAGCGCGGTGAACCTGTGCGGGATTCTGCTTTTGCGGGGTTGCCCTTCGTAGCACCTCCAAGACAGCAACACCTCTTTGGTCCTCAGCAGGTGGCAGCAGAGCTGTCAAGACTACACCAACCAGGAGGATCAGCAGAATTGCCCAAAACAAATAGGTTCGTCGGAGCCCAAAGCAACAACGGGGCAGCCTGCACACAGATTTGCAGTATTTATTAATATTTCCATCTCAGCTCCAGTTTAAAAGAAAAAAAATCAATATATGCAGTTTCTATGACTGACTTGTTGTATTCTAAGCATAAATTAGTTAATCTATGGCCTGTGATAAATGTTAGGATTATATGACATCCATAACTAAACATGCAAATCAATTAAGCTATCTTGGGTATCCGAAATGACATCTTAGCTTGTGCAAGTAGTTGCACTGATTTTAGCTAATTTTAACGTGATTTTAGCCCAGCGTTTGTTTTGAACACAACGGTTTAGTCGGCTCTCTCGTAACATATCTAGCCTGTTACATTTTAACATATTCTATTTTACTTTCTAGAAAGGAAAACTCACCTCATTTTTGTTGGCACTACAAACATTCAACCCCTTTCTTTCAAACGGTCGCCATGTTGGCTGACTTTGTCCAAAGAGTGTACAAGTTAAGAGCGGTTCCAATTTAACACCCGCCGTAACTTGTGGTACTCAACAGCCACGCAGCTATTTTATTATAGAGAAAATTTCTTGTTAAATTAATATTTTTTTCTTACTTATTATAAATACATTTTCTACGTTACAACCTCGTAAATATATTTTCACTCGCGTATTTCGGCTTTCTGATGAACAGTCGCCATGTTTGTTCAGCGAATGGGCTTGATTTTTAATTCAGGGGCATATCTTCGCCTCTACAAATATGTTAATAATAGTTGGTCGAAAGAGAAGGGGAGAATCAACTAAATGAAAAATTTACAAAACCAGTCTCGCCTAGTGGTTACAACAAAGGTAAGTTAATCTAATGCACTGTTAATAAAAAAAAATAGTGTATTAATAGTATTCTTTTTTGGAGAATAACATATGTTAACGAGGAATGACTTTTCTCGTTAAAGCAAGAAAAGTTAACAACAAAACAAAAACGTTTTTCCAGATTGCGCAGCTCTGGTGAAGTGAACATGTCGTTGGCGTCGGTCCTGAACTGTCCTACAGTACTACTTTCCAATGGTCTGCAGATCCCCGTGCTTGGTTTGGGTGTGTTTTACTCTGGCAGTCACTGTTTTTAAATCAGCTAGCACAAACCTTTTGTAATGAAGCATTATGCAATCCCAGGACACAGTGATTGTTAACTGAATCGGTTGGTTTAAAAATTTTTAAGTAATGCAGTAGGGAAGTAAATCCACAAGTAAAACTGACACCTATCAGGTTTTAACTCAAGAAAAAATATGTAGTGTTACTGTTCGTCAGTTTATCCACCGGCAAACGTTTGGTCTAATTCCTCCAATACAGTTGATACTACTAATAAATAGTTGCGTACACAAACGGGTATTTCAGTATCCTTTAATCCAGGATATGTGAATATTTTGTATGTATTTATACCTTTTATGAATACACTGTATATTTATGTCAGCGCTAATACGCCGTCAAGTTTGAATTAATCTACATAACACTATAATTAAAATGTATTCTAGTGTATTTTACTTTATATAGCAACCATTTGCTCATAGTACACTTCACTCTTATATAACATTTTCCATCCATCCGCTTCCGCTTATCCTTTTCAGGGTCGCGGGAGCCTATCCCAGCTGTCATAGGGCGAAAGGCGGGGTACACCCTGGACAGGTCGCCAGTCTGTCGCAGGGCCAACACACAGGGACAGACAACTCTTCGCACTCACATTCACTCGCACATTCACACCTAGTGGCAATTTGGATTATCCAATTAACCAATCCCCACAAGCTGCATGTCTTTGGACGGTGGGAGGAAGCCGGAGTACCCGGAGAGAACCCACGCAAACACGGGGAGAACATGCAAACTCCACACAGAAAGACCCCGGCCTGATGTTGGAATTGAACTCAGGACCTTCTTGCTGTGCGGCAACAGTGCTAACCACCGTGCTGCCCACACGAGATTGTATAATATTTTGGCTTTTTTAATTTGTACACTATTTTATCTTATTTATTTTTCTGTTTTCATGTTTCAAATATGTCTCTAATTCACCTTTTCCTTCTGACCTTTGTGGTGCTGTAACATGTCAATTTCCCCAGTGTGGGAAATATAAAGTCTATATTATAATAATTACCATTGTTTTTTTTAAAAAATGTATAAATGTTGTGTGTTTTTCTCTTTGCCAGGCACATCACATAATGGTGGTTACTCCCACGATGCAGTTATGTATGCCCTCACTGAATGTGGCATCTGCCACATTGACACAGCAAAGAAGTATGGCTGCGAGGCCGAATTGGGCAAAGTTGTCAGAGAAAGTGGGCTTCCACGAAGTGATCTGTGGCTCACGAATAAACTGTGGCCTGGCGACTACGGATATACAGCTGCAAAAAAGGCCTGTCTGGACTCCTGCTTGGAAATGGGGGTCAAGTATTTTGGTATGCCGTCTGATTGATAAAGTTAAAAACAGTTAACAGTTAAACAGTTTTCTGGGATGTCACTGCAGAACAAACGTCTTGAATAAACCTGTGATGGCTCGTGATGTAGTTGAATTAATCCATGTTCACCAACACCGAATGCAGTTTGCTGTCTTTTGTTACATCATGACCTCTAATCCCTGTTGTTTTTAAAGATCTGTACCTGATGCACTGGCCAGAGTCAAAGACACCTGGTTGTTCCAACAGGGCGATGAGAGCTGAGACCTGGAGAGCTTTGGAAGAACTTTATAAGGAAGGTAAATGCTAAATGCATGGTATTAACTTAGAGACAAGGGATTAGCTTCATGGATGACAGCAGATTATCAGAATTACCATACAATGCAATTATTTATTTATACTATCTTAATTTTATCCTCATGAAATATGTTTATAATTTCATTAAAAGACTAGCTTCAGTTTTACAGCTGGATAATCACTGAAGTAGTGATGATAATACATATCACTTAATAGTAGTAAAAGAGTTTATTTCACAAAGCATACATATCTCTGTTTGCTAATATAGGTGTGTGCCGTGCTATTGGGGTCAGCAATTTTCTGGTCCACCACCTGGAACAGCTGAAAGAAGACTGTACTGTGATACCACATGTTAACCAGGTAGTTTTATCTATTTAGCATTTATTTATGCTAGAATCTGTGCAAAGATACTCAGGTTGACTTTCTTTATGCCATAAAACTTCCTTCAGCTCATTGACTTTATTGTTTTATATGCTGTTTTAACCGATCAGGTTGAGTACCATCCTTTCCAGCAGCCAAATCACCTGATTCAGTACTGTCGTCAGGAGGGAATTGTGTTTGAAGGGTACAGTCCTCTGGCCAGGGGTCAAGTCTTCAACAATCCCACTGTTCTCCAGATAGCGGAAAAGCACAGACGCACGCCAGCTCAGATCTGCATCCGCTGGAGTATTCAGGTTGTCACGCTCATCACATGATTTCCATCCCTGGTGTGAAAATATTGTGTCTACTGAAATTCTAAATATTCTTGAATATTTTCAATTTTGTGTTTCTAAGAACGGAGTTGTGACAATACCAAAATCGACCAAAAAGAAGAGGATACAAGAAAACTGTGAAGTGAGTTTAAAGATCATTCCGTACTTTCTTGAACCCTTTAAAAAGTCTACAAAATGAAAAAACAAAATAAAAGTTCATGTTGTGATCGAACATTTTTTCAAATAAAGCTTAGCTGTAGCCTAAGTTTGACAAGACAGTCAAAATCATGTCTTCATCGAAACCTAGTTACAACACCGTGCAAAGGTCTTGAACCACCCTTAATTTCTTTATATTTTGCCTTTAAGGAGCCAGCTTTCTGAGGTGGTTTCAGAGTTTTCCTTTGGGCACTGGCTCTTTTTACACCCATTTTTAGTCCAGTCCTTGTACCTGACAATTTTCAGAGGAATAAATCATTCAAGCACAAAAAAGGCAGCGAACTCGAGGGGTGAATCAGTGCTGTCTCTACACATAGAAATACAGAGAAAACTTGGTAAAGAACCAATTTTAAATTGTATCTTTACACACTTTGTTACTAGCAGCCTGACTGTTCTAATTTCTTTAGTCTAATCTATGGAAAATGCCAAACACAGTTGACAGATGTAAAAATTGTACTATAACAGGGTGATTCAGAAAGAGCTATTAGTGGAAAAGTTGCCGCACTGTGTCCTAAAAATTTTAAGGAAACACGACAAATGGAGGACAAAATAAGTTCTTCTGCAGCAGAAGAAAAGTATCTTAAGAAACAGGAAAAAAGCAAAGACCTGACAGAACCTGAGAGATGCATCTGGTTCATCTACTGTTCACTAAAACTTCGTCAGAAATGGTCTCAGTGGAAGGCTGGCTGTTAAGAAGCCATTCTTAAGGGAGGAAAACAGGTAGTATGCCACATTACACAAGAACTGGACTTAAAATCAGTAGCAATGAATGGAGTGATGAAACCAAATCTGAAAGTTTTGGTTCAAATAATTGTCAGTTTATGCAAAGGTCAGGAGAGAGGTACGACACTGATTGTGTACAACCATCTTAAAAACACGGTGGAGGCTCTGTCATTGTTTGCACCTGCATTTAAGTCAGTTGTGTTCTTCTTCTTCATCTTGTTAAAACTGATGGATTTAGTGATGAATTACGAATGGAAAATGTATGGAATTATTAACATTTTTCTAAGAAAATATACAGATTTTTTTAAAAAGGAGGTGGCTCAAGACTTCTACACAATGATGTGCCTTGTTTGGTAGCTTCCACTAGAGGTCATCATAATAAACTTATGCATCTGGCTTAACTGAGGTTTACTAAATGTAAAGAGATCTTGACAAGTTAAATACTTTAAATAATGGCATAATGTGTCCATCTTTCCAGTCAGAAGACAAATGAAAAATATAGATGCATAATAAAACTTCTGCAGCTTATCATCACAACTGAGAGAAGCCAATCTCACTTTTAATGGCACAGGCATTTTCGTTTTTCATATGATCCTTTTCCTCTTCTTATTACGGTGGCCCTGAGAGGCCAAACGGACTGCAACTTCAGAAAACACTTGCCAAAAGTAAAATGCTGCAAAAAGAAAAATGCTGCAAAAAGAAAAACACCTGCAAAAAGAAAAACGCTGCAAAAAGAAAAACGCTGCAAAAGCACACAAGACACAACAGAAATGTTTCTGGGGAGACAATAACCCGACGGACCAGTTGCACGAACCAAAACATGCTAACAAGTGCACTGGGACTGGGAAGGAACAACATTTGTCTCTTATATATGATACACCTATATATGCACTGTCAAAGATACTTGTCTTGAGTGAAGATTTAAGGTGATAAGACATATAAATAACTGCAACTTGAATCTGTACTGAAGCTCAGTATTTGACACAGAGTTCATGTTCACTGCTGTAATAGCTAATAATGATTAATATAATAACTATAATATTGGCCATATTATATTTACATTACCAAAGTGATATGACTTTAGTCTCATGAACAACATTAGCTAATTGTTATTTACTAACGAATCTTAAATGACCGTTCAGTACAGAAATGAAGCCCAAAAATCATGTTTTACAGTCCTGTGGTCTCAGCCTCAGATACTTATCAAATCACACAAAGCTCTTGTAGAAACAAACAAACAAATGAACAAAATATGTTCTCCTTCATTTCTGTCAAACAAAGTTGTATGACACGTTTCCAGTGGTTAGTATCATGGTTGCTAGGCAACCTGGGAAGCGCAAAGGAGACTAGACCGTCCATGTGTTTGCAACAAACTTGCCATTTATTTTGCAAATCGAGCTCGACACTGCCCCTAGCGTCCTGGAGCACTTCCATTGTGATTTGGAGTTTGCATGTGTTTTGGATTTTGTAAGTGTTTTGGATTTTGTACGTGTTTTGGATTTTGTACGTGTTTTGGAGTTTGCGTGTGTTTTGGAGTTTGTATGTGTTTTGGTGTTTGCATGTGTTTTGGATTTTGTACCTGTTTTGGATTTTGTATGTGTTTTGGATTTTGCGTGTGTTTTGGATTTTGTACGTGTTTTGGAGTTTGCGTGTGTTTAGGAGTTTGTACGTGTTTTGGAGTTTGTACGTGTTTTGGAGTTTGCGTGTGTTTTCTATTTTGTACGTGTTTTGGAGTTTGTACGTGTTTTGGATTTTGTACGTTTTTTGGAGTTTGCGTGTGTTTTGGAGTTTGTACGTGTTTTGGAGTTTGTACGTGTTTTGGAGTTTGTACGTGTTTTGGATTTTGTACGTGTTTTGGAGTTTGCACGTGTCTTGGAGTTTGCACGTGTCTTGGACTTTGTACCTGTTTTGGAGTTTGTACGTGTTTTGGAGTTTGTACGTGTTTTGGAGTTTGCAGGTGTTTTGGATTTTGCATGTGTCTTGGTGTTTGCATGTGTTTTGTATTTTGTACGTGTTTTGCAGTTTGTGCATGCTATTTGGAATTTGTAAGTGTTTTGGAGTTTGTACATGCTTTGTCTCTAGGGGCCACCGTACTCAGGGCCACCGTATTTTATCATCCTCTCTCTCACACACACAAACAGGTGTTTGGATTCCAGCTGGAGGACGAGGACATGGCTGCTTTAGGAAGCTTGCATGATGGAAGATATGTTACTTGGGATCCAACAAATGTGGAATAAGAATAAGTGGGAAGATGGAGGGTATGTTTGTCCATGAACTGGTGATGGCTGAGTGAGGAATTGATTTGAATATGTTCTTGGTTAATTATTTTTCTTTGTGACAGTTTTCCTGGAAATAGACTCGACTGTGATGTCAAAGTTTATTGAGCTACATCTTCAGATAATGTGTAGAAAAACACACACGAAGGACAAAACCATTCCAAGTGCCTTACCTTATAGAAATGTTGATTTTTTTGTGATATATATATATATATATATATATATATATATATATACTAAGAAAGGTGTTGTAAATGCAGATAATGGTATCTTTACCTTTCCAGAAATGTGATTGTGAGCTTGACTTGATCTTGAATAAAATCTACAAATTATTTTTTTTCACATTCAAATTAAGGGGAGGGATCAAGTGGTTTCTAAGGACCTTGGTATCGTATCTATGGTTGCAGTATATAAAACAACTACGTAAACTCAAGGCTGTGACCTTTTATTGCCCCTTTTATTGCCCCTCTTCTCTAAAGGAAATCTTTAGTTTACTTCACCTGTAAAATTTGTACGTGATTATCAAAATACCTTAAGCAACATGTATCATTTGCAAGTAAGTCATGAGACAAAAGAAAAACAAAATGGCCCCAAAGCTTAACCAGGTTTGGGAGGCATGAAAGTGAGCTGTAACGGTAACTTTATATAACACAAGCTATCAGGGTTTAGCAAATAATTTGCTGGCTACACTGGCTCTGGTAACGTTCAACTTCACTAAACCTTATCATGTTATCATGTTAAATTCAATTTTGATATTTTACATAATTTAGTATGAGGTGGATTCTCATGTCCACCTTTATTCTTCAGCACAGCCTGAACACTCTCTTTATTATTGTTAATCTGTGGATCTCTTTCACAGCGCATTTTTGTCCTATCTTCCTCCCCTCACCCCAAACTAGTCGCTGTTCCCCCTGAGCTTGGTTCGGCAAGAGGTTTCTTCTTGTTAAAATGGAGTTTTTCCATCCCACTGTCACCAAGGTCCCTGCTCATAGGTCATGTTTTTTTTTTTTGTTCTCCTGTTTTCTGTGTATTCTTATATACCATATAAAACACAATGAAGCAACTGTTGCTGTTTGTTTATAATAATAATAATAATAATAATAATAATGTATACTTTATTGATTTCTGTGGGGAAATTCCTCTCTGCATTTAACCCATTCACTCAGTGAAGCAGTGGGCAGCCACCAGTCTAGCGCCCAGGAAGGATTTAGGGATGGTACCTTGCTCAGGGGTACCTCAGGGTAGGACATTCAAAGCTCTTCTTTGGATGTTGGCTACTTTTTGTCCATTTTCTGTCAAAGTGATCTCACACTACATCACTAATGTTGAAGTTCAGTCCAACCCATGATTGATAGTGTGTTTGGGATCATTGTGATATTAAACAAAAAAAAACACGAAGCTGCTGCCAATCAGATGCTTTCCAAATGGTGTTGCACTCTGGATCAAAATCTGACGGCACTTATCTGTACTCATAATTCCATCAATTTTGACATGGCTGAAATGAAGACCCAGGCATCACAGAGCCTCCACTGTGTTTTGAAGATGGGTATACACATACAGTGTTGCACCTCTCTTCTAACATCATCTGTACACGACTATTTAAACCAAATATTTCAAATTTGGATTAACGACTCAAGACCTGTCACCACTGATTTTCAGTCCAGTTCTTGTGTAATTTGGCATACGTCAGCCTTTTCTCCCCATGTCCCTTCCTACTGAGACCATTTTTGAAGAAGCTTTAATTAACATTAAGGCCAGATATCTCTCAGGTCTGTCTTTTTAAAAGACACGAGGATGTTAATGATCTTCTTTTGTGCTTCACATGTCCAGTATCCTCAAATTTCTTAAGAACACACTGCACACCATGCAAAAAGAACCCAAGCTTTCAACTAACAGTTCTTTGGGAGTCATATTGCTAATGCAAAAATACTATTTTATCTTTGTCAAACTGTTACCTTTAGTTTAATCTACAAAAAAATGCCAAAGGAAAGAAAACAAAATGTGTTTTTCTACTAGGTGGCTGACAACAAAGAGCCTAAATGTTTAAAATTGGTTCTCTGCCAGGTTGGCTTACATGTAGTCACAACAGTTTCATCTCTTGAAGCAGGCACGTTTTCAATGCTTGAATGATGATGTGGCCTCAGTGTGGCTCAACCCCCCCCCCAAAAAAAAAAAAAACAAAACAATTCCTTTCAGGTACAAAGATCACATACAAGGACTGGACTGAAAATGATATGGGAAAAAACAAAGAAGCAGACAACTTCCAAAGAACAAATCTCAAAGATCTTCAGAAAACACTGCTCAGGACCACAGTATACAGGTTGAACAGACATGGCTACACGAGGAATCTGTGCTTAAGACCACACCCATGAGTCCACTCCCAGCATTCACATCTTGAAAAATACTGAACCATTTCACAAAATAAAACAATGACAAACTCATTGAGTTAGCAATATCATTTATTCTTTCTCCCTCAGCTTAGAATCACTGTTGTACATAAGTTACATTTTGTTTTCTCAATTTCACAGGTTCTTGTTTTCCTCCTCAAACTTCCAGTTTGACCTCCCTCTCATATCAAAAAAAGAAAAAAAAAAAAAAAAGCAGATTGTATTATACAAAAATGCAAACCAATTTTCACACAGTGAATTCTCTTACAAAGTCATAAAATGGCGTAATAATGGCTACATCCACATTGGAGGAAGATAATTCTAGACATTCCTTAATGGAGTATAATATACATATAAAAAAAATTTTTTCTTGCTGAAATCAAACCTGTACCTTAATTTAAGAGATATTTTACACGGGAGTAATTATATAAAAAAGCCATTTGCGAATTTCCCCAGAAAGTCTGGGAATAAAATGTGAGCCTCAAACAGCAGTAACAGAGTTCAGTGGTCAAGGGTGGTAGAGGAGGGGTTTAACTGGTTATGCAAATATGGGCAGCGGTTCCACTCAGAAACAAAAAAAACACACCGAATATTGAAATTAACGTCTTTGCTATTTGCTGTATAAAACACCCCATATATCACGGTATGCCAGCTTTTGCAAAGCTAAAGTCATTTCGGCTCATTCAGACCTGCAAGTGACCCGTTTGGCAGGATCAGCACTGTGGGAAATTTCATCAACTTCTGTTAGAAACAAAATACTGAATTAACACCATTAACTCTTTAGCCAATTACCGACTAACTCAGTTCCCTGTTGTTGTTGTTTTTTTTAAATTAAGCTGATGGCCCTATTTCTTGCAAACAGTTGTAAAAAAACAAGAACAAAAACAAACAAACAAACAAAAAAAAAAAAACCTCCTCCCCGCCAAAAAAAACCCCAAATAAAAATTAGAAAACACACACACACACAGACACACACAAAAACAAAGTGTGAATGTCACCAAGTGCTCATAAAGCTGCACACATCAGGTCAGGTGTTGACTAAGACTTGCATGTCAATAAATTCACTCAACTAATGCCAAGAAAAAAAAGAAAATCTACAAAAAGCCAAGTCAACGTTCTTTAAAAAAAAAAAGAAAAAAAAGAAAAAGAAAAAAGCTAATCAAATCTTGACAGATTTAGATTATTGTATCATTGCATTTTTTGGGTGGTGGGACCAAGGTCTGAGTCCATCATGCCAATTCAGTGTTAATTAGCTCCTTAAAAAAAAAAAAAAAAAAAAAAAAAAAAAAAAGAGTGCTAGATGAAGACTTGAGGCTAACCTTTCATCAAAGACTTCTTGCTAATTCTCTTGGGGGCAATGGTGGGCTAAACCCCAAAACTTTCCTAACACCTCAACTCTATCACTCGGTACAGCACAATGAAGGGGGAGAACAACAATAAACAACTTATCCAGGGTACATTTACAATACAATCTAGCACACACACAAAACATTTCCATAAATTTTCCAAAGTTATGAATTTTGTCTTCTTCGGAAGCATAGTCTAATCTTTGTTTGAACACAAAAGATTTAAGTGAACACACATCAATTCACACAGAAGTCCTTCGTCTGGGAAAGGATAAAGTCTGTGTTGGCAACCAGTGGACCGAAAACAAATTAAAAAAAACCCCAAAAAACAAAAACATTTTGCTGATTCTAAGTAGAGATCATTTAATATAAATGCTGAGCGAGTAGGATAAGAGGTGGCACGTTAATAGTGCTTTAGTATATTAATGTATGGATACATACTCATATGTATAAGTGAGCTGTGTACCTAAACAATAAATGTAGCAAGGAGCAGCCAGAGGCTTTAAGTGTGGTTGGAAAACTTAAAAAAAGGAAAGAAAATCCAAAACTTTTGCTGTCGTGGTGCTGACAAACTGGAAAAGATACCCATTGAACAGCCAAGATGAGGATGTTGCACAACACAAAAACATTTGTGCCTTAAAATAATTGACTCATCCGGTGTCACCAATGTGCCAGTTTCTCAGTATTCCTCATGTGAAAGCAAAGGTTTGATGTTAAACTAAAACAACTCGACCCACAGAGTCTCCTCCATGCTTTAACCGTTCAAGAACAAGAACTCACCCGTTGTCAGCAGAGCAGTAAAACTTTTGCCAATCATGCTAACTGTTTACAAAAAGGCAACGAGCTCTCTATTGAGCATCAGCAGTAAACAATTTATATGATGGAGAAAGAGCAATAATGGTTCTAATGATGGTGATGATGACAGCAGGTTGTGAACAAAAAAAAAAAAAAATGTGACCAAGTGAGCTGTAGATCGCACCAGTCAGCAAAGACACTCAAATACACTCAATGCGAGGTGAATGAATTTATTAATCTGATCGAAGCACAGCCGTTCCTGAAGGTTTCCAGCCACTCCTCAGTAAATAACACTGCTTTTCTTCAGCTGTAAACATGATTTCAAATGTACTAATGTAGCCAAGAACGCTACAACAGCAACCTTTCTGGACTTACTGCCAATTATAGCCATTTCATGACGGAGAGGAGAGTGTGTCTTAAACTAAGCTGGATAAAACCTTCACAAGGTAAGCATCATCGCCCAAAATCGTAACAATGTAAAGCAAGAAAAAAAGTAAGACAAAAATTTAACAAAACATACACAAGGGAAGGCAACTTCATAGAAGTTAGGAGAACAAATGACAAGATAATCCCAATGGGGAGGCCTTTTGTGTGGCCAGATGAGAATCTCTGAGGAGGGAAATCCCTTATTTGCCTTGATGTTTTAAGGTCAACTTCACAGTCATTCAAGTGACTCCTGATACAAAAAGGTGCACCATCTCAGTCTGGTAACCTGCATGCACAAGCTCACAACAATTTTGACTGAACTGAATGCAGCAGACAGTCAGGAGCACTGGTGAAAGGCAACCAAATCACATCAGGGTCACATAAAAAACAAAAAATAAAAATAAATCAAGAGAAGCACTTAGTAGGTTCCCTTATAGAAAACACGGAAAGCTCATTATCAAAGACTTAATGCAATCTTTAAAACAGAATGCTCCAATTAAATATATTATAAACGGCTTTCAAATATGAAACAGACACGTGTTCATAAAATGCAATAATAAAAATCATACTTCTCATGGCAGGTGTGGAAGTGCATGTGGTGTAACACTGCATTTTTAAAAACACCCTGCATGCCCATTTTGGCTGAATCCAGGTGGAATATTGAAGTGCTTTTCCCTTCTCAGACATCCAGATCTGGGCAACCTCTTTTTTTGTTTTTTTCTTACGATTTTGGGGGGTGAGTACCAAGAGTGACATTTCTACCATCGTCAATCATAAACCAGATCGTACAGAATTTATTCAGAGTGTATGCGATGTTACAAGGTGCTCCTATTTACCTAACCGTTCAACTAACCCAACATTCTTCTCCAGGAGGATCAAATACTCTGCTATAATTTTACCGTTGAGGTTGAATATGCATATACTTTTTAAATAAAGTTGTAATGACACTGTCAACGTCACCACCATTTTCTCTTCCTGAATCTACTGTGAGCCTTGTTAATCTAAACCCAGTAAAAAAAAAAAAAAAAAAAAAAAAAAAACACACACAAGAAATGTTATCATATGCCCTGGTTTCCAGGCAAGGAAAGTCATTAAAAAAAAAAGCTCATTCACAGAACAAAAAGAAAGAAAATTCATCACGGCAGATACTGCTCATCTTCTAAATAGAATGGTTGTATGTGTGCCTGTGCATGCTTTTGAATGTGTGTAAATGTGTACTTCCTAAGAGCAGGAATGGACAACACCATTCTTCTGCATCTCTGAACCAGTGACACCTGGATCTGAACATAAGCTCAATGCAGATGCTTTATTCGTCAGTGACAGCATGGACCCGCCCACTGCACTTTCCGGCAGACTGCTGGAGCCATTTGACACCTCACTGTATGAAGAAAAGAGAAAACAGACAAAGCAGAACAAGACATGAATGGAAATAATATAAAATATTCATATTCAGGGGACGCAGTATATTTAAGCATGTTCAAACTCACGCAAGTGCCAAGGAGATTTCTTCCAGTGGAGTCTTATGCTCTGGCTGTCCATTCTCAGCAGGTTTCATCTTGTACTGCTGAACATCATGGACCACCTGGTTTTCCTGGTTTGGAAATGGATATAACCCCCAATAAAATATTTCATCACACACAGCTCAAAGATTTAGATGTCAATTTTCCAAAAACCCACCCATCAAGACGTTTTAACCACATCCACACTAATCCCAAATTCTCTCAAAATCCATGGTTAAACTGTTACATCCCTTGTTAGTGTTCAACACCACTCCTACCATAGCCATCTCACGGGTCCTTTTGCCGATCTCTTTCTCAACCTGGTGAAGCTCCAGGCTAAGCTGTTCACTGGAGACAGCTGTTGCACTTGCTCCCCCTGATGGCCACTTGGGTTGTTGCTGTTGTGAGGCTACTGCTGCCTGGCTCTGGCCAGGGTGAGTAGCCAATGCACTGGCCTCCCTCTGCAGGAGTAAAGAATTACTGGCAGCCTGTAGCAGAAAGACAGGAAGTAAGGAGTAGGAGGGTGAATGTGCAATCTGGAAGTCTTTAGCAATAGTCAGGAAAACAATGGTTTAAAATGGGACATTCATTTTATTCATTACACATATTTCAGTGTTGAATATATGTTGATAGTAACTAGACACCAGGTAAACAGCTTGTATTTCTCGCCACATCAATTTTTAATCTAAAAAGAAGAGTCGAGCCATAAATAGGTAATGTAAGAAATCAATAATATTGAGCACCTCACACCTCTTGTGGCGTAAAAATTGATCAAAACGATAGGGGTCTTTCTAGACATTTATAGATCCTCCTTAGTAACAGATTGTACAAACCTCCATGCTGTGCATCTGTGTCTGTTGGCTGATCTGCTGGTTCACCTGCTGTAGCTCAATCTTTAACTGCTCTCTGTCTGAGGCTGCCATGGGTAGACTACAACAGCAAAAAATAACTGCTTCACAATCTTTAACAAAAGGCATTTCTGATATTTGGCAAATACACAATTCGCATGATCATCTACTGACTATATTAAAAAAACAAAAAGAAAAAAAAACAACCACGAGAATAACAAACAGATTAAACAAATATAGGACTTACCGCTCACTAAAATGACCCTGAGAGGAGGAGGCATTCTGGTGGGTGGGGTATGAAGTTCCACCCCATCCTCCATGGCTTCCATATGTGTATTCTGCTGAAGGGAAAATGGTAAATTGTATAACAGAACTATGTTCTTAACAAATTGCAATTATGAAACACTACAATTATGTGAAATGACTATGCTCTATGAGTATTCCCGTGTGTTAAATACTACACTTGTTTACTTTGCAGCTCCAACAATGTGAATTTCCCATCTCTGGGACTAATAAAAGCTGTCTTATCTTATAATCCGGTGTGTGGGGGGACAAAAATAAATGAATAAAAACATAACTCTTTCCTTAAACCTTCTTCAAAAACTACTTTGTGTATCACAATTGACAAACTCAGATTAGAAGTATGCTTGTACAGGTGAGGCTTCCTATAAATATAGCCGGAGCTGATCTGACAAGGCTGCTCTTCTTAAAAACAATTGCTTGATGTGCATTGTGACGTGAGCATGACAGCCTTCAAAAGCACTTTATAAGAAATACTACAGAAGCTTAGAAGGGCTACAGAAGTGTTTCTAAATAAAATGATGTTCAGTTTGCAACAGGCACGTTTTCTACAAACGGAAGAAGAATTCAGGACTGTTTCTACTCTTCATATGAGTGGGTGTCCTGCAAAAAAAAAATCCTCACACCAAGAGCACAATGAGCAATCTTGAAAGTAGTGAAAAAGTACCCAAAATGCTGCAAAATGACTTGCAGAAATATCTACAACTTGATTAAAAAAAACAAAAAAACAGAAAAACAGAAAAAAAGAAAAGAAAAAAAAGTGATTAAATGTAGAAATGGAAAGATCTTACTGCCTTAAAAAAAGAAAAAACAAGAAAAAACAGGATGTGCCATTTCTGATAAAACGTTTTGCGAATAGATACTAAGCTACACCACCCTTGAAAATTAGTGTATTTCCATATGATGCATGGTGGAGGGAGTAGGGGTGGGCTATATCATACCGTTCATGGTAATACCGGTGTAATGTTGGGCAACGATAGGAAAATGAAATATCGCAATAGAATATGGGTAAAACGCGCATGCGCAGTGCCTTTGTTTACATACACACATGGCGGCGATGCAGAATGAGAAGAGCGAAAGTGGATTGTTAAATGAAATGGATGAACCAGAATTGGTTTGTAAAAATGCTGCAACTTCAGTGGTGTGGAACTGGTTTGGCTTTCATCTGTCAGATACGCAACAAAGCACTAGTTTTCGTCTTTAATTTTGGTTGTGTTTACGGACCTCGAAACGATTTTATGTGGTACACGGCGCTCGAAAATCTGTCAAATGTTTCAGTACGACTTTGCTAAGCTACGAAGCCGCACCGCTTGATGGATTGTCGGAGCATTACGGCTACCGTAGGCTGGAGCCTCGCGGAGTGATACGTACAGTGCTTCAACATAATATTACAGTATTGTGTGTGTATAACCTCTTTTTAAGTTTTGTGGATATTATACATGGTTATGCTGAGGATATGTCGGCCAATTTCCACTGGAAATGCACTAATAAAGTTGAGTTGTAAAGTATTTTGTCTAGTGTCAATTATATCGTCAGTTATATCGTTATCGCAAATTTTCAAATGTATATTGTGATAAATATTTTTGGTCAAATCGCCCTGCTCTAGGAGGGAGTATTGATAGTTCGACGTTTCTTTGCTATCTAAGCACCTGGTGACCACAAGCACACAAGTAATTCAACAAAGACAATTTGCGCTATGGAATGGCCAAGTCAGCATTCTGACCTTAACCTACTTGAGTTGCTACATGCATGACAAACATACAGTTTTCATTGTATTTCTGATGAATGTTGCAGAAATATTGATTAACTGAAACAGTAATGAGGGAATAGTCCCAAATCACAGAAGCAGCTACAGGAAATGCTGTAGCTGCTAAAAGCTGTTGCACAAGGAGGTTCAATGAGTCACCGAATTAAAGAGTTAAGTTCTTTTTCTTCTTCTTGTGTGTGTACTGCTCTAGACAAAGCAATAGAAACAATATGCTCCATTTAATTACCAGTGTCAGTAAAGCAATAAGACTGCGGTCCATGTGGGCTCTTACCTGGCATGGCCATGTGTTTAGAATTTGGGTTCTGGGGAGTGGAGGCCATGGCCTGTACAGGTCCAGTGGTCTGATAGCCTGTCTTTGAGGTGCGAGAGATGGCCCCAAAGCGCGACACAGTGGGCAGGGTACCAAATGGAATAATGGGGTCATCATCCTTTACTTCTGTGCCCTTCCGAGGGGCCTCCAACGACGGTTCTCTCAGGCCTTTAGCATCCACATTCTGACAAAAGGAGAGAAAAGGATAAAGAGAGGAAAGGTTATTATTATATGAAAAACCCAAGAAATCAGCACAACATTCATTTGTCACTTGAGGCTTACCATCATCTCCACAGGAGGAGGAACCATAACATCTTTGGGTTTGGGATCTTTTGTGCCAATGTATGAGCCAATAGTTTCACAAGACCAGGGAGAGTATTGCCCCGTATAGTTGGCTAGTCTGCATTTTGGAATTGCTTTGGAGTTGTCCTCGTCATACTGCAGACACAACACATGCAGTTATTAAAACTTACCCATATTCACAGTTAACTCAAGCTTTACTTCACCAACTACATTCAGGATTATTTTAGGCTTTTAAGCCTGAAATAAGAGGCTAAATATTACAATGGCTGACATAAACAGCAGATGTATATTAAATTTCCGGTGTACTAACATCAGGAGGGTAGTCGTTGGGGAAGGGATGTGTAAGAGTGGGTGAAGCAGCAAAAGGTGGAGGCGAAATGACCTTCCTTTCCTCCAGCTGGGATAACAGCTCCTGCCGGCGTCGATGCAGATAGTCCAGGCTGGCTTGAGGACCACTACATGATGGCCCCTATGAGATGCACACACAAATAATGACTGCTGAACTGCTGACAGTTCCCCCCCCCCCCATATCCACACCAAGAGAAATGAGCACAAAGCATATCTAAAACCATACTCACCCTCACATAGGGCCTCATATTCATAGGTTGAGCACCTGGTGGATAGTAGCCATCTGCTGCATATCTATCCCGGCTACTGGGCTCTGGGTGGTAAACAGAGTTGGAATGCCCTGTTGATGGTGGGGGCACATCTAGAGGTGCTGGACTCATTCTGACCAAGCCTTCCCTTTGAGATGGGTAAGGCTGAGGGGGAGGTGGCGGACCACTGTAGGACATATGGCGACCTCTGTCATAGTGTGAAGGATGAGGGTAGGAGAATTGTTGACCAGAGTGAGGGGCCGGGTAGGTTCGTTCTGGAGGGCCATAACCAGGGTAAGGATCCGGGTAAGGGGGTCCTGACTCACTATGCGGAGGAGGGTTACGGATGTAATCTCTTGGAACATACTGTGGTGGCTGCTGGTAGGGGTAACCTGGAAAACAAAATGTCACAGTATTTAAAAAAAAAATCTTCCAATTTACTTCCAAGTATAAATTAAAATAATAATAATAAAAATAATGCCACAATTTCAGTCATACGCATACATTATGCCTACCTGCAGAATATGGTTGGGGCTCATACTGAGAGGCAGAAGGTGGTGGACGAGTGTCACCGTACATCTCAGCGAGCTGTTGCTGGGGGTACACTGGTGATCCTCTGGGAACCACTGACAGGTTATCTGCTGAAATCCTGGGGTGGGCTAGGGCATGAGGTGGCAGAGTCATGCCATGTTTGGGCACAGTGTCCAGGCTACAAGAATAAACCCACATTGTTAAATATTTTTCCAACATCTGATGTATCTTGTGTTGTCCTGTTTAACAGAGCAAATAATTTCACTGAATAACCTCATTCTGTGACCTAGGGATAAGAAAACCCGTGGCTTTGATGAAGATGCTAACTCTCTGGCTTCTGCATACTATACTCACACATCAGGAGGTGATCCTGGGGCACTGGGACTCCCTCCGTCCATCTTAACAGATTTACGCGGCAGTTCATATGAGACTGGGTCGGTGCCACGAGCAATAAGCGTGGGCAAAGAGGATCCACCAGTCCCATTGGCCAAGGGTGAAGGCTTTCGGGTCACTGCTACATCGAGAGGATCATCTGACAAGAGTCCTCCTGAGCCAGGGAGGCGAGCTGCCAGACGCTTGTTCATCTTACGATACCTTAAAATAGGTAAATAAATAAATAGGTAGGTATTATAAAATATGATAAAAATTATGATATCGTATTCTTTTTAGATATTAAAAAAACAACAACATACACATATATTTCTGAAAAATTGAGAGTGTATAAAAACCACTGTGGTAATAATGACTGAATTGAGGAACAGAAACTAGCTTAACACTCCCCCCACACACACACACACAAAATCTCTCTCTCTCTCTCACACACACACACACACACACACATTACGTTGACAAGTTGTTGTTAAGACTCACTTCTCTAGTTCTTCCTGAGAGTGTGCAAAGGTGCAGCTGGCTCCACGAGGACAGCCTCCCTTCTGCTTCATGTCACGACACATGTAAGTCTTGTATTTGCTGTGCTGAGGAGGCTTAAAAAATAAAAGATTTTTTTTTGCATATGATCAAAAAGTAAAAACTCCATTTAAGAAAATTGCATCGAGTAACAAATGCAAACAAATGTTATATCCAACAAGATGAAACGTTACAAAAATCCTTTTTATTTATTCATATAGTTATTTATTAAAAAAAACCCTCTGTATTTACAATCCTGAAAAATTTGGGTTTGCTACAAATTACAGTAAATTCAAAAATCAAGTGTCATAACAATGTCTTGGACCACCATGACTAAATCTCCTACAAGCCTTTGAAACATTATTAGACCGTTTAAAAGCCTGTCTTTGTTTTTTCCGAGCATTATTTGCAGTTTAATAGAAACACTAACCTGTTGAGGATCGGCTCCTTTCTTGCTATGGTTCTGGATAAAGTCCACCAGGCCATGTACCACTGTTTTCACTGCTACCAACCCCTTCTCAAGTTGCTCCCATGTAGGAGGAGGAGCATCTAGACAAACAATAAATAATACAGGAAAAAAGGATTAATACATTTTAAATTGGCTGTTCTCTATCACCTGAGACAGATGTGTGCTTTGAGCCACATAGTAGAAGTCACACTACACAGGACAAATCCAACATACTGATGGGAGTATTTGGTTGTTAGCATAGTTTTAGGAATTTGGTTACTGAGGTGTAGACTTACAGCTTGAATTCAAGGTCAATTCAGGACAATTTATTACAACATTTGATTTGTTTTTAACAGAGTTGCTCCGTTTTTACAGGCTCAACAGTAACTGGACAATTGCTTAATAACCAGCTTTATGACCAAGCTTTGCGATAGCCTGCAGTAGCTGATTCCAAGGGCTGAATATGCATTTGGTGACTGTTCAGTGGAGCTTTCCACAATAGAATAAAGTCTTATTATATACAAAAAGAGGCAACTTTCTGGCCAAAAAGATAATACAGACCTATGAGAAAGACATAACCAGTGACAAACTTTACTATTGTGTTATTTGCTTTAAAAAAAAAAGAATGCATGGTGACCTCAGCGATACCAAAAGCCAAGTAGTTCAAAAAGGAATAAAATGCGCAATTGATTTCTTGGTTCAGAAAGCACATTCTCAATATAAAAGGAGGCATATCACTGTCAAAGTTTACTGTCAGGTTTTACCTAAATATGCAAAGAATTAATGACATTCAAGAAATGACAGAACAGTTCAGTGGCAAGATTCCCAGACATGAATGATGAAATCAATTCTACTAGAATTATGGGAAGAGAACAATATGGATAAGTAAAGGGAAGGGCTAATAACTTTGATCCATGTAGAAACATATCAGCCAAGACACACTGTGGCATATGTTTTCAGTATTTTGCACTATGCTTATTTGTTGTCTGTTGAGAGTGTGCATGTGAGGATGGGTGACTTATGACTCCAGAATTAAGCTACTTATGGGTAATAAATAAATAAATAAATCACTCAATCAAGTAACCTGAACTTTAACTTGATTCCTGTAAAAACAAAACTTGGCCAATAACAAAGATTTCTGAGAGAGGGCTGGGAAAACACAAGAGCCATAGTTTGGATTTGCATCTGACACTGCATGTACCAACTTGTCCTCGCATCAATAGCGGGTGTGTTTCTCACCAGGACTGGGATCAATGTTGGCCAAAAGTTCCAGATGGGGCCGAAGCCTGTTGAGGTTGGCTGGGTCTCCAGTCCTTTGCAGCGCAATTGTCAGCTCCTGGACACTCTGAGCAAAAGATGCTGGGGTCTGCAGCTATACACATAACAAAAAAATAAATAAAAATAAATAAATAAAAATAAAAAGTTAATGCTTTGGTACTTCAGCTTTCATATGTAAGAACATGTTATGACCAACAGAGCTAAGACTTTTTTTTTTTTTAAATGATTCTTTGAAATGTGTACAGTATGTGAAAACGACAAACTGAAATAGATTTACTTCCAGTACACACCTTATCTATAATAGACTGCATGTGTGACTTGTGAGACTGATCCCCATACAAAAGAGAAGACCACTGGTCAGGAGCAATCCGCAATCCACCCTCCATAGCAATCTGAACAATCTGAGAATCGTGCTCCCGTCGCAGAGCCTCGTAAGTACGAAACTCCTCTTTCAGCTGCATTAGGGATGAATCTTCATCACGTTTGGTAACCTAGTAGAAAGCCACAGAATGAGCTAGTTACCTTTATTTTCTGAAAGAAATTCTTACATACATACAACAGAAAATTCTGCACAGAAAGGGTTGCACCTATATTTAGCAAAACAATAGTGAAACAAATATTAAAAAATATTTATAACAAATATCAAAATAATAAAATAAATTTCTTCTGGTTTTCAGCCAGATTAATACCTTGAAACAGGAGGCCCTGTAGAGAAGCTGCACAACGTGGCCTATGCTAGTTTTGGAAGCCTGAGGGAACCGTGGCTCAAGCCTCTGGACTACAAATAGAACCAGCACCTTTCTTGACAAAGCAGAGCCATCCTCAAGAGCAAGGAGGACCAACTTTAGGGCTTCTTCCTGCATGGCTGAGAAAGGAAAAACAAACACAGAATTGATGAGTAACACTCAGTAGTCATCACATTCCAAATTAGTCTTTACTGAGAATAAATGGACTGTTTTCATGGAAATTTCACTTTGTGGGTAAAGGAAAACTATCTACCTGGGCCGAGAAACTGACATCCTCGTGCACGGACAGCAGCCCACAAGTTGGACGAGAGCTGCTGTGGATTCTGGTGCTGCAAGATGAGCTCAGTGACAGTTCGCTCGCCCAGAGAGCGAGCCGCTCTCATGGCTCTAACACGGCCTTCTTCTTCCACCAGCTGGCAGTGGACCAGAGTAACCAGTTTCCTCTGCATGGGTCGACTCAGCATGCTTTGAGCGGTGCTGCTCAGGCCTACACCTGGCAAGGAGAGGAAAAAAATGCAATAAAAGATGTACTGCTAAGATACTTTAGTTCAGTACCAGTATCAATGTTTAAATTATCAGACGCCAGCAGCCATTGTTGAAAAGGCAATGCTCTTTGATGTCACCAGAAAACAAGGTTTGGCTATCCTAACAGTCTGGACAAAGTATATTAATGTAACTATAAAGAAAAACTACATTAAAAACTCAGAAATTAGTTCATTCTTGTTTCATCCATCAAACATGCACCACTCTGCAGCAAAGATCAGAGTGACACACATTGACAAACTGGATGCATTTACATGTAACTTAAGTCAAATACTGTTAGTGGGAATGAAGAAATTTTTTTCTTCCTTTTTTCAAGAATTTTGATCCAATATACATCCAAACAAGACGCTAAATGAACATTTCTGCTCCATCCCAAGAAATCAGGATGTCCCATCTGTTACCGTTGTACTGAGGCTCCTTAAATACATTTATGACTCAACAATCTTGAGGGCAGCATCATGCACAATATTCTGCACTGAAACAACTTGCAGATACAACTCATTATATTGATATTGAATATTTCAATAAGCAATGCAAATAATGTAATTTGTTTTCAGACTTAATAGCTTATCATCTGTTTTGCTACTTAAACCTTGCACCTTAAATGCAATTCAGATATTTTCATATGCTTGTGCAATTGAACAAAGTGACTAAAGAGACTAACATTTGGTCTGTAAAATTTAATTTGGATGTCATTAGTGGGTTTTAACCACCATCCATCTCTGTGTTATGACAGCACGGCTTTGACAAAAAGTCAGATTTGTAAAAACTGAATTTCAGTTTGTAATCATCTGTGATATTAAAAATATACATATATATTAAAAAAATAGTGATCTAGTACCGTAAAAGACAGGTAAGGTTTTGAAGGCATTTCAAAAGTAGGGACAAAACATTAGTATAGATAATCTTGGTCCTGAGGTAATATTGTCTGCTCGTTCTTGGCATTGTGACTTTACAATTGCAATGTATTACATTACATATAAATACAGAATACTATACAATATTAAAATGTATTACACTTTTGAATGAAAAATCAAGAGGTATACAAATGACACTTGCACTAAATCAGTTATGATACACAGTAGGGCTGTATTTAGCTGTTTTTATATATAGGGTGACTTCGACAATCTAGTTATGTCTTATTAAGAGCATTCTCACTCAAAGACACCTCCAGCTTTATGAGCTATGATATATGCTGGTGCTGTTTTACCTGTCAGTGCCTACCTAGTTTTTGTTTGCCATACAGTTTTTGGTATCCAGCATGAGATTAACACAAAGAAAGCAAACACTCTTATGCTATTTTTTGAAAGGGAAGTCTACACCCATTAACAGTTACCTCCCAATCTATCCACCCTCTGAGAACAAGAAAATTGTTAAGTGGTCTTTCATACCGAAAATCAACCTCCATATTTGAAAGGTTGCAAGTCTGTCCACTTAAACAAAAGAAAGAACAAACCACAGAGCTAAATAGTTCCAGCAAGGTCCAGTACCTCGGGTGTTGCTGAGGGGTTTAAGGTAGAGGGCCAGCTCCTCCACACACTGCCTGGCCTCCTCATAATGTTGTGAGTCCTCTGGACTTGTTATCAAAGCAACTGGCTGAGCCTTAGGAACCTGAAGCAGAATGCAAGGGAGGAATTTAGAAAATCAGTAGCAACAGATGAATAGGTTTCAGTACAATTTTGTCCCAACAAAGCTGTACCAGAGTTAGTAGAACCGCCATCACCATCATTTTCATTTCACTGTGTAATGTAGCAGCTAAAAAGCTCAACACAGCTGAATGCACAAATTAATTGTAAATACCTCTTTATGTGTATTGGAAGACAAAGTGAACTATGTATTCTTACTGATAATGTGAAGTTGCATAATGAAATATATTAAACTAGCCTAATATCAACAGAAAACATTACTTACTGAAACAAATCATAACTTTGGAAAAATAAATGACATTTTCAGTGAGCTGTCAAGCATATTTAAAAAATAAATAAATAAATTTAAAAAATATGATGTGTATGTTGGTGGCTTAAGTAGTCATTTTTTGCAACATTTTTGTGTATGGTTATTCTTACGGTAAGAAACAATTTGGACTGAGGGCCAATTTAACACGTTACAACTCATTTTGTACAACAATTAAAATAATCCCTACTTAAAATATATTACATTTAATTTCAAATTATGTGGATTCTCACTAATCACTGGTATTAGAATGTTTTTTAAGTAATCAGCTGAAGATTGTCAAAGACCCCCAGACCAGGCATTTTCATTTGTCCACAGAGTTTCACTTAACTATATACTAACAGCATGTATTGAAATATTAATATGCTGAGATGCTCTCGTTAATGTTAGCAAAATCTGTTGCTGCAATCTTCCACAAGCAAAGCTCACAAAGGCTAACATCAGCACATTAAGGCCAATTCTGAGAAAGGTCATAACAAAGCTGAGTGCTACTTAATAATGTTTGCCACCATTATTATCACTCAGTCTGCCCAAATACATGTGTGTGTGTGGAGCACACCACGTGTGGTAGGGATAGTTATATTTTTCCACCAGAGAAGCAAATTTTATATATATATATATATATATATATATAGGGAACATTTAAGGAAGCCCTACCTATTGGCACAAATGTGCAATACAACCAAGATGTGTTTAAGAGACAAGCCATACCAGTCATGATGACTAGAGAAGATACATCTCAGCATTACAAGTGATGCAGTGACGTTATCCATTATTGCAGTCTTAACTTAGAAACCTGGCCAACAAAGCCAGACACCATTAGCTGTGCCTCACCCTGTTGGTATAACACTCCCTCTGAGAAATACGGCTTTAGTGAATGCGTTAGCACTCAGTAAAGCAGCATAATTCAAGTCATTGCTCAATGACTGTAGGGTGACTCAGAAAGAAATCCCAAAAGTATGTACACCATGTAGTAACCCATGTGTGACACAAATACAATCCAAAGTAATTACAGAAAACGTCATCCTTTAAAACCAGGATTGGTGTCTGGTTTTAAATCCTGGTTTTAAAGGATGACGTTTTCTGTAATTACTTGTGCACAGACGGTATAAAGTCAGATCTCTGTACATTTGTTTAGCAATTTATGACAAACACACAAAAACAAACTTCTTACCTGGCCTCCCACCAGCTGCAACAAAGCTGTGTTGACAGGTAACTGCTCGATGTCTGTGCTGATGGCTGTCTGGTCAAAGGGACAGGCCTTTCGGTGCAACTTGTTCAGGCACATCTTGCAGACTGTATGTCCACAGCCTAAGCTGATGGGCCTACGAACAGTTTCCTCAAATGTCTGTGTGCAGATCGGGCACAGCAGGAACTCTGTCCATTGTGGTGCTTGCACTGGCATGGTTATATGTTGATGGGATGGGTGTGTATAAATGTATGTGAGCTTAAACACAGAGGAAAATATATAATAATTTTATATATATAATGAAAGATTCCACTGGAATCAATTTTTTTTTCTTCCGAACTCAATCGTTCTTAAATGTCCTCACACATTGTGGATTGTGGATCACATCTCGTGATGAATACTGTAAAGCAGAAAGAGAAACGGAATTATAGTTGTTCCCGCATTCACAAACTCTCGTTGTTTTTTTTTTTATAAAACGTGTCATAATGTTATTAGTTTTTCATCAAAACATTGTAGAGGTACACTATAAAACATGGCTACACTGTGCATGAGTGCATTTGCAGCTGAGAAATGCATTCTAGGCAGTGTGGTTATAAAGCATGTTTCCCGTGGAACAACTAACCGCACTGAAAATATGCCTCTTCCTGTCAATTACGTTGTTCAAGCCCAACAAAACAATGTAACGGCAAATCAGAGGTGACACAACACATATTTGTAAAGTCCGAATCAAACAAATGGTTGAGATGGACCAAAACAACTGCGGCGTGGCCTAGTTAAAAAAAAGAGCTGGTTATCGCTATGACTATGGACAAAGGGTATAGGATAGGCTAACCACACAAGTCCCTCTAACTTGATATAAAGCTAGCGTCTGGGGATAGCGCTCGATAATATTGTACCAACAATGCGCTGTTGCCCAGTTTGTTATCCTTGCTGTGACCATCTCGATGTTTCGTTATGCACCCACTAATCTTACGAGTGATACGAGACGCTTTTATAGCTAGCTAACTCTAGGTAACGTTAGCTTAGTTTTAGCATCGGAAGCTATGGGTGGCTAGTTTCCTAGCTTAGCTATGGGCAAACGTCGTTTGATCAGCAAACAGTTACTTAACGACCTGAAACCTATCGCTAAATGACTGTCACACAGTTATTGCTCTGAATATAGTCACAGTTGTTCATACGTTACAGTTTTAAAGATATTAATTATCCTTCGAGGAGGCGCTGTTCAAGGAAACGAGATCTAAGAGACACAACAAGTCAGATTATGTAACGCTAGCGCCCATAACTTCAAAGCAACAAAACTGTCCCAAAATGTCTTTATATTCACCAGACACAGTAACAACAACTCAATACCATAAAATTCTTAAGAACTGACCAGGTTTGTGCTTTACTCTTGTTTTGAGGGGCACATAACTCAACGGCTCTTGTCGTCGGAATGAGCACAGAGGGCTAACATGCTAATGAACAAATGTTACTCTCTCCACTCTCTTAGCTCCTTAGCTAGCTCGCTAACAATCTCTATGCGTCACTAATGTGCCTAAAATTAACATGCAACTACTACTTTGGGTTTTTCACCGAGCAGATAAATTGTTATTGTCGATGCTACTCACTTATTCCAAAAGACTTGGAAGTTTTTCATCTTTTTTAAGGAAATTGCTGCGATATTTTCTTGCCATGTCGACTGTGCAGCTTAGCTGCTGCCAAGGTAAGGGAGAGGGTGTCAACTCGACAACAGACTGGCTAGCCGGTTACAGCTAGCTGGAAAAGATGTGTGCGTGCACGCGCGTTTTTTTTCTTTTTTGCGTGTGCGCGTTTGGATTGTGGGCAAATGGCGCCCTCTGTTGAAATTGAGCCGCACACACAAAATACCGAAACTGGGCAGGTGCTGAGAAGATCACATCTGGGAACATTTTCACAGTTAAACTGCTCAGTTTGCGCGGGTGCATATATATTAAATATGTTTGTGTATCTGTATTAGAGAAACGAAGAGAAGGGGACAGATTAAGATGGGGGGAGGGAGCTGTATTGACAAATAAGAATCAGCTGACATTTGTTTTTGCGAGACAAAATTAGACCCGTGCTCCCTAAAACGTAGCAGAGCCTACCCCACTTCCTTGCAATCAGAGCCACCGAAATAAAGAGTGAAAAGTATCTGGGATATCTCATTTGGGCGAGAGGTCACCGAGCCATTTTACTAGAAATGTTTTCTCTTTTTCATTGGTTTATTCTTATTTATTTATTTTTTTATTTTTTTATTTATTTTTTTTTACAGCGGGGAGGGAATCGGTGTGTGTGCACTTGCGCAACACAGAGCTCCACTCATGAGGCAAGAGCGAAATTAAAGCGGGCATTTTTTTTTTATTCCATTTTTGTTTAATCCCACTGATTTCTGAGGGGATTATCAGACCAGGCACGATGGAGAGGCCGCTGACTCGCCTGACACCGTTCGGAGCTACGTAGAGCGACAGAGAAAGAGGGAGAGTGAAAACATAACCTCAAAATCTGGAGAAACATTTGGAAATCTTGTTATTATCATTGTTATTCCATCCACGGGGACGTCGCTTGTCTCGCCTGTTGGTGACGCGAGGATGCGCGCTGCAATAACTGCACGATTGGCGCAGCTTTTTATTATGGAGGGCAACTTTAATTTGTGCGGTTGCCCCAGAATTTATGGCAACTTTCTCGTGACCATCGACGCTGGGATTGCATGTCAAAGTACGCCGTCTTCAGCAAAAGTGCAGGTACATTAAAAAAATGTTTGTTAGCGAAACCAACCTGTCTCTAAATGTGACGAGAAGCTACTTTGTTAATGATAATAATGAGTTAAACTTGCTTTTATGGAGGCGGTTTACATAATTACTAACAGTAGCCTGTAGAAAACTGCTGTTGTGCGTATTTCTTATGGGTAAATAATGAATTTTAAATACTTTAGCTGATTTTTCCTCCAGTTTTTCTATAAATGAATGGCAAACAGGTAAACACATGGTTGATTATTTCTGATATATACAACCAAACATAAACATATAATACTGCTTATTCCCTGTAGGGTCTCAATTGCAGGCAGCAGTTGCTTATTCTGATTCCAAAGGATTATCCTTTGCCCTGCAAAGTAATCACTGGATAAGGCAACGTGACAGAGTCCACATTACATATCTCCTTACCCGGCACACAGGAAAAAAGTATCTGGTAACAGAGATGCAGAATACGCTGAATAGAAAAGGTTTTTATCTTTCTTGTTCTTTATTTTCAGAATCTCTTTGGAATTTCTTGTGCATGACTAGCCAATGGAGGAAGAGAAAGCCGCTGATAATATCCAATCAAAATCTGGTTCCCCTTTGCCCACTGGGCTTCCCATAAACTGGGGACTCATTACGGGTCCTGTTCCTGAGCCTGTTTTCCCAGCACCCACCACCACTTTGAATGCTTCTCTTCCTCCCCCTGCTCAAAGTTCAGCTGTCCACGCCCTGCAGACCAAGGTGAAGACAATCACGCAGAGAAGAACAAGGGGAAGAGACAGGGAGAAAGACAGAGGAAGATTTGACACGGAGGTGTTGGTGAGCAACCCAGCGGGGCACATTTCATCTGAAGTCCTCCTTAGACAGAGACCCAAAGTGAAAGGCCAGCTGTTTCTGCCTGCTCCCTCCTGGCGATCAGGTGGTGCAAAGGACTTAAGCAGCAGTGATGAAGAGGAGGAGGTAGAGGTACAAGTCAGGCTGGAGATCCATAGTCCTCCCGCTGAAGCACAAGTTGTACAGCAGGGGGAGGAAGTGGAAGAGGAGCAGTCAGAAAACAATGATGGACAGGTCAGTCATCCAACGGGTCAGCCTTGTGGGCTTGGAGAGGGCACCAGTCTGGAGAGTCTTCCATCTGACAACCCAAGCACTAGCAAGGATGGCCCATCCCCTTCCCCTCCTCCTCGTCCACCACCACCTGTGCTCTCCTCCAACATCTCTGCTTCTACAGCATTGTCTTTTACTTCCTCCACTTCTTCTCCTTCAGCAAGACACTGGGCCCCTCCAAAGGGCTTCTGGAGAGTAGCACGCCCAGAAACGTTGCTTCTCAATGGGGTTGACCCTCACAATACACCCCCCACATTACCACTAAAGGACTACACTCGGACAGAGGCACTAGCAGAGCCTCAGAGGAAGCCTAAACTGGCTGAAGCAGGCAACAAGAATGATGTGGGAGGTCTGGCGAATGACTATGATGTGTCTTCTGAAATCCAAAACTCTGATAGTGTGGAGTGGTACCTGGACAAGTATGAGCAGAGGGAGACAGATGTGACTGATCCCAATAAAGGACTGTGCAGTTCAGACAGCTCGGAGAGCATGTCTTCACAAAGTGGAATCCTTTGCGTTGATGATAAACTGAGGGTGAAGGAGAGGGCCTATGCAAAGTTAAGGGAAAGACAACAACACTACAGGGAAGTGAGAGAACTGCAAGAAGGAGAAATCACTGGCTATTATGAAGAAACAACGTACAGAGTGGATTATAATGGTAGGTCTATTAAGGAAAATAATAGAGAAAGCAAAAAAGTAATGCATGGAGCCATTTGAGAAGGGCTTTAGTAATGCTTTACTGATAAATAAGCTGTAGAGTGTTTTGAAACTCCTGGCCATGGCATGAAATACATAACTTTACTTTTGCAGTATTATTATGCTATACAATAATAGCATTTTTAGTAGCGTGCCTTTATTTAAAAAAAGACAACAAAACACATGCTGCCATATTTATGACAACAATACTTGATATAGTTTCCATAAAAGGCTGTGACTTAGTCATATTTTTTTCTCTATTACTTTAGCTTCCTCATGAAGTGTAGTTAAATGTTATGAGCTGGATCAGCTCCTGTGGCGTGTTAGCATTTTGGATGAGGACAGAAAATGTTAAATTTTGCATTTGATTTTTTTCCCCTAACAACCTTCTAAAGCTGGAAAATTGTCAATAATTTATGCACATTGTCTGCTTAGAATGATTTCCATCTGTTGCAGCCATTTAAAGTGCCCCATTCAGCCGTAGTCTGCCTACCTACAATGTTGTATTGAAACGCAGAATGTAACCTGGCTGGTTCCCAGTGCTGAACAGATGTCAGATGTGCAGATGTGCATACGGGTGTTACTATTAATAGAGCAGTGGGGGAAGTGTCCCTGTCTGTTTTATCTCTGCGTGCTAATGGATGTCTTTGTATGTCTGTAGGATGACAGATGATACTTTTTCCCATGCAATGATCATGTGGTATTGCACAGATCTCAGTTTCAATGCCCAGTACGAGAGATGCAGGTGCAAGTCCGTGATGATGAGATGATTTTGCCCTCTTGTCTCTGGGAAATCTGCTTTTATCCTTCAGCAGTTACATAATCTGTGTATGTGTGTGTATGTGTGTGTGTGCGCGCGTCTGTGTTTTGTTTTGTTTTGGGGGGTTTTTTGTCCGAGATTAAAGATGAGTTAGGGATGACCTCTGAGACTGCCACTGAGTGTAATCTGAACCTAATGTTATAAGGTTTATGAAAATCCTTTTGATCATAGCAAGTCCCAATTTCTTTGATACCCAAATGTCCTTGTTGGTCACGTCATGGCTGACTGCTCTCTCTGCAGTTGTGTTTGCCGCAAGGCAAGTCCTAAAAAAATGGAACATTAAACAATAATTTAATGCGCTGTAGCACATTATGTCTGGGTGAAGGAAGAGACAAAGACAAGAAATCCTTCTTTTATCTGTGAGAAATTTTGACTGCACTTTTATATATGCTCATATCTTTTTCCTTTTTTATACCAGTTGCAGGTGCCCATCCTGTTTTGGACTCCTCAGACTCAGCCATTCTGGCCCAGGAACTTGAACCCTATTTAAGGTGAGCAATGTAGTTTCTGGCAAGGGTAGTGACAGATAATCTCTGTGGACTATTTATATCCTCTCCTCATAAATTTCACTTTTACAGCTGCACTTGAGAAAATCTACCCAATGAGGCAACTATGCGTGGTGCACAATCCAAACAAACACTTTGATAATCGGGTTTAATCACAGGAAAGAGATGATGTCGAGTATTGTCAAAAGCAGTGCACTGGCGATACTGAGCGAGTATCAAGTATGTGTAATGTTTGATACTCGCTCGTCACTTGTCGACCTGGCACACTGTTATCTTTTTTCACCAGTTGCACTATTTTGGAAGCCATCCTTTTAATGAAGGTTGTTATTTTGAACATGGTTATAAACTGTAGAATAAAGAGCTGCATATGATATTTAAAGACAGCCTCCAACTTTGTTGATTTCTTTTTTCTGGTGTTTGAATACTGCGGTGACACAACAAACTGTAATCTAGTGAAAGACAATATGTTCTCATCTTGTCACACAGGAGAGAATGAATCACACTTAGTCCATTACAAAGATAATCCACATGGCTGGTGTATCATGCTATCTTTATCACTGGGCCAGGGGATAAAGAGAAGTACAGACGATGAAGCACAATGCAGAGCAGCTTAGCTGCTGGTCACAAAGATGGATGGATGAATGGATAAATGGATGGATGACATTCCCCTTTGCTGCTGACCACTAGAGCCACGCCCCAGTCTTTCTATCTGATATTACATAAGACAGCTTAGGAAGACGCAGCTTGCTGGGCTCCATGTTAAGTCAATCTTTGGGGAAATATGATGTATCTGGATATGTGTCAGCACAGAATAAGCTTTGAAAATTTGAACACTTTATCAAATATTCAGCATTCTCAGACAGATGCAGGCAGATTATCTCATTAGCGAGTTAAACTCTATCCATTCCCCTGCTGTTTTTGTCACCATAATAATTCCTTTCTGTACTAATTTCCACTCTCTGTCTCTCTTCCCATTGCTCCTCAGGTCACTTCTTGTAATCAGCGATGAACTACCTCTAAGCCCAAGACACGAGCAGGCCAAGCTTCTTCTGGAGCGAGCAAGACTCAAGGCTCGCTCCAATCACATCAAAGGCGATCGCCCCAGCAGACGCTCCCATTCTGATCAAAGATCCACCGTGTAAGTTGTCTTAAAAGGCCTGTGTGAGCTTGTGGGATTGAGGTTAGAGACTGTGAAAGTCCCACTTTGAGCGTGTCTGCTTCTTCTTTTTTTCCTGTTTATGCACTTCTTATGTTTGTTTATCACTTTGCTCCCATCCTTACGTCTCCCTGCCAACACTTCTTCTGTGCTTTGTCTATCCTTCTTTTGCACTTGCCCCTTTCCTGCAAAGCTAATGTTGCATAACCGAAAACAAGTCAAAGCTTTAGAACTTGACTTTTGCTTTGTAATTACATAAGCAAAGCTGACAATGTTTTGGAAATGTTTGCTTTTATTCTTTTTATGTAATAGTGTGTACTTTGTGTAGTTTTGTTTCTGAAATCCCTTTAAATCAGCAGGAAGTTTTCCACTTAAATTAGGATTAGGAGAATTTGCAATATATCCTACATTCCTGACTGCTTCACTAACCTGGTCATTGGTGCCTGAGACAGACAAAGTTGTAACACATACAGTATGTCTTATTACAGTTTATGTAAATGTCCTTTTAGCACCTTATATTTTGATATTATGTGCCCAGTGGTGCACATGTGAGTCTTATGTTTGCTACCATCTGATACTGAGATGACGGATTCAGCTTTCCTACATTGTTGACAAAGTATCTGGCGCTTTAAAATTGTCTCCAATACCCACACCTCTGTCATTTTTTACAGGAGGAAACAGCAAGTTGAATCTCCCAGTCCAACAACAGCACAAAAAGCTGTTCAAACCAAAGAAGAGCTCCCAGCTCAAGTCTCATCTGGTCCCCTCCTTGTCCCCAGTCAGAGAGACATTTCACCCAGCGACCAAGTAGGTCGAACCAGAAGGTACGGTTGCTCACCCACCCGTGTACGCTTTGAGGATGAATCAGAAAAAGAAGCAGAGTCTCGCTACTTGGACAGAGTGAGACAGCGTGGCAGGCCCGGGACGCCCAGGTTCAAGAGTAAAGACAGCAATATAGATTCCAGCAGCAGCGGTTCAGAGAGGAACAGAAACCACAGAAGTGTTTCTATGCCTCCTATACAGAAGCAAGAGGATGAGCCTGCTGTTGGTGAAACTACAACAGTGGTTAAAGAGATAATAGTGCTGGTGAAGAAATGTGAATCATGTGGTTCTGTGGTGAGGGAACCTCAGCCAGTTTCATCGCCACCAGATTCAAAGCACGCTGAGCCTCAGCAGCCTGGTAACCCTGAGGACCCAAGAGGAAAAGTGGCTCCTCGCTGGGTGTCACCAAACAAGGCGGAGGCAAGCACTCGTCCTAAAGCTCCTCTTACTGTCACCTTCGCCGGCGCTTATGTTTTGGGGGAAAATAGAGAAATTAGTACAGGATGGAAGTCATCAGGGTTTGGGAAACTTAGGAGAAGGAGCAGGAAAGGAGAAAGTCGGTTAGAGTCTGGTCATGGCCCTTATGGCCCGTCGTGGGCTCAGCGGCGTAACTCAAATCCACGTAACAGAGTCAACCTGAGCAGAGCTGTTTCATTTGCACCTGGTAGCCCCATTTCTCTGGAGCCACGTTTGCTTGAAGCATCTGGTGGACTAAGGGAGTCACCAACCCCTGCATTGCCTATCAAGTCAGCTCTCAAGTCAAGCTCAAGAAATCGCTCTGCTGCTGGTCAGTCCACGGTTCAGTTCCAGATGACCTCAAATCAGGGAGGAGAGGGTGGAGCTCAATCTCTGCTGGATTCTCCAGACACAAGGAGGGAGTCTCCAGCATCTTTAACCCCAGGGGTGCCTGCTAGTAGCAGCCCAGTGTCCTGCATCAGACCCTCTACTCTGAGGTACTCCCCAGCCAGGCTAGCCACAGACCTGCCAGCCTCTGAACTCTGGGATGCCACTCCAGATGGTGCAGGTGAGTGGCAACAGTAATGTACATAAATACTATTAGTATGTTAGAATTATTTTTAAAAGCAGCATTATACGATTACACATACTATTCGTTTATCATTAATGTTTTAAATGTAGTCATGGTTCTATTTTTGCAACTAAGCAAGAAACTAACTCTGAGTAAGTTCTATTCTTAGGGATGTTTAACTTTATAATGAAGCCTTAATAAAGTAATGAGAAGGAAATGAAAAAGGCATGAGCTACAAAGTAAATGTTACTCTGACTACTTAATAAATGTTGGTGAAAAAGTACAATATGTCTGTCTGAACTGCAAACAAGTGGAAGTATAAAGAAGCCTTTTTGGTTGTGCTTCTGAAGTGAACTGTAGCTTCCTATAAACTTTACTTGTGTGCACTAATAGATAAATGTTGTAGTGTGGAAAAGAGCAGTTATAAGTTTACTTTCTGCAAAGATCAGGATAATACTGACATTTAATTATGTACTCTTTTCCTTTTGTAGGCTTAAGTGGGGATTCTGGTTCTGGTTCAGAGTGCCGTGCAATACGTGGACTGGGTATGTCTCGGGCTGAGGACCTCAGAGCAGAGCTATTGAGGGCTGAACATCTGAAAGCTGAGGCCCTGTGGGAGGAAAACTGTGATGGGTCTAGGTAAGCCAAGATAACAATGTTCTTGCCATAGCTTAGACAATAAATCCCTTGCCCCCACCAACATTGTTGTGCAGCAGTTAGTAGATTAAAACCCTGTTCAGCAGACAGGCTGTTGTTCTTGTTGTTAGAAAGCTTCTTTCAATACCAGGGCAATCCTGCCCTCTTTTGGTAATGCAGTATATAGCTGTAGTCATTACAATCCTTTACAGAAGGAAGACAATTATAAAATTGTTTTCACAGCTCAGTCCATAATAACAATTCTCAGTGTGTGTGTAGTTCACACTGTGATGCAACAGTGTCTAGATCAATATATTTAAAGTCTGTGCTAAGGTCTAATTTAAAAAAAAATCACAATTTTCCTTTTACAGAAAGCTGGATGGGCGGCCAAAGCTCTTCCTACGTCGCTTCTTTTCCTCCATTGGCCTGAACAGTGTCGGTAGGCTTGTGAAAGGAGGTCGCTCCAGTAGTATGGAACAGCTCAGTATACCCACTGCCCCCCGGGCGAGCTCAGCATCACCAAGCCCAACACGGAGACTGCAGCCCACTATCCGCATACAGAGGACACCCTCCCTGCAGACGCTGAATACGGTGAGCAAGAGGTCTAAATGTTTTGTTTTGTTGGGGACTGCTGCGCTCCTTTATCTTATGTTCTTAACATCATGATTGGCCACAATAAATTTAACCTCATACAGGCAGAAGGTAAAAAGTAATGTCATTTTCCTCACATACCTGTACAAAGTTCATTTCAATAGTGGACCAGCCAAAGTTTCTACTTTGTGCTGTCTTCTCTGCAGCTTCAGGAATACACTAGTGGAATTAATCCTTTTTTGTATGTGTGTGTGTGCTGCCAAGCAGACCATATTTTTATAGGTGTAGTAAAGGGAAAATATTATGGTTCTGGAAGCTGGTTTGGTGAAAAGAAATAAAATCAGTTTATTACAGTGCCATTCATTTGCCACTAGGTGCTGCCACTGGCCCAGCTGCGTAAAGCCTCCTCTGTGCAGAGTTTAGAGAGAAGAACAGAGCGTTCAACCATACTTGGGGAGGTGCAAATACCATACGGCCTGGCACTCAGGTAGGTGTCTGTGGCAAACAAAACCAAGCAGAAGAACTGAGTGATGAAGATGACTTATATAAATTCTCACACTCTTATTCAAATAATGAATTTCTGCTTCCTCAGCCCTGACAGCCCTCAGCTTGAGCTTCACAGGGCCTTGAGCGTTGAAGATGTACTTCCCTCTAGAATCGCACGTCCGGTGGGTCGGGTCACTCAGGCTTTCCCTGATGGGAGTATTCTCCTGGAGCTCATCAAACCCCCAAACGGTCCTTATGGTTTTGTTATTTCAAGGGGCAAAGGTCGACCAGACACAGGTATGTATGTTTTTACATTTTCAATTTCATTTTTTCTAATAATAAATAGGGTAGAAATTCTATGAACCCAAAGACACATTTACTTCTAACTCATTTCTCTCTATTCATCTTTCTTTTCTTCTCTTTTTTCTCCTTTGTGCAGGTGTATATGTTGAAAAAGTGGGTGATGGCAGCGGAGAAGGCCCGTACGTAGGCCTCCTTGGCATCGGTGATGAAATTCTGCAGGTGAATGGAGAAGCAGTGGCCGGACTCACTTTAGACCAGGTGACACGCCTCATGACTAGGGAAAGCACTGCTTCCCTTCGAATCATGCCCGCCCGACGCAATCAGCGCTGATTGACAGGACAGGCATGGCACACAGCCACTTCTCCTGGAGACACGCAGAGTAACTGACTGCTACAAACACTGCGGACTGACTGCAACAAATGGTAGACGTGCTGTAGTCAGTGCAGCACACTTGCAAATGCGTAGGTGGAAAAACAGGGTGAGGGCTTCTTTTCTCATAGTGCAAATCAACGTTAAATTATGTGACATCACAAAGGATTGCAATAGAAACAAAAGCACATTACATACAAATCCAACCGTACACAGAGTAGGCAAGTTAGAAAAGTTTAATGTATTTGAAAGTTAAGAAAAATTCAAACCTAATATAATTTCAATTTGTAAAATGATTTCTTTTCTTCTTCTTTTTTAGTTGTTGTGAATTTTTCTTGTGATTCATTTTGCTCTTTATGTCACACAGAGCACAAGATCTCAAATGGTTAGTGATTGGAATTGTATTTTGTCACTTATTTGAAATTGTATACAGATATATATTTTTAAGTACTGTTGCTTATTTATTTATTTATTGGTCAAATAATTGATTATCTGTAGGGGTGTGGCACATGCTTGATCAATAGACCCTTGAACTGGTGTGTAAAGAAAGAAAAAAATAATTATCTCATTTTGGGTTTGTTTGTTTTTTTTCTTCAGGACATCATATTTCCCCAGGGCTCTGTATGGTCTCTTCATTTTGCTTGTGTTGTATCAAGTACTCTTTTATGAACCGGGTGCCGTTTTGCTTCTAAATAAAATAATATAGAGATTTATTTTGTCGAAATGTTTATCCTTTAATTTAACAAATTAATTAATCATTCACATTCATTCCACAACTAAATCACACACTTAGAAATGCTTACTCTGTTATGGCGTATTATATGTTTTATTTAAAGTTTCCAGTCACGTGCATTAACTTACTTTCTCGATTAATGACTGTTTGGCGCATTTTTATGCAGAAGAGTGACGTTTCAGCGGAAGATTATGAAAATAAGCACGTGAAAGGGAATTGTTTCAGGCACGGATCACGCACAGGATGTAGGATCACGGTCGTGACTTCTGCTTCACCAGACCTGCTATAGGGTCGTGACTCAGTGTGGAGTTCGATCTTTAAATCATTAATTCACAATGGAAACGCTATCTATCTATCTATCTATCTATCTATCTATCTATCTATCTATCTTCAGCAGTCTTCAATCATCCTGCTCATTTGGTTAAATGCGCTTATTTTCTACTTTCGCAAAGTGTTTTGAAATGTGTTAAAATCCGTTATTAGGATGTACCTGCCACCATTTATGCTCTACTGAATGTACTCTGATAGCATGTCACCGTTGATGCTCTGCTCGTTTATCTGATGTGACCAGAAGCCGATCCGCTTTTATCTCCCCGAGCCACGACTCCCCACGGACTCGGGGGAACCGCCGGCCCCATCCCCAACATTTCCAATGGCACACACACACACACACACACACACACACACACAACACATTTTATTATGAACGTGTTTATCGATAAAGAAATAGTGTCACATTCAATTAATAGTGTCAAAATGATTAGACCACCTCATTTTTACCAGCCCATTGTATCAGTGGCGCATTCATCCTCGGGGCGCAGAAATGGATATGGATTAATGGGCAGAATAAACTGAACAAAAAAAATAAAATAATATAAAACATACAAAAAGAAAAAAGGTAGAGGGCCCTCTGTTATTATCAGTTATCTTATTGCAGGATAAATGAGCTTAGCGTAAAAACCCTTTGTTGAAAATATAAATAGGTCAAAAGCTTAACCTGAGCTTTTGTTTATTGCGTAAAAAAATAAAAAATTAAAATTAAAACACCTCAACTGTAGCTCAGGCTACACTACACCACCTCACGTTGATACAGGCCGTTGCGCTGTGCCTGTTTGCTTTTTTTTTTAAATGCTTTGCCCTCCACAAGACTATATAGCCCACGACAGCCAAATAATAATGAATCATTTCATAAATAATGGGTTTAGGGGCTTATCGGGAATGAAGAGGCCGCTGCCGTGCGCTTATCTCACTCGGCCACATTGCGGCCTGTGTTCCGCTCCCCATACTGTGGGAGCGCACTGGATGCGGCGAGGAATAACTCAGCTACACACATACGCATACACACATATACACACGCACACACATACACACACTACTCCACAACTGGTAGAGAGAGAAAAAAAAAGAAAAACCTCAGACATGGATGACCCACTCACAAAATGGCTCCACTTACACAGTAACATCAACAACACGGCTGGAACGGTAAGTCCCCCCAAAAACACATCTCTTCATTTAAACCAGCGCATTTTTCGCTCTGTACGCGGTAATTTGAGCGCGTTCGTCTTGGTTTTATTGCTGTAATGAGCTACATTTTTAGCCTATATTTTCTGCTATTGTCCGATCGGATGGTTGGAGTCTACGGCATGAAATAACGGATGCGAGGCCTGCTGGAGAATTCCCAGAAATTATGGTGCGTTTTCTTTTTTTAATTCTCCGTCTGCCGTTCGTTTAAAAGGAAAAACATTTCCAGGAAATTTATCAAATGAGTTACGTCTCAAACACCTGAAACTGGTCATTTGTGGGAAACCCCTGATATTCGGTGTTAACACCAGCACTAATATGGCCTTACGCTCGATAAAACAAAAAAATATTTTAGACAACCTGCTATGAATTCTTTGCGCGCGAAAACGATCCCGTTCGAGCATTTTTTGGACTATTATTTTTCATTTGCAAGGGGAGGAAGGAAAAGCAGAAAGGTGGATTTTTATTTTTCTTATTTTTTTTAACTTCGACGAATAGTGGTCATTATCAACCTTGCTTTTAGTCCTCGCATCCACAGCTTTCCTCCACGATAGGTTTACATTTAACAGTAGCGAAAATGATGCTTCTAATATCCGATCTTATAATTAACGCGGACATCTAACGTCCCTGTAAGATATAGGCGTAACGCCTTAACTGTAGCCCAGTGAAGGCCATGCAAGCGTTTGATAAGAGCTTTATAATAACAATAAAACAAACAGGAGCAGACAAGACTCCTAATAAAATAAATACAATAACGGGTTACACCTGCACCTGTAAATTAAATGGTGACAAAATAATCAACCGTGGAAATTTCAAACAAAAAAAATCCAGTGAGCCCTGAAAATAATTCATCGTGTTTCTATTTAGCTTGAAAACACTCTCACCTTGGATAGTTTGAGAAATAATGGTTTGATCCTGGAAAACTGCGAGATGTTTGAATGTGATGGTCATAGAGTGCCGAGTTATTTCTTTGTCATGGAACAATATCACAGGAAAATCTTTGGCCTTTTCTTATTCAGTTTGAAAAATGTCGAATAAAATAATGTGTCACCTGAGGCGGGGGGGGGTCCATCTAACTGCTAATTCAATTTGCTAATTTAAGCTTTACAGTATTCATATAATTTACAGTTTAAGAACAGTACTTTGAATAAGGATAAGAGCCAGAATAATAGCTCGGTGATGATGTTTCATTGTTAATTTTCTTTAGGCTTGCGTGGACAGCAAATGCGTGGTTATATCTGACATTTTGCCACACACAAACGATGCACTGAACTATGGATTAATCGAGGGAAATCTCATTTAGGACGTAGTGGACTCTAGCGAGTAGTGACGGCATAAAAATGATGGAAAAGCGGCAACAGGAGCTTTGTCCCGAAAGTCCCGATGCAGGGTCCGGTCCTAATAAACGGGAGGACTCCGCCATCATCTCCAGACAGAACGGATGCAAGGAGGACGGGGAGCCGAGGAGAAAGGAGGGGGAGGAGGAAGAAGAGGAGGAGGATGAGGAGGAGGAGAGGGGAGGGAGCTTCAAGGGGGTTGAGGAGACGGATGACGTTCCTCTGCAGAACTCGAACAACGGGACCAGCATCAGCATCATCATCAACGGCGTTGCCAAGGAAACTGCCTCTCACAACGCCCTTGACCTGAAAAGGGAAGTGCCGGTGATCGAGCTCTCCAGGAGGGACGCTATAAAAGCGGTGCAACAGAGGACTGAGAGCCATTTGGTGCCGATCACGGAACTTCGCAGACCTCCACCGCTGCCGCTGCCGCCGCCGCAACGAGACGACGCTCGAATGGTCCAACTGAGCCCAAACGCGTTCCCTGTCCCAGCGCGGGCGATGCTCTACAACCTGGCACAGCCTCTCGCCGCCATCAACAGGTAAAGGCTAAAGGAAGGGGGGGGGGGGGGAATCAAAACAAAAAACATACAGTTTCATGAATGCACATAGAAAGTTTGATGGTTATTAGACACAATTATGCCTTTCTGTAAAAGGATAGGGGACAAGATGCTTATTGTATTACTGAGGTTACCTTATGTTTACATTATTGAGCATGTGCATATGTGATAGATAATGTGTGTGTGTGTGTGTGTGTGTGTGTGTTTGTGTATGTGTGTGTGTTCTGCTGCAATGAGTGGAGAGCATTAAGATCTTTTAGAAGCAATGAAGGAAACTGTGTACAGTGGAATTCATGTGACCTAATGTACCTGTGCACCTTTTTTCTCCTTTCTGTTGACATAGTCTCGGAGGAGAGTCGGAGCAGTACAGCATGTACCCCAGCAACAGGGTAAAGCGCCGCCCGGCGCCTTATGAGGTTGAACTCGACGAGGGTAGGCGCATTTTAGATCTTTATAAGTATGGTAAGATGCACTTCTGCTGTGTCCTCCTTCTGCCAGTTTAGTCCCCCCCCCCCCCCCCCCCCCAAACGTCCCTTCTCCATCACCATTGTCATTCATTCACTGACATGGAGCTATACCGTACCTAATCTGAGTCTCGCAGAAGATGCCTTGCCAAAGGAAAATTCAGAAAGGGCTTCACCCATGAAGAATAAATGCATCATAATTCACGGGGCTAAATAAATGCTAATCTGAATGTCAAATACATGTACCTGCATGCCATTAAAGTAAACCCCTTTCAGGCGGATTTGGGGTTTATTTCATTTGAAACATCCTTTCCACTGCTGCCCACTCACTGCCATGTACAGGGGTGGAGGATGGGGGTGCTCCTGCCTCCATGCCAAGGTTTTACTGCAGAGTGGGCTGAAGGATTAAGATAGACTGGGTGTGTTCCAAGGGCAACAATAGCTTAGAAGACACCATTGTTGAAGGGTGAGAGGATGTGACTACCTGCAGTGAAGCATTTTACTATGACTAACTAAATAAAAAAATATTTAGAATGTCAAATAGGGAGCACACAGGCTCCCTGACAACCTTTAAGGAGATTGGCATGCCACACCAACCATTTCACATGTATCACATATGGCACACATCTGATCCATCAGCTAAAAAAAAATCTGTGGCCATATATGGAGGACAATTTTAAAAGCTTTAGAATTTGTTGAAGTTTGTTATTTTCATCCTGTACTTTCTCTCAAATAAATGTTGTGCATCTCCTGCTGCTTCTTCTCCCACTCTTACTTTTGTGCTTCTGTTGATTTATCGTTTTACAAACCATATTTTCTGCTACAGCTCTGCATTTCATTGGTTTTTTTGCAAATGTGTTGGTGCCTTGTCTCCTTACTCTCCCCTTTTCTTGTCTTTTTCTCCTTCTTTCCATTCTGCTAGCTGGCCAGCCAAAGATTGTACGTCGCATCTTCACAAACAGTCGTGAACGTTGGCGGCAGCAGAATGTAAATGGGGCATTTGCAGAGCTTCGTAAACTCATTCCCACCCACCCTCCCGACAAGAAGCTGAGTAAAAACGAGATACTGCGGCTCGCTATGAAGTACATCAGTTTCCTCTCCAACCTCCTCGAGGATCAGGATGGTGGGAGGAATGTTGGCAGCACAACTGATGGGGACACAGGGCTGTTGGTTGGGGTTGCTGCCCACGAGGGGGGCCCTCAGGGTGGACCGCACCAGGACACAGTAGTGGGCTTAGCCAGGGATGATCTTTTGGAGACAATGTCGCCAGGCTCCAGCTGCGGAAGCCTACCTGATGGCGATGCTGAAGGCAGTCCTGAAAGCTTCATGGAGGACCAGGACTCGCCTCCAGCTCCAAGGACTCTAGCAACATCTCGCGGACCCCCACTTCATCTAGCTACT
Organism: Neolamprologus multifasciatus; assembly: GCF_963576455.1. Lineage (NCBI taxonomy): Eukaryota > Metazoa > Chordata > Actinopteri > Cichliformes > Cichlidae > Neolamprologus > Neolamprologus multifasciatus. Next base: position 20,167,175 of record NC_140456.1, on the reverse strand, counting down.
AGAGATCTGAGGCGCAATGGACGCCCATTAGATAACTCCAGTCGCCGATGATGCTGACGCCAACAAACAACAACACAGCACCTGAGAGTGAAATGGAGGAACTAAAAAAAAGAAAAAAGAGGCGGACACACTCAGACCCTGTAATTTTTGAGTCATCAGTGTAGAAAGGAGAATTAAGCTCCGCATATTGAGATAGTGCTGTCCAAAATGGACGACGAGCGTGTTCTCGTCTCCACGCTGAACAGTTTGGTTGAATTTAAGACTTGTAAATTCTGCATGTCTCATGTCTTTGACAGACCTGCGGATTTCAGTGCTTTGAAAGCGCCAAAGACTGGATATCCTTACACAATAGAAACACCCCAATATATGAAAGAAAGAGCAAAGAAAAACTAATAATAATCAGGCAATCGTCACTCAAATGACAAGCGTCTTATTCAGAGGATCAATGTTTCACTGATGACACTATTAATTACAATATGATGCCACTGGAATTGATCCACCTTGCTTGCACGGTGCCGAAAGTAACAAGCACACCAGGAGATTTATCCTCAACAAGTTCGGTGTTTTAATTTAAAGACACAAAGGAAAATTTGCCTCACTCTGAGGCCATAAAAACACAGAGTGGACCCTAATTGTACCCATGCGATTCGTATGCATTGTAAATAGCATATATATTTCCACTGCACAATGTAATAATAGTGACTCAAATTCAAGTCATGTGGATTAAGATGTACCATAGTGTGTTTGTCAGTGGGTTTACTAGCAAAATTGTCTTTTAGGAGACAGGATGACAAGAAGGAGGAGAAATTAGATGAATTTAAAAAAAGGGAAAGAAAAAAGAAGTAAAGCAAGCGACTGAACGTATAAGTACATCAATTGTGGTACAATTGACTTCTGTTACACTTTGGTGATGAGAAAATGTCACCAAATGTGTCAGCAGACAGCAGAAAACAATCACACTGCCTGGAATGAATATATCTATTTGAAATTGCTGTGGAGGTACAAGACATGCAGTGTACAAAGTGTGGGTCAAATGAAATCACGACATGACTCATGCAGTCCTTTTTTATATGAATGTTGCAGTGTTTTGTTTTGTTTGTTTGGGTTTTTTTTTTTTAACTGTAAATCAGTTGTAGTTTAGTAAGGTACACAAATAAATCCCTTCATTGCCATATTCTACACTTACATGTACAGACGACACATTAAAACACACGTGCACACACACATGCACAAAGTTGCACATCCATGACTTAAGAGTATATGAAAATGACGTACACTGATTTCCCAGAGACAGGCTGTGTCACCACATCTTGGTGTTGACCACTGATAGCTTACTGTTGATTCGCATACGATACTGCTTTATGTAATTGTTCTTATTTTGCACACTTTTGTACAGGTGTGGTTACAGATTCTCTCCGCTAGCATTTTGAGTGCAATTCATTGAAGAAAAAGGAAACAAAAACACAATAATCAGAATTAAAGATGAATTAATATGACATTACTATTATTGTCATGTCAAATTTAAACATCTTGCAAAACTAATGATATTGCAAATTCTTCTAAGCACAGCAGTCGTATACTGAAGCGGTCTCAGATCGTGACAGCCATCTGGGAAGCTTCTCCAACCTTAACCCTTACTCTCCTTTGAAACTTGTCTTCATTTTAGAAGTTAATGATGCACTTAATGGAGAGGTGCCTTTTGTTCTCTTAAGGAAAGGAAATGCCAATAATCTGAGTGTATAAACAGATTTAGAGCCCCGCAACGTGACTAATATCTGGATCGCACACACGTGCAAACAGACACACGCACACCATCACCACACAGTGTTAATATCATAAGAACACCAGCAGTTTTCTGACAAAGACACTTATGTATTGCTCACTGTTGTTGCTTTTTCAGCAGGACCTAGTAGCCTATATTGGTACCTTTGGTAACTATGGTATTTTATGAATTGCAGTAAAGGGACATTGTACGTTTGGTAATGACATATTTGTTGTATTATAGCTGTATCTATAAATATATCCAATGTTAAATTGATGAATTTTATATTAAAAAAATGAATAAAACAAACAGGAAAAGTCTTGTATATTTGATCTCATACAAACACGCTGTGGGTCGACTGCAGTGCATTTCAAGTCAGCTGAGTTCATACGGTAGTCTTGTGGCCCTTCTCATACTATGTGAAATATTTTCCATATTTTACACCTTATTTAAGAGTTGCATAACCTCAGTGATTAATTCCTATAATGACATTCCTCGCAGCTGTTTTCCACCATATCTGCTTGGTTTATAGCTAAACCCAGCCCTCCTCAGAGAAACTCCTCCTCCAATGAATGCTGGAATCCTCTCTTCCTCCCACCAAGTGACAACTTCCTGTGGAGGTTAACATGGCTCGGTGACCTTCAGGATATCCTGCCATTGTGAAAGTGGTTTTGACAACCTCCACTGCATTCGTTTGTCTGCTGCTGTGTCTGTACACACTGTGAAACAGCCACACTGATCAAGACTCCACCGCCCATAAATTCTTTACTTATTGAAGTTATGCTCCCCAGCCTGTGTTCATTAATAAAAAAAAATTAGCTTTGTAGGTGTAGCTTAAGCACTTTTTTTTTAAGACTTCTTCCCTATATCCCATAAGTTTTCACAGAGGCCACCACTGCTACAACAGAATCAGCACTTAGACATTTCTGAAAGCTATAATTGCTTCCAGAGAGCATCAGAGACATCCAGGTGTTTGGAGACCTCTCCCGCGCTGTGCTCTGGCTGTGCTGGGACTCCGCAGAGGGGTTCTCTGGGTTAGTGCCTGCCAAACATTTACCTGCTCCAGTGTTCCTAACTCTCCAAAAAGACACAGACTCACAACTGAGAGGGATACAGGGAGTGTACAGGGATTGAAAGAGAGCGAATGGGAGGAAGATTGTTGCGGGTGTGTGTGGATGTGTTTGTGAGAGCAGCGTTGTGTGTATGCGTGTGCCCACTGCATGGATCTGTGTGTGTGTGTGTGAGAGAGAGCTGGTGTGTGTGTGTGTGTGTGTGTTTATCAGCTCAGTGCAGATGGGTGGCAGAGTGGCTCTTGCTGCCAAATGATTCAGTATGCTAATGAGTTGTTATCTGTAGTGCTGCAGGAACAATATACTGTCTTTCTCACAGTGGGAATCCAGCCTGTTGGGAGCAGATTACACTGCACACACCGCCAAGGTAGTTATTTATATTTTCACACAGAGTAGTAGGAAAATACATAAATGCAAACATACACACACACACACTTATGCACACATATCCGCAGATAGGCCTTTAAACAAACAAGCAAAATAACATTTAACAAACGCACACACACCACCATCAACATGAACAGCAGCATGAATAAGGTGGAACTTTGACAGAAATATACATCCTTCACCAGTAGATGGAGATGTTATTCTGGGCTTTCCTCTTTAACAGGTTTCCCTTCAATATTCCTCATAAAAGTAAATTAATTCATAATATTCCAGTCAATCTTCCAATCAATAAAGATTTTCCAGTTGAGAGATATTTCTACCTTCACCACTTCCTGTCTGGAGGTTCCTGTACAGAGAACAGGCTGTTGCTGAGCACGCCTAATATTACTTAAACGAAAGCAGCTATTGTTTGTACTTCATTTCTGTCACATCCAATTTGATGGAGTTGCACTGGAGACTATTTTTATCAAGTTCGATAGCATCAGCATCAGTGACTCCTTATTATAAAGCTGTCATTTACTCTTTAATTCACTGTTATAATTAGGTAGAAAGAAAAAAACATGTCAGTTTAACTCGAGTTCTTCAAATGTCACTCTGGTAAGGATAAGGAGATTTCCAAACTAGGTCTAAAGTTCTTAGTAATTCTAAGGTTCTTCATTTTGGCCAAACATTAATGTTTCTTGATTGCTAACCAAATCTGGTGGTGTTTGATCAGGATGAAATTAAAAGAAAATTTAAAAGAAAAGAGCGGGGAAAATTTTGGTGTTGGAAATTCTAACCTTGTCTGAACAATTTAAATGTTTTTTGTATTTAAAAGTTATTTGAATAATCACTGGTGATCAGCTACATAAATACTACATAATTCTTTTCAAAGTTTTCACAATTGTATTTACAGTTGTATTTAAATTGCAGTGTGGATGATAGACCTGAAAAAGAAAAACATTACCTGCCTCCTAAATTTTTTCATGAAAGACACCAGAGAAAGAAATGCTGCCTTAAAATTCGGACATCAGTGTAACTAGAAATCCTCTGTGTCTACTATGATACAGTGTTTTTGATTATAGTAACTGTTTATCTTCCTACAGGCAGCAGTCTTGGTTGAGTGTACAACCTGAAATATAAATCCCCCTCAGGCAACACATGTTCTCCAGAGTAAATCAAAGTGTTACGCAGATTTGTAAATGAATACACACACTAAGTACTTTTTTTATTAAACTGCATTGAAGAGTGAAAATACACTTCTCAGGTATATGTCCAATTGTAAAGCTTTGTTGTTATTTAAGACTCCAAGTGGGAGAAAGCCCTGAAGAATATATTTATTTAATAGTTTTTATAAATTAAAATGATTTAAATCTCATTTATTTGTCTCACTCCCAATGAAATGTTGATACTTATACACTAATCATTATGACTCTGAGATTCATATTCACACTTCAGTCAGGTACTCTGAGGATACATTTCTGTGAAAATTGTTGCACAAGTTTGGTGACCAATATGTGACATTATTAGTACCTAAATCCTCATCTTGCTTATACGTTTTGTTGTATGTGTATCATATGTGCTTAGAAAAATATGTGACTGTGCCTAATTACAACCTTGCATAAAGAAAAAGCATTTAAAACCAGCTAATGCAGCTCCTCTGCCTCCTACATTTAACGAACACGTCACAACATAAAAAGTCTCAGAGTATCTCGGTGTGGCTGAGTGTATACCGAATGTACTGAATGTAATTTATCTTCAGAATGAATTGCTGCTGTATAAAAGTAAATGAGTTATTATCGGCTATAATCTGGTGAGAGGTCCTGACTCTTTAACGTCTAATGAGATATAGTATTTGTAAAAGTCTATTTTATTCTATTTTTCATTGTGCAGTGTGGGAGCATTAGAGTATAATTTATGGTGCAGCTTGATCTACTGCAGAGGGTTATCATCTCGGCTCGGGACTAAGGTGTATGATGTTATGGGGGTGTAATATCAATTATATATGTGTACATACATATATATATAATGTCTTTTTTAAATCATATTACTTTCTGTGTTCCAGTGAATCATCCAGAGTTGCCTTTTTCCCCTTGTTGTATATTGTTGCCGTAGTGTGCAGTTTTTTCAATAACATCACGACAGAGGTATCCCTTTCAATCTTTATCTGAAATATTTGTGGGACCATTATGTTTTTCTAGCCTACTGTCTTTGTGTATTAATCTCCAGAGCTTCTTTCCAAAAATTGAACACCTTGCGCCCTCTAGTGGGAAACTAATGCAATATGTAATTTATTTAAATTATGTCCAAGTAATACAAATGGTTCACTGGCGTTGAGCTTTTCCCTTCTCTTTGCAATGGCAAATAGCTTTTAAATGAGTGTATAAGCTGTTTCTGTGTAAATACAACCCAAGGGTCATCAGTTTCAAGCAGAGTCATTTTTAATGCAGTGTTACAAAGAGCTGAAATGTTGCATACAGAAGATAAATCGGGCCTCACCCGTCTCCAGGTACAGCAAGGCAAGTAAAGCATTTGGTTTGATTAGCATGGGAGCTAGCAGATACTGAGCAGCAGTGCTTAGCTGAATCACATTAAAATGACAGAGCAGTGCAGAAGGCTGAAAGTTGCAGAGTCTGCGAGAGGCTCAAATCAGAACTCAGTCAAGGATGCATTCACAGGTTTGTCAGCTCAGTAGGTTTGGTCTTTATGTCTGGGTAAAGTAAGAAGCCAGAGAACGTGCTGTCATCTTCACTGCTGGAGTAAACTCCATTCCAGTCTCTCAGTGTCTCCAGCCACACCTGGTCACCTTCGTTCAGCTGCAACAGCGCGAGATTAGATGCCTGATCGATGTCTTGGCCATACAGAGAGTCTCTTGTCCGTAGCTTCCGCATTCCATTAACCACCAGGGCTGCACGCACAGGCCGGTTGCGCACAGTGATGTGATAGCTGAATAGGTAGACCCCGGGGTATGTGACGTTGAACTTATTGAGTCCCGGGTCCCAGTGTCCTTCCCCATTGTAAAACACCTTATCAAACTTCACAGGCAGGCCCGGTGGAGGGAAGGAGCGGCTGGGGAACAAACCTACACTGAAGGCAGATCGAACCTGAACGGCACTCTGACCCGGAGATCCTTTGGGACCCCGAGGCCCACGAGGACCTTTAGGCCCCTTCTCTCCCCTCAACCCTGCCAGTCCCCTCCCACCTGGGAGGCCTCTAGGTCCAGTATCACCCTTCCCTCCTGGAGGCCCTGGCTCCCCCCGTTCTCCCTGTGCACCGTCAGCTCCATTCAGACCTGGGGGGCCCATCTCACCTCTTAGACCTGGGGGTCCATGATCACCTTTCTCTCCTTTCTCACCTGGCAAACACTCACTTGGCTGCCCTTGTTCACCTTTCTGACCCTTTGACCCAGGAATCCCTGGGGGACCCATCAGCCCCTCTGGGCCAGGGATGCCTTTAGTCCCATTCAGGCCAGGCTCTCCTCTTTCTCCTGGGTCTCCTTTTAGACCAGGGAAGCCACGTTCACCTTTTTCTCCTTTGGGGCCTGGATCACCTGTGTGTGGAGGGTTTATGTTTATTTAGGAAGAAATGTTTGAATGAAAATATGTTATTATGTACCTCAATGCACTTTGAGAAACAATAACTATAAATCAGGACTTTTGCACATGTGTAGCCAGGTTCTTACAGGAAACTACACACCCTTTTCTCCAGGTTTTCCTGGCATACCAGGGGTACCAGGTAGACCTTCAGGTCCTGGATCACCTTTTTCACCTGCAGCAGTTTTGATAAATAAAGCGTAGAAAATGACATCCAAAAAGTACTTATACAAAACAGCGTTTTGCACAAAAGAAGCGAGAGACACAGAGAGAGAAACCCTTAGACATTCAAGAACTCTTCTGCTGTCAAGCCTCGTTGTACCTATGTCGCCATTGAGTCCATTGGCTCCAGGTAATCCTGCTGGTCCTGGAGGTCCTCTGGGCCCTGTTTCTCCCTTCTCTCCTGCCAACCCTGACAACACACGAGAGTAAAAAGAATAAAATCGTTGACTTAAACTGTAATTTCCCTTACAATAAAAAAAGTTAAAATCCATCTCACCCGGAATGCCCCTCTCGCCTGGTGGCCCCGTTGGCCCGCTTTCTCCCATAGGCCCTACGGGACCTTTTTCTGGTGGACAGCACTCACAGAAGTTGAAGAAGCATTCGTTGTAGTCAAGGGTAAAGTTTGAAAGGATGTTCCCGGGGGGCACTATGGCATCAGTGTGAAATTCAGTGGGGTATGTGTCAATGGAGTATGTCGTGCTATCTGTAGAAGGCAGGGAATATGCATCCATCATAATGTCAGTTGTTTCTTCAGTGTTCAAGCTGCTTGTAGGGGATGGGGTCGTTGTCGTGGTTCGTCCAAATCGTCCACCTCCATCACCGCTGGCGCCAGCTCGAGGTGGCTTCTTGGTGCTCTGGGGTTTGGGCCAGCGTGTGGTTCTGGCACCAGCTGCCAGCATGGCCATGAGGGCCATGCAGAGAGTGGTCAGCGCAACAGCCCGAAGGGGTGGCATATTGACGACTGGGCACAATAATCTAATGGAAGAATTCAGGCAAAATGGGTGAAGCGCTGATCATTTATCTTGCATCACAGACAAATAGCACAGAAGGCATCTTACCTGTTGATGACACTTGATTCTTCACTCCGTCCCTCAGAACAAGTGGTCGGTGCAGTTTTTCTTCCTTCCTTTTATTGCCCTGGTTCTCCAGCTTATGTACCTCTAAGCCAATGACAGAACAAGGGACAGAAAACTCTGGGGTTATTGGGTGGCAGGTGGGCTGGCAGCAACAGATTACATGACTCCTGAGGGATGCGAACTAAAGCAGATTGTTGTACAAGGCAAGACTTTATGTCTTTGTGATATTGGATATGAATCCAGGGCCCAGGAGTGTGCAAACTGCCTAGGTGTTGCTCACACACATGCTTGCTTTGTACAGAAACAGGAGACAATATAAAGTTACAAAGACAGATACACAGTCAAAGAACATGCCTACATACACTGACTGTTTATACACAAAAACATACACATTGTTGGTAATGAATACCGTTTCATATGAGAGTTACCAAGTGCAGTACCAAGTAAGAGTTGTCAACTCACTACACCATTTGGCAGCACCTCAAAGCAAACAGATCACCAGATACAGTGGGACAAGGATCAGTGTCCTAAAACAGGCACCAGTAATCTAACTAGTCATCTCCTTGATCTAAAAGTAAACCCAGTAAATCAAGTACACCTCACGGAAACCTGGCACCAGTGAACCGAGCTTCACATCTCTCGAAAGTTGTGCTGGATGTCATTTCAGTTTCTGAAATGAACTCATGAGGGATTTGGATATTTAGAAATAGTTGATCAGTGAGGACTTTCCCAGTAAAGTAAAATAATAAATTAAATGAATAAATAAAAAGGAGGAGGTCATTAGTAGACATCCTGGCAAATTCTATGACTGCACCACCACAAAAATTTTTATTTTATATGAAATAATTTGCTGTAAGATTGAAACAAAAGCACAACTAAGAGGTTAGGTCCGATTACCTTAAGCATGCTCCTTAATCTGAAAAGAAAAAAAATTGCTTCCGAGCAGCCAGACTTTCTCGTAATGTTTTAAAGTGATCTTGAGCAATAATTCTCTCAGCTTTCTGAAGGTTTTTCAAACTTTTTCTTTGGACATTGGCTGCTTTTACACTAATTTACAGTGCAGTCCTTGAACTCTACTATTTTAGCCACCTTACACTGACCTTTGAATCGCTCAAGCATAAGAAAGGCACTTAACTTAAGGGATGAGCCGGTGTTGTGTGTCTATATAATAAAAGTTTGTTACCAGCAGCCTATCACAAAAACACATAATGTGTTCCCATTTCTTTAGTTGAATCTACACAAAATGCCAAAGACAACACAGTTTGGAGGCCTAACATATTTCAAATTGTTTTAAGAAGGAAGGCTTCCTGGACTCAGAACTCTCCCATTTTAGGTGGTCTTTGGAAGGAATACATGTACACTAAGATATCCAAAAACTTCAAGGCACTTTCATATGGAATTAATATAAGTTTATTCTCAAAGAATTGTTGTATTTAACCTAAAGCTCATTACAATTGTTGCTTAAATGTAGTACAAAGTGTGACATTTGTTGATTCTGCTTCACAAAATGAGTTTACTATAAACCATTTTAATTTTAAAACCTCATTTTTAATCTATAGGCCAGTGTCCCAGCTGTAAAGTGTTTTTTACATTGATAGAATAAAAACATGCTTGTATAGGTTAGCAGAACACGAATATGCCATACGCACAGGTAACATTATTTACCCCATGGCTAAGCACTACCTGGACTTTCATAATAATAATCCTTCTACACTATAAGGGGCTTAAATTAACCACATTATTCTTTCAGTACGGAGAGGTACTAGACAAAGAAGTCTTAACTAAAATGAACCTTTTAGGATTTGTAAAATACAGGCCACTAAAAATTCTGGCTTAAATGAAGATTTATATTTTACATCTTTGTCATAAACTTTATTTCCCTTTGAAGATGCATATATGTTATCATTAGTTGATTTCACTGTGTTGTCTTTTCTTTTGTCTGACTTGGATTGAATTTGAGCTCTTGACAGGTTACTGAGGACTCCTCCTATTGTTAAAGTTTTACTGGTGGAATTTTCCACTTTCACCCTGAGTGGAAGTTTTCTACTACTGGAACACCACATGTCGAAGACCCCTTAGGGAGCAGAGATTCAGTGTGTTCATGGACCGTGTTTTTACCCAGATGAAGGCCCGTTTGCTGAAGAAATATAACCAAGATAAAGAAATAAGAATAAAGGCACTTTTATTGTATAAGAAAAAGAAAGTGCCTTGGAGGGTTTTTTTTTTTTTTTTTTTTTTTTTTGGTATTTTAGGCATAACATTGTATTTTTGCAACAACAACTTGATTCCGAAAAAAGTATTAGCTAAAAACTGGGCATTTCTTAGCATGGAGTGCAGTGTGTGCTTAGGAGAAGACAGGCCTTAAAAAAACTACTTACAGCAGATGAACAGTATCTGAAAGTCCTTAGAACGCAGGAAAAATTCCAAAAAAAGACCTGACAGATGACCTGCAAAGATGCACCTGAGAGATCAACCTGCAGTTGATCCATCTACTGTTTATCAAAGCCTGATCAGAAATGGTCTCAGTGGTAGTTGTCAAGAAGGCATTCTTAAGGAGAGGAAATAGGGGGAAAAGGATGAGGTATGCAAATAACACAAGATTTGAACTGACATTTGGTGCCAATAAGTCTAATTGAGTGATTAATCCAAATTTAAAGCTTTTAATTGGTATGATTTCTCTGCCTGGAATTGTTCCTTTACAACTTTATGTGCCCCCCCCATCATTTGACTCCAAGAATGTAAATTATAGAATTAGCCGTGAGTGTTATACCTTAAACTGCCACCAGGAGGTGGCATTTTTCAACCACTGCTGTAAAGCATAAAGACATCGCCCCCCATTAGTTTAGGGCCTAAAGCTGCCTGTTTTGAAACGACCACATAATTGTATCTACTTTTAAATACTGTTGCATGAGTATTGGGAGTATTTTACGTCTGTTTTCTATTCTGCTGCATTTTTATTTTGGGACTCGTTAAATGTTCTCAACAGTCAGCAGCCCCATAAAACATCACATTATCACACAGTATTTTAAGTCATACGAAGTGAAAATGCCGCTAACTAGATTATGACTGTGATGTATTACACTAGATGACCTCATCATCTGATTCCGCAGTCACCACCATTTGTCCAGCGTTCTGCTTGCGCATGGTATGAGTTTGCGGCTGCGCAGTCTCGTCAGTGCCGACTGCATTTGAGGAACGAGTGGACGTGAAGTTTCTCGCTGTGAATAAACCGTTTCCGCTGGTCTTTCAACATAAAGCACCTGATTTGGCCGCATTGCTCGCAGCTCCTGCCTCTTCTACTATTTTGCTTCGTTAAACACACACTTGGATTTCCGATATTGTTCTCGCTCACTGTTGGTGGTTTGACAGTTCTTAAGTAGGAAGGTGTATGTGTGTGTGTATGTGAAATGTGTTGTTGATGCGGAGACTGAATCGGCACATATCTGACAGTAGGAACGGGGTCAGCGGTGAAAAAGAAGGACATATTGCAGTCACTTCGTCCCCCTGGTGACTCCTATGTCTGTCAGCGTGGTGGGTCTAACCCAGAAAATCCGTCGTTTTACAATGGGTTGTGGGAGATCGGCTCAACTCGGAGAATCCTCTTGCAGCTGTTTAGAGAGCCGGGGATAGGACCAAGACGTTGTGTTGAACCAATGAGGGTGGCCTCCTCTCTTTTGTCCTCTGTTTTCGGCCGGGTGTCTGGCAGCCAAGCTGTGCACAGTGCGTAAATGCGCTCGGAGCAGGCAGACCGAGCTCCGAACAAATGTTTAAATCCTGTCTTTTTCTGACGATTTCTAGTTAATCGATTTCTTCATAGTCCCGCTGAGCGGATGGAGTGAATTGTGCAGACGGGGGGAGAGACAGACCGCAGTTTGGTTGCGTGTGATGATAGGAGACACAATGACGCTCTTGTCTCTTTTGGGTCGGATCATGCGTTATTTTCTCCTCAGGCCGGAGACATTGTTTCTGTTATGCATAAGCCTGGCGCTGTGGAGTTATTTCTTCCACACAGACGAAGTCAAAACCATCGTCAAGTCCAGCCGGGATGCGGTGAAGATGGTGAAGGGGAAAGTGGCGGAGATGATGCAGAATGACCGGCTGGGAGGCCTCAGTGTCCTGGATGCAGAGTTCTCCAAAACCTGGGAGTTCAAGAATAACAACGTAGCCGTGTACTCCATACAAGGGAGGAGAGACCACATGGAGGATCGCTTCGAGGTGCTTACCGACATCACCAACAAGAGCCACCCGTCCATATTCGGGATATTTGATGGTCATGGTGGCGAGGTAAGCTGGAAGCAAGAGGTTACGAGGGCCCATTTTAATTTATTTTTTAGCAGCACAGTGAATTTGGTAGGTAAAGAGAACGTGATGTATCTTAGAGTGCTGTTTTATTTAATGCTGCTACATTTATAGATATTCAGAAGAAATTCTTAATTTAGCCTTGTTGAGTGGGTTAATTTGCTACCAATCAGGGTTTGAAATAACAAAAGTTAAGGTTACAAACTTTCCACAGGGGTGGTAGAGAGCTCCCCCTCCCCACTTGTATTCCCTTGTTTGAACACCTCCACCACTGCCAATCAGGGAGGTGACTTGGATTTCATCACAAAGGGCTTTGTGTGTGTGTGTGTGTGTGTGTGCGTGCGTGTGCATGTGTGTGTGTGTGCAAGAACAATGGTTTGTAGTATGTGTGTGTATGTGCGTGTGTGTGCCCTCCAGTCCCCATGTTATCAAGGGTCAGTTGTTTCTCAGGATTGCCTGAAGAGCAAATGTCCTGCGCCATCTGTCACACCATCACCACTGTCCCACAGAGCTCCCAGTATAGGACATGTTGTTGCATATTTCACTCAGTGATAACATCTAAGAATAAGAGTGCCATGCAGCTATAAAAGTATGGAAAAAAGGAAGTTTTGTCCCTAAATGCAGTATATGCTCAATAAAATGGTCTGCTGTTCCCGTAGAGCAAATAGGAACGAGCCTGAGTCATAAATCTTATTTCTAATTTGGAATATTTTCCACATACGTATTATCTGTTGCACTTTATGATACAGTCCATGACTTAGCTTGTAATTCCTACATGTGATTAAAAGGGTAGCAATTCTACTGTAAGTAGTTTTAGGTAACTTCAAGTACTTTGGGGTATTTGAGCAGAAAAGAAAATCACTACTTCTACTGTAATATGCATTACTTTTAGGGATGTGAGCCATTTTATGAAGTGGCTTAACCTTACAGTTTTACAATGTAAATATGCCCCACCTTTAGGGCCGTGGGCTGTATTGTAGAGTGGCCTAAAGCCCTTTCTGACATCATAAGTATAATTTACTTTTAGAGTTGGCAGTTGTATTGTGGAGTGCCTCAAACTCCCCATCTTGAATAATAATAAACAGATTCTACTTTAAGGTGTGTGGGCTGTGTTAAAGAGTGGTTTAACCTCCCTGTCTAACCTTGTAACTACACCTTTTTTATGGTCTTGGGTCCTATTATGGAGTTATTTAACCTTGCCCTATGAGAAATAAGCTCGAGCAGCACTTGTAGTGTTAAGAACAGCTTTATTGTTCATGTTTCAGCTTCTTGCTTTCATTGGGGTCACCATAAAACATATCAAAAAGTTTAAATTGCATATGTATAAAGCAAAACTTGAGTTTTAGCCCTTTATTCTGGTGTACCTAATAAAATTGCACCCTAAATAAATATATCAGTTTTTATTTTTATTTTGAAAATTAAGGAGTTGTGAAAATGTTTTTTAATTTCTTAATCTAACTTATTTCGCTTCAGAGCTTTTAAATATCCAGTTTAGTATCATTAACAGGCCAAGAAAACAAACTAGTTCACATTTGACTTGAAACAGTGAAACTGGGATTTTTGCTTAAAACTATCTGAAACAGTAAATCAGAAGAGTTGGTGATTACATCCAGTCTATCCTCTCTTTTAAGCACATCTTAAGGGATTCATTAGACACAGGCAATTAATGTGCTGTCTTAAGGAAACAGGCATTAGTTTGTTAGCTCCCAGAAATGCTGTAACTGTTGGCGTCCGGATGTGTTCAGTCACAGGGAGGTAAACAAACAGACTGTGTTTAACTTTCTGTCTCTTTCTACTGTGTAAACAAATATTTTTCTTTCCTCTAATTCCCGATCTTGCACCCTCTTTCTCCTTTTCACACTCAGTGTCTACTGTTTTTCTTTGCTCTCTTTAGTTTCTGTAGTTCACAAGTCAGATTTGTGTTGCTTTGTCTGGTTTGTTTATATGTGTTTTACTCAGGTTTGCCCCCCTTTTTTTTTATCAGTAGTCGCAAAGGCTTTGGACTTGTATTGGGTTGCTTTGACATCGACCTCAGCTGCTTTAGGGTCATTAGCATCAGTGCACAGAACACATGCTGTAACATGCAAACACAGTAACCACAATTCCCAGTATAAAAACTAGGCTCTAGTAAAAACAAACTACGTGGGACCCTCAATGCTAATGATATGCAGGCACAAACTGTAGGAAGTGACATTTGTTTGCTGCTGATCTTTTTTTTTTTTTTTTTTTTGCACTTTTGTGCATTTGGAAACACACACAAACCCTCACACATCACCAATATTGAATGAAGCCATACTGCCAAGCCAAATATGGGTAGATAGAACAGGCCGTCTCTGAGTGCAGGGTGTCCTGGCTCTGAAAATATGCCCAACATTCCTCAAATATGTCTGTGTTTTTTCTCTATAGTTTTTATTTTCTATCAAGGCACAAATTGTGGCCTTGAAATATAAAAGTCAGCACAAGCTGCTGCTCCATTTTTAACTTGCCTTACAGGGGGAGAGACTATTTGCTTTGACTAGTTTACACCTTAAACGGGCTTTCACGTTACTTTGCTGTACAAACTAAAGTTCAATCCTGCATGCTGGCTTTGGGAAGAAGTAGAATTTAGTAAAACAGCACAGTTAATAAGAAATCAAGATCCATAATCTGTATTTTCACTTTAAATGGGGCTGAGATTATATTTTACATTAGCTAATTAAATGTAAAGGCTGTAAAATATTGGAGTCCTTCGAGAGGTTTGTAACTGCACTCAGTCTGGCATTTCCTGCTATTTACTGCAAATGGAAATTTACACTTGAAGCTCTTTCCCTGATCCAGCCTCCCCCAGTGCTTCTCCTCCATTAAATAGATCATTGAGCACAGGAAACAGGGACTTGATTTGTCCCTCCTGATAATTAGACATAATTAGACATTTCATACACTTCATGGTAAATATTTTGAGCAAAATCACGGTTCAAATGTCAACTGCGCTCGTGGATAAACCTGATAAACCCGAGTATTATTTTTTATTACTGCATCACGTCAGAAGGGAGCAAAATGAAAGCGCGTGGACTGAAGGGCACAAAGTGTCCTCGTTTCGTAGGAGCTGTGAATCTGAAATATGAATGCAGGGACATCAAGATGGTGTAAAATGCTCCCGTTTTTAGATTTGATTTGACAGCATTAGCATAATGGAAATCTTGGCGGAGAAAACGAGGGTGGAAGCAGATATGTGAAGGGAGGAGGTGGAGGAGTGGGCTGGAAGAGGAGGAGGTTGCTCAATAATTCAGCTCTGAACACCTGGTGTTAAAGCACTCCTCTAAATTAAAGTTGTGTTGCCTGGCGAGACATAAAACTGGGGAACATTGTATTTATTCAACACGATGAAATCGATCCATATATTACGGCACCAAAAGTTATATAAAAAGTCACCAGAAATCAACATTAGATTTATAAACAGTATATCCAATATAAATCTAGCAGGCATTAAATAAAAAAAGTTTGACTGCTGACCACTTTTCAGTATTTGTTTATTTTTGGCTCTGTTTTGGGCAGCACCAGTTTAAGGAAACATCTGTTTGCTATTTGTTTCTACTTATTTGTTATGATCACAGGCACTGTCCTGTGTCTAATCCTCTCTGTGCCTCCCTTCTTCCCCTTCTGACGTCTTAGGCTGCAGCTGACTATGTGAAGGCCCACCTGCCCGAGTCCCTGAAGCAGCAGCTGCAGGCCTTTGAGAGAGAGAAAAGAGAGAGCGCTCTCTCGTACGCCAGCATTCTCGAGCAGCGCATCCTGGCTGTGGATCGTGACATGCTGGACAAGCTCTCTGCAAACCACGATGAAGCAGGTCAGAAGGAGGAAGAGGAGGAGGAGGGTGGAAGGAAATGGGGAAAAAAAGATATGTGGTCAGTGTGTGTGGGGGGGAAACTTTGAAACTAAAATTGCCACATGAGACAAATAGAGGAAGCACGTCTCACATGTCTTGTAAACACACTGTGCAAGCACTTTTGCCAAGATGTGTCAAGAGTATTCCTTTAGTGCACTTTAATATAAAGCTGGCTGTTTGCATAAAGGTTGGCATGTTAAGAACGATGCTTTCGAGTACTCTCATTTTCACGCTCTCTCCTCTTAAGGGACTTGGTGGCATTGGAGAACCTCACCTATGAAAGAAAATCCTCACAATTTCCTGTCTAATACGCTGATCCAGATTTACGCTGATGTTTCAGAGAAACAGTTCAGTTGGTGGCATTTGATACGTCTGCCTGGGAAAACAGTTTCCTCATATTTTTGACCTACTATTATTTTTCATTATTGATGTTTTTTTTTTTTTGGTGACAGTCTGCCACAGCATCTCATCAGGATAGTGATGATACAGTTAATGACTGGCCACTGGCACAATGGTGTCTCTATAAAATTAATTTTAATAATTGAGCTTGATCTAGTATTGACCCACAGGTTAGCAACTTTATTATGGAAAACTCTGTTTCTTAGAGTGGCCTCTACATGTGTTTCATCCTCTCTTTCTTTACAGTTTCCATCAGTGATTTAATGTTTTCCTCTTCTAATCGTCTTTAGATCAGATTTTAAAGCTCACATTCATACATGTCATCGAGCATATTCTTTAAGGTGTAATTTAAGTTTTATCCTCTGAAATCCCTCTGTGGTAGTGTGAAAATAAATTCATTACAGGAAAGGTGCTGCTATAGCTCACTGGGATGAGTGGGGTTTGCTGCAAGTCATCCCCCCATCCTCTTCCTGCTTTTATGTCCACCCTCTACATTGTACAATATAGGTATAATACAAAAAAATAAATCTTAAAAACAACAACAAAAAAAAAAACACCCCATACTTGAAACATATCTACTGTATGCATTGCTGTAGTGTAGTGGTGTACAGGTTTGCGAAGCAGCAAAACAAATCACTTGAGTTTTGCATCGGCAGCTGGAATAAAAAAAAATTTGCCTAATCAAATATTTGGAGCTATCTGAAGTCATGAGTTCCGTTCTCAAAAGCCAGCATAAACAAAACAAAATCTAGTTTTAAGTATTACTGTTAATCTGGCATAAAAATGATTTGTTATATTTTGTGGTGTGATTAAAATAAAAAAGTTAAAGGATAATAAAGGATCACAAAGATGTGCCTGTAACAATTCTGAGGTTTTTTTTTTACTTGTAGCTGGTTACAGTACAAAAATCACTAATGATTAGTGTTTGGATTTTTGTTTTTGTCTTCTCTTTGAATTTCCCACACAGGAACGACATGCCTGATGGCGCTGCTGTCAGATAGAGAGCTCACAGTGGCCAACGTTGGAGACTCGCGTGGTGTGTTGTGTGACAAAGATGGGAATGCTGTCGCCCTATCGCATGACCACAAGCCGTATCAGCTTAAAGAGCGCAAGAGAATCAAGAGGGCAGGTAAATAATGAGTATAAGAGTGTAATATAAAGCTTAGGCGTTGTGTACCTGCTGTGGATATGGGGTCCTTTGTCACCATCTGTTGGTCTGTTCTGGGAAATCACTGAGTTAAATTCAATGCAGTGTTAGAAATAGGTTGTGATTAAAGTTATTTCTTAAACTTTAAATTGGAATTTTTACTCTTTTTACTTTTAGGAGGCTTCATCAGTTTTAATGGATCGTGGAGAGTCCAGGGAATCCTCGCTATGTCCCGCTCCCTCGGGGATTACCCACTGAAGAACCTTAACGTAGTCATTCCCGACCCCGACATAATGACCTTTGACCTGGACAAACTGCAGCCAGAGTTCATGATCCTGGCCTCTGATGGCCTGTGGGATGCCTTCAGCAACGAGGAGGCAGTGCGCTTTGTCCGCGAGCGCCTGGACGAGCCTCACTTTGGTGCCAAGAGCATCGTCCTACAGTCTTTCTATCGTGGCTGCCCTGACAACATCACCGTCATGGTAGTGAAGTTTAAAAGTGGAGCAGGGGGGAACAGCAAGGCAGGGGAGTAGGTGAGGGTCGAGTTTAAAGCTTGCGTCATGATCAGTATATTTTTCCTCCCATCTTCTGGATGTATCAGTAAGTACATCATCACGGAAGGAATGGGAGAAGTATAGATTTCGACTGGGCTTTTAACTAATGCACACACATACAGAGAAATGTACACACACACACATGCAATGATATGAGAAAATGAAGCTCAATTTAATTTGACCTGATGGAGAAAAGGGCATTTAAATACAATACAGTTCACAGCCATCTGCTAAACGGATGAGGCATTGATTAAAATATTGAAGTACAGTACCAAGACTACCAGACACAGGGGAGGGGGGTGGGGTCTTTTAACCAGCACACATTAGACTGTGATGACATCACTGCTGTTTACTGTACATGCACACGCACACGAATGGTACAGGTCCACTGGAGGCTTCTTCAGAGGAGGCTTCAACCAGTGCCTGCACAACAATTACTGTCCATCTGCAAAAACACCACCCGGCTTGCTGCATTTTGATGATTCTCTGATTGTACGCATTTGTTAGACTTTCAAACAGGAATAATAATTTCTCAAATGTAAGAAGACTCTAGTGGATCCGTACCTCTACTTAATTTCTGATGACAATACACACATATCACTTTTGAGTATTAAGCACCTATTTTGTGGCTTGAGGAGTGACGGTAAAAGCTTTGGGAGATTTATTGTTTTTGCATTTATTTAAAATCCATGCTCAGCACAGCAGATTTTAAAACTAAGCAGTCACATAAAGAGAAGGGGGTAGAAGGTAAACGCTGGCAAGGGCTCGTGGCTTATTGAGCTGATAATTTTCTTTTTAGGTGACACACATTTTAAACATCTTTAAATTAAATGTCTTTTTTTAAAGTGATGCTGGAAGTCAGTTTTGGAGTATCTGATAATTCATTGACCAAATAAATGCTAAATAAGCTTTTTTTTTTAAAAAAAATATTGCACATCAATTTAATCAACTTAGAATAGGCATAAAGATGATCTGAATGTCCATAATTTTTTTCAAAATGTGTTTAAATGTTGAGGGTCAGTTGTTTCACTGCATTAAGATTGACAAAAAAAATCTGTTCTGGTTCTTATCCTTCAAGATCTCCAATAGAGTGGACTCAGATGTTACTTCAGCTATTTGAACATTTACATCTAGTTCCCAGACATGGATTAAGCCTGATCCTAAACCATAAACTTTAATCATTGTTGATCTTCATTTAATTTTTCTTTTAGTCTGGGGCTTGTTTCAATCCATGCCTGGGAAACCTGGTGTTATTTTTTCACCTCTGAAGAATCCTTAATCAACATTACCCTAACCGAGTGACGGCTGAAACTTAACATTTTGAAATAAACTTATCAAGTCTGTAGAAGGTGTGTGATACTCAAAAGTGAAATTTGTGTGTGGAAAGCAACTTTAACTACAACACACACATACACCACATGAGCCACAATCTTATAACCACCTATCAAATCATGTGTGGATCCTCCTTGCCAAACACCTCTGATCCATCAGAGTGTATTCACTGGAGTTCTGAGAGGTTGGTGTGTGGGACAGGGATGTTGGCACTGGATGCTTTGGCTCATGTGGGTTTCACGGTGGTGGCTCTAATCTGATGCCCAGTTGGCTGGAGTTATTCGTAGGCAGTTTTATATAGTGGTTGAAAGTGCGTTGCCTTGCTGGGAGAGGCCATTCTTGGTCTGCAGCAGTGTTTAAGTGGGTGATTTGTCACCAAGGTTACTTGCTCCACTTGTCAGTGGTTTAAATGTTGTGGCTTATACATGTAACTTCCACAGAAATACATATGGTTTTTAAAAAAATGCACTTTTCAGATGTTTATTTTTTGGAATGGTAAATTCTTACATATCAGCAAACGTAAACACTGTTTACCCTCAGCAACGCAAGAGGGTTTCACTCTACGTCGAGCCCGACACTCACCTGTTTGCGAGGCTACGGAGGAAACGCAAACTGTTCCATCCAAGTGGACTTATACTGTCTGTATCAGGGCATGTGCTTCAGCTTAACCATGTTCACGAACGAATGACCTAACGGCGTGCAGCAACGGACACTGGTGGCTGTCTTCGACCTGCGAAGCACACGAAGCGAGGAGGTGCAACGGACACACCTCGACCACGAAAGACTAAAAGACTAAACGATGTCGCATCACGAACTGTACAGCTGCAGCCAGAATGCTTGTAATTAGAAATACGATATGCTCCCGAAGCAATACAACTGGTGTCAATGACGCAGTCTGTCAAGGAAAGTTACCGTAAACCGTGCTTGATTTACTGTTGTTTTAAATTCACCTTTTACCACTGTGTATCATGACTTCATCAGTCGAGAGAGGGGAATTTTGTTCCTTTTGTTTTCTTTCTTTTATTTTAACAGTTTACCCAATGCCTTATTTATTGTTATGTTTTTTGGATGTCTCAGGCAGATTGCCAAACCAGTATGATGTATTTTCAGTTTTGTCCTTCTGTACATGAGCAGAAGTTTACAATAAAACAAATACCCGTGATTTTAACGTGAGAAAGTTGTAAGTATTAAATTCTTTCCTCTGAAATATATCAACCGTTTTCATCTCCATCATCTCATGACAGGTATGATCAATTTGGATGTGTTTATTCTTTCCACATTTTATCATATATTAAATGCAATGCACATCACCTGCTGCCGGGTCTGTTGGAGAGCTCCACTGGAGCACTCCAGTCTTAAGTGCCTTCCGTTGCAAATATAGATTTTGGGGAGATGCAAACAGCTTCTCAGATTTTTACCTCAAGACATTTCTTTTAAAGAATCTAGCTAACAACAGTCACAAAGGCTAGGAGGGTGAGGTCACACTAAGATTGAGGGAAAACACGTGACATAGTCCGAGCGTTTCTGGGATGCTTCTCTCAGACCACAAATAGCTCTCTCACTCTCAGAGCTGCAGTCTGCAAGGTAACTCAACACCGCAGTCTTCAGCCTTGAAGCTCAGCGATGTCAAGTTCAGTGACACTCTGCATCAGGTGGCCAAACTCAGAATAGCCTCCACACGACTTCATCCCAATTCCTAAGACCAGTGTTGACTAATAACTATAAAAATCAACAGCGTCACTCATCGGCTTTACGGGAACGCTTTACCGCTGTTTATTTAAATTTGGCATGTTATACGAGAGATCAGTGCGTGTGGAAGACACGTGAGATTCACTAACAAGCAGGAATACACCACTTCTGGCTTAAAAAAAACCCCCTTAGATCGTTTTAGGAATCTTCTTGAAGTTCCAAACAACATGGGACAGCATGGCTCCAAATCTTCCATTGAAGCCCGTGCGATTTTTCAGAGCGATGGCGCAGCGGACATGTGTCAGAAAGCGGACACATGCTCTACCCCAGGCTCAGTTGTCCGCTTTCAGAAGAGGGTGACCAATCAGTCGGCCTGTCTTCACTCTTCCCCCCGGACAAGGCAGAAGTCAGAACTCGACTCTTGGCCTCTGCGTCGCCGTGACACCGGAGGACTGGTGTACGTGATGGATAACCCAACCGGCGGGGTGTGGGTGAAGCCGGAGGAGAAATGGTCCAGATCTTGATACAAATAATTTAATCAGTGGAATCAGTTGAGCATCTTACAGAGTAGCAGATGTTGTTGATTTATCTTCCTGCTGTGAGTTGAGCCTCCACTGTGTCCGCCCGCAATGCAGTGAGGTGGATTCAGTCGACCTTCACCTTACCGAGGATTTGGCTGGACGGATCATTGAGATGAACGGATTTTTCTTTATTCTGTTTACATGTTCAGTGTTAGACTGAGAGGGAGATGGTGAGGGGAGGTGATTAGCCACCGAGTCTATGTCTTTGGGTGCTCTATTATTCTGAATGATGTGAAGCAGAGTAAACAAAGGGAAGGGGCCTGGCTGTAGTGCTTTGGTCGATGGTGTCATGGTGAAACCTGCACCCTACCAATGGCTGACCAACCTTTATTGATTTTGTCCCACTTTCCTTTTTTTTTTTTTATTTGACTTTTATTTCTGTTTATAATTACGCGCGTATGTGCTATACAACATACACGAGTATTAAAATACAATATTTGAAAATAACGATGGTATTTTGGATGCGATGGAGTGACCTTGATTTAGGACGGAATGTCCACAAGGGGTAAAAGCTAGATGTGCGTGACGTGACCTCAAGTTTACGTTGTTTGGCTGCTTCTGGTTTTCTAGAAGCACTGGAATCTGAGTAGATTTTTTTAATGTGGATGTCAGCGTGGAAACATCCATCTCATATTTAACATGGCTGAGAAGTTGGTTGTAGAAGTGTAGAAGTTGGTTCGAATACAAGAACTGTGTGTATGCAAACAGGAAGAGCTTCGATGTTTTATTTATTAATTTATTAATTTAAGTTTTTCTAAGTGTCACTTTTTAATTCCGTGATTGGACATGTCATTCAAATTTTGAAATGTTGTAACAGTTTGAGGCATCACAGTTACTAAGGCACCTTCCATTACGGTCCTTTTTAACTTTAACTGGTTTGGTGTAATTTGGTATTATTTAGTTTTTAATATTTAAGTATGTTTGAGTACCCGGTTTTGTTCTCAATGAGCTTTTGACACTTTTACGAATGCACATTAGTCAGCCTGATATCTTCGGATAACAAACATAAAGTGATGGAATAAATGACCAATAAAAGTGTAACTGGGGAACGGGAAACTTTGCCCTCTGGTGTGACGCCTTATCGGAACACAGTGCCTTGGCAGGGAACTAATGGCTTATCCATTAAACCTCGGTAAACGCACTAAGCAAACACCGCGTCAGACGGGCGCAGCGCGGAGGATGTGACTGTCCCACGTCAGTTAACACCCTTTGTATCTGCGCTTCACCATGGGATTATGGGTTTCCAAACCTCAAGTGCAAGTTCTTCTGCTGGGTCTGGACAACGCTGGAAAATCGACTCTCCTCTACAAACTGAAGCACAACACTTGTGTCAGCACCGTCCCTACCATCGGCTTCAACGTGGAAATGCTCGAGGCCAGAAAGAACAGGAGAAAAATAGATATAACGATCTGGGATGTCGGCGGTCAAGGGAACATGCGCGACCACTGGCCGAATTTCTACCAGAACGCTGGAGCTATCGTGTTCGTCGTGGACAGTGCCGACCAGGAGCGCCTGAACGAGGCGCAAAGGGAGCTGGAAAGAACTCTGAGAAATGATGAGCTCCGGGGCCGTCCGCTGATTCTTCTCGCCAACAAACAGGACGTCGACGGCGCGCTGAATGTCACTGAAATGAAGGACAGATTCAATATGAGAAAGATCGGCCAGGAGCGGGATTGTTTCGTTCAGCCATGCTCTGCGTCGACGGGATTTGGAGTTGAGGAGGCCTTTAAACGAGTGGTCCAACTGGTCAAACTTCCGTCAGAGCCCGGTGCAATGAAAGACAATATCAAGGATACAGTGCACTACCTCAGAACAAACACCAAACATTAACATTTATTTATAAGCAATGTGATATTTGACAATATGACGAATGAGCTCTGACACTACCTTCTGCTTTAATTCCTTTATATCAACAATAAATCGTATTTAAAGAAATTCCATGTTTTGGTTACATTTCTATGATTCTTACGCCCACGGAGACATGCACAAATCATATAAACAGGTAAGCTGTTTATTGGGTGTGCATTTAGAAACTGCATATCCGTATCTCCTTTTAATTATTAAACGCAATTCTGTTATCTCACAGTCGTGTATCTCACTGACAGCATCGTCAACCCAGGGGGAAAGCGCAACAAAGACAAGTGCAAATAGGTTTGGATGATTTAGTTGTGTTGCACTGACTCTCGGCTGTAAACAGTCTCCTTTGACTAGTGTTTCATTTCACTTATGTACGAAATGATAGATGCTGATAATCCACGGATTAGCTTTTCGCTTTCTAAATGGCTAGTCTGCAAAAACATAATCTAAATGTGGTAAATGCTAACTGTATTCATTTTACTAGGCTGTATTAGAGTCTGACTGATTAAAGAGCAGATACTGTAGGCTTGGCAAACCCAAAATTGTTGCTCTTGTTTTCTGTTTTCTTTCTCTTTGTTATGTCATATCACATCTAATCTATGAAGCATTAGATGTGATATGATAATAAATCGAGCCTCAGTGCTGAGAGTATTTAGCAGAAAATTAAGCTTAACCTGAACACTCACTTGGACACACTTTTTTTTGGAAGAAATGGAGGAATTGGATCAAAACATTTTCCAGAGGCATACAGTTCATGTTGTATGGAAATTCACCTGACGATATTTTGTGCGTTCTTCTCCAAAAATGCGCACTATAGTGGCAAATATCTCGAATATCGAATACTTGAATCTATAGTGCTACGTGTTCGTGCCTTGTAGCTTGTCCGTCACAGGATTCCGGTCGTCGATCTCTTTCCGTCCCGAACCGTCTCCTCATATGTCGGCAGATGTTTGCATTCATCGTATGTTGGCAAATGCGCAGCGGCAGCTGGATCCGCCGAGCTGTCCGGTGTACAGCTCTCCATAAGCATTTCTTGCGATGTGGTGGCCGCTGGCTGTCCATTTTGAGGTGGGATGTCCTGCCTTGATCTTGAACACAGCACCCTCTGGACAAAGTATCCCAACGCGAAGAGAAGCAGCAGAATAAGTATTCCAGAAAGTTTTCGGGTGACCATGGCGATGCTGTAGTACGTATAGTTCACCAACTCCGGGCAACAGGTGACAACAGAGGTGTTGTTTCCCTGCGTGCAGCATATCTGATCATTTCTGCAAAGGACGTCTCCACATCTTCGGCTGCAATAAACAACCGTGCGAACAAAAAGGCAACTAGTGAACAACGCCAGCAGTTGGTTTCTGAGGGAAAACATCGCCGATGTGTTCAACGGGATAAAACAACCCAGTGAGAGACAACAGCTAAAGCCCTGAAACAGGATGCAGGCGAGACGACGCAAATGCCCGGACTGAAACACTGACGCAGAGCATTATCCACTCACCGCATCCCCAGAGCATAGATAAAACGACGGACCAGGGTGGGTAATCAACAATCTTAAGTCTACGTATTAACAGTACCAATCGGCAGACGATAAACTGCAAGCATTCCCCGACTGAAAACGATCAGGCAGAGATCTGGACTTGCATCTGTAACCCCTGCAACGCATGAATATGCTAATAAAGCAGTGGCACTGAACTCCTAAGTGCTACTTCAGTGCGCTCCTGATTTGTTATGCACTTAGCAGGTTTATTGGTACAGCAACTCGTAAACAGCATACATATAGTGGCTTGTTCATCTGATATGCAAGTAAACAGGCGCCCGGGAAATCGACAAGTCGTGTCAGAAATGGCAATTAATCACGGAGAAGGGAGGGGACGCTGAAAACAAAGTGGCCCGTGCAGACTGCTTCAGCACCGCGGACAGCGCTCATCACGCCCACCGAGGACAACAACAAGGGGCGCTGTCCGAGATGCTGACACCACAAAACCCAAAGAGCATAAATGCTCCACTTGGCACGAGCGCAAAATTTTTCCATTTGCAATATTAATACCACTTTGCGTACATCAAGGGGTCAAGCCAGGCCATCCCCTTAAAAGGCCGCAATGTTCAGCGGACGTCCATTTAAGATGATCCGTACATGAGGCAATAAGTGCTACTAGGGAAGTGCTGCTCTTGGAACGTGTTTGCTAAAACCCTAAAAGGCTGCTACACAAAAGCACAGATGTGACACTTTCTAATGTTTATTAAACATATTTACTGATAAAGTGTAAAGCTGCTCTTTTATGAATAAAAAGTTAGAAGACAAAGATGCAACAGTTTTAGTAATCCATCTCTCCAGGGAGCTGTGACTAATGTTACTGGATATATCTGAAAAGCCAGGATTTTATATTGCATCAAATACCCCTCATTGTGACAATAATGTGGTTACATGAGTAGGCTGAGGGTAGTAATGGAAGGAAGCGCTCTCTAATAGCATGTCTGCATATCTCCTTAATTGACAATGGTTGGCATGTTAGATGAATCTTTACAGCTGGCAAAAGGATGCATTGTTTGTGTTCAAGTACACAAGTAATGCATCCTTTTGACATCCACTTCTGTTGCTCGGGGCTAATGAGCTTGAGTGCTTAAAAACCCGATGCTAATTAAATTGTTTGCTAGCTCCATATCAAGTTCAGACTGAAAATTACAGGATGTTGTGGATTTGTTCATGTTTGTTGTCTATATAGCAGCTGAAGCAAAGAGTTATTTGTGGTAGAAAAATACATAATTTAAAGAAACTGATGGCAAGCAGCACACACTTAAATGGCTGTAGAAGTTCAGACAAAACTTTATTTGAAAAATGTAACAGGCCTTATTGTGTTCTAATGCAGAGGATGATCTACATTCATGGGGTTTGTGTACAGCACCCACAACATGTTTGTAAAGTCAGCAGAGAAATCTTTATTTTAATCCTCACTCTCCAGTAAAGCATCCCGAGTCTCAGGTGGTCTTGTTTGAAACTACTGTTTTTAGGTCTGCTAAACTTGTGATATGGTTACTGAATGGCAGCACAGTTAAGGGTCCCAGCTGGAGTCTCCCTGTAAAAACAGGGAAAAAATAAAAATAAAATACAGATCACAGTGTCTCACTCAGTTTTCTTTGAGCTCCACTCAAGGTTTAATTATTAAATCTCTGAAATACAAGTTCAACAGCAATCCAATTTTAATGAAAAGGTGTTTAATAGCAGAAACCCACTGACTTAAGATTGTACTCACGTGCTACATAGTCTGTTCCTCCCTTCATTAATTTAGCAGAGGATTGCTCATGTTTTGTGTGCCTGCGCTGGTGTAATCTTGGACGAAAACGGACATAAGTTGCTGGATGATGTTTGGCACTGTTCTGGACTAAACCTTCCAGTGAAGACAAGGTGGGCCTTGCTTTGGCATTCATAGTAGTTTGAGGTTGGGTGGACTGAGTTTCAACCTGGTGGGCAATATTACAGCTCCTACATGCCTCATCATTCCCATCGACTGAACGCCACCTGGATAATGTGAAATTTAACATGTGTAAAATAAAATTTTACACATGATTCTGTGAAATCTGATATAACAAAATAAATATGTTGTACTTCAATAAGATTTTAGAGACATTGTTTTCATTATGTCCATCATGACTTATTTTCTGGTAACATGGTAGCACAAATGGGCAACTGACCATTGCTGCACATAAAAATGACATGATTTTGGTACCTGTTCTCAGTTAAAGAGCAGGCCCGGTTTTGTGAGGTGGCAGTCATTGTGGCTGGAACAGCCTTTACATGGCAGGTTATATAAACCTGTGAATGAGACAAAAGTTAGGGACATAATTTGGCCAAAGACAGTTGAGATTAAGTCACTAACGTCGCCACTGCAGAACAGCCATCCCACTTCTTTGCTCTGAGAAACTCTTGAGTAGCTTCTACAGTATGCTTTAGGTCATTATCCCATTTCCACTGGCAAGCACAGTGATCGGTTTTGCAGCATTTGACTGAACCCATTTTTGTCCTTCTCCCATACTCTATGCACAAGAATAGTTTCTTTGTTTCATCTGTCCAAAGACATGGCCCAATGATGGCTACCTTCATATGCACAGACATTTCTTTGGCCCTTATATTTAAACTTATAGTGAAAAGATAAAACAAACTCAACAACTTAAATCAGCTTCAGATAATGTCTCCATTTTTCATAAAAACAAAGAGAGCACTGCCTGTTGGCCAAGTGTGCAACTACATATAAAATTATTGTTATTCTTAAACAATAATGCAAAAATTTGGGTGAAACCCTTGAATTAGAGTCAAAAGCGTTCAATCGCACAATGATTTTAAAATCCACTGTGGTGTTGTAAAGAAGCAAAACTACAAAAACAGCATGTTTGGTTTGACAAATTATGGATCCAACTGTATAGTACAGTAAAACACACAGGTCTAATATTGAACATATGTACTGTGGAGAGCCATTATTTACTATTAACCTGGTTGCTGGGTGATTGGTAAAAAATGAAGGCTTCTAGCTGGAATCTCAGCTTGTGTTCCTCGGTTCTTGGCAGAAAACACGAGCTGGAGTTTGTCAGGTAAGCATCAGTAAGACATCTGTTATGTAAAAAACAAAGACAATTTAAAAATGAAAGCCTATGCCATGATATGAGTTTTACTATATGGAAATATAGGAATCTTTATTGAGAATTAAAGATTTAGTAGTAGAACTCACCCATGCTCAACAAAATCATATCTTAATGCTACGTCTGCATCAGGAGTTGCTGTGCCAACACAATGGTCAATGTACACCCGCAGGGGCATGTGGTTACCAATAACAGCAGAGACTTCAAAATGAATCGAGTCACCAAGGAAATATGTATAAGACCCCCTCTGAAACGTCCAATCGTCTGCAAGATGGCAACAATTAAAGAATATAAAATAATAAAGTACACGTAACCCTCTAATGAATATTTCTAAAACCTGTGATGGCATTTCAAAGATGAATCTTTATGTGGTGACGTTAAGTATGACTCTTAGCAATAGCAGAACAATGTTTCATGGCTGTCATCCTTGTAATACCGGTCATGAGAAGCAGATGAAAGTCTATCTGGTCTTCTGCTGAAGCTGTCGCAACAAGTGGTACCCAGGTGGGATGCAGGGAAACGCCACCTACTGAATACTTCCTGGAAACAGACAGATTTCACACAGATTTCCACAGCACACTGCAAACCTCTGTTCATGTGCATAGGCATACTTTTTGTAATGACATTCAACTGGAATAGCAGCTCCATCCAGTCTAAGCAAACCATCAGATGAGGGCTCAGGTGAGTAGACGAGCACATTGGCATAGATAAGCTTCTCTTTTGTGGACTGAAAGCAAATGTTAACATTTTAGTCTGCAACTCGCACTTCATTCATTTTGTTTTGTAAAAGGAGAAACTTTTGGCCAGAACACAGCAGTGACTGAGCCACGCTCCAGAGAACTAGCAGTGCTTACTGAGAGCTTTGTCCCACAATCCACCAGCTGGGTCCGGATGGTGAACTCCGCTTCTCCCGATGGGACTGCTCCGCACACTCTCTCCTCACCCGCTGAAACTGAGCCGAGTCTCAGATGTCCGCCGTCCACCTGTAGGCCTGTGTCAAACATGTCAGCCTGCACCACGACCTCCATGGCATCCGGTTGGCAATTTACCGTGACCGGACGAGGGCGCTCCCGGAGCTCCGTGCTCGGTTTCTGTTTTACCGCACCAAACTGAGGCTGGATGCGGCCATATGTCCCACCCTGGCTCAAGGAGTTTGTCACGCTTGACTCGCTGCTGTGAACTAACCGGCTGCTTTCTGCCAATACGCAAACGGAATACAAAACGATAAAGCACCAAGAAACGAAACCGTGCAGGTAACAGTCCATGCTTTAGCCAGATTTTTGGAAGGAGCGATGAGTCCCCCGACAACACACCCTCTGAAAGAAAAAGCACCACAGCTGTAAGTGATTGCTCTCCAACACACCTGGTTTGACTGATTATAACCGTTTCACTGAGCATGCGTGCCCGTTACTTGAAACGTGACGACACAAAAGTGATTTTTTTTTGTTAAACAACAAGTTTAACTAAAGTGCAACAAGTTAAAAGCTTATTTTCGGCATAATTTTATTCATTTCGATTGTGTGGTCGTTTAGAAAATATAAATGCTATTGTATATATTTTCCACCAGGTGGCACTAAAACAGCTTAAAGTCAGTTTGTCGACAGGGATTGGATGATGTAATGGTGATTTCATTCCTCTGTTTAGAAGTGACTATTTTTGCACCTAAGTTTGTCTTGAGCCTTACGATTTATTACGCCAGCTCTACTGGGATGTTCGTGAAATGACATTACTTAATAACTACCTAAAGTAAATAAAAAAATAGTCTGATTTAATTCCAACTAAACCTGCCAACTAAACAAAAAAAAAAAAAATTTATAAACTAGAAGGGGCAGCAGATGGGGCTTCTTTACCCTGGGTTTCCCCCCTTAGTATACATTCAGGTTGCCCCATCATAAACACTTTTAAGTCTATACTGATGAAACTTGGATACATTTTCATAGTATTAAATGTATTAACAAGGTATTTTCTGCTTGTGTGGTGGGCTTGCCCATATCCACCTCAGCCTGGTCGCTTTCTTTCCTATCATGTTATCACATGTATTTGGATCTCCATCTCATTCTATCTCCTGTGCCTGATTGTGATCCTTTTTTCCCCTTTTTAATTTTTTTTTGTCTACCTCACATGTTTCTGTGGCAAAAATGTCGCACCTCTTTTCTCAGCCTCATAAGCCACAAATGTCAGCTGTGACAATTCAAACGAACAGGGAAGGGATGCGGACGGAAACAAAGTTATATTTCATTTTCAGTTCGGTTTTATGAATAAACAGTTCACCTTACCTCTGCTTTCAAACCATCGTTCCCACAATTAATCTGTGTAACTTTCAGGTGGCACTTTAGGGCATTTACCTGATTAAATCAACGAAGTTTGTGTTCGAGTCAAGAAAACCTCAACAGCGTTTTACACGCTCACAAGTACAATGACGATGGTTTTTAGAATATCCTGTCTGTCTGTTGCACAAGCATGTCTGAGCAACCTATACTAAATTCAATATCGAAACTGAAAGTGTGGCATGTTCGGATTTTTTTTCCTTTGTAAATAATGAATACAGTAGTTGATATTGTGAAAAATCAATGCGCTACTGCACACACCCAGAACCCTGCATAATGTATGACATCATTTAGGAAACACCCAGTATATCGTGTTACATGGAAGTGCTGTATCCTGAATGTCGTCACAGCCTGGATATGACTAAAACCTGCAATTATAATGGGAAATAAAACAAGCTTATCTTATTTCATTGTTAATTCTTTTGTGTGGACTTTTCTGTACAAATATGACACAAAACATCAAAAATAAAGTCCTAAAAGTAAAAGAAAGGGAACAAAATTAAATAAAAGACAAAAACATATATTTATATATATTTAAGTGGTAACAGTATGTGAACCATTGCTTCAAGTGTCTGGTGTACAGCCTTGTGTAGCAGTAAGTGCAGTCTTACGCTTCCTGGTCAGTCAGCTCTTGATCAGTCCTGCACACTGTCTTCTAACCAATTTAAATCCATACAATGCATTTTCAGGACACTTGTTGATTTCTTCATGTTAACTGCTTACTTCAGCTCATTCCACATTTCAGTTGGATCAAGCTGAAGACTGTACCGAAGGTTGCAGTCTTGCTGCATGACCCGCGCCTTCTTTTTCTATTGCTATAATTTAAAGTTTATTCATCAAAGTACAGCTACAAAAACAAGCCCAAAGCATGATGTCACTACTATATAGCTTCACAGATGAGTGACGTTTCCTCTTCTGAAATGCAGTGTTCTTCTTTCTCCACAGGTAACACTGTGTTCATGAAGATGAATGCGTGAGGGGGTTTTAGCTGCTTAAAGGTTACCCACTGTGACCTCCCAACCCCGGAATAGGTGCTTTCCTCCATTTGCAGTAGGAAATCTGTCCGATTGTGGATTGGTTGCGTCCATACATATCAACAACTCTGAAATCTTGTTTGTTTTTATCGTAAAACACTTCCACAAACACATGTTGGGAAGATTAGATTTTTTTTTTCTGAATGTTTTTTTAGTAAATACAGGCTGCTGACTCATAGCTGACTCACACCCTGCTGACTGAAAGCACCGGACTCTAATTTCACCTTTAAATTAATGGCTGATCACTGAAGTTCACACACATGTGCGTCTCACAGATATGGAAGATTGGATTTATTTATTATCATTTAATTAACTGCTTGTGGATATAGTGTTAAAATCAGAACATGTTTTAGTTCATGTTTATTCAATAATACTGAATAACAATT
Source organism: Neolamprologus multifasciatus (assembly GCF_963576455.1). NCBI lineage: Eukaryota > Metazoa > Chordata > Actinopteri > Cichliformes > Cichlidae > Neolamprologus > Neolamprologus multifasciatus. The sequence continues at coordinate 20,135,209 of NC_140456.1, read as the reverse complement.
ACAATAATGATTCTTTCTGTAAATTTTGGTCTTAACAGATTAACTATTTGATGCATTTCTTATTACATTGACTGTAATGGCACCATAATGAAGTGTCATAATCCAGTTTTTAAGTTTAATTTAACCCCTTGGACAGATACTGATTGACCTTCCTTCTTGATATCAGACCACATTTTATTGGCATTTTATTATCACTATTTTATCATGACAATAATAGTCACTTGACTGTCATTATCTTAACTTGGGGATTTCCAAATGAAGCGTGAACAAACACTATACTGTGGTCTCTTTGTAAACGTTCTTCATGGTGGGTTTAGTTTGCTACATGTTTATAGGAAACATAGAGCATTGTGATTGCTCTGTGGCAAAAACAAAGAAACAAAACAAAATCCATCAATGTGCAATCTACATTTTTTGTTGTTTAAAATCTATTAAGGAATATTTTTTCTTATAGTCCACAAATGCTTTTTATTGTTTTCAAGCTTGACCGTAAACTAACCATGTCTTTAGATTCTTATAAAGAGTTAAATCACTTATCTTGTTGTAACATATTTAAAACGAAAAAAATAAATAAATTAATCAGTGAACAAAAAAGTGTAAACCAGCAGGTAGTATGCAGGAAAAAATATTTATTCAATGATTCTTAGAATCAAATAAATGACAACACATTCAACATTTGAAAATAAATAGTCCAGAATAAAATAAATAAATAAATATCATTTTCAAGTCAGTAAACACAGTTAAATATAAGTCGTCAATTTTAAGATATGAGTTAAGTAATTTATGAAACTTTAAAGTATATTGAAGTGTTTTCTGTCACAGCAACATTAACTGACTGTCACCGTAGTTTCTGTAATTTCTTTCTGGAGCCTCTTGAGTATTCTTGTTCTGGAGCTCAGTGACGATTCATTTAGTGTATTCATCAGAGGTCATGTACGCAATCACTCGGTTTATTGTGATGGCACGGACCTGGAAGCCCTTCAGCACTTTGCAGAGGTGAAGTCTTTGGTCGAATGAGGTTCCAAGGTTTGCAGCAGCCTTAAAGAAACACAGAAACATTATAAACGATTTGAAACATTCAAGTAATTAAATTTTGTTTCCCTAACAAGCCTAATATTTCTTTTTTCAAAATATTAATGAGAAAGACCCGAAGAAGCATGAAATCAAGCTTGATTTAAAAATAAATAGATCTCTTACCTCCCTTAAGGTCGAGTCTGATGCCGGAAATATTCCGAAGCAGTTCTGTTGAGAGCAAAAAAAATTCTTACATGATATAAATAATGTAAATGTTGGTAGTTTGTGATTTCTCCTTTGTTAAGATTTTAAGATTTATTTTAGTACCCTGGCAAATCACAGTACGATAAAACAACATTCAGAGAGTGATTTTATGAAAGAGTCTGCATTTATTTATTGAGAATTATGTAAAATCACAGTAAAAAATGATAATAATTGTGTACAATCACATACCTTCATGAGTTCCCTGAGACTGAACAGAAGAGTACCAACAGGCTGCGCTGTGAGAAATTCATCATAGTACTTCAGATCCTCCTGAATGTTTTTCAAACATGAACTCTAGAGGAAAACACAGCAAGCACAACCACAATAAATGTCAAACATCATTTTAGATTTGCTTGGAATTATTTGGCTTCCATGTCTAGACCTTAACATGTTTATCAAGAATATAAAGTAAAGAAAAAAATGCTGAAGTAGCACAAAAACCTACCTGATCAAATCCTGATGTAGTGATTTCTGAGCATGCTGATCCCTGTGGGGGAAACACAGTTAAGTAATCAGAGGCACAGCTAAAAAAGACTTATCAAATGTTTGTTATGTTTCCATTTCACAATGTATCCTGAAACAAAATGGAAGCAATCTGGTATTTAAAGTGGGTACCTGTGGTGCACACGCTGATGGTGTGCGGGTGTTTTTGTACAGCTCCATGTTCTGCTTCGTGCAGTCAATTCCACTAAACAGGGTTTTCTGTTTGAGCACAAGTAATATTTAATAAAATGTAAACTGTAAGAAAAAAAACCTGTGGATTTGCATTCGTTGTAGGCCTACCTGGTTGAGTACATCCGTGATGTTCTGGAGCAGTGTTCTTGCGTATAATACACAGGAGTCTTGCATTCCCATCAGTGGCACAGATTGGCTGATCTGCCATAAAGGACAAGTGAGCACTAGGAGCAGCAGTGCAGGAGTGAAGTCTAGAAAAAAAAAGAGAAAAATTAGATAAATGTAAAATATCTCTTGGGAAGATTAGACTCTTCAATCATGATACGTTATACTCACAGAGCTTGATGAGGGGCATCTTGGTTCAGAGTGGTAAACTGTGTTCTTTGACTGTGTCTGGCTGAGCAGTGTTTTATATTCAGACTGATGCAGGGATTTCCCTGCATCAGTCTGATTTCCCTGCATCAGCCAATGGAGTAGATCCACTGTAAGTTGAAAGTGTGGGCTCAAGATTGTGTAGTTTCCTTTCTCACCATATAACCATGGTTTGCTGAAACTAATGTCTGTTCATTGTTCGATTACCAAAGAAAACATATTGAAAGTTCATCACATATGCTCTTTTAAACTTTGATTGTGCACAGTTACGTTTAATATTTCTCAAAATATCGATCGCATCTAAGATATCATTAATCACAACTAAACTTATATAGCCTTTTAAGGATGAAAAATAATAAAAGGAAAAGGCTGAAACATTGTGTAATAATGTTTATTATGTGTATTATTAATAATACACACACACACACACACACACACACACACACACATATATATATATATATATATATGTGTGTGTGTGTGTGTGTGTGTGTGTGTGTGTGTGTGTGTGTATATATATATATATATATATATATATATGTGTGTGTGTGTGTGTGTGTGTGTGTGCTTCCTGAGATACTTTGTTTTGTAATATTGCATTGATTTAATTTTACTGTCCTATTTTTGGGCTTTTTTAACAGTAATGTCCCAAATTTTGAGAAAAAAAGTATAATGAAGTCTTATAATAAACAGTTAAGCGATCATTAGTTTTTGCCATAGATTATTTTCCCACTGGTTGTTACTATTTAACACTAACCAAGGTTATTTTTGTCACCACTGCTTTTTCCCCCGTTGCTGGCGGTAATTCTTTAACAAAACTTAAGTGTCAACACATCACATGTGAAAGTGTGAATGTGAATAGAAACTAGACGGTGCCCTCGCTTCCTTCCTTGTGTAGCTTGCAGTCATTCAGTTGCAGTGTCAAGGCGTGATGCTTTCCTTGGAACATGTGGACTTTTTTTTCTTCTTGCAAATTCAGAAAAAAAGCAAAATAAATCTCATGAAAGTCGACACACTTGAAACATTTATTACGGAATCATTTTTTTTCTGCTCTTTTTTTTACAATCATTATAGAATACATGTGTTCATGAATCAAGCAATAGAAAAAAGTGACTTTGTGTTAAATGACATTCTTAAAAAGCTTAGAATTAAAACACTAAAACACAACAAGGCATGTTGTTAATCCTTTTAATAAAGTATATTTTAACATTTACATACATAAACATTTGAAACAGATAAAATAGATATACGCTTATGCTGCGATTTATTAATATATGTTTTACATTTTCTGTGTTTACCATCTCTGATCGTTATTAAATTACGAAAATGGAATTGCATATTTCTATTAAGAGACTATCTGTGTGGAGATGCCTGTTCCTTTTTACAGCTTTGTGTAAACTTTGAAAAAAGTGAACTTTTTGTGTCTTCTACTGCGCAGATCATCACATTTGACAAATACAGATTTGCCCAAATAAAGGTCAAAATACTGTCCAGTGAAGCTCTAAATGTCTTTAAAGGAGGTGGAAACTGTAGCAGCTATTTAATTATATTAAGGTTTGAGTCTTAAAGATTTTTTAGGAACTTTCTGGAAAGCAGTTGCTTAAATGTAACAAATACAGAGTACTTATCGTTTCCTATTATACCAGATCAGATATGTGATGCTTGATAGTGAATGAGAGTGATAAACAGCAATGTCACAGTGCTCTTAGTGAAGTGAACGATATACAAGTGAACAGAGCATTTCTAAGAACCCTGTTGATTATTAGAGCCAAACAAAAGACCTCAAGATCTCAACTCATCATCCTTTTTCATAAAAAAAAAAGAGACACAAGGCATGGTGGTGCTCTCTCCAACCCAGCTGTGCCAAAATCATTGAGTGCTAAATAAAGATCAGGGATGGAATCAACTCGACTCCCCTAATTTTATGAAATATGACGGGGACAATCATGCTGAGTGGAAGTGGAACGCCTACACAAACTCATCTGTCAATACTGAAATTGGTGATCTTACACATGTAGATGTTGTGTTTTGAGGTTCTAAGATGTGGTGCAACGTATCACATGTGTCTTAATACTACTCTATATGCTGCATTCAACTCTCCAGATACAGTGAGCACAGATGAAGTTTCATTAGCAACACTGGTAGCAGTCCGTAGAGTGGGAAATCGGACGGCGTGCATATAGACACATGTGTAGACAAGGTGTTTATTTAGAGATGCCTTTCTCTGGCTGGTGCCGCTGATGGCTATGTGCATGCCTGCCATAACAAAGAAGAAGAAATATGTTAAAGTGAGTCCAGGACATACTGTGAAGTGACAGCGCTTCCAATACCTTTGACAGCTAAGAAGCTGAGGTGGAGAAAAACTGTGGTTCACCTGGTGAGGTCCTCTATGTCCACTAGCATAGCGTCCTGCTCCACATGCAGCTCATCCCTCATCAGCAGCAACTGTACCAGCTCCTCATTTAGACCTGTTTGAAGATACAAATCCAGTCTTCGAATGTTTGTTTCCCTTGTATGATTGTATTTTATCGTGCCAAGTGTGTGCTTTTGTTGTGATGATGTTAGACAGAAATGTGTTAAAAAATAGGAAGTGAAGAAGAGAAAAACAACCCCGAAAGATATCGTATAAATTCTTAAGTGGACTGAATGTCTTTTGATACTTTATTTGATAGAAATAATAGCATAGATGGCATGAATAAAAATATTAAAATCTGATAAAGTACAGATCAGTCTTTTGGCTTGGTTTTATTAACTAATTTGTGTCTTTACGCGTGAGTCATCTACTCACTCTGAATCTGTGAATGGAAATCATTCGTGATGACTTGCAGCTGTCCAAGGCTCATGTCTCTCATGTCCCCTTGCCTCAGATTCCTCTTCATTAAACCCTCACTGATGTGGGGCAAATGGGGAAGCTGCTCGCATAAGCACACACAGACGGGAAATTACTGCACGTCAAAATGTGTCAAACATTTGAGTGTAAATAAAGACTTAAAAAGTGTTGTTAATTATTAATCAACTGGATCTCTGGATTTTCACATGACGCAGCCTCTAACTGCAACTTGCAACACGTCTGTTCACCAGTTTCAGGGGCTTTCTCTTGGTAACATGCACCCACGTCTCACGTACACATAAAAACCTGAGTGTTGACCTCGTCATGTGCCTATGTAGTTTTATTAGTTCATATTTACTGAAACATCAACTTACATTCCATTTTCACTTTATTTTCCTTGATATTTTAGTGCCCTTAATAATTTCCTACATTGAATTTTCCATGGAAGAGGGAATTAAGACCTCTGTGCATAAAACCCCTCTGACTCACCAAGTCAGCCACAGGTGAACGTCTGTGAAGCTGAATTTGCCTCTCTACCTCCACCTGCATGCGGGCCATGGGTCGAGCCAGAGCCAACGCCACCCGGGCCTCCTCTTGCAGCCTTCGCTGCACTCGCCAAAACCCACCGCAGTCATCTAAAGGATCTGAATCCTCCTCTCCAGTGTCCCGGTCCGACAGAGATGAGCTCTGCTTGCTCTGTATAGGAAGTGAGCAATACTGTGATGCAACAACTACTGCGGTCACCTCACGAGTGTAGTGGAACAGAAACACACATAAAACCCACATATGGTGACACAAAGAGACTCGGACACATACCACAGGTGACAGCGGTGTGTCTAGGCTTGTCTCTGTCCTGCTGTCTTCAGCATCGCTGTCCTTGTCGCTGCTGCTGTCATTAACAAAACACACCTGCAGGTTCACCCCACTCTGCAGCCTGAGAACACAAATGCAATATTCAGAGGCGCTCAGATCGCACCCGTTTTAGTCAGAATCACACATTAGAGAGCACAGGCCAATGCTGTTTGCACACAAGAAGCAAACACCATTTAAAATAAAAAGAATTTGGGTCTTTGTCATTTGTATTTGTTTAGTTTCTTGTCTATTTTCTTTGTTTTTATTTGTTTAGGGCAAAACTTATAAATGCATTTGAAAAATGAAAATCAGACAATAAAAGTTATGTTTGAGTTATTTCATTTGATGCTTAGCTAAGTCTACAGGCCTATTTAATCTTGCTGTGTGTTACGCTTTGGTGTCCTGCCTGTCAATGTATCTGAATTTTGAAGTCTGTAACTCAGTGTAGCAAAACAAAAATTTCCTGATTTTTCCAGCTGTTAAAGCTTCCCAAGATGTTGCTTCATTACAATGGCGTGGTCCACACATTCATTCTCATATTAACTTATAATTAATCTAATCAACTGTTTTTGCTGGCTAACACCTGAATGCGAAATTGGCTAACAATAATTCATATGATACTTTGGACCAAATGAATTCATTTTTGTTGACATTTGTTGGATTCACATGTCAGCGATGCAGTCTGGGTACACATTGGTTAGGGCTGGTCAGTTCACCTAAAATAAACCGAAACCAACATTTAGAACCTCTAACTGATTTAATCTTACGAACGTCGGTTATTTTTTAAAATTATTTTTATTTTTCTGTCAATACAGAATTTGTTTAAAGCACACTCTGCCCTGTCCAGTCTGCCACATGGAAGCATCATGTAGGAAAGGTTAAACATAGGGCCAAATAAAATTGATGTGTCCCTTATTTGGAGACATTTTTGGCTACAGGAGAGTCAACCTCAAACAAAAAGAAGAAAACTGAGAGAAAAATGGTTGAAGCGACCAACAGTAATACCGCCAGTGTATTTCAACACTTGGAGCACAACAATATTACATTAGCTAACTGTTCAAGCTTTAATTAATATTAAACATTTAGTTTAGCAGCATATTTACAATTAAAAAAAACTAATTAATTAATCGAAATCAAGGTAAAATGTTTGCCCATTGACTTTGAATTTCTGCATATATTCATATTTCCAGTGGTTCCTCCATATTGGAATTTTTTGGCACATCCCAAAACTTGTTTAGCTAAATCCAAAGATTTAATCACAGATATGGAAACAGCATAGTAAAGCATAAAGCCTTTTATTTATTCAGATTTCTGTTACTTTAGGTCACACAGCAGGTTAGGATAGTATTCATTATGAAACAATTCATCCGACTTTACAACAATGTGGGCAAAGACTCTTTTTCCCATTTCATAAACAAGATCTTTAAAAAGTGGTCGGTAACATCTCTTATACAGAAGTGATGGAAAAAAAACCTTAACCTCAGCCTTTCCAAGGGTTCAAAACACCATTTATTCAATTCCAGATCATGATACTGAAAGAACCTAACAACCCAAAGTAACCTTCCCCTACACTAAGACAAAAACAATTACTTAAACAACACCTCACTAACTCTTTTTGGAATTTCCACCCTAAACTATACCCCGTTACACCTTTACCTCCAACGGGGGTGGGGGTCACATGCTCAATTCCACCAATTGTAGCTGTGGATAACTGTGTCAGGCATTACTTCTTCTTTCGCATGCTGACGAAACTACTTTCTCAAACATCTACAGTAACGAAGGACAGCCCCACTGTGTGACATAAACTAAAGGGTATTGTGGGAAAAAGAAAAAAAAAAAGGTTGGGAGCCAAAAAGCTACTGGAGGTCAACTGGTGTCACAGAGAGAAAGAGTACTGATGTAAGTGCTGCGGCTTTGGTTAACCACGGGGAGTCTGTCATAATGCAAGTCGTTCCAGTTGCATTACATGTTTTGTGTTTTTCTATCCAAAACTGCAGATGTGAAATGTCATTTCCATGGAAACTAGTATGTTATTTGATTTCTATCAAATATAGTACTATTTACAATGACATTTTATAAGAAGATATAAAATATTCTCTAAGTAAAAAAATTACTGATCAACTTATTTTATTTGCATTGCAAAAATAAACAACAAGTCTGACAAAAAAAAAAACATTGAATACTAATGTTTAAAAAATAAAATATTTGGATATTTCTGATATTTAAAAAAATATTACACTGTCCTTTTATTTTTATTATTTAAGATTTAACGGGCAGGTTGGTGGCACAGAGTTCGAAGAGAGCTGTCCAATTTGAGAACATCATGTCTGAACTGTGTCCCACCATGAAGCTGGGGCATCGCTTAGTTTCTGTGTGGGCAGCTCATCATGCAACAGAGGTTAACCACAGTGCCATGCTCTACGTTCCCATTCTTTCCATACTCTCTAGATAGCCCATTGTCAGTCCCTTTAGACTGACTGTAAACATAACTGTGGCACTCCGGGAAAGCTTTCACTTTCGCTTTGCATGTCTGTGACTTAAATGACTCACTTTCATCCTCTGTTGTTGCACAGTCCGTATGAAACCAGCCATGATAATTAAACGTACACACAACTCCAGAACGTCACTGCTTCTAGATAAATTTCTACCAGGGAAAACTATTCCATCTCCCTAATTTGTTTGTTGTAGTTTTTAGCTAACAGTTGTTAGTCAACAAATGACGTAATCTGATGATTAATCCCCTCTCCTGGCTGTAAAGGTCTTAACCCTTTAACACCCAAGTATAATACAGGTTAAGTGGAGTTATTTTGCACATTTTCTCTGTAAAATCACCAGATAACTCTCATTACTGTGAATCATTTGAATTTCCTCTCCCAAAAATGGCTGAGGACTTACAGTAATGTAAAATGCAGGTAATAAAACCTAGGCGAGCTGAATTTTATGTTCTTCTTTACACAGCAGTATTTTGTGAATGCTTTTTGCTACAATGATACACTAAATATACCCCAAAAAGCTCTTCTTCTCTTCTTTCCGAAACCATTTGAATTTTGTCTCTAGTAGAAATGGTAACCGAGTCAAGGTCATTTGAAAGAGCTTGTAAAATGGGCCCTCCGCCAGGCCTATTTTAAATAAAGGGTTAACAAAAGGTGCTCCCATGATACAGTTGGCATCTCAGCCAACAAAATAAATACATACATAAAAAAAAATATTTTCATGAGATCTAGACTTTAATATGAAAAGGCTTTGTGAGAACTGAGCAGCTTCAGGAAACCAAATGAATTTTCAGTGACTGATGAAATTCAGTTCACCAAATTTCAGTGATTTATTTTTCATTTAATTTTATTGTACATCACTGCGCTCTGAAGATGTGCAAATGCAGTCAGAATGACATATAGAGCCAACAATCTATCACATTATTACTGTTACGAATCATACAAAATTCAAAATTATACCATCCAACCATTCTCTTCTGCTTGCTCACACATACACATACACTCAGTCAAACGCACCGAGACGAAGGGCCGTTCTTGCTGCAGCTGGTGTAGATGACTGGCTCATCGTCATAGAAACTGCCAAGGGCAAGTTTCTGCCTGATGGACTCTCTCTCATTCCTCTGGGCCTGCCACAAACAGAGAAACATGAAAGCACAAAGAATATTAACACAGACGAGGCTCCTGTGCTGCCGTCTCTCTCAGCTTGATTTGCCAAGTGGGTCGCTTATTGACAAGGAAGACTGATGAAATTCATAAACAAATGCATAAATTCAGGTAATACCAAAATGAGAGGACACTCTCATTTCTTCTAATCAACTATAAATCCTGTTACACCCGATTAAGAGGGAAGATGTGATGGATTCACATCTACCGTCTACTTTTAATTCCATGTATGAATATGAGTGTTAAAACATTCATTATCTGCTGCTACTACCATCTGACAGCCTGTCCAGGATTTCTCATCTAATGCGTGTAAACAGTAGTATTGAAATAGATGTATAGAAAATGACTAAACGAATGAATCTGGCAGATGCAGTCCTCATTAACACTTCAGAGAAACGTACTGTTTCAACTCTGAGAGACAGTGCACTTATTTTTTTTCCACAGGCCAGGCCCAGAAAAGACTGAAGAATGAACCAAGTAATAGGTGTATCTATCCAGTTATGTCAGTGCATCTGAATGCATTTTTATTAAAGATCTTTGTTCATTACAATCATAGGATTGTAGTGACGGTGAATCATCCATAAATGGCTTCTTTCACTAATTTATGCATCACATTTCATCATCAAAACAGCAGGTACTATCTAAACTGGTTAAAAAAATTCCATTGCATTCTTTTAGTGCTGCTGATTCAAAATGCCGTGTCACTGTGGGCTGGTGTTTTACAGCTTCCTCTTCCTATGTGACTAGTTTCTCTTGACCGACGTCCCATTTTTCATACTTTTTGTTTCACTTTAATGACATTGGATTTTTATGTTCTGCCCCCTTTCCCTCATCTGTATTTCTCATTCTTTTCCCCTTTAACCTTTTGAGCTTCCACACCCGAGCCTTCTATCTCGTTTCCTTTTATTTCACTTCATCTCAGCTTTCAGTCTGTAGCTCCCCCTTTGAACCGATTTCATTTTTTTTCCCTTGGATTTTCTATTCTGGCATCAAAGGGAAAGTATTTATACATGATGGATTTGAACCAAAAACATCTGCTAAGCTGCCTGAGTTTGTGTGTGCTCTTTGGAACCACACATATATTGAATAACACTTCTAAAATTAGGCACGTTTCTCTTATGTGTCAGCGTTTGTACTCAAAATAGCTGCAAAACTGATACATACACATACACACACCACTACACCCTCTTTTTTTGTGACGCATCTTAGATGAGGATGTGACGTAAAAGCATAAATGAGTTCATTGCCATCATTCTCCAAACCAACGCTGGCCCCTGCTCACCCACTTCAGACAAACAGATGCCCTCCTTACTTACAAACTGACTACACGAGCACATGCACCCCCACAAGCCAAAAATTGTACCCCTTATAAAGAATGTACATGGTATGACAAATGCAAATGTAGAATGATTTTAGTTCCTATTCAAAAAGACAGTATAACATACAATGATATAGATATCAATGATCTGAGATGGAAAATTGTGTCAAATCTGACTGAACAAATGCTGGAACATACATATTACACAGATATATTCGAGCGCAACCACATACGAACACGCCCACTCCCTTTTCCACTCATCCCATACGGCTGATTTATCTACAGCATCACACCCATGATGGATACCTATCATGTATACCTTTAAATATCTTGTTAAATGCTACACACCCATCAGAATCACACACTAAATGCAAGCAAATACAAATCCACACACCTGGTAAATGCGTTTCTCTTGGTGCACCATCCTTCAGCGCATCGTACTAAAACAGCCGTCCTGCCCTCCTCTACACTGCAGTGAAACTAGACCCAGGAGACCCTCTCTTATACCGCAGCTCCGTGCAGGAGAGCGAGGGTGGGAGGAAGGGATGACAGAGCGGGGAGGGGAGAGGCAGCAGATAGGGGAGGGTGGGGAGACGTGGGAGCAAGGGAGGAAGGAGTGGGCAGCGACGGAAGCAGAGGAGAGAGAAATCAAGGGAGGGGAGAGAAGAAGCTGCTCAGTGCTGCCACTGCTTTCCTGATCTGTTATCTGTACCTCCATCTTCCTCTATTTTCTCTCTCTTGCCTTCTCCTCTTCACCTTTCCTTTACTGGAAGGAGAGGGACAAATAATAAATCTGTGTTTCTGATAAATGGAGGCAGACATTTCAGATCTATAAAAAAAATGGCAGTTGGATTAGGCTAGAAGGCCTAATGGATGAGAATGCAAGAAAATACTTAGAGGCCATAGCTGGTTCTCTAATAGATCAACATCTGATTATTGGCCTTACACAGCGTAGTAGATTTATTATATTTGTTTTGTCTTCTGGAGGAATTTCCTCCAGCCTCATCCCACATCAAAGGTACAAGTGTAATGAGCGGTAAGAGACATAAGGAAGCACATGACGCATTTGTCCACATGTGCATAAACAACCAGTGTTGCATGCACACACACACACACAGGCTTGCAGTTAGTTCCCACAGTGCTGTGTCACAGTGCAGTTGTGCACTGATTAAATGCCTAAAGACTGAGTCATCTTCCTTCTTTCGTCAACATCAAGCCAAATATTCTCAGTCTCTCCATGCCAGGAATTTTGCTTATGGAAAATATGCTGCATATATATATATATATATATATATATATATATATGCTGCATGCATGTAAAACAGTTACAGAACTGCATATTGCAAATATGGCAATAAACACAGCCTGTTGTTGCACTTGTCTTTTACCCAAATTTATTTTTTTCCCTATAGCCCATTCCTTTTTATTTGGAGAAGTCTCTTCAACAGCTACAAGAGACGTAGCCATCAGAACAAGTGTCCTCATTTATTTCCATGTGTGGATCAAACAAGAGACACAGTGAATCACTCACAGAGATGCTGGACAGCCTGGTTCTTGCTCCACTGTAACAGTGATCTGCCTGTGGTGCAAAGATATCCTTAAGCTCCTCTGCCCAGCTGCGACTGTTTACCATGCATCCTAGTCTTCCTCCCTGATGCTGTGCATCTTCCCACCAGTGGCACGTCGTGGCCTTTCTAGTGAATACGTCTCCCTCCTCTTCCTCATCCATGTCCACATCATAGTCCTCCATAAAGATACAAAGTAGAGTAGGCGGAGCAAACTTTAGAGATGGAGGAGGAGCTGAGAGATCTGGTCGGGAATCTAGCCAGACATAAACAGGAGAGGAATACAGATCTTTGACCAAAATTAGTTGTTTAAACGACGGCTGTTCCAGTCTATTTAATGCACGGTATCTTAATGTTTCCTGTGGCAGCATGGACATAAAAAAATAGATTATATAACAAAATGAGATTTTAAAAAAAAAAAATGTAGAATTTCAGTCTCTGGTTTTAATCCTTTCATTAAGTTCATTTTAACAAAGCCACAAAACAAATCTATAGCCTGATACACACATCCAAATTCTTTATCACTAGTAAAAAGATAAAGCAAAATCCTGTGTACCACAAAACGCTCACCTTGGCTAAAGAGATGCAACCACTTCTTTAAATGATTGAATAATTTAACCAGCTGCAGCGAGACACATACGCAGTGTTGCATGAATGATCTACTGGATTTCTTGTTCTGGAGCTCTGGACCCTCCAAGTAGCGTTTAGAAAATGAAGTGGCTGAATGACAATGAGCGTGTCTGGATTCAGAGTCCAGCATTACACATCTCTCAGTTGTCACGTGTGGTTGAGTTTCAGTGAAGTGTGTACACACAGTCACGGGGTGCCCAAGGGGGAGAGCACTGAAAATATATAGGAGCAGACAGAATAGGGGCTATGTGCAGTGGGTGAATTAGATTTATGCAAAGACAAGAAAAAAAAAGTGTTCCATAAGAACTAAAGGTAGCCCTCTAGAGACTTTTTTTATTCATTGTCTTAGTATAAGCTCTAACAAGTATTGAGGGGGCTTGCTATAAATGGGTCAAACATTTGAACAGTAATTCGGTTTGGTGTTTTAGAAAGGGGTGTACCATGACAACCAACATGCTTAGGACTGTGCATTTCACCATCATTAAATGACCAGTCCTTTTCACATGAATGATGAGAGTGTAGTCTTTTGTAGTGGGAAAAAAACAAAACAAAAAAAACCAAACAAAACGACAACAAAAAACCCACATACATGAGAACAGGTTCACAGTAAAAATCTTTAATTTTCATCATCATCAGGCACCATGAGAAAACAAGATTTTCTTAGAACAATTTAACCACTACCCTAAGCACTTACAGCTCTGCTTAATTCCCAGTCAGGGACCTCCTTGACCTCTGTACTGAGGAAACCTGGACGCAGTTTGCAAAGGGAAGCCTGAATGTGTTTGGAATCTAGATTTAAAACCTGCTTTGGCCATGTACTTCTGGTCATCAGGGAGTTTCTTAGCCTTGTATACAACATATGGCTCAAAGGGGAGCTTGTCAAATGGAACATATGGTGCTATAGGGGCTGCAGAGGTTTCTGGGCTGACAGGGCTTGGGTAACTCAGTGTCACAGGGGAAGCTGGGTAACCTGGCATAGCAACTGGAGTAAATTGAGACCAAGTAGGTTGCTTTGGCAAATTTGGTTTTTGTTGGTATGAAGGCTTTCCATAGAAATATTCAGTCTCCGGGTTATAGTAGTAAACCTGAGTTTTGTCAGGGATCATTTGCAACTGTTGGACTGGTGGAAGGTAGTGCATATTAGGAAAATGTGGCGGGTAATAGGCAGGGCTCTTGGAAGGAATTTTGTTGCCGCTAGGTCTAACAGCCATAGGTGGTGCCACAGTGGTTGTAGCTGGTGGCACAGTGGTCTTCACTGGAAGAAAGTAGGAGTAGTAGGGGTAATAAAAGTTATATGGGTAGTACAGAGGGTATGAATATCCAGGTGGCTTTGTGTGAGGACGAGTGGTAGTTGGGTTAGTCTTAGCACCTGGTGCCATCATATGCATGTAATAGTTATACCAGTAGGAATTATATAGATTAGGATAATAGGGCTGTTTTGCTTGTCGTCTTGAGCGATGGAAGTGCCATGGCCTGAGAGAGAAAAGAAATTTCCTGGACTGTTGAACTGGGCAGATGAATTTAACTGCCATCCCCCGCCAATTCATTGGCAACACATATCTTCCATTCTGAAAACCCAACATGTTTTGGCCTGGGTTTTTTTTTTTTTTTTGGCAGATTTAGCATCAAGCAGTTATACCAACTCTAAGTTTGAAGAGTTCTTTTTCAAAACTACCAAAAGAAAATATGGAATTCATCAAATAGTGCAGATATGAAAACCACATTTCATCAAGTCCAGGTCCTTTTAAAATAATAAAAAAGCATACCTCTGTTAGCACACTGCAGGCATTATAAGGGACATTTAAAACTAGTCCCAGTGCGTTCTGCTGCATTGAGAAACCACAGCTTTCAGGCACGTGCTTCAGTGGTAAGGGTTGTGCATTTTCTGAGAGAAGGAGAAAAAAAATGCCAGTGTTCAATGACAGTTTTTAAAAGACAGTTTTGCATACTTATAATATTTTTTCTACCTATGTGCAGTTGTAGATCAGCAGCACCAGGCCCCATGGCCTTCAGCTTCATCTTGTTATCACTACAGTATAGTGAACAGTTTAACTGGCTCCATGCTGCTTCATTAGCAGTGTCATTCTTCAGTTTTGATCTACTCTCTGCTTTAGGAAGAAAGATATCGCAACACAAAGTTAACTGCAACAACCTTTGCCTCAAGTGTACCGAGCATATCAAATTAGCAAAAACAGTCAAGTATTACCTGTGATGCTTGACTGTTGCAAGTCAACTTGCAGCAATGCATGTCCTGTGGCAGCTGCAGAAGAAGCAGATCCTGACTGGGAGTTAAGCCTTTTTCCATTAAAGAGAATGCTTCCCTTTCTTCCATCTTTCACTGCAGTCTCACTAGATCCCTCACGTTTAACTTTTTTGCCCAGCACTTGCAAGTTTAAACAAAGGGCTAAAGAGCACAGGAGTAATGTGACTGCCACAGTTTGACATGCTCTACATCTCCCACTTCTATCACCTCCCATAGTGGTGACACACAGTGCAGATGGAAAGCACTTCACAGCGATGCAGAACAACCAAATGACAGCTTCTGATGCTGTCTGCAATTTGTCACCAGTTAATCAACACAGTTACAGTTTGCACCTGTGGCCTCATTAAGCGCCTTTGGCAGCTGACTCTAGTGTTGCCCTTGGATAAGTTGAACATTTTTTGTGGAGCATGAAATGCGTGGAATTCTATAGTCATCATAACTCATGAGTATGCAGACAAGATTATCCTATTTAGATATACTGTAGACAAGTGCAGGCTCTGTCTCTTGTTAAACTAAAATTATTCTTCTTTGGAACATAAGTGAATTGAATCAAGAAAAATTCAAATAAGTGTAGCTAGGTTATTCCAATGAGCTTAAGAAACTCTTCTTTGACTCGATTAATAATCAAATAAAAGTTCTCAGTTTCAAGAATTACAGTAGTAAACACCATCTAACTGTAGCCTGAACACTGAATGACTGAGCAGAGAAGAGTTTTATAAGATCCTGTAAAAGAAAAAGAACTGAAAAAAAAATGAAATGCAGCAGTAGTGTAGTATTCGCTTCTCCATTTAGTTACATTTTTACACCATATATGCATTTGTCAGAATGCATGCAGAAGTATGAAACCAGAAGTACAAACTAGTAATTTCATCATGGTGCCACTTTATAAATGCCTACCCAATAAAATGCTGCAATAAAACAGAAAAAATGCTCTGCTGACTTTTTCCTAAAACATCTGGACAAATTTACTTTGTAGCAAATAACCAAACCACAAATGTGATTTAAAAAATTCATACAAAAATTTACATCTCATAATATGTGTTGTTTTTCATCAATTGCAGGTTAACAAGTTAAAAGTAAAATGAAATCACTTTGTAATTTGCATTACTAAAATTAATATCTGAATAAACCTGTATATGCAAAATAGTGTGCCGTTAAAACGCTTGTTTGCAGAGCTTGGCAAGCTATTACAAACAGCTAACTGAAAGAAAGGGTGGGCTCAAACAACTCCAAGAAAAAAATTATAAATCCAATGAGTGGCCTAAGATGGTGGTTATGATAAATGGACTGGTTTAGTGTATTTCAACTCTTGAGCACTTTATACAATATGCCTCATTCACACCCGCCCATTCGAGCAGTTTTTATTCTAAGCTAAAGTGCCATCTCACATTGCACTCCAATGAATGCATGATACTTATGCTGGAATATTTGGCATGCAGACTGGAGCAGCCAGGGACTGAACTACCAACTTCTCAATTGTTGGATGACCACCTTTGTCTCCTAAGCAACAGTGACCCTGGTTATTTCTGATAATGTGTATTGAAAAATTGTGTTAGTCCTGTAACGACAGTCCATTTTCTGCTTTGACTAAGTTGGAACAGCATGACAGAACATTGCTTTTTATCAGTGAAAAGCAAGCTTCACAGTTCAGGCTACATAAGCCCAGCATAGTGCAACAAAATAGTGACTTTCCAACATTACATATCCACCCACCCTTTGTTTGGTGGGTGGTTGCAGACAACGGCCAAATATCATCAAGTCTGCTTATTAATTCCAATCACCTTAGCACTAAATGCTCATAACATTTATGAGTCTTGAGTTTGAATCTGTGGTGCTGATTGAGTTGAGCTGTTGAACAAAGAATTTCAAACCAAGAACTGGTGTTATTTAAAGCCTTTATTACATTTTCTTCAAACTATGACGAAAGGGAGGGATTGGGCATTAACTGAACTTGTTGATGGAAGTGTGGAAAATTGTGAGACTGAGCTTGAGGCAGCAGAGTGTCTGTGCTTCCGCTTTCCAAGTCTGGATTAGGATTGCTTGGATATTGAGGAACAAATTGAGGGACAGGCACAACATATTGAGGGAGTACGGTGTCCGAGCTTTCAGTAGCAGCCGCCAAATCTGCATTAGGGTTGTTCGGATATTGTGAAAGAGGGACAAACTGAGGGAAGAGAGGATACTGGGAGAGGAAATTCACATTGGGTGGAAGCTGCAGTAAGCGGGGATAAAACTCAGCGTTAGTTGTGGTTTGAGTATCTGCTGGCACAGGTAATGGAAAGGGCCAAAGAAAAGGTGGACCAGCTGGTTTGTAACCAGGTAAGACAAACTCTGGAGGAATGAAGGATTCTGGCTTTGCAGTGGTGGTTGGGGGTGCTCTTGTGGCTTGAAGTGGGGGATAAAAGTAAGGATAGAGGGGGGAAAAGGGTGGAGGGTATTGCTGGAATGGGGGCATTTCTGACTGCTTAATGGGTTCTGCAGGATCCGATACGGCAACTGAAGGATATGGATAGTGCATTTGTTGTGGAAAGAAAAAGGGTTGAGGAACATGGGAATACAATTGGTCTGGATTTTTGCTAGTGTAGGGCATCTGGGAGTTTGATGCGGGGTCCTGAGGGGTTTGAGAGGCAGTCGTCATAAGAGCTGGTGCTGCAGGTTTGGAACACCAAAGGGAGATTGGAATACCCTGCCACCGCATTGGAAGCACATAACTGCCACCCTTTAAAACAAGAAGGAATATCAGGACTTGCGTGTTACCAGTCAAGGAGTCAAAGTTATTTACCCCCTTTTAAAAGAGCCATATTTGTTTGACATCACAATATTAAGTGTTTATGTTTAGCCAAGAGACAGTTCCAAACCCATGACTAGCAAAGTAAAGCCTCGGCCATCTAAGGAAGATTTCGCATAATTTTAATTTACTTTTGATAATTTAAAAAAATAATCCTCAGACTAGCCAATTTTAACAGCAAGCTGCCAATTATTCAAATATAGCATAAGACTTAATTTCAGTTAAAATTACCTCTTGAACCACACTGCAGCCATTATAGGGAACCATCATAACAAGTGACAGTAAGTTCCTCTGCATGTTGTAGCCACAGTTGGGAGGGACCTGGCTCAGAGGTACTGGCGGTGCATTTGCTATGGGGGAAAAAACAGTTTACATGACGATGCAACCAAATGGACACTTTACAAAAAAAAAAAAAAAAAAAAAAGAAAGAAAGTGAGCCCTGCTTGCTTACCTTGGTCCACTGCTAGCTCTGACGCTCCTCTTCCCACTACCCTGAACTTCATCCGATCCCCACCGCACAGCAGCAAAGGTACCATGCGCCTCCATGCTGCTTCTCTGGAACTGGCGTCATACATTTGGCCTTTTGACCAGCCTGACGTGGGAAAAAAATAAAATAAAATCAAGAAGAGCAAGTTTTGCAGTTATGCACAGAGGCATAGAGCTTTTAAATAAAAATCTAAATGTAAGTACATCTCCAAATAAGCACGCTTTTCCTGCAGCCAGTGTCCTTACATAAACTGTGGACCTGAAGCTTACCTATAAAATCTGCTTGATAAGATTCCTCCACGGATGAGTTTGTAGAGGCTTTCCCATATTTAACCTCTGACTCAAGGCCTGAGCCTTTCCCGACAGATTTTCCGAATACGACTTTCCCCTTTCGAGCACCTAACGCATCGGCCTCTTTGCGCCCTCCTCGTCTCTCTGTTTTCGTTAGTCGGTAACAGTCTATTGCTTGCACTAAATGGCACATCAGAATAACAGCTACAGCACAACAAACGGAGGCACGTCTCCCTTTTTCTCTACGCATCGTTTAGCTGTGCGTGTCTCCTAGAAATGTTAAGAGCTGGAAGGCGAGACTTCGCCACGACTATTTGTGCGGCAGCAAACAAGCCAGGTACCGCCACAGCCAATCAGAAGCCGCTGCGGGGACATCAACGGATTCTCTAATTACCTGGCACTATATGCACCTGAGTAATGTCTGGTTAACATTTTATTCTTAACGGGATTTGTGTGTGTGTGTGACAGAGAGAGAGAGAGAGAGAGAGAGAGAGTTTAATTAAGACACACAGTAATAATTAATGAGGTAAACTAAGAAAAATAAAAGCACAACCGCTGCCCCATCTAAAAAATGGTATTAATGTGGTATGTGTTCAGAGACCTCTGCTGCTCATAAATGGAAAGCGCAAAAACGATTTCGATTACCGAAGCGAATTTGTTTTGTCAGCTGCAGTTTCCAAGCTGACCAATGAAAGCTGGGGATCAACCTCTTACGTGCTCAGAAAATATCAAGAATTTGAACATCTACGATGCAATGGCAACCACCAAAGCTCCACCTGTCGGTGAAGCTGCAGAAAGGCTGTTAAATGAACCACTGAGGTGGGATTATTTCCTGCCTCCAAATCCTTTGTAAACACTAGATTACCATATTTACACATTTCAATAATTGTGGAAAGGTTTTGGCTTTTTTTTTTTTTTTTAAATCCGGGGTCTTACCATAGATTTTACTGTTTATTAGAAATTTATGTCAGAACGCTTATGAATGTTAGCATAACCAGTCAGATAGCAGCACAGATGAGGTCTGCTGTTATGTTTACACATTACCATACAGCTATTTCATCTCCATGGTTACTAACAACATCGGCTAGTCTGAAGCATCGCTCAATACTTGACTACCACTGGGGCAAGTACGTGGTGTTTTATTATCGTGCTGTCTTCAGCATATCTTCATAGACTATGTATAGAGGTGTTTGTTTTCACCTACTGTCAGCTTTATCTGTCTTTTTTCTCTCCTTAAATGATGACTGCTTTTATATATGTAAAAATATATTAGAAGTATTATACTTGAGTGTGTATGTGTTAGGGATAAGTTTTGATTTCTGGTAGCACATGAGACTAGCTCATTGAGCTGAGGGTGGATTGTTTTATCTTGGGATAAATACACTAAACACAGTCAAGACAAAAAGATGAAGTCCAGCTTTTCCTGCAAATCTGTTCAAAGTACATGTACATTGACTGGTCACTTTATTAGAATGGTGGACCTTCTTTTGGCTTCAAAACTGCCTTGACTCTTCTTGGCACAGAGACAACAAGGTGCTGGAATCATTCCTTGGATAATTTGGTCCATGTTGATATGATAGCATCACACAGTTGCTGCAGATTTGTCAGCTGAATCCCTGATTGCACCACATCCCAAAGGGCCTCTACTGGACTAAATCACCCTTTATAACCATTCTATTGTTCAGTTTGAACTTCAGCAGGTTATCTTGACCACATCCACATTGGCTGGTTAGATGTAAGCGGTTGAACAGGAATACCTAATGAAGTGGCCAGTGAGTGTATATTTATACATACATACCAACACTGTTAACAGTTCTCTTATTCAGACTTCTGTGTTTCATTAAATGTCACTGCTACATTAGCTCGTGATCTACTCCATGTTCCAGACGACCATATAAGACCTTGATTGGTTTCACATGGTCATATAATAATCTTGATATTATTATATGGATTAATATCTCACTCTTTCTAAAATCATTGATTGTTTCCTTTTATTTGTCATTTTTTCTCTTTGTCTGGTAAGAGGATGCGATGCAGTTGCCCAAAACCTGTCAGTGACCCACCCACCTATTGTATCAGAGCTGCGGGAGTTCTGAGGTACAATCGTGAGTCTGACAATCACAGGATGAATTTAACAACTTTTCCCCAAAGGGTAAAAAAAAATTAAAAGTCAAATATCTCCTTACTTTTTAAGGAAGGAAGCAAGGTGTTACAGATAATGTTACTCTAATAAAAAAAAATGTTATTCAGTCCCAGACAGAATACCCAGCACAATGTGAGTACTGTGGGGAAAAGGCTCATCCTCTACTTGTTCTAACATGGGTACATAATCCTGAGGTGAGGCAGACTGTAAATGGTCAAGTCAAAATCCCTAAATTCACCTATTGTACTACATGACCTCCTTACCCCCTCCTCTGTGTCCATCACAGACCCACTTCTGTTGTGCTCAGCGGCAGCAGCTATGTCAAATGCTGGTGAAGCAGAGACTTTTGTTTGAGGAGAGATCTAACCTAACCTTTGGTAATCTAACTTCAAAAGACCACATGGAAATTCTGTACCACAAATCCAGACAGAGTGAAGCTTACCGCATGTTTATGAAAGGCTTTCTGAGAAAACCTAGGTACACATTTGCATGATTTTGCATGAAAATGCCTGTAAACAGAATGAAAGTAGGAACAGAAATATGACTCAAATAATGTGCAAAATTAATATGAGTAGCGCTTATTTTGTATTTTTTCATAGAATACAATCAAGAGAATCTACAATCTACAGTGGTTACCCAGTTAATCTGCTTGCAGGGAAGACCTGTGAGTAGTTAGCAACATTCACACTGGAAGCCTGAAACTTTTGCATACAGTCATAATAAACAGACAGACAGACAGACAGACAGGTAACTGCATCTTGATTTTATAAAGCTCTGTGAAACTAACGTAGTCTATTTTGCTATTGTTTAGCTGTCTCTGCACCAGGGGTCTTCAGGTTAAGACTCTCACATGCTCCAGGAAAGGGGACAACGTATTGCAGTTGCACAAGTGAAAAATGCTTAAAAATGGAAGAGGAGGAGGTGTTGCTCCCTTTTTATGATTGGAAACCAGTTCAGTTTGGCATATGTAATCATCAGGTAACATGCAAATGAATATTACTTCTATTTTTCATGACCCACAGAGCTTGTACAGAGCTTGTTTTTTCTTATTATATTGTAAATATATGACGTTTTGTTCTTGCCAACGCAGAGGTTTCATTTATGTTTGAATAGAGGCCTCAGACAGCTGCATTACACACTAAGACAATGCCCCCATGTGGCCACACTGTGTCTACATAATACATTAAACCCAAAACCTTCACAAATGCAAGACTTTGTTATTACGCTAAATAGTATTATTATTTATAAAGAGAAACTACTCAATTTTAGTATCGTAAACTAGTAAAGCTGGGTAAAAAGGCCAAAAGACAATCAAAATCACCCTGCAGAGGCTGACGAGTTTAGACATTGAAAGAGAACTTGAATGTAGAGGTAAATTTGTAATAAAGCAACCCTCCCACTTCTTTCAAACTCCACACTATTAGGTTATGATAAGAATAATAATTGTTTTTTAAAAATAATTTTTCAAAGGTCCATGTAATTGTGTGCAAAATAGAATTTCTAGATATGATAATTTCTTCTTTTGAATGTTATCTGTATTCACAGGTGGGGTCTGAAGTTTTACAGAAATTTTATTCCAGTGGCATCAAATTCCTTACCATGTTCCCTGATGGCTCTGCTCAGGTCTTGTATCCTCTCAGATTTGATCAGATTGATCATGAGACTTTGCAGAAGTGATTTAAAAATGCACAATTTAAACATTAAAGAAATCCAGGGAATTCCAGTTGAATTGATTATCCTCTATAGTTAGTGTTCCTGTCCTTACCAGTTTGGTTACAGTTATCCCTCCGGCCTCTTGGCTGTACTTATCGTGGTCACTGAACACAATGGAAGAGTTTGTATAGTGTATGACGACGTCAGTGCCCCTAATCAACAAATCAGAGCTATATTCCAGTCTGATGGCAGAGCGACATGCTATCACACCAATGGAAACATATGGTAGATAGCATTTTTTTTTAATATTTACCATTTATTAAATATTGCCTCTTTAAATTATATTATTAGCCCTATAGTTGTTGTTGTCATAGAGGTTGCTGTCAAAGAAATGTTTTTGTTTATGGGGTGTAAATGTAATATTTAAAATTTGCACAGGTGAGCATAAATACATAATGGCAATGAGCTACAGTCCATTTATATGCATGTATTTTTCTGTACTCGCATTTCAGGCTGTCCTTAAACATGTCTGGTGGCCGATGCTTAAACAATGCAGGCAACGTAACTTGTAAGTGGAGCTGGGGTACTCCCACGCCCCTGCAGCCCATCTTTCTGTCCCTCAACAAAACTGTGGGAGTTCGAGTCCTGGGGAACAAACAAGTGTTTGTTTCCTTCTTGGCGGGCAGGCAACAGGCTAAGTTCAGTGTGGGTACCTGCTGTGCTCAGGTAAGACTGAAGCACAGACAACTAGTCTGCACATTGTGAACTGGCTATTTTATATAATTAAACACATGACAAATAAAACATAACAAGGGTTAAAATGGGAAAGAAAAGTTGGAAAATATGCTCATTTTGAATATGACACTGGAACAAGTCTAAAAGTTTGGATATGGGTATGCATTACTACCAGTTTTCTGATGTCTTTCTTTATGAAAGCAAATATATTTTGCCTTTCAAACATTTAACTACAGAGGGTTTAAATGATTTGCAAAATGACTGTAACAAATGCTAAAGTGCTTCATTAACGTGAAAAATCTTTGATTAGGGTGAATACGTGCATACTTCAGGCTCATCGGTCTCTAAAGACGAGCTGCTGGCATTGGCAGCCAAAATCAGGATCCACGCAGCAATTCAGCATCTTCACCAGTACCTGACGATGCCCTTACATCCCCAAAAACTTAAGACTACACCAGCCCATCACTTACAGGTTACTGCTCAAAGGCTCCAGAAAGTCAGTGATGATGTAATGATGAATGACAGTGACAAAGCCTTCATCCTCAAGTGCCTTCAGGATTGTTGATGTATATGTAATATTGGAACATGATGACAGTGACTGGGGAAAAAAAACAAAAAAACCCCCCCAAAAAACCTGGAAAAACATTTTGCATGTCTCATTTTTTGACTTTAGTTACCAGAAAACTATATCACCTAAAGAAAAAAACAAAAAACATTTCATGTACTAGCACCTGAGTGCTAGCATGTCAATATTTTAATATATAGAGATAATCCTTATAGCATGCTTGGCTGAATCAGTATTTTCTCATTTTTAAGGCCAGACTTACCTTTATTTTAAATTCAATTTAAATGGAGCCCGGTTTTACAAAGAGAATATCAAGTAAAGGTGTTATACAATTAACCCAATAAATGACTGTCATTACTCATTGTCTATAAAAATCATCTGTTGCACATTAACCACTTTATTTCTTTTAGGCTGGTCTTGTAGTTGTTTTTTTTTTTTAATTCTCCTCTTTTGCCTTGTAATAGAAAAATCAGTGTAGAGCTTACCGAAGACTTAATAATCAGGTTGTTACTCCAGATATTTCATACCATTGCATAGTATACCCACAGTAAACTATAAGCCTGATGACAACAGATGCGTTAGTATGTCAACTCAACACCACACCGCAGTTTCAGAGTTAAATAGTTAACAATATGTTTTATTAATCTTCTTAGTTTCCCCCAAGGTTTGTAAATATAAAAATTCAGAAATCATACCAACAGGTTCCCAATGTTATTGTCACAACAGTGATGACAGACTTTTAAGTGCTGCAAATTTCTACACGGTAAACTACTTGATAAACAAATTTCTACATATGGCTCAGTGGTACAAATGACACATTGTTTCTTTTTTTCCACAGAGATCAAATTATATTCAAATAGTTAAAGACTACAAGAACCAATGTTAACTCTCTCCTTATGGGCTCACTAATATCACCTGGATGAACTCTGTAGTAGTATGAATAGTACAAGAAAATGACAAAATGGCCAGCACTGTTGCCATGGATCCCACTCTGGCGTCAGGGGCGGGTCATCTCTAAGGGGCGCAGTGAAGAGTGATGGGGACATCCAGTCTGTGCTAGCAGTGTTCCTGCCTTCAGCGCAGACGTTCATAAACATCACCTCACAGCCCAGTGAGAAACCCACCTCAGACCTAGAAGGGCAGAGAAAGGAGCAGGCCGAATTAAAAAGCATAAACCTTCACTTTAGTAGAAGTGACTCCAAAACAAACAAAAACAAAAAAAAAAGTCCTTGGCACACGACTGTACTTACATGGAGGGGCTTTTAGCTTCAGCTAGGAATTGAACAGTAAGGTTATGAATGGTGGTGGTGCCTTGTGTTCATGTGAACGTTCATCTTCATTTCATTATCCAGGATTTGCACAAGCTGCTGCATGGAGGGCAGGTGACCTGACTCCAATTTGGACCACACTGGTACATCTATAAAATAATATTTTCATTTTAATTTGTGGGCTAGATTTTGTTCCATCATCTCAAGTTTATGAAAGTTATTGCAAGAAAAATGAAATAAAGTCAAATCCACTGGGCACTAAGTATGTGCTAGAACAACACTCACCATTTAATGTGATTTCAAACGCTCCTGTTGACATTAACTGGTTTTCAATCATGTTGCTGAGGAAGAACACCATCATGCAGGCATAAATCTGATGGAGAGGAAAGATTTATTTTATTTAAACAGTCTGCAATGTTCAGTGAGCAGAAATTAAGACAAAAACCCCACAGGATACAAGTGTAGTAACAGGTTAGCATGTAGCTGCTTTAAAATATCCGTTAGTGCACTTCAGTAGTCACTCTCAGTGGAGTAACACTTGCCAATATGTTAACATTGTGAAGTATATGGCTATTTCTCAAAATAAATACATTTTAAATCCAAGTCACATAGTCCAAGGCTCCTGCAGTTAAGCCGTTGAGACTTTACTGCAGGTCTAAGTTTTGTTTTATTTGTTACCTGTCTGCAGTTCGCATGACAGGGACTGACAGAGTTGTGCATGCCTGTTTTTGACGCACACTCTTGAGCAGCTCTCCCCGTATTGGCTGATGAGATTACAGTGCAGTAGGATTACACAACAACAAATGACATGGCCTGGCACAGTCATTAAAACCAGATTTCTGCTCTTAAGCCAGCTGATTTAGTGATAGCAGTCTAGATTCATGTTAAATATTATGCGAAAGGATTCCATGTATATACCGAAAGCAGCTTAAAAAGCAAACACATACTCAGCGGAAGAAAAACTTAAGATAGTCTTTGTTATCAAACATATGTGGCTTAGAAGCAATTTTAAAAGAACAAATTCACTAGCAAAACCAGCCCAAACCAAAATGAATAAGTCTTTGTGTATTTAAAGGCAAGAGTTGCTGTTATGCGCTTGGATTTCAATGGCACAAAAATAGTTTTTAACCTTTTTCAGCCTTCTGTTAAAATGCAAGAACGACCATTATTGCAGGAAGGCTTTTGGGATTTGCCAGGTCTCTAACCCTGGGGATAACAAATCCAAGCCAAACAATACTTAACAAAACAACCAGAAGCCACCAAATGAAGAGCTAATGAAATCCTGCGGGTTTTAGTTGTACTTGGCAGCCTGTAAGTAAACGGAAACTAGAGCCCACCTTTCTTCATTTCTACATGCTACCCACGCCTGTGCTATCTGCAATAACTTGCCAAAACAGTGTGCAGCTCCATCTACTGAAAAGCCAGAGTCTGCCGTCTAACACGCTGTTACACATTAAAAACACTACAGTAAAAACGCTCCCATAAGGACACAGTTTTGATTCCAGGAAACCTTACCTTATTTCCTTGGCCCCATTCCCACATTCCGGGGGCTTGCATACCAAAGAGAGCGAACGGGTCCCTGCCGATGATAATCAGCCCAATCACCAGCAGTTTGAAAACAGACAGGAAGGAAGCAATGTGTCTGTGGAAACAAAACAAAAATATGTGTAGCTATGGATTTGAATACAGCTCTTATACATGATAGCATAAAGCAGACAGAGCTTGTTACTGAAGTAAAATCTCTCCAAAATCTTTAGTTTGACATTGTGAGACATTGAAAACAATGGTTAAAGAATCTGAGGGGGCTTGATACCATCTCCATTTCTTTTGCACAGCTTTTCTCGTGTGTATTCATTAGAAGCCCAGAAAAATACCTAAGAGTCTCAGTAACACCACACCTTAACTACAACACCTGGGACTGCTACACAAATACATCTCACATGTAATAAAAATACAATCCAATTCTCCAGGCAATGATTCCTCAAAATGCGACTAATTATTCAGAAACCAAGTTATAGTCCATCTGAAACGGTAAACACAAAGAAACAGTTCCATAGAAACTAGAATACAATAAGAAAGATTTCATGTGTTATTTATAAGTTCTCTTTTGGACTTTATTATCATAAGTCACAGTGCTGATCGTTGTACAGATGGACTTGTTGGTTTACCCAAATACCTAATGTTCTGATGCAAGTCTTGATGCATGCTCAATCATCCTGGTAAGTAAATCCCAAAAAGTTGATTCTGTTCATCTGGATGTAGTGTTTTCAGTGGGAGAAACACTTCATCGCTCATCCAAGTGACTTCTTCAGTCTCAGCTGACTGCAGGTTTCCCCAACCTTATAAACAATGCATTGCATTATAACTGAAACCAGCCCACTGATTGAATAATGGGCTGTGAGGTCAGTTCCTTGATCATTAATATGCTGGTTTTAGTTATTATGCATTTACGCATGTCATAGTGCCTGGTACCAGGTACTTTTTTTAGTAAATACTTGACCAGGGGTCTAAGCGATCCGGGCAGGTACTAAAATGTGACATCAGACTGCATGCCACCGATTGGCTGGTCAGTAGCATCACTTGTCTCGTTCACAAAAATCAAAATCTGGAAATGAGAGAAACGGCTATAAAAACAACGCCGTGTTTCCAGAGTCTAGCGTTCACATTGTGGGATGCTCGGACGTGGTGCTATGACTAGGGATGGGTATTGATAAGATTTTCATGATTCCGATTCCATTTTCGATTCTGTTTAACGATTCGATTCTTTATCGATTCTTTTTAAAAAAGGAGAACACTAAGGTCAAATAGCTTAGAACTTTTTATATCTTCTCTTTGAACAAGATAGAAATTTAGGAGTAACATGGCCTTACAAACCCAACAGTGACATCTTAAGAGATCCACAGCCTATGGCTCTTCCATGGGGTGTCACAGGGTCCCCAGGGAAAAAAAATTGTAAATGTAAAATAATAAAATAAATATTTTTCTGTAGCAATAACAAAGTATAACATAAATTATTCTGTAGCAATTACACAAGAATATTCAGTAATGTTCCTGCCTACAATTAAACACATTCACTTACCATCTGCTGTGGCAAATAGGTGCAAGCCTTTTACCACAAACTTAGTCACTGCTCTGTGACATTCGTCTATCCTGGCCTGAAAGGAGACGCTAATGGTAGACTGCAGCGGGAACTGCCAGCATCTGAGCCAGCCAGACTGTCTGTCTCTCTCATCATGGTCACCTAAATGCACAGTAATGGCAGGTTTTGTAATAAGGCAGATCGCGCTAACATAATATGCACTGTTAGTTGATTATTTACCTGCCGCATTAACGGGAGAGGACGTGCAAACGTTACCGCTGCTGCTGGGTTGAGATTCACGAGTCCGGAGCGGAATTAAAAACACGACATTCATTTAAGGTTATCTCGTGTTTTGTGAGCTTTTGCATATTTGTAGTGTTTCCTCCCTTAAATGAAATGTCTACTTTGCAAGTATTGCAAGTTGCCCTGTTGTCATCCGTTCTTGTAAAGTATAATCAAACTTTTGAGTGTTTGAGCCGCCGTGTTTCCTGCCAGGTAAATGACGCTACGCAACGTGGTGACGTCATTCGGGGCGACTGGAATTGATAAGGGAATCGTTTGCAAAAATGGCAAACGATTCCAAGGAATTGAAACAGTGGGAACCAGTTCTCAACAAGAACCGGTTTTCGATACCCATCCCTAGCTATGACGACAGTCACGTGTGTTAGGTAGCACTGCTTTGTAATGGAAAACCAGTTGATCCAAGTCGAGGTGTGGCAATCCATGGCAAGTAGGTATTAATGGAAAAGGGGCTTAGGTACCAAAGTACTTGGTACTACAACCTAATGGAAAGTCCTTGAAAATGAGTTGAGCCATGGCGAGCTAATCTTAGTAGGTACGAGTGGAAAAGGGCTATAAGAAATATGGGAAGTGGTGGATTTGGTCATTTGGAACAGATTTTTCATTACCCTCCCAAGTTAAGGCTACATTACTATTTCTCGTTTGGCTCTCAGCGAAGGCGGTCGCACTTTTCTCCTCTCCTCCTTACCCTTATCTTCCCTGCTTAGCCTCTGTGTCCTTGTCTGTCTCATGTGCATTACTTTTCCCTGGAACAGTCTCTCACTGTCGTTCTCTAAAACCTAAAAGAGAATTATGGATTTGATCAACTGGTCTCTGAATGCTATTGACACCCTCTTCTCAACGAGAAGTCTGGGCTCGGGAGAGCCCGAGTGCCCTGGAGGGACTTTCCCTGCCGGATACACGATGGACGGGTGGCAGAACTGGAGAGTCATGTGCCTGGCGGGACTGTCGATCGAGGACGCTGAAGATATCTACCTATTCGGAACCATGATAACAGGGTCCTTGCTGATCGGAGCTGGCATGGCCCTGACTTATCGGAGAATTGAGAGAGCGGAACCGGCTGTTCAAACCCCCCCAAGGCTGCCTGCTGGAATCGAAGCGACTGGACGAGTCGCGACCTCTCACAACGAACGCAGCATGGTTAACACCTTGGAGACGCTTACAGCTGCTGTGAAGGCTCAAAACAACACCATTGAGCGTATGGTGGGATACATCAGAGAGGGCCCTGCTCAAAATGACAACCTTGAGCGAAAGTTGGATCACATCACAGAACGGATCACTGCAGTTGTGAGGTCTCAGAATCAAAAGAATGATAACACCACGGATCAGAAGTTTGATACCATCATGGGGAGGCTCGCGGCTCTCCAACGGGAGATCGAGAGACCAGCATCAGAGTGTTAAAGATCAGCTTTGAAAATTCTCGTGAGCTGCTCATATGGAAAGAAAATCAACAAAATCAACAAATTCGGGATCAAAATGCAGACACCACCACGGCGCCAGCTGCACAGGCCCAAGGCTGAAGCCGGACAAAACACTCCCTGATAACGACTGTGTGATGACTATTCTCCCCATCCCATGCAAGGCCACCTGGATTGGCTGGAGGACTGTTTACTTAGCCTGATAGGGCGAAGGACACTGTCTCAGCTGAACTATGGACACGCACACACACACACTTACACTGATAAGCACTCACTCATCTCCCCTTCCCTTTCCAACGCCTTCGATGCTTGTTACCTCCTGGGAACACGAGGCGGGTCTGGGCCCGCGCTGGCGAATCGGCGCAGTGGCAGGATGTCTGCTGTGTTGCCTGGGATTACTCCTTATCCCCTACCCAACCCTGTTGCTGGTCACGTGCTCTATAATGTTGTACTGTGGACATTTATGTGCTTTTCTGTGCAGAGGAGTTTTTTTGTTTCCTGTTCTCATGCTGTCCTCCTGTAGCCCAGCATGAGTAGAGGTCTCTTTTTTTCCTCTTGTACTTTTTCCCATTGTAATGTCCATTTCAGTGTTTTTTTTTCTGTATCAACCGTTCTCTGACTTGTATCCCCATGTGATGTCTGTGTTGTGTGTGTAAGGTCGGGGGGCGGGTTCATTCCACTGCAGGGCAACCTACCTCTGCATGTGGTGAATAAAATTTGAACTTGAACTTGAACTTAACTAATACCTAATTGACCATTACGCATGTTATATAATCCTACACCATAATAAAGCTATACATTTTTAAAAACTGAAGGAAAAAAAAATGCATGTCCCCACCCAATGAACACATTTACATTTCAGAAGATTTATGACTTAATTGATGTTGTTTCTTTCTTTTTCTTTTTTTAAATCTTTATAGTTTTTAAACTTCTATATCTGTAGCTTTTTGACCTGTTATATCTTGTGAAACAAATTTATCTGTAATGCTGACCCTGCATTAACTTAAAATGTGACAAATAAAACTAAAACACTAAAATAGCGTGACATTCCACTTAATCTACATTTAAATACTTTAGCTGAAACCATCACATCCATGTCTGTACTGTATACACCAAGGAAGGTATGCAACTTCAACCCCATGGCCTGAAAATTTAAGCAATTAAGGGAATGCATCACAGTTGTTTGGATTACCTGCGGAGAGTACCCATTTAATGTCTTTAAAACTTGGGAATGCAAAATGAAGTAAGCTGGAGTAAAATTAGCCCAGTTCATCTAACAATTTGTCTATTGCTGACATTTTGATTTGATTTGAAGACATTTTTCTTCATTGGAGTGATTTTAGGACACTGGATCAAAACATCTTTAAAAAGGACAGCAGTTTAAGCAGTGTCTACCAAAACTACCAGACACCAATCCATGGCCAGATATGTTCGTGCTTGAGAATTTCACTTCCTTAGACAAATCACGGCTAATCCCAGGGAGCTTTCAGCCCACTTTAATAAGGCTCAACGTAATCCACTTGTAACAAGGCAGGCAATCTTTCGCTCTCGCTTACCGATACATGGGAACAGGAAGATAGTTCTCCCCTTCAATGCGGATGTCTGGGTACCGCTGGTACAAGGCCTGCGTGTACTCCTCAAACACCCGCTTGTATCCTCAGGAAATGCTGTGGGGGGGAAACAAGGACACTGCTAGAAAGCCGCGCACAGTCTAAAGTCAAAACAGGACAGGCTAACAAAGGTTACGTTGATGATTTAGCACGAAGATTTGAATTTTAAACTTCTCTGTTGATCATTTACTCAAAAGTTTTATATTTGCCTTGGCAGCAGCGCGTTATCATACATGAAAGCTGCATGTTCACCTTTGTGGGCTGTGTTTGCTTTAGTGACTAGCTTATTTACATTGCAAACGTGGTCTTAAAAAATCATTTCCTCGTACACAAACGTCAAACAAAGTGAGAGTTTTCAGGTTAGCACACCGCCTCCTGGTCAGGTTAATATTTAGAGTAGTTAGTGGACTAATTTGCCTAAAATCTCCAAGTCTATCAGCGAAAACAATATGTGAATTTACCAACAATAACTGCAGAGCAGAGGGAACATTTTACTGTAATCTGGAAAAAAAAAATCCTGTCGTCGTAGCGTAACAATAATAACGCAATACCATGACCTACACACAGTAGACGGCTTATTAAAGGTTTAACAGCGGAAGAGGAAGCCATGTTTTCCACCAAATGTTCACGAAAAAAGTGCCAAAAATGATCGACTTCCAGAAAATGATTTCAGTAGAGCTTTTGACAGCTGTTTATTTATTCAGTTTGAACAACCCGCAGCGTTGTTATTTCCTAACAAACATCCGGTAAATTAACCTCCTATCGGCGAGCGTTTACCGATTTTAGGCCTGCGCCGCTGTTAGCCGGGGGCTAGCGTGCAATGACTCGCCAGTTTTTTTTGGCTCATTTGCTTACCAGATTTGAAACCTGAGAAGAGGTCCAGTGGCAAACTGCATCTTCATTTTCTTTATGCCGCTGCTGTCACCAGCCGTGGCACAGCAGAGGGAAAACACCCCCAAAACCAGGAGCGAGAACCGTATCCACTTCATGGCTATCCTCTTCGACGGTCTCTTCCTTAACCCGTCGTACACAGGCAGGTTAATCTGTATATTTCGCTTCTGGTTGGTCCCTCCTTTTCCTCTTCATCCAATCGCAGATTTTAACTAGTACTGGTTTCATCTTTAGCACCACCTACCGCTTTGGCAGTTCAACTGATAGACAGAGCCTTTGGGCTAATAAAATATAACAACATGGATCACCTCATCTTAACCTCCTAAGACCCGAACTCTTCTACGGCATGCATTTTTAATTTGTCTTTGATATTTGGGCATATTGGGGCCCAATGAACATAAAACCAAAGAATTACCACATTTTCTTTACCTTATTTTTGTTTTTAAGAAAAATAAGAGCCACATATGAGGATATTCGTTTAAAATTTTGATAGAACAGCAGCAGTATATAACCTTGTAAGTGGATATCAGGCCCCTGTAAAGCAAAATTGAGTATTTTGGTCTAAATAACCCAAAATATGATGTCCACATATGTGGATGCCAGGTCCTAGGAGGTTAAAGATGGGATATTTCCTTAGTGTGTGTTTTGATAATAGTGTTGCAGCTGATCGGATACCTACTAAGGCCACAGCACATGATCAACACTTACACTGGCAAAATTCATGGAGTGATTGTGCACCATCATTCCCCCTTTTGAGATCAAAGTCTCATTATAGGATAGGGGCCATCAAAATATTGATTTTAAGTTAGCCTTCCCTCACAGGGGCCAAGTCAAATAATAGAAGCAAAATATTCTATAGCAGCTATTTGCTGTTAAAAAAACAACAACTCAAAAACAAACAGAAACCATCAACTTAGTCATTCAATTATTTATACAGAGCCACATCTCACCAAGAATAACTCAATTCTGTTGAAATTTCAAATTTGAATCATAGCTTTGAAAGAGGTGAACTATGTTCACCTATGATGCAGAAAAGAAATCATACTGCATTCTTAGTGGTGGTATAATTTATTTAATGAGGTGCATAGACAACTTCAATGACCATTTCCATCAAGAATGAGCCCTCCAAAACTTGTCTCGATTTTTTAATGTCCATGTATCCAATTCTGCACTAGAAATGAGCTGTCTGCCTAAAATATATAAAATCACATTTAATGAATAGTGTTCAAAAACATTTTATTGAATACACAGAAGTTACTACAATGAAACAAATATAGTAAGAACAAACACAATTTTCTAATAAAACAGCTCGTTATTCAGAAGAGAAGGTTTTCTACTTGATTTAGTGATTCAGCCTCGCTGATCGCTCCTGATCCACAGCAGACTGCAAAGCCATCACTGTCTCTGTGGATGAAACAAATGAATGTAAAGCACACCAAAGTAAATCCTTTCTTCCTAATCCTTTGTCAGGCTATCCGGTCGTTAAGTGTGACGTCACTAGCCGTGTCTGGGCCTAAACTCCGCTGCAGGTCCATATATCAAACGATCACAAAAGTTAACGTGAGTGTTCTCGGTGGTCAGGAACAAATGTAATCGCATGGCAGGATGCTTTAAAAAGACCAAACTTCAACCAGGAGAACAACTGAGATAATTCATCCACAATACGAGCTTAGTCATTCATATACTGCTGCATGGGCTGGGCTGTAGTTACATCCTAAGGTTTTAAAAACTGAGCTCAAATAAATGATTAGCGGTAATAAAAGCCGAGGGAGGTCAACAGTGATCACTGACTATTTTAGGAGCTTTTTGAGATTAAATAGAAGAAAATACAAAACATTAAACATGTTAACAACACAAAAGCCATATTAAATGCAGAATACTTTAGGCCCGGAAGTAGGATTCATCACATCATCACTTAACGACAGGATACATTCAATTTTGACAAAACAAGATGACTGTTTGGCATCTATACATTTGTTTTTGTTTAAATACACTTAAAAAAAATTAAAGAAAACAAAACATGAACTTGGCTGATGTAACCCACTGTCTCGTTTTTAAATCCTCAAGACAAGCCATTTTCTCCATCACCATCTTGGTCTTTTAAAAATCAGATATGATGAAAAGGGCAGATTGGACGGTCAAACTGCATGCTCATTGGCTAACTACTTGAAACAATCCTCCATTTCTGACCATTACTTAATCGTTTTTCTCCCAAGCTCACCCTGAAAATAATGACTAAATACAGCAAGAAAGTGTTTAGAGAGGTCACATTTGGAAACGGTTTTTCTTTCTATAATAACAAAATTCTTTTTACAAGCCCTAGGTATTGCCCCCTGGTGGCCATTAAAAAGAATAGAATTTTAAGACATTTCTTTTATTTCTTTTTTTAAACTGTCTGAGTCTGCACCTTTATTTAAAACAAAAAACAAAAGAAAAAAGGCTGGAGCTGTGTTAGAAGGGGTAAAGTATTGTGTAATGAGCAAGCAGATTTAGTACATTACATTAACAAAACAAATCAAGCAATATTTTGGTTGGTACAAACCCAATAGCTTTTTGGAATGATCAACCAGATTGGGGAGTCCTTCCTCGATGTTGTATGAGATTTGGCCCATTTCTTGTACGAGGTCACCTGCCCTCTGAGTGGGGGAAAAATAAATAAATAAATAAATAAATAAATAGGCGAAATTACTAATTTAAAAAAATAAAATGACATTGTAACTTGAATCCTGGAAAAAACATACAAAGTTAGGAAAACTCTACCTTGAGCTCTGAATAAACTTTCTCCTCCAGCGCAGCCACCTGAGATATGGCATCATACACACTGGTATCCAAAACTGATTCCTACATCACAAAAAGAGTGACAAGTTAAATCTGAGAAACTTCCACACAGGTTATAACTGGATTCATGCTGTGCAAGCTTACCTCTTCTGAGGAGCTATTCATTGGCTCCTGTGTCTTAGGTGCTTCACTGGCTTTGGAATTGCCATTAAGTTCCTTCACTCTGCAGAAAATGTTTCAAGCTTCATCATACAATAAGGTGACTGAGAATTCCCATTAGAAAAAAACCAAAAAAAACCCAAAAAGCCCACAGATTCAGAGCTTCATATGCTAAATACATACCTGTCAGCATAGCGCAATGTGTTCATTGTATATTCACATGAGGTCATACCTGGAGACACCATAGCAATCTGTGAAAAAGAAAAAAAATTATTTGATGTGGATTTCAAAATATCCAATGCTGAGAGGAAGTCAAATTTGGTGTGGTAACATACCATGCAGGTCCTGGACTTCTCTCCAATGAAAGAATCCCTGAGGACTTTGGTCAAAGTGCTCATTCGGAAAGGAATGTGATCACTGTTCTTTCCCAGTGAACGGATACACTCCTACAGGATACAAGAGAGGAAACACCAGCGTTTTGAGTTGCTGTGCATACATATTTAATGGAGAGAAAACAGAGTACTTCTGCCTTTTAATTAACCATCGCTTACCTTGAGAGCCAGAAGGCTGCGATTGATCTCGGCAGTTTCAACTAAAGTACTCCGGTCATTGCTGCTGACATCTGTACCACGCTCATTGCCAGCCAAATCGACCAGTGAAAACTTGCCGTGCAGCGTGGTAGCACGGTCATTGCGCCGAAGAACAATTTGAAGGATTGCATGAGAGCGGGATGAGTTGGCATTGGCTGAGGTTTGGCCCGACGTTCTGGAAAAGACAGTGAGATTCTAACTTAGAGTTTGCCTACCTACACTAATGGGTAATTAATACGTTTTTGTGCTCTTTCAGCCACAAAGAAAAATGCACAAGGAAACATCAAACACATTCTTGATACTAAACTACCTGCACGAACTGCCAATCTGTATCATCTTGATGACCTCCTCTGCTGAGGTCACATAGATCTCTTCGAGGCCGACCACCTGAACCTGTTGTCGTTCATCTTCCAAAACACGCAGCTTGGCCTTCTTATGCAGCAGGTCATACACCTAAATAAAAATAAATAAATAAATAAATAAAGGTCTAGTTTGTTATATGGATTAATTGAACACGTGGATTCAATAGATATCTTCTGAGTGAAGGGTGTTCCCTTCACGTTTTCCTACCTTGCCGTTGTAAATCTCAAAGAAGCTGACGTAGGCAGAGAGATCCAAATTAGCATACCTCCTGTGGTGGAGGTAGGCAAAAACATCCTGGGCTAGAAGTGAATAGACTCAAATTATGACAAAGTCTGTTTTTTGTACAAAATCCAGTTGTTTCATTTCAGGTCCTACCTGCTAATGCGTAGATGCCTTTAGCACTGTTCTGCTGCTTCCCTGTGAAATCACCTCCCATTGTCTTAAAAACAAATAAAGTCTTTGAATAAATTCCACATTTGCAAAATTGTGCTTCAACACCCCCCCCCCCCCCCCCAAAAAAAAAAAAAAAAAAAAACAACAAACAAACACTCAAAGTCTTAGATCAAGTGGAGACTTACATGAGTCTTACCACTTCCTGTCTGGCCATAGGCAAAACATGTTGCCATACCACCTTCAAAAATGGACTGGACTAAAGGTTTAGCTGTGAACCTAAAGGAAAATCAGAATTTTAGTCATCATGACATTAACAGGAAAATTACAGCATGTATAAAAGTATACATCGAGTCTCCATTGTACTGGTCAATGTCCCAGTTGAAAAAGCTAAGTCAGAAAATGTACAATCAGAGCCACTGTTTGCTTAATTAAAGGAAAAATTAGGTAGTTACTTGTAGACAAGTTCATTGGTGGCGGTCTCATCAAAGGAGTAGTCAAAGTGGAAGACTTGATTGTCCAAGTACTTGGTGAGGTCCACCTTGTGTTTTGGCTCATGGACCAGTAACGCACCTTTCCCAGGTACAGACACCACATCAATCTCCTTTTTATTAATCTCTACAATACACAAGAGTATCGGAATTAGTGTATAAACATGGCAACTGTTTTCTTTCCCTTAATTACTCCTTTGTATTCAGACGATAGAATAGAGAATCTACAAATTACTCCTGACCTACCCTGCTTGTTAAAGGGCCGCTTGCGAACGCACACACAAATCCTTTGGGGCTCAATCTTAAAAAAGGCAAGAGATGTGCAGAGAAATGACTGTGCTACAATAAAACTTTCTGGATGGAACATTGTAAGTCTTAAAAAGTCTAAAACCTACTGTTTCAGTAGTTGATAAGGGTGTGATTTCCAAAGTCGCTCTGAAATCCTGAATCATCTCAAAGAACTTCTGGTTGGGCCGGGAACCTTCCAGAAACTATAAAGACAAGCAAACAAAAGGTACTGTAACAAAATGAGGAGTAGTTTTGCTCATGTTTAAAGCAATTTACATTAAAAAAAAAAGAATGGTTGAAGAAATCTTTCACCTTTCCCCTCTTGGTTTGCATATCTGGGGGCTTTATAACACAAGAGAGCCTTTTATTGCCTTTGTTCAGCTCCACGGGAGCCACAGATTTCCTTCTGCCTGAAATGTGAAAAAACAAACAAACAATATACACACTGAAATAAATAAATGAGATGTTAACACCTAATACCAATAAAATGGGTTACATACCTCTAACTGTGGATGGAGGAGGCATTTTCTCAGGTTCATCATTTTGCTTTATGGCCTCAGGAACAAAAGGCTGCAAAGTCGCTGGTTGTGTATCATTCCTTTTACGCTGCTGATTCGGAATTACTAGATGACAAAAAACAAATATACTTCAGATTTAACAGAAGGAAAAGACCGTAATATTTTTTCATACATTTAAAGTACTCAGAAACTTACTCAAATACATTTTAACAGGTACATGATATGACTTTGTACCCTGCAGATAACCAAATGCATATGGCATGGTCACCAACAACAACATGTTGTTAAATGAAACAGATGTGGCTCTCATTAGACCGCGTTATGCATTTTAACAAATCTTTTTGTTTTCTGTTTTAAATGAATAAGTAAATCACAACCAACCAGAGTTTTTGAGGACTGATGATGGGGGTAGATCGGGATGTATGGTTTCTGGGTTAGCTGAAAATGATTCTGTAGCTGAGACTGGTCCTTGAACAGAACCTGGGGCCTGAAACATACACGTCTGCCGAGCCTGGGACCGAGTAGCAACTGAAAGTGACACAAAACCAAGTCAAACTGCTGAAATATGAGTTTATGCAATTCAGACTGATTATTAACCGCATTATCAATCTGGATTAAGACAGCCACTACTGGTAAAATGGAGGAGAAAGAGGAAAGAAAAAAAAAGCAAAGCTGTACGAGGCTGTCTGGCAAAACACAAGTGACACCAACAGTAAATTCACCACTTATTTTTCTGAAAACAGAACAACCAAATTGACATCCACAGTGGTAGAAAAGTGTGTTTTAAGTGAATAACAAAGATATGAAACACTAATGTGGTGGTCATTAAAAAAGTCCTAAAAAAGGACTCTAGGCCACTGTACATGCACTGTTTATTCTCCAATGAACTGATCAACCAGTGATAACAATCAGCGGTCCTTTTTATAACACAATCTTATTTCTCAACAGGCAGAATTTAAGGACGAAGAGACAAAAAAACCAACAAAAAAACAAAACACTGCTGCATATGCATATACAATCACCCAACACCTAAATGTGTTGATTTGCATCCCTTGTGCTTTATCATTAGTTTAATGTACATCTAAAATCTGGGAGCAGAGTTCAGCTCTTGCAGGACTGTCACTCCTCGCCCTTGCACCCATAACCAAAACAGGACAGATTTGCTTTAACAAAAAACATGCACGCCGTGCCGACCTGACTCTTCAGTTCTGGTGACTGCTGTAGTAGAAGCTTTTGGAAGGAAAGAAGCCATTAGGCAAGAGTACTTAACATTTACACCTGACACACAGAGACTCAATATTTACATACAGGAGGCAGGTGCAGGAATCCTAGAGGAGCGCAGTCGACCCTCGTATTTCTACAGAATAAAAACAGAAAGAAAACGGTATAATGCTCAGTCCAGTCAGCCACTTAACTCCCTCATAAGAAGCACCGTGTACTTATGTGTAATATAAGTTATTAGAACATCATTCTGCATGTAGTTACATCAAACAGTATAAAAGCGGGGGGAGATTTTTAAATCCAGATGATGTACTATGAGGTGCAAAATAAAAAAACTTAAAAAAAAAAAAGTTATTTATCACTTATAAAACAAAAATGCTCAATTTGAATTAATCCACTGTCTTAAGGTCATCAACATGTGGAGTAGAGCATTGCTTCAGGTTTGCTCATGGGAAGTCTTCATTTACAACTACAGTTGTGTTCCTTTTGGATTACACCTCATACAGCATAAGGCTTCTACTGAACATTCAAATTCAACTCACATGCATCCTTACCTGAAACTTAATGTCACAGGAGAGGCTACACGAGGAAGCAGGATCATCTAACCTTGCTGTCATCTGGTGACTGACAGCAAGGTTAATGTAATACATTATGAGAAAAAACAATGTAGGCTAGCACTCACCTTTTCTGGAACATGAGTCAGTGGGTCAGGAGTTGAGCTTGTGATTGAATTTATAGGGTCCAAAACCTCTGGATTGAGTATACATAACTCACTTAGATCAATCTAAAACACAGAAGAAGAAGCAGACTCAGCATATAGGATATATTAATGCATACTTGGTTGATATCACCTCAGTTACGACATTACTGACCCCCTTTCCACGGCACATGTTCCTCTCATGCCACTCAACCATAACTGTGGACTTGTCAACGGATTTCACCGTGGCCGAATGGACTCGACCTAGTTCACGTACATAAAAAAGCATGCCTGAGTTAACTTACCGCACACGGGAAGTACAAAAACACATAATACGAACGGATTTAATGCAACATGAGCTCACCATCACTGCGGCTGATCTGGACAGAGAGTCCAACGAGAAGTCGGGACAGGCTGTTCTCCATGATAGCGCCTTCTTAAAAAGCTGAAAATAATGAAGGTAACGTTAGCGTATTAAGTATCCAACTCATTCTCTACCAGTTGTGCTGTCGTCGCTGTGAAAATATGTCGCCTTTTCATGGAAACGTAAAGTTTGATAGAACCAAACCGTCAGTCGTT
This sequence comes from Neolamprologus multifasciatus, assembly GCF_963576455.1. Lineage (NCBI taxonomy): Eukaryota > Metazoa > Chordata > Actinopteri > Cichliformes > Cichlidae > Neolamprologus > Neolamprologus multifasciatus. The sequence continues at coordinate 20,094,469 of NC_140456.1, read as the reverse complement.
TCCATTTGTTTATTTTTAGTTTCTTTCAAGATAAAAACCACACTTACCTTTTACCCGTACCAAACTCAACAGCGCCCAGAATTTAAACTGGCGTTATTTCCGAGTATTTAAGAATCTGATTGGTCTTCGTCATTTCATAGAGTCCAGCGTTCTTCTTCTACGGATTTATAGGTGGTATTTAAATTGATGTTACACTGCCACTCATCGGACAAGTTAGGAAGAACCGCTACAGTTGTGCAAATGGAAGAACTTCGATACACTAATTCAACCAGACCAGCTCGGTAAGATGTTGCTGACTTTAATGAAATGTTGTGTTTTATCCACGCAAGCAAACAAAAGCAGAAAGGAGGCTAGTAACATTTATTTTAACAGACAAGTGCTTTACAAGAAATACACATCATACAGTACGGGATTTAAATGTGTGTGTATATAAATATAAATAAATAAATAAATAAATAAATAAATAAATAAATAAATAAATAAATAAATAAATAAATAAATAAATATATATATTGAAGCCCTTTGATTTACAACATTGTTTTGGTTCATTTTTTTCCTCGGGCATTTCTTACACACAGCTCTCTTAATCAGTTAATCATGCTGAGATCTGGACTTTGACTGGGTCATTGCAACACATCTGTTCTTTTCTTTTTCTGCCATTCTCGTGTGGATTTGGTGCTGTGCTTGGGATCATTGTCCTGCTGTATGCTGTAATTTTGGCAAACCTTTAGCTGTCATTGCCTCACATTTGACTCTAGAATACAGAGGGCGTCGTGATCAACTCAGTGACTGCCCAAGTCCTGTGGCTGCAAACCAAGCCTTACTCATCACCCCTCCATCACTGTGCATTGCAATTGTTGTAAGATGTTTGTCCTGATATGCTGTGTTTGGTTTTCAGTGTGCATTATGACCAAAAATCACCACTTTGGTCTTTTCTGTTCAACAGACATTGTTCCACAACTCTTGTGGTTTGTTGAGATGCAACTTTGGAAACCTAAGTCGTGTTGCTGTGTTCTTTTTAGAGAGAATAGACTTTCCCCTTTCAAATCTTCCAGACAAGCCTTATTTGTTCAGTATTTTTCTAATTGCAGTTTAACATTTAACATCCTAACGGAGGCCTGTAAAGTCTGAGATGTAGCTTTTGGATTTTTTGCAGTTTCTGTGAGCATTGCATGACCTTGACCTTGGGATGAATTTCCTGAGATGTCCGCTCTTGGGAAGATTGTAACATTGTGTTAACACACACCTGAATGCTCCAGACCAGCAAACTACCAAAACTCCTATTTTCATAGTTTGGTCACACTTGCAGATGCTTAATTAACGACACATGCATTTGATTGGCAGCACCTGGCTGTTACTTACCCTCATAATTCCTTTGGAAAGAGTAGGAGTGTAGTTAGTTTTGACAGGACTGTATCTACTTATTTGGTAGACAGTCCAGACTACTCCCACTCGCTTCAAATGTAACCTGATAGCAGTGCAGCCTAGAGTTTAACTCGCTACAGATCACTATGAGATGTGAAATTAAAAATAATGACAGAAAACAGACCAATGCATTTCTCAGAATTCACATTCGCCACATTATGGAGTAATTAGACTCAGCAATACAACATTGCACTATGACACAGTGATTTTGTTATCTTAACATGAACAGGCTAACAACTGAGCTACTGTAGAACCACAGAACACATGTTTACACGTAGATCACATAAAACACTGTTCTGTGCAAAATTTTATTTTAAATTTTGAAATACTTTTTAGATCATAGGAATATTACCAATGAAACCTAAACAACAAATTTAGAGACATTACAAGTACAAACTGTAGTCTTATTTTCCATAGTCCAATGGCAGCCATGCTGATATTGGACTATTTATTTGGTACATCCATACAAAATATAATAAAAATGCTGCAAACAAATATAATTGCAGTTTTTTTTCAGTGGGAAGCTATTTTTTTAAAATTTGAAACAATAGCGGCATTATCATGACATCACTGAAACCAAACAGGCCTCTTTTAATATTACATTTATAGATATTCCAGTCCATGAACACATCCCTGATCATTCCACAGTGATCCCCAAATGTGCTAAAAGCTGATCTATTTAGCCTATTGCATTTCATGCTTGCGACCACAAGAATCCAGTGTTTATCCACACGCTGCCTCTCTTCTCACACTCACTGCAAACCAGGCACAACATTTCAGTCCTCCGTGACATCAACAATCAGGGACAGCTGGAGAATGACCCATAATGCAGTTCAGCCTTGCCTTCAGTGTGGGAGGCTTCCCATTTTTTCCTCTTTTCTTTTTCGCCCCTTAGCCTCCCCGCTACGTGCCCACACCCTCTCAATTTCCAAACCTCCTAACTATACACAAGCTAGACTTATGTATACACATTCTCCACGAGCGAACGCTGACACATGACAAATCAAAGCTCTAATAAACAGCTTGCGCTGAACAATTTCCCCCCCCACCACCAAAGGATGAAAAATAAGCAAATCCCTGTCGGTTGAGCGTCCAGGCCATTTGGTAGGTCTGTCTGTTGATGACTGGGTGGCCCAGGACTGCTTGGTGTGAGGCCTGGGATGGAGCCACAACTGTTTCCTGTGGGCAGCCCAACCCCCAGAACCTCTCCACAACTGGCTTAGTGGGTGGTATTCCCCTCCTCCCTTTTTTTTCCCTCTCATCCCCTAAACCTCTAGACCCTCCTCCCTCCTCTCCTCTCCAAGCAGTTCTCCTTCCCCCTTTTCCTCCCCTTACTCTGTCAGTCCATCCATTCTCACAGCCATAGTCCTCAGCTCAACACTTCCCCAGTGGCCTCAAGTGGACCGAGTAAGATAAGAAAAAATGTAAAGAAGCCTTGTCTCTGTGTGCACTTAGTCCAAGTATGCCCTCGTCATTTACATAAAGCTAGAAACTGTCACAAAGGTGTGATTTTTGCCTGATTACAAAAACATTTGGGGGGGGGGGAAGGGGGGGGGGTTAGTAAAGTATCACACATCCTCATCCATGTTTTCTTCTTTTTAACACATATATTTAAAGCTATAATACATTGTTTCTCTTTTTCAAGCTTTAAACTACAAAATAAACCATGAACCAGCTGACAGTGCACATCATTAAAATCTTCTTTGAATTGACTCACTCGGTGATGATGTTTTATCACTTCACATATGTCTGTCCCAAAACTGAACATGAACTCTTGTAAATGCACATCCTGTTATACACAGGCTAGGTCATGGGAATGTGAAATAATGTAACAAAACAGTAGCATCTGTGGCTTTATGCTTTTGTTATTTTCATATACCTTTGTGCGTGTTTATTCAGATTTTTCTCATGACTTTGTGACTGTTGCGGAGAATGTCTCGCACATGTTGCAGAGACTTCAGGGTGGGCTTTCCCTTCAAGCAGCCAGCTCTGTTCCACATTTGTTTGTTCATGCTGATAAGGGTTCAATACTTGGCTGAAAAACGCTAGAAAAAAACAAACTGAAAATTGGGGTTTTGAGTTCAAGTTTCCTCTTTTAAACACCAAAGTTGGCCTCAATGCTGTCACGCCACGCAAAGATCACAGTTGCTGAAAAGACACAGCGGCATTTTTAGGTGCTGGCTTCACGGCGTCGATTGTTGGTGGTGTTTGATCTGAAGAAGAACGCAGTCTTGTATCTGTTGGCCCTGTCACTGTTTAACCGCTCCCCCTTTTTCCACCCGTCCAAAAGCATATTTTCTCAGTGTAAAGAAAATTGGCGGAGGCTGTAGCTCTGTTCCTCTATACAGACTAAATAAACATGCGCAATCATACAGTACGTGAGCTGAGCACACTTATAAACCACCCAGGAAGGCTGACAGACGAGGAGAGGAGCAGTGAGAGAAACAGAGAAGGAAAAACTGAACTGCTTTTTCATATTCTTTCTTTTTTGTATGATATTAATAGCAATAATAATTCTGTAACCCTTGCCAAACCTAACACTAATATGAAATTAGGTCTTTAGAATAAGTTTAGCATTTGGGTGTAAGCTGTCGGCGAGCATTAGTCAGTTTTTCCCTAAATATGAAGCAGACTTTAATTCTGTGTCAGCTTTATAGTGATGCTGAAATACCGACCAATGAGGCAGTTTGTAGTGGGCATGTGATTTGCTATAATCATGTCTGTAATGTGTGGTTTTATCAAATGGTTTTCATCTTTTTCTATCTATCTATCTATCTATCTATCTATCTATCTATCTATCTATCTATCTATCTATCTATCTATCTATCTTAAATATATAGGGTCTGTATTGCATTTTACAACATGACCAGCAGAGAGCAATATAACTACAAACAGAACTGGCAGCATGCAGTCAGGTACAGCTAACTGTGGGATTTGAAATAAAAGTGCTGACAGGACTCAAGATCCAGTATTAGAATGCAGGTTTTCTTCTTTTCCGTAGCATAGCTTTGGGTCGGTACGTGCTGTTCCATAACTGAACCCACTGCGCATCCAGCAGGGAATTAAATCTTCTCAAGCCAGAGAGCTAAACGTGCAACTGGAACATTCACTCATTAAAGCATGTTCGTATTCTTGGCATGTGGAGATCCAGTAAATAATGCCAGTGACCCATTTTTTTTCTTTCCATGCCATTATTTTAAAAAAGTAAGTACTAAATTTTCTCTTCAGCCACATCATTTCAAGCTTTGGAGTCATTCACTGAGGACTTCTCTCACCTTTGAACTTGTGAGTGCAGCCACACAAAGTTCTATTTCTTCCCCACTGCTCGCAAATGCATATTTGTTTCTTCAGCAATAATTTTATTTATTTATTTTGGCTCAGAAGTAAACAGTGGTTCATGCAGTGCCTGCAATTACAGTAACACTATGGGCATGTGTTTTTGGCCTGTACATTAATGTAATTATAATTTTTATACCTAAAGTTAAAAATGCAATTAATAGAATCATTATTATGGGCACAGAAAACTGGCTTTTTCTTAATGATTAGCCAGCAGTGTATGTTATATACACTGCTGGCTAATATTACAGATCCACTAGAATCTAGTCAGCACACTCAGTAAGATAAATATTTAAATAAACTAAAGCCAAGATTGATGACAGTGTTGGCACAGAACTAAGTACACTTATTCAAGTTACAGGTATGTATGCTACTTTATGCTCCTACTACATTCTCATGTGATAGTTTTATTACTATTCTTTATAAGTCAAACAAACAAACAGAAAACTATTGTTTACAGTCCAGTATAGATTTCTCTGCTAAAATTCAAATGGTTTCATTTTAACAGCCGTTTTGAGGCCAAAGAACTAAACTTAACACGTGCATCGACTGGTATTCATGCAGTAATACTTTATCTGTAAGTAGTACTTTATATATGCTGTATTAAGTTGCTAATTAGCCACAATTTGATGTGATGGTGTTGTATTTTAAAACAGAATCTACCTGTGAATGTCATAATGGTAATTTCCCTGCCTATTTGTGGTAGCCAGGTAACCGGTAATGGTGATTTGAGTGTTTGGCTTTAAAAGGAACGATTAGTTCCTGTAAGGACTTTGGCTGGGTGGTTTAAGCTGCTAAACCTGACATATGACCACACCCCATCTGTGGGCGTCCTGTAAGTTTAATGTAAACTGTAAAAAAAGCAACACCCTAATTGCATCACTGGATCACGATTTACAAGTTTGAATAAATGTTTATTTTTGTTTTGTATGAGTTTGTCAGAAGATCAGTACACTGTGATTATAAGGGGATGAACATGGTGGGCTGTGGTGTTTAAATAGTGTTCAGATGGTATTAAGGGGCCCAGAGTGAAGAAAATATCACCCATACCATTATAGCACCAGCCTGACCTGCTGGTACAAGGCAGAACGGATCCATGCTTTCATGTTGTTGACGCCAAATTCTCATCCGACCATTTGAATGTTGAAGCAGAAACCGAGGCTTATCGGACCAGGTAGTGTTTTTCCTAATCTTCTGTTGTCCAATTTTGGTAAGCCTGTGAGAACTGTAGCCTCAGTTCTTCTTCTTAGCTGACAGGACTGGCGTTAAGTGTGGTCTTCTGAAGCTTTCAGAGATGCTCTTCTGAATTGGTTGTAACGAGTGGTTATTGGAGTTACTGCCTTTCCATCAGCTCAAAGCACTCTAGCTATTCTCCTCTGGCATCAACGAGATGTTTTCACCCAGAGAACTGATGCTCTGTCTTTTTGTTACACCATTCTCTGTAAACACCAGAGATGTTTGTGCGGGAAAATCCCAGTAGATCAGCAGTTTCTGATATACTCAGACCAACAAGTCTGAAACCACACACGTGCCACCTTCAGAGTCATTTAAATCGCTTCTCTTCTTCATTGTGATGCTTGGTGTGAAAATCCTAAATATTGTCACCCTACATGTGAAGCTATTTTGAAGAATTTGAAAGTAAAAGGCATTATAGCCTTTAGATACAGTACTGAAATACCATTAATGTCATTTACATGGCTTTACACCCACAACCTCACACATACTTTAAGTTAGGTCACAGAGTGCAACTTGCGGTTCCTCAACTTCTCTATTTGGTTGGCAAAAAGTCCACAGGGCCATTCTGTCATCACAATTCCCCTATTGGCTTTCATTAGTTTCCAAAGTTAAAGCAAACTGCAGAAAGTAGAGAAGCTATCTGACAAAAAAAGGAGGTGGTGGTGGTTGGGGGTTGCAAAATAAGGGTTATATCTTAATGTAAATCTGTCCATTGAAGGTTTAATGGGAGATTAAAACAAAGTTTTATCCATGACTGTGAAATTAGCCCATAAATTCTATTCCTGAATTCAATCACTTTCTTTATATATAAACTGTAGAGACTGAAATACAGCAGGCCTCCATACGACCTCTTTAAGGGAACACCAATTGAAACCACAAACCATGAATAGCACAGAAATGTGTTAGTGTGCTTTTGAAATTAATCCTTAAAACCCACCAGTGTTTTGGGTTTTTTTCTCTCTCCTTTTTTTTTTACAGGAGCCAACAGAGAAGGCATGTTTGCTTGTATAGTGCAGGGTACAGCATGTGGACCCCAAAGTTCTCAAAGAAAAACTGAACCTACACACAGAGCTTTACGGCCTTCTCCCAAACCACAGCAAAGGGATGCACTGCGAAGGTTTCCAGAATAGCAACTTAATTTTCGTGTTTTACTAAGTTCCCCCGAAAGAGAGAGAAATGTGGCCGTTCAGTGAGATAATTGCAAAAGGATGACAGATGAAGTCACGTTACCAAACTAGCAGATTGTATCACTTGTTTTAAGGAAAAGAAATCAGATAATGAGATAAAGATTTCCTTTCCAGTGCTCCAAGTCCGCAGACAATGATAATATTTCAGGAATTAAAGCTTAAGAGTGAGGTCTTCATCGAAGCTTGTAAATCTCACCATACTCAGATTATTTTTTTCTCTCTGTTGTTTAAAAAACAAAATAGTCCCTGTCAAACCTTCTCTGACTTATGCTAAGTGATGTCTTGTTTGTAATAAAACGAGCAACAGACTTTGGTTTTAGACAAACAGAAACCCCTAGTTAGCATATGCAAGACAGATGAACAGGCAACGAATTTAAAAAAAATAGTTGAAGCTCAAATTTCATTAAAAAACAAACAAACCCCAAAACAAAGCGTTAAAGAAACCACATCGCTGGCCACACTGTGAGCGCGGAAGTGTGTTTGAGAAAGATTGCTGCAAACTTTGGTTTATTATCAAAAGATGGAACCAAACATTTTTACCTCGTAATGACACGATGATTTGGATATTGTCTAAAAAGGCAAATGATACATGTTATTGTGTATTTGTATTGCTTCTATGCAACTAACATTTTTATCATTTATCCTGTTATCATTAACCGAGGTCTTGATTTCCCCACAAGGTCCTGAGCTGACACTTAACTACTTCAGTTCCATCATAAGCTACCTACACGTGAGTGTTAGTTTTATTGTTAATGTGTTAATGCCATTGTTTGCCTTTTCTATTGCACAGACAATGATTTGGCAGACCCTGGGACAAACGATATTGAAAAACCACGCTCATGCATGGTGTCAATTATAGTTTATCATCTGGTTTGCCTAACTTTCTGTAGAGTAAGGCTCTGCCTTATTGCTCCCCAGCCTGCCCCAGTCCTCCTCCTCCTCTTCTCCTCTTCACCACATGAAATGGCTGTGTGTGCCAGCCTAGCGCTGAGCCTTCATTAGCTTTTACTACCCCACTTGGATGTGTTTAGCTTTGCTCTCTTTCTCTGCCTCACTGTGTGTGTCTGTGTGTGCGCGTCTCACCCTCTGTGTGTGTCTGTGTCGGCATATGTTTAATTACCAACCCCCGCCCTCCCTTTGGAGTACCCCTCAATGCCATGCCACCATATCATTACACTGTGGCTGCAATTTAAACTTCAGTCACACATACAGACGCACCAGCATACCCTGGCCGGCCTGCAAATTGCAAAGAGGAGACAGTGGGGCACTGTAGAGAGCTGCTTTAGCTCCTTTATTCTCCCCTAAAATGGAGAAACACACATGCACAAAGGAAGTGATGTAGAGAAAGAAAGAGTACATGAAAAACATAAAAGAAATTGCTGTGCCAGAGAGTACTACAGCACATCCCATCAGGGCTGATCCACAACTACGTTTGGCGTTCAAACTGTTATTGTTTGAACCAAACAAATCACTTATAAACACAAGGCCTCTGCCTTACGAGGCTCATATTTAGGCCCTTCTGTAAACAGCAAAGCACAGAATGAATCAATTAAAAGGGCATTACGCTGGTTCCTGTTTATTTAAAACATGTTTACACTATATGGGCCCTCCTGCTTCTCTGCATGATTGCCTGGAACTTAGCATTCCTCCACCTCCTCCTCCTCCTGCCACCCCTCGACGGGCCGGGTCACGGCCCAGGTATACCAAATACACACACGCACACACACGGTGCATAGATTACAAACACATTTGTTATGTTGAAGAGCGTTTTCAGTAAATATTGATCTCGTTCTTCCTCTGTTTCTGTGAGAGATGATTAGAAGAACTCCGTCGGAGCAGCGGTCTGCTACAGTGTGCAATCACTATGCAGGAACACATATAAATACATGCAGCAGCAGAGAAACTCAAGCCTTAAAGGAGCATTTTGTTTCAGATGGGTGAGTAACTACGTATATAAGTGGAACAACATGTTCTTCGATTCATTAAACATTTGCTGAAGGAAAAATATTGCTAACACCTAAAATATTGCCACAAATATATATAAAAAACTACAAAAAGCTCAATCATAGTAATTTAATAAAGTAATTTTGTAAAGGTGAGTGAGTTGTGGTTGCATAAGTTGTAATATTTACTTTATTACAGAGTAAGTTTGAAATAATAATGTTAGTGACCTCTTAGGAGTCACCTGGTTGCTGATGACTACAGCCCTTAGCTTCTGGGTCTTAAAACAGAAGCTAATGTAGAAGCGCCTTAAATTGGCATTCCACCTGAAGGCCACCAGATGACGATAACTGTGGTTGCAAAAAGAACTCCGGACCTTTAGAAGTCTATGGGAGAGCAGCTTTCTGTCTTAATCACTATAAAGGTTTTCCTGTTGATTTTATCAGTTCAATCACTCATTTTATGTCATGCTGAATGGAAAATTAAGTCTATTTTGTAAATTACAGTCATACCATTTTTACATAATACAGGTATGAAAGCACGTACTTACTGGCTAACAACTCAGACCAGCCCTTCCTTACTGCATCTGGTATTTTTGGAACCAACACTCGTGAAAAACTCGTCTTCAAAACCAGACTTCAGAAACCAATCGTGCTGGTCACCCCTTTAGAGTTAGGATGAAAACGTTTTAGCCACATGCTAAACAAGCTCATTTTCAAAAAGTTAAAGATGACATGTTTCAAATAAAATCTAATGCAATTCATTATTTATACAGCACCAAATCATAACAACAGTCACCTCAAGGCACTATATTGTAAGGTAGACCCTACAATAATACATTCAGAGAAAAACCCAACAATCATATGACCCCTTATGAGCAAGCACTTATGTGACAGTGGGAAGGAAAAACTCCCTTTTAACAGGAAGAAAATCTGGCAGAACCAGGCTCAGGGAAGGGAGGCCATCTGCGCAAATGGTTTGGGAGAGAGAAGGAAGACAGGATAAAAGACATGCTGTGGAAGAGAGCCGTGGATTAATAACAAATATGATTACATGCAGAGAAGTCTATTAACACATAGTGAGTGAGAAAGGTGACTGAAGAAAAAACACTTAATGCATCATGGGAGTCCCCCAGCAGCCTATGCCTATTGCAGAATAACTAATGGAGGATTCAGGGTCACCTGATCCAGCCCTAACAATATGCTTTAGCAAAAAGAAAAGTTTTTAATCTAATCTTAAAAGTAGAGATAGTGTCTGTCTCCCGAATCCAAACTGGAAGCTGGTTCCATAGAAGAGGGGCCTGAAAACTGAAGGCTCTGCCTCCCATTCATTCATACATTATGACCTCACGCATCTATTGTTGGAAGCTTTTCCACATGGTTATAGGTCCATATTTCATAAAACAGGAACAGGGGGATGGTGAATATAATATCACACAGGCCCGTATTATACAGGATGCAAATCTATGAAATTGACATCACTTGCCCTAAAACAAACTCCTCCATATATATGTAAATACATACATTTTCTTAACCATATCTCCATTTTAGTAACCCCTGAAGACTTGAGCCAGTCAAGGCCGTCATTGAGCGAGAGGTTCGTTATACCCTAAGCAGGCTTAGCCAGTGTATTGCGGGGCTAACACAGAGTACAGGGCTCACATTCACGCCTACAGCCAGTTTACAACCATTAGCACTGTGGGAGGATGCCAGTGTACCTAGAGACAACCCGTAGCCGCAAGGAGAATATACAAAGTTCATAGTAGCCATTAGATAGTAGTAATTAAGGAATACAAATTTCTGGTTGTTGATTTTTTTTGCAGGTAGGAAGATGGTGTCAAGGATATCACTACAGTCTCATAGCTGTCTGCATGGACTGGTGACCAGAGTCCTCAAGACTTGGATCAGAAGATCAACACCACTCTTACATCTCAGCTGTGGCGCTAGAGATAGGAGGCTGTTAGGTTGGCTTAACAGAAATCACTGAACAGCATTTGTGTCTCCTGCCAATTTCTGGATTATGGTGGGTTTGATTTTCAGATTTTCAACAAGAACTATCAGCTCTTACAAAACAAACAAACAAACCAACAAAAAAAGATATCCTTTTAAAATACAGTTTACACTTTACTGTAATTATTCTCTTGAGGAAAAGCGCTGCTGTGGATGTGAAGAGAAGCAATCCTAGTTCCCCAGATTTGTGTGGTATGTCACCCTGAAGTCTGCTTTCTCACTGGCTTTACAGCTAATTCCCCCATTCTTCTCTGCTGTGCTTAGTGCAAAAGTAGAAACACATACACCACCCCCTGCTTCACACAGACATGCATGCCAGTGCATGTTTTTACACTCACACACTCACACACACACGCACCCACCACTCTCACACACATGCACACACACACACACACACACACTTTTCTTTTACTAATCAGCCCTATTGAATTCCAGCAACAATAGGCGCTCATCCTCGGGCCACCCAAGCAGTGCATGCACACAGACACACACATGCACACCAACAGCACCAGATCATGAGTTCTGTCTTTTGTTCCTTTATCATGTTTTTTCTTCCTTCATTGATCTCACCTCACACAGGTCAGGAGTTGGCACTGGAAGATCCTGTTATCTGGACTATCAGCTTCTGGGCCCACACACTGCACTCGCTTACAGAAAGGAGGGAAGGAGCTCCTTTTTACTTACTGTTAACATCCACTGTCCTGGCAATGCTGACGAGAAGCAGACACAACGAGCAGTTTTACGTCCAATGCTGTCCCTTCTGTGACGCTTCATAGACAGACCGTGATGTGCCTGCTGCCGTCATTACGGCTGTTACATTCCTCCCTAATTGCAAAAGCTGTTACCGACTTTAAAAAAAACTCAGATAATCTACCTTGTAAAAAGGGTTCATGAAGGCAAAAAAGTTCGGACTCGAAATGATTAAGAAACTGCTGCTCTCATCCTGCGGCTCACATTTGCCATTACACAATATTGTTATTTAATTTCTTGGCTGGGGAGAGGAGGCAGAAAAAGTTTAAAAGTAGTTCTTGTACTGCTCAGGAATAGTCCAACACACCTTAATTTTTTATCTTATTAACTCCTATCTTATGTGGTTCCCAGAATGACTCAGCACTCTTAAAAACACACACATTCTCCTGTTTCATAGGCTGTGAGGACATAAATCTGTGGGGACCCACCTTCTTTTCAGAAGAGCAGGTCCTCACAACATAAATCAATATATTGTACTGGGTTTGAGATTAGGGTGAGCTTAAACTAATATTAACCTCGGGATAAGGTAAGGGTAGGTTTCCAGGAAATTAATAATACTGAGTATAAAGATGAGGTTTCACACACACATACACTGTCATTTCTTCTACTCTTTAGGTACATGCAAAATAGTCTCTCATAAGTGTGAACATTAGTCTGAACAGTTGTTTACATAATTTCCCTCCAAAGCATGCTGGGTAAGGCTCCAGCCCTGCTGTGACCCATAACTGGACATGTTTTCTCGTCACTGAACTGTGACATTGCGCACAAATGTGATGACATCACTCGCTGAGCAAATGTTCTCATTAATGAAGAGCTTAAAACAAAATCAGCAGGGCCCACATTGTTCCTAGCTCGAGGCCGTACGTGAGATAGTAGAAACGAAGAGATATTTAGGTTTAGCTTACCCCGAATATAGACACATAAACACTGCGTGGTGTTGTTGCTGTCTGCCTGTGTGCAAGAGTATGAGGCTTGTGTTAGATGTGCATGTGCATGACAGCGACTTCAAAAGACTGAGGTATCAGATTCAGACATGGGCTGCTTTGCCTGGGCTGACAAATGAGGAGCTGTTGTGTGGGAAGCAAAGGAATTTACAGCATCCACCTTTTATCTACACAGGTGGGCCTGTGTGTGTATATGTGTGTGCATCTGCGCACGAGGAGGCAGGGATGTGGGTGTGTGTGTGTGTTTTTGAGAGAGAGAGCATGTAGCTTGTTTTATGTTTGTGTTTCAGAATCTGCAGTGCACATAAACACAAGAGTCTTGATGTTTGTGTGTGGGGATGTGCGTCCGAGATTTAGACAGATGAGTCACAACAATAATTCAGGCAACCGGTGATCCCAGGCACCTTACAGGTGGTTCAAAGCTCCAGTTCACTGGCTCCTACTGTTAAGTCATTGTTCACAAAGTGGTGACGTTTTACTCAGCAGGAAGACAAACGCTGCTAAATGCTTGTCCGTGTGCGACAACTCTTTCTGACGGATTATTTCCTAACCCTAAACCTGTGCGGCTTTCAGGGGGTGTCAGATGACTGTCAGGAAGCTGAGGGCACTGTTATGCTTGCACAACACCTCAGGCACAGAGAGATAACAATAAATCTAAACCGATAAGACATCCAGTTCATTCTGCATGGAGTTTTCTGTCCTTTTCATGTCCTTAGATAATCATCATAAATTTGTTTATCATCCCTCTGATCTGTGAAACTCACATTTCTTTGAACACAAACAAAACAGTGAGCGAATAGCTGCGTTTATGTCATGTTATCCTTTAACTACTGCGTACCAGACAAATGTAGCAAGTATCTTGAAGACTTGGGATGAGAAAAAATAAGAATGTGATCATCAAAATTTCATGCAGAGTTGGGTTAACTGGGGATTCCTAATTGTGATAGGTGTGGATGTGAATGGTCGCCTCTCTCTGTGTTAGTCCTGCAACTGATTGGCATCTTGTCAAGGATGTAGCCTGCCTCTCTCCCTTTGACAGCTGAGGTAGGCCCCCATCTCACACAGTTTTCCAACACACTTTGTAAATACTTTTTACTGTATGTAAGATTTACATTTTGATCTGAGGTTGGCAAAAAAATAAAGGGAAAGACAAATGTCCAAAGCAAAATTAATGTAGTTTTCAGAACCAAATGAAGTTAATCTGTGTTATCTTGTGCTTAAAATGGATGGCTGGAGAATGCTTAGAAAGTTCATGTCTATCCTTCCCTGGTAATATAATAAAGATAATATTAAAATCTTAGTCTTTATCTTAAGCATCTCTTTGATTTTACTGCTTTAGTAACTCGGTGCTTGTATGTTAAGGCCAGAAGGGTCAGCATGCTTCTACCTGACACCTCAACATTGTGTCTTGATGAGAGAGCAGGCCACAGTGTGTGAGATGTGTGCTCCCATTTTATTTATTTGCAAGGCAACAGGTGGACGTACACACACGCAAAGACTGGCAAAGACCGAAGAAGCACTTTTTTTCATTCCATTTATTTTGTTAGTTAAATTTCTATAGCAGGTGAGGGAACATAATGGTCACACAAGGGTTTTTTCTTGAGCATAGTTTTCAGAAGTCACAGTGTTTTAGACGTGGACAAGAACATTTTTAAAACGGACAATGAAGAAGGAAGGGCCAAGAGGAGACTCAAAAACAAGGTGTAACAGTGACTCCTACACACCTTCTCCTTCATGGTCCTCCAACCGCCCCCTCTGCTTCACACACACGCGCACGCATGCACACCTCCTGCTCTCACACAGACACACACACAAAGGCCTCAGCTCTAAAGTGTTGTGAACCCCTTCCCTCCCATGACCTCCCGCCCTCCACTCTAACCCCCCCCCCCCAAGTCAACAGAACAATAAAATAAAAGCAAACTCAGCCACAAATAGATATATTTATATATAATATATATTTACTCTTTAAAAATAGAACTTCAGTCTAGATACTAACAACTGTACAAACTACAAAAATAAAAATTTAATATAAATAATTTATATGGCATGACATTAACATTTTTTTCTGAAATAAACTACAAATCAATGCAGGACTCCCTCGCCCACCCCCTTCCCACAAGCTCGCACACACGCACCCGCACATTCACACACACACACACACAGATACTGACAACACCTCCTGGCTGTCTATGGTGTGATCAAACTGTGAAAGGTGTTTTCGTTCAGCTGCAGTAGCTACTTGACTGTTTTTTCATATTTCCAAAATAAAAAAACAAAACAAAAAAAACAAAAAAACCAAAGCTGCCACTTGGAAAATGACACACACACACACATAGACACACACACAAATAGATCTGCAAGTTTCTCCCTGCAATTATTTAACCTGGCAGTGATTAGACCAATACTGAACAAGAATAATAACAACTGAAACTCTGTAAAGCAAATGAAATGAAAGAAATGTAACATGACACATATATGAGGTTTGCATTAACAGACAGAGTGAGTCATTAGGAAAAAAAAAGTGAGCCAGAGCGTGTTGAAGCGCTAACTAGATTGAAACCGGTTTACATTGTGTAATAATTGCACAGGGTCACGATAACAAGAGACCCTAATAACCCTAAAGCAGCCAGCAAAGAAAAGAAAGAGAAGAAAATAATAAACTAAAATAACTCCCTTTGCATTTGTGAATTTTAAGATTCCCTTTCAAAACTAATACGAGAAGGTGAACGACACTTTTGTTAAAGTGACAAAAGTAAACATCACCCACTGTAGAGCTTACAAAAACTGCAGGAAAAAAAAAGACATCAAAGCTCCTTCAAGTAATTTAAAACTGCAGAGGCCGTTGGGGCACAGGCAATATGAATTAAGCGTGTCATGATGGCTGATTGATCAGATTCGACCATTTTCAGATAGATGGTGACAAGCGTCAGCCAATCACTGCCAATCGTGGTACACATTCTGTGTCTCGACAAGAGAAAGCGATAAAAACATATTTATACAATTACAACATAATACTGAGCTCTGAATGCTGTGATAACAGGGGAAGGGTGATGTAGTGAAGGCACGGCGGTTACTACTGTTAAGAAAACACCATCTGCTGTGTAAGTTTTTACAGTGCACACTACGGCAGAGAGTCTGTCAGATGCAGAATACCTCACAGCGCAACACTGTGATAGACGCTAACAGGAGAAGGGGGAGGGAGGGGTACTGCATTTTTCTTTTAAGGCAAATTGCTTAAAATTATTTTGAAGTGTAGCAGCAAAAAAAGGAACATAATACAAATAGAAATAAAACACTGACCATGTATGTTCAATAGCCTATAATCTTAATAACATTTCAGCTTTGTGAAAACATATAGCACATTTCTTATTCTATACAGTGCAGGGGGGCAACCCAAAAAAAAAAAAAAAAAACACAAAAAAGAAACAAAAAAAAATCAACCACCCCACTTGAAGATAATCTTTTACATCTGAACTTTTACACAAGAGAATACCCAAGTTATACAGTACTCTTTTAAATAGCTTCCCTCTTGTTTAGTATTAAAATATATACTCATAAATTTATATAATTCTTAAAAGAAATATTTTTTTCGTCTTAACACGTCCTTGAAGTAAAACCTCTCATTTATTCTTTAGAGTCTATGTACAGCTGTCAATGCGTGACGTGATGCCATATGGATGCTCTGGGGAGTAACCCAGAGATTCGAAGAGAGAGGGCGAGGCGTGTGAGAGGGTCTAGCAGTCTTTGGGTGCCTGGATCCTCAGCTCACCTGCAGCAGACAGAAGACAGAGAGCGATCAGACTTTAGGCACGGGGGACATTAAGTCATGGTCACATGTTACTGTCAGTGACAAAGAAGCCTGAAAACTTTGCTCACCTTGTGTCTTGTCAAGCTGATATTCTGTCTGGCCCTGTGTTGCTTCCAAGTCCTGGAGCTCTAGAGAGTCTCTTTTACATGAAGAAAAGTTTGTTTTGTCACCACATGTCCTCTTAGCAGCCTCAAAACAGTCCGACTCGCTGTCCGTGTCAAAACCTTCATGCATGTAGCCTTGGTATGCTGCTCCCGGCAAGGTCGGGTGGACAGCCACTGTCACAGAGGCCGTGGCTGTAACCATAGTAACAGGTCCCCCAGCGGAGCCTTGTTGTGTTGGCAGGGTAGAGTTGCTATGGCTATAGCTCAGCCCTTTAGTCCTGTTTGGCTGAGGCCCTCTAACGTTCTGGAACCTGGGGCCGCTCTGAAAAGTCCTCCCAGGAAAGTGGGTTCTGTCGCCGGGTAAGTGTTGGCCAGGCTGAGCCTGGAGTCTCTGGGAGCCCCTCTGCTGCTCCCGCTTGTTTTCATCCCAGCATGTAACCTGGGATCCAAGAGGAGACTGTGCAATGTAGGAAGATTCACTTAATGGTTCAATCCTCCCACCAGGAGCTGTTGCATTTTCTCTAAATGGCTTCACCACCTAAAACAGAGAAATGTTTACAGTTAACTTTCGGAAGATTTGATGCAAAATAGGGCAGCTTATTTTGTCTGCGTGGTCATGCAGCGTACCGTAAGTTTAGGGAAGCTCGGGTCTTTGCTCGCTTCCAGCAGTATATGAGATGTTGCTGGTGGAACGCTGGTGTGCGATGCTAAGTATGCACTCCGTTCACAGTACTTATAATCCTCCTCCCCAATCCCTGATGTAGTGGTCAACTCAGAGTAATACTCAGAGTCTGATGACTCAGAAAACGCCTGTTGACGAGAGCGTTGGTTGGGGTGGCCTGTGTAGTACCCATGATGGGTCATTGGTGGAGGCAGCGGAGGCTCTGGAGAAGGTGACGGCAGGCAGCTGGCATTGTCTACCGGGGTGACCTCAGCCGGAGGACCCATCATGGAGAGGAGGACTGGGAGGAGAACCAAGCCATTAAGCATCCCCAAAACAGTCAGGATGGCTAGCACAGCGAAGAAATACCTGAAGGATGGAGAGACATGAGATGTTAGCTTGGGCGTGAACCGAAAACAGACACGACAAAGAATCAGTGTCAGAATAAAAGCATACGGTAACACACAGTAGTGACTGATCGCTGTTAATGCATTTAACCATCCTGAAATCAGACAAATGCCAAAGGACAGAGCAGGTCTGTCATCTCTCTTTAGCCTATTGGCAATTTTTTCAATCAACTGGAATGTGCAGCGACAGAGCTGCAATCCATTTAATCCTATTTTCTTTTGCATGCTAAGTTTTATAGGGATTTGGCTAAAATACAGATGCGTTAAAACTGTCAGCCAAGCTCGCGACACTTTCACACAAAGTACAAGACATTTAACATTTGACAAATGTTTGTTTTTGTTTTTTTGGGTTTTTTTTTGCTTTATCCATTTTTCTATTTAACGTTTTTGTTATGCAACACTTTTTTTTTCTTTAAATGGACAAAAACACACGTGTGTGTGCAGCTCCAAACACTCCAAACACACACATAGTTGGCACATGAGGAAGGGAAGTAGCTCTGGGGAAGAATACAGGGAAAGCCCAGTGTTTGTGTATCAAAGGCGAGGGGGTTGGGTGGTGGGGTGGGGGCAAATCTGATTCCCTGCTTAGTCCAACTAAAACATGCTTTGATGCCTCCACTGCTGCTGCTACAAGATATTCTCTCGCTCGTTTTCTTTTTTTCTTTCTGCTCACACTGTGCGTGCATGTGTGTGTATGTGTGTGTGTATGTATGTGTGTGTGTATGTATGTGTGTGTTTCCATCTCTGTACAGCTCTGAGGAGGCCAGGGGTGGAGGCAGGCCACAAGAAAGAGCTCCCCAAGAAAATTAGAGAGGACTCCACTTAAACACTAACAGAAAGCAGGGAGACAGTGAGATGCTAACCACCAGCCAGACTTAAAGAGGTAAAACAAGAAAAAAAAAGAGGGAGGGAGGGGAAAAAAAATGACAGTTGGTATGAGGGAAAAAAGCCAACAAGGACAAGGATAATAGCTGCAGAGTGTTATGGAAACATTCCCTCTCAATGGACTACTACAGTGATTATTACTACTACCTCAATTGACAAAGGTCACTCTTTTGTCTGATATGTTTTCTCTTTTCCTTTCTAGCAGCTGTCCTTATTTTCCTCTGTTATCAGAAGGATATTCATAAGCTGCTTTGCCAAAACCCTGTGGGGATGCACATATTTAACGAGCATGCTTAATCGAATTAACGCACATTCACCTGCAGATGGCGAAATGATAAATAGTTTAT
This sequence comes from Neolamprologus multifasciatus, assembly GCF_963576455.1. Lineage (NCBI taxonomy): Eukaryota > Metazoa > Chordata > Actinopteri > Cichliformes > Cichlidae > Neolamprologus > Neolamprologus multifasciatus. The sequence goes on along the minus strand of NC_140456.1, from coordinate 20,075,429 downwards.
CAATATTATTACTACTATTTTAGAATGGCGTCCACATTTGAGCTCACCTGCTTTTACCCCAAAATGACAATTTTTACATGGCGGAAAAAGAGACAGAAAGAAAGAGAGTGAGACGTTGGTGGGACCTCCAACAGCGTCTCACTGTTAGGAATTCTGTTGTTTATATAAACTGTAATCTTTTCCATTCGTTGTCAGGCCTGCAGAGTCGTATGTGTGTGTGTGTGTATGTGTGTAAGAATGAGACAGTAAGCGCTTACACGCATGTACGTATGTGCGTTTCTCCACGTGTGTACACCCGTGTGTGTGCGTGCGTGCGCACTGACTTGTGGCCTGCCTGCATGCATGCACATTCTACGTAAGTATGTGTGTGAGAGAGGTCTCTGAGCAGAGCTGAATTAGGCGTGCTGTTTATTCAGTGCATTACAAGGCCAGGAGATGTTTACAGCAGTATATTTATGCTACTCCCCAGCTAGCCAGCCTTGGCTTCCCCAATCAGCTGCAGCTACAGCTAAACAAGACCTCCAACAGAGACTAGTCCCCTCTGTCTCTCCTTCACGCTCTGTTTTTTTGAAAATTGTCTCTCAAAAATGTGAGCAGAGAAAAAGTACTGGAAATTTGCTCTGGCACCCTTAATTCCAACCCAACTTCCCAGGTATTCTCAAATTCCCGCTACCTAAATATATGTACCGTACATTTCTTTATGAGTGTAATCCAACACTTTTAGAAGATCTACTCATCAGGCTGTGACCTAGCCACCCACAAAGACCTTATGTCCTTGTATGGAAGCCACCCTCAGAAAACGTCTCCTGCTCCCTCTGCTTCTGTCTCCGTTTCTGCAGAAAACTGTGCTTTTTATGTCATGGAGGCCTGCTGCAGTCTGTGAGCTCAAGGCTGTGGTTTAGGGTTTGGGCCGAGACCACATTCAGCTGAAAAACATGGAGGTATTCGCCTTTTTTCCACTCTGACCATGAAACAGTGGTAGAAAACACACGCACACAGAGCAGATGCGCACACAATTTACACTCACCAGTGTAGACTCTCTTACACACACACACACACACACACACACAAACAGAGGGTCTGTTGGTGGGCCGCAGATCATCTGACCAGTTCAAATTTAGCTCCACTTTTTTTTTTTCATTACGGCATCCAACGTGGAAGGCGGGAATGCCAAACAGATGATAGGAATTTTTACAGATTCCCCTGTGAGTGTGTGAAAGAGACAGCGTGAAAGAGTGAGAGGGAGACACCACCCAGTGGGCAGCAGAACACTTCCATGTTTACAAGCAGCTGCTACACACACCCTTGATGTTTTCCCCATTTGTTTCACTCCAAGCTCGAGGAGTCAGATGTGTGTGCGCTCCCAGAGTGACAGAACCAGGTGCTTATTTGTCACTGTTTGTGTGTCTCTGTGTGTGTCTACAAAAACAACAAAAAAAGGACTTCCACCTGCATGTAGACCTCCAAAGTGAGGTTTCCTACTGCACCCAAAGTGAGACGAGACAACCGGCTCCACACAAAATGCTGATTCTTCTAAAGGTAGCATATGACCTTTCCGAATGAACACACACACACTCACACTCACTTACCTCATGATGAAGTCAAATTCGGACCCGGCCAGCATGAGAACACCCAGCAGCGTGGAGATCGCTCCGTCAACCACCGGGGCAAACATGTGCTCCAGCGCCACCGCCGAGCGCTTGTTTCTGTTGCCAATTGCTGTCAGGAAGCCCTGCGGAAGAGAGAGGGGGGAAGGTGGGGAAGAGAAGTGAGTTGGAAATCTTGCCGATCACACAAAACTTGTGCTTGCGGTGAGGCTTTGGCAAGCTCCCTAGTTCCTGCGTTTGGTTTTGTTGAGGATTACAACACTATGCTACAAGACAGTAGAGTGTGCATGGAAGCAGGTTGCCAGCATGAGTGAGCAAGCCAACACCTCAATAATTTTAAAATAGCCAACTTTTCACCAGTTATAAATAAAATATTTTGTAATGCATTTTCTTCTATTAGGTATGATTAGGTGGTTAGGTGCTGCTCATTCCTTACCAGAGCGATGTGAACAGTGAACTCCACTCCGATGCCCACGGAAGCGATCAGGATGACCACAGGAATGGCACTCAGCTTGATGCCAATGAGACCCATGATGCCAAACAACTCCACAGTCATCATGGCCAAGATAAACACCTAAAAGCACACATGAAATTTTGCGTTACCACTTTTCCAGTGCAGGAAATGTTAAGCCAGCCAACACAGTAGGATGAAAAAAGAAGATATGGCTAAACAAGATTGTAAAATTAAAGCATTTCAACTACGATAATGCTTTTCTTTCTAGATGAACCTGAGTCCTGCTGCCACAATCTTTGACCTTGTGCTCAAGATCTTAATGACATGAGATCAAATTTCCCACCCTCGGGTTAATCCCATCCCCCTCGCCCACTCCCATATTCCTTCTTTCTCTTTCTCTTCTTCCTTCCCATAGGTGCTTAACACCAGAGATTGACAGCACCAAAGGCAAAGTGTTTGCACCACATTCACATTTACTTGTCCATAACAAATGATCTTGTTTCATTTTATTTCCACAAGATTTTTAGCCTGTGTCGCTCATTTTATTGTTTTCTGACATTTAATACAATGGCTAAGTAATGCAATGCCACAGCTTTCGAATGCCTTCATGTGGGGTGTTACTGTAAAACCGCAATACAAACAGCAACAACAATCCTTAGAAAACAAGGAGGAGAAAGCAGTTCCTGGCCAACGGCGGCTTTTGATCCCAGCAGGGGCTTTTAGCTGGGGCATAGTTAAATTGGAAATGATAAAAGCCGTTTTACTGCTCGACCACATACAGGCTGGGTGAAGCCTTCACAGGCCGGTTGATGCTTGGAGACCATGCATGCATGTAGCTGTGCCTCTCTGTCTGAGAGACTGTGTTGTGTTGCTGTCTCAATCAGCGCTGCTGTGGGCCGCTGCTTAAATTAAACGCATTCCTGCTGAAACCGGCTCTGTAGTTGAGCTACAGACCCCTAATGGGGCTATGGGGATGTGTGTTTCTGTGTGAGTTTGGGGTCTTTGAGGACCACCGGTTCCACCAGCTTGTGTGTGAAATGTTATCCATCTGTTGACCACTCAGATTGTCTCTTTTCCGCTCTCCCACACGCGCATACACGTACAGACAAATATCCCTGATGGATGGGTTGTGCAGGCCAAGGTCGCAACTGGGCAGATCTGTCCTGTCCCCAAATCTCTCCCTCTCCCTTTGACAAAAGGAGTGAGAGAGTTGGAGGTAGAGGCTTCAGGAGGGTAAAGCCTTTCTTGCTCCTTTGCATTTCCTTTTTTTTTTTTTAGGCTCGCCGAGCGCACATTAGAATAACAAAGGGCCTTGTGTGTGTGTGTGTGCATGCTGGCCCTCAACAGAGAAAAAAGGGGCCCCCTAGACAGTGTTATTGAGCTATGCTGAGAAGGGTGAAAATAAAGAGAGCGAGAGGGAGGAAGGGGTTAAGGATGCTAAGTTAGGATAAGGTGGAGAATTTAAAAAAAAAAAACAGAAATGATGTGGAAAAATGCACGATATGAAGGAATGAAAAAGTGGAGTGCAGGATGAAGAGCTATCCACTTACAATGATGCCTGCAGTCCAGGGGTTGAGCAGGAGGATCGCACAGACCAGGAAGGTGCAGGCCAACACCACACTGATCGACAGCAAGAACCAGTGTCGGAGGCCAATGTACTGCTCCCAGAACAGGAAGGGGTATCCGTTGGGGTAATTGAACACACCCTTGCGGCCAAACTCATCGCAAATGGTGCGCACACTCTCGATGGCTTCCACAAAGTCGCTGGCCTGACGAAGGCCGTTCAGGTAGAAGGGGAACTGAGCAAACTCCAGGGGCTCTGCAGCTGGGACTGCGAGAGGAGATTAAAACAAGGTAAAGTGATTTTGTATTCACACTGTAAGTCACCTTTAAATGCATCCACTCTGACCAAAATCAGATGACTTACTGCGCAGATTTTCCCCTGTAGTGTCATACTTGTCATGAATCCATTCTCTGGGGTGAGGGTAGAAGTTGGCCTGAGATGCAGCGTAGCCCAGGGGATCATTACTGACCCAGACTGTCAGGTAAATGTAAAAAACCTCCGGGGGAATCAAACCCTCGACATCCACCAGCCGACGAGAGGTCAGCTAGAGAAAAAATTTGCATTTGTTGATTATATTTTCATCTATAATGCCAAGCAAACATATTATGAGACAAAGCCTTTTATCTTTTTTTTTTATTTTTTTTTTAACTCACCTGGCTGTAGTTAAAAGGCTCTTTCTTGGAACCAGTCTGGATCAGGAGCTTGTATGCCAGAGCCCCGTCTTCTGTGCCGTTACGATAGCTGTCAGCGGTAATTCTGCCTGCCTGCCAGTCAGCATCAAAAGCCGCCTGAAGACCTGTGTGTGAGGTAGAACACACAAAGAAGAGAGAGGATTATTGAGGCTGTCATTTATAAATGCTTTGATTTCTGTTATCATAACAGTTCTTCTGCATGTCTGCCTGTGTGAGCAGTGATGCTGAAAATGTGGAATATCAAGTTTCCTTTTCTGGATCAGATTGACCTGATCGCTATTACTTCTTCTTCACTGGATCTGTGACACATTCTAGCCTAAGGACGCGCGCACACACACACATGCCAAGATAGCCTATGACCTCAAACCGTGAGCGAGTACGTCACCTCTGAGCCCAGGTGGATGCAGTCTAACAATATGACTGAACTTCCACTCACCCTTTGCACATTCTAACCCCCACACCCATTAACCCACTCACTGTTGTCTTTAGCAAAAAGCATGTCTGAAAAAACCTAATGCATTAAATAGCAGACTCATTATCAGAAAGAGACAGAAAGAAGAAGTTATTACCTAACTCCCTCTAAAAAAAACCCCCAAAATAACATTACTCTGAATTCTTACCTCTGAGCCAATCCTGGAAATAGTGCAGCCACATGCGGGGCAGTTTGTTGTCGCTGTCTCTGACCACATATCGAACTGAGTTGAAGGCGTTGTGCAGCTGAATCAACAGCCTTTGAGATCGGGCATAATCGAATCCGTCCATAGTAACCAGGTACATGTTATAGAAGGAGAAATACTTGAACTGGGCGTCGATGAAGTCGTATTCCTTGGTGTCACGTGGCACGATATCGGTCAGGTAAAGGCCATCATGCACCATGGTGGTACCGTACAGGCTGAGGCCCAGGAGGCACAGGAAGAGAACAACCACGGCTGCTTTGCTCTTAGGCTTAAGGAGCAGAGGGGCATATTTCTCCCTGGCAAAATTGGACAGGTTCCAGTGCAGGAAAGGGAGCGGTACACACTTTTTCCCTGATCTGGAGTCCTCCACCTGGGCTAAGAGGTCTCGTGTGGAGCTGGAGGTAGGGGTGAAGAGCTGGGAGCCATAGGGGTCTGGCACAGAGGTGGTGGTGGGGGAAGGAGAGGCGGCTAAAAGGAGGAAATACAAGCAGCAAATGAGCATTCCAGTATCATAAATTGCTGTATTGTCAGAATCATCATAGAGTTCAGTTTACCTTGAGGCTGGGAGGGAGGGCAGAGGATGATGGAAGGAGGGCTGGTGGAAATCTGTGAGGTAGGCGGCAGAATTGTTACAATATGCTGGCCTGCCGCGTCACACTGCGTGAACGCCTGCACCGTCGTAGTGATTTGGGTGCTGGTGGTGATGGTCGAGCCTGCAGTGTACTGGTGCGTGTGCGCCGTTGTTGGCGTGTGAGGCTGTTCTCCGGCGTCCGATAACTCTTGAGGGGAGAGGTGGATGACGCGATCGGAGCACGGGCTGTAGAGACAGCAGAGGATGTCCAAACGCTTGTCCTCGCGACGGTGGAGGTCCAAACTGAGGATGGCGGGGAAGATGAGCAGCACCATGGCAAAGTTAAACACAACCACAATGGCCGCCTAGGGAAAGGGAGAAAAAATACAGAGTGAAATAAGAGCAAGATAGAGCTAAGAAGAGACTGAACAGGATATAAAATTACAGACACACCAGCCCAACTGGGAAGAGTCAAGACTTTTTTTTTTAATGCCTGACACCACAGCCCGGTAAGTAAAGAAAAGCTCTTCTCTAAATCACCAGCCACGAATACTAAGCGAGCCAGTAGGGGAAAGAAAAGAAAGAAGTCACAAAAAATATAGAAAGATATATATAAATATAAAGTTTGAGCAAAACCATCACCCTTCACCGGTTCAGCTACTGCCTCCCCGCTCACCCGTCCCCTGAAGCTGACATTCTAACTGGCTGTGGTTTCCAGAGTGTGTCCATCTTTGTGTGTGTATTTGTGTGCGAGCTTGTGTGTTTCAGACCACCCACAGTTAGTCACAGATCAGAGAAAACCGCCTTGACGGCCCAGTGATATACTGGTCCACTCCTCCCTCCCTCTCCCTGCCGTTTTCTGTCTCTGTCTGTTCATTACTGTCTTTGCTCTGATTATTATATATATATATGTATATATATATATACATATATGCACACTTACACACAAAGACATGCACACACACACATACACACACAAAAAACGTTGGCCCTCTAGGTGCAGTGGCAATAAAACTAGGAACAAAGGCTTCGCTTGCTTTGAATAAATGTCAACTCTTTTAAGTTATCTCTTTCATTTTAAAAGGAGCCCAAGGCCTCATGGTGTGCGATTGTGTACAGCTTGTTTATGCATGCGCGCATGTGTGTAAAGGCGTGTGTCTGTGTATGTCTGCAAAACATACCTGCAATGAGAAAGCTCGGAGCGCAGGGATGGGTACTAGAGCAGCCATGAAAAATGCAATCATGTTGTTGATGGAAGTCAGAGCCACACTGGTGCCGGTGCGACGCAGACAGTCTCCTGTCCGCTCCTTTACAAAACAAAAAACAAAAAACAGAAGACACAAATCAGAACAGAGGAAAAAAGAGGAGAGGACAAGGGAAGAGAGGAGAAGAGGCTTTGAAAGGTACCTTGAAGGGTATGTTGCTTTCAGTTTCTGTGAAGGAGTGAGCCAACAAAAACATATCATCCACACCGATCCCCAGTGCCAGGAAGGGAAGCACCTGGAATAGGAAAAACATCAGTCGAGAATAAAGGGTCTGAATGATCATTCAGCATGTGGAATCAAACTCTGTGATTTAAATCGAAGGAGGACCTCCTTAAATTTAAATGTGCTTATGAACTGAATGATGTACGCCCCTCCCTTTATGTTGTACCTGTGTCGTAGCGGCATTGAAGGAGAGGCCAAGCAGGGAGCAGAGACCCAGTCCAGCTGCCACTGACAGAGCCACCAACAGCACCCCAGCCAACCCCACGGCCCCCTGGGATTTGGCGCAGTCCCATCTCAGCATGGTCACACAGGCATAGGCCAGCTGGAGAGGAGAAAACGTATTATTATTAAAGACAGTGAAATGATACAAGATACTTATTATCCAAAAATAATGGGCAAACGTCAGTGACTATAATCACCATGAGCAGGTATCCTCCAGCCACCCTGATGACGCTGACATCAGAGAAGGATTTCATGATGTCATTGAGGGTTGTGGTGGAGAAAGCGTGGATGGACTGACTGGAGTTTGCTGGAATACTCTGGTGAACCACCTGATGGGGAAACATCAATCAACTGTTAAAGCGTTCTGCTGAAGAATAAAAAAAAAAACATACTACCTAATTTATAACTAAGCAATGTGGAAGAGCAACTGAAGGAATATGGACCTTGTTACACACATGGTTCAAAATCCCCCTAAACTACTACAGCCCTATATCTCAGGACCCCCTAAAATTTCTGTTTGAAATGTGCATGGCTGTGAAAGTGAGTAAGACGGCCCGAGTGTGTTTTTACATGTGCTAGCATGTGTGTGTGCGTGCATAAGTATGACAACTGAGGAGTAATGAGCACAGATGCCAGAGGTTGTGAGGTCAAAGGTGAAAAAGGATGGGATCGCATGGCTCAGAAGGCGTCTCCTGGTACTTCATGCCCATGAAGGAACCAAAGCGCCTGAAAGCCATTTACCTGTAAGCGTTCGACCATCATTTGCTATCTCGTACAGATCTGCACTTGTACTTTAATATGTCGGGCTGGGGGAGCCTCATGTCTCTGTCAGTTTACATTTGAGTTGTGTTACCCCTCCTCCCCTCCCCAAATGCCCCTCCCTCCCGCTGTGCTTAGCCTCGCCGTGGTGGGTGTCAGCTATCACAGCAACAGCTTGTTCCTATAACTAGGGTCTTGACAGAGAGGGAGACGATTGGCCTACCACACACACAAACACACACTAACCCGGTGCTCTGGTCTGCCCTGCGATTCAGTTTACAAGGGAGCTGAAGACTGATGGAATTCAGACACTGCAGATTAAAGTCTCAGTGCGCTTGTGTGTGTGTTTATGTGTGTGTGTCAGTGAAGATGGCAGCATGAGGACAAGGAAATGAGCTCTAATTTTTCTCCCCCTCCTCCTACATGATCTCAGTGACAACAAAATATCTTTATTTCTGCCCTGCTGTCCTTGAAGCATGGCACGTTTAAAGGAGCGTGAAATCTGTGCGTGAGTTCGTACCTCGACAAACTTTCTCTGCCAGGACTCAAGGATGGCGGTGGCTTTCTCCTCATTCCAGTTAATGTCGTGGATTTCATAGTCGTCCTTAAAGTGCTCATATAGCTGCTTAGGACTCATCAGCAGGAACATGGTCTGGAGAGCCTCCGCACTGCAAAACATGCAAACAAAGTTTAGTACACATCAGGAATGATGAGCGACTCTTAAAAAAACCATAATGTAACCATTAAGTCTGAGTGTTTAGATGTCCCTTGTATCTGAAAGCAGGTGCCGTCTCCTCTAAGATTTGTCCGCCTGCTTGCTTGCCCATCTGCCAGTGTAAACAACTAAAAGCAGGTGTTATCTAGTCTGTCTGCTCATCTCTAGGCTGCAGTCCCAGATGTCCTCAGGTTTTCTTGGCACCGGTAAAGCAAGCAGCAGTGCCGCTCAAAATGTGAAAGAGATGATCATAAATCACATCCAAGAATAAGTGTGGCTCTTGCAGATGGGCCTGGAATCCTCTTTCATTCAAGGCTCTCTTGGGTCTGTGGAGGGGGGCTTGATCTGGGCTCTGACCCAGTGCTCTCACTCCATTTGTACTAGCCATGCTTTTATAGCCAGTTGAACTCTGAAGATTGTCTTATAAAGAGCCCTGGGTTAGATGAAAGTGAATTTGAGTGTTATTCGCCTCCTTGTTTTTCTTCTTCTTCTTTGGTCCCGCACACAACAAATGTGCAGCAGGGTGGTGGGGCTTTATGTAACTGTCAATCATCTTTAATTGGCTGATCCCAGACCGGGGTCATTCAGGAAACTGATCCCTCTCGATATGAGGCATTCCTAGCATGTGTCTTCACTGCTGTTAGGGGGTTCCATAGATTCAGAGGGGAACTCGTAGCCTACTTGGCTGGTAGTGATCGCGTCACATCCTTGCTATTGAATATGACTCTTATCACACAAGAGGAAGACAATGTATAAATATACCCACAAAAACACACACACACCTCAGCAGAGCATCCTGGCTGTTCTTGACCCGCCCTCCCAAAATGAGCTCCTCTTGCCAGTGCATGAACTTCCGGCTAAAACCATGGCAACCACCCTGGAGACGCCCAGCAATGTCAGGACTCTGAATAAGAAAGCAGAAATGTCAATATGTGCGCCTCTTTGGTTTACTTTCTGTGCACTGTAAATAATTACTAAAGTTGCACTCTTTCATGCGAGGTTACCTCTCCTAGCTCCTTGTTAGGTGCACTGAGGGGGCAGTCAGGGTCTAAGGGGTCTAGACATGGTCTGTTCATGTAGGCATGTCCCACCTGAGGAATCAAACAATGTTAGAGATGTCTCAGTACACAATAAGAGGTGTAAACATAGATGACACGCAGCCTTGTTTAGTAAAGATATCCATGTAATTTTTTCTGTGCGTCACCTGGGCTTTGTCCAGCATCTCCTTGAACCCTTCCAGTGAGGTGAACTGGCTCAGCTCCTCCATCAGCTTGACTGGATCTAGATTCATCCACTGGATATCTTGCATACCCCTGCAGAGCAAAGACACACTTTATAATGGCAACAAACACACACACACACACACACACTGATTTTACATTATTTGTAGGAACTTAAGGAAGGAAGGCAACGTAAAATAGCTTTTATGAGCATGTGCCCACACGGCTACGTGGCTTTGAATTCTTCGCTAATGTTTACTCTGGGCAGGAAAACTTTTACTTCAGTTTCTCTCTCGCTCCTTTGTTGTGGTGGGCTACACAGGAGGCTAGCTGCAGATACAGGATAAAATAGCGTTTATTATCCTGTTTCACGCTGCCACAATGCCCAGGGAAAAGGCACAGTGGCTGCCTGCTCACTTTCATTCCTCAATGCCCTGCACTGAGTCATAACAATTACCTCTGCCTCCCAAACATCTTGATAAGGAGGGAGGGATGGGAGAGGCCAGGAGGATGGAAGGCAATGAATGGGAAAACGGGCGAGGGATGAGATATACATGGACAAATAACCTGTTTGTTAGCTTCATCTGTACTGTGCTGGTTTGCTCTGCAATGTGGCCTACATCAGGAAATGTAATGCACTTGCTCAAGGAAAATAAGAATTTTGGAAAAACTGGAGGAATTATGTTTGTGGTTTGTGATTCAGCGAGACAAAGGGAAATAAAATTATCCCAAAGTATCTGAACTCCAAGCTGAATCACCCCCCGATGGCTCATGAAGAGAGCTGCTCTCCTATTCCCACATACCAGGGTCCCCCTTTTGCTGCTGGTTGCAAAGACACTCCTTTATCAGCTAGTTTTTGCTTGACTGGACCGGGCCTGGGCCCTTTTGTTTTTTCATAGATTGCTGCTTTTTGTTCTCCCCAGTTCTCTCACTCTCTTTCTCTCCCACTCTTCACTCATTCTCTTTCCTGACCCCCCCTCCCCTTTTCTTGCTCTCTATCATACTCTTATTTCTTCTGTTTTTGAGTTGTTTTTTTTGTTTTGTTTTTTAAAAAAATGGTTGGAGCAGAAGCTGAATAAAGCGACAGTCCCGCCAGTGAATGCAAAAGGCTCTCGTAAGCTCAACGACGATAACAAATAAATGAAGAAGTTAAATACATTTAATAAATAACAGCAGATGTTGAGCACTGTGTGAATGTTTGGAAGATGTGTGATTCATCAAAGGCCCCCTTCTCTTTCTCTGGTGCTATGCTTTTCACACAAGCCAACAGGGAGATGCTAAGGATGGGAAACTTGTTTCTTGTTTCTGTATGTGCTGGCTTGTCATGCAACATACCGCTGTCAGCTAAGACACACACATAAACAAATAATTCCTCTGCAAAGAAACATCTGCTATGATCTAAACTATCTTTTCTAAACTAAGCACACAATTGAAATATCACTTCTGACGAGGAAAAAAAGAGATCCCTTTCAGTGACTCAATTTCTCAAGAGAACTTTATCCCCCGCAGAAAAAAAAATAGAATCTCCAAATGCCTAAATACGCCCAGACTCCACTGTTAACTGTCTTGTAGGCTCTCTCTGTCCTTCTCGGGGGACTTGGGGCTTGAATACTGCCCATTTTATTTGTTGGACAACTTGGGAGCTAGGAGCCCGGGGCATTACCATGAGAATGCCGAGTGTTAGCCGTGAGCTGACAAAGCCAGCCCCCCTCCCTCCTCCGGGGCCCCTGCACTGATGGACACTCACTCGTAAACTGAAAGAATGCTTACCATTGTCTGACCCAAAGGGCTCCCCTGCCACCACCACCACCGCCGCCGCTGCCACCGCCGCCTCCCCGCCCTCCGTTCTACCAACCCACCACCCAGTTGCTGTTACAGCCATCTACTCTCTCTCCATCCCTGCCTCGCTTGCTTGCCCGCTGCATCTCTCTCAAACCTTCTCTCTTTGAATTTCTCTGTCAGTACACCCCCTTTCAGTCCCTCTCTGGGCCCTAAAAGAACTCTATTACTGACCAGCACTGTCAGTCACAGCACCCACTGATAGACTACTGAAAGCCCAACTGTATGTCTCCATCCATCATGTGCTAAAAGTGACAGACCCCTCCAAAAGCTCTACTCAGATCAGATGGAAGCAGTGCATAGAAACAGCCAAGCTGTCAATGAAGTGCTTAAAAGTGCACCCAAAAAAAAAAAGTTATGGCAAATATTCCAAGACTTACGGTAAATAGGCAGAGCCTCCCTGTAGCTTGGCCCCTTCCCAAAAGCAGTCCAATGGGGTGATTATCATACAGGGGAACAGCTTGTCAATCATCTGGGATCAGGAAATAGAAAAGAAAGAAGTAAACATCACAAATCAGTGATAAATAAACATAGACACACAAAAAAACCCCAAACAAAACAAAACAGATATTTCTTCATCGACTTACCCTTTCGATCATGACGTTCTCTATAATGGGGACTCCAGATTTATAGCATATTTTATTAAGATCCCATGATCTAAGAGAAATAAAGGTCTTAGATTAAAAGTTTTATTAAAAAACACATGGGTGTGCGCAGCAGATCTTCACAGAGCATGTCCACTTACTTTCCAAACAATGACACCTGCACTTTGCTGGCGGACAGCGCGGCTTCCATGTGAACCAGCAAAGCTTCCTGGGTGAGAATGTTTGTGCCCTCTTCTTTGGGGGTCTGGATAAGCATCTGTGAGGTAAATACAGACTCCTCTCCCTGCTTTTCCCTTGTGTAGCGAAGCTCTGTGCTCACACGACTGCCAGCTAAAAAAGTAGAAATGAAAAGTGATTAGATAGACAGATAGATTTTCTTTAATGCACATGCAAAGACACTCACACATTTGTATCCTATTACAGAGTAGGTTTTGTGCGAACATATGCACACACACACTTACACAAGAACACACACATATATTGACCAACGCCCTTGGCCTTCGCCAGTGTTGGTTTTGAAGGCACTTCACACAAGCCAGTGTCTGGCCAAGAGAAATGAGTAATACAGCTTCTCATTGGCTCCTTCTGCGAAACAGATGTGCCCTGTTAGTTAGTGAAACCAGCCTTCTGATGCCCCCAAAACGCTCTACTGCTCTGTTTAGAGCAGCAGATACAGACCGGGACAATCTGAACTCATAAAAAATAATTATGATGGGCACTTCATCTTTTATTCCTGATGTTTATGCACAGTTTTCAACCTTTAAAGGTTGTTTATTGGAAAATGTGTTCATCTCAGACTCTGTATTTCTCTGCAACGCTTCCTCAGCGGTGTTCTTGTGATATGGCATTGAAAGACATAAAAGTTCGAATGGATAAAGAACGGTGAATATATTCGTGGAGGAAAGAAATATGGCTGTCAGAGACGGTGATGAAGAGAAAAGTTAGAAAACGGATGAAAAAAATGTAGAGCGAGAGAGAGCGAGGGAGAACGAGAGAGAGAGAGAGCTATGTTGTGCTGTGCAATAGACCCCAGCCCCCTAATTACAGGAGGTTGCCCTGAAAAGAGTTTGCCAGCCGGGGGGATCTGTGCCAGTGCCAAGTGGACATGAAACATGCCGCGCTGGATCACAGAGGGCCCGTCTGCCCCTCTTGCTGTCCCACTACACGACAACCCCAGAGAGACAGAAGGGAGGGGAGAAAAGAGGGAAGTGGTGGGAGTTTAGAAACTAGGGCTACCACCTTCTTGATTCAAATTTTTGTCAGTCGTTCACCCAATTTTACTGCACTGCACTTCGCAGCATCGAGCATCTATTTTTTTCATCCTTTTAACACTCTCCCATCTACCTCTCTCTCCATCTCTTTCTCTCTCTCACACACACACTCTCCCGCTCTCTCTTTTCCCTCACGCTTTCTGGACCTCCCCCTGGCTGGAACAGGCTCCCATAATTGATGGGGAGAAAAGAAAAAACAAACTATTCAGCCTACGCCGCAAAAGTGTGAGATCAGGTTAGAACTGCGGTCCTCTGTGACACAGTCCAATATTTCTAGGCTTCGCTTTCAAGGCTTAATTACATTCGCAGGGCCTTGAGACTATCGGGTCACCTTGTTTATTTGCAGTCACTGGTGTCGGGCTTAGTGCATCTCATAAAGAAAACACTTCAAAATGGGACACGCTCTTGTTGGATGTTCTTTGCACAAAAACTTTTTTTTTTAAAGCTAATGTATTTATAAACCACAGCAGGACATATGTGAAAGAAATAATTCTGCCTGGAATTTTGGAAATGTTAGAAAATGAGATTTGACTTTTATTAAGTCATTTTCAAACTGTCATGAAGTGTAAATACGAGATTTAGTGTAAAACATTTTAATCTTCGTGGCCCCGCTTGGGTTTTCTTGCCCCACTAATTTCCAATCAAAAAGAAAAAAAACCCCACTAAAAAACTGAACACTTTCCGTTTGAGGACCTCTTTGACATCTGTTAAACCTTTTTTGACATTTCGTATGTTAACCTCTGCAGCGTGGGGTTTTGATCCCAACAGGAACTGGGTGGCTCGAAGAGACTCTGGCTCTGTAATTACAGGCCTCCTGAAGTAAATTATAGCTATTTGTGTCTCGTTCCTCCCATCTGGACCACCCAGGCAGCCAGTCCTCTCTCGTTTCTCTCTCCCTCTCTTTCTCGCCTTCTCTCCTCAACCCCCGGTCCGGCCCCAACCACCCGACTTCTAAGCTTCCCCAGCACTCAGCTCTGCTCAAGTTCACCACTCTCTCCATAAGAAGCCTCTCCGTCTCTACCTTTCTTTCCCTGTTCCTCGTCCCCCTTTTCTCTCTCTCTTTCTGAGGCTGTTTTTCCCTTTCTCACTCTTTTTCAGTTCCCCCCCTCTACCCTCTCCCTTCACCCAGGCTTCGCTCCTCACAGCCTTAAAGAGACAGTTCCCAGAAACTTTCTTCCCACCCTGGGAAGAAAGCACCTTTGAGGGTGTAAAGCTGGGTTTTAACAGCCCAGTGGCTGGCAAGTTTATTACACGAGTGATTCTGAAACATGAAATATTAGTCCTTGTTTGGCAACATGATCAAAATTGAAAAAAGAAAAAAGAAAAATGGGGGGCTTGGAGATGGGTGAACACAAATGATCGCAACTCTAAATCACATCCCATCGGTTTGTCGAGATGCTTTCGCGATACTCGACCACCATCTTACAAATTTTAGCAAACAATTCGACTCTGATGGGTGCAACATGTGAATCCATTTACTAGCTTCACCACTAAAAGCACTTTCACAACAGTTACGACATTGGGGAAGTGAAAAGCGAGGGGAAAATGTCATAACAAGCCCTGACATGGTTTCATGGCTGTGGGTGTACAAAAAATAAAAAAAATAATAATGTTTTTAAGAAAGCGTGTTTTCATGTGCCGGTGTATATGTGTATGTGTGTGTGTGTGTGTGTGTGTGTGTGTGTGTGCACTGAGGTGAAACAGGACTCTGTCTCCACCAACCTCAGTCATTTCCTACCCACCTGACCCTTCCATCCTTACAAGCCAAACAGACAGCATCTCCTAACTCAATAAAACATCTGGCTTCTAGAATGATCCAAGACCACCTTTAAAGGCCTGTTTCTATTCTATTCTATTGTGGTTATGGGTACCTAGTCCCAGTTCCAGGCCATTCTAGGTCAGACCAGGCCGCCTTCAAAGTTTAGTGTGGTAGATTAGCTGGATTAGGGGGCCCCTGAAAGGCCCCACGCTGCTATGGAGGAAGACTCAAGAAGAAGAGGGCTGAAGGTGACATGTATGCTATTACTTGCTATGTAGTGCATTTGACGTTTTTCCTGATTTACACAGCATGACAAGATGAGAAGAAATATACAGCCGATTTCTACACAAAACTTCCTTTGATAAAATATAGTTCAGGGAAGGTTGCCACGCTACTTTATCATAGCGTAGCAACAATATGAAAAATAGATTAAGTTATCCCTCGCCTGCTGTCTTTTACCTATGATTTACTTCCTTCTCCACTGTTTTATTCACAAAAGAGCTGCTTTACTTCCTTTTGATTTTCAGCAATGGAGCTAAATGAGACATTCATTCCTTCATCTTGGCACCCAAATAGGCCCCCTTCTTTTGGACCCACCAGAATCTCCACTTTGGATTCTTCAGCCCAGTCCTGCCCTATGGCTTTCCCTAGCCAGGGCACTGCCTAAAGCAGGCTGCACCCCAGCAGATGGGCTGTTCCTCTATAGAATCCGTCAGTACAGCTCCAGACTGAATGCAGACCCTTTTGTCATTCAACCCTTCAATTTCTTTCAGATGTTTCCCAACAAACAGCAGAATAAAATAAAGAGGGAACGTTTTTTTTTTCCTCCCCTCAACAAAAGCAAATGGACCAAAACTTTCCCAGCCTGTAAAACAATGCCAGAGTCGGGATGTAAGGGGGGGTGAGGCAAGGGGCAAGAAAAAGAAGCTGGCACTTTGCTATCTTACCTATAGAAATACAGTGTATCTGTTTAGCAGCTGTCAAAAACACCATTCACTCAGGAAATGAGCTAAACTACCCGCACACACAAAAAAACAAATGTGGTCTCTGTTTGTCCTGTAACTTTTCCCTGGTATTAAAATAAAATAAAAAAATACATAAATAAAAAGCTGTCTCCAAATCACACCTTAAAAACTGCATAAAACAGCAAAAACAACATGAAAAATCAGTTTCACTTACTTTCTATTCAGATGTGCCAGTGGTGTTAGCCACCACACATAAATTTCCACGAGGGCTGGCATTTAGGCACTTTCTATTTCCATATGTATAGGCTTGCCTCTGCTAATTATGCTAATCATGGGCAGTGTTGGCCACTGTGAAAAATAGTCACATTAGACACTCCACTGACCGCTAATGCTGCTTAATGTGTGGTTGAAACATACATTCATCCCCGCCTGAAAAGCAAAATTTTTCCACGTTGCTGGTCTCATTCAGATGAGAAATGAATTTATTGAGCCCCAGAAGCATTTCTTTTTTCCCTCCCAAGTACCAAGAAAATGTTCAGTCCCCCTCTCTCTCTCCAGCCCCTCTCACTTCACTTTTTATACTTCCACGGTGTAAAGACAGAGGCAAATGGTGCAAACTCTAAGGTGACTGGTGTCGCTTTATTCCCCCCCACACCCACCCCACAGCCAGAGACAAAGGTTGCTCTTCAGCGAAGAGATAAAGGGTGCCACACTATACTGATTGAGTTTTTATTATCCCATTTTCGGTTGCATTGCGGCCTTTCTAAGGATATCGCATTCAATGTAGCAAAGAGCCTGACAGTCCAGTGCCCTTTTTTCAGCCCAAAGACCTGTTTTATGCTATCACTGTAAACCGGTGATACTCATTACCCAATAAATATATGAAGAGCTTTTGTTTTACAACCAAAGGCAAAAAAAAGAAGAAGAAAAAAAACCCCCAAACAAACAAGACTTTAAAAAAGGGAAGGTAGAGCACGCTCTTTTGTGCTTCCTGTCTCAGTAGAAGCAAGAGCCATGTGTCTGTCATATGCAGATGTATCTGTAGCTGCTCAGTGTGTGTTTATTTGTTGGGGGGTGGTCTTGGGCTCTCTGTTGAAGAGCGTGTGTGTGTGTTTTGGGGATGCTGAGAACGGGGATGGAATGAGGTAGTCTTGGATTGAGGGATGGAGGGAGAGGGGGTGAAATAAACATTTAGAAGTGACCCAGGTTGACTCTGTCTTGTTTGTTCTCTCTACCAGTGAGGTCCCGGGCCCTGAACGCTGGGAGTTTATTTATCTAGTTGGGGCACCACCGCGCACTATTCACCTCCAATAATACCTCATAGAGCTCCCTTTCTCTGTCTGAACTGGGGCGCTGTGTGCACTCCAATGAATTATAGCATTTACCTGCTGTGCCACTCTGAGGTTTGTTTAGAGAAACCGCTCCAAACGGTGAAACGCCCACGTGTGCATTTGTGCAAACTTTTTTGCTCTCCTCTCTTTAAATCAGTCCACACCTCGGTCTCTTCATATCTTGTCTGATTCCCTGTTATTCTGTATACAATGTATGGTCTTCACCTCCCTCTCTCCTGCATAAGACTTTTTATGGGGCAACTGCTACCCGGATAGTCCTTGTCTCGCTGCGCTCATATTTGGACAGCTTGAGTCTGTGTACATGTCTGTCATGCCTCACCCAAACAACTGCCAAGAAAGATGAGTTTAGTTAAAGTCAGAGTAAACAGCACCACTGTTACATGAAGGCATTTTCTTTACCCTCTTTCCCATACACAGCTTTTCGGCTGCGGCTTGATACGCGCCTGAAAACAATTATCCAAAGGCTGCGCAAAGGAATCCTGAAGTTTTACACATTTTAGTGAAAAAGAAATAAAAAATTAAGCTTAAGAAAATAACTTCTCTCATAAAACAAACAGGGCTTTATAGAGAAAGACATCCACAAGACCGTTTCGCACCTGATGTTTGTTCAAATGAGACAGGCAAAAACAGCAGCAAAAAAAGAGAAAAAAAAGTGTGAGCTTGCAATAAACCTTCCACCCCATTCCTGCCCCCCCACACTATTGTCTCCTCTTATCCTCGTCCTCTTCCTGCGCCTCTTTTTATGATCTTTTTCTTTTCTCCTTGTGAACAATACAGAGCCGGGTCACACGTTGCCCAGGTCATACCTTAACTTTCAAATTCTCAAATGTGGCCCAAGCTAGATAAGCAGAACCACAGTGTAAACTTTATCTAATTCTAACTAGATAACATGAATGATTTTTTGAAACACAATTTAACTCAATTTAATCCAGGCACTTTATGAATGAATTAGGAAATTGGCAACAAGTGCCATCCCTCGGGCCAGCACTGCAGTTTAAGAAGGAAGAAGAAAAAAAGATGTGCATGGGTGTAAGGTAATTTGATGGGCGATGTCTGTCTCAGATCCTTTAGAGCAGAGGCAGTTAGCCAGAAATAGTTCGTAATCCCCTTGTCAGACAAAACACCCTGATACTCCGGCTTTTATTCTCCACTACACAGGTGTGAGAGCTGAAGGTACGATGAAGCCTTCGACTTATAAGTAGCTCATCCGCTCTGGAAATGCACAAGAGTCCTCTGGTTGAAGTAAACGATATGAATAAAGACATAAAGAATGCTTGATTGATTGTGAAGTGTAGGCACAAATTCTGTCTCTTTCTCTCTGTCTACACTTTCTAGACACAGACTGCACTGCTGTGCTTCACGGTATTTTGGTCCTGTTGGAGGGAGGAAGCAATTAAAAAAAAAGCCCTGGTGGCCTGACTTCACAGAGCAGGCAGACAGACAGGTAGAAATATAAACAGGCGCACACAAAGCCCGGGCAGACAGACGAGAACGCAGTCAGGAACCTGAGGCGGGAAGACAGGCGGGCAGGCAAGCTGCACGCACCAGAAGTGACAAAGATGACAAGTGTGCGTGTTTGTGTATGTGTGTGAAAACTGCAGGGGGCAACTCCTAGTATGAATATATGATGGGAAGCATATGCTCCTAACACATTCAGATACACACACACACACACACATTCACATTCAGCTTGGAGTGTTAACACATAAGGTGTCAATTCACAGCTAGTTTCATCTGAACAAATTAGGGTGCAAGTGGGAAAACTTTCATTTATGCCGCTTCTTAAAGTTGCTTTTGATGTAAAGCCAAATTCTTTACATGTTTAGATTCCAAAACACGACAAATAAAACTTAGGAACTAATGTAAAATATATGTTTATAATTTCGTTCCATCAGTCTGAAATCTGATGTCTTACTAGAAGGCATATTTTTTTTGTGCCCTGGCTTATGTGTATTGGTGCATGTGTCTTTTTCTGCGTGTGTGTGCGTGCGTGTGTGTGTAAAAGAGAAAGAGTGAGAGACAGAGGGAGAACTAACCTCTCCTTGTTACCGAACCACTTTACTCTCCATTGAGGCCCTAGCAGCTTTGTCAATGGGCTATTGGTGGAAACAAGGCAGGCAGAAACTTTAGAAAGATGGCCACGGCCTCTTAAAGGCACAGCATTCCTTTTGAGCACCCCCCCCCCCCCCCCTCCAGTTCAACTCTCTCAATCCCACAGCAAAACAACTTGCACACAAACATCTAAACATGTCCTTTAAAAGATGGCTTGGCCAATTAGCTCGAGAGGTAATCCCGAAGCTTTACACTAACCACAGTGAAACCAAAGAAAAGGGACACAGTGGCAGCTCTCCTTCTTATTGTGGGAGATGGAGGCGTTTCCTTCAAAGCTAACAATTTCCATTCCTACATTTTTAAAGATTTTTCTTTTTGTTTCTTTTTTTGTTTTATTGTGCTTGATAAAGAACCTTATTTAACTTCCTGCGCAAGTGAAGCGCACAGCCTTCCAACAACCGGCGGCGTGTGATTCCACCAACACCTCCACACAGGTCCTGTGGGAGCCGCCTGTTCCTGTCCTCCAGTGACATGGTGGGCTTAAAAAACCCTATAGAGTCTGTTTATATTCACCAACTGCTGTGGCGCTTTTAGAGCGTGCAAAACAGGTGGGTAAACTTCAGCTGCATTCACTTATATTTTTTTTCTTCTTGTGAGGAGGAGAGAAGGGAGGGAGGGAGGAGGGTAAGGGAGGGAGGTGGTGCCTGCTTGCTTGCCTGCCTGCCTGCTTGCCTCTTGTTGAATGGAATCCAAGAATAGTTAGGGACCACACAGGGAGCTAAGGGGGGGAGGGGTCAGAGCCCTCAAAGATGGCTAACCATTCACACAGTCCATCTGCTGCAGGGATCAGCCCCGGCACTGAAGCCTGGGGGTTTAAAAGGAATTTGGTCAGTGTGAAAAACCAAATAAAGCTGCCTCTGCCGCTGGAAATGTACAGATAACCTTAACTTAAAAAGTTCAGAGGTAAAGAATGGGAGCGCTATCAAGAGAAGAGGAAAATGTAAGATATCCAAAAAAAAAAAAACACGGCAGAAATGTCAGGGATGTGTTTGCTCTCATGATGAAAAGACGTAGAAGATAAATAAGTCAAAAAACATGAAAAACTGCTGATAAAAACATATACAATGCACAGGAGAGAGTGGCATGAATCTGCTGTATACAAGGCTATTAATAATGGGTGTAGTAAGTAGGACTGTTTTCCTTATATGGTGCTAATGCGGTTAGAAATGTGTGCTGTAATTCTAACTTTAATAAAAGCCCCTAAAAAGATAAAAAAATACTTAAACTAAGTCCCACAAATCCTCAGTTCTGTCATCAGGATTTCAACAAGACAAGCCATTGTGTCGCTCACCGAACACCTAGTGCCCTCCCACGGCACTGAGATGACACTAACCTGTATCTTCCTGCCAACACCTCTCATCATCAGAACTCCAGCTACACTCAGTGGAAAACAACTGAGAATTGTGTACAAACCAGGGGATGTCTGCACCATTTGCTCTATCTCAATCACTCTCTTAGTTTCATGTCACTTTATCAGCTGTCACGATCCAACAAAAGCAAAAAGAAAAAAAAAAGTCCATAAACCAGCTACAACGTTGTGAGGAAGCATACCGAATGATAGATTTACTGTAGACTCAGTGCCAGCGCCAGACAGCATACAGTTAAGTGTTTAAGACATTTTAACATTTAACTGCTTCACACGATTACGACCCAAAACAAGCTCCCTAGGGCAACGCATGCACTGTCAAACAGGAAATATCACACACTCACCTTCCACCCATAGCTGTTCAATGTTGGTTTCGATGGCTGCGACTCGGAGTCCCACAGACAGAGCCCCGAAAACTAAGAGTCCAATAAAGAGGACCTTCCCACAGTGCCTCTGGATGTAGCAGCCCAGAGAGAATAGGAAGGCCTGGAACCTCGCCCGGATCCAAAGAGGAGCTTTCTGGCCTACTGCCTTCCCCTGGATTGGAAGCAGGAAGAGGATGAGAAAAGAAGATTATCATTATTATTATTATTATTATTATTAGTTATTACTATTATACTACACATAATCATGCTTACTATCTCAAAAAGGTTGGTTGCATATCTTTTCAAACAACGTTGTGCAAGTAAATTCTAAACATTTGAAGAGCCATGCATCTGTATTCAGAGACAACATATGTTTGTTATTTAAATCATGCTTTTCATAAAATGGAGACAAGTCGTGGTGCCAAAGAGCTCTGATGCAGGTCTCATGTGTTAAATCTCAGGCTAGACATTATCTGTAGTTCTATCCCAATAATACGATTTAAATGACACTGTGTTGGGACTATTTTGTACTTAATGACGTCCTTATTTAAGGAGAGAGATTTCCAGTGTTTTACCTTACAGCCTAGAGGAGCTCTCAGAAATAAGAAAAATAAGAGGTGACAATTTCATTCCAAAGCAAAATGCGTGACTTTAATAAAAGCTGAAAGTTAAAACTGTGAGTTTGTTCTACTGAAAAAGAGCCATTGACACATTTACTATGCAGTTCAAGCTATTTCTATAACTGTAGCCCAACAGAAAAATATTAATCTTTATCTTTTGCTTTAATTTGGTTCTACTTCACATTTTATGAATAATTTTACACCCAGCTGTCTAATCTCTCATTTGCTGTGAACTACCACAAATGTCACTGCTGCGCTAGGAGACATTGCTGTAGTGTTGTGGTTTCTCGCAGCAGTGCTGAAACACGTCCAAGCATCCGGGCGGTCCAAAGATGCTTTGTCAGATCAAACTCAATCAGTGAATTCCTTTACAGGACCCACCACATTTCCAAACAGACCCCGGGCCAGTGCGCTCTCCGCTGGCTGCACACAGTCAAAAAAACACGCACAACACGCCTGGGATAGAGTATGGGAACGAGCCCTTATCTTTCTTTCTCGCTCTCCTCACGGTGGCTTTTAACAGCAGAAATCAATGAGAAGCCGATGTTCAAATAAATAGCAGAGTTAACGTACAGCTAAAAAAGAAGACTCGTTCATTTGTTATCGCTTTATTCCGCTCCCCCAAAATGTCACGCAGGTAGGCTTTTGGTTAACACGGCTCTGTCCAGTTAAAACGATTTATGTTATATTACATCAGCTTCTAACGGCAATGTTTCCCTTCAGTATTAAATAGTCAAATCAAACCGATCCCGATTTCGCAGTCGTCTCCCCTCAGGGGAGCACTGGTGGTCCCCGGACTCCGGTTTGATAGCTGCTGCTTAAAGTCTACACCGCATTCCCATATGCGACCCTCAAATCCCGATTAGATAACCTAACTCCTAAATAAATAAGCTGCCTTTTTTTAGGGGAAACCTTTCATTCACATCTGCCGACTGGATGAAAGCTGTATTCACAGAAAAATCCACTCTAGACTGCGACCAGTGTATCACCTTTGAGATCTGTTTGAGTGCGAAAGCAGCGTGGCAGTAGCTGGGTCTCCGGAGTAAGTCTGGGTTCGCAGGCGGCTGGGAGCGTGTGTAACTCGGGGGTAAATCTCCAAAGACGCCGGCCCCTGGGACCCCGCGATCCGAGGCCATAGTCCAAAGAGCGTGAACGGCACGCAGAACGAAGCGACACAGAATCGGTGCGAGTTCAGAAAAAGCGACAATAATCCAACATAGAAGTAGAGCGCATCCAGCAGCACCGGCAACAAACTAGAAGAACGTTTTCTAGTCTTCCTTTGAGCCAAACAAGTCTCTAAACTCCATCCCAACATTATGCGCCGGAGTCCGTATAGATCCTTCCGTCTTCATTCGTCCCGATGGTGTGTGAACCGACGTCTCAGAGAGGAGTAGTAGCTCTAGTAGTAGTAGTAGTAGTAGCTTATGTCTGAGCCGTCCGTGTCAAGTCTAACTCCGATCCCGTGGCGGTAACATTTGGAGAAGTTCGCCTCTCGGCAAATCCTGAAAAGGAAGGTTTGATGGAAAAGTGCTCCGGCTCCCATTGGCCAAGGAAGAGGCAAATTACTTTGCAAACATCGCCTATTATTAGCTGCTAAGCAACAGCTCACCAAAGTGGAGAGAGAGGGGGACCACCCAGGCTGCTGCTGCCTGGGCTGGAGGGAGGGGGAGGAGGACGGTGGGGAGGAGGGGAAGGGAGAGAGGAACTCTTTCAATAAACTGTGCACGGCCGCGCATGCAAACACACACACCCGCGCGTGCGTGCGTGCGCGCACACATTTACGCACACAGCTCGCTCCCTGCTCCCTCACTTGCTTAGTGAGCATTATTCCCAGTGGCCTGGCCTCCAGTTTGTAGAGGCAATCGCACATGCCATCTATTGATATAACAGCGACAGGCATGCACGCACACACAATTTTCAGATTTTCTGTTTCATCAACACGAGCCAATCAGTGAAAGGAAGAAGGGGGGGAAGGAGTAGAAACGTGTTTTTATAAAGAATTGTAAACATGTGATTCTTCTTTTGTATGGGGGGAATTAGAGATCTTTCAACACTTTTCATATCACTCCAGGGCATCTTATGTTTTGGAGCCTCCACATTTGTTAGACATTTCTAGCTTCCCAGCCTTTGCTGTGAGTGCAGTTTGTTTCAGGCAGCTGTGGAAAGAAGCGTGTGATCCTGTAGGTTCTTAGCACTAAACAGCTGTAATCTCACTTCTTACGGCCAAAAGCTTCTAAAAGTAGGTTGGTGGGGTTTCTCACATCCTAGAAAATATCACCCCTCAGTCCTGTAAGGCAAGCCTTTTGAAAGACGGGGGAATTATTGGACACGTGCATCTCTTTCATTAACGCCTTGGTGCCGCCTGGTTTCTCTGCGAAAGCCTTATCTCTCTGGAGAGACTTTTGGAGAGTTTCCATGTCTCGCCATGCATGGTTTCATGAGTTCAGAAAGCAGCTCACCTAAGGATAATGTCTGAAAGAAACAAACAAAGAAAGAAAGATTGTTTTCTCTCTCATAAAGTAAGTAAAGGGTGTCTTGGTGGTTTGCTAATGTAAGCCTCCACTGGCCCCACTCATGACTGTATGGGGGTGAAGTACAAACACTTTACTGGATTACAAAGTCATTCTCCACCTAAACACTGACCTGTGCTGCTGTGCAGAACATTTGTCAGGTGGCTGTTACTAATTTGAGGCCCGTTGGGTGACTGTAAAACTATCTGAAGCTAAAGTTAAGCTATTTGAACATGTCTGTGATGGTGCTATGAGCTCATTTGGTTTATCACTTTGCTGCTAAGATATTATGTCAGTTTTCACTGTTTGCATGATATCGAGACAAGAATAAGAGATAGAGAGACACGGGCAGGCTTATAGTGATATTCTATTAAAGGGGCTCTTGCACACCATGAAGAGCATAACACGGGGACCAAAAAATGATCTTTATTTCACAATTTTTCATTTTTTACTACTACTAATAATGAAAAGTCAGATGAGGAGTCAGATTGCAGAGTTAGAATAAGAAAGAAGACACCGATGCAAGAATGAGGTACCAGGGATGATATCGGTCTACAATAAAGTCTGATGTACAGGTTCTGGTTGACCAAAACCTATTAATTGTGCACATATAATGAATAATAAAACAATATTAGGCGGGTTATGGATTTTCCAAATTATTCAGATTTTTTTCAATTTCTTTTTATGTTTAGGTGTAGTAATAAAATAAAATACATTTGAAATATTTGGTATGAATGTCTTCACTGTAAAGTCTAATTAGTTCCCAGAACTTTAAAGAAATATGCAAACTCATTGACTAAAAAAAAACTAAGTAAAGCTTACTCAACATAACTAAGTTAGGGCAACTTAGTACAGTTGTGAATGCCTAAAAAATAATTAAACTACAAGAGCCTTTGAAAGAGCCACACACTAGTACAAAAGAATTAATACTGTTATTCTTTTACATGCATGCCATGTCGCTATCAAGTGTAATACAACTCAGTAAGATAGTTTTACAAACAGCACTGAATATGTCTGTATAAATATTTTATTGCATTACATAAGAAGGGCTTATAACATCACCGATGTGAATTATTAAAAACAAAAACAAAAAAAGAAACACAAATATTTTAAATGAGCGATGTCAAACTCATTTTACACTGTGGGCCACCTTCAAGCTGACTTCGATCTTATGTTTCTGTCAGTGTGCAGAGCATTTAATCCCATGCAAGAAAAAGAAGTATGTCTCTT
The DNA here is from genome assembly GCF_963576455.1 of Neolamprologus multifasciatus. Taxonomy (NCBI): domain Eukaryota; kingdom Metazoa; phylum Chordata; class Actinopteri; order Cichliformes; family Cichlidae; genus Neolamprologus; species Neolamprologus multifasciatus. Next base: position 20,049,467 of record NC_140456.1, on the reverse strand, counting down.
AATCTATATGATAAAGAAATGCTGCTGTAGTAAATGAAAGAAATCTGTCAGCACGACTCTTCGAGCTTAAATTGTAAGAAATAAATATGCCGGGTTGCTTATTGCCCAGACTGTCCTGTAATTATAAAATGCCCTTTCTTTTTCTTAAAAAAAAAATACTGTGTAGCCACTGTATAAAAATGACATTTTTGTAGAAGATGGGGAAAATAACAGGAACATTTCTATTATTTCATTGATTATTTATTATGTATTTAATTAGGTGTAGTATGAATGGCCATGGGGTGGATATTTATCTGTAGCCAAAGCTGTAAAAATGCTTTTAAAAATCCTAAATTAATGTCCTCCTTTACATTTTCCAAAGCTGTCCAGAGTCCTGGCTGGAAGTCTGCCAGGCCAGTTCTGACTCCTGGGCCTCATGTTTGACAATGCTGTTGTAAGTAGTTAATAGGATAGTGTCATAAAATCACTGATAATTGCAGTAAGAACAAAACATAATGTGACAAATCACACAGAACATGCTGAGTAAACAAAGCATGTTTATATTATTATCATTCTTTTTCATTAGCATCTTTAAACAGCAGCCAGTGTCCAGCATAAGCCAATTAATATGAAATATTGCAAAAAAAAAAAAAAAAAAAGTGGTTTTATATTGAGTAAATATGTGCCATTATTTTTGACCAACACCACTGGTTAATTGTTGGGTAACTCAGATAAGGACAGTAAATATTACTAAAGGTTTCATGAATTTGAAAAATCTGTCAAACTGCTTAGAAAAACCATTGTCATCATCTTCATCATCTTTTAGAGTAAAACAGCACAAATTCACCATCACTCAGTGTGTCATCCTATCTATGGAGGTTAAATGTAGACTCACAGTTCTCATTAACCACCCCTGCCACTCTGCAGATGTTCACTAACTTAGCTGCATATTGTAAAGACTTCTTCATCTTGATCTTCAGTCACAGGCGTCCATCTGCTCCTATAACCTGCTCATGTCCAGGAGTGGCACTCGAAGGCCTGTTTTTCCCCTTCGTGGAACTGGGCACGGCTTGCCTGGACTGGGTTGGGCCGGGCTGAGTGGTAGAGGGAAACAGGCAGCTGGAAATGGGAGCTCATGTGGAATGTGAGGAATTGGGTTGTGTGGTAGGGGGCCCCTTCAAGCCTAACAAACTCAGGGAGGTCCGAGGCCTGGTCTGGAGGCCTTGGATAAATAAACCATCTGAGATGACCATGCGCTGTGCAGATATCTGCCATCACACCTCCCTGGCTTCTAAACACAAACCACCCAAGCCCTCTCTCCTTCTTTCACCTTTCCATGTCCTTTGTCCAACATGGTGCCTCTCCCAACTTCCTCTTTCTTTATCATCTCCCCTGTTCTGTCTTCCCTGCCTTTATCTCCACTTATCAGAATCAGATTTTTTTCCCCCCTTCATCTCGCATTCAGCTTCCCCAGTCCTGCTCTCCCTCCCTCCCTCCACCTCCCCCTATCTCCATTCCTCCATTTCATCTCTCCCCAGAGACTCCATCCATCGAGCCGTTCATCCATGCATGGCTGGCTGTCCGTCCGGGGTTCTGTATGTGCTATAGGCAGCGCTACGGAACCGCTCTGGCACTCAGCCGTCTCACAACAGCAGAGACACTGGGTGTTCAGGCCCACGGTGTTTATTTTCTCAAAGGCTCATGCCGCCTTTTCTCTCGTAAAGAATAAATAAAAGCAAAGAGGGTCTTCACATGGAAGACACACTTAAACCCATATAGCCAGCAAAATGAGCTATTACAAAAAAAACAAAAAAAACCAGTTTATATATAATACTTCAAGAAAGGAGCAGGGAGTCGTGTTGCTCAGAAAAGTGCTGAACTGCAGTGCTTTCTGAGGGTTGTGGGAAAACTGGGGGGGACAAAATAACTGATTGGAATAGGAGCATGCACAACATGTCAAAAATTTTCTAAACGTTTCTGGATTCACTTTTGAAAAAGAAGACTTTTAAAATAAAAATCCTTCCATTAAAATGCACCAATACAGGAGGTCAAAGCAGAAGTGGCTGTCCTTCTCTTATCCTCTTCTAAAGTTGTGTGTGTCTCTGTGTCGAGCTGCATATCATATTATTATTATGTCCTTTTATGTCCAGTTAATAGTTAACATGCCAATTAGAGAAAGTAATATAATTTAACCAAATTTTAGACACTTTCCCAGTATTACCTAAAGGCACTAAAGTATCTTATACATAAAAAATAAAATAAATTAACAAACAATCAAAACTTCAGAAGACTAGTCAGCGATCAGGGCGATAAGATCATAATTTTCTACCCCCTCATTACACAATTTGGATATTTTTCAATATTTTGTCATGCATCTTAATATTTCAGTATACTGAAACATTAATCATGAGAGCATCCCATCCAGATCTAACAGAGAAAAAGACTCAGACATAACAGGAAGAAACAAAAAAAAAAGTCTCTGAAAAAAATAAAACAGAACAGTCACAAGCACGTTTAAAGTCAAGCCCCATTTAAATGCACAGATTATGTTGACAGATGACCAAAGCAAATATTTTAGAAAGATAAACAAAAACACTGGATCAGTTTTAAAATTCTGAAAATGTTTGTATTGTTTCAGTTATAAACTAAATTACACACGATTCGTGTAAAGTTCACAAAGCCACATTGGTGGGAAGACCCTGAAAGTTTTTCCAGCTTGATGACACACACAAACTTTTACTTCCCAGATATCAGTGAAAAGGCTCAAAATTTGCCCGGGTGCTGAGAGACACTTTCTTTATTGAGCATCTCTGTCAGTCTCAGAGCAGAGTCAAAGCTGCCACCCACAGTCTCACACAAGATTAATTATGATAATGCACTCCTATACCCCTTTGTCATCGAAATGAATGGTTGCCTTTCTGGGGGGAAAACACACAAAACCCAGAGAGAGACAGTGAAACACACTTTTCTTTAAGTCTTTGTTCGTGCGGTTGTAACGGAGGTATTGTCAGATGCAGCAAGCAGGTGGCAATGGAAACTTAGACCTGTAGCCTTTACAAGAAAGTGCGAACATGCATATGTATGGCAGTGAGAGCAAGCATAGCTGAAATGGTATAGCTTTTCCAAAAAAAATAGTGCCACACTAGTTTGATTTAAAAGTGTTGAAGCTCATCAGAAAAGCTCCACCTTGAAGATTGTGAAACATCGGGCTCTTCTTCACATGAGACATTTTTTTTTCCTTCAGTAGAAAACTGAGGCTGAAATTGCTGATGTCTTGCATTTCAGACGTCACTGAAGACTTTCTCACTATTTTAAAGCCAATAACAAGCAGCTTTTGCTTAAAGCTGGACAGAATCAAATGAAAATATCACTGAACATCTGAGAAACACACTTTGGGCTGTTCCAGCTAAACACACAGCGGAATGAGATCAGAAAGAACGGAGTATCTGAAGACTTCTTCCTTTGATGTTGCTGAGAAAGATGTGATCCCAGCTGAGCGCCTAATCAAAGTTTAGTTAATTTGCTGGAGAAGGCAAGGGTGTGCGTGGGAGGTTGGGGGGTTACAATGTGACAGACAGCGATATCTGGCTTAGTGTAGGTGTGTCCGAGGAATGTCACAGGGGTTGTTACCCCACACACTGAATCTGTGTCGCCACCACACTCTTTGTTGGCCGAGCAGCATAAGCAACTGTTGTATGTAATACTTATAAAAGGGGTGTTTGTGTGCATATGTATTCAAATGCTGGTGTGTGTGTCAGTGTGTGTGTTTTTGGTGTGGTGGTAGCATCTTAAAAGGTATAGTGTGTGGAAAAAAAAAAAAAAAGGAGGGAGGGAGGAAATTCATTTGTGGCCAGAGAACACAGAAGACAAATTGAGGAAGTGTTGTGCTAATGTGTAGGGGTCAGCAGCAAACACACGCAGGTTTCTGACTGACTGCCACTTGGGTGGCCTGCTTGCTCTCTCTGTGTGTGTGTCTGTCTCTTACTCACCCACAATCAGCCCTCAAGCCACGAAGCCACCCATCGTCTCAAACACCCCCACCACCACCCAGAGCACAGACTCCACCCCACCTCTCTGTGCATCTGTTTGTCCGTGCACCACACATTTGCCTCCACTGTCCATCTGACCCACCCATCTTGTACTGCTCTTTATTTCACACTTCTCCATTAAAACTTGAGTTCACGATGACTGACCCATCACTGAGCCACTCTGAATCTGATTTGTTTGTTCTAAATTTTTTTTAAAAATGAACAAACTCCCAACAAACTTTGAGTACTTTCCTTTCTGCTTCTAACATAGTGATTCTTAGTACTCGTCTTAGCTCATAAGTCCAAATTTAGAAAAGTAAATACTTCTTTACCAAATCTATCAGCTTTACTCTGGATGATCCAGACTTTACTTTGGATAGTTTTCCCCACAGCATCTTCAGTAGACAGTATCGCTCCAACAAAAGCAAATCAGTCATTTACAGACTATCAAGAGTCTCTGGAACACTAATTTCTGGAAAAGTATTATATATATATTTTCATTATTTTGTGTAACACAAAGAAGATTGATTTATTTCAGTTTTATTCAGGCGGTGGCCAGGGTGTGGCGTTATAAAAACTAAAAGTTCACAGTCCCTGGAGGGTAAATGAGACCCCACTTTTTCAGATTTACATGAACTTCCCCTTTTAAACTACAAATCGGCTAACCAGCTGTCTTTTATTATACAAATCAGATAGCATCAGTCCAACATGCCCAGAGGTGTCATATAATGCATTTATCTTGACAAAAAGCATTAAATGTTGACAACCATTTGAATCTTCCCCAACCAACACTGAGCCACTTCCCAGACTCTTAACGAAAGGAAAATAAAAAACCTCTGATGAGAACCAGTCTGCTGAACTCCAGACCTCTGTCAAGTGTTATGTCTTTATAATTCAAGCACACCATCACAAAACAATGCACACTTCACACTCAACAACCAGGTGTAAACACTCACCACAGAGTCACGCGGAAAAAATTAAAAGTTTGTCTAAATTTCACAACCGTTAAGACAAATCTTGTGGACAACCAATAATCATCTATGAAATGGTTCTGTATCACAGATGACTGGTTTTATGATAAAACACACGATCAGGTCTTCATAGCTTGCAAACCTTTGGATGCACATGCGCACATGTGTATTTGCAGTCGTTCACAGGGTTATTAGTTGCTGTAACAGAAGATTAATAATGGTCACACACGCGCACAAGCAAACAAATCGACTGTATGTGCCGGAAGACGAGTTCAGCCATGGTGGTGCTTTACTGAGGGGGCTCCGAGGTATTTGCGTAAATATACAAACCTTTACCCAAACACACCCGGCTGCCAGATCTCATCATGTGGTCGAGGAGAGAGGTCAGAGTGGAAATTTACCAAAAGCGTAAACACGGCCAAGACAAAGAACACAGACAAAGTGAATCTTAACTGTTGTTTTTATATATTTTTTTAAATTATTTTTTAAGCTAGTAAATGCAGTCTTTCAACACCGCATTTAGTCACTCTCGACATATGAGGAGAAGTTCCAAAGTAAGAGCCCTTTGCAGAAACCACTGGCTTGTCGTGACTGCTGTGATTGCAATACTTCATCAAAAATGAGACAATTTCACATTGAGAATGAAAGGTAGATTTAACGTTTAAATAAGCATAAAAATGATTAGTAAAACTTTTAGCAAAAGTTTCACACAGAAATTGGAATAAAGATAAAATGAGGTAGAAAAAGCAAGAAGCTGCAAAGTAATTTAGTCTGTGTACTTTCTGCAGTAAATACAGTGAGAAGACATTTCTGTGGTGCATCCCGAACAGCCACATAAGTGTCTGAAAAAGCTCGTTTTTTTCAGCCTGACGCACACACTTATAAATAAAGTGTAACTCCTTTATTTGCATCACACCCCCAGCTTAAAACTGAACTCATGATAGTGTCATTTTACATTTACATGCATATTCTAAACTTACTATTTAAAGATGACCGCCCAGTTTTCTACAAATCCTGAAACAAACTGCTATGGAGAAAGATTGCAATCCTTCTCAAGCTAATTAGGACAAGTAAGTCGCTGCTAATTAAGCTTACAAAAAATAAAATGTCTTTCTACAAATTTAAGATCCATGATTCCTGTTCTCTTTCTTAAATGATCAAGGTTATTTTCGACACATTACACAAACCACTGACTGAGTTTATTAATCAGAGAAACAACCCTTTAAGGGTAAAACTTTGTGTCAACTATTACTGCTTTAAGAAACTCAAATAATGAATGAAATCTATAGTTTTGACTTTTAACTGCATGATTCATACTTTAGTCCATATCTCGCATTGTTAAACTGTTATGGCAGTAAATTGTACTTTACAAGAGTTTACATACAAAGTCAGAGAAGTAACTGTCATTTTTAGTGAGTATTTATTTGAAACACATGACTGTACAGCTGATATAGACAAACAAGGCTATCTAAAGGACACCAGAGAGGGGAAGAAGAAAAAAAAAACCCCGGACCACGATAATCTCTCTCCTACACACACGGGAACATCACATAATCAGGCCACAAGAGACAGTCTAGATGTCTCATGCAAGGCCACAGACACAATAAGAAACGGGGGACAGTAAATCACGCGCACGCACATGTACACAAAAAAGCATCCCTGCAGACATCCCTGTCCTCATCTTCTTCCTTTGTGACTAAGGAACCCTCAAACCTGTAATTTAAGAAAAAAGTCGAGTGATGGAATGCAATAAATCTCGTGACAGCAAAAGGAGCAGTAATGGAAAGAGGAGAAGAAAGAAAAGCATCGGGTGCAAGTCGGCTTCCTCCTTTGCTGCGTTCGTGAATGCGTGTGCGTGTGAGGGCGGGGTGTCGGTGTTAACTGATACAGGATCAAGTTGGGTGGTCCGGGGCCTACACATACACCATTTTTGTGTACAAATAAACTCAACCCCCACGCCATTGTGGTCTCCCTCCCACTGCCTTTTCTCTCCCTTCTCTGGTCTTCACAGCTGCACAGTGTGCATGTGTAAACACCCGTGAACATTCGAACGTGCATGAGTGCGCGCTCCTCCCTCTGGAACAGGCTAAATTGAGTAATTGACTGCTGCTATTAAGAGACAGTAACGATCTGATAATAACTAATGTGGTGACATGATTGCTAAGATTGACTCGGTACTGCCACAGAAAAAGTCTGTAAAATGAAAGAAAAGGAGGATTTCTTAAAAACAGTAAAAGAAATAAAATAAAATAAAAACACGGATTCACAGGTTCAAGTTGACGCGAGTTTATTTGGACACTGTGTACAAAAAAGCCAATTGAGGTCAAAGTCTAGGCTTCTGATTGGCCTATCCGCTGGGGGAATTAGGGCCGTGTTTTGCTGCACTCGGATTGGTTAATGAGGTGAAAACTAGATCTCCATGAGCTGGTCTGTTCCAACGATGATCTCGTTAGTCCGTTCAGCTGCAGAAAAGAGATATGACAAAGAGATTATATCAGTTGCAAACTTTGCAAGTCCAGCTCTTGTGATCTTCACAGTTGAAAAAATAAATAATATGATGCAATAATCCTCCCCAAAACCGTTTGAACAAATTCAAAAATGTACAATCCACAAATGTCAGCTTCAGTGATCTCTTCCTGAATATTGCCACCATGCAATATGGACTTGCACTTTATTGCCAACTGGTGCACTAAACACATTTAAAAAAAATATTTCAGATGCTGAATGTCTATAGATAGTTGTTGTTGGGCTTTAACAATACCCATAATGTGCTCATCGTTTGAAAACGACTGCCTGTAATGTGAACACCTTTCCTTCCACATCACAGACACAGCAGTGCTGACATATCACTGACTACAGGTGCCAAACAAATATTCGATTTTTTTCGTAAGAATGCAGATTTCTAATAATAAAATTTGTCATTTGGCAGCTACATTTATACCTTGGACTTCTCGTGCACTTCTTCATGAGTTTTTTTAATCATTTGTTTACAAACATTATACCATGAAGATCCTGGAGCACAGTTTTAGTGCTAATGTTACTGCTGGAGGAACTTTGAAATCTAGAGTTATTCAGTCAGCAGAGAGTTGGTGATTTCTACAATCTACGCTCCTCGGGTTACTGTTGTTCAACTTAATAACAATACATAATACGATAATAACACTTACAGCTGGTCGTGGAATATCTAGATGGGAATACATTTTATGAATTGACTTTTTGCAGCAGTGGTGTCTTATTGAAGTACCATGTTCGAATCCAGTGAGCTTTTCAGAACAACCCACTCTTTCACAAACATTTTCAAGGCAGACTGCATGGCTAGGTGCTTGATCTTATATACCTGTAACAATTTTACTGAAAACACCTAAACTAAAAGATTAAGAGGTGCGGCCTAACACTTTTGTCCATTTAGTGTAACCTTCATTAACTGAAGGAGAAAAATAATCAACTAACAAAATATTTAGTGCAATAGAAAGTCTGTTTTTTTATTTCTGCATAATATTTCTAGTAGCTAACAAACTGAATACACATCCAATAAGGAGTTAATTGGTTCTTTTCCTTTCTTAAATCATTCTCTACTCAAAGCTAGTTTAACATGAGGAAAGTAACCCCCAACTCCTCCTCGCATGGCTCTTTCCCTCCATCCCCAAGCATCGGTACTGATCCAAAGCAAACGGTGGCAGAGAGTTATGTTCCATCCACACAGACAGGTTTTAGTGTGAAGGAATCTGTTGCTCAGAATGAGCTTATCCTCAGCTGTGAAGAGGGGAGAACAAATGGAGCATGGGACAGCAGGAGCGGGAACAAGAGGGAGTGACTGGGAAGAAAGGGAGGAAAGGTTACTCACACTGGGCCAGATAATTTGTCACTAACTAATAGAGTTTGTAGATGTATTAGGACCATATGTAACATTACATGTTACATATTTCTACTGCTGGGCCTGTGACACACATAAAAGGAGCCAACACGTGGGGGTAAAAAAAACCTGTGTTTTGGAATAATTATTACTGTAACTATTTCCTTTTCCACCCTTCTTATAGCAACGCATTCTTATCAAAAGCTGCTGTTTGCATTCGGTCATAGATAATCTTTGCCTTTTTTTGGTCTATGTTTTTGAAGCCCACTTATTCTATGCCTACATCATAAAATGTGCTACACATATAAACAGAAAGAAAGAGAGCTTTCTTAAAGAAAACACTGAATTGTTTTGTAACTCACAGAATAAAAGCACACATTCAAAAGCATCTAAGACCAGTGTGTGATCTCGCATTGTTGGCATGTGTAAATAAAAGGCAGTGTATGTATGACACCTGCAATAGCGAATGCATATCTGAGTGTCAGAACACCTACAGGAGAGGTATGCATCTTTAAAATATCAGCACCTGATGGACGTAGACGTGTGTATTGTATGTGTGCGTGCGTGCGTGCACGTGTGTGTGCGTGGCTAACTGTCAGGGTGGTCCTTAGCTGCTAACAGCTTCAGCAGCAGAGTGGGTGTGTAATGTCTTTAGCAGCCCACTGTCAGCCAGCTAATTTGGTGGTGAGAGGTAATCTTGTGCTCTCCTGCAGTAACAATGTAATGCAGGAGGGAAAGAAGGCTTATCTTTACTGCAAAGCATTACACAGAATAATCTGATCTGACCCGTTCTTCATACACAGCCAGGCTGTGTGCGAGCCACTGTTAAATTGAATCTCCAGAATTGTTGTGTTAAATCTTTTGAAGTAATTTACGGCAGGTTAAGTGAACATATATTAAAAACCTGTGTGAAACTCTTCTATTTCAGTCTGTTTTTATTTCCTAGCCTGCTAATTGATTTTGAATCCAGCACATGCATGCCAAAATATGAAGGTAAGTTTATGTGCCAAATTAGAGGAATAACAAACATTTCAGTGAACCCAGGACCTTTATGGCATGTCGCAACTTCAGTCACCGAATAAGATTCAAATCTCTCTGCTGTATCTACTACTTTTTTTTGTTTTTTTCTTAAACTGTAAAATCTTCTAAGGAAGACGACTGGCTTTGGGTTGTCTGATGAATCTGACTTCAGTTTGCTGTATACACTGGATGTGTTAAAATAAAAGGAGACAATTTATGGTGAAAGGCTGGATCTTTGCTGTTGTTTTGGCCTTATAGCACATGCAAACACAGGTCCAAGTTTCCAGTGTTTAGTATAATAATGTCAGGAACTGTCTAACAGCAAAAAGGGGGAAAAAAAACAAAACAGCTGAAGCAAGATCAGACTTCCTGCAGCAATCGCTCACTGGATGCTCCAAAAGGCTTCAGCTGTTTCCAACAGTTTTAGACAAGTTTAGCTCAAATTCACACTGTTGTTTCTTGGAACACCCTGTTGTTCACTCAATTAGGCTGCTCAGTCTGGTAGCTGAGCTCGCCCTCTCTTTCTCTATACGTGTATGTGTGTGTGTGAATGCGAGTGTGTGTGGATGTGGCTGGAGGCTGTTGAATTCCGGGTGGTCCTGTTCTGGCCCTGCTCTCTAACCTCTCCATCAATGTGACACACACATACATACACACACGCACAGCTAGCTTTTGGGACAAGAGGATTAAGGAAATTAAAAAAAAAAATCTCTGACAAATCAGACTTGAGAATGAAGAAACTTTCCTAGTTGGCTCAAACACTTGGCACTTATAAACAGATACCACACACATACATTAACACCTTATCCGAGTCAGCCAGGGAGAAGTACAAATAAGCGCATCAACAAAACCTGGACGTTACAGCCTGTCAGAGCTATTTTTTGTGCTGGAAAATGTTAAGAGTGCAAGATGTCTCTGCTTTTTTTGTCCATACTAGGATTTTACTGCCCATTGCTCAGGATATTTGTTTTACTGAGGCCATCATTTATCCCATAGTGTCCATTTAGTTTGGGGATTGAAAACATGCTCCTGTTTAACTGTGTCATTTAAAAGAATTAAAAGTCCAAATGTACAAACCGAAATGCAAGTACTGACAGAGGAAACAGGAGTTGACTACAGTGTGGGCACCAGAGCAGCTATTAAACTCACCTTGTGGTGAAACTGCTTTGCCAACTGGTCAAATAAATAAATAAATAAAGCCATATAAGTGCTTATAAAGCCAGAAATTATAATGTTCACAAACCCTTTACAACCAGACAAACTACCTGCCGAGGTAGACTGTTTCATATGACTAAAATCGAACGGCAAGACGTTGGCGTGCTGAGAAGAGTGAACAGGATAAAATGAAATCAGGTGATAAACACTGATAGGCCATTTCTTCATATGTGTGCATTTATCTCGGTGCCTCTTACCTTCTGGTTCGATGTGTTGTCCATTTCCCACCAAACAATATTTGAGGTCTGCTCCTCTGCCAATAACAGCATTACTGCAGATCACGCTGCCTTGGATATTACACCTGAAAATAACACACACACAAACTGCATGAATTTGATTTTATATCAATAAATCTGCATGTGTGCTGGCCACTATGTTCCCACAGTGATGGCTATGCATGGAGAGCTAACAGGTATACATTATACCTGCCGTGCAGTACCTGGTGAATGGCATCTTACGACGATGCCATTCGTCAGCATGTCGGTTTTTACTGCAGTTTTAACGGTATATCAGTACAGATGTTCATAGAATCACAGATGTTGCAACAATTTGAAAATATAAGACTTTGTAGAAAATTTCTTTGCCTCTGGTTTTGACTTCTTCTCTCCAATATCAGTGCTGATGGGAACGTGTTTTTAGAGTGATCACACCTATTGTTCAAAAGAAAACTGCAGCAGCTACCTACACTGTGGCGATGAGCATAAACGGACGTGGCTGCGAGATGACGTTATCGGCAGCACACGAAGCGACCAATGCGGCATGTATACTGGGATCTTAACTCTCCTTTAAACAGAGGAAAGAAAACTGATATTACAGTGATTTGACCGAGAGGGAAAACCACTACATGAGTAACAAAAGCAGTCACATTGTCCAAGGGAACTATTTTCTCAGTCTTCAAAAATTGACATAAATATTATTCCACACTACCCTCAAAATATTAAAAAATGCACAAATTTCCCTTCCTAAACATACAGTTTAAGAAAATCCTCTTAAAAGACTCATAAATCTTGTATTACCTGAATAAGGGATGAATCAGTAGATCATTAGTGCTAAAACATTATTTTTCAGCTCAGTTGTTTGCTCTCTGAGCCCTTATGTAAATACGCACAGGCAGGTACACACAGCAAAGAACATTCATGCAGCACTGGGAGCTTCACAGGAAAGGTGCAGCTTTCCAGCTGGGCGCTAAGCTTCTTTACTTGTACCGTCATGGACTGAGGGCCACACCGGAGGTTACACAGACATTCGGACTGTTTTCCCCACCTCACACCTGCTCCGAAAACACAAAACTATCCAATCAAACGAACTTAATGACACAACATTAGCATCTCTATTAAGTTACGAAAGGCGCCCACGCTGTGTGCGCATATATGTGTGTGTGTGTGTACGCTGTAGGCCCCGTTCTGGAGTCCCACCTGAGCTGGCAGTGCCAACCCACTGTGCATGCTCACATTCAGCCAAACCATCACCATAAAATTCTTGGAGAGAGACACAGACAGTCCTGTGTGTCCTGTGTCGACTAACCATGAAGGGCGTGTATGTGCGAATTTGTGTGTGGGGTAAGAAACGCGCGTGTGTTTCAGAAGCTTGGGAAGCCCAGTGGAGAACACATGTAGGTCTTGCCCAGGCAGTGACGCACACACACTTGGCCCTGTGCACCTCACACACAGACAGGTTTGTATTGGCTCATTCTATTCAGGTGGTTAGGCTTGGAGGGAGACAGAGAAAAGAGTGTGTGCGTGTGTGTGTGTGTTTAAGTTACTACCTAGAAGGTGGTGGTGGTGGTGGTAGTTGGTGATGGGAGATTACAAGATTCAGAGTTTTGTAACATTAGAGAGAGAGGGCGAGAGAGAGACCACCAAAGAAGCTTCGAAGCTGAAACACCACTAATTACTAACACCAGGGCTCCTCCTTGCCATGACCCCCCCCCCCCCCCCCCCCACCATCCTCCCTCTCTATTACACTCATACACAAACACACACACGCATGTCAACCCCCCACCTCCTGTGCCAACCCTCCCCTATAAAGTTGACCCCAACTATCCCCCTTCCCAAACATGCAGCGCTTTGTCAACAAGCTCTGGTCAGCACCAAACAAAGAAACCAGAAACGCGAGGGGTTTCTGCGACATGGCTGGGGTCTGCTAATCCCCTCATACTGGCTCTTTCTTTCCTTCTTTCTCCTTCCTTCTTATGTCCTCAAAGAAAGAAAAGAAAGAATTGCAATTTCTTTCTTGCGTGCTAGCCTGCTTTCCCCTCGCTTCTTTCTTCCCTTCTCCTGTCTCTCTCATTCTTTCACGCCTTTGTGCGTGCACCTACATGGGCATGATGAGGGTCCCCATGCTAACTGGCTGGGGTCCCTGAAAGGCTTAAGAAGAGATTGCGAGAGACAGAAAGAGAGGGAGATGGCGTTGAGGCCTTGATGTAAAGAAAAGAGAGAGAGGAAGAAGAATTGAGATAAAAGAAACAGGAGCCTGTGAATGAGAGCATTAAAATCCAGAGCCAAGATGAGTCCCTTTAAACCAATATTCCTGCCCTAAGACACCAAACAGATCAATCTACATGCTAATTCTACAGTAGACACTGTTGCTCTCTGTGCAAAGCAGTCAGTTCTTTCCACCTTAACTCTTGACTACAGCTGAAACTGGACTGGATAGAAATCCTGCTGCATCTTTACTCAGACTGGACTCAAATTACAACTACAACATCTGACATGCTCTCCATTGAGCTTCTGTGTTTCTTTAACCAAGTTGGAGTTCCTAAATCTCAAGTTGAAATGATGCAATTTGCAGCACATTGGCTGTATGGTGGGTTTTTGTTTTGCTGTTTAAAATGATACAAAGTGGAAGAATAACATCATTTTAAAAAAAAACTACACAATTTGCAACACATTGCTACATGTAAGCACAGACGTGCATGTGTGAAGTAACTAATGTTTACCTCCTGGTGAGCCTGATTAGACCCCTGTGCTGAAACCATTCTTTAAATAAAAGATGGCAAACTGGAGGGACAACTGATCCTTAAAGGCTAAACCAAACACATGATTTTATTAAATAGTGGCGGGCTATTAGGGAAAGCATCATCTGAACTCCTGTGGTATTCCAAAAATTCTACAACCAGTGGGAAACTGGGTATAGCCAAGTAATTTAGGTGCTTAAATGAAATGCATGGATGTTGTGTGTTTCACTTCACCAGCTCTGTGTTTGTTTGGAACCGGTCTCTGGCTGGTTGCACACCAATAGTTACATTGTTAACTCAGCGATCCCACAGAACGCAGAAAACAAAAAACCTGTTACACGTCCTATCACCGGACACACACACACACACGCACACACACACTTCAATAAAAAGGTATGCAGCGAATGAAGAGGGAGCCACATCTATGCTTTTATAAATTCTAAAAAAAACCAAACAGGTTGATGACAAGTTTAGTGGTTTTTCAGAATAGCTGAGAGGCATAAATGTTCCTTCACTTCAAGTCAAGTAAATAATATAAACAGCTGAACAGGAGGATAAAAGTGTTTTTTCATGCTTCTATTTAGAAACGTGTGCTTGCTAACTGCTGCTTGTCACCCACCACATGCAAGTAGCAGCAACTTCACACTTAAAAAAACAAGCCAGATAATTAAAACTTTAATCTATAAACATGCCTTCAAGGTGAAATTCCCTTTTCTTTTCTTTTTTTTTAGGTTAAATTAATGCGTTCAAGAAACCATTTCAAAGTACACAACCCAAGCAAGTGTGTGCATGTCTGTGTGTGTTCTCACCCCTCCTCGATGGTAACGCCATGCATGATGATGGAGTTGGTGACTTTGACCTTCTCTTTTACAGTGGTGTTGTTTCCAATAGTAGACCTTTTTATGGAAGTCTTGTCTGCAATGTGGCACACAGCTCCGATGATACTATCTGATCCCATCTGAAAGCCCACCACAAACAGCAACGGAGATACATGCATACACAATTTTAGTCCATGTATTGTAAAGTGCCTTTAGACGACAATAAAAGGCTCTGATGAAGTGAAGACAATCTGAAAAAGTTCAAAGCAAGAGGGAAATGCTAGATAACTGAAATACAAGCATGGCTTGTAGTCTATATTCACCTGACATCTCTCAGAAATGTCAGCAGATGGATGGACTGATGGTTCTTCAAACAGCTTTGGGGCCTACCAGAGAGAAAACGGGGGGAGTGAAAGAGTGATTAAGAAAGTAGTAATGAGTTTGAAAACAGACTGTAAACAAAAGATGGATGGAGTGTCTGCGTGTTTACAACATTTCTTTTAAAAAGCCAAACAGGTTGATCACAAGTTTTTTAGTTTTTAGAATAGCTGAGAGGCATAAATGTTCCTTCACAAGTAAAATCAACTTAAAAGTGCATTCCTAAAAATGGCCATCAGGGGGCAGTTCCCAAGGTCCAACTGCAAAAAGTCTTTGATAAAAGGACCAGCTCTTACTAAATGTATGACCTGAGTAAATCTATCATCAAATTGGTGACTGGAAATACTAAATCTGAAGTTTCAAGATGACATTTTACTGACAGCGCCGTGATGTCATCCAAGAAAGGAAATCCGAGAAAGTTGACTCATTTGGATGTAACGTTTTCAGTGGGAGATGCATTTCATCACTAATCCAAGTGACTTCTTCAGTCTTTTTTCTCACGTTTCTCCCACTGATGTTGCTACATCCAGACGAACAGAATCAACTTTCTGGGAACAGCATGTACACATAAGCATTTAACCACGATTAGGCTATTGTTGTCATGCCATACGCGTAAAAAAAACCCCAAACAAACAAAACAAACAGTCTAATGTTTGACTCACCAGTCGGTTCACCTCTATATAAGCAGCTAGAGTATTAACCCGGCAGCACAGACCCTGGTCCATAATGTGAACATAGCAGCGCAGCTTTCCTCCATGGTAGGCCTCACTCATATCACCGCGGTGGTCATTCCAGCAGGAGCGCTCCTGCGCCAGCTGGAGGAGAAGCTCGTCCCGAGATGAGATGAGGAGCTCTGGACACCAAAAGAGGAAGAGATGCAGAAAGAGAGGGTTAGAAGCTGATGCCTTAGGCAGCGATGCCCTAACCTAGAAGTTCTTTATGATGAATGTTTATAAGCAAGATGAAGAAGAATTTTAAAAAGGTTGCAGTCTTTGGGCAAGGCTGAGGTTTGGACATCTGCAGAGGAAGGATAGTGGATGTACTGAACAAAGGATATCAATTATTTTGCCTCCAGGCAGGAGGAAAAGATGAAGACCACAGAGAAAATACAAGGATATATGAAGGAGGACATGCAGAGTGTTGTAACAGAGAAGGATGCTGATGACAGGGTGAGATGGAGGCAGATGATCTGCTGTGGCGCCGCTAAAGGGACCAGCCAAAAGACAAAGAAGAAGAATCATGCTTGGGTTGTTAAATGCTGTTCCTCCTCTGATTCTGATTCTGATGCGTGAAGATATGTTATGTGAATGCAAACAATAACCGTGGTTTGCAGGCCCATCGTTTTTTTCCTGGGTCTGATCATCTGTGTCGTCTTTCAGTTTCTGGCTGTTAACAGTTTTGGAGAACTGTTTACGCACCAAATATGGCACCAACTCTCCACGGATCGATGAGATAGACCTAGGATACAAAAGAAACACATAATTAATTTAGTCATTTAGCAACTGGATCAGGTAAGAAACACTAGTTCATGCTATGCAATCATAACATCTTACAATATCTGGGTAAAAATGAAAAGACATAGACTATACTGGAATAAAATGGTTGTATTTTATGAATATCACCAGAGTAGTTGTAAGCAGTAATTGTGTAACACTCAATAACAGCATGTAATAAATAACTGAATGATGTATAAAGGAGTCATTGTCCCTATAAAGACGCTGATCAAAATCAGGAAAGGAAGCACTGACTAAAGACTGATGATGTTCCAGCAAGAAATACATTAATTAAAAAAAAGAAAAAGAGCTAACAGTGAGCTTTCTTCAAAGTTTCTCTCTGTGTAAATCAGGAGGCAATATCCTCATCTTAATTTCTTTTTCCTCCTCTCTGGACTGCGCTGTGCTCAGTGTTCCTCTCTACCACACCACACACCCCTCCACTTGCCCTCTCTTACTTTCTTTTAAAGGGAGATTAGAATTTCCATCTGAATGACAGGAGAAAAACAACAGTTACTCTGTCCATTTCTCTCCTTGAGCAAGAGACAGAGAAAGAACATTGAGGAGAAAGGAAGAGAGGCAAAGAGGAGCCGTGAAAAGAGTCCAAGAAAAGAGCTGAAGAAAGAAATGAGTCATCTAACAAGAGAGATGATATATGGTGGCGGTAGAGGGTGCGTTGGTGATGCAATGATGTAAGATTTACATCTGCATCTCTATGGCAAATTGCTACTTTCAAGTGCTTTAACCAAAAATATTCACAGGATTAGTAAAGGGGATTTGTGTTTGTTGGCTTGGCTTTGGATTTATTGAGTGGAATAAAAGTAGCCTGGTGTGGATGCACTCCATTTATAGTTGTTGAACTTTAACAATGGGTAATAAATGATTTCCACAATTCGGCTTTCAGCGTGGTACCCACTTCTTCATGAAATAATGTGCAAGTTACAAAATACACGTGTGGAAGTCTCATCGCCACCCAGTTTTGGGAAGTTGCCAACAAATAATATTATATTTGTTTCCTAAAATTAAACGGATACAATCAAGCACTATTTAAAGTAAATGCTCCGCCAATAGAACACAAAGCAAAAGCAAATCAAGCGCTCCCTATATCAGAGCCTGACAATGCGACTGCATGTGACAATCACAGCTGTTCCCTGCACTGCACAACTAGAGGTTTCCTGCATGTACTCAGGATGACTAACAGTGTGTTAAAAGACAGACACACAACAAAAATCAAATGTATGACACAGCAGACGGTAAAGAGTTTCTGCTCAAATTGGACTATCATCTGCTGTTTGGAGATACTTTGGATTTAGTGATATTAACCAAGAAGAAATCAGATGCAAACAGTGCTGTAGAGGTGTGTCTGCGCCTCAAAGCAACATAAGCCACTTATTCACATGCCTGAAAATGCACCACAAACTGCAGGATAATTAAGGCATGAAGGCCAAGAAAAACAATGCTTTGTTGCTGACGCAAATCGTCCACAAAACTCAGGCTGCGCAGTGCGTCTACGTATTCCTTCACAAAGATGTGCTGAAATCACAACTGCAATCACACTTCCATTGACCAAAGATAAACTTCCGTTAAACTTAAAGTTAAACTTCATGGAGCAACAATGTCATTCCCTCACACAATTTTTTTTTTTCCAAAGAGGTCACAGCTGTCGAGTATTTAACCTTAAGTTCATCCTCATGTCCATCATGCAGGTACGATAAATTAAGTGAAAAATTACTTTTTTCTTCTAGTAGACACACTTATATCAGGTGAATAAACACCTTATTTGTCTGTAAAGATGTTTTACTTAAGAAGACCATAGCACAATGTAAATTCAGGGAAAGCAGTCCCCTCTGATGTTATTTTGTGCTTTTCATATTTTGTATTTTTATGTTTTTTGTTCCTTCTAAAAGATGCACTCAATTTGGGTAAATGAAGAAAAGTAGTTTTATTTTTACATAAAGATGGAACATGTTGCATCACATGGAAGTGAAAGCAGTGTTAAATTTAGAAAATTACTGCCACTAAAATGAATGAATAATCATGACAAATAATAAATATTGCTGAAAATAAAATTGTCAAAACAATTTTCATCAATTTGCTAAATATAAAAGGAATAAATGTAAGAATGCAAATGCTAATTTTAGGACTTCAAAGTGCTAGTTCCCACTACCTGTGTGAAAATAGGCATTTGTATAAGGTTTTGTCAAAGAAATTCACAGCAAGCATTTACCCAGCATTCAAGAAGTGACAGCGTTTGAAGCGGCCCGCTTCCTGTTGTCTGTTTCAGGTTAAAAAGAGCAAGTGCTGACAAACCCTGATTCTCAAAATAGTGAAAACAGCTTTAGCCTTTCATTTTTCAGATGCAGCACAGAGACAGACTCCTATATAGACTCCTCCGGCTATAGCGAGCTCCCCCGTCACACCGCTTCACTTCAGAGGCTAAAGGCCTAACAGCCTGTCTCAGTGGCACATAGTAAAACAAATTAACACCTCACTAGAATACCATGCTAACAGAACCTTTCAAAGCCTTACACACCATGTAACCATGTTAAACACACACAGATTAAGCAGCGAGGTAGAGTTCATGTCAGCTTGAGTGTGGGGCGTATGCATATATTTTGTGTCTATATGTGTCTAAGTCTGTTGGGTAATACCTCTCATGGAGCAAACAGGAAAATTTCAAAATTCAACAAAAAAAAAAAAATTTATGTCCACTGTGGACTTACTTTGCAGACAGATCTAAACATAGACATATATTCATTATTCACTTCAAAAGCATCATAAAGAATATGGTGACGGAGACATGCACTTGTTTTTCTTGAGAGTTCACTAGTGTTTCTTGGTGTGGTTATTTGTATTTTGTTCTTGCAGATTTTTGGAAATATTTTGTGAGTTTGTATAGTCTCTCTTGTAAAACAGTCTGATCTCAGTAAGACTTCCTGTTAAAATAAAAGATTCAAACCCCCCCAAACTTACTTGTTTTCTGTGAGGAAGTCCACGACAGCCTTTTTCAGACAGTAGAGGTGAGCGTCCACTAAGCCTGTTTTGATGAGCATCCTGGGATGTCTGTGGGTAAAAGGCAAAACAGAGATGGAAATCAAAGCTCACAAAGTGTCCTCAGTTCGTGACAACAAAACATTAAAATCCACCGTTTGCACACAATGGAAAAGTGTGATGCACAGAAACGAATACATTAAAATACACACTGCACACCTGCGCTGCTTTTACCATCTTAATTGGGTGCTACCTCTGGGGGAGTGTGCTTTGATTCTCTTCGTCACCTGCTGGTTTTATCTTTAATGCTTACTTCACGTTTGCTCAAGCCACTTTTAATCTGTGTTCCTTTGCACCGCAGGACTATAACACTTGATGAAAAAAACGGCAAAACCAGCTATAATGCCTGATTGTCCTCTGCCATCTACCATAGATGTCGCCCCTCGGGCAGCCGTCATTCACACAATTTTTTTTCACATGAGGAGACGCGGAGTCAAAAGTCTGAATGTGACATTTACGAAGCGACAGCCTAAAGAAAACAATGCAGTCCCAGACGTTTCAATAAACAAATCTATCAACACCCCTACGTTCTCTCCGACTACTTACCTTTTCTTCCTCTGCCCTTTCAACCACGACATAATAAAAACTGTGGGGTGCATTCCTCCTTAAAAGGCCCATACCACTTTTAGCCCATTTATTACCAATCACATAGACCTTTCATTACTGCTTACCATCTTTCACAGCATGCCGCAGCGATTTAGATTTTTAAGGTTGTACAAACAGGTTGAAGTCTGTCTCATTATCACACAATAACTCCAACCAAATTAAAAACAGACACGTCCACTGTTCGCAGAGGTGTTCAGTTTTGATTTATTATTCCACACTAAAAGCAACAGGAATGATAATTACAACTCTCCCTGGAAAGCGAGTGTGACAGCAGGAAGCCACGCCAACATTACTTTGACATGATAAAGTTTTATTCAAAGATGTGTAAAAATTTAGAAGTCATACAAAATTAAGGAAACCAAAACAAATCGACTACAGTTGTGCAGAAACTCTATGCAGCTTTGTGAAAAACTAAGTACACCCCATTATTTAAAAACTTGTAGAACCACCTTTAACAGCAATAACTCGAAGTGATTGTTTCTTGTTTGACTTTATCGGTTTTTCACATCGTTGTGAAGGAATTTTGTCTCAATCTTCTTCACAGCGTTGATTCAGTTCATTGAGGTTTGTGTGCATTCGTTTATGCACAACTCAGGCACAGGTACCACCACAGCAGTTGACTTTCACTGGGTCATCGAAACACCTCCATTCTTTTCTTGTTCGCGCATTCTGTTGTAGATTTAATGCTGTGTTTGGGATCATTGCCCTGTTGCATTACCCAATTCTGGCCAAGCGTTAGCGTTAGTTGACTCTGGAACACTGGTATTCGGAGGAGTCCATGGCTCGCTCTATGAGGTGCCCAGTTCCTGTGGCTGCAGAAGAAGCCCAAATCATCAGCCCTCCAAAACTGTATGAACTGTTTGTTCTAACATGCTGTATTTGTTTTTCACCAAAAGTAGTACTGTGCATTACAGCCCAATATCTGCACTTTGGTCTGATCCACCCCAAGGACATTGATGCAGAAGTCTTCAGGTTTTGTTTAGATGCAACCTTGAAAACCTAAGCTGTGCTGCCATGTTCTTTTTAGAGATAAGACACTTTCCAAACAACCGACACTTGTTCCATCTTTTTCTCCATTTAACTTGCTAACTGAGACTTGCAGAGTCTGAACTATAGCTCTTAGGATTTTGCAGATTTTTTGAGCATCACAAAGTCTGACCTTTGGGTGAATTTGCCGGGACCTACGCTCCTGGGAAGATTGTAGCATTCTTTTAACACACACCTGAATACTTCACACCAGCTACTTGCCAAAACTACTTCTTTTATAGAGGCGCACACTTGCTGCTGATGAGTTAATCAAGTGCATTTGATTACCAGCACCTGGTTGCTTCTTTCTCTCTGAATTCCTTTGGAAGCAATAAGGGTGTACTTGGTTTTTCATGGGACGGCGTAGAGTCCTGTGAACACTGTATTTTTCACATGACTGATTGTAAGTCTGTGAATTTCCACTTAAATGTATTTCACCTTCTCTTTATGTTAATTCTCCTATTTTTGGTATTAGTATGTAACACTGATTAAACAACCTCTATGTACATATATGACCAAGAGTCATATAGTGAATTAGTGAATGTTTAAAAAAAAAGAGACAAAAAGTTTTATTTTGATCATTTTAACTGATTTGAACTGAAACTGTTTTTTTTCTCCTCATACACACAACTAATAATTTGAACTGCAATTTTTTTTTAAAAAACAGCCATAAAAGAAATGAGGAGAAAAATATCTGTGGTGACCCCACAGGAGCCATCAAAAAGATCTTCTCGACAAGCTTTCCCCTCCCACCTCAAACACCAGGCTTACAGTATAACTGGAGTGACTCGGGAGGATTACTTAGTCGCACACACACACGCACACACACCAGATGGTAAAAGCTCTAAATCAAACTCGGTGCATGTCTGTCTGTGTTGAGGTATTTTATTAAAAAGCATAAAAACACATGTTCACTCTCACACACAGTCATGCTCTACGGGTGTCCCAGGTGTAAGTCTCTGTGTGGCTATCGCATACATAAAGTAAAACTCATCAGAACACCCAACAAGTGACATCACTGTTTAGCACCTGCAGGCGGGCAAGAGACAGAGCCTTGGATAATTGGGTTATGAATGACGATGTGTGTGTGTTTTTGTAGGTTAAGAACAGGTGCCCTGAATCATAATAAAAGAATAATTTAGTAGCCATAAAAAGCAGCACAGTAGGTACAAGTATCACCATATCAAGACTGTTGCAGTATAAAACCAAAACATTAACTTTTTTTAAGGGGACATCGTTAAAATAATTTTGAGGTCCATATGTTTTTATTCTGGGAATCTATTATAGCAGCTTTGCATGATCACCAATTCAAAACAAGTCCTTATTTTCCCTCATACTGAGCCTCGGTTTAACTACTTAGCTCGTCTTCCTCAAAGTCAACTTTCTTTGATTGCCTGCAACTGACAAACTGAACATTTGAACAACACCTTTGGGGGGTCTGCATATGCCATATTAAGAAAATCCCCTCCCCTTGACATACCGCAGACCCAAGAGCAGAAAAAACTGTTGGAAACAGAGTTTTTAAGAGGAGTCTGAAACATGAGCACACTAACTACTTCTACACATGCTGACTTTGAAATGTTCGTGTTTAATGAGTACGCACCATTGTAACAGTACATATATTACCCGAACATTAGAAATCAAGTTGCCTTTCCTAACAACAGCATCATGTGATTTCTGGTTGCTGCGAGTGCTGTAGAGCTCATTGTCGAAGGGAGCAGGAATTTAGTGCCTCTGCAGGCAGGGATGACTCAACTGTTGGATTAATGACTGACTACTAAAGTACCACTAAAGTCCTCAGTGGGAGAGAGGAGTCACATCTCGCTCTCAAACACACACAACATAATGTCTTATTTAGTTACAACTAAAACCCCACAGCGGACGGTGAGTCAGATGCAGCAGAATGACCGTTAATACCCTCATTAGTCAGGTTTTCACAAGAGCCAACAGTGCTGAAGGGCTTTTAAAAGAAAATTTTAACCACTCCTCCAAAGCAAAATGTGTGATTCCCGCAATATTAAACTAGCCCCATAGATGCTTTCACAATTGAATTCACATATCTGATCTTGTGTTGCAAGCCTACAGTGCACATGGCTCTGCAAGTGCAGTCAGACTAATGTTGATAGCTGTCAAATCCTGTGCAAACACACTCATTATGTGGGACCATTGATACATGTGTTTAGTAAATTTAGTACAAGGATCTTTGGAAGGGAAGTTATTTAATTTTTTAAAAGGTACTTTGTGTAATATTTGTGTTTATTGGCTTTTAGCCCCACGTGTGCCATCATTAGTAACAGATGTAAGTAACTCCGAGTCTGTTTTGCTGAAGATCACTGCAGTTGATCTGACCTAAGCTTCCTCGCCTTTCCTTTATACACTTACTGGCCACTTGTTAGGCACTGCATGCTAGTACTGGGACACTTTTGATTTCAGAATTGCATTAATTATTTGCGGCACAGATTCAACAAGGTCCTGGAAAAATGCCTCAGTGATTTCCATATCGTCATGATAGGATCACACAGCTGTGGTAGATTTATCAGCTGCCCATCCATCATTTGACTCTTGACTTGAGTACAGTGAGCTCGCAGTCATGTTCAAAGAAACCAAAGTTTATTTGTGCATTATGGCATGGATGTTATCGCTGTCAGAAGCAGCAATTAGAAAATGCATACACTCTGGTCATAAAGGGATGGACATGCTCAGCAGGTAAGCAGTGGCATATTACCACTGCTCAGTTTTAGCATCAACAAGCCATTCTCTGCGAAATCTATAGATGCTTGTGTGAGAAATCCCAGAAAGTCAGCAGTTTGTGAAATACTCAGATCAGCCAGTCTGGCACCAAAAACCATGTCACATTTAAAAACTTCTACATCAACTTTCTTACCTGTTCTGATGCTCAGTATGGACTTCGAAAAGACGTCTTGACCATGTCTGCATCCCCAAATGCATTGTTTTGCTGCCATGTGATAGGCTGATCACATATCTGCATTAAATATCAGCTGAACAGGTGCACCTAAAGTGTATGTCATAATTTTAAAACCTCCCAAAAACCCAAAACTAGCTGCAAAACTTGGCGCTTTGCTTGTTTTGCTTGAAACGTTCTAGTTTTCCGAACTATCCTGTTAAATCAGCAGATTAATACACAGTCGACCATTTCTCCAGACCTACATCCACAACATTCTGACAGGTGGAGCTTAATGTATGAGAGGAAGCTCTGCTGGATTCCTTTCACACCGTTTAAGCGATTTCCAGGTCAAACAATCTCACACGTGCAGAATGTTTTGAGCTAACACACCTCAACCATGTGGAAACTATAGAGAAGGAAAGGGAAGAGAAATTACAGAGAGGCTGAGGCAGAACAAGCATGGAGACCGTAAGAACAGATGGTTGGTTGTGTGGAGGGATGCACACAACAAGAACTGGTTCAATGAAGTGAATGAAGTGGGAAATTAAACGGACGTCAGTCAATGAAGAAATTCAGGAGGTCGCACACACCGATTCATTTTTCTTTCACTAACGTTCCACAGAAACTGAAAAGAACCAACTGCAAAAGATACTACAGGTGTGAAATGTTAATGTGTACAAATGTAACACGAATACGAACATTTAATATCCAAAAGACGCTTCATAACCTCTATGTACAGTACGTGTAAGCTGTGACTACTCTGTGGGTGATACTGCTGTTGAAAACAGTCAGGTAGCTACAGGTGGGAAACAGGAATCCATACTCTGGCATTTATTCTGCTTACTACCTCAGGCAAAAAATAATTTTGTGTGGGTGTGTGACATGCGAGCGTATAAATGATCAGAGGTGCTTTCAGTGTTGGAAGTATTTCAGCATAAGCTGTAAATGTTTAGCTGTGGGCTCAATAGGTTTCCATAACACTGTGACAATGTGTGACTGTTTTCTCTCCATCAATGTCCGCCTCGAGGTTGTGTTATGCGTTCATATAAGCATTTCTGAGTTTATGAAATAAGACAGAATGTGTGTGTGTGTATATATGTTAGTGTGTGCCTCAAGAGTTTCCCTGTGCAGAGAAGCATGCGAGCAGCTGCTCTGGCCCCCCTCTTATTGGCCAGAATTTACTGTGTCTTTGGCTCCATGAAGTATTTACGAGCTCCCAAAACACCCGCTCTCACACATACATGCATTTTAGGAGTTCGAAACAAAAACCTACCTAGAACACTCTTCCTGTAACAAAAATCCCACACAGCCACCACAGAACCTTCGCCCTAAAACACACCGACTCTGATTAGAAACTTAAACATCTGCTTTGCCAGAGCTAAGAACCTACAGATGTACAGAACACGTCACCATCAGGCAAACCTCCAAACTCTGATCCACGCATGGAGGAATAAGAACCTGCACGAGAACACGTGCCGCACATGCTCAGCAACTTATAAAGTGAACACTGATTTGCTTTGGTTAACAAACCGTGCTGTGGACAGCTGTCATTCCACTAATACAGAAGAATCAGGAGCCTTTAAGAAGACAGAGACCCCTTTGAAGTGAACAAAAACAAAGACTCAACAGTGAAATGATTGAATGAAAGTGGATAACCAATCAGAAATGAGTAGATTTTCACATATATGTATAATTTCTAATGGCTCATTTGGACATATAAATAAGCAATGTGTGGTTAGACTTACTTCCTCATAATGGATTTCCTGATTGATAGTCCGTCCTCAAGATCGGCCTCATTGGCCATGAAGAGCAGCCTCTTTCCTGACTGATCAACACCAACAAAGTCTCTCTGCTCAGCTGGGGAAAAATACACAACATATGTTTTTAATACAAAAAAAATTGCCCAGTTAAACCACTGCAGGGAAAAGAAAAAAAATATAGATTAAATAAACAGCAGATGCAAAACTGTCTAATTTTCTAAGATTTATTTTCATTTTACCTGTCTTTTTCTTGCCCTTCTGGCCTGGGACGGTCTCTGTGAATTCGTGGGCTTTGCTCATTAGCATGGCCATTGTCGCGTTATGCGCCCGGAACAGATCGACCACCTCGTGAAGCGCAACGTCTGTTATCAAGTCACAACTCAACACCAGGATGTCGGTCTTAAAAGAAAGATTTGAAAGAAAATCACAGTGATCTATTCATGCTGAAGTATTTACTTGACAGCGCAACGGTAAGACACAACAGAATGTCTAACATAATGAACCTGACGTGGTTTGGTGGGACTAGGATTACTTTACTAAGTATAAAGAGGCTTTTGACAGGAGCTTGCAGGCACACACACAAAACTCTGAAACAGACAGAAATGGCTGAAATACAGTTGGCAGGGTGAAGCATTTAGACTATTGTATACATAAACTTTATTTCCGCACAAATGCTTGTTGGCCCATTGTTAAAGTGACTTAAACTCTGATTACAGAGAGTAGTGAGTAATGATTTCTGCTGTTATTCACCATCTCTGTTTGAGAATATACAATCCTATAGGTATTTGTGTGTATTGCTGCAAGTGCCTATATTATTCACAGTCTTAACTCCTTAAATTCAATGTTATTTAAAGTGTGAACTGTCTTGCTTCTACTCTCAGCAGAATCAGTAACGTAAATATGTTAGTCTGGGAAAACAAAGCTTTCAGGATTCTCAGTATTCAGTTCAGTTCAATTCAAGTAATGCTCTATTTATCCCAATAGCTGAGAAATGACTGGGTTATAGCAAGCCCCCCCCCCCCCCAAAAAAGAAAAAAAACCCAGCTTTTTTACCAAGGTAAAAAAATTATACTTGAGTGGCTCAGTTAAACGGTAAATTTTAAAAAAAAGTAAACAAAAAAGCACAGATCTAAATAAAACAGGAAGGAGCCTGAATCAAAAGGGAATAAAGGTACTGTGGTATAAAGTGGTGAAGAGTTTCTGCATCTGTCTTCATGGAAACAAAGCTGAACCAGATGTCAGACAAAAAGTTCAGCTGCTGATCTAGTAAAAAGCGCAGAGGTGGTGCGAAGAAATTACTCAGCAACTTTTGACAACAAAAGTTATCTCCAGACACTTTATGCTGTAAGCCAAGAACCCTACAACAGTGAGTTACACAAATCCCAGAGTACCTGTTTTTTCTTTTCTCCCTTCCTTTCTCCATTCATTCAGGTCTGAGAGACAGAATTCATAAACAGTGAGTGTAACTATATTTTTCTGCTGTTTCTCTTTGTGCAGACCGTCAGCTTGCTTGGATCTAAGCAGACAATTCAATTCATAAACACATGGTCTTCGTCAAATTACTTTGGTATTAATTTGTGATACTTCTAAGATTTCTGAAGTCCTTAAAACCTTGCTCTCTTTTTCTCCTAAAAGCCCACAGTAGATTGAAATGACAAAAAAGTCTCAACAGCTGATTAAACTGCAGATATTAAAAACAGGAACTGTAACAAAAACAAAACTGCTCAGTCTGGTTTGTGATTATATACATTGAACAATATTTCTGGCATAACTAATTAATGCTTTCTATCAGGTCTTTAACATTGCTGGTAATACGTTACACTATGTCACACTCTATACATTTTAATAAAATGTTATGCAACAAGCCTACCGCTCTTCCAGTAAGCCATTTATGCTAGTTTTACTCTCTCTAATTACTGCAAATGAGTAGTTTTACATCAACAGATGCAGCTACTTCTGTTTAAAAGCTTTGAATTTGTATAAAAGAGAAATTACATGTGATTGGGACATTTGTTTAAATCTTTTGCAATCTCACAATTTTCTATTTTTTGTTTGAAGTGCTTGAAAACGCCTGACAAATTAGACATCGGTCCTGTTTAGTTTTCAGTGTGTGTACGCAGTTATCTCTCTGAAAAACCTGCCTTAAATAAAGGAAGATTAACTCCACCCTGTGTTTACATCCACATGTTAGGTCTTGCCCATATTTGAGTCTTTTTTTTTTTTTTAAATCATGCTGCACTCACTGCATTCAGTGACACAATATCACATAACTCCCTTATCCTTCTCCATTTTACCCTGGCTGGCTGGTTTTAAGTACATTTCTGTGAACTGATCCACATAAAACACTGCTCTAAAGTTACACACAGGCAGAGAAAACCAGCCAGCGTTCAACAAAATGCACTTGAGCTTAAAACAGAGCCCACATTTTTTTTTTGAGAAAAGTCTTATTTTAGAAGATGACTATCTTAAACTAGTATCAGTATCCCTACTATCTAACCACATGTAAATCAATACATGTTTGGAAACACAAATAAATATGCAGCTGTGAATTCCAGTTGACGTATCACTTGCTCTTATGGCGAGAGCAAAAGCAGTACCTGTCATTTGAACTGCTCTCCACTGTCTGAATGTGTGTTTGCATGTGGGTGCAGCCGCATTTGTGTCTGTGTGCGGTATCCATCTGTCTGTCCAGAGATGAAGGCTGTCAGCATAGGGACTAATCCCACCTTTAGCACCAGCAGCCTTAACGACAGAGACATTATTGCTCTGTTTGTGAAGGAGAACACAGAGTGAGAGAGAGGGGATAAGGAAGAAAAACACATGAGCAAAGAATCCACAGACACTGTCAAACAAAAGAAAGAAAAGGAAAGATTACAGTGAAGTTTTTTAAAAGTATTTATATAGAATAAATGTAATATATTATCTGGTTTAAAAAAGGATCAAAGTATGTAGAGTATGCTGGATCAGTGAGATCAAGGGTCAAGTTGACCTAGATTTACATGCAACTCTAATCTTGACCTGGCAACAGGAAGCTGCCACAGTAAAATTGAAGGTGCCTGCAAGAGATCTCCTGACTCCTGAGACTCTGAGACCTTTCAGCTCTCTCCTCGCTCTATCACAGACTGATAAGCTCACACACATGTTCAGAAACAGAGCACTCTCACACAGCCACACACATTAAATGGACAAAGGCGTGCTTGCTTCATTCACACATGCACGCACGCAGGCGTACACTCAGAGGCGACAGCCGAGTGGAGTCAGCTGGAGAGGCAAAGACACTTTGGCCTTTCAACAGCCAGGATCACTGGACAGGTCAGGACCACACACACTGGTGCACAAGCAATCACACACAGATGCGGATTTGTCCTAGAGGTAACTGACTTCAATCCAAAACTAGTGCTTGCACAATCCTGACCCGTTTCAAGGACACTTTCTTTGTTGTGTGAGGTATGAATCCACCAGTAAAGGCTGACATTCACAACTCTGTTATTTACAAGTTACAAAATTCAGCAATGTCACATACATAAAGAAAGCTATGATGTATATAATAAACAAAGAAAGTATGAAACAGAGATTCAGGCTTCATCCAATTCTCATGAGAAGACAGCAGCAGGGAGAATTTCATGGTTTGATTCAGGAGTTGAAGCTCTATCATGACTGCTTTCGTAAATATTTCACCTTTTTCAAAGAACCGATTCGCCCAGAGCAGCGTTTAGCTGCGTGTCGGAGGTAAAATAATATTATTTTACTATTTCCATATAATTGTATATTCAGTACCAGTGAACGTTTTGAGCTACAGTGCACTTGTTGATATACTGAAGTATACTTTATGGTATACTGCAGTATGAAAACTGACAATACTTTTGCTCAGCTGCATGAATGCATGCACGCCAGTCAGACTTTTTACCACACTTCCAATAAAAACAGTCTATTTGTTCAATCTCTTTTATATTTTGGTTCCTCAAAGGATTTTTGAAGCTAATAACTTGAAATGACTCGGCTGTGTGACATTGGTCATCAAGTCAGTGTAGGTTTGAAGGATACACAAGCTTTGACTGATGTGTTCATCATAAAAAAACCCAAAAACAAACCACTGAATATTTTCCATTTCACCCTGGGATAAAAGTAATGTGGGTAACTTTTAACATGTACAAGTCTTGCCTGGTCTTCTTAAGATTATGAAGTTTCAACATTGCAGTTCAGTGAAAAGACAGAGAAAATGCACATGGAGTAAGGGTGTGGAGCAAGACTGTTGAAAGAGGGAAAGAAATAAAAAAAAGACACATCTAAGCATGTTTGCTGTGTCGCTTTCATGAAAAGCCTCAGTCCCATCTCTCACTCCTCTCTTTCTTCACCTTTTGTGTCGAGTCTTACAGGCTGACTAACAGATGTGGACCAAAGGTGAAGCCTTGAATCACAAACTCCAATGTATATATAGCTGTTTTAGTTCATACGCGCTCATTATACCAGGTGATTAAGCCTCAACGATAATAAAAATGTCAAAGAGGCTTTTGGCGTACAAAGCAAAACGTGCATGCAAAGTACTCCTTTCACTAGTTTGGCTTATTGTGAAAGAACTCAGCATTAATCAGCATATCCGTCCACTTTTGTGTAACCTCACTGTTTGCGGAGTGAACAAAATAAAAAATGCTCCCTGTAATCTCTCCTTTCAGTGTTCGAGAGAAATGGCCGACTGTGCTCACCCAGAGCACACACCGATTCCTGTAACTATTTTGTTTGATCGGTTACACCAAATCCCATCATGGAAGGGTGTTTGCATCAAGATGTGTGAGTGTCTACACTGTGCGCAGGCTTCGGTTTGACAGATTGAGTGATCTCTGTGCGGGGATTTGGCAGGCCATGGTTACAGTTCCTCACTCATCACCTTGCAGTGTGTGAGTGTGTGTAACTCAATGCCTCTCATCCAGCTGGCTGCTCAAAGGATTAGAAACTCAACGATTCTCAATGAGAGCATGCTGAAGCTAGTTCTGCCTAAGTGTGTGAATATTTGTACATGTGGTAATTCCAAGCATCTATTAAAAGGACTAATCTAGCTAAGAAAATAACTAGAATCTGTACACCAATTCAAAGGGGAAAAAAGAAAAACGATTAAAGCCATTTGACCAAAAGAACTAAAAGACTGATCGTGTTGTAAAGAATGAATGTCAGAAGGACATTTTTATCTTCGATTGTACAGACAGACACAAAATAAAGAAAACCCCCCTGAAAGCTTTATCATTACAGTGAGAGCATTTAGTACCTTTGCTACACTGTGAGGAGTATTTTGCTGGCAACTTAAATGTAAAGCTGTTTTCAATGATCAGTTTTATCCATGATTTAACATTTCTGTCCTGAGAAGAGCCGCTCTCTTTTCAGGACAATAACACCCAGAGAATCACCTGGAATCACTAGATTTTTAACCCATTTGAATATCTATGCAACATGTCAAGTGTGCCCGACCAAAAAGATTACTGTATTTTCCACATTATAAGACGCACTTAAAATCCTTTAATTTTCTCAAAAATCGACAGTCGCCCTATAATAATAGTTGAGTTAAAATGATCAGCCTTGTTGCTTTACCAGGTGTAATAATTAAATTGAACATGCAGGCATCCATGAAAACAGAACTTAATTTAACAGAGTTAGAAGTTAGCAGGAAGTTAGCTCGCTAGTTTCCACCTAAACAGGATATAGCATGTTCTGATTGAGAGATTTCTGAAAAAAATAAACCACACAGCTCTGCTATCACTCCCAACAGAAATAAAGACAGAAAACTAAACAGCAGTAGCGTTTGCAGGGTTACTGAAGTTGGACTAGCTGGTATATAATGATGTGCTACGTGACCGCTAGCGACACAGCTATGTTAGCATAACATAAACACAGTGAAGCTGCAGGATGAATGCTAACTTTTTTCCACTCGATAAAAGTTAACGTGAGGGTTCCCGATAGTTAGGGATAAATGCAATCGCATGGCAGGATGCTGTAAACGGACCAAACGTCAGTCAGGAGATGTGAGATAATCCATCCACAATATGAGGTTAGTCATTAATATACTGCAACAACATGGAAATAGAGCAGCTGCAAGAGAATTGAACATTAATGAATCAATGGTACAGAAGTGGAGGAAGCAAGAAGAATGAGTTGATGTTTGACCTATCTGACTATTTTGTTTCGATTAATGCGTCTTATAATCCGGTGCGCTTGATGTATGAAAACAGACCTGTTCATCAATATTGCGCCTTATTAATCCAGTGTGCTTTATGGTCCGAAAAATACGGTAATTGCAGTTATTGAGGCTCTAAAACAACAGTCTTACATCAGATTGTGATAGAGATTTCAAGATGATTGTTTGTGACCTGGGACAAAGTTAAAGAAGCTACAACTCACATTGTAACTGAAACTATAGCCTGCTAGGTTTATCAAAATACTAGAATTTCAAACTTACCGAAATGCAGTGTAAAAAAAAAAAAGCACAGGGGGAAAAAGATTAGAACAATACAAACTTTACCAACTTAATAACACAATATAGGAACTGTGAGGAACTGCTTATAGTTAAATGACTAACGTTAATGTGTGTGTCAGTCAGGCTAACGTTTATGAGTATGTAATACTTTACTCTTTGTAAAGAGTAAAGTAAGTCTTTACTCTTTGTAAAGACTTGTTCAGTCTTGGGGTGCTGGTATAACTCATTGGGTTGAACAGTCAAACCATATGCCTAAAGGCTTCTGCAGAGTCCACCCTGTGCCATTTCCTGCATGTCCATGCTTTCTCCCTCCTTTCCTTACTAGTCTAGTCTCCTGTCACGAAAAAAGGCTAAAAATCCCCTAAATTAATCTAAATAAAGTTGTCCAGTGTTGCTAATATCAAATACTTCAGCTGCTAGTGAGGAGAGGTGCTGGGTGAAGTCTGTCAACTAGAGGAGGAAAGACTGCACTGGTGGCAATGATACTGATACAAATGAGTAATTTGATAGTAATTTTTAGTATCTGAGATCCTACTACGCCCTACATCTACTTATCATCCAGTAGGAATGTAGCATGTAATGATGCTTAGTGTTGGGAATGGAAATTCCTGGAAATATTAGGAGCCTGTGGTTTTTCTTCCTTTTGAGATTAAGGGTGGGCAATATTGTTTCAGATTGTTCCTCTTTTCTATATGTTGATAATTAAGTGGTTCTGGTATTGTGAAATTAGTTGACTCTTCTAATAATCTAGCTTTTTACTACAAGCTACACTCGTATGCCTTTCTAAGTATCAAGCAAACACATTCACCCACCTGCACATACACACTCTTTGGGAATTTGCCAAAAAGGAGGAGCGAGGGATCAAACCCCTGACCAGAATCACAATCCAGATCAAGAGTTGTAATTGTGCCAGAAAAAAAAAGTCATGGTCTTCTGGCCAATCACCTACCAACACTTGGTTCAGATCATAATATAATTTAAAAAATATACCAACAAAAACTCGTCTTGATTAAATAAAGATGTGACTGGATGCAAAAGTTAATTTTGTATGACAAAATGTTTGGACTGTATTTCTGTAACTGCCAAAAATGTGTCTTTTCTTGTAAATGTTTGAGTCAGACAGTACCGTAGATCAGCACTATTTACCTTGCTGATTTCATATAGCATTACTGTAAATATGTATTGGCTGAAAGCCTGAAAACAACCATAAAATCTTACATTATTGACATACGCATGAATCACAATGAATTAATTACTCGAAAACATTCATAGTATCACCTTCATTTAAGATTTGATAAGTCTGAATTAATTGTGATTCTTAAAACTGACATTTCTAACTAAGCCAGTGGTATACAATTCCTTGATAGTAAAACAATAAACAAGAGAAATTGCTTTTGAAACAGATCAACGGTCAACCCTAACCCCAAACTAACCCTAAACTCATATAAACATGTCTTCATGGACACAAGGGGCCAGTCAGTACAATGGCATATACACAGGGTCACCATACACCCTTACATACCCAAACACAAATGTTGCACAGATGTGCATGACTGCTGCATGAGAATAAATGGTGCACTGGGTAAACTGGCAGCACAGGGAGTTTAACCATGACCTCATCTGTTTAGAGTGAATCGGATGAAGGGAGGGATGGAGGGATCAGCAGGCAGGATATAGAGGGGGGTATGGAAATTGCAGTTGGGGGTCATGGATACCAAGACAGCATATGTACACGTGTGTGCCTGTGAATGTTTGTGTGTATTTTAAAAATGTGCAATGAGGCACCTCGACGGCCTTGGCCATTCAAAGGAGGAAAAGGCATGGATCGGTGGTCAGCCCAGCAGTGTGAACGTTAGGGCTGCCACAAACGGTTATTTTGATAGTCGACTAGTCACCAATTATTTTTGCGATTAGTCAACTAATCAGATCATCCATCCACTGGATGTACAACGTACAGCTTATTACACCAGCATGCATCTGCTCTTATATAACTATCATTAGCTTACAGCTTTAAGTGTTTAAGGTATGTGCTAACTAAAAATAAAGACAAGACGATAGTTTATTAAATTTTAATGAAATCTGCAGATTGTTTCGGTGAAGTTTAATAAATTTAGCCATCTGCTCCTTGCTATCTAAAATATAACAGGACACCGGAGTATATTCTCAAGCATCTCACACTTCTGATAATCAGTTGTCTGCTTGATGTTTATTATTCAGCCGTGTAAAAACTATTACTTTAATCTCAGCCAAACCGATTTACTCAGGAACAAATAAAATACTGAAAAAAGCCAAACAATAACATTTTTAAGTTATCTAAGTGACTTATATATCATGTTTAACCTGAGTAGCGAAAGACAGCGGTGGGTTTGAAAACAATTTGCCGGGACTCCGGTGTTCTCACCAGCTCTAGTGAGCCTTGCCCCCGGCTAGCTATCGAGCTGGTGGGTAACAGACGTCTCCGAAAACGTCGGAGCGCTTTTGAAAATATGTGGTGTCTTGATAAACTGAGCAGATATTTGAAGTTTACATGGCTACACGTTTATTTTGTGACCCAGAAAGAATAATAAGAGTAATATTAAAACCAACTAGCTGCCGTCATCGTTGGAAACTGAGCAGGGCCGCGCTATGAATTCTGGGACACAGCTTCTTCTTCTTTGGTGTTTAACGGCAGCTGACATCCTTGTGAATGCAGTGCTGCCATCTTCTGTTTCAGTCCGCTATTACACTCTTAAATCCTACTACTTATTCCTGCATCTTTTGGGATCTTACAAAACTTCAATCAACGCATCAACTATTAAATTAGTCGTCGACGATTTTGATAGTCGACGTAATCGTGACTAGTCGACTAATCGTGGCAGCCCTAGTGAACGTCCACCTAAACTTCCCCGGCAATCTTTGTCAATTTTTTACCTTACCTAAAACCTTTCTGCAATTCTTTGTATGACCGTGACATTAAACAGAATTTAAAAAATAATAATAAACTCACTACAAAACACTGTCAGAGCAATGGAGAATGGTATTAGAGAGCAGAACATGCAACATGCAACTCTTTACTGGCACTGCATAATAAATCAGAACTCAAACCAATGCTTCCTGCAACCAAACAATTTAATCATAATATTTTGTTAAAAAAAAACAAAACACTGCAAACAGTATCCTAAATGTTTGTAGACACTGGAACAAGTGTTAGGATAGTCGCAGTCATGCAGGACTAGAAACTGGAAACTAGTAACCAGTTGCTAGGGAAAAATAGTTTATTCTTCCATCATTTGGGAAATGGTTGCTAGAGGTTGCTGGGAGTCGCTTGCAAATGGGTGCTATACCAGGTTCCGCAGTTGCCCACAATTTCAGACAACGACTTGTCTGCAAACACTAGCCCCGTAGTTGCAGAGTGATAATGAAACTGTGAAAAATA
The DNA here is from genome assembly GCF_963576455.1 of Neolamprologus multifasciatus. Taxonomy (NCBI): domain Eukaryota; kingdom Metazoa; phylum Chordata; class Actinopteri; order Cichliformes; family Cichlidae; genus Neolamprologus; species Neolamprologus multifasciatus. The sequence continues at coordinate 20,013,530 of NC_140456.1, read as the reverse complement.
TAATGGAAATGTAAGCTATTCACCTTCAAAGTAATGTATAAATGTTGTTTATCACTGCAAACAAAACATTTTAAAAAGGTACAACTTTTATTTTGAAGGTGAACGTTATTTCCAGTTCAAGTCAGTCTCCAGACCCGTGTGACTGAGGCCTTTTGTGTAACCCTTTCATTAATTCAGTCTGATCTAATTCATACTTATTTTCCATACATAGCAAATAAAGGTCCAAGAGATTCAGAGTAAATATGCCCCCCCCCCCCCCCCCCCAAAAAAAAAAAAACAAAAAACAAAAAAAACCACACCCAAATACATGCGCACCTTGATCTTTGGCTGGATGTGTCTGAGAGCATCAGCGGTACCCATGTCGCCATCTTCCTGGATAGAAACCACATCCAGTTTCATCTTCACGTCCTTTATTTTAAGGTCTGTGCTCATCGCCTTCTGGACCTCTTTGGTAGTGATCACTATCACCTCTGAAAACACAGTTCACAAAAGTATCCCTTTGATTGTCTTATCTTCATAAAAAAGGAGACAAGCCACAGCAGATGCTTACATGGCTATAATATGTTGTGAGCTTCAAATAAGCCACTTTTTTATAAAGTTGGTAGGAACAGTACTAGACCACTTTATGAATCTAAAATGTTGTAGAATCAGTCTAGTTTAATTAGCCTTGTCTGCATTAAATGGTTTATACTGGGCATTTGCTCACTCTAGCTGTGTCAGCCTAGTAAAACCTAATTGCACAGATTTGGCTAGGAAAATGCACACTGTAAACTGCTGGCCACACAGAATGATTATGTATAGAAAGCAACTTTTATTTAACCTAGCGCAGGCTTTTGTAATGAACAGCATATTGCCAAAAATAAATAAATAAATAAATACTTTATAAGGTCAGGCTTTCTGAGCCCCACTGCATGCTGCTGCACAAGAGTCAGAAAACTTGACTATAAAAAAAATAGTCAGAAAATGCACACCTGACGTGCTGACAATGTGTTGACAAGCTGATGGAAGTACAACTAAAACAGACCAGAGCAAAATCTGACTCAGTGTAAAATATTTACAGATGAGTAATGTTGTTAACTGAGGATTTCAGTGCCAAACAAAAGCAAAACTTTCACTGACCTTAAAGAGAATAAAGCATTACAACTGGCTTCGCTTTTACATATTTAGATTTTGAAAAGCATAACACATTTTAAAGTAACTTGTTGTTTCTTTTAGGTATTTTGAATGTTTTAACAATGGTGAAAAACATGTAACCAGTTTTAACTCCCCAGAATTTAGAGTCCAAGTAGTTGGTCAACAACTACTTGTGTAGGATAGATCTTGCTTAAAGTCTAGTATCCCCCAAAACAGATAATTTATTAAACACACAGCTATAGTTTGCACTTCCCTGGATTCTGCCTGGCTTTAACACTCCAAATGATGAACCAGCAATGAAAGAAATATGATTTTTTAAGTCACAGTTGACATGATTGTAATCATAAAACCATTTTTATGACCTTCTCTGACATTCTCTCTTCATTATGTCACTGCACAAATAACTCTCTCCCTTTAAGAGTGCTCACAGTTTTTACATCTGTAATTTAATCCTGACAGTACTAACATTAAAAAAAGGACTCCTCCGTTATAATAGGAGGTGAAACTATTTTTCTTATAGGTCTGAGTTTCCACTTTTTGTTCCAGACTTTCCAAGTGGGCCACATAAACTTACTGGCAGGATTTTTGCTTCTTTACATTTTATGTGGAAACAAAGAATGACTTAGCCCTAACTTTAAGACTTCTCCCCCGCTACCACTTACACAAAGCTTACATGCAACAAATACAGTTAATGTGAGCTGTACGCTACAATATCAGACCTGATTTTATAACTTAAGATGACCTATAAAGCAACAAATATTTTCACATATTATGGACACCCAGACCTCTGAATAATATTTCTAATATTCAGTATCAGCTGAAATAATAGCTGAACCAAGAGATAAAGAAGCATTATATTTATTGCTAGCTCTCACCTTCAAATCCCACCTTCTCCAGAAGGTTAAGGGGATACCACATAAGGGGCTTGTTGCCAACAGGCAGCATAGCTTTGGGGGTGTTGTATGTCAGATCAGTCATACGAGAACCCCCACCCACCGCCATCAGCACCGCTTGGAGCTCCATATCTGCTGCAGATGGCTAAGAGAGGAGGGGACATTGTAACTGAAAGCGTATAACATACAGTACTGACCACAGGTGTAGACTTAGTACTTCAACAAATTAATACAGCACTAAAATACTGTCTATAATATTTGTGTATAATACTCTGTAAAATAGTATATAAAAGCACAAAATGTAAATTATGTTCATATTAGCAATAATGTGAGTTCCTAAATGCAAATGGACACCATGGGTAAATGGGCTATTGTGCATCAGTTCAATATAGTTCATGCACAAGAGCACAAACAGATCCTTGTTAAAGAAGTACGTCTTTTTATTACTTTAATTACTAGTTTTTAAATGCATTTAATGCTACTGTTATGTAAATAAAGTGTGTTCAATGTACACATATAACATACTGATGATGCTGTATGCCTCAGCTATATACTCCAATCAGTCTTCCAAGTGACACTCCCTCTGCTCTACCCTGTTTACCTTATTCAAAAAGTCTTAGCTCACACCAGCCAAGATTGCAGGTGGCCAGTCTAACAGAAGGCTAACACAGACAGACAATCAATAATGCTCACATCCACATCTATCGTCAATTTACAAAAACCAATTAAGCTAACCCCATGAATATCGTCAGACTGTGGGAGGAACACAGAGAACATGAAAACTCCACACAGAGAGGCCCCAGCTGGCTAGCACACAGGAAGCTAATGACAGAAGGTTAGCAGTTTAGAGGCATCCCAGACCTGCTTCAGATGTTTAGTAGTTTGTGAAATTGCAATTTGTTGTCACGTGAACTGACACAACTGACAAGCTCTCTATGATTCATTTACTCTCAAGCCTGTGTGACTGAACAGTGATGCTAGACGGATTTCATTTTACAAAGTCAGGACATTAATGTAAGGCATCAGTGGACTCCTACTTAAAAGACTGAAACTGTGAATTCCCTAAAACACTAGTATCATCAAGAACTGTATTTTTCTGTCTTTCATGGTATTAGCTTGATGTCACTAATGAGATCTCGTTGCTGATGGATGAGCACAGGAGTTAGCTTCTAACATTTCTGAATGTCATGATCATGCTGGCAACTAGGGCAGTGCCACATCAAAACAACCACAATAATACCAGTATAAATTTCACACGATACAAAAATGTCTTATCGCAAGTTTCTTGCTATAGCAACGCCATGCATTTACATTCCCTAGTGCACACGACGACAATGAGACAAGACTAGGCATCTATGAGAGTCAATGACAGTTTATTATAAACAAAAAACATACTTTGCAAAATATCGTAGCTCCCACTAAAAGTGAAAACAACAAACATATTTCAGCACTTGGAGCAAATACACATTGCCACACATTGTACAACCAGGCTATAAAGTAGAAGATACAGTGCAAATGTAAACAAATGCTCCACCGAGGACCACTAGCTGTTCTCTAAATGCCAGGGAGAACAAACAGTGGATGGAAATTACATATGTGGTTACATAGTGGAATAAGCAGGACTTTAAGCAGCTGGTTAAAAGGCTGTTGACCCAACATACAACATCCCAGAATGTAATCACTACTTCAGTATCGTGCTGGTACTTCTGGTACCCGAATAGATTCATACTTCAATAAGTCACACTTTAAATTAGTGTTACATCAATGGAACAGAAGAATGGAAAATACACTTTATTTACAGTGATGCTGATGCCTGCAAGCATCAATATAATCTTGTTCAGAATTCTTTTCTATATCACCAGTTTCATTGAAATACTGTAATTTGATTTTGAAGTTATACCGCCCAGCCCTACTGGCAGCACACAATCTGCTTCATTCACCTTCATACCAAGAGCATGCACAGCTTAATACTTGTTGAATGGACTCCTAGTGTCTTTTTTTCCCAAGCATTCAGTGGTATCGACCTTCAACACCATGATACCAGTGCATCACCAACAAGTTTGCACAACTGTGCTTCATTGTATGTAAACAAAGATGCCTGTGCTTTATTGTAACGTACGGCACCTATGGTTGAAAATGAGGAAAAAGAGGAAGAATCTGCATATTGTGTTTATCATGATGAAATATGACATCTAAAATCACGCAATTATTTGACTCCCACAGTCACAGCTTTCTTAGTCTCAGTACAGCGTGTGCTTCACACAGCGGCTGCTCTCCTGAACGTTTATATCCAACATACATCATGTCATCGCTGTAGTAACCACTAGCGCCAAACTGGCATGTGTGCTCAGGACATACCCTGTTGACCGAGTGCACACCCATGCTTTAAAAATTATTTTGAATTAAGAATTAATTCAAAGCCGAAGCACTGAGATATAAAACTTTACCTACCTGTCAGAATCCCTCCGAGCTGCCTGGAAATGACAGCGGTGCTAGACGCATGCAACTTGCCGTCAGTGTTGTTAGCACTCGGCTAAGGACTAGCAGCGAGCAGTAAACGATGCCGCTTTTTTAGAGATAGATTACAACCAACCGGACACGTTTCTGAAAACCGACAGGTAACTTAAATGCAAGTAAATAACATATATTAGATTTCTCGCCAAATAATTTAACAGTAATTACGCAAAAGACGCTAAGCAACTAGCCTTTTAATGATGACACCTGCGTGCCTTTAGTGAAATACGTCCGTGCGAGAATCTACTTCCTTCGTAATATGGTTCCGATCAGAGAATGGGAGAAAAACTAGACCATGATTTGTCATAGACTAAAGTTTTTTACAGACAAGGGGAAAAGGAGGAATAGGTATGGTTGAGAAGAACAGATCTGTTTAAAAAGAAAAAAAAATCTTCACTCTGCTAGGGTATAATATCATCATGCTGGCAAGCTAAACTATGATTTATACTAAGTTAATTTTCCGAGTGATGATGATGATAATTGTTTTACATTATTAAACAGATAAGGAAAATATTCGTTTTTTTAAAAGCTATGGTACAAGGAATTACAAATGTTCACACATTGTAAAAATGTGAGCAGATTAGCGGCCAGAAGCCAAACAGCAAAAGCTTAGAAAAATCCCAATTCACAGAGCTGAGACGTAACAGCAAATTGAGCTTGGGGAATGTGGCTCTGGTTTTGTTTGCTCTGGCCAGGAGATGAGCTTGACTGCTCATTACTGCCTGCTCAAAGCCAGGCAAGCACGAGAAGGGAGGGAAGAAGGAGAGAAAAAGAAAACAACAAAGAGACGAAGAGGCCTGACTGCCTGTTGTTGCCCAAACACCATAATGCTGAAACTATTGAATGCAATTTCTCCACCGTGAATGGTGATTGCTGAAAAAGTGGGTGTCCAGCTGCATTTGCTGTCTGTGAAGCAGTGCAGAAGAGCCATGTAGACAAATATCAAAAGAACAAACTCTAAAATCAAACAATCCCATATGCTATTTATCTTATAAAACACACTTTAACGGACATATGATCATTTTTGTTTATCATCATCATCTCCTCAAGCCTGCAAGGTGCTGTCAGTAGGCAGGTGGCAGCTTTCTCAGTTCATATCAAGGAATCTGGGGAAATTTTTTTAAAAAGGCCACAGTAAAAGTCAAATAAAGACCACAAAGATTGCTTAACTTAGCTGGTTAACCACAGGGAACCGAAGTGTGTGAGACATTAGAGAACTTGGCTAGTTACAAGCAAAGCTCAAACAGCAAGAAAGCAAACATGTCTAAAAGGATATCAAAGTTGTTTTTTGTTTGTTTGTTTGTTCTTGTAATAATAATAATAATAATAATGATAAACGGGGTTAGTATAGAAGTTTTTTGTTTGATGTCATCTGCACATTACTTGAGTTTTCCTGTATAGTGGATGTGATATCCTTGTGATGGTGTTGTTCTCATAATAATGTTGTGTTGTAAAAGCTTCAGAATTTTGTGAGGAAACAAAAAAGTGTTTGTTTACATAAAACTCTCTTCTGGAATAAATGGTAAGTGTTTTAGTTTTTAATAGCAATAGATAACTTCTTGGCTAATCATAACTGATTGCTCAGACAGTGTGATTGGCCAGTTGATGAGATGTGCATGTGTTGTATGCTAAGTTCTGTATTACTTAAAAATGTAATTAAGTACAAAGATTTTACATGGCTCAGCTTCTCTCCTCCTCCCCTCAGACATCAATGTTTCTTGCTTATGCTTTCCATACTTCTACATTCATATTCATGTTTCTTTATATTATTGCTTTTCAAGGTTATTAAAGATCTCAATAACTGTCATTTAATCTCTCTATTTTTAATGCAGCTTTTGATTTCCTTTCTGCAAGCAAACCTTTGCTTGCAGAAAGGTTTCTAATAGGCCCTTATCATTATATACTGCCCTAAGGATATCCTTCCATACACATAGAGACAATGCTATTGAACAATCTCTCTCTTCATTTAGCATGTTCATTGTAAGGAGGAGCCCTACAGAGACACACTGTTTATCACGGTTTGACTTCTTTGATATATGTGGGGAAAACGGGGGAGAAGAAAACAGAATTGAAAAATGAGACAAAGAGGAATCACATGTAAATTAAAAAAAATTCCCTGAGCGTATGTATTTTGCATATTTTCAAAATACGCTTTATTTGTCAGAAATGAAGACATCCGACTGAGCGGTTAGAGGAAGACAAAATGAAAAAAGGTCCAAAACAGAATGCCACAACTCCGAGACAGAACCAGATGGGGATATGCATGCAAACAGACATGGAGACAGTCATGCAGGTCTAATCGTTGAGTGACTTGAAATGGAGCCCTAAGATCTCCTCTGATTTCCTCTCCCTCCTTGGCTCTGTTGCAGCATCTTGTAAATCATTCTCAGTTCACTGAAACAAGCCAGTTGGATTAGCTTGGTTTAGATCATAAACATTTGTAGCACCGACCACCCAGCGAGAGAACAGAGCCAAGGCGAGAGTCTGTGTGAGTGTACATGCATGGGTGTGTTTGTGTGTGTGTTTGAAGCCTCCCTCTGAGTTTAGAGGTGGGTACTGCAGAACATACAAAGTCACACACACACACACACACACACACACACACACACACACACACACACACACACACTTGTACTGTGGTTTGTGTTTGCTCCACTTCCAGGGCCAGTGCTCTGTGGGGCCCTTACCACTGCTATGGAAACTAAAACCGGCACGTTCGCCCAGTCAGTGTCAGAGATGAACGCACATGCTCACAGTTCAAAGATTAAGATGTCTCACTGTGGCAGAGATGCAGAAACTGTTTTACATTCCTTTGGTGATGTGATTAGTTTTTTTTTTCTTCTAATTTACTGTGAATACACTTTAGTTTATTGCATGCTAAAAACCTCCCTCTTCTTATGAAATACTTCACAAGATCCATTGTCACTGTTTTATTGCACTGAAACCCAGAATGCAAATTTGTTCATCATCAGCCTCAAAACCAGCTGTGAAATGTTATATTTCAAACAACTGTGATATAAAGTGTGTTTTTTGTGGATTCGCAAATAAATGTCTTTTTTTTTTCCACCTGACATTCAACAGTCTGCGTCACTAGACCTTTGAAATTCATTCCTTTTCACTTGAACACAGTTGAAGTAATTCTTTTCTTGTTTCTTTCTGCTTTCAGGAGGGATCTGAGAGCCAAGCTGGTGTCAGAACCAGGAAATATCTGGGTTGGGTTTTGAGAAGCCAGAGTGGGAAAATCTGGACAACTCCCTGCTGCAGGGCGCTGGCACTTTTCTCTGTAAGATGCTGTTTGAGGGTCTCTATAACCCATCTGACTGTGTATGTTATCCATTTGCATCCCTCCCTGTTGAGCTACAATACTGGCAATTGTTGTCTATCGCTCTCCCACATTTTCCATTACGAGACTCTGTATTTACTCAATTATAAGACAATTCCTTTTTTCTGAAAATTACATGTAAAATAGTTGTGGTCTTCATGAATCTGAGGGTAAATTCTGGATCTTCGGTAACAGAGTACAGCAGCTTCAACTGTTAAAAGTGAAATGATTATATTTTTAAAAAGCGTGGTGCAAATGCAGATGCTGTCATTGTAAAGGCCTTTCTCGATTGTCTCTGTGAGATAAAGGCTGTTTTGAAGATCTACTAAGGTGGTAACTGAGGAAGATTAATATAGACTTATACAGGAAAAGTGCTAATGGAAGAGGGAGGATTTTGCAAGAAGAAAAGAGAGAGTTTGACCATATCATCTGAACTGCAGCTCGCTTTCTGCGTCTGTGTGTGTCTTTGCTTGGCCACGTTCTGTTTGATGGACTTTCTGGGAGGTCTGTTACCCACACAGGGCAAACATGAACAGACACACATGCACACACACCTTTATATATACACTCTATAGCAATAAAAACAAAAGTATATGGAACATTTTGTACCTTTTGTTTAGCGATCATTCATTTCAAATCAGTCTAATTGATACCTTTATATTGGGGATGAACACCAGATCATTACATTACACTGCTGAACTGTGTTAAGATAAGATAAGATAACCTTTATTAGTCCCACGCATGGGAGATTTGTTTTGTTATATATTATTTAAATGCAAAAACATGGATTTTTATAGACTACAGTATTATAACCAAAATGTGCAACAAACTGATGAACAATAATCACGTCATCATAAATTACAACTTACCCCCCCACTCAAAATAAAGTTTTCAAGTCCTAACTCTGTAACTATCCGAAAAAGCATAACCATAAATGTACAAAATTAATAAATCACTTTGCTATTCTTTTGGAACATTTTGTGGGTAAGCGATGACTTAGCTATGGATTTAACTCTTTTTATGTATAAACCTGTCGCATTTTATGGACAACACAGCCAAAATATTTGGTCATGTTTGATCTCTCTCGACCTGGTTACCTTCCTGTTCAGCAGAAAAAAAAGAGGACACACACACACACACACACACACACACACACACACATGCACACACTCACACACACACACACACACACACACACACATGCGTGCACACCCACATGTATGCATCATGCACTTGCAAAAATCGTCTTTTCAACTGAAATAAATGTTTATAGCATTCCAAACATTTTGTGTGAGACAGTATGTGTGGTCCTGTCTGCACCTAGCATGTGGTTTGAGGTTAAGGTGTTTGTCTGCTGGTGTTTGAGCACGCCAGTAATGTGTGTGTGTGAGAGAGAGAGGATCAGAGAGCTGTAGAAATGGAGAGCAAGAAACACTAGTGTTTGTGTTTGAAAATGGGAGCAAGGCAGAGAGAATTAAGGAAAAAAAACCCTGTCTGGGGTATTTTATTGTATCCATTAAATTACTGAATTCACTAAATTTGCTAATTCACTAAATTGCTAATAAATTTAGCCATTAAAAAGCTACAATATAAGAGAGATACACTTAGTACGGGCCAAGACTTAAACAATATGAGTGCTTGTAAAGTCTAGTATTGTAGCAATGTCATACACAGGGATCAAGTTGCAAATTGACAAAATCAGTCATACACAAGAGCAATAAAGAAATGCTTTAATGTGAAAAGTTGCAGTTGCCCACAGTTTTGCATTCATATGTCTCAAATATTTTTCTTTGTCTAAGAAAAAGCAAATCAAAATGAACTTTAACAGGTTAAATGTTTGGCCTAAAGGTTTAATGAGCATTTACCTTTTTTGTTAAATATGTCTCACGTCCTAAAAATAGCTGTCCTAGAACAGCACGGCGCCAAAACACTTCAATTCAGGTTCATTTATATAACATCAAATCACAGCAACAGTTACCTCAAGCCACTTTATACCACAGTGTAAAGACCCTACGATACTCTGGTGAAAGCCTCTACAATCAAGTGAGCTCCAACATGCAAACACTTTGTAACGGTGGGAAAGAAAAACTCCCCTTTAACAGGAAGAAACCTCCAGCAGAATCAGGCTCAAGGAGTGGCATCCATCTGCCGCGACCCACTGGGGATAAAGAGGAGAAAAAGAGAGGAGAAAAAAAGGCCAAAGGAGACAGGGCAAAACACAAAATTTACAGACGTTGTGATTGAATTTGGGCATTAAAAATATCCACCGTGTTCATAGTCACCCTCATGATAGTATACAAGGGGCCTGAGAAGTATAGTCCATTGTAGGAAGTTTCAAGTCCCCACCATGGCCTTAATGGGGCCACCATATACTGTAAACAAAGGTGGACATTGCTTTGCCATCTGAAAAATTAAGCAATGCAGAAGAGTGTTAAAGCTTTGCTTCGTTCCTCGTGACCAGTACTCATATGACTGAGGTGGCTGTAGCTCAGGAAGAGTAGGTCGTGTACCAATCAAAAGGTTAGTAGATCAGTTCCTAGCGCTTCCTGTCCATGTGTTGAAGTATTCTTGGGCAAGCTATGATGCATTCATAGGACTGTGTGTGTGTGTGTGTGAATGTTAGATAATAGTGTTAACGTCCAGCTAGAAGCTGAGATCTTGGTCTCTATATACTACTTTCAGCTCCTCCAATGTCAATACAGCACGTTTGATTTGGTAGAGTTTTATGCCTGATACCCTTCCTGACACAACCCCAAAGTGGGATTTGTGTCTGATTGGAACTCACCAGCAACCACTAGCCTATGGAGCCATAGATTATAGTCTCCATAGGTAGTTTCTTAACAGACCATGATGTTATTTTAATAAATGATGGTCATACTTTGTCTACAATGTTCAGTAAAGCTGGGTGTGTTTTAGAGTGTGGCAACATTGTGACTGAAAAGTCACTACAGTATGGGCACAAAGTTTCTAACCAAAATGGGAGTCCACAAACCAATGAGTGACATCACAGTAGCTCCGTCTTTTATATGTAAGTTATGTGATCTAACCACTGAAGGAGAGACACACAGCTGAGGGTGATTGGTTTTGCAGTGATGCTCATTTTCTTCACAACAACAGTCCCCTCAAAGTGCTTTGTATTGTAAGACCCTGCAGTAATAAAGAGAAAACCCCAACAATCAGATCCTCTTTGAGCAAGCACCTGGCGACAGTGGAAAGGAAAAACTCCCTTTTAACAGGAAGAAATGTCCAGTAGAGCCAGGCTCAGGGAGGGGAGGCCATGTGCCTTGACCAGTTGTGGCTGGAGACAGGACACCTAATCTTGAAAATAGAAAGGGTGTCTGCCTCCCGAATCCAAACTGGGAGCTGGTTTCACAGAAGAGGGGCCTGAAAGCTGAAGGCTCTGCCTGAGCCACAACTAAGTAAGCCTGCAGTCTGAGACCGAAGTGCTCTATTGGGGTGACACGGTACAAGGAGGTCTTTAGGATAAGATGGGGTCTGATTATTTGAGATCTTGGATGTGAGGATTTTAAATGTGATTCTTGATTTAAGACAGAGTCAGTGAAGAGAAGCCAATATAGGAGAAATATGCTCTCTCTTTCATGTCCCCGTCAGTACTCTAACTGCAGCATCTTAGATCAATTGAAGGCTTTTCAAAGAGTTTTTAGGACACCATGATAATAATGAATTACAATAGTCCAACCCAGAAGTAATAAATGCACGAATAAGTTTTTCAGCATCACTCTGAGACAGAATGTTTCTAATTTTGGAAATATTTCACAAATGCAAGAAAGCAGCCCTGCATATTTGTTTCATTTGCACACTGACAGGCATACCCTGCCAATGGATTCACAGCCTATGGACTGAAGAATGTGCAATGTGTGACCATTTTTACAGTCTCATTCTGTAAAACAGTAGTAATGCCATAATAGCACACCATGCCTCTCTGGCAGTTTACAAATGTCTGTTAACTCCCCAAACAACTGTTACACCAGGCACTATAAAATACATGGAAACAGTTGTTTGCATTTAGAGACCATTATACAAGTAAATAGAGCAAAAAAACATAGATGTGGGTATTTTCACACATACAAAGGACCACACACACAAATATCGCTGAAAGGGCAAATGAGTGCTGATATAAATGATACTACTGGTACCACTGGACACATCATTACCTATACTTGTTTTTATAGGTGACTAAATGAAGCCTTTGATGGTACGCTGTCTGGTTTTTGTGTTTTTCAACCCGATTTGCATCAAGTAATGCGGGAGCATGTTGGTATTCAGCTGTTTCCAGCACACTTAGTGTCAGTGCCAGTAAGGAACTGTAATCTTGAGTCTTTCCTCTTTTATGTGATGGTTATCTTTGGCTCTTTCTGTTTTTTAGCACTCCAGATGCACGGCTTTATGTGTCTCTCAGAGTTTGATCCACCACTTGAGTTGGAGCAGATATATCTGAAGAGCTTGTTTTCACAGTTCCTAGAGGATTAATTATAATAGTCATCCCTCTAGTGCCACCATGAAGTTGGTGTCATTACTTCTGAAATGTGAAATCCTTATTATCCATTTTAAATATAGAGATTTATTGAAGAGCTTCACTACATCCAGGATGTCTAAATATCCATAGCACAACATGTATTTTGCCAATAATAGTGCCAATTTATTTGTCCAGTGTGGACAAATAAATTGTAACTTTAAATGATTGCCCATATGTGTGTGCTCAAGGATAACTAGCTTTTTAAAAAAGTGTTGGATTAGCATGGATTAGCCCACACACAAGGCCATATAACTGTATGGGTGTATGTGCATGATACAGACAGTGGGAGATTGAAGGAGGAAGGAACAGCAATCCTGCAATTCTGCACGGGAGGCTGTGTATCATTTCAGGGGCTTCTGTATCAAAAAAATAGTGCACATGCCTGCTCACGCATATGCACACACACACACACGCACACACACACAGAGATAGGTAAAAGCATCTGCTCCAGATGTTTAGAGTATTTTGTTTCAGTGAAGGTATTGCAGTCTCACATCGGAGAGGAGATAAATCACAGTGCTGGACAGCAGCGAAGACACTTTTAGAGGCATTTCTAAACCCACCACATTCACTTGGTTCCCATTTGGCAATATTCACAGATGCCATTTGGAATGACACTCACACACAGACAGCGGCAGTACACAAGGCCGATTGTTTTCAACGCTACCCGTAAAACTTTACTTTCAGTTGTGAGGGAAAGTATAAAATGGAAATGTTGCACCAAATAAAGGCTCTACTGCCATTTATAGACTCAAAATTACATTCCTATCACTCTGACGTGATGTAACGAAACAGATACGCTTCTGTGCATCCTTAAGTGGATCAGACCGTCTAGCATCGCGAGGGACTCATCAAGAGCCAGTATTTTTCTTCCTCTGTTGGATAATAGTTGATGAGACACCAGCTGAGCAGCCTCAGACCTTCTCTGATGTGGGGAGGGATTCAAACTCACCACTGTGGTTTTGTGAATGACAGCCGTTTCCTGATCTTGACCCCTAATGTAGTTGTTTCCTCTCCACTCTTGATGTGCAGCCTTTATATTCAGCCGTGGTCTCATCAATCATGGGTTCAGATGTTTAGTCACACACAAACCCTTTCACACACAAATACACAATCCACAAACTGAGAGGACCTTACATTCATTTAGATTCATTTATAAATATCTATTGATTTCAAATCCGCATATGTGACTATGGTGTTCACAACATGATTAAATGCTAGCACACAAATATATTCATAAATGTTTGTTTTAAATAAGTTGTGGTAGGGCTATACTAACTACCAATAAGTGATCCAGTCTGTTAACAGAGATAGCCAGTTACATTTAGAGCTCATAACTGATCCTCAACTTATAAATTGTCAATTTAAAAAAATTAATACATGTAATTGCTACATTTTTGATTGCTCTGTCATTCTCATTGAACTCACCGGATGTGTTTTATATAAACAGCTTTCAGGGAAGATTCTATTAAATAAGGAATGATTAAGTCTTTAGATCTCTCTTAAAACTGTGAACATAAAACTCTGCAGCAGGCTTTCTTCTTCCACTAGAGCCAGGGAATGACCTCCATCTGTTGGTCGGAAGCAAGTATTGCCATAAAAATTAAAAAAAGAACGTCACTGTGTTTGCACCGGACATGAAGGAAACCGGGGCAACTCAATAGCCTTAAATTGTCACGTTATGACTTTCTGTAATTTACATAAGATTAAATGTTATAATAACATTACATTGGCCAATATAAAGTTAACTTTATTCTAACCAGGCATTTCAACCAGCATCTGATCAATGAAACATGACAGCTGCTACCTTCTCAGATGAAGCAGTGATGCATCTCCACCAGAAAGAAGAAAGCTTAATTCTAGATCAAGAACTGAGAGCATCTGTGTTTCCTGTTCATTCACAGCTATCAATGTACTGAACTGACTCTAAACTCTAAACAAAACAAATTCAAAGGATTTCTTCTTTGCTGCATTACAATATATAAGTCAATAAAACAAAATAAAATCTCATCTGTTTAAAACTGACTTCAATCATTTTGCATTACAAATTTCCTCAAAGCATTTCATTCAGACTCAGGTTGAATTGATCTGCTGTACTTAAAAGAAAACCCCTGTTTGATTATTACAAGTGTGTTTTCTGCTCTGAGGGGGATTTTCTCTGGACATGATGTGACTGACCTTGTTGCTTTCAATCTATTCACAGTCATGCCTTGCTTCACTGGTGGATGTCACAGTGTCACCCACAGGGATGAGGGAGCTCATAGACACACACAAACACATGCGCATACACGCACGCACAAAGACGCACAGCACATCACAGCATCCTCACATCGATCCCTGGCAAAGCCAGAGCGATGCAACTGCTACTCCATTGTCAGACCCCTTAACTCCCTCCTTCCTGCTCCCACTCTTTCTCCTCACCACCCCAGTCTCTACCCCAATCCCTGCTAGCAGGCCCCACTCCTTTCTCCTGGTTGCCATGGAGATGGCTAACAAAGCCATCACTTTTACCAATTTCCTCAGAGACAGGTGCTGGCACAATGACTGCTTCCTTGCCGACTGAAAGGGGAAGGGGCAAGAGGGGTCCATGGGAACTCCAGGCGGACACTCTGAGGGCTGTCCAAGTGTCCTCCTCCCCGGGCCCAACCGAGAAAAGAAGGCTAATTTGTTGTCCCTGTTTTCCCAGGGAGGGGGGATGCAGGAGAAAGGAGGAGTGGGGAGAGAGGCTGGGGGTGGAAGGAGGGCAAGTGGGTAAGAGAGAATGAGGCAGAGAGAGACAGAGAGTGTATATGCAAAGGGGTGTCCACCAGTTTTCAAAACAGACCGCCTAATATCAGTCTCCTCTCGCTTTCTCTTGCCAATGGGTGGAAAGGTCCTCCTTTCTCCCCTTGTTCCTTCATCTCCCCTCACTTCTCCTATTCTCCTGTTACAACTCTTTGGGCCCAGAAACAATGGCGAGTCATGGCATCATGACTGCAAGATGTTTCAATTTAGCTTTCAGCAAGCGTTCACTTCCTTCTTTGTGTGGTGCTCTGTGTGTGTCTGTATCTGGTTTTGAATGTTTAGTGCAATAAAGTTAGATATTTCTTTTTTATTTCTTCAACGTTGTGCAACTTTTTTTGCAAATATCAGTTTCTTTAAAAACAATCTTTGCGCATTGCAGGATATTCTATCATTGTTTTGTTGAAGTCATTGTTTACTGGTCTCTTCACAGCCTGGCTGACTCCTCTGAAAGAGGGGCTGTCTGTTGGAGCAGGCGCAAAGTATTTATTGCCCCTCTAAGAAGACAAGCCATAAGCTTTCAATTTGAGTGAGGTGTATGTTTGTGTGTACATGTGTGTCTGCTTATGAAGTTGTGTGCATGCATGTGTGGTAGCGCTCGTTTGAATAGACCATGCAAACGGTTTTGTTAGTAGCACAAAACTTTCTGAGGCAGCATGTAAAGCACTTAGGTTCTGTAAAGGACACGGCATTCAGCTGCAAAAGACCCTAACGGTCATTGTATTAGCCTGTGTGTGTGTGTGTGTGTGTGTGTGTGTGTGTGTGTGTGTGTGTGTGTGTGTGTGTGTGTGTGTGTGTGTGTGTGGGGGGCGGGTTTTAGAGAGAGAGTGAAAGCATCAGAAAATTAAATTTACATTCTGGGCAAATAAGTGGTGGTATGCTTCTAATTATTCTGTTAATAGTGTGGTAGTAGCTTGTTTCACAATAGTGATTTCTTTTTTAAATTGAATAGAGGGAAATAACACAAAATTGTTAAATACATGAATGAAACAAAACAGTGTCTTTGTTTCTTGATAAATCCCATTCATTTACCTTTTAGAAACTGTTGCCCATACAGAACTGTATAGGTGATGGCTCACCCGTCATTTCTTTACATTTTGTTAGGAAAATGAGAAATAGATGCAGTGATTTATTGGAACTTGATAACACAAGTGGAAATACAATATATAAAGTAAAACAGAGTTTGTACAGTTGTAATGAGCTTGAATATCAGTATTTGGTGTGACTGCCTTTATTCTTCTGCATAGTCAATGCACTCTTAGGCAACCTTTCATGTTATTTCTTTTACCACGCTTTTGGAATCATTCTCCAGGCTTCTTTAAGGACATTCAAAACTTGTCTTTGGGGCAAAAAAGCAGCTCCTGGTAGACAGAGCAGCCTGATACTGCAAGACCAGACTGACCAACCTGTGCACTGCCTAGACTGGACTGACTACAAGAAGGCCTATGACACAATGTCCCACACCTGGATCCTGGAATGACTAGAACTGTACAAGATAATCACGACTCTAATAGCCTTCATCAGAAACACAATGGGGATGTGGCAAACACCACTAGAGGCCAACTTCAAGCCGATAGCACAAGTCGCAGTCGAGTGCGGGATCTACTAAGGAGATGCTCTGTCCCCAGTGCTATTCTGCATAGGCTCGAACCCCCTCAGTAAGGACATTGACAGAACAGGCTATGGATACTGACTACTGAATGAAGCAATCATCAGCCACCTCCTCTACATGGATGACATCAAGCTGTATGCCTGGAGTGAACGAGACATTGATTCACTGATCCACACCACCAGGATCTACAGCAATGACATCGGAATGCCATTCGGACTGGAGAAGTGTAGTTGGATGGTAACGAAGAGAGGGAAAGTAGTCAGAACTGAGGGGATCACGCTACCATAAGGCAACATTGCATACATTAAGGGCAGCTACAAGTACCTGGTGATCCCACAGATCAAGGGAACCATGAAGAGGCTGCTACGAAACCACAACCACCAAGTACCTGCAGAGGATCAGGAAAATCCTAAGGAGTCAGCTAAATGGCAAACAAAATCTGGGCTATCAACACTTACGCCCTGCCAATGATCAGGTACCCTGCTGGGATAATAAGCTGGCCAAAGGAGGAGATAGAAGCCACTGACATCAAGACAAGAAAGCTCCCTATCATGCATGACGGGTTTCACCCTAAATCCAGCACCTTGAGACTGTACGCTAAGCAAAAGGAAGGAGGCCGGGGACTAGTGAGCGTCAATACCACAGTCCAGGATGAGACAACAAACTTCATGAGTACATCAGGAAGGTGGCCACAACCAACTGTGTGCTTAGTGAATACCTCAGGCAGCAGAAACCCAAGAAAGAAGAGGTGCAAGGAAAATAATCATCATGAAAGGACAGGTCCCTGCACAGTATGTACCACCAGCAGATAGAGGAAGTGACTGACATCCAGAAATCATACCAGTGGCTGGACAAAGCTGGACTGAAAGACAACACACAGAGGCACTAATCATGGCAGGACAGGAACAAGTTGTAAGTACAAGACCCATAGAGGCTGGGATTTATTACACCAGGCAAGACCCCAGGTGCAGGCTGTGTAAAGATGCCCCAGAGCCAATCAAGCACATAACAGCAGAGTGCAAGATGCTAGCAGGCCAATACATGGTGCGCCATAACCAAGTGGCCGGCATAGTATACACAAAAATGTGCAACATCAAGAAGGAACACAGGAAGCTGGAAAAGTACCAAGGGCTCAGAGAAGAACTCAAGAATATGTGGAGGGTGAAGGTAACATTGGTGCCAGTGGTAATCGCAGCATTACCGAGAGGGGGGCGAGAGGGGAACTTGTCTGTCTGTCTGTGAATATATATTCATATTGCATGCTGTGCCAACACATGCCATATTTCCAGCTAATTTGGGAATCACCTTGGTGGTGTAAAAATACTATTTTACCTGTCAAACTGGATTATCTTTCTTGTAGGCTAAGTTTAAGAAATGGGAACAAATTGTTGGGTTTTTTTAACAAGTAAAAAAGTGCTTAAAGATAGAATTTAGAATGGATTCTTTGCTAGGTTGTCTGTCATGTGTAGACACGTCATTGGGTCATCCCTTGAGTCAGGTGCCTGTTTATGGTGGCATTATTCTTCAATCACTATTAAGCTTAAGAAACAAAAACAAACACACAAACAAACATCATTACTCTGAAAATGTTCAGGTACAATGACCGGACTAAAAATTACTGAAAAAGGCAGCCAGCGTCCAAAAGAAAACTTTGAAAGACCTTCACAAAGCCTGAAGAACTGTTGCTCATGATCAGTTAAAAACATACAAACCTCATAATATCTTATTCAACTATGTTTGGACTGTCCTGTCCTTCTACCAGTGGGGGTCACCAAAGTCAGAAATTTTCAGATCCTACACAAAGTGGTCTGAGTCTTATTATTTAAACATTTTCTTTCTTATTTCCTAACAGTTCACATCTGTGAAGCTCTTTTACACGTTGTTCAAATATATTTATATGTAATTCAGGTTTATAGGTGACTAAAGCTGTCAATACATCTTCAGTAACAAAAGATGAATGGAAAAATTCACTACGTGACGTTTGTACAGGGTCCCATGAAGTTTACATCTTTAGTGGGATCACATCATCTGACCTCCAGGATGTTTCTCAGCTGTCAGGAAAATCCTCACATGTCACACCCAGACATATATTTAGCATTGGTTTATTATGTTTGCCAGGGAATGAGGAGTGAAACACAGTGGAGGTAAACAAGGCTTTGAAAGATGACTTAAACATTAGCCACAATTTCCATAACAGAGACAACCCAAACCTCTGTTCTTCAAGTTTCATTCAGTAAAATAACTTCATGTATCAACGTAAGGTGTGCAAGAAAACAAATCATCACTGTACGGTTAAAAAGAACGTTTTAAGATGTTATTTAAAGATATGACACTGAGTTGGTTTTGCAGAGTTCTCCGGGTAGTTACAGGGTTGTAGGCTGAATGTACCCTGTCCCATTATTAAACAGTGGAACATTCATGATTTCATGCCTCACTTTACCTCCTGTTTCAAAGAGCTGCGTTTGTTGGCACGGCTCTGTCATTTAATAACATTTCACATAGTTCAAATACTCGTGTCATAAATCTCTTGAGCTATAACTTCCCCCGTAGGGTCATCGGCGGGGAAAGTGGCATTGATACTGTTACAACACATGCCTTACTGACATGCCTCTTCCTCTGTGCAGCTCATAGTTACTGTTGCCACAATATCACAATATCAATTCATGACAGGAAAAATTCAATAATACAAGAGATATTTCTCATGTATGGAGGAAACAAAATAAAATTTTATGTTGTAAAGTAAAATAAGTGAAATCCTTCCATCATTTTTACTAAGAATACAAAAGCCTAGAGCGGGGATGTCAAAGTCATTTTACTTTGATGTTAAGTTGGCTGGAGGAGTACACATTTAATCCCTGAGATATCTTAACATAAGAAAAAGAATTTCAGCAGTATGTCTCAGTGTTTCTACATGATAAAGAAATGTTGCTCGACTGACATTTTGGGCTTAAAATGTAAAATTACAGACAACGTTCTGGTAGCTCATTGCCTAGAGCTACCTGTAATTATAAAACAGAAATGTTAGTCACAAAAAATATTTTTTTTTTCCTTTGACTGTGAAGCCACTGTAAAAAACAGAAATTTCTAGACTAGACAGTAAAAAAACCTGGAACAATTCTGTCATTTAATTGTGTATCTATTACTTGATTACTTTGGTGCTGTATAAATGAGTATGGTGGATGCCTTTATCAATAGGAAATTCTGTAAAACATGAAAATACAGTTAAAAGTCCAAAATTTACGCCATCCTTCAATTGTTCCCAAGCCAGCCAGTGGAGTACATTGGATTATCTGCACCTCTTGTTTGACACTCCTGGACTGGATGGAGCATATCATAGCCAATATTTGGTGAGAGGTGGAGTACAGGAAAGGTCGCCCATCTATTACAGGGCGAACACAGAGACACAGATGAGCATTTATTTGTGCCCACACTGACTCATATGACCATTTTGAATCACCACTTATCTAACATCTTTGGACTGTGGGAGGAAACCAGACCACTGGGAAGAAAAACAAATCAAAGAAACCATGAAGGAGCCACACACATGCAATCTCCAAACAGAAGGACCCCCAAACACAATTCATATTTCAGTTGAGATAAACCAAACTTTTGTCATAAGTATAAGTCGGTGGCACTCAAGTGACCTTGGTTATGACTGAAAAAAAAAACATGAAGAAAATCATTTTTACAGTTTTACATAGTCGTGTTTATGCGTGTTTGTGTGTGTCCAGCAGATGGCAGTAAAACATAAGACATGATTGATATTCCCCTTTTAGCTTCATAGAAACTCCTTGTATCCTGACAGCATTAAAATAATAATTAAAATAATATTAATGATCAGGCAGAGTCCACTGTGCAGTCAGAGATTGGAAGCTATTTCTCCGGGTCAATTGTTGCTGATGGAAACATGTTAAAAATAGGAGCTGCATACTACTTTATGTTCAGTCTACAGTCTTGATTTGCCCATGATAAACTCTGATGTGGGTCTCAGTTCGCAAAATGCTTCACAGCAGGTAATCACAAAGGAAACCAACAGATATAAACATCTGTTTTAAAAGGAAGAGCTTCAGGCCTTTTCTGTTCATCATGTAATTGTTGCCTGCCCAAGGCCATCATTTTTTTTTCTTTTTAACCATTAGGGGGAAGCATTGTTCAAGCTATTAGCCAGTTAGTACAAGTATCTTTTGTGATTGCAGCTGTGCTGCTTGATTGACCCCTACCATCCATCTCCCCAAGTCTGTTTCACTCTTGCTTCTGTTGAACTGTAAAAGGATCTGTTTATTAGCTTCCCGAATGAGCACAGTGAGCCGACAAAGAGACAATACAATATTGGATTTGTGATCATTAATACTCATGTGATTCTTTTGGCTGGTTTACATCCTCTGCTTCTCTGTAGCTCTTTTCCAAAAGGGTGTTTTATTTACTCCCATGATCCAGAATCTAAAAGGACCAAACAGAAACACCTGGACCATCAATTGTTAGAAGAAACACTAAAAGATGTATCCCACAACACCAGGTATTATGTCATCCTCTGCACATTCTCTTCATGTCTTTTAATGAGAGTCTAATGAACATTGTAAGTGCAGCTGGCCTATATAGACTGTTTTCCTTGCATGCGTAATCACTCTGGGAAATTATTATTTGGCAGCTTACCGTTTAGACTAGCTGACCTAACAAACAGCAAAAGCGTGCACTTGCAGATAAAGCTTCTACCTCACACAGTCACTGATGGTGAAATATTTAAAAAAAAAAAATTAAATTACATGTGGTATGCTGTTAGATATGAGATGTATGAGGATGTGTATTTAGTAAGTAAATCAAAAATAGATATAGTAGAAAACAAAACATAATACAGGCACACTTGTATGTACAAACTGTGAGAAAAGCAGATCACGTAAACAAATGTCAGCCTTCACACAGTAAGATTAACTATTGTACATCAGCTGCAAATTTCATCCCCTTCTTTTTTTAAAGATTACTGAACATTTAGTGAGCAGCATACACACAGAACTGTTTAGCTTGAATCATTAGTGTAATAACCCCTCTACCTTCTTTGCTCTGTACATCCAAACTGATTCATAGATGCAGACACTGCAAAGCTGAAATAACAGCATTCAGTCCCTCACCCACTCTGTAGATTATCTGGCTGTTCCCTTGCAGGAAAAGGCACAAGTAGATTTAACATGGATAAACAAACACTCTGTCCTAGCTGATAGGGTATGTGAAATGTGCAAATAATCTGTCTTACTTTTTTTTTTTTTAAATGATCAGATTCCCTCCCTGTTTTATAAATATCAACGCAGTGTCAACATAATACTGGGTTTTGGTCTGTTGGAACATTACAATGCCTGAAGTCAGGAATGAGAGCACTTCTATTTGTGGTAAATTGGCAGTTTGGTGAAGTCCAGATGCGTTTAGGCCTGCAGACTGAGCTGCTGACTTACTGTGACGTGATGTAATCTGTGATGCTTTAGCCTGTGCCCGACCTCTTTAATGCGCACATTTGTGTGGCAAATTCATCTTTTTCCTTTTAGCTTTTAATCTATTCATATCCTGCGTCAATGTCCTACTTTTAGTTGTGCATTGTTCTATTCCGGTATTGTACAAAGAAGACAAGTGACACACACACACACAGACAAGTAGGCAACCTACAGCACAAAGACTAAAAGCTGCGGATGTGTCAGGGGAAAAAAGGAGAAGGGATAACTTGGTTTATTTCTTCTTTCATTTTCTTCACATAAACGAGCACACAGGTGTTTTCGGATTATCAATACAGAACTTTTACCTTTTTAAAAGAAAGGTCAACAGTGATTTTTTCTGTTTGATATAATATTGAGATTGGGGCACAGACACTGCAACAAACTGTTGTAAAAATACACATTTTGCACATTAGATACTCTTCTTTATACTGGGAATGCTTATGGATTGAGATACAATTTATTACCAGCAGTCTATTATACAAAATTACAGTTAATATGAGCCTGGTTTTCATCCTGTATCCCCTTCCTCCAGTTTGATTAGCTCTGCCCATCTCCATCTGGCGTGTGCACTAGCATGGCTATGCTTCTCAATCATTATGCACACCTGAGCATCATCTCCTCATCAAGACTGCTGCATTTAAACCCTCAGTCTTTAGGCCACTGTCTGCCAGATCATTCAGTGTTCTGCATGCTACGCTTGTGTTGGACAAACATTAAGTATTTGTGTAAGTCTTTACTTTGGGAAGTATTTGTTAATGGGTTATGCGAACCATTAAAGAATGAGCCAGCTAACCTTGATTCTCTTGTCTCTCTAGCCATAAAATTAGACAATCGGTTGCATGAGTGACGTAGAGAATGGTTGGCGCTGATGCAGTCTCAATCCAACACTCACGCTTTATGTCATTTCAGGTCAGGGGAGAGCTTGCACTGTTGTCAGCTGGGACACTTCTTGGCTATCTTTCCATCTCAGCCAAAAGACCAGGCTAACTAATAGAACAAGGGTTACTGGTGGGCCCTAAAATCCCCATTCAAGCTATTCCGTTACCAGAAATTCACATTAATGCTCTTAGCTTAGCTTCCAATACGGAGGCCAGCTTTTTGGATAAAAAATTGAATGAGGAAAGTATTCCTTTAGAGCTATTAAATTGAAGAGCCGTTTGTCTTACTGGTTACGTCTTGGTTGAGGTTGCTCATTATAATGTTCATGTTACCCTGGTAACAACCATAATACCATAACTTTAGTGAACTTGTCAGCAAAAGGAAAGCTTTTCCTCTACCTCCTCATATGTCGTATAACTATGGTATTAACCTCCTGATAGGGGAGGTGGTGGTCACAAATGATTACCACTTGCAATGATTACAACTCAGCTTTTGATTTTTTTGAAAGATGCTGCTGTCATTCTTTGACCCGAGGAATGCCTAACACATCGTCAGCATCAGAAAAAGGATGAGTTATTGTCAGTTCAAAATGCAATTGGATGAATGGAGATGGACTAAAAAAAATATTTCCTATATTCAAATCCTGATCAGACTCACTGGTTCTTGTTCTTCAGTCACTTCGGCTTCACCGAAGCCAACAACATCAGGCCAGAGGCCTCTTCCTGCCAATACACTTTTGAGGGGATGATTTCTGATCCTAAACCCATTCTGCCTCCTTCCTGCTTTTTCTTATTCCTGTCATCCGATGAGCACATTTCCTGGACTCTGATTCATTCAACTCTTTTGCATATGACCAACCAATACAGCAAATGAAACGCCACATCAGCGCTTCAGGTCACAAAGTCTGGAGCACAAAAATATTCGTTTGAAGATTTGTAAAATTTAAATATATAATTTATTCGTATTTTATAGCTTATAGCGACTCTCTATTGTGATTTCAGATTAATCTCTGATCCTAAGTAATTTTGTCTTATATGTTACACAAGAAGAAAAAAATCTCAATTTTAAAAAAAACAAAATCAAACACTGAACAAATATCAATCAATGTCTGTTTTAACAGGATGCGGTGGTTGCAGCTGCAGTGAAGGCTACAAAAGCAAACAGGAAGTGAGTGGTGTTATCTGGAAATTTCAGAGAATTTCACTAGCTCGGCTGACACCTGGCTCTTCTGTAGTTGTTTGCAACAGAATTAACCAAGGTGACCAAAAAAAAAAAAAAGTTCATTTTATTACTTCACCAGATAAAACCAGTCAAGACAAGAAAGCTACAGCAGCACTGGGTACAGGCTCTCATCACACACACTTGGATTCTGCGTTACACATCATGCCTCTTCTGCAACAGTGTGTCATAAACAGCTTATTCTGCCCCCTACTGGCAAGTGAAATAAATGTGTAAATGGAACAAATGAACAAACTTCTAAATAACTCAAGACATATTACATTTTTCACCCGAGTCCTCATCTGCATCCTCATCTTTTTGTTGTTGTTATTTAACTGATTTGTAATCAGTTTTACTTTATTCATCACATTTGTGACAGACTTGGACACTTTAGTGAGGCTGCTTTATCTCTTCCGCTTTATATGACATCTTCTCGAATTACTGTGTTCAACACACTGGTGCCTTTCAGCGTTAGGCACATTGAATGTTTTTGCACACACAGACTCTCAGTTACAGTCGCTGCCTGTTTAACATTCAAACACACACACCTCAGTCGAACCACTGCTGTGTCAAATTGATCACTTTATCAGCTGGCTCTGCTCCAGCACACTCCCTTTTGTGGAAGACCATGACTGCAGCGGTACGACTGATATACAGGCTCTGTTATATTTGTGCCAATGAACTGTTTATACATTTGAAATACAAATTCCCACCATACTGTACTCATTGGCTTAAAAAAACGCTGCAGATTTGGTTCAAACTACGTAAGAGTTCATCTATTATGAGGTTACAACATTCCCAATCTGGCACTCGAATGCATTACAGACAAATCCTTTTGTTGGGAGGAGGGATGACAATAGAGTTTATAGAGGAGGAAGTAAAAGGAGGCTACAGTGCTTTTATGCTTATCTTAGCCTACATCCACTTCATGTTGACTCATTTTCCCTCTAAACTCTGGTTATATAATACAGCATGCAACATTTTGTTAGATGCTTTCATACCAGTGTATTAAAGGCCTCTTAACAATGCTCTGGGGATAATTCAGTCTGCCACTGTGCCAGAGCTGCGCTAGTCTGAAAGTATTACTTTGACAATACACCATCTGTTTTCATTCTCTGTTTTGGGAAGCATAATTTTGTTTGTTATTTTCTGTGTATGCTGACAGTTTAATTTATTGTAAAACATGTAGAAACATGTTACATATGTCATATTATATTCATATATTTTTGATGCAGTTTAAGCAAAACCTTGTAACTGTAGTCTGTGTTGTTACGAACACTGAGATAGTCCGAGACAAGCCACAGATCTGAAATTAAACCTTTTCTAATATCACAATGGCAGGGGAAATAGATGGTACACAAGGGGCTCTCTAAAGATTCCAACTCTTCCTGAACTAAATCATGTAAGGATGGGCCATATAGAAAAGGAAGAATAATATGTGAAGGATTATGTGAAAAGATGTGATTGTCTTTTCTTTTAAAACCACCAACCTCTAAATTTTGACTCAGTTTGAAAGATGCTCAGATACTGAATATGCTGTAAATGGTTTCATATATTATGCAGACTTCTACCATTATGATTACAAATTACAGCATTACAGACTCACAAATAGTAATGATGACTCATTCTGTAATTTGAATGTTACACAAGATATGAATGTGTCATTTTTACTCTGTTGATAAGTAATTTAGTTTTACTACATTAATTAATAAAAACTGCAAAAGTCATTCAGTTTGTTATGTAATGAAAGAAGAGTGTTGTCAGTCAACACAAAAGTACACACTCTGATTATTTGCTTAAACAGACCCATGCACAAACACGAGGTTGCTGCATCCAGCTTTATGAAGATACTTCCAGCCTACTGTAAAATCTACTGTTAGTTAATAATTTAAAAGCATTCTAGTGCCAGTGCTCAGAATTGATAGTTTGGTGTCAAGAGGAGGAGAAAACAATACAGCGAACGATCAAAGAGATTACGTAAGAAGCTACCCTACAAACCTGGATTTGCAGGTTTTCACTGCACAATGTGATTTTCCCTCTGAGATCCCATATTTCAGATTTGCAGCTGTTCTAATGTTTTCATTTTGGGTTATAATGTATCGTAGTTTTATGAGGAAATGAGGAACACAGAAATAATGTCTTCTGAAAATGTTTTAGCAGTTTTTGAAATGTAAAGTTTCAGTGCCTTTGGAGCTTTCTTGATTTCATTAGGTAGTGCAATTAAAACATTTACAACAATACACAGTGAGCTGATTTATTAGGGAATGCAGTTCCATGTGGAGAAACGCTACAAGAATGAAATGAAACTGCTTGTGTCTGCTTTTTATAGTATCATCTAAAAAATATTTGCAGCAAGGCAACTCACACACAGTAACTAGATAGATAAGAAAATTGTCCAGAGGAATCTATGTCTTGACACATATTATAGATTTAACCTTACACCTCTATTGTATTGTCATTTCAGTTAAGTTGGGCATTTTAACAAGGGGCTCTGATTGGCTTGGCTTTGGAGTGAGCCTCAAGTGGTGAATAGGGGAACTGCAGGTATTGGCCCATCCACATTGGCTCCCCAGGAAAAACCTTGCATGTTACCAACAATCCAGTGCTACCTCAAGTGGTTATTTTGCAGAATCAGTTGTCTTACATCAGAGGCCAAAAGACAACTTGCTTTTAATGTCTAGTCCCAATGCAGAGAAGAGGAGTAGGCTTGTGTTTACAGTCAGAGCAGCACATAACCAACATCTAATCTTTCGGCACACAACATTTCTTAAAAACTCTTCTCCAGAGAGATACAAGCACATACGCACATGGATGTTTACAGCTCAGTTTGGGGCGTTTGCTCTGCTTTTCCCTGCTACTCTCATTGTGTCTCTGCTGCCTTCTGATCTTTGGCATTTTTGACATTCCAGCCATCTGCTGGCCTTTCATTTGCCTGGCAAGCACCGCAGATGCACTATACTAAACAGGCTGAGGGGTGCCTCAACTTTTCTGGCAGTCTGACTATTCAGCAAAAGAAAAAGATAGAAAGATAGAAAGAGAAAGGTTACATAAAGACATTATCAACACCTTCCATTATGTGGTGTAAAAGCACAGCAGAAAGTGATGAACAATCATGAGGTGTGACGATGATATTTCACTCTGGAGATTTATTTTAGTGGTTTGAACCCAAGACGCACAAAGTCAGCCGCAGACATAACTGTTTTCTTACACCAGATATTAATCTGAAAGTGAGAGTGAGTAGGGGGAGTTTTTTCAGCTAAGGGGACATCAAATAGCCGTACATCACTTTTAATGGGTCGCCGCTACACAAAACAAACAAAAAGAAAAAACTACAACAAAGGAGCGATGAGCAATCAAACAGTGGTGTACTGTCAGACATTTTCCGTAGAAGAAGGTTATGTTTGTTTCCACGCTGGTTTGTTAAAGGTGAAATGCAATGATGTGGTTAAAAAGAGAGGATGTTAGAAGGTCATAGAGTGGTTTTCAATGTCTTAATCTCTCCCCACATCTGCTTTTATGTTTCCTGCTACTTTCTGTTACATTCTCATACGTCTGGAATTTTTTTAGTTGGTAAAATGCCTGAGTAATATCTATGGGATTTTTTTTTCAGAAATTTACATTTTCTCAAAAATACTAAAACCGTGTTAAACTTAATGCATCATGATACTCACTCCATTATAATATACAATTTTGAGATGTAGGCAGAAATTGAGAGATTCAAAGAGCAAAGATAGACGTTAAAACTCTAGAATGCCCAACTCCCTTGGCAGCAGTACTGTGAAACAGCAGCACCTGATTGTAAGAAACACTAGTTTTGTTTCTTAGTTTTGTCTGTCTCTTAGTGTAATTGCACACAGACACTGAAAAAGCTGGTGTTTTAGCCTGACATTTACAGACAGTGCTACATCACAGAAATCCTCCAACAGTCAACCTGCACTGTGGTCTTTATGGGTTGCTTGTAAAGACCTTCAGCTAATATTATATTTGAAGTTTTACTCATTGACTCTCAACATGACTGACAAGAGGTCCAAATGTCTCTGGGCAATGCTACTGATTCATCCTCTAATGTCAGACTAAAGGCAGAACTGGTGCTACAGTGACTCATGTTGAGGTGCAAAATGATGTCTGCCACTAGCAGGAAAATGCATTTAGAAATGGTATATAGAAGCAGCCAGCAACCAAACAATGTATATGAGTTAGTAGAGACTGGGTTGAGAACTTAAGAGAGAGTGATCTTAATTAGACGCCACATAATGTACAATGTTGTGTCTAGTCTAATCTACTCGACAAACATTGTTACCCTTGCTAGTGATGAAAACTATGTATCATCCTTATTTCATTCATGTACAATGGTAGGTACCACTGGCCACTAACACTAAGTAAAGAAGATAGCAGCTATGCTAACCAGCGCTCTTCTGAAGTACTTGATTGTAAAACAAAAAAACAAAGCAACCATACAGTATGTCATGTTTGTCAGAATAAACTAGAACAAAACCAAGGAACCGAAGTGATGTGCAAACACCTTCTGCACCAGGATGCGGATGCCAGCATGAAAGAAGCCATGGCTACTGCTGCTAGTGCTGTTGAGGTTAGCCAAACTCTGCAAACTAGACTGATACTGTGTTTGCAACATTTGGGCCTCAGAGCCTCAAATGTGGGCCTCAACTAAGAGGCAGAACCTTAGTTGTTCTGCCCCGAGACTTTGGAGTGCACTTCCACAACATCTCTACATCTCTCTACAAACTCTCTCTTTACTTTTACATCACACCTAAAAACCCATCTATTCAGAATTGCATACCCTTCATTATGACTTGGTCTTAGTCTATATTTTTTTGTCCTTCATTAGCTTTTATAGTTTTGTATTTTGTTTACCTCATGTTTTTACTTTGTTCTACTATAAGGTAACCTTGTGGGTCTTTAAAGGTGCCTATAAATAAAATGTATGAGGATTAATGGTTTCATATTGCAGCTAAAATAAATATTTTTTTGGCAAATGTTTAACTTTGTACATTTGAAGTGTGCTCAGTTTCTTTTAAACTAGTTGACCAGCTTAGTTCACCCCCCCCCCCCCCCCCCCCCCCCCTTGTTTAAATGACTAGCTAGAAGGTCACAAGGAACAACTCTAGATTTTACATTTGTGCTGGATGGCTTCTGAAATAATATGTTTTAGTAAAGTTTCAATAAATGTTGCATTACTTAGGTAAACAAAGAGACCTTAGTTGAAATATACATACCTAAAGAATTTCAGTCAAATAGTTACGATTAAAACAGCCTATACATTCAAATATACTGCATATAATTCTGTATTCAAGTGGGTATTTCTTACAAGAAGCATAAGTCAGAGTTTTAGTGAGCCTTCATCTACATAGAGTAAAACTGATCAGGTTATCTCTGACTAATAGTCTGCCCAGTTTATCAGGTAATTATTGCCAGAAAGGAATTCAAAGGTCAGTTTTCAGGGGAGTTTTCAGACGGCAATATTTAAATGGCCCATGTAAAATGATGAGAAGTTCCAGATATACTCTGACTAACACAAACAAACACATGCACACACCTTTGCACATTTGCTAAATCCAACCACAGAAGCATCAGACAGGGCAGAGCCTGACTTCCTCTGTACTCTTTCAACATTCGGTAGATACCAAGGTTTTTGTTTTTGCGTTTCTCATATGTTTTCATATCTGATTGAGACCTCTTTCTGACATGACATGAGTGTGCCTTCAGAAAGAGAAAGAAAGAGGGGCAAAAGAAGTGAGTGAGCAAAACAGAGAAAACATATTTGGTGCAAAAAAACGCATCTGATTTACAAGAATCACTTACTATGATGTGAAATGTGTGAGTGTGCGAGACAAAAAGATAAAGTAGAGAGAGAAAGATAAAGTGGAGGAGGGAGAGGAAGAGAGGGAGGGGAAAAATGGGCTGGGGTTTCCTAGCCATTCTTTTATGCAGTCTAATCAAGGTAATGACGCAGGCACAGGAGATGATACCACCCACAAGTACATACACAGCCCGTTACACACACGCGCGCGCACACACACACATACTTTGCCATGCAAGTGCTCCAAGCTATCAGCATTTTGCAAACCACCCACACTGGCTTCTCCTTGCCTCTGGGCAGGTTTCCTCATGTCTCTGTGTGTCATTGTTTGTGTTATTTTATTTCTTCCTGTCTTTATGTCCCTATCATAACTTTCCCTTTTCCCTTTAGCATCTGCTCCTTTTTCACCCTTCCACCCTCTTCTCCCTATAATTTATTTATCCTTTATTCGGTCAGCCCTTTCCAAAAGCACTTTAAGTAAATGGACTGTGTTCTTGTGTAGTTCCTTTTATCCTGAGATGCTAAAAGGTTTTTGCAGATTAACAAACATCTGTATTTTTCAATGATGTAAAGCTATGTCGAGTCTTTTGGGTGCACCTTTTTTTGGAGCAAAAATGAAACACATTTTAAGTGGTGGGCAACTCCAGGCCTTGACGGCAGGTGTCCTGCAGGTTTTAGATGTGTCCTTTATCCAACACAGCTGATTTAAATGGCTAAATGACCTCCTTAACATGTCTTCTAGTTCTCCAGAGCCCTGGTAATTAACTCATCATTTGATTCAGGTGTATTGGCCCAGGGTGAGATCTGAAGCCTGCAGGACACCGACCCTCGAGGCCTGAAGTTCGACACCCCTGCTGTAGACGGTACAAAGGATGGACATAGTTACCATAGTGCCATCCACTTGTCATATTTTGAAACCTTGACATAAGCGTTTTCACTGTCACCACCTTGGTTAAAAAAAAAAATAGACATGAAGAGGACAGATGGGGTATTGGCTAATGTCCTGTCAATCACAAGTCTTTAGCCAAAGAGCACATCAAGGATAGTCCTACTTTTTAAATGATATAATGACCAAAAGTCTCTTTCCAACTACATCAATTGCCATTTGGTAGTTTTCAGATCCAATGCACATTTACGGCACCAATTTGATAGCCCAGTCCATATTTTATGCTGTCTATATCCTACCATAACAAGCTAGCTAGCATGTTAAGCTAAGTCCATTTGCAATTTACATTAACTGTGAATTAAAATAAAGATATAATTACTGAAAAGTGAATGGTTAGTACTTCCGCATACACCTCAAATGCTACAGTTGGTTCTGCCGCTGCTTTATCTCATTTTCTCCAAGGTCTTTAAATTGGAGGTTGGGACCATAAACCTACTTTGAAAATGTTTATTGAGGCAATACATCAAATGAGAAGTAAGGTTGTTCTCGTGACTTCTGTTTGCAGGTTAAAGTGACACTTTCACTTGGCTTCACTTTTCAGACTGTTTCGCTACATCTGATCCGCTTATAAAATGTATTATAACAAAACCCTTTAACTGAAAAGTAACTGCAACTTGCTAAGACAGACTAGCCTACCTTTAGCTTTGTTCAAACATGGATGTAACATTTCTGAATCACTAGTAAGACAAATTAACTGCTTTTATGTATTTTTGAAATGGAGGACAAGGTCACCTTTTTTTATATGCTTGTGTTTGACACACAACAAAATCTTATTATTATTAATTTTTCCAAAGGTGGATCACTTTGAGGTTAAAAAGAGGGTGACAGACAGGTCATGCTCTTTGCATGCAATATTATGGGTTGAATGTGTAATGGCAACGGAGCATAGAGACTGTTATCAGCGTGCGCACTGCTGGAACATGCTGGGTTGCCAAACAGTGTGTGTTGTTGCTGTTTTGGGTGTGTCACTGATGATGATGGTTTTTGTGGTAGGCCCCATACACTTGCTCATAGCACTCACAATTTCCCGGCTGAGTAGATGAGGAGAATCTGATTACAACATGCAGTGATATTTTGACATCTACGCTGTAGTTACCTTCAGTGATTCAGATTTTATTAGTTCCTTAATGCTGGTGGTTTTTCCTTTATAAATGAGCTACATCTGACATAAAGGAAAAAAATATATCAAGAATGGGGCTTAAATAATTCAGCAAAAGAGCAAAATATGGGAAACCTTTTAAATAATACTTAAGTTTCAATGAGGTCCACTTAAAAGCTTATATATTGTGTGTGTGTGTGTGTGTGTTTGTGTGTGTGTTGCACCATATGACTGACTTGTGACCTTCTTAGCAGATGACCAGTAACAGTAATATTTGTTTGGGTAAACTGTGAGTTTCTTCACCCCCCAAAAACTGTAACTAGGCTGTTGTCTAGGGTTAAACATGTGACTTACATTCAGTCTGTCTGAACTGAATTTATTAAAGAAAATGAGGCACCTTATCTCACATATTAAATGACTATGAAATGATAATCATTTGTCTGTGATACAACACCTTGCCTGTTGCCCCTGTAATCCTTGCCTTTTTCCGGCAGTCTATTATTACAGTGCTAGACATGGCAGATTATGCATTTGCGTACAAACCTTAGTAATCACACAGAAAAACGCCTTTGTTTTCTCCCTAAAATCCCTTTATGTAACTATAATGTATTAGTCCAAATCTCTTACACTCTCTTACACACGCTGCTCTTATCACCCTGAAAACTAGTTTCTACCTGCCAAAATGGATTACTGGCTCTCTGACAGTATTGTCTTGCACTACTTGGAATGAATTAATTGAGTAATCTGCTGCCGTGATAAAATCTGAGCTGTAGAAATCAGCCACAAAAACATTATATTGTTATTATTGTAATTCAACATTTTGGATATTTATGTTGTAAAACAGTGAGAACAAACATGGGGATTTCCAGCTTATCATTTCATCTTTGAGGAAACAGATATGAACGTATATAATGGGAAGTCTTGAAGAATCTCAAAAGTGTGAAACTGCTCAGAGATTTAAATTTATTTTTAATGGAGGATAAAAATTTGAGAGTTGAGGTTTTCAGGTGAGAAGATCATGCTAGATTAGAAGCCAGTTGTGAGACAATGTGTTTATATTGTGATTGACAGTTCACATACATAATGTTATATGTACTGTGAACATCTTTAATAAAGCGGCATTTTTTCTTTCACAATTAGAGGACTGTGAAAAAAGCACAACTGGACCCAGAATGAACCACTTGAGTGATCACAACACCATGCAGTGATTTTGATAGCAGGCCAAAAGGGTGGGTTTATAAGGAATGCATCACTGCTTAGTTAATCTCTCGGGTTAGATTAGGAAATTGTGCCCTTTCTTATTGTGGTAGACTGTCATATAGTGCTTTGGTAAAACAACGAATGTAACAGCTTAAAAAAATGTCTTTCTCTCAGTTAAACTTCTAACTATTGTTTCTATTTAACCTTATTAAGATGTACAAAAAGTTAAAACCCAGGTAAATTAACTTGATCTGAATCACAGGACCAATTTTTAAACACATCTTCTTAATCATCTTCAGCTCTTCTTTCAGCTGCTCCCTGTGGGATTGGCACAGCAGGTCATCTGCATCTCTAGCATCCTCTTCTGCCTCTTCTAAGAAAACGTGCTTTCTCCCTCTCTTCTACTTTGTCTTCAGTCAACAGTTGCACAGCTTCCACTGTCACCCTGTTGGCCAACATCACCATGGAGGTGAATACCATTTGTTTAATTTAAAAAAATTAAAACAAATCCCCATTCTCCCTGCAGGTGGTCTTAATCCCTTAAGCTCGGGTCGTCTACCAGAAACCTGGGAGCTTGATTGTCCTGCGCAGTATCCTTGCTGTTCCTAGGACTGCGCTCTTTTGGACAGAGATCTCAGATGTCGTTCCTGGGATCTGCTGGGGCCACTCTGCCATTCTGGGAGTCACTGCCCGGAGTGCTCCAGTTACCACTGGGAACACTGTTGACTTCATCCTTCACTTTAGCTTCCCTCTCAACTCTTGGCATTTCTCAAACTTCTCATGTTCTTTCTTCCTGATGTTGCTCTCACTTGGTGTAGCTTCATCTATTGCTACGTCCTTCTTCATCTGCTTAACCACCACATCTGCAAAGAAAGCATGCTGATGCTAAGCAAGCCAAGAACCCAGAGTGAGGTTAAAACTGAGCGAATAATGAAGCCAGCCTCTGTTTCTACCCGTTCGTGTTTCTAAAGTAGCTGATCAATGTGTTTGATCGATGTGATCAAAGACCCACAGCAGTATTTTTGCTCCAGTAAGAGAAACAAAAGGGTTAATAAGTCTGTGACAGGTATGCAGTTTTCTGAGAGAGATATGCACCAGGACTCCAGTTTTTATTATATAAATGAGCATTAGATGAGATACACAACACACACACATGCACAAGTGGAGCTCTCATGTTCAAACAAGCTTGGGCATCATCACAACACACTTTAAATACAGCAGACACGGACACGAGTGGTGTCTGCATTTAAAACAGCCGTATCCCTCAGAAGTGTGCCAGAGAGCGAGAGAGAACAGTGGAGATTAAACGAGTGAAAAGAAGCTTCCCTCCTCCCTCCAAGCACACACACACACACACACACACACACACGCTTACACACACAACCCTGAGCCGTGACCTTTGAAGGAAGGCAACAGATGGTTCTTTTTTCTTTGGCCAGGTCCTTGCTGACAGCTGTCCAGAATATAGGGAGCTAAGATGGGCTGTGTATGTATGGGTTGCGGGTGCAGGGAGATGGTCAGAGGTCAAACATTCCCTTGAAGAATGAACTGAAGCGCACACACAAATTTATACGGATGCGTACAAAGCGCACACGTGCAGGAGCTTGCGCCTAATCTTGCATTCATGTAGGCACATCCATATTCATTAATGTTTCTGTCTGCCTTTCTCTGGTTCTCTGTCCATCTGCCCGCCTCTTTGACCTGTCACCGTTTCTCCCTCTAATCACGCTATTGTTTTGTCTCAAATTAATCTGGTTTTCCTGGCCTCATCAGCTCAAAGAGAGTTCAGACAGACAACAAAGCCCTGCTGATAATCGCATTTGAACACTGTAACTGCAGTTACATGTGTGCCATTTCTTGTACTTGCTGGTCTGTCCTGTAATTCAGGATGCACAGTAGTTCCCCACCATGTGCGGGCTTCCCCGTTTCCTCTTCTCTGGACATGCCTGTGCATGTTTAAGAGAGAGACAGAGAAGGGGGGGGGGGGGTTGAAAGAAAGTGTATTTAACACTTAGATATAAGTGGATTTCAGACTGTTTTATGCTTTCCTGTCAACATTTTTCACACCGGAGTCTTACTTAGAAAATTCATTCAGAATTTTTTAAAGAAAAATCCAGTTTAACTGTCAGTGTTTTCAGGAAACACTCAGGCAATAATTCATGTTAGTTCATATCACCAAAAACTTCCTGTTAGATCTCTTGAAAAAAAATGTGGGAGAGCTGGGGTATTTGAGGGAGAGTATAAAAAACATTCTGTTTTTCCTGTTAGGGTTAGGGGCCTGGATTGAGGATAATTAAGGCCACTGCTTTCTTTAAAACCTGCTGTTGCAACTTATAAACTTATAAACTGTGGTAGTTTTGCTTTAACTACTGTGGAGATATTATATAATATTATTAATATCATTATTATTAACTGGTACAAGAAGAAGAAGAAGACGAAGAAGAAGAAATACATTACTGTGCAAAGATTTTGAACTACCACTCCAGGGAGCCACACATTTCTGTTTGTTTTTTTGTTTTTGTTTTTTGTTTCTTTAAGTGATCTTGAGCAACAGCTCTCCGGAGTTTCTGAAGGTGTCTTAATGTTTTTCTTTGTTCATTGGCTGCTTTTTCACTCATTTTCAGCAGAGCTCATAGGCATTTAACTCTCACATGTGAAGCATTCAGCAAAAGGCACCTTGTTCAAGGTTAAACCGGTGCTACAAAAAAGCTTTAGATTGTATTTTCAGGTATTTTCTTCCCTTTTCTTTTTTTCAATTTCATGATAAATGCTGAAGATAACAAAGTTTGACAAGCATGAAATTGTAATTTAATGATAATGATATTTTCAACATGTGTGCTCAGAAATGAAAGTTTAAAAAAACACTGCACACAATATATATTATATTTTTGTAAATTCAGTTTTTGTTTCACTTTTCTAAATCCAGTTCATGCTATGCCACTTCCTGTTTCTGTTTTTGCTTTCTAGCGAATTCAAATACAGAAATGTGGGTTATGGTTAGACTTTCCATATTGTGCTGCTAGGCATCAACTCTCAAACAGGAAAAAGCACTAAATGCTACCATTTTCCTTAAAAAAAAAAAAACTTATTTAAACAATTCTTCATAAATCTTTATGAATCATAAATAAATGATCATAAATCTATATCTTTTTACAGCAATGATGCAATAATAGATCAAATTTTAAAAGATATTGTGGCTGTTGTGGCATTAGCTTCCCAAAATTTGGGGTTTTAGTACAGTGTAACTGTATGGTTTAGCATTATTACTCTCTTAAAATAATAACTTAAAATAAGATAGAGACAAAATTAGCAACTGGTTGATAACCTGGTTTTCAACAGTATAGTTGCTTAGTTGGTTTTTCACCTTCAGTAACTGCTCTCAATTTTTTTGGCAACTTCCAAGCAACATAAATTATGTACATCATGTCTATGAGGACATTTTTGTAAAAGATTCAGTAAACAGGGTTGAGCAGAACATGATTCAGTCCGACGTTCTTGAACTTACAACATAGACCTTTCCCTTTAGACTTCAGTATGTTACATTCATTGTAGCTCTTGGTCCTGAGTTTGAAGGCCCACTGGAACATTTTTGTGTGTCTTTTCTCCGGGTGCTCCAGCTTCTTCTCAAAAGTCACGTACATGGTAGAAATGTTAGAGAGAATGGTTGTGTGTCTCTCTGTGTTAGCCCTCAGATAGCCTGCCGACCTGTCCACGGTGTACCCCACCTGTCACCTCGTAATAGATGGGATAGCATAGGATAAGAGGAAGGAAATGGATGGATGTGACATTTAGGGATTGGCGAATGTTCAGTTGATGACCTTCAGGTGGAGGAGTTGAAACAGCAGCTTTGTCACATCTTTTTGATATGTGACATGATGGGAGGAATGCAAGATGTGAATGACTGAGTGCAGCTTGAGTGGAAATGCTTCAAGTGTGTCTGCTTTACAGATGTTTTCTCAGAGATCTATACAGTCACCACAGTTTAATAGTGAGCAACAAAGGTCTCAGTCACCAGTTTACTATCACATTAAATGTGAAATACGACCACAGTCTGACTTTTGTCTCTTAGCTGTTGCATATAAAGTACTGAGATTGCTGAATTTTATAATGTCCCAATGAATCTGACCTTTGACTTTGTCCTCCGTTCATTTTATGCAATGGGACATTAATGCAATATTCTGCCACAATTCCTGCATGAATTATGAGTTATGACCATGCGTGGTACTCACAGAGATCCTTAGCCTTTCACCATTTAATTCTAATCAACTCATTCTTGAGACCAAATGAGTATTTGTGCCAGATATAATAAATTCCCTCTAGACGTTCCATATGTATCGTGCTAAGAAGAATGGGAAAGACACAAGGTCACAATAACTGTACGTAGTTACAGAGCTACAGATATAATTTAAATCTGCACCGCTCAGGTGATTTCATCGGTGACTTGTTTAGTTAACGTGAGCGAGTATGTGTGTTTACGTAATAATGCGGGTATGTGCTTGTGTCTGTGGATGTGTTTCCTTGCTGTGCGTTTCGTGGGTGCGAGGGAAAGTGTGTTTGCCCTCAGAACTGGATTATAACTCAAGGGCACGTCATAACAACAGCAAAGTTACATAATGCAAAATGCCAAAGAGCTCATACTGAAACACTGGCTCCTCATAAAGGCTTCAAGAGAAGAAGGAAGATGATGAAAAATGTGATGCATTGACATACCTGCTGTGAAGAGCTGCAGCCTTCGCATCTGAAAAGATAAAAGTTGATGACGTGCAACCAAAACTTTAAAGGAAAAGGTTTCTGTCAGTTGACTATAAATGTCACCGATACTGAAACATTAAGGTTTCGCCACAGTTTCGAAAGCAACACAGGGATTTGGGACTAGTGCTTTTCTTTTTGTTTAAATGAATTCATGATTTGAATAACGCAGCTAATGTCTGCTCAGACTGGGAGAAGCCCAGTCTCACAACTATTGTGAATTACTTACGGTTTTGTTTTTACATTTGATTTTTAATGCCTGCAGATTTAAAGATTCATTATAAGCTATCTTGAACACAATACCCTCTGCAGCTCCTGTGCTAGAGAAGTACTGATGCAGAAACAAAGGGAAAAGAGTTGTTAAATATTTATGCATCTTTTTCCCTGTCACGGTGTGAAAGCAAGCATACCGTTTCAGTTATGCTTTTTAAAAAAGTTTTGTTTTCCTCTAAAACTCTTATGGAAACCCTTGCAAATTATCACTCAACTATACAGACATTGAAAGCAAACTTGTTTTTTCCCTTTACCTAATGTATTTCACTGATGTGTGTGAGACAAGCAGAACATATTGATTGGCCTTGATCCTGTGCGAACCCCTAGAGGGTAGTCGATATCGGTCCCAGCAACTGAAGCAAATGGAGATAAACGGGAGATGTGTTGTGATTAGTGAGCCCTTTGAAGAATTAGTTAATATTAAAAGCAGAGGGGGAAAAATGTTTCCCCCTCGGACACTTTTTATTTAAACAGGTGGTTTCTTACACGCAAGTGTTGAGTAAATTGACTCTTTAAAGTCTGGGAGGCTGGAAGGGGATTCACATGAACAACCAACAGAGAGAAACAATAATCACACATAAATCTCCTGCTATGGAAGACAGGAGCAACAGATGGTAAACTACAGACTGCTTTCTTATGGCACAGATGAAAGACAGTTTATATGCCCAACAGACACACACTCAAATGACAGTTTTCATCATTCTTCAGTAAAGAAACAACCAAAAAAAAAAAAAAAAAACAACAACTCATCATTGTCTGCTTTAACGGTTTATTTCTGCTTAATAGGAGGCTTAAGAGGAACATTGAAATCAAAAGTAACACACATGGCCTATTTTGCAAACCGCTTAGACATAACAGCTGGTTTGATGGTGGATCAACGCATTCCTCGGGCTCTCCCCCCATCTATCTTGTCTTCTTAGGCAGACTAAGAGGACAGGTGTGAGGTTATTGCCTCCACACATGCACACAGCCGGTACTGGGATTTCAATAATGTCATTCACGAGTTCTGAATAGGAGTCAGTAGGGGCCCCGCTCTATCCTTTGCTTCTGGTTGACAGACGAGCAGCCGTGTTTTTGTGCTGAGCCCGGGGGCCCCGAATCACTCAGCAGAGAGGAGGGGGTGGAGGAAAACGGTTGGTGGGTTTATGGGGTGGGTGGGGGCGTTTAGCTGCAGCAATCACCGGAGCCTGTAGTCATTCAGTGAAGACAGGAGGAAGAGAAGAAGTGGGGGAGACAAAGGAGGTGAGGTGATGGTTTCTAGGGCTGCAATGGTGGCAGCCGCCGAGGCTTAAGGTCATGTGTCAAGTCAGCACTTTCGTCATAGCAGATGGAGCTTTTGTGAGCTTCTGTTTTTTCAGCTCTTTGTCTTTTTCTGCTATGAATCAATTTTATACTTTTTATTGTGCTACCTCTATGTGCATACTGTAAAATTCCTTGAAGTCAGCTGGTTTGCTTGCATTCATGCAAATATGTATAATGTATTTGTGTATATGTGCACTTATGTCTATGTGTGTGTTAGTGTGTGCAGGACAGGGTGGGGGGCTGTGGCTGATCCCACCTGCTGAGTGAGGACCATTCATAGCCCAGCAGTGTTGGTTTGCCTCAACGCCCCAAAGCTGCTTCTCCTGAGGCCCGCCTGCTTCTTTCAATTATCTTCTTTTTTTTCTATTTGTTCCGGCCACAATAAACACTGCTCTTATAGGCAGCTTTCCAGGGGTTGCATGAATATTAATACACGGCACACGCAACTGCTGTTGTCGCTTGAACTGCACCCCCATTACAAAGCTTAGCCTGGTTTTCCAAATCCTTTGCAGCTTAAAGAGCAACCACCTATAGTTGAGAGGACAATCTATTGAAATCAGCCACAGTAGTTGCCAATGCTCTTTGGAGGCAATGTTTAATGAACTAAACTTGCCAGTATGAACAAAGACAAAGACTTCTGTCAGATTTCTCCAAGCTATTACTTATTTTAGTAACATTTTGACAGTTTTAGAAATATGTTTAATTACTTTCTTTAAGGGTTACAGGAGGACTTTAATGAGATACTCATGCTATCACCCATCTATATACTTAAGTATGAGTGTAGTTGCTAATTATAAAGGTTGGAAGAATGGAAAAGGGGCAACAGCCAACCTGGCTCAGTCCTAGAGTTGTCAGTTCAGCACATCTGCTTGTTAAGTCTGACATTATTAACCTTATTAACTGAGCATTAAAAGTATACAGATTCTTTCAGCTCCAATAAAATAATCTGTGTGTTTATTTCACCAGGTGTTAAAATAAAGTTGAACATGCATGAAGACATTCATGAAAAAGTAAATTCACAAGGCTGGGGAAAGTTTCCACCTGAAGTAAATACACCATGTTGTGACTGAAGTAATTTTACAAAGCTGAAAGGTATAGCACTGCTATAACCATGGAAACAAAGAAAGATAGAAATCTAAATAGTATCAATATTTTTGACGATCCATAAAGATGGACTGGGAGACATACTGATGTGCTAGCTGGTAGATGGCTATGGAGCTGTGGTTGGGCTAATATAAACACATGGACAAGGCAAACGTAGGATGAGGCTTAAATTGTTTGTAACAGAAGCTCATGTTCTCAGTATCTGATGGCCAGAGACAAATGCCATCACATGGCAGGAAAAGGATACCAAAAATGAATAAAACATCTGCTGAGAGAGTATCTAAGATAATTTATTTGCAACACAAGTTTAGTCATTAACATGCTGCTGTTTAGTTTGGGTTACTCACCATGAAAAGTGAACCTAAGCTGAATTTCCACACTGAAATCTTAGTTTGCCTGAGAGTGATTCCTTTTTAAAGCATTAAAATATTTAGTGTCCAGAACAGTTAGCTCAAAGATATGCTACAAGTTAGTAGTGCTGAATAAACTGGACAGGATGAGGATAACTGCTTTATTAGATAAAACAAGAAAGAAAGCATTACAACACGTTAAAAATATGGCCATCAAAGCAGTATACAGTTGGACCCACGAACAGTGTTGATATGCCATTGCTTAACAAACAGAAAAACACACTGAAAGCTCTTTAACAAACCAGTTCAGGTTTTATGGGATTTTTTTTAAAGTCACAACATTCTGTAAAACAACAAGATGTGTCATTGCCAGACAATCCTGAGGAGAAAAACAATGTTAAATATGTGAATTTAAATAACTGTTTCATGCCTCTACACTGACATCACCATCAATGCCATTCACACTGCTGGCAGTCTCTGT
Source organism: Neolamprologus multifasciatus (assembly GCF_963576455.1). Classification (NCBI taxonomy): domain Eukaryota; kingdom Metazoa; phylum Chordata; class Actinopteri; order Cichliformes; family Cichlidae; genus Neolamprologus; species Neolamprologus multifasciatus. Next base: position 19,971,838 of record NC_140456.1, on the reverse strand, counting down.
AAATCCTATCTGTAAATATAATCTGAGCATAAGAATTCACAGCATCCACTGAAAAATTCACAGAGCGAGTTGAGTCATCTTGCAGGGAATGACTAAAAGCAACAAAACATACCATCCGCAGAGATCTCTCATAGCAGAGTTTGTTTTATTGAAGACATGAAATATTTAGTCTCCCTTTAGGTGTGATTGTGTCAGAGTTTAGTTCACTCAGTGAGGTTTACTAAAGGAAACACTTTTGCTGACTAAGAATCAGCCATCATCTGTGCGTTTGTGCATATATAGTACAGTTACATCTTTTATTAAGTGGTTCTAAAAGTTCTACAGTGTCTTTCAACTTTGCAATGCCAAGCATATTTAACTTGTTATTTGTGATGATGATTGACTACAACCAATACAACCAAGTTTCTTCTTGCCAGTGTAAAAAGTACTTGTTTGACAGCACTCATCAATGCATGGAACAATGGGGTAGTCCAGGTAAGTAAATTGTAGATTTTAAGAAAGTCTCTTGGAACCATTTCTAAACAACTGCATCAGTCATCAGTTCAAATAGTGTGTGCCTCCACAAGGTCTGAAATAAGACCCAAACCATCTCCCTCAGATGAGAGCAAATGGATTAGGATGTTCAGGATCATTTCAGGAGCCACCAAGACTCAAGCCTGCCATGGACTGGAAAGTGCTTGAAGAAACTGTGACAGCATCAAAGTCCACAGTTAATCAAGTTTTACACTGACTTTCAGAGTGCTAACCAAAATCAACATCTTCAAGCTTGACTGAAATTTGCAGCTGGCCACATGGACAAACCAAAGGCCTTTTGGTGAAAAGGTAGAAAATACAAAGATTGAGAATTTAGCCACAATGACAAGAGGTCTGTTTGGAGGAGTAAAGTGAGGCTTTCCAGCCTAAGAAAAGTATACAGACTATCAAGCATTGTGGTGGTAGCATCATGCTCTGGGGCTGTTTTTCCTAACAGTGGTACTCGTACATTGCACTAAGTGGATGGAATAATGAATAAGGACAACCTCCAAGTTCTTCAACTTAACTTCAAATCAGCAGCTAAATGGTTGAAACTTGGACACAGTTTGGTGTTCCAACAAGACAATGATCCCAAATACACATGAAGACTAGTTTGGGAACGGATAATGCAGGTAAAGCATCTTGAGGAAAGGCCTTCCCACTGTGCTTAAAAGCTTGGTCCATGCCAGGAAACCAACCAATTCTCTGCCAAAAAGAGTGCTCAATTATCCAGACAGAATTATTCCTGAAACTTAGTGATGGCTACCAAGACTCAAGGTCAAGGTGCAAGGTGCATCTTGCTAAGGGGCATTTAACCAAATCAGTGGGTGTGTATGTATATATTTGTGTCTGTATGTATACTCTTGGCATTATGTAGGTTTAAGCTTGTGCACCGAATTCTGTTTTTTGTGTTTTAGAGTTATTAAAGATGTTCTGTACAATCATTGCATAATGGAAAAAGAACAGTTCAAAGGAATCATTAAAAGCTCCAAATTACCATTAAATTAATGCCCATGATGAGTCTATGTAAACTTCTGAAAACAGCTATGTAAAGATGCACAAAATAACTTCAGTTATATTACACTTTAGAATGATATTCACTCTGAACTAACTGACTTCAGCTTAGTACAAAATATGATTTGGGGGCCTTGCCATTATTAGCATCATGGGAATAATGAGTTAGTGGAACACATTAGAAACACGCTACCATTGACCAGAAGATGATGACAGTGTGGATGACATGTGTGGTAGTGACCCTGTTATATTGGCCATTCACTTCTGAGCTGTGACATCATTCCACTCTCTTTTTCTTTCTCATGTTTCACTCTCTGTTTGGTATTCTGTTTCTCCTATTCAAATAGACACTGCTGCAATTACAGTCCAGTATGCAATAGAAATATGGGAGGGAAAAAGACCGTATGTGAGGGAGGGACTTCTTGAATGAATAGAATCAAAGAAAATTTCTGTCAAAGAAAGTCAGGCAAAAGGAAAAGGTAGAGGTGAAGAAGGAAATCAATCATAATGAAAATGTTGTGGAGAAAAATAGAGATTCCCGGAGCCATAGTCAAAAAGGAAGCATAAGAGTTAGAAAAGGATAGTTGGGTGGTAGAAAATAATGCAGCATGGCCTCTGATTTTTATTCACCAAAGCAGTACCTCTGGGAACTGTCTGTCTGTGTCTGAATGCACGGATGGTTGGCTTGGTGTGTGTGTGTCTAAAGGAGACTATCAGATGTCTCTCCTCTTTCAGGTATCTTCCTTTCTCTCGCTTTCACTTGGCATGGCTCCCTCTGAGCTGAAAGAGGCATTGTGCCCCGTGTTTTACGGTCCTGTTCTAACATTCATACAATCTTTCATTCTCTCTCCTTTTCTAAACAGGGGGACTGAAAAACACGAGCCCCAAACATATTAAATTTAATCTGACAGTGTGAAAAATACTGATTTCTGTTCAGCTTGTAATGCGTATTTCTCTGACATCAACACCAGGACAGGGAAGTGAGCAAACATTCAGAAAGAGCTAACAAAGAGATGCCTGTGTGCTTGAATATCAGCTCATTCAGACAAGCAAGGACATTACCCAGCTATTTATTTAGACCTAGGAGAGATATGCTCCCATTCTATCACCAGTAAAGGAATGCATATTGACAGTTGTGAATCATTGTAACCCAATTTTCCTCCTGCATAGATCGACTCTGATAACAAATGCATGACGTATTCCATTTGGAGCTTGTATTGATTAGACTACTGCCTCTCTCCCAGACTATTGATCTGGGGAGCCTTGTGGCTTTGCTAAAGTATGATACTTTACACAAAATTTTCTTTTATCTAAATTATTATTCAGATTGTAAGTTTTCCGTTAATGTGACAGCAATCAATACTTTTACAACAGCTGATCAAATAACCATATATAATATGCAAATAGTCCAATAATTTCAACATATTTATAAGCTGTAGAAGTTTAATATAACTGATGGTCAGGGAAGCATTGAATAAATTTATTATTTATTTACTATTAATACATTAAGAACAGGAATTGAAACTATGCTTCATATTTTGCATCAGCGATGTGTGACCATGGGCTAAAGATTATATGACATTTAGCTTCTTTTCAGTCACATGGTGAAGAATGCTTTGATCACATGACCGTAGCTCACAAAACTAAAGACTATCGACTAGACTAGACTATCAAATCATTCATAATGGAAAAACTTAATTCCGTGCCAGGTTTAAAGTAATTAGACATTCCCAATATACAAAGTCATGGCCACTGTACTGTATACCTTTTGTTCTCTAAATCTAAACTATGACTTTATACTAATTCTTTAAACAGTGCTCTGCTCATATATATAAAGCAGCAACTGATAAGCAGAACATCGTTGTTTGTGGGACAGTGTGTGACATTTCAAAAGCAAGTATCCATATGGTGATGACATTTGGGTCCATTACTGCACTGTGGTACGGTAACCTGCACATCTTTGAAGGCCCCATTGCTCAATGACAAATGCAGGTTCCTGTAGCAACACATGCCTACATTCAGATGCAAGTATAGTATAGTATAGTATAGCACATCTATGTACTAAAATTTCATTGCATTCTTTATGTTTATTCATGTACATGTCAGCCACTCAGGAAAAACATTCATCATGTCATAAAATGACAGAGACCAATCTGTGCTTAAAGATTTACTCGTTGCAAATGTAACTTGACCTAAATCTGAGTAAAAAAAACCACAACTGTAACGTGCAATTTCTGAAGAAGACACCCAGTGACACATGTTTAGAGCTGCCTGAGAAAGTTCACACCAGCCTGCCTTAGATCATTAACTCTGCTTGAGGCCAGGTATATAATTCATCTGGCAAGTGTTAATTGCAAACACAGAGATAACACAAACCTCAGCAAAACAGACCCACACACCTCCCTCCCTCAGTAATAAAACAGTAAGGGGCACAGTGCCCTGTGAAGGCTGCAGGGGGTGGGCTGTTCTCAAGAAAAACATGACTGCTACTTATTCCTTTAAATAATTAAACACTCTAAATATCAATGCACAGATTAACTGGGTGTATTAAACAGAGCACACATAAGAAAACAGATGAGGAATAGCAAGCTAGCTTGTAGTTACCATGTCTTCACACTAATATGGGAACATATTAGTGCAGGTAACACACTTTTCACACGATACCCTCTGCAACATTGGTGGCTTCTTCTCCGTCAGTTGAAGTTGCTATTCAGAGTTTGGATGTCTCACGTGGGTTAAATCAAATGACAATAAACTGGTGGCAGAATAAGATACATTGCACCTGAGTGTGCTGGTGTCAAGCAGCATTGAATTGAGATCGAGTTATGTTAGAGAAATGTTACATGATCTGAAATTGTAATATTGCCCAAGTGATGTGCATAATTTCACATTTATGTTAGATTTAAGGAGTTTTTTTTTTTAGCAGTGCACTTACAATACAAAACAGATGAAAATGAAAAAAACAGAGACCTAGTTTCTGGAAAATGCATCAGAGAGAAAGAGAGCAATAACAAAAAGGAGGCTGGGAAGAGAGAAGCAGGTGGTCACTGGAAAAATCATTAGAGACACTGAACAAAGTAGCAATCCAATCTTCTCCCTCTTTCAAACACGCACACACACACACACAGAAATAGAAAAGAATCCAGTATTGACCTTGATCATGTCACAAACCAATCAACAAAGTTTACAGATTTTTTTTTTAAGGTTAAATATTTATGTTAACACACATTAAGCAACAGTAATAATACACGTGGTGGCAAATGTGACAGAAATAAGCACTCCGGATATGAATATAGATTAAGTCTGGGTGACTCATCAACACACACACTCACAATGTGATTATGGGTTGTCGCATTACCATGGCAACACATCCTGTAATGTGCTAATGCCTCATTTTTGTGCGTGCGTGTGTGTGTGTGCCTGTGTGTTAGTTTGTTTGTGTGTTAGTGGGAGGAAGGTGGTAGTAGTGTCACACTTACCCTTAATTGTACAAGAGTCAGACAGCACAGATATTTTCAGTATGACACAGGGGCTGTGCAATGAGAGCTTCATTGGAAAATAGTGTCTATGTAATTGAAACTTTACCAGATGTTACCAGTTTTAAAGAGTGACTTTCAAAGATTTTTGACAAAAAAGTTCAATATGTTCATGTTATTATTTTTACATTTATTATTAAATTTACATTTATTTAACTAGCTTCCTTCTCAAGGATATTATTATAATGTGAGTCAGTTTCTTGTGTTTTCCTTTAAGCGCAAACCAATGGACAGTCGGTAGTATTTGCATGCAGCCTGTAGTAGAGACTGATGCAGTGGTTAACCTGACAATATTGTGCACACTAATCAGTTGAGTGTTGAATTAAATAACTGGTAAACCTCATCCACACAAATTTCGCTTTGAAGTAAAGAAATGTGGAAAGATTTGTATAATCAGTTGTCTGTATAACAGTTGTGAGTGGGCCCTGCACAGGATCAGTTGCGGTGCGATGTGGTCAGATTACTTTAAGGTAGAAGTAACAACAGCCTTCCTCAGCCTACTGAAGATGTGTGCATATTCTGACACGACATGCCGTTTGTGTTTTTCTTAATACGTGAAATCCATAGTCCACAGATAAGTAAGTTAAAATATACAGATAATCACACGTGTTGTATAAAACTGTTTAATGATTAACAAAAAAAAAACAGTATTTGTATGGGAAAGTGAAAGTCTGCATAACACGTGCAATAATGTGAGCATTTTTTGCATTTTGGATTCTTTTTGTATGTCTGTGCAAGTGTCTGCAAACGTCTCATCAGGTGCACACACAGAGCAAAAGAGCTGGTGCAAATGTAGACAGCTCGTGTGTGGTCATACAGATTGAGTAAAGAAGTGCAAAACACGACACAGATTAGGCTGTGTTGACACCATTTAGAGTGATAACTATATCTCTGTATATGGTTATGAAATCCAATATGACACCAGTGGCAATTAAGGGGCATCATCATTGCTCTGTGCAGGTAGGTGCAAGCGAGCTTCCCATGCATTGGCCAACGCAGTGACATGCACAAGACTATCCTGCACTGTTAGTTAGCAGTATTATATGTATTGTGTATTAGGTGAATTGATAAGCAACAACACAGTTATACTTTGCTGACTGCTGTCAGGTGAAATCAGTATCAAAGAGGGTGCTGCACCAAAAACCTCTCTGTGATTGCTTTGGTCACTAGCAGATTATTGCTGTCACCCATAGTTTACATGAGAGACTCTGACTTCTCTGCAAATGCTGGCCATTTACTCTCTGAGCAGTAGTGAAACCTGAAAAAACATGACACAAACCAGAAATAGAAAACATTCACCTTTAATGTAAAAGCTGCAACTTGCCTCAGCGCTGCAACCAAGCCATTTCAAAAGTTTAAAAAAGTTCAAAAGTTCATTCTTTAGAAGTGAGAATTCTCCGTTATTTGAGAGTTTTTGCAGACAAGTCCAATGCAAATTACTGCTGACCAGCCTGGTAGAAACCAAAGCATTCGCAACAATGTTTTCAGTGCAGCACTGTATTTCTCCTCATATCTGACCAATGTTTCATGAGTGACTACCACCACCTGCTCACCGGCCAGTCAGAGAATACAGTGTTCTCTAGGCCTGTGTGACCAAGAACTTCATAACTACTAGTTGGCTACATGTTAGGTAGTGTATTAAAATTACTACTAGAATTAGCACTGCTGGTCTTAATATCATCCACTCAAGAAAGTATTTTGCTGCTTGTTGATGAAATCTAACACCGACCAGGAGGAAGCAAGCACAGGTCACTTTTGATACACAAAATCAAAAGTCTCTCCTCCATTAGTTTAAGATGTTGACTGTAATGTTGGCCTGAATTTTGTTCCGATGTTTGTAACATTACCTTTCGCCAAGACTGACCTGACTAGATGAAACTGGCTTCCCTACTTAAAAAACAACATACGGGAAACTTTGAGGAATATCTGCTCAAGGCCATCTGCAAACCTGGCTCTAAAAATTAAAGTATAAATGCTACAAAAATGCTTCATAGATTATGCACCTTCTGGAGATATCCAGTCATTATTGCAGTAGCAATGCTATGAATAACCTCCAGGGAGACAGTTATACACAGATCCTAACAGTAAAGAATAAGTGTCAGGTGTAATCTGTGTCCCCACAGGAATTGATTTACAGAAATTTGACCAGAGGTCATGAAAAGTCCGCATCAGTGGGTGACATTGAGCAACTACAGTTGAATTTTAAAAAAAAAACCCTGCCATGTGAAGTGGCCGATTCTTGAGATGAACTCTTCTCAACTCTGGGCACACAGTTGAAGGTGTTACCAAAGAAAGCGGTGACTGATTTATGACAGAGTGATAAGGAATGTCCACTGTAACAGCCAGCTATCAGTCTCAACATAATGTGTGTGGAGCGACTTGCTTCCTGTGTTGACGCAGCTTGCTTTGTTTCACTTTGTGTATCTGATCTGCATCTGCCAGAAAGTTATTGTTGCTCAAGGAGATTTGACTAATTGATAAATTGCAAACCTGGTAAGAATTTTTTTTCATTAAACATCAGATTAATTAGTTTTGAGCTTAAGCATATTGCAGTTTGTAAAGACAACGATCAGAAAAATGTAGACTTAATTGCACGAGATTGACATGCCTTATTCCTGAAACTGTAAACACAACTTCTACTGTGCAAAGACCAAGAGAGCACTACTTAATATTTAAGACAGATAACAATATTCATGCATGCCTTTTATGCACGACTGAGTTTTGGCCTTGCAAGTAGAAGCCTGGAATTCCTGCAGCATTTGAGAGTGGGAGTGCTGACTGCTTACAGGAAAATGGACAAAAGAACATTTTAGAGCTTGATACAGACTGATACAGACTCCCTAAAATGAACTATGTCCAAGCCTCTGCTCAGGCTTAGGGTGACTGAGTTAATCTGTAACACTTACAAAGGAATTTATACTGTGTCTGTATGGCTATAAATACACTTGCGCATGAACTATAAAGACCAATAATTAACATGATTTATTCAAGTATGAAAAATGCAAGTAGGTGGCAATCATTTTGTTGGCCCATTGTGCCTTTCTTCCACAAAAGCAGTTACCATGGTACTGTCTGTCAGTGGTATATGTAATTGTAATTATGTAATCCACTGTGTGCACTGCTGTTACTGGTAAGAAGATTTAAACTGCAGATTCACAAACTTTCAGCACCGATGGCCATGGAACCAATGTACAATAAATATACAGGGGCAGAGGTGAAGATGTAAGCAGGTTCTGAAGTTTGAATCCTAATCTTCTGTTTTGCATTTGTTACACAATCATTTTTCTATTACTCTGCATGCATTATTCCCTTTTAAGGGAGTGTGTGTATTGTTATGCCCTCTTTAATGGCCAGAGCAGCTAAAAAAGGTTTTACTGACTGTGGGCCAAAATGCAGGACATCAGATACTAAAAACAATGTTAAGAAGTCAGATAAAAAAGAGCTGATGATTTGGAGGACGGGCCAGGAGAGAGGCCCAGGAGTTGGAGCACATGTAACTGATGACTTCAAGTTGACATCCTGTGACTGTAGAATTGTGACTTCCTGCCCAGCAGCTGAAGAGCAGGAAACCAGGTTGACAGCCAGGTGACCCATTGGCCTAGAAAGGGTAACCTGGTGGCATATAGGTGAGGAGGCAAAGATGGTAATGGTAAATGGACTGGTTCTTATATAGCACTTTTCTACTCTGTCCGAGCACTCAAAGCGCTTTATACAGCTAATTTATTCACCCAATCACACCCATACAAGCACTTCTAAGCTTAAGTGCTAAGTATCTAACATTCATACTCACACACACTCCAATGGATGTATCGGAAAGCAACATGGGGTCAGTATTTTGCCCAAGGATATTTGGCATGCTGGAGAACCACCGACCTTCTGGTTAGTGGTTGATCCGCTCTGCCACCTGAGCTACAGCCACCCCGTACTCAGAAGGTTAGGAGTCATGAGGCCACAAAAGAAACTTCCAGGAATCAGGTAGGAGCACAGCAGTAAAGGGAGTCGAGCAGATGGTGGATAAACCTGAATCAGAGCAGATGAGAGAAGGCTTTTTGGATCTCCATTGACAATCCAACAGGAACGTCAATGGAGATCCAAAAAACAAATCAAAAATAAAATGAAAAGACAGAGAGAGGTGCTCCAGTACTCAGTTTTCTTTTTTTAATTATCTGTTTAAATTCACTATATATAAAAACATTATCTTTTATGACTTTGGCCTTGACATGGCAGGTGCTAAGCTAACAACCGCAACAGCACAAACATGAACAACAGCAGCCTGCAGACAGGTTTTTTCTTACTCTGCCCCCCTGGTGAGAGTAAACTCCTACAACTGTGCTCAACCATGAAAGTCCCTTTAGGGACAAGAGGACTCAGCACTGTAGTCATCAGCTGGGGATTCAGAGCTGGAGTCAAGCACTGAAGAAATGATTTATCTTCAAACTGAAAATAAAATTTTTATTTCACTGTTTGCAGATTTAGTCACAAAGACTTTAATCTGTGTGGAATGATTCAAACTTTCCTTAAAATGTTCATTTTGATACCGTGTGTCATTTTGTTGTTAGCCTCTCACTACCCTTTGGCTTCCACCTTCCTCAGCCCCTGGAATTTCTGCAGTCTGAGAAAGGTCAACGTGAAAAAGTAACGCATCATTAAGCTAAAAGCGGAAGACACAGAGAGATAAAAATCTTAATAAAACTGTCTAATTTTGGTCTACGACATAAAAAAGAAAAAGAAAAAAGAATTATAAACCTTATGAACACGTGAGAACATGTCAGAACAGACCAAAACAAACCAATAAATTTTTACAAGCAAACAACCTCAGCAGACTTTCATAGCAATAACCACCAATCTTATCTGGCAGCCATAACAGATACTACTCTTCCAGCTTTGCCTATCTCAGCTTGGTTGTACTGAAGTCTGTTGTCACGATAAGAGAAGTTGTTTTGATTGCTATTAGGCGTGTGTTTCGCTTCTTCACTTCTTTCATTTCTTCAAAGTTGCAACCATGAGCTTGCAGTATTTACCATTGTGGCCCACTGCTTGGTTTAGTAATGGAACTGCACCCGGGTAAACCCTGAAAAGTTTACAGGAAAAAAAGGTAAACCCCTCATCATCAAAAGAAACTTCTTTTAAAATTCAAAGTAACTTCTCACTTTTGTTTCGCCTACACTTCAGTGCATACACCTCTGCATATAGACACACACAGTTGAGATGTGAGCCATGGTTTTCTAGGATCCCCTTATTAAAAGAGTGATTATGAATACAAGCAGTGGGCTGTTCTGATGAAGGTGGAACCCGTGGGACAGCCCCGCACTTTATTGAAACACACTAAAAAAAAGAACATATGACAAGCAGCGGAGGCTGTTGCAGGGGAGATCCAGAGATGGGTAGTGGGGTGGTTTGCTGAGTGAAAGAACTATTGTTGTCACTGACACACTCATTTTTTTTATGTGACAACAGTTCAACATATTGTTAAATGACAGTGACTTTCTAGTTCCTCCTTGTAGAATTTCCCTATTTCATGTAGTGGCAGGATATCTCCACCAAGCTATGCAATACCAATGTAATGTTAATAGAAGAACAGTCCTTATAAGGGCATTTATTAGCACAGCAGACATATGACAAGCTTTAATTTAAATGATATTTCTTTATTCAAAAATATTATTTATGATTTTTCATGATTTAGTGTTTTACAAAAAAAAATAGAAAACTAGTAAAGCAAATTTATGTTTAAAATCATAAATTCAGTTTGTTATTTAGCAACTAAATAAAACGTTTTTGACAGATTTATGAAATATTTTTGTTATATATAGATTTTAAAGTTCTTAGAGATTTGTACGTGTCGCAATGAAAACATTGGGTTAACAAAATATTACAAGAATATATTAAAGTAAGGCGTTTTGTTATTTATCTGACCCTCACCGTCGTTCTTTCCGTTTTATGTGAAAAATTAATATATTTAAAGTTATAAATGTTTAATATATATATATATATATATATATATATATATATATATATATATATATATATATATATATATATATATATAAAACAGCCAGCACGCCCCTGCGGGCGGTTTATCCTTCAAGCTCGGGTCCTCTACCAGAGGCCTGGGAGCTTGAGGGTCCTGTGCAGTATCTTAGCTGTTCCCAGGACTGCGCTCTTCTGGACAGAGATCTCCGATGTTATTCCCGGGATCTGCTGGAGCCACTCGCCTAGCTTGGGAGTCACCGCACCTAGTGCTCCGATTACCACGGGGACCACCGTTACCTTCACCCTCCACATCCTCTCGAGCTCTTCTCTGAGCCCTTGGTATTTCTCCAGCTTCTCGTGTTCCTTCTTCCTGATATTGCTGTCATTCGGAACCGCTACATCGATCACTACGGCCGTCTTCTTCTGTTTGTCTACCACCACTATGTCCGGTTGGTTAGCCACCACCATTTTGTCCGTCTGTATCTGGAAGTCCCACAGGATCTTAGCTCAGTCATTCTCCACCACCCTTGGGGGCATTTCCCATTTTGACCTCGGGACTTCCAGGTTATAGTCGGCACAGATGTTCCTGTACACTATGCCTGCCACTTGGTTATGGCGTTCCATGTATGCCTTGCCTGCTAGCATCTTGCACCCTGCTGTTATGTGCTGGATTGTCTCTGGGGCATCTTTACACAGCCTGCACCTGGGGTCTTGCCTGGTGTGATAGACCCCAGCCTCTATGGATCTTGTACTCAGAGCTTGTTCTTGTGCTGCCATGATTAGTGCCATCTTTCAGGCCAGCTTTGTCCAGCCACTGGTAGGATTTCTTGCAGACATATATATATATATATATAAATCTGTTTTTAAATGTTACTTACTGTTCCTTAGCTTTGACAAGGAACTCAGCTTTCATGACTCCAAAATCAGCGCAGTTTCAGACTGTTTTTCATTTTCATTTCCACAAATCCGCAATAATCTTATAAATAGAGACTTTCCAACTGTAGTGTGATGTCAAGGTTTAATCAAAAACTGTGTTTAATTTAACATTGACCTTGGTTAGCAAAATACATTTAATGTGCTTCTGTGCTTCAACCCCAGATGTCTTCAAGGCATAAACGCAAAAAGGAGAGGACAACGAGGCATCCTTCATACTAAATTTGTCCTTTCAAAGTTTAACTGGATATTGTCGACCATTTATCATCAACCAAAAAACATTTTCTAACAGCATTATCCTTTTAAAGCAAACCCAGATACATACAGAATTTTATACATAATACATATTAATTAGATCCTAATGGTTCTAATTGAGTGGTTATAGACAAACAGATTAATGTATGTGACATATGGCTAAAGGCGCACTACAGAGCCCTGGTGGGTTTTAGACTAAGCCTGGGATACGGTCCAAACTAGGTGGTGGACAGAAAACTCATTCATCATGGTTTCAGCTCGAGGGGCTCACAGGGCCAAAGACCTCTAAACAAAGTCATACAACTATTCTAGCTGTCAGTACAGGACAGCTTGAAATATAGTACAATAATCCCATTACCATGGCTCACCGAGTTTACTTCCAGTCATTCAGTAAGTCAGTCAGGTCATGGGCTTTCCCCTCATTCCCTCTGGATTAGATCAGATTTCTTTTATCTCTGTACTGGTATGTCTTTATATCCCCATGTGTATTGTTGTCCAAAAGCTTGGAGTTTTTATTGTGGTTAGTTAACGTGCTACACGATGGCTACTAAATGTCATATTTGTCTTTAAAGAGTTCTCACACAGTTTAATAAAATAAAAGGTTAAAGGTGTTTTCAATGTACTGCAAGTCTTTGGACATGAAACCGAGTGTAAATCGTGTTGGTTTACCTACATTTTAAAAAGGAATTGATCATTTATCCATTTATGGTTCTTTAAAGAAAACAAAAAGCATTTTATTAGAAGACGTTCTGTCTCATAAACAAGCTTTTCTGTTCTCTCACTTACTGTGTAAGTAAGGGAAATATCACATTATAGGTACTTCCCATGTTGTAAATCATCCCCCCTTCATGTTTCCAAATTTTAAAGGAAATATGGAAATAAATCTTGACTGAATCTTGCTTTAACACAAGCGTTTCATCTGAACTTAACTTTGTGTCACAGGGTGGGAATTCCCCACTGATCAGTCAGTCTACAGTGGAATCCCTCTTTGGGAGTAATGCTTGTTTGGGTTTAAAGAGAGTAAGAATAGAAACAGTGAAAGAGGAGAGAGGAAGAGAAAGAAGCATCGCGAGGGCAAAAGAAAGAGTGTCAAATCGTGTGATTGCCATAAGCACGTGAAGTCATTTGACTTTTAAATATGTCATCTTTTCACTTAATCTTTCCAGATAATTGTTACAGTTTTTTCATAACATTGAGAGCTTTTCTTGGTGAGGCTGTGGAGCTAATAAAGTCAATGGGTGGAGACAGGGGGGTTGGTTTAAACAACCCCCACAGTGGTCACAACACAAAGTGCCTCATTGAGCAGATGTGGTGTGAGAGGGCCGCGGCTGCCTCGTCCTACAGCATGCCCTTGTTCTTGTTCTGGAGTACAAACATACTTGTACATACTGGTGGGAGGATTTTCAGTATCTTGATTGTCAAACTGGGAAACAGAATTCAGAGACTGCATAGTGAAAATTAAAAAAAAAAACAAAAAAACCCCACTTCATTTTAAAGCAGGAAACATTTTCCAAACAAGGCCTAAATCCTACTCTGTGATCCAGTGAGCTGCTGGATTAGGAGATTAAACCCACACAAAGATTGATTTTTTTTCTCCTACCCAAATCGCCACGTTTCAAAGAGACAATTTAAAAAAAACAAACACACACTGCATATTTCCCTTGTGACTGTCGCACACTGTAACGATCACATGTAGAGCTTAATCTGCACTCAGGAACCACGTGGGATTTTTCTATATGGAAGTACTCAACCATGAAAGTTCATGTTAGAAACACGATGATGTAATCATATGATAAAAACATTCTAACAAATGGGAAGTTTGGTTTTTGAGTTGTCATAGTGGTTGTTAAGTAAAACTTGACCTATTTTTCCTTTTAGTTTTTTTTCGAGGCCACGTGGACAGTTTCAGTTGTCCTAAAGCCTGTTCTGGTTGAGCCACAGAACTCGCATGTCAAAAGATTAAAGATTTCTGTAAAATCTATTAAGGTGTATGAGGGGAAGATGACTGAAAGCTGACTGCGATTGCTTTGTAGATGTAAACTGAAGAGGCTGAACTACAAACATGATGTAATGCTTGATAATAATTAATTACAGATTATTATGGTTTTACGTGTGGTTTTCTGCTCTGCGTGTTACAGCTGTCATTTCTGATAATAATAGATAGATATGATAATAATAGATAGATAAAACTGCTGCTGCATCACTCTGCCATGGATGACACTGCTCATTTTTCTCTTTACGCTAGAGTTGCTCATGTGAATGACCTTGATCAGCTGCTTCATGAGTGAAGGGTTAGTTAGACTGTATGCCTACAGTGATGACATTTAAAAGGGATGAGTTGTCCCTTCCATCATACCCTGTATCACATGAGTGTTGCTGACTCCAGTCTGGTCACATCAGTTGCATGTGCTTCACTTTACTTTCACATCATATATATAATGATGAATCAGGCACACATGTCAACTTTCCTTTGAGTTGCTGCTATTCCAAATCCAAATTCCCACACCTAATAATTCACATCCCTTTTAAAAATTTCCATTTGGAGCCTCACTACATCATCTCCCTCACATCACTGCTTTCTGACCATCTGTTTCCCCGTGCCGTTCATTTCTGTCTAGTCAGCAGAGTCTCCTCCTACCAAAGACATTAGTGGATTAACACACAAGGTGTCTCCACATAATTCAAGGGTGTGGACATGCTTTCTTTAAAAGGATTAAAATGCAGTCTTTTTAGACAATTACAAAGTAACAAAAAATAAGAAAAGATGAATAAATAATAAATATCCAGTGACAATGTTAACTATTGAAATCACAGTTTAGGGCCATAAAAGGGCTCCATTGCTTTTCCAGTGTGACAAGTGACAAGCTGCATCACTTTGATGTATGTACGCTGCAGGCATTGCTCAGTGCATTGCTCACTGCTCAGCATCATCAGGGATAAACCGTGATGAGCCTGGTTATTGCTAGTTGTTAACAAAGGTCCAGATGTTGTTGCTGCTATTTTTAGAATACCTGCGTAACTGTGTAATCCTGCGGGGTGCCATGATCCTGACTGAATTTCATTTTCTGGAGAGTAGGGCATTATATTTAAAAAAAAGCAAAGCTGGCATCTGGTGAATAGTGATCAGTTTTATTAATTTTCCTTGTGAATAAGAGGGCATGCTTTGAAATAAACTCAATTAAGCTGCTTTTTTGTGACACTTTTTATGGGCCTCTTGTGTTATTGTTATCAATCTGATCATTTATTTACAAAGTCTGACTTAGTTCCTCTAGCTTTAGATCTTTAAGCTAGATTTCTTTCTATGAATGAGTTTCTTTCTTAATGTGTAGCAGTGTGATAATGTCAATGGTTGCTTCTTCTCTCTTGGAAAAAAAAACATTCTGAACTCATGAGTTGTCACATCCTTGCCTATTTATATTACTCTTTAAAGAGCACAAAGAACACTATATCTGATGATAAAGTCACACCTGTGTGATACTGACATTAAAACGACAATAAACTGCAGGTGATTGCATCTTTGGTATTTATAACTGACGGAAACACACACACACACACAGTGCACCAAGGGGGTGTTTTGTTTTGCTCTGTCTCACATGTTTGTTGTTGCGTGGGCACTGTATCTAGTTCCTCTATACTTAACAAACAGGAAGGTGTGTGTATTCAGTGTGTATTTGCATGCATGCGCATGTCCATGCACGCATATACCACAGGATGTTAAACTTATCTTTCCACGAAGTAAAACACAACTGTAGACCCCATGACTCTAAAAATAATTTTTTCTGTTTCCACGTGTACGCATGAGTTTTTTAAAGTGTGTGTCTCGAGTAAGCACAGGCCCCTCACGCAGATTCACTCAGACAACCAAAAGATGATAACAGTTCTGACTTGGCTTACAGTGGAAAGCCATCTGGACAGTTATGTTGTCGTTGGCTGCAAACTTGTATCAGTTACCAAAAGATTGAAACTACACTGACTTGGCTTACTGCATGTAGTCTGTTACCAGAAAAGGGTTTTAACAAAATTGTTTAGGATTTACGGCCATTTTATACACAGCCCCCCATTTTCAGAGACTCAAAACAACTGTACAAACGAACATCATTTAACATCACTAAATAGTGCTGTTTACTGCTACTGCAGCTAACTTAGGCTGCTACTTAAAAGCATGCTCTGCTGGATTGTGAGCAGGTGACTGACCTGACCACTGAAAAATGTATGTGCCTTCAGGTTGCTTTTGCATTATGTTTTGGGTCATTATCTATTTGTGAAGCATTGTCTCCTCAGTTTTTAAGTATTTCGTGGAATCTGAGCAGAGTCTCTTCTGTCAGTAGTCACATAATCAAAAATAAACCAGTGAAACATTTCCACTGGCAGGCATATAAGCCCATGCCATAACACTACCTCCACCATGTTTGACAGATGCTATACTTCAGATCATACGATTTCTCTCCTTCTTGATACTTTTCTTTTCCCATCATTCTGGTTCATTAAGTTCATCTTGGTTTCATCTATTTAAAGAATACTTCTCAGAACTGTGCAGGCTCTTTTAGATAAACATATTCTAAAAGATAAACATATTCTTAAATGTGACCGGTGGTTTGACATATGAACCACCTTCAGAGTTTTCTTAACTTGGTTAGATGTGTGAAGCTGTTTTTCTTAACCATGGAAAATATGTCATCATGTGCTTTCACTGTTTACTGTGGCCTCATGACTTTTTTGGTGTTGCTTAGCTGGCCAGTGTAAGCTGACTATACCAGAATCTCACTGCTGGGCTCAATTTAGTTTTAGAGTCTAATAACGGCCTCTCTCACTTGTGTTGAAACTCCTTATCAGTCAATTCTCCAATTAATTTCGAGCAGTGGACAATAGATGTTTATAAGAGCACATGCAATTCCCACACATTCCTAAAAATGCAATTTATATCAATTAAAGCTGAAAGTACGCACCACAATCACATCTCGTTTGTTTTACTTAAAATCCTCTTTGTTGGTGTACAGAGCCAAAATTACAACAACAAAACACGCCAGCTGTAGGATCTGTTTGACCCCCACACGATTTATGAGTTATGATTGACTGACAAAGGAGGCAGAAGGTGGCAGGATCATCAGTCAGAACATTCATTTGACTGAACCAAGCACTTAAAAAGGATATGGCATGGAAACAGACACTAAAAGCGGTCCAACAATTTTTTTTTAGATAAAACAACATACCAGGAGCTTGGAATTTTACCAAAGAACTATGATGATAAAATAGATCACAAATGGGGGGGTTGACTTGAGCCTCAGAAACAGGTTGTGGGACACCTGAGATACTGAGATTTCTTGTGAATAGATGATGCTTCCTGAGAGAGACATAATCTGCAGGGTCACAGAGATGGGAAAGCCATAAACATAAGACATCTGGGAAATGACTGTGCAAGCCTGAACAATGCATTAGGATGCACCAGTTCTGAACCAAAATAGGGCTATGCAAATGACTCAGAAACATTTGTTCTTGAGAGGAAACCAGTGCTAGCTGAGAAACCCTAGTCCAGTAACACTCACAAGGACTTTGGCTTGTGGTCTTGGCAGCAATTCACAAAGAAAGCCTATTGCAATCTCTCTCTCTCTCTCTCTCTCTCTCTCTCTCTCTCTCTCTCTCTCTCTCTCTCTCTCCCTTTTGCTCCCACACACACAGGATGAAGGGAGACCGAGGAGAGAGAAAACTCCTGGGAAAACAGAAGTTACTAATTAGGTAAAATTGTCCCACAGCAGTTAGATGTCTGGCCAAATTCTTTCCTTCCCTTTTCCCTCATCTGTCCTCTCCATCTCCAGATGTTTGACTTCCTAAGCTTTAGTGCTGTTTCATGTTGTCACTACAGGGGACATTATGGCTGATCATTAGTGAGGATAAATAATGAGCCCCGCTGAGAGAACAAAGACGTGAAAGAATGATGGTGTCGAGAAACAGGAAGAGCACTTTAAGCCTGAGATACAGGAAGCATGCTCTCATACATTTCAATGCTCCATGTATGTAAACAAAAAAACAACAACCACAGTCTTGGAACAGGCAGTCTATCACATACTAACATGGCCATTTACAGACAAGGGAAACAAAGGATTCAGTAATGTATCAGCTCATAATAAAAAAGATAATTAAATAAACATAAAACTCTGCTGTACCAAAGAAAGACCCTACCTTGATAAGTAATTTTATAGCTTTTGATTACTCAACTTCTGTAATGGGGAGTGTGGAGAGGTTTATGTATGTTATCTGCCTTTGATAAATGTTTAAGCTACTTTATCTCCACACATGCAGCGTCTGCACCACTCTACCAGTCTATAACCCATCCACTGACACATGATGTGGTTAGAATACACGCTGTATTCAGAGCTCACAAGTCTTAATTCTAGTCAATGATTCAATTGTTTTGGAGACAATTTTCTTTCTGAAGTGCTTGATGATTCACTAAAGTGTGGCGAGAGCATTTCATTTTGGCAGCCGAAGAGCGAATAAAACATTGCGCTTTGTGCTTTTAATGGGAAACACAGGGAGAATCATAAAAGGAAACACACATTTCCTGTAGGATTGGTGTGTGACGTACATCGGTGTGTGTAATGGACTCAGTCTGGCCTTAACAGGCAGGAATGTGACATCAGCATCAGTACCCCGCATGACAGATAAACCGCAGCCGACACACACGCACTCGCACACATCACAGCCAGAATACGATGTGGCTAAGGGTCACTGAAATAGTAACAGAGGAAGGGAAGGACATCCCTTCCTTTCGCTCATTTAGCTGTGCCACCCACTTTACCATGCCTCACATACCATCCTTTAAAGATTTTATGGATCACAGTAGTGTTGTTTTTTGTCTCTGTAAATGTGAAGGGGAAAAGCAATACCACAAAAAACCCAAAAAAAGCAATCCTGACAGGAAATCACTTCTATTTCAAAAGTCAACATGGTGTAAAACTGTGAGCATCACATACATTGACATACTACCTCGCAAAGCTAATATTTGCTTTTCGGCACTCATATTTCTCCATGTGCACAGTGAATAAAACAGCCTGAAGCTCTCAGAAGGAGACATGTTTGTGTAAGTGTGTACGTGGAGGTCGAGGAATGGAAAAAACTGGAAATACTCTCAGTAGTATTTCGTGAATGCTGAAAGACACAGTCGATCTGGATAACTGAGCAAGGTTTAAGTACTCATAGTGCCCAGAGGCCAATGGTACACATGTCATTCTATCAAATAAAGAGGGCCTATTAGCTGTTCAAACCTTTTATGTTTAAAAAATGAATATGTTTCAAGTCTTTCAAGTCTTCAAGTCTGTACTGTTTAATCATATAGCGATAAACTCGTGACGTTTATCATTATATATACTGTTTATATTTTGTACATACAGTAGTACGGCATTTTATAAACAGGAAGTTGGATAGCAGGGAGTCCCACCCCAGCCCAGACTGTGGCCTGTCACACATATGTAATTAAAACCAGTTTTTACTAACATTTGCGTAACGTGACACATTCAGCTGCACATGAAAGAATTGTTACCTGAAGTTGCACTAATGACTTGACAGGCCAAGCCTTTGACTTAAAAAAATAAGAAAACGATGCACACCTTTCTTGCACATAATGTGACATGCTTGACAAGTTTTAACAATGATGTGAGTCTCTCATTCACGTCATAAGTTGTCTTTATCTGAGGCTGTAAGTCAGGTCGTATTGTACTCTGTCTAAAAGGCAGATAACAACAAGTATTTAATCTAAAATACTTCTGTGCATTTAAACAGGAACCCTAAACTGACCCAGAAGACCATTAGGTGGCTTATGTTGGGACCTTGTGTAGAAATGTCCTACTTAACGTGCCAAAATATTGAGCATTTTGTATGTGAAGTATACTGCATAACTCCCGGTACAGCACTTATGATAACCAGCCAACTCAGCAGGGGGCTTGGAGTTCTTTCTTTAGTGCGTGTCATGTGATATGATAAGGAACTCGTGCACTTTAGACTGCAGACACTGTTTATTTAATGAAATTATTTTAAAAGGTGTAAAACATTTGAGGAACTCACTCAAGAGTGTCTAAAATATTTCCGGTTAGATCTGCAGGGTAAAGGCGACCAGGGTTTATTCTGAAGGTCCTCTTTGTAAAGAACAGATTGTACCTTCCTGTCAAGCAGTCGGTCTACTTTATTTCACAGGCTTGCAGTGTCTGCCAAGATCATGAATGCAGTTCCTGCATGTTTTTCCCATTTTTCAGAGATGGAAACATTTAATTCCACTAGGATCTGTCTCACCTGGCCTGGGATCTGCCTATACTGTGTGCTGTGGTGTCATAAATCATTTGATAGCCAAAACACAAAAACATAATTCCATACAAGAGCTTTTGAAAAACAGCAGCTGAAAAGTAGAGATAATAACACTAAGGTTTCAGACACTGCTCTGACGGCCAGTGTGGGTCCAGTCTTTGCTAACACACATAACAGTTACTGGGGGTGAAAAAGATGTGATGCATTGTGCCTTATTGCCTATCCTAATGAAGTGACAATCCACAATCAAGTTTATAGCTGAAATGATACTTAGCTTATATCAACTCATTTGCAAAGAGTCTACAAAAACCAAACAGATAATTTAAAAATAGTAGAAGAAGAAGAAGAAGAGATATTTGAGTCAGCTCAGATCTGAGCCGTCATGTTATGACTTTATCTGGCTGCCCATGTGATTTTACATATTGATTGTTTTAACCCTCTTTTGAGAGGGTTAAAACTAACGCCAGATCTATTCCTGGCAGACTGAATAGATCCGGTGTTGTGCTCAGGCAGCAGAGCCAGATGTCCACCTATATGAAAGAGGAAGCTCTGATCACTGTGTGTTCTCTAGGGTGAAAAGGCATTTATTTAGTTATAGATTAGAAAGTGTTGGGTGAGTGTAGATTATACTATAAAGTGCTTTGATTGGTAGCGGTAGAAGGAAGATCATAGGATTTTTCAAACCTGGCATCCAGGACGAGCAATTCAGCTTCCATCCTGTCCTTGAAACAATGGACTAGCCCCCCTTGAGGGACTTCAGGAAGAGAGTTTGCCTATTTATTCAGCCACAGGGCAAAGCTTTTGATTTACATACTGTCACTTATGGTTTCAAGGTTTGAAAGGGGACCGAAAGAATGATGCTGTATAAACTCTGACAACAGGTTTACAAGAGATGGCAAAGGCAATTTATTATCTGGCTTAAGAGTAACTAGAAAATGTGGTTAGAGGGGAAGTCGTCACGAATAACAGACATTTAGCAAACGCTAAGAAATGAAAGTTTCATATTGTTGTTATTGTAGTAAATAAATATATTAGATGTTTCCAGAAAGATATGATACAAATATTGTAAATGCAAAATGCAACAAGAAACTGAAGTCATTTTCAATAAACTTTATTTTTGTCCCATTTTCCCCCCAAAATACATTACAAAAAAAGTGATCGGAATTGAACGTTTACTTGTGTCAAGACCGGAACATTTGCACAATAAATAAAAAACTATGTATAAATAAAAAATAAATAAACACGACATTATGTGCCAAAAAAATAAAGACTCTTCTGAATTGGCAGATGGCTTTCACAATGTTGAGTTTTCTGAAAACACATGTACATAATACTTGCATTCCAGGTCACAGTTTTTAGGATACAACTCTGGGTCAAGAAAGCAATGTAAACCGATCAGGATTACAGTACAGTACAGTACGACAGAGTACAATGTTTTCTTTTTTTTTTCCCTTAGTAGATATTATTGGAATATATACTTCTAACAGTTGTTCTAAAAGCTTATACCAGGTAGTGAGAGTGTAGTGCTATTGGACTTAAACTTGGTGCAAAGTCCAAAAGTAAATCCCACCTGTAAAACCCATCTCAATCTTGTTTGTAGCCAGCTTGACATTCACAAAGGGCTGTTATTGCACTAAACGGGCATCCCTCAGAAAGGCACTTTTACCCCCCTTTCCCCCACCCCATTATCCAACCAACAGTTCAGCTTCCCAGCACGTGTGGAGCGCACATTCACCTACTGTGTGTGAATTTTAAAAAGTTGAATCTTTTTTTTTTCCCCCTTTTTAAAAACAAACAGAAAAGTTGAAATGCTTTTTGGTATCTAGTTAAAAACAAATAAAAAAAGCTAACAAGTGGTAAAAGGCTTTGTATGCCTGATGAATTTACAGAAGGAAAAAAAAAAAAAAGAAAGTGCAAAATTGTGTTTACTCCTGCAGCCCCAGTAGTTTGTTATGCACCACATCAGTGAAATTTGGTTGCAATTTAAAAGAAAAAAAAAATGATGTTGGAGCAGAAGAAGCAATGACTCCCAAACTTAAGCATCACCATCATCAAATAAGGCCAGGCATATTTGTGCGTGTGAGGTCAAGATTGTAGTGTGATCCTATAGCTGGCTCTTTCCATTTTTTTAAAACAAATTTGAAAGAAAAAAAAAAAACAAAAAAAAAACCACAAACAAAACAAGTGTACCAATGAAGACAATGAACCAATTGAGGGTTTAGGGGGGTCTTTCTCTCTAGTCAAACCATACCTCTTCACAAAGCTTCTTTGCTGAAATATCAGTTGGAGTGCAAGAGAACGGTGTAAAAGACCTTGCTGCTAAAATACTTTTGGAAATCTGAGCATTTCTGCTGCAGGATTATCTCCATTCTGAGCAAAAGGGACAATTTTAGTGTTGAGAAATGTTTAAGATACCATGCCTGGGTTATGGGCTATCAGGGGAGGCTGAAAGCTGTAGGGTTGGCAGATTTGAAAGGCCCAAGACAAGAAGCAGTGCGTTTGAGTGAGGGAGGATAACTGGGTGGGTTTTTTTTGTTTTGTTTTTTTTTTGTCTTTTTTTTCGTTTTGTAGGAATCTGCCGATGAGGGATCCATCATTTCAGGCCATGTATGAGTCTTTATTTTAGGTATCAATAGCTTCCAGGTGGATACCTTTGAGGCTTAGCTGGATAGGCACAACCCCTTGAGGCAGATGCTGCTTTGGGCAACTCCCTGACTGCTTGACATTTATCAAAATCAGTCAGTTTGATAAATCAGCTGCCTAGGCACTAAGCCAGACAAGAATATTGCTCCGAGAAGTTGAGCATCCTTTTCATCCGTCACGCATATGAACACATTGCCTTGCTTGGCTATGCCTTGAGAAACTGTATCAACCAGTCAGGTTGCCTCTAAGGCATCTGTCACTCGGGTAGCCTGGGAGGCACTGAGCTGTGCTCTCAGGCATCAGTGTGGTGCTGGAGAAGCTGGACCACATATCTAAGGCGGTGCCGTAGCTCAGATGTGCAGCCCATTTCATTCAACATGCTGAGGAGGTACGTGCACGAGGCACGTTCCCGACTGATATAGGTGAGCAGGTAGGCATCGTCAGAAGACTTGCACAGGATGATTTTGGTGTGGTCTGTGTAGAAGTTAACCTAAAAAGAAAAAAAAGGAGAATTATAATCCAGCTGCTTTGAAACTGTAGCTATGTAGACTCAGTGTCCCATGACTGGGTTTATTAATTTAATTATCCAAACCTGTAGAGTGCCATTATTGAAGAGCATGACAAGAGCATGGTCAGTCTTCACCCACTGGAGGAGCAGAGGAGGAGGAGCTGAGACATGTTCCTCACAATGCAGATCTCCACCCTGAGGAGGACAGAAATTATTTAGTTTCATTTGCATGAGGTCATAATCTCTTCAAGTGCCCTTTAACAGGTTTATGGAGGCACAAATCCTGGCTTACAGTTGTCATTAAATGCAAGTCAGTCACTCTAAGTAATGGCTGAAAACTAATGGGTGCTTTCCTACCTCCATTAGGTTCTCCTCCATGTAGTTAGCCATTAGTTCAACTATTTGTTTCTGGTTGCGCAGCTGCTCAGGTAGAGAGTTTGAAGGGAAGCTGAAGTGTTTGTTGTTGGTCAAGCAGTAGTGGACAGTCCTGTTTGGAAGAACGGGGGGGAAGTTAAAAAAATAAAAATTGGTAGATGAACTTTGACATCTTTTCCATTTACACCATTGAGCCTAGTCACTAAGCAACTGACAATAAGCTCTAAGCACTGCGTAAATGTTGACATGACATCTTAATCGGTTGATTTTAAAGTACTTACTTGCGCTGGTCACAAAGACTGAGATGTGTTCCCTCATTAAAGAGCACGCCTACGTTTTGGTTTGAGAGCTGGTAGCCAAAGCCATACTTGTTGGAGTAGTCAACCCATTTAGTCACCCACAGGAAGGACTGCGGACTGGACAGGCAGGGTGGATTCCTATTGGCTGAAGAAAAAAAAAAGAAAAAAAAAAGAGGATTAGTGAAAAAAATCTTAATTCAAAAGGTCAAAATATTAAAAAAAAAAAAAAAGAATTTGAATGTGAAGAAACACTGTTTCTCTTAACACATACAGTGTGTCTCAAATGAGCAGAATGAGTCAGCAGAAATTCTGAGGATTCAAGGAAAATATCCAGCTAGTTAAATTTAATGATTCTGCTGCATTTTGTAATCTCGGCAAACAGCAGAAGGACATTTTGCTTGATTTTATTCCTCTTTGGTCCACTCAAGTAATCCCACAGGGACAACAAAAAATAATGGCTGAGCTACAATCTTGCATAAACATACCTGCAGGCATGGTGACCAGGCAGTTCGTGAGAACTTTCAGGGCAGAGTCGGCAACAGCTGCAGGGGTCAGCACATCCTCACACGCTGAAGAGAAAAACCAACCAAAACGAGCAAAAATGAGAAACCCTGATTGCAATCAGCCACCACAACAAACACCAAATGTGTGTTCATAAATAACAAACAGAAACTTACGTTCAGTGCTGCTGGCCATGGTGCCCTTAAAAGACCGGGAAATGGACTTTCTGGATTCCTCCTCAGCAGGAGTCTGCTCCAGAGGCACAGAGCTCACCAGCTGACCGGTGGGAGACGGCACCTGAGCAACAACGAAACATGCGATTAGCACATGATGAGTAAGAGCAACAAAGTGAAAGAGCAGTGTGTCACATGCCCGAAAGGGTAACCAGAGATAAAGGGAAAGAGCTCCTTTAATCCTTGCATGCTCACTTTTGCTGTGTCAGCGCTGAAGCTCATTTATTCAATTTCTGCAACATCTTAGACTAAATGCAGCGCATCTCGTTGCCACTGCAAGGTGGGGAAACTACTTTCAGCTGCACGGTTTCCCTTTGTACACGTTGCAAGCATGCTGCAAGCTTGACACGTAGTTTCTAATGTCACGTTACCACAAGCGCTGCGCGAGTAGGTTTGTTTTTTCCCGCCGCAAACAGACAAACATGAAAACAAGCTAAAATGAGCACCACTTTCAGAGTACACTTGTAGAAATCTATATTCATCTGCGCTTATTAATGACAATCTGGTTCCTCAGGACAGGCTTCTTAAGACAGACAAAGGAAGAGTCATGCATGACAGCAAAAACTGTAGCTCCTTTTTGGCTCTATAAATAAACTAGACGAGCCTGATTGGGGATCGGCCAACTGAGCATCCTGCAATTGTGGCATATACTCTAGGTTCTGTTCAGTCTTTTTAAAACAAATAAGTCATGTCGTTACTGAGCAGAGAACATTTACCCCCCCCCCCAAGTGCGCAGTAACAGCTTCTTCAGATTCTTCTGATAAGAAAGTACCCTGACAAACACCCAGATGAGCTTACTAGAGCTTATCAAGTTTCAAAAGCTACCACCAACAGACTGCTACATTTCTTCTGGTCTGAACTACTTTTTTTGTCATGCATCTTACATTATTCTGAAGAAAAACAAAATTTAAAACAACGTCTCTTTAAAAATTAAGACTTTTCCACCCCATTTCTCTAACAGTTCCTTTTTCTAGGGCACTTCTACTATTTAAATGAGCATGCTAATGGAAAGCAATTCTCAACTGTAATGGAGGCTGTATGCTATTAAAATATGCATTTTGTGTTTTCTCCAAGCCTTTAGAACGGCTGTAAGTGCATGTCAACTGTGTGCATAACTGGCTGGAATTACCCAAATTAAGGTAAACCAGGTCAAAAGTTTCTCACAGAGGAAAGAGAGAGAGAGGGAAAAAAAAAAAAAAAAAAAAAAAAAAAAAAAGTACCTCATTGGGTCCCACTGTTTTGTAGCTGATCTGCCGGTTGATGGAACATTTAACGATGCCCGACACCAGCTTGGAAATATCCTTGTCCTCTTTGTCCTCGCATGGAATTTTTTCCACTGTGAAAACACGACACACTGTAGTCACAACAAATATGTTTAAAGGCAGGACTGTTTAAATAAATACAGCAGCTCTTGGATATTCTTAAAACTAAATCTGAAAAACGAACCCCCCCCCCCCCCCCCCCATCGCTCTTGCTGGTTGCTCACCTTTTGCTTTCTTCTTTCCAAATAGACTTTTGGCCATTTTAGTGAAGAATTTCTTGGCAGGGCTGGGAGGGTGTAGCTCTGGCACCATTGTACAGCTGCTGGGGGGAAGTTTGTCAGGAGTGAAACCCTGAGAAAGAGGCAAAGGTGATGCATTTAAAAAAAAAAAAAAAAAAAACAGTGAGAAAGAGTGAAGAGGTTGGAGCGTGCCCACTCTGTTCTCAGTTGAGATAACAGATCAAGCACTGACATTTTCACACTCCTTCACCTCGAGATAAAAATGTCACAACTGAATGAAAGTGTTTCGTAACACTGGCAAGAAATTTCCCGAAGGTCAACATACTTTGAAGAATTCGTGGTTGAGGATCTGATCCAGCGTGAGTCTGTCACTGGGATTCTTCTGCAGGATGCCTGAGATGAGTTTCTGAGCAGCAGGGGAAAGCGTGGAGGGCAGGTTGTAGCGAACTTCTTTAATACACTTGTACGTCTCTTTCAAGTCGAGCGTCTCAAAAGGAGGGTTTCCACACATCAGTGTGTACCTGTGAGAGAGTAATCAAGGCAACAGTGAGTCAGCTCAAAAACAAAAATGAGTGATTTAGAGAGAGAAAAAAAAAAAGTCCCCACTTTCCCGACCGACTGAGACAAAGTGATGCCAAGGTCAAAATCCCCCCAACACACACTCTCTATGAAACCGGGATAGTTCTTATAATCATCTTAAAGTAAAAAGACTCACATGACACATCCGAGGGACCACACGTCAGACTCTGTGCCGTGGCCCTGTCTGTTGAGCACCTCAGGAGCCAAGTAATTGGGAGTCCCACAGATTGTTCTAAGAAAAACAAAGCAAGAACCATATATGGGTAAGATGTAATGCTTCGAACATGGAACAAGGAACTGGTTTGCTTTCAACATCAGGCATACAGGTAATGTTTGAAATATTTTTTCTGTCACTCTCAGTCTTCTGGTATTCCACAGGAAGCTGTCTAACAGGAATCGAAACTGTGCTCTAAGCGGTACTTTCAACTGTCAGTTGGAAACCGGTTTAGTTAGGTACTTGCAGGAGGAAAGTTGTGGGAGGAAGATTATGCTTAGTAACTGATGTAATGGTTTAGGTTGAGGGTGCTTGTGCTAAAATAGGGCATTAAAAGTCAGATTTTTAAAAGATACATCTGAGATGGGGCTAAAAATACTCATAAAAAAAAGGGTAATATGGAGAGACCTTAGAGAGCTTTGTTTCATTATAACAATCATCATTACAGTAGTATGATCTATGGTCCCCATTAAGCTCATTGGTATCCTCCAGCAGATAAACATTTTAAGCAATTAACTTACTTTTTTCTTTGTTCAACTGTCTCCAGCTTGGCAGCGAGGCCAAAGTCTCCCAGCCGCAACTCCATGTTCTCATTGATAAAAAAGTTCCCTGAAAGAGACAAAAGCATTTGTCCGGTCAGCATTCCACAGATGACACGCATGCTCGTCCAAAGTCACAGATTCCTGGGATGCTTTGTGTATGCGTTAAGCCGCATTTTCAGCCACGTACCTAGTTTGAGATCTCTGTGCAGGATTCCTCTGCTGTGGAGGTACTTGAGGCCGGATATGATCTGTCTGAGGTAATAGCGCACTTCAGGCTCTGTGAGTGTGTGTCTCGCCTTCCAAATGTGTGCCAGGGACTGCAGAGAGAGCAATGAGTGAACTGTCAACCCTGCATCAGTGAGTGGGACTGTACAAACACTGCTAGCACATATGCATCCCTGCAGCTGCATAAAAGAAATCTTTTTTTTTTTTTACATTCACTAGGAAAACAGTAAAAATCTGCCAAGACCCCTTTTAAATATAGCGTGCAAAGCAGCACTGTAGGGTAATACAAGAAATACTGTTAGTGCAAGCAGAACACAAAGCAGCGCAGACTGTTCTAGAGTTCTGAAGTCTCACCTTCCGACTGCACAGCTCGAGGAAGATGTAGATGTTTTCTTGGTCCTCGAAATAGTGGGAGAATTTCACCACATGCTTGTGTGACAGCGTTCTGTGCAGCTCGATCTCGTTCGTAATCTGTCAACATATGACAACTCATCAATCGGTGAAGACGTTTCAATGTCCCAAAAGAAAAAAACAACAACCCAGACATTGACTTCCAGTTATGCAAGACACGGGAGACACAAAGATTGGTGATCGTGTACCTTGTCTCTCTGGTGTGGTTTGGACACCCTGCTCTGTGGGATCACCTTCACTGCATACATTTTGTTGTTGGACAGGTCTGTCATCTCATAGCATCGAGCAAAGCCGCCCTTTGGGGGGGAAACAAACAGAATAATCAATTTACACAAGCAGCAGGTTTAAAACCCACACACTCAGTCTCAAGGCAAGTCTGACCTGAGGATAGGTAGCGATGCAGTCAAAACAATTTCAGGAACAATAATCGAGGTAAGAATAAAGACATAAAAATGATTGTCATGACCATAAAACGATCCATCTGATGCCTCAGGCATCTTTTATTGGCTTGTATGCGCAGATATGATGAAAAATATCATCCCCCAGATGCGTTTTCTGCCGCTTATACATTTGTTTTTTCCCCCCTTCTCTCCAGGATGTGATCAAGACTACACATGCTCGGGTACATGAAGGATGAGGCAGCCCGAGCTGCTGCATTCATTAACCGTGAAACTGGCGGAGACGTTTCTAGCTCTGCGGCAGGCAGAGGAAGGAAAAAAAAACTGGCTGCAGCACATCGATACGACCAGCAACACGTTGATAAACTCGCTTCCATAGACACTGTTTCAAAAAGCGATGCTGATGCATCATCATCATCATGAGGGGCAGAAATTATGCTGTGGTCAGAC
The DNA here is from genome assembly GCF_963576455.1 of Neolamprologus multifasciatus. NCBI lineage: Eukaryota > Metazoa > Chordata > Actinopteri > Cichliformes > Cichlidae > Neolamprologus > Neolamprologus multifasciatus. The sequence goes on along the minus strand of NC_140456.1, from coordinate 19,942,443 downwards.
AAGCGTGTCTTTGGCTTCACGGCAGGCCATTAAAATACGAGAGGGGGCTGTAAACGTTCATCATCGGTGGAGATTTTTTTTAATTATTTTTTTTATAGCTAAGCATGTGTGCGCACCGGAGCTGGGCACACCTTGCGTCTGATTCATTCAGCACTGACGAGAACAGCAAGGAGGAGAACAGAGGGGAATATTGGTCTCATCCACCACGAGGTCATTCTCTATTCCCGCATCACATCACAAGCACACCTGGAACATGGCTCATAGTGATTTTAAACAGAAAGAGAAAACAAACAAAAAAAAAAAAAAAAGGGGGGGGGGGGGGATAAAAATCAGCCCAAAACTGCGGCTAATTAATTCAGATTCTAGATCCATCTGCCTCCTCAGTCAAAACCGACGCAGCGACGCACAGACACATGGAAAAGGAGAAAAGGGGCGAAGAAAAATGTATGAAATGCGCGTACCTTTCCCAAAAGCTTCCCTTTAATGTAGGACCTCCCCGTCTTGAGATCCGTCACAACCTGAGCCAGCTCCGGTTTGGGTTGATCGTGTTTATTCCTGCTGTTTTTCGCCGGGGCAGAAGTCTGTTGGGGTCCACCACGCTCCGGAGCAGGCTTAAATAAATCCGCATTCATGGTGTGGCACGAAATCCGCTGAGCCGCGGTGAAACAGCCGGTACTCATTTATCACAGCGGAATAAACGATCGACTCGTACGTGTCTCCGTCTCGCTTAAATATTTCTTCTTTTTTCCGTAAAAGTGCCAAGTGCGTCTTCACGGTACGTCCGTCTTTCTCAATTTTATCCAACTGGTGTGGACGAAAGGCAAACCCTGGCTATATAGTGGCACCGACGTCACGGAGTCGTGGGCGGGCAGGAGGTGGTGCACTGGTGGAGAAACTCCAGATGATTTGCTCAGACAGAAACTCAATCAAAAATTGATGTGGATTTTTTGAGAGGAAATATGAATGAAAGAGCTGATAAAAAATAGAATGGCTTGGTTTTGCCTCAAGTCTCTGAGACTGTTGGGAGGCCAGTGACCCGGACAGTGTTTTAACCCTTTATATACAAAAAGCCACTTTATGAAAAGAGGTAAGTAAGCATGTAAGGAGAGAAGAAAGTTTTTAGACTTTTGTAATTTAAAGGAGACTTTGTTAAGAAGAACAAGACTTAAACGCAGGAAAAACCTTTTACTAGGAAATTATTCCATTAGATATAAGATGGGGCTGGAACATATCATTTCCATTCTGCAAATAAATGTATGAATCAGTTGTTAGGGCTCCACAGATTATATATATTATATATGACCATATTCTTACAAAGAAACAAAAGTGTTGTTCTACTAAAAAAAAAAAATCCAAAACTTTCAAGGCTGCTACAGTAAAATCCTGGCTTAGATTTCCCCTGTGTGCAGTCCCCCCGGAGAAAGTCCTGAATACGGCTGCCACCTGGTGGTCAAAATGTGAAGCTGTCAAGCTCAGGTCTGTGAGGACTTGAATGTGCAGTATAAATGACTTATGAAAAATATTTCTCTAGTGACACAGTAGTGGTCAGTTATAAAGCTAATGTGCTTTTTTATTTTTTTAAAAAGGTAAAAGAAACCAAAGAAAAGAAAAGCCTGCTCTAACAGCATTTGCACTCGGCTTTGCAACATGGCCTTTGCCCTTAATATTTGGCAGTTTTGTCCAGTGTTGACTGTGCAAATACAGTAATAAAGACCTGAAATAAAAAGTGGCCCTACTATTAATTCCAATTCTGGACCATAGCTGTTGGTGCGCCCTCTTTGGTGAAGGCCTGAAGAAAGCCTGATGCCTGATAGAGAGGTGTCCCTCTGTTTGGTGCTCTTTGTTTTGACCATGATGGGCCTCAAGGACAGCCCAGCAGCTTCTTCATAATGTTGATACTGTGCATCTTTATCTGGAGAGTAGATGAGACACATGAGGGAGTAATGAAACTCTGTGACACTAGAATTTCAGAATGGCTTGACCATGCTTACGGTAATGTCACCACACCTTCCTAGTAATGGCTTGGACCCCCTTTGCCTTCAGAATGGTCTTAATTCTTCATGGCACAGATTCAACAAGGTGCTGGGAACATTCTTCAGATATAAATTTCCTGATCCACCAGATCCCAAAGGTGCTTTAGACTGTGGATTCCATTGGAGATATGGTGCATTATCCTGTAAGAATCAGCCCTTGGAAGCTGTGTCCACTGTGGTCATAAAAGGATGCACAATAGGAGGCAATCTGTTGTCCATTTTTGGTGAGTCAGTGTGAGCTGTAGCTACACCTTCCTGTGTAGGAGCATCAGTAAGTGTGGTCTTCTGCTGCTGCTTGAAAGACAGCCATTCACAGATGCGTTTCTGCCTTGATTCTGATTTTTTTTAAATTATTGTCTCCCCATCACCTCAAACACCACACCATGTCAAAAGTAACTTTAATCACCTTTCTTCCCTGTTCTGATGCTTAGTTTGAACTTCAGCAGGTGGTCTTGACCTGATGCCTACATATCTGAATGGGGATGCTGCCAAACAAGTGGGTAATTAGTAGGGGTGCAACGATACACAAAATTCACTGTTCGGTTCAATACTTTGGTGACACGGTTCGTATATTTTTTCGATACAAAAAATGTTCATGCCTTTTTAATTTGTCATTTATTAAAATTATAAATATATATTTTAACTCAAAAGTACAGTTTTTAAATGTAATGTTGCTGAAACAACAAAATAATAAATCTATCTGATCGAGAAATCACTCATCTTTGGAAAAGAGAGTTTATTACAGAGAAATGGCTGGTTCCAAAATAAAAGCTATACTATACGCTTTTTCTGGGCTATATTCTCAGCAGCATATTAAACATATCAGGTCCCCATAAGGAGACTCATGTGCTAACGGCTGTATAAATGACTCGGGTAAAGTTTGTAGCATGCGTGCTTGTTGTTTTTGTCTGCTTCCACTTGTCTTTGCACTACGATGATGTCAGGCTAAATGTGCAGTCATATTCGTTGTGTTCCCACTAGTGCTGTCAGCGTTAATCTCGTTAAAATGACATTAATACGGTGGCCCTGAGAGGCCAAACGGACTGCAACTTCAGAAAACACTTGCAAAAAGAAAAATGCTGCAAAAAGAAAAATGCTGCAAAAAGAAAAACACCTGCAAAAAGAAAAACACTTGCAAAAAGAAAAGCGCTGCAAAAAGAAAAACACTTGCAAAAAGAAAAGCACTGCAAAAAGAAAAACACTTGCAAAAAGAAAAACACTTGCAAAAACAAAAAGCGCTGCAAAAAGAAAAACACTTGCAAAAAGAAAAACACTTGCAAAAACAAAAAGCGCTGCAAAAAGAAAAACACTTGCAAACAGAAAAGCGCTGCAAAAAGAAAAGCGCTGCAAAAGCACACACAACACAACGGAAATAGGAAAAAACACAACGGAAATGTTTCTGGGGAGACAATAATCGAACGGACCAGTTGACCAAAACATGCTAACAAGTGCACTGGGACTGAGAGACACTTCAACGAAGTGGAAGCAGAGCGGCCAAAGAGTAAACTTCCAAAAGTAAGTTCTGAATATTATGTCACTTATTTATGTGCAAATGTTTAATAACGAGGAACATTAAAACATTACTGTTGGCCACATGCCGGCAAAGTTATGTGACATTAGCGATGTTTGTACTTTCAGCGTTTACTTTGTTTTAAAGTCTTTACTTTATACGCCGTTAGATAGTCGACCTTAATCTTACAGAGAATGTGATGATTTTGTGGATAATTAAAGTCAGTCATATATCCACAAACACAACAGGCTGAAAGTCAGTGATGCTGCTCTGTTTGCAGTCCTGAATATCACGGCACAAGCAGGATTCACTGCACTGTTAATGTTAACTATGTTATATTGCTGCCTCTGTTCGGTGGTGTTGAGCCAAACGGACTTTAACGTGTGTTTGAACGAGCTGACGGTTCACTCATTGTAGCGACTTCCACAGTCGCTAGAGCCCGGGGATGGAGCCCGCCTATTTGCCTGACGCGCTGTCAACTTTAGCAATAATGCGAGAGGTGGAATTGTTTGCTTGTTTATTAAAGTGTTTACAGAGTAATGTCATCTCGAGATTTGGACTCTTACAATGTCACAGGCTCTAATGTAACAAGACGAAACATGTTGTGCAGCGGTCAACAAAAACTACGGCTACCCAGCCCTCCTCTCTGTCAAAATCAAAACCAGTGAATGACAGACTGACAACGCCCTCTTAATGTCACCGCTAGCACCCACGTGACTCCCATTACACATCACCATAGCAACCAAACAAATGAAAACCCAGTGCTCATCAAAAAATTCAATACATTTAATTATGGTTCCTACACTCATTAAGCTGAAAGAAAGATGCTTTAATCACAGCAGTCACACATGTGTCCACTGTACCAGCTGGGAACTCTTCTTGTTCAGCACTCGTAATAACACTAAATCCTCCTGTTTGTAGCAGTGTATACACCTGAGACTGTCACCTGTCTGTCTGTCCTGCACTCTGTCTCTGTTTCTTTCTCTCTGATTGTGGAATAAAAGTATGAACATGTATTTATAAGTTACACTTGTGTTTGAATCCTGCAGCTTATCACACATTTGATTTCCATGTGTGACGACTGCAAGTGTCCAGAGTGAGGACAGACTGAGGGACCCACTGCTGCACATCATCTGTGAGGCTTTGCACCCCCAATGATCCACCAGGAGAAACTCAGCAGTGTGTGAGGCAGAGGAGGAGGAAGAGCCAGCAGCAGCTGACAGATGGAGAGAATAGACAGACTGTTCCCTGTTTGTGAAGGACTGCTAGGAAAGTTTAACATAACTAACTGTCTGTCCTGAACCAGTCTTATTAGGTAATGTTCAAATAATGTTATCATCCAGTGTTTTCAGTGTGGGAGAAAGTACTCAGGGCCTTCAAGTTACACACTATGAAAGGCAGCAACAAGTTTAATATTCAGAAACCTAAAGTATGTATCAGCAGCTGAATGGAGCTAAAAATAATTGTTTGTTTCAGTTCTATGAAGCTTTGAGTTCCCATTTCAGACCCTGAATTGGGAAACAGTCCCTGAATTGCTGTATCCCAATTCAGGGTCTGCAGCCTTAAAGTACGCAGCCTCAACGGTCCTCAAGGGCCGCGTACTCAAAGACCGCTAAGGCCGGAAGTGTCAGGCTTGTGAAATGGGACGGTCTAGCCTCCGTCGCGCTGCCCAGGTTGCCTAGCAACCATGATAGCGGGAAACGTGTGGTTGACAGAAATGAAGGAGAACATATTTTGTTCGTTTGTTTGTTTCTACACGAGCTTTGTGTGATTTAATAAGTATCTGAGGCTGAGACCACAGGACTGTAAAACATGATTGTTGGGCTTCATATCTGTACTGAACAGTCATATAAGATTAGCTAGTAAATAACAATTAGCTAATGTTGTTCATGAGACTAAAGTCAGTGTAAATATGAGATGGCCAATATATATTAATCATTATAAGTTATTACAGCAGTGAGTTTGAACTCTCAAATCAAATCACTTCTATTGTCACATCACATGTGCAGGTACACTGGTACAGCACATGTGAGTGAACTCTGTGTCAAACACTGAGCTTCAGTAAAGATTCAAGTTGCATTTATTTATATTTCCTATCACCTTAAATCTTCCCTTAAAGACACTCAAGTATCTGTGACAGTGTATATATAGATGTATTATATATAAGAGACGAATATTGTTCTTTTAATATGTTGGCATTATTACTAAATTTGGCTCAATGCTTACATATATGTGTGGAAGAAGCAAATGTACGAGCTGTGATAACTGTTTCTGATAGAATGAAGAGTAGACTGATATATGAAATATTCCTTTATTGGGTGAGAAAATCAGACCATGTCATAACTGCTTTAAGTCATACAGAATAGATATCAGAGCCTTAAAAAGGCTGACTTCTGCTAAATGGGTCAAACTGGGCAGAAAGTCTACAAACACATAACATCCTTATAGAATATGATGTAACACTATAGATCAACTTACCTCAGAATATATAAAGCATATAAACAATTACAGCGATATGATGCAACAAACACAGCAGTGCTACTGATCCAAAATACTCAAAGCTTCATAGAACTGAAACAAACAATTATTTTTAGCTCCATTCAGCTGCTGATACATACTTTAGGTTTCTGAATATTAAACTTGTTGCTGCCTTTCATAGTGTGTAACTTGAAGGCCCTGAGTACTTTCTCCCACACTGAAAACACTGGATGATAACATTATTTGAACATTACCTAATAAGACTGGTTCAGGACAGACAGTTAGTTATGTTAAACTTTCCTAGCAGTCCTTCACAAACAGGGAACAGTCTGTCTATTCTCTCCATCTATCAGCTGCTGCTGGCTCTTCCTCCTCCTCTTCCTCACACACTGCTGAGTTTCTCCTGGTGGATCATTGGGGGTGCAAAGCCTCACAGATGATGTGCAGCAGTGGGTCCCTCAGTCTGTCCTCACTCTGGACACTTGCAGTCGTCACACATGGAAATCAAATGTGTGATAAGCTGCAGGATTCAAACACAAGTGTAACTTATAAATACATGTTCATACTTTTATTCCACAATCAGAGAGAAAGAAACAGAGACAGAGTGCAGGACAGACAGACAGGTGACAGTCTCAGGTGTATACACTGCTACAAACAGGAGGATTTAGTGTTATTACGAGTGCTGAACAAGAAGAGTTCCCAGCTGGTACAGTGGACACATGTGTGACTGCTGTGATTAAAGCATCTTTCTTTCAGCTTAATGAGTGTAGGAACCATAATTAAATGTATTGAATTTTTTGATGAGCACTGGGTTTTCATTTGTTTGGTTGCTATGGTGATGTGTAATGGGAGTCACGTGGGTGCTAGCGGTGACATTAAGAGGGCGTTGTCAGTCTGTCATTCACTGGTTTTGATTTTGACAGATAGGAGGGCTGGGTAGCCATAGTTTTTGTTGACCGCTGCACGACATGTTTCGTCTTGTTACATTAGAGCCTGTGACGTTGTAAGAGTCCAAATCTCGAGATGACATTACTCTGTAAACACTTTAATAAACAAGCAAACAATTCCACCTCTCGCATTATTGCTAAAGTTGACAGCGCGTCAGGCAAATAGGCGGGCTCCATCCCCGGGCTCTAGCGACTGTGGAAGTCGCTACAATGAGTGAACCGTCAGCTCGTTCAAACACACGTTAAAGTCCGTTTGGCTCAACACCACCGAACAGAGGCAGCAATATAACATAGTTAACATTAACAGTGCAGTGAATCCTGCTTGTGCCGTGATATTCAGGACTGCAAACAGAGCAGCATCACTGACTTTCAGCCTGTTGTGTTTGTGGATATATGACTGACTTTAATTATCCACAAAATCATCACATTCTCTGTAAGATTAAGGTCGACTATCTAACGGCGTATAAAGTAAAGACTTTAAAACAAAGTAAACGCTGAAAGTACAAACATCGCTAATGTCACATAACTTTGCCGGCATGTGGCCAACAGTAATGTTTTAATGTTCCTCGTTATTAAACATTTGCACATAAATAAGTGACATAATATTCAGAACTTACTTTTGGAAGTTTACTCTTTGGCCGCTCTGCTTCCACTTCGTTGAAGTGTCTCTCAGTCCCAGTGCACTTGTTAGCATGTTTTGGTCAACTGGTCCGTTCGATTATTGTCTCCCCAGAAACATTTCCGTTGTGTTTTTTCCTATTTCCGTTGTGTTGTGTGTGCTTTTGCAGCGCTTTTCTTTTTGCAGCGCTTTTCTGTTTGCAAGTGTTTTTCTTTTTGCAGCGCTTTTTGTTTTTGCAAGTGTTTTTCTTTTTGCAGCGCTTTTTGTTTTTGCAAGTGGTTTTCTTTTTGCAGCGCTTTTTGTTTTTGCAAGTGTTTTTCTTTTTGCAGCGCTTTTTGTTTTTGCAAGTGTTTTTCTTTTTGCAGCGCTTTTTGTTTTTGCAAGTGTTTTTCTTTTTGCAGCGCTTTTTGTTTTTGCAAGTGTTTTTCTTTTTGCAGCGCTTTTTGTTTTTGCAAGGGTTTTTCTTTTTGCAGCGCTTCTTGTTTTTGCAAGTGTTTTTCTTTTTGCAGCGCTTTTTGTTTTTGCAAGTGTTTTTCTTTTTGCAGCGCTTTTTGTTTTTGCAAGTGTTTTTCTTTTTGCAAGTGTTTTTGTTTTTGCAAGTGTTTTTCTTTTTGCAGCATTTTTCTTTTTGCAGCATTTTTCTTTTTGCAAGTGTTTTCTGAAGTTGCAGTCCGTTTGGCCTCTCAGGGCCACCGTACATTAACGCTATAACGCGGCAAATCTTCGTTAAGGAGCTACCGCGGATCGCCCCGTGCTTGGGGCTGGACAGCGGCAACACGTTAACAAGCTAACTGCGCTAACACAGTAGTTCCCACCAATTGAGCATTGCGTGGCACATCCGACATACTGTTTTACTTTTGTCCATGACGTGCTTACCATCAGGGTCATGCTTCACATGAAAACCAAGATAGTTCCAGACGTCAGATCTGAATGAGGGTGGGGGAGGTTCAGTTTCGGGTAGCGTTGAGCCAGTTGCCATGTTGCAACGAGCTTAGCTTCTGTTTTGCTAGCTTGCGCTGCGCTCAGTGGATGTGTGCTCGACAGTGCAGCCTAGGCGGAGTAGTCGAACGCAGATCCACTGAGCGCTCAACACAGACAGCATCGTCAGAAGAAAAGTTGATAAAATAAATAAAAAAAATTGTATTGTTCATACATATGTGTACTGAACCGGAAGCACTGTATCGAACGGTTCAATATCGATATGAGTATTGTTGCACCCCTAGTAATTAGATATGCACGTTATCGAGCAGTTAATAACCATGCATTTAATAGTGGCCAGTGTATGCACATTTTACACAACCCATCCATGTCTCCAGGACAGGCAAATCACATCTTGTAATTTCATAACACATCTAAGATAGGACTCCGTGAAATATTAACTGGGAAGGCTAGCTAAAAACGTCAGCCAGTGGATATAAATGGCAATAAAATGCTTAATAACTTTTTAAATCTAATTTTAAGCTCGAAAGACAGATGGAAAAACTCTGAGTTCAACAGCTGTATTTATGAGAGCAGAGAACAACCAGCAAAAGTGAAAACACACATTTTTCACAATGTCGGAAAAAAAAATCTGCAAAAATCAGTCACATCAAGTATTGCAGAACTTCTAACTAAAAAAAAAAGGATTGTGGAAAATGTAGTTTTAAACATACCTGCATGCAGTAAAGTATTACACTAGGCTGACACAAGATAGTTTACTGTCTTTGTATGCTACATGACTTATTTGTGGATTTACAAAATCATACAGCTGATGTAAAGATTAAAAAAAAGAAAGAAAACTATCCTCTGGTTTACTTCATAAATAGAAGTAAGAGAACTTTGGCAAATTTATAGCTGACAAGACAAAAATTAATTAATTAATTAATTAATTAATTAATTAATCTACTGATTTTCAACTACCATTGAAAATGAACAATTACATTTACCCAGGTCCAATTTAAACCACAACATGACATTTTATTGAAACAAGCCAGGAAAACAAGAACAAGAGCTGTGAAATGACTGAGCAGTGGTCCTTTAACCCTTTAAGTGCGACTTCACAAAACACATAGGGGAATGTATGTAAGTGGTGAAGCAGACAACATTTTCCCTGCTTTCTACCCACAGGTTGGACTCTTAACGTCAGCTGTGATGAAATGTGTGCGTTCTTGCAGTCTTCAGGTCATCATGTGATGGACTCCATCCTTTTACTTGTGTGACAGATGAGTTGTAGCCCATCACTAAGAACACCAGCAGCCTGGTTTTCAAAGCAGGGCCAAATTGAGGCCATCCCAAGCTTAGACATTACTTTAAACAAATTATTTATGAGCAGTGTATATAGACTTTACTTTCAATAATTAAGTCATGCCTGCTTCAACTTTTGGAGCTCTCATTTGGTCCTGCTGTGGAAAAGTGGCAATATTTAATAGTCCATCATCTCCTCTCCTCTTAATTTCTTCTCTTGGGACTCTGTCCAAGCTTTGTTGATTGTTCTCTTCATCTCGTCGTCTCCCTCTGCATAAATCTTTTTCAACACATTCATCAGGCCCTCGCCGGGGTCAGCATTATCGTCAAGGCTGGGTTTTCTGTAGAAAGGCGGCAGGAAAATACTTTAATGGTGCAAACAATTCTTTGGATTGCTCTCATGTAGTATGTGTGCACCCAATCACTGCACTGCAGTCACAGTGGCTTGAGACACAGCACTGTTGCTGCACTTTATTTCACAAACTAAAATCAATAAGCAAATTTCTAACTCACTCTTTCTCTTTAGACTGCTTTTCCACCGCCGTCAGACAGTCCCACTTCTTTGTTGACTGTTTCTTGCACATGACCAAGACCATGTCTGTTTTTATCTGTTGCAGAGAGCAAAAGACAGTTTCAGAGTGTGGACAACACTGACACTGCATTTAACAAGGTTTACATATAATCACAATAGCCACCTTAATAAGTTAATGCAGTATATTTAAACTTATTGCCACAAGCTTAGAAATTGGGTGTCTGCTGCCCCCTAGTGGCCACACAATTCTTAATTATCCACATCAGAACCAAAGCAAGAACATGTTACCTGTGGTAATAAGGCTACAAAATTAATAAACCAGCAACATGCTCTCATGTAATTTTGTTTTAACTTTAAATTTTTTATTTTATTTGGCTCTTCATTGATGCTTACTTTTCTCTGACGAACAGGTCAATCACTAAGAATCACTACTCCAGTTTTTCTCTGCAAAATGACTAATATTTCCTGAAATCTTAAAATAAATACAAATAAATGCATCTATTTAAAATGATGCACAAGGTACCTTTTTTGCTTTCTTAGCTACATTGATGCGTACATGATTTTAATTTTTTTTTTTCCATTACTCTTCATCAAGCAGCAAGCTTACATTACAACCATCTAACATTATTTTTCTCTGGTTTAAAAGAGATTTAGTGTGATGGCTGCAAGAGGTAACATGGCTTAGAACTGTTGATATGATGCAGAATATGCAAAAGCAATCTTAAAAAATAAAAACTTTGATTTGATCCAAAGTCTTGCCATAGAGCTTTTGAGTAGCACGGAGTGGCTGCCTGTCAAGCATTACCCTCTTGACAGACAGCAGGGGAAACCTGCATTATGCACAGCTTCATGCAAACTGATGTTTTAGCTGTAAGAGAAGGAGAGAGAGAAGAAGTATATATTGCAAGTATTTGGCCGATTACTGGCCTGCAATATCAAAGACCTACACAGTTTTGTGAAATATGGGGATAGTCTGCTGAGAGAAATTGCACCACTGCTTCCTAACGCACACCCACTCATCTAAGATGACAAAGACTTTTGACCCAAAGCCAGCAACCGATTTCTGAAATACAAACATCTCATGGCCGCTGGACTGAGGAGAAGAAGCTGAGTAAGCAGCAGATGATTTGTTTACCTTTTTGTAACTGTCCTGTTCATTGATTGGATACAACAAGTTCAGAACTGTCATTTCGTGGTTTTTGCCATCTAGATCCTTCACCAGCACAGAAAATGACCTGCAACACAGACAAGGGGCAAATTCACGTGCACTGATAAGGGAACAGGAATGTATAAACAAACTGAACACTATGCTGATTATCAACTCACCGTTCTGTAAATTTGACCTCCACATTATCTGCTGATATTTTGTGCACATCTTTCAATGCCAGATAAATTTTGACATACTTATCTGACTGGTCCCATGCTGCAGAAAAGATGATACACATGTGAACAATTTTGAAATACTGTTTTTTCCCCTCCCCAGCTCTTGAACGCATCTTAACCGCTTGGTTTTCTCAGTAATGTTTGATAGTGCTACTCGATAACTGCCCCATACCATAGCTGGTAATCTTGACGGTGTATGCTGCCTTAGTGGCTGCAGATGGGTCTGCCTCCTTCCTAGCCTGTTGTTCTTTTTGTTGTCGTTTAGCTGCGAGCTCCTTCTCCACCTTTTTCTGCTCCTGTTTAAGCAGATCCTGAACTCTTTTCCTCTCTGCCTTCTCCAAGAGGGACCCCAGCTCCTGCAAGTCTGCCTCCAACTGTGTAATCTGTATGAGGGGAACAATACAATCACTGAGACATGCACATCCACTAATAGAGTAGTGCTGTCTGTTTGAATCCATCTACCAAACATGTTTAATTAAAAAAAACAAAAAAAACTAAGTAAATAAATGTGCAAAAGCTAACATTTCATTTCTAAATAAAAATTTATATTGTAACTTAATAAATAGTAAGAAGAAAGTGCCTTCTACAATAATTATTTAGTCACTAACCCATTTCCCACAATCCACTCTCGAAGTCATATTACTTTATTTAAATGTAGTCTAACCTAACTCACAACACATGTTGGAACTATGCATTTGTCTGCGATTTATCTGGCATCTAAACAACTTAGAAGCCTGTACATATTACAGTTATTCATGTCTGGAGAGATCCTTTACAGATGAATTGTAATATGTATGTATATATATATAATTCAAATGTAAAAGTGCTTAATGATACTGTACATGAGTGGGTCTAGTAACATCTCCAGACAGCTAACAGAGACGCCGAGTAACTACCGTACTGATTTGTTTAGCAGCGCAGTAGTTGTTTTACACTGAATGATGTTGCTAGAATGTTCTGGTAGTCCACTAAAAGCTAACAGCTAAGCTGGGCCGCGAGCTACTGGCACGCACCGCCACCGACTGTAATCGTATTTGTAATCGTAGTTTTAGTTTAGTTTACAACTGTAACGTTACCCTGGAGAAAAAAATAATAAAAAGAAATGTATCAGGCATCACGCAGCTGCTCGTCACGGGTTGATAGGACTGACGTTAGCAAGTATTGCACTGATTTCACTGTATCTATGTAAATCCAGCTACCTCAGCTAAACCTTAAAAGATGCAGTTTTGCTGAACACTAAACTGAATGAAACGATTCTGCTCACCTGTTCGGTTAAATCCATTCAGGCTTATCAGTATCAGCTACACTATGAAATGCCGTTGCGGTTCTTCTTCACTGCTCTCAGACTACTTTCCAGCGGCGCTTCTTTCCAACGCCAATGGCTCTTCCGTCTTCTTCATTTGGCTATTTGCAAGGCCGATTACAGGTGTGCTACCGCCACCTACTGTACTGGTTTAACCATTGCTAAACAGCAAAGAATCCTTGTATGTAGAGCATGACATGAATGAAATGAACCGTTTTAAGGTAATTTCAACTTTTTTACTGAACCTTTTAATGTAATATCAAATGAATGTTACAGTTTGCTGGCTTTCAACAAACTTGCACAACTTTAAGAGACACATTCTATTTAATTGCATTATATATACGCACACTGGCCACTCGATCCTTTATCTGCTCATTAATGCAAATAACTAATCATGGCAACAACTCAGTGCATTTAGACATGCAGATGTGGTGAAGATCAACAGGGAAGAAAGTTGATTTAAGTGACTTTTGTCAGAGTCTACTGGGACTGCTCGGAGCTGATAGGAAGGCAACATTAACTCAAATAGTCACTCATTACAATCATGGTAGAAAAAGCAGAAGCAGCATCTCTGAATGGATAACATAGAGGAAAATTTGTGTTTTGAATGATATAACCTCTATAAAAACATGAACATAAGTGCACTCTCACACACACAGGTGTACAAGCAGGCACTCACAGACACACACTGTATGCTGCTTAGTAACATTCACTATTTATTATTTACTGTTACTGATGCTTATGTTGGTTGTTGCTGTGGTTTCCCTACTGTGTTGTCTTCTTTTTCTCTCAGCAGGTGATCACACAGATTTTCATAATAATAATAATAATAATAATTATTATTATTATTATTGTTATTATTATTGTGAAGGTTGAATAAAATATGACAATCAAGTGGACCTGTATAGCAGAAGCCGTAATGGTCTACTTGGGAAAATAAATCTGGTGGGCATTTTTCTTGGCCTTTAGAAAATAATTCTGATTGCTACAGTGCCGGAGAGGACACAAAAAAATAAAATAAATCTCAGAAAACCAGTTTCTTTTCATACTCTACTGATTTTTTTCCACAACACACAACATATCAAAACAACAGCAGCAGAAAGACATCGAGTGCCACTCGTCACCTAAGAACAGGAAACTGAAGCCACAATTCACACAGGCTCACCCAAATTGGAAGAAGATTGGAAGGAAGATTGTTGCCTGGTCTGATTAATCTCATTTCTGTTGGAACATTTTATGGTAAGACCAGAATGTGGTGCTAACCAAATGAAAGCAAGGATCCATCCTGCTTTGAAGCAAAAGTTCCACACGTTTGGTATTTGTTACATCTGAGATACTTTTCAACTATATAAAAGACCAGTTATATAATATATACAGAATAAATGAAAAGAAAGTAAGTGAAAGGAAAATGTGGGCTTTCTTGCCTATGAATTCCATCTCATTTTAGGGCAGCCATTACCTTAAAAAAATAACTTACTTCTTTTCCTGTGACAGTAGAAGGTGTTAAGCTTTTATAAAACTTTTATATTACACATAACATTTTATAATAGACCAAGACACTTACAAAACTGTAATGTAATTCATTTATTTATCAGTACTCATAAACTTTCTCAATATTTCATATTAAGAAAGCTAACAAGGAAGCAACACCACCTTACTGATCAAGGAAAACATAATTTACACAAGTAATCAAATGTAGCAGTCTATTGATAACCACTGAAAAATCTTGTTTTTCAAAATGTCCAGTGAGACCTTATCACCACCTTGCTCTCAGAATCCCAGACATCTGATTGTGGTCAGCTAGATGACGAAAGACAATACGGCTAAGACGCCACCTCCGCTTCACTCCTCGTGGTCGGGAAGTCATCACACACCTGTTACGTATCCTCACAGGGCAGCTGTCTCTGGGTAGTGCTGAAATCTCTTTGTCTGCTATCTCCTGCAAAAAAATGAATAAATAAGTAAATAGACATTAGTACTTCACTCTGTACTAATGTCTTTTCAAGGATTCATTCTGTAACAGTTCAATCATTACCATTGCTGATTTATTTATTAATACACATATGACTTAGGTGTCCTTCTTCAGTATATACCTGAAGCTCTTTGGGTAGGATGGTGTTCTTCCTCAGTGCGTTAATTCGTAACCTCTGATCAGCATAGTCAAAGGCCATCTGCCTCCTCTTGACATCCCTCAGCATCCTCCAGTCAACATAGTAACTTCTCACCTGCTCCACCGCCCCCCAGCAGCTCCTCAATGCCTGCAAACAGTGCTCCTTCAGTTAGTGAACAAGTATTTAGTCTGCCTCTGTACTCAATTACACACACACTGTAGCTCTAACTGTTTGAACCACCTTTAGGCCCTAACAATTTTCAGACAAGCCAGAGCAGTCTAAACCAAAAGCTGATTATTTCGGCTCATTTGGACAAGCTTTCACTTGAAAATACAGCATCTGACCTGATGTTAGCAGTTTCAGTTCTATGATAGAAATCAAGTTTGCCCGAATTAGAGCATCAGGAGCCCAAGACAACAGACACACACAGATGTGAGCCAAAAAATAAATGAAACCTCCTTCGTATGCTTCCGAAATAACAGAGGGTGAGAGACCCTGGTGATTCGGACATAAAACTACTACATGCAACTTCTGATGATCCATTGAAAACTTGTCTTCCTATGACGCTTGCATATTCCACACAGATCGTGTTAACAAAAGGCTCACTTTGCAGGTTCAAGTAAAACTAAACAGGGAATAATTTTATCCATATAAAGAGCGCTCAGCTGTAAAAGAAATCGGTTGATCTTGAGGGATAACGGGACACAATTAATGCTAACAAAAGTCATCATTTTATTCAGCTTAAATATCTTGCTTTCAAGATCATTAGAAGCAATAGCGTAAAAAGAAGTTAATCACTCAACCTTTCTTGCTAGAACAAGCACGGGGACTGAGCATATACTACCTGTCCTCTTATAATTTATATATCATGTCCTGTTAAACCCTTCAAAGAACCATACTGAGCCAGGTTTGACACATAGCAGGCTAACTAGCATTAGCCGGGAAGCTAACGTCAGAACGCTAGCTACATCAGTAAAATAGCCAATGTTACATTTATCGACCGAAAGTCAGAGATAATAGATTGAGTCTGAATGAAAACACAACCTCAGCTAATACATGCAAGATTACAGTAAATGCTTTACCTGCTTTGGGACGCAGACGGTGGAATAAAGGGCATTTAACCCCAAACATGTTAGTCTGTTAACCGCCATATTGGATTTGACTTGCGCGAAACCACCGGAGGTTGAAAGAAAAACACTCAACTTTACCGCCACCTATCGACCTGGAGTGTGACGAGATAAAATGAGACGTACAGTGCCTAAAAAATTGTCAAATTTATGAGCGAAAACGCGACACATTTACAAGTAAACCGTGACAAATTTATGAGAAAAAACTCGTAACAGGGAAAAATAGGAAAAGTGTGTCTTTTTTTTCAATCAAAGACAGACTTCGCCTCACTTTTCTATCTTAAACTGCAAGGAAGTTCACATATACTACAAGCTGATTTCTGTTTAAATCGCTATGTGAGTGTTCAGCGATTGTGAGCATTGAAACATGTATTTTGTTTTTCATGATTTATCTTTGTAGACAGCTTCTACAGACACCTCCCAACCAGTCGATTGATAATGTGATTTCAATATTTCTTATGAGTTATTGATCCCAAACATTACATTACTCTTACATTTTTTTTGTCTCAAAAATATATTTTTTTCTCACTTTTACTCTGTCCACAGTGTAAATCACAGTATAATAAACAAATATTATTTGAATAACTGATGCTCAAGGCAGTTTATTTTGTAAGGGTGAGACCCTACAGCAGGGGTGTCCAACTCCAGTCCTCGAGAGCTACGGCCCTGCAGCTTTTAAACACATCCTTCTTCCTGAATCAAATAAATAGCTTATTATCAGGCCTGAAAACTTGATGGCATGCTGAAGAGGTAATCCAACCATTTGATCCAGCTGTGTTGGAGTAGGGATGCATCTACTACTACTACTACTGAAAGTAGCTCTCGAGGACTGGAATTGGACATCCCTGCCCTACAGTAACAGAGAGAAAACCCCAACAATTAAGTAACGCCCTATGAGTAAGGGCTTGGTGGCAGTAGGGAGGGGGAAAAAAACCCTTTTAACTGGAAGAAACGTTGGCACAACCAGGCTCAGGAAGGGGCAGCCATCTGCTGTGACCGGCTAGGGGAGGAAGATAGGACAAATGACACTCTGGAGAAGTGAGCCAGAGATGAATGATAACCATTAATTAAATGCAGATTTGTGTATAAACACATATAGAGTGAAAAGAGGTGAGTGAAGAAGAAACACTAAGTGCTAATTATGGTGAAGTTAATATTAGATTTTTGCAGCAGGATTACATTTGTTATTACATTTACTTCATCAGTGCTGAACCTGCTGTGATTAGTTTTGCTTTGAGTCTCAAGTAACTGATAATCCCCTTTGAGAACATGCTGTAACAATCTGAATTTACTTGAATTTTTAGTCACTTGTAGTACCACTTGACTACCAGTAGGTGGCAATGTAGTCCTTTCATGATAAGGTCATACTCTCTCTCTCACCACCCACCAGGACCAGGGCCCCTGTTCCAGCTGAAACCTTGTGTCTTAAATCTTCTGAAGCACAGAGTCATCTCTGCTTCCCCAGCACTTCTAACAATGAAACCCTTGTGTTTTAAGGAAGCACATATATTAAACAGTGTGCTCTTCTTCTTTCAACATATGTCTCAGCAGGGTGCTGTCTTTAATAGATAAAAAAAAGCATATAAGCAGAGTGGGTTACTTTCTTAAACAGTCCCCATTACTCTGCAGCCTGGAGGAGATGCGTTTTTGGATAAATATTAACACATGACAAACTCCAGGCAGTGCTTCCTCTATAAAAAGCATTGTTATGAACCAGGCTGGAAAATTGGTACCGGGCTCTGAGCACTGGCTTAAATAATAAATGACTCAAAAAGTAAGCACATTACTACTTACAGATAATGGTATTTGTAAACCTGTCACAGCACCAAGCGTATTAATGTACCAAGAAATTACCTTAACTTTTTTTGTAATGGATGTCAAAATATTCGGCTGACTTTCATTTTCTGAGTTACCGGGAACAACTCTTTACGAATCACTGTAATTGCAAAATTATATGGTTGTCAACCAGGAGAAATGTTTTTGAAATTTGCAAAAACACAGCTTTTTCATTTGACAGCACCAGTTTATCATACTTAAACTGCTTTTTGGCTCCGAGTTAGTTTTGGCCCGTAGTTCAAAACTCCCCGACACGGCTGTTCCAAGATCATCATGACGAAGGCAGAATTATTCTGTCAGTGATTTCTTTTACTTTCCTGAGCAGAGTTGAAAAGGTGACCCGTTGTACTTAGGAATAAACGTTTGTGATGGAGAGAGGAAGTTAAAATATTCCTTAATCAGTCCTTAAACAATTTGACAAAATAAGAGTAAGCTACTCTTTTAATGATAAAGGGTCATCATTCAAATATAGCACAGGTAATATAACATAGTTATAGTTTAGAGAGCTTATGGGGGGCAATGCTGGTCAGTCTCATTCAAAGCAATCGACCTAACATATGAAAACAACGAGAACAGGTGGTGTTACAGATTAACACATGCAAATCAAACTTTAATTTAAGCTGGCATCATCCTTTGTCATCATTATTTTTCAAGCAGCGAATCTATTCTAAATGACTTGGGACGAACAGCTCTGCAGCTGCACTGACAGAGAGTGGGAGGTACTGGGTTGCTGTATAACAGCAGTGTGATAGGGGTCACCGGTGACAAATGTCCAACGTGCCAGCAGATAATATAAATTAGATCAATGATATAGTGTTTCTTGCCCGCTGGCTTTAGGGAAGTGATGCAATTTCAAGGTGTCTTGCGCTAGTGTCACCCTGGTGCACCGGTGCGCTTTACAGAAGATCCGTAGATCTAAGGTCAGATCACAGCTAAGACTGGGGTAATTTGGATACAAAATCAGGCGATATGAAACTGAGATGTAACTGAGAGAAGTTGCAATTGCTCAGCGAGGTGGCCTAATGAGTAAAAAAATGATGGTGCAGCGGTGAACTCAGTCAACACCCATGACGTGATGTAACCAAGCTGCAGCTCGGATCACGGGTTACACCAGAGGGTTACACAAAAGGCTAAACCACCATCAAAGGGTCTCTATGTACTCAAGATGATGTGGGTGTTGGGCTTGGTTCTGAACTACTCCAAGCAAAACAACATCTTTAAAGTAGCGACGTACTTGCAACAGCTATAATTAATTGCATGCTTTAGCACTACATCTAAAGTCTTTATAAAGTCCTTAAGTTCCAGGGAGACACATTCAAGCCATAGGAAAAGTCCACTAATACATACCAGACAGCCATGAGCAACCAGCTAACCTTCCTGGTATTCATCAAGGATACCTTCTCCTCTAGTGGTTTATGCATTCTTTCATCTAACCCTAAACAAGATGATTAAAGCAAACAAGGATCAAACATGAAGCTCATTCACAACGTACCACATGCAGATGAAAATGTGACAGGAGTAGAACGTCTGTATATTTTCTGTGTGCGTGTGTTTTTTTACGGTGTGTTTGATTCAGACATAACACGGTTTTCAGGGGATGGTGGAAGTGGCATGTTTGCTGCCAGCATCTCTAAGCTTTCCTACCCAAATATCTGATGTAAAATAGATGCAGGGAAAAACACTCACACGCTGGATCCACATCAGATTCCTGGGTAGAAACGACTGTGTCCGCACGTCTGATCAGAATGATATTTCCAAAGCTTGTAGGCAATAAACAAAGTGTCACTTTTCTTCTTACTGGATTGGTTTTCCCACATTTGACCTGTGTCAACATGTCTTGTGAACATTATTCATACACAGCCCGTATAAATAAACTGCACTGCAGCCTAGTGCCGCGCATTTCAGCTCGTATTCCTTTGGCAGCTCAAATATTAGACACTAGTTTGAATGCAGTCATATCCAGCAATTCCTTATCATAGCTATTCCTATATCATATATTATTTTTATGTGACCGTGATATGAAAACAAAGACGAATTGCGTCCCTCATCTGCTTAAAGAAACATAGTCAGTCAGTCATACTTTTATTCATAATTTAGCTAATTTCAGGTATGTCATGTAAACTGAAAACTGAAATAAATAAACAAATAACTATATTTTATTCTTGGAAAAAAAATATACACTTAACAGACTGCTTTAGTTCGATTTTATCTAAAAAGCTCCACATCACAACAACAGTCGTCTCAAGGCTCCAGCCTGATAGGAAGGCAGCAGTAAGGTAGCAGTTAAATAAAAACTTATTATAACCAAGGTATGTAGGTATGTCAAAGAACATCTCTGAAGGCACAATAGGTCAAAGCATGAAGCAGATGGGCTACAGCAGCAGAAAACTACACAGGGTACCAATCCTATCATCTAGGAAAGGAAATTTGTCCACAGTTTTTAGCTGGTTTGATGAATCTTGATTTCTGCTTCCACATTTGATATTGTGTAAACAATATCAAAGTATGGATCCGTCCTGGTTTGTATCAACAGTGTATTGGTCGCTTTATGGAGTGGGGGATATTTTGTGGAACATTTTGGGCACCTCAGAATCAACTAAGCAGCACCTCAGCCTACCTGAGTGTGGTCTCTGACCATTCATCACCAAAGTGTCCCGTCGCTGCTTCCAGCAGGATAACATGCAAATTCACAAAGCTCACATCATCTCAGACTTGTTTCTGAAACATGACAGTGAGTTCAATCAAATCAAATCTACACAGTCACCAGTAGATCCAGTAGAACAGTTCTCTGGGTCAGAGGCGGTTGCCAGACTGTTTCAGTCAGCAGTACCTTTAATAAATACTTGTCATAGCCAAATTATACAGAAGAGCATATATGCTATTATATATATATGTGTGTGTGTGTGTGTGTGTTGCAGACAATTGTCTCTGTATTTTCATTTCTTCTAAACGAAAGTAATCTACATAGTCTACTTTTTTGTGCCTCTTTATAGCTTCTCTAAACACACCATAGTCATTTAACGTCAAGAAAGAATTCTGTGTTGAAAGACCAGCCATTACACATATGGTACATGCTGTGATACTGTAAACTGATTTCAGTTCGTTTTAGAAATTACACCATTTCTATGAAATAACAATCAAATGCATATAGTACTGTAAATGGCACACGAAGGAAAAACTGTAACAGTGAGACATTTGCTGTGTTTCTCTGGCAGAGCTAAATAAATAACTCTTTCTCCTACAGATGTTATAAACTTTACAATCTCAGCCACAGTTTTCAAGTTTTCAACTGCTCCTTTATTCTGAACCGGATGTCTTGGGCATTCCCCCCCCAAATGAAAAGAACCAAGCATATGCTACTGCATTTAAAGGCACTTTAATAAATCTTTGACAAAGCAAACCTTTCAGGCTGAATTTTTGATCACGGAAAACTCATGCAGCAGTCTACAGTATATTTAAGCAGTGTGCACACTTGCCTTAAGATGTGAGAGAATCTGCAAAATTAGGGGAGAAAATGATCCTTGAAGCCTTCTAAAATTTCACAAATAAACATTATTGAGATAAACACTGACAAGGTTTTGTTCCACAGTGACTGCATTTTAATCAAAAAAGATTCTTACGTCTACGAACTGATTTTCAGAATTCCACATTTCTGTAAAAGAAACAAAAACAACAACAACAAAAACAATCAAGCAACATAGACACTTCGTGGTACTGCATCAGGATAGGTGTTAAAATATCTTCTCTTTAGTGGCATTTCAGCATGGAAACTCTGTTGCTTCTCAGTAATCAGTGTGCATTTGAACCAGATACAGCTCATTTAGCAAGAGGCCATAACCTGACTGACTTGGAGGTCCCTGCTTTGCATTGCTCAGGAATGTCCAGCATTCCTCCAGGAGGGACGGACTATTCAGCTTGCAGGCAAGTATGCTATGTATAGGTTAGTCCAGATGCCAAACAGACATTTAAGGTTAATAAAGTACGTAAAAATGATTTGCAGTTAAATGGAATTGAGCCTTTAATAAAGGGAAGTGAAAAGAAGATTTTGGTTTTATTTTAATAAAAAATGTATGAAAGTTTATAGAAAAGTTAGTACACATACATATCTAACATACTAATACCAGTATGTGGCACTTTTAATCAGTGTTAGGCCAAAGATTTATTTTTAAATTCAGGGTATAGCAGATGCATAAATAATATGATTGAAATAAAGATGATAATTTACTGAAACTTGATTTATCGGTCTGTACTCACGTCACAACTCTCTTCCAGTCTGGATAGTGTTAGCATGAGTGTTATGCAACATCACATTTGTTTTATCTTTATTTTTCCCTGGCTGATGAGTCACCAACTTAATATTTTCAGTTGGAAAAGTTAAGGAGGAGGGGAAAAGTTAGTATTTTGAGTCCCATCTGCAGATATGCTACATTTAGTAATACTCAACCTAGGGGAGTCTTTTTTCTAAAGTCAACAATTCACCTCTCCAAGCAGTGCTGGTTGTTGTGAGATTAAAAGATCTGTTGCGTAAACTTATAAAGTCTGAATTTAATTCCAATACTCCTCTTTCCTGTGATTTGGAGATTTGACATTTAGTTCATTGTGAAGATGAAAAAAAGAAGAACTTTGGATTTAAATGGACTTGTTGCTTTGGTAGAGAAGGGAAGAGAAGGGGGTACAAGCACATCTGTGATTATACTCACAGGGCCACCAGCCACCCTAGGAGGTATAGTGCAGAAGCTTTGACCGCACATCCACGACCAAGACTGCTGGTGACGAATTACAAGGCTGAAATAATTTCCTATGTGTCAGTGTTAGAAGAAGTCTTCTTTTGTGTGACCTTGCTTTTTCTGTGTTTGCAGTTGAACCATATTGATATAGCCAAAGAATAAGGGGTTTCTAATTCTTCTGCAAGAATGAAGGTAGTGTGTTATTTGCCCCTGTTAAAAAGTGCCTCTCTTTCCAAGTAGAAAGCCTTGAAGTCTTGGTCCTGCTTAACTCATTCTTACTGTCTTTTAAAATGCATTATCTTAGCAAAGAAAAGATAAAGCCATACATATATATATATATATATATATATGCATATATATATGCATATATATATATATATATATACATATACATATACATATGCATATATATATATATATATATATATATATATATATATATATATATGAAATTGGTGACAATTTGTCACACATTCCATAAAGACATTAAGTCTGGTAATTTCCCCTGGTTGGATACATTTTATAGAGGAAGCCACAAAATAGTACTCCATAACTATTTATGCTGTAAAAAGAGAATTAACCTCCAGTTTTTACAAGAAGTGATGTAAGTTTTCCTGCTCCAGCTTGTCCCACTTTAAATTCTCACCTTTTCTCTCTTCTTCTGAGGCCAGCTCACTGCTGTCGCGTCTTTAAGATCAGAAAGCATAAGGAGTGCGAAGTTATGTCAGCTGGGTGAATGAAGGTCAGGTCTCCCCACGGCGACACATGCACAGGAGGACCAGACCCTGATGACTGGTATCCACATCAGCCCAGGAAGCTCTGTAACAGCTGCTGACACCAACTCATCTGTCACGCTGCTGCTCGACTTCCCCTGTCTGATCCAATTAACTCGTTTTCAAATACGCTTCACTGACTCCCTCTATATGAATTAGGACTCATTAATTATCATTCTGATGGCAGCTTCATCTTATTTTATGAATCAAAGCGCATGTAAGTGCCAAGTAATTTTTACCGTAGTGTTTTTTTCTTTGTGTAAAATTTAGAGTGACAAATGTATTCATATTTTTGTTAATGGTTTTAGAAATGGTTTTGTGATGCAAAGCATGTGTCACAAGACTTCTGACAGATCACAGGTCTGAGGCCAGACCACAGCCGTAGCAACATGTTGTCAGATCATTTTCAGCACTTTGCAATACGCTATCTAACAAAACAGAAGCCAAAATAAAAAAAAAGAAAGAAAGAAATATGTTGATTGCTCACCAGAAGTCGAATAGCTTCAGCCGTTAATCACGATGTAGACAAACAGTTGCTCCACATATGTTGTATTTACCACTTTCTGTGGTTGGAAAAGAACTAAAGCTTTACTGTGGTGTGTGTTAAAGATCACTGGAGATAACAGTTTGAATGTGTGTTACGCTGGCGTATGAGTGTCCACAAGTGCTCGTACCATATATCCCAAATGTGGAAGGAATTAAAGATGTCTAACCGCACAACATGGGCTCTTAAGGAAACACATTTAGCAAAACTTTCATATGGCTTTAATCTGTTTTCCCTGATATGACTTCAGCTTTATCTACATGTATGGCAGTTTTCTCGTCTGGTGTCGTGACTTTCCACCAAAGTCACACACCAAGACCTTTGACAACTGTAAACATGTAGAAAATGACTCTGAAGCTAGTGTTGGCTACAATTCCCCTGATACGATCTTGTCATTTCTATACAAGGAGCAAACGTTTTGCCTGTTTTTTGGCATTTTTCTTTTTTTAGTAGAAATGGAAAAATCAGCTTTTTACCCACAATGATGGAAAATGGTCAACTCTGAGTTGGCTGTTTTTATCTACCATAATTACCCTCAGACAAGCCAGGCATTCAGTATGTCTTTAAACACATTTCATGTGTTAGATATCTGAGGGTGCTATTTGGACCTATCTGTCAATCCTCATTTCACAACAGGCCTTCATAGTGTAGCTCCCCCTCAGCTCAAATCAGTCCTCTCAATCAACAGTTTCCAGATCCATGAGAAGACACGCATTCAGTGTTTCTGTTAGCGTGTGCATGATTAAATGTGCCATATGATTCAAAGGGTAGAGTTAATGTGCTTCTTGTATATTTATATGGAGGAAAAAAGCAATGAGGGTTCAGGTCTTCATTACTAAAATGGTTGTTTAAGAACAGAATTACAAGCTGTCGTTATGAATGTCTGATGCTGATCAAACGTATTTACACTAATGTGGTTGTGAGCCTCAGACAATTTCAAGTTCTCAAGTTCTGATAAACTTCTAAAGGCTAAATGTTTTCATGATGGGTGCTAAATCTTCTCAGTAGATTCTAATGAAACCTTTTAAAGTTTAGTAATGTTGAGTAAACAGTTTGACGTTCTTGCTGAAAGTTAAAAGAAGGGATGACTAACACTGCTATTCTGAGCTAACCTGTTAGCTTAGCATAGCATAAAAAACAAGAAACTGAGTTTTTCTGTAGAGTTCTTGCAGTTTCCATTATTTAGTTTAATATCTATTTGATTGACTTAATTAGATAGAGCTTCAGAGGTGCTGGTATGTGCATTTTGACACCTTTAGGCAGACCCAAAAACACCCATCAGAGTTTATGCTAAGCTAAGCTATTTCTGTGTCGCAGATCTTATACTTTTGTATATAAACTTGCATTTTCTTTTAGCTTCCTGGCAGGTATTCTATACATAGGTTAGTACAGAAACGTTGGCTAAGTGTAGACACAAAAAAGGGTTAAGAAAGTACATAAAAATGCTCACCTGGTACACCTTTCAAAGACTGTCCACCTCACTCTTCATTCAGTTAGCTTGAGCAATGCTCAAGCTGAACTAAGATCTTTCTGTGTCTCAGATCTCATACTTTTGTATAAAAACATACCTTTCTGAATCTATAGTAAGTATTGCTACATGCGATGTACCACAAGCAATACAAGTGGTATACAGTCATAATGTTGTATGATGACTATCCTCTATAGTCACCACCTTATTGGAAAGGAGACCATGAGCCAATTTTCAGGGAGCAGGAGGAAGATATATGGTCAGCAAAAGCATCCATTTATATGTGTTAAATTGTCATTGTCGCTGTATAATATTTTAATATTACAACATATTTATAGAATACAATATAAAATGAAACAAACTTCATAAAGAGTTGAACTATACTTTTGGTCAACCAAAGATGTCACAGCCACCAATATTAGGAGAGCAGTTGATTTCCAATTTATATCAAATTTGTAACTGCAAACTCATTTTCTAATAAGTGTGCAGATTTGCAAATATGGAACTTAAAAAAACTGAAATTTTTATATAGCTTTGGATTAAATGGTGTCGTATGTATTAATAAATAATGTTGTCATTAGCTCAGTTCATGTCATCTTTGGCATGTTTTATGCATCGGGGTACTTGCAGGAGAGTACTGGAGCAGCTTAAAAATTATTTTGCAAGGTTTTTCTTCCAAGAATTACATGATTATGCTGAAAGCTGCTATTTATCTTGGCTGTTAGTGAAAACAGTGAAAAAAAGGTAGCCGTCAAACTGAATCCAAAATCTGTTTAAGGGAATATGGCAGGACGGAAGATCCTGACATCATCAACACTTTATGATTTCTAGACACAGAATATTACCTAAAATCTGTCTTAACCTTAAGTGAAACCCTGATTCAAGGCATGCGGGTAAGACACAGAAAAACACTGTAACATTTCATGCTCTTGCAGAACTAAATGAGTAACACTCTATAACCATCCATCAAAAAAGTCTTTGTGTTATGAGGATGTGCAGTTATAATGACGCTTTTTATTTTATCCTCTTATTGCTGAATGTTGCATTTTTTATGATTTTAATGCTGCTTTGGGAATTAAGGAATATTGCTACTAATATTTTTTTATTATTGCTGTTTTAAGTGTTATACATTAGTCTTGTTATGATCCTTGCTTATCTGTGAAAGATACATAACAACAAACCACCAGAAATGCCAAAAGAATGCTTTTTAGCTTACTTTAAAAAAGTAAAGCTGTTATGGAACGGCTGCGTGCAGGCAGGAAAAGGACCCAAAGTGCAGACTCCGGACACAAATGTGAACTTAAACAGCTTTAATGCTGAACTCAAAAGGGTAACAAAACTGAGAATACAAAATACACTTACGCAGACAGAACACACAGCAAGATAAGGGTAGATTGCAACACGGACACAGAGAAACACAGGGCTTAAACACACAGAGGGAGCAATCAGGGAATGGGTAACAGGAGGGAAACACAGCTGGGGCAAATCAGGCCTAACGAAACAGGGGAAGCAAAACCAGATACATTAACATCAGACATGGACCTTCAAAATAAAACAGGAAACAACACAGACTGAACTAAAGACACAGACTCACACGCAGGCACTGCAACAGAGGAAACCGAGACGTAAACCATAAGACAGAACACAGACAAAGAAACCAAAGACTAGAAATGATAAATAATATACTAAACTCAAACCTCTGGGTCAACGACCCAGGCATCCTAACAAAAGCATCATAAAAAAATGTTTGTGGTTAGACAATTCTCTTGTTTTTGCTACACCTTGTGACAGAAATGTTACCTGTCAGTTCAATCAAGCGTACTAACAGAGAATCTCATGCAGTGTAATGTCAGCTGCAACAAAATATGTCTGTCTTCACATAATGTCATAATGATTTCTCACCGTGTCCTTGAAACTCATATTTGCACTTGTTTTAAAAACATGAGGAAAAAATGCAAACCACAAGCCATGACTAATCCTGCTTACCAGACCCTAGCCTAATTGAAAAATAACTGTGATGTTAAAGCCAAGATTTTCCACTGTCATGAACAAAACACAAAGTAACGTTATTTTTGAATTGTCTCCATTCTCAAGCTCAAGTTGAAGATGAGGAGTTTCCATGTCCAATTAGGCAGACTAGACTGGTACTTTTATATTTCTTACCTTCAGAAAGCTTTCATTTACATCCTTTCATATTACATGTCAACGTACACACACAGGGCGAATCCTTTTATCCCATGCAGGCTAACTCATTTGAGGACCAGAGGTGCGTGGGTTCTTCTAAAGACAGTTCAGAGTTGTTGTTTTTTCCCAAAGAAATAATACAGAACAGGAGCAAAGACATGCATCGCATTAAAGAAACCATAAAATGAAATTAATCCTGCTGGGAAAAGTTCTTTTACATCTGCTGTTAGTGTGGCGTATATTTCCCAGCATGGGAAAAATTCACAGTGTACAAAAATGCAAAATTTAAGCGGTCACACTGTCAACTTTTATAGTGACATGCATGAAATAGTTTCTCTTTGTCCTATGAAGCTATGCAAATCTCATCACCTCCTGCACAGCATGCCCCCACAACAAAGCGTATGGATAGACTCCATGTGTTCCATTTGCAGACTTTTTTGTAACATTTATGCATACAAAAGATGGAGGTCTTTCTTGTTTTGATATTAAATAGATTTGAGAATTAAAAATGAGAAGAAATTGATTGGTATGTTTTAGTATTAAAGTCCGTTCAGATACTTTTGTCTGACTCTTTCTTTACAAAATCATTGAAAGCAACTGCTAACAAACAGACAATGACTCAGAAGAAGTTGCAATTTTTGTAATAAGTACAGAGGAAAGCAACAAAAACTGTTTCCACTGTTAGGAAGCAGTTATGCCATTTATGATGCATTGAATTTACCAAAATCAGTCACTTGTTGAGGGGGTTGTCAGCAGAAACACAACATTAATGCTTCATGACATTTACAGCTAAATTTTTGGCAAGTGAATCTCTGCATGCATGCGCCTGATTGTGACATTTGTTGTGTTCCTATAGAGAAGGAACATTTCATGCACTTTCCTGCAGTGCTAAGTGACCAAAGGTAAAAAGACCTGATAATAATGGTGTTACAGTATTGCCTACTGTAATACATGGTTCAGTGTGTAACCTCTAGTTGATTTCTCTGACTTGTCACAGTTTTCACAATAAATACTACGTTACCATGTATGTTGCTTATTTATAACATATTTAAATTTAACATTACATTTGAGCTTTTGTTATACTTTATTCTGCTCCATAAAATGTCCAATAGTTTGATAACAACCATGGTTATTTTAAAATAAACCCATTGTCTCTACATCAGGTCATACTTTTGGTTCAAAGATAATGCATAGTTTTTATACTTATCGAGTCCAAACAATCTCAAATAGCTAAGAGAACTTTAAATAAATACATCCCAAACAAGATCTCCGGTCTCAGGAGGTTAAAATTAGAATGGCATTAGGGAAAACGTGTTTTTCTTCCATGCTAATGAGAAGCTAGATACCACTCGCATATCAATTTGATACTACAGCCACAAGCTATAGGGCTTAGTACAACAAATACTGCAGATGCAGGAGAAACACTATAAATCTAGCGGAGGAAATACCAAATAAATGGATTATCTCCCAGAAAAAAAACAAATATGTATATGTTCTCTCTGGGAGGTCTATGGCCATACGAGACACAAGAGGCAGTTTTTAAAAGAAGTATTTTTTGTCTTTGGGGATATCAGATCAGAGTCTTTTTTTCTCCATACAAATCTTATTCTCATGATTTTACTCTGCACTCTGATGAAATTAATTAAAAAACCTCTGATTCATATCTACATATGCCTTTTTCTAATAACAAGGACTGAAGAGCTTTGTACGAGTTGAAAGGAATCTTTCAGCTTGATAAAAAGAAAGTCAAGGCAACTCACTGTAGGCTTTACTCTGGAGGCATAGTGTAATTGAAAGTGTCCTAGATTCACAGTTGTCTGCTAATGCAAGTTTGAAAGAGGGCTAGAAAGCCCTGGTATAGAACCAAATCTAAGGCTCAGCAACACATACTGATGTTCCAAGGTTACGTCTTAACTTCTGGAAGAAAGGTAAATTCTCTGTAATGACTACGCCATTATTGAGCATATGGTGAGCCATTCATCTCTGTCCATCATCCAGGGAGGAGTTTGCCACTAACGGCACTTCAAATATCGCTGCTGAAGGACAGATGTTATCTTTCAGTAGCTATGCTGTCTTTCAGTGACAATAATACCATCATTGGTCTTTTTAGTTATTTGGAAAATATTGCTATTTATACATATGCTATTTAAAAAAAACAAGCAAAATATCTGACCCATTCATCAACAGCAAACCCACAGTGAATTTTTATAGAGTTAAATACTTATATACTTATGACCTTATATATTTATATGGGAGACTGAATTTACATCATTATTTAAAAGAGACTATTTGTTATTTCTAAGTCATTATCCTTTCTCAAGAGTTCCCCAAGAATTCCAGTTTTTGAGGAAACATTTTACATTCATGATGACATACATGGTGCAACAAGTGCTGCTTAAATAGACAAACCTGCTCAGATTGATCACCTAATTGTGCAGTTGTACCATTTTAACATATCTATAGCGTGGATCTTCAGGGAGGAGGCGGATGATGAAACCGAACGAGGGAGTGAATATTTGGTGTGGGATATTCAATCTGATCCAAATTGAATTCTGGGGTCCTTGTGTGCTCAATATGTAAAATAAAAAGTAGAAAGCAAAGGTGAAAACATGTGATCACAGGTCTCTGTGCCCCAAAGACATCTGAAACCTTACTTATGTCAGTTTAAAGCTGTCATCCGTGACACACGGGGTCTTCAGTAACGGTTGCAGTGTTAAGGGGTGATGTGTTTTCTGCCCTCGCTTGTATGGATGCACTTAGCTTTTGCATTTTATTCTGTGCTAACAGGAAACATCTTGAAACACAGTACTTTTTCATTGCATGTTTTAAAGTGATGACAGTCTGAGGAGGCAGGTTTTTGAAGCTTGTGGTTTTTTCTGTCGACTTGAAAGAGTTAGCGTTGCTATGTGTCTTCACAGTATGCTTAGCGGTGGCCCGTTTCACAGAAATAAATGGAAAAGGAAAATAACGTGAGAAATATTTCAGAGAGAAGAATATGCAAGTTTTAAATCACATCAAGACTTTGGGGTTTCTAATTGCCAGTCATCCAACCAACAGCAAAGTGATTATTATCACTCAAGAACTCATCCCCAAGACAATATTTTTTCCAGGAAATATCCCTGTCACTCTTTTTCTTTTCATTTAATGTTACACAATCCACAATGCCACTGCTATATCCATGCCATTTTAAATACCCCCCCCCCCCCTTTAGTTCTTCTTGTATATTCTTGTGCACAATTTTGACACTTAAGTTGTTTTTTTTTCTTCAAACCTAAACCTACTCAGGGTTTTTCTTGGCTTCAGTTTTGCCCCTTTTAACCCAACCTCTACTCAGTTTCTGTGTCTTAAATGCTACTATCTCTGCTATAGAGATTGAATTTACCTCCCGCTGCTGGCCCTCTGCTAGCGTAACTAAACTCACACAGGAAGGAAAAAATGAAGGAAAGAGAGTGTTGAGACAAATGAGAACTACGAGTGATAAGAGCCACGAAGTAAACAGAAGTAAATGCAACTCATTATCTCCTTCTCTTGTCCCCCATTTTTGTTTTAATCACTTGAACGGATGGGGGAGAGCAGACACTCCCCAACTAACTGCCCATTGGCCTACAGGCATTTAGAGGAGATTTTAACAGTTGTAGAGGGAGGGAGGGAGAGAGCGCTGGCAGTGCAGAGATCCTTGACTCGTGGGCCCTGGCCTGTCAGCAGGTGGTAGAGAGAGAGTTGCTGAGTGACACTCGGTCCGTCAGAGAAAAGTCAGAAAGAAGAAAGGTAGAAAGGAGAGAAAGTTAACAAAGCTCCCCCCAAGGGTAAGACATATTCATATTCTTTTCATTTTTAAGTGCCATTTCTAACTTAGATACGTTAACTATATGCTCCTTTTCTTTTTTGGAGGATTCAAATATTGCTTCACTCTTGCTAAGGATATTTTTATTAGTGCATTTCTTTTTGTCTGTTCTACCTTCCTTTAGCCTTTTCCCTTATTTTTAGAACCCTGTTTACCTCTTTTTGACTCAGAAGGTTTGAGGGGCGATAATGAGACACAACGTCAGATTTTCTGCTGTTAGTTACATGACAGCAAATGAGCTAAAGTGAGACCCAGAATTTATCAAGTGTCCCAGGACTGAAGCTGTTCTTGCGTTAGTCTGGGCTTGCTTTGCAGGACTTGGTTTAAGAGAAGGTTTTGTAAAACTCGGTAAGCGATACAGACTGATTTATGATGATATTTGACATGATCAACAACCTCCTGTGAGCATTTCATGCTTAATTTGCATAATCAAAGCATACTTAGTGTATTTCATTGAAATATGAAGAACATGCGTTCAGGTAAACATTTATGAATGAAAAAAAAAATAGATCGATCGTCTTAACGTAGTATAAATGTGATCAGTGTGATTATTTTCCCATCAGAGTAACTGTGACAGCCTCAGTTTTTCTAACGGTGTATTAAAAAAATTAATTTCATATCATGAATATGATTGTTGTCATGATAATCCCGTGCTGCTTGACAATAAAGCTGTCATTATAGATTTTCCTCTATGATAATAACAAAAATTATTAGTATTCAATTATGTGCTGAGGTGAGAAATGTTTTCGCAGGACTGTTGATCCAGTAGATTTACCTTTAATGCTACTGTACTGGCACCGCGAATTCACAGAAGCCCTCGCAAAATGAGCTACAGATGTGGGCCTTGAGCCATGCAAAATGATAGAGAGAGAGAGAGAGAGACCCACAACCCTGAGTGGGTGGCTTATAAAATGTGTTCACATTGCATGTTACTGCTTTCATGGAAACATCAGTCATTTTATTTACTCAAACTGCCTGAAAATGACCTTCCTGCAAAGCTACTGAAAACACTTTTATTATTAGAAAAGCTAATCTATGTCAGGTATTTAGCTGCTTTATTATTGCCTTTTCACTGGGTTCTTCTGTCAGCCCACTGAGGGGAATTAAGTCTCTGCGGTTCTGATGAAGCGAGGTCCTTATCGAGGTCTCCTTGTGGTCTATGTATCAGTAGGAGACAGACAGAATCATGAAGATATGAGCTCTGCTCTCAGAAGATAATTGCTTTCAGCTTTGTTTTATTCATTTTCGTTTCCATGTTCTGTCTGCGAGTTGCCATGTGTGAAAGAAAGAGAGGAAGGGAGAGGAACGTCTAGAAGTTTGCAACCACACATGAGGCACGACCTTACCTCTTCTCATCCTCCGGCTTGTCGGTTTGTTCCATAGAGATTAGTCAAAAGTTGAAATCCGGTGAAACAGTCAGCCTTTTGTCTGATATTTAATGGCTCTCTAGAGAGGATAGGGCAAATGTGCAAAGACTGACCGGGCCTTATTCTGCTTCACGTTTCTCTCTCGGAGTCTGTATTCCCGATACAAGCTTTCCTCTGCAGCTGTTTGTTTTTCTTTTTATGTGCAGTTGCCTTTTCTCCCCTTTCTCTGTATTCTTATGGCCTATTGTTTAACACGGTGAGGTTTCAAAGGCTTTGACAGAGAAACACACAAATGCACAATCGTCCCTCACAGCTTGTCAAGCAGCCTTTAGTGAAAGGTGTCCAGTCCAGACAGTCTTGTCTCAGGTCGAATACATTTCTCTTGTTACCTTTGGAGGTCTCCTCCACTGCGTCTGGAGGTCATAAATACCAAGTTTCAAAAACAGCACACAGATGGGCAGAGTGAACAAATATTATATCAGCAAACACTTTACTAACACAGCGTTGCTTTCAAAGGAAAGTTATTGTCAGGAAGGACTGTGTTTACGAACACACTGAATTAGGTTTGTGTTGGCTTGAAAGCCATAATGAAATGCCGAATGACCCATGTGGAAAGCCCATCGGTTTCCCTGCTTTATCCTGCAGTCTAGAGTCATTACTGGCAGTCAGCTGAATTATGTTTCCAAATCAACTGGACGCCAAAGCCAGAAAGCTCACTTTTACAATAATCGAAAATATATCATGGTTTATGTCATGGCAGATACTGAATTCTACACCTTTATTTAGATCCCATCTGTTTCATTAATTGATATTTAATCTTGCCTGTCAATTTACTTTTAATCACCCCCTCTTCCACTTGTCCATTAGTGGAGTGAATGATTGGTACCTAATAAATCATAGTGGCGTATTTGTTCTATACTGTCCTTCACATTTATACATTCATATGCCAATTATCCATCACCCCACCTTCTATTTCTCTCACAGACTGTAAATTAAGATGGGATTAGTCACTCTGATGTCAACCAACAGTACTGAAACATCTACATTAGTGTTTTGGCTTCCTCATTGTTGCCTTTTGGAGCCAAAAGTAACCATATTTGGATGACAGGGAGTTGTTATGTGATTTTAATAAAATACTTGAATTTCAAACACCAAAACTGGAGCCCACAGTCTGCACTACAAAGCATACAAAAAAAATTCCTATGCTACAAAATGGACAGCAGTTCAGTAAGTTGAATTAGGAAGGTGAGGCCTCGCGGACAGTACCTTTCAATCAAAACACATCACTAGCTTTATGGAAAGTCCAACAGGATGAGTTGTAAAGAAAAAAAAGGTAAAATTAGCTATAGATAACATTTTGTAACAGGCTTTAAACCTGTCTGTGTTTCAGAGCTGACAGTGTGGCAATGTGCACGCTTACAAAGAGGGTCTGGAAAATGAAAAATATGAAAACACTGAACAAACTAAGTACCATCTGGAAATTTCAATCTTTTGTAGCATTTAAAATAGACTAGCTCCTGATATTTTATGTTTTTTTGTGGTCCAACTGTTCAGATTTGCTCAAACCAGCATGAAAGTTGAATCAAAATAGCAATATTTTCATTTATGACGCTGAGAATTTGATGTTAAACGGACTATACGTGTTTTATGGTGCAATATTGTGAAACCCTAGATTACTAATTATATAACTTTCAAAACTTGACACAGTTATTCTTCACAATGTGATTTGTTTTATTAGTGTGTGCTCAAATACGAGACTTACACAGAACTGCTTTAACTTTTTAAATACATAATTCAACTAGCCAGTACTCAGACCTTTTTTGATGCAGCTATCTCAAATTACAGATCGAGATTTAATATTACGATCAGAAAGACCTGTAACAATTTCAGGCTTCCATCTTGAATACTTTTTGAGTGATTCATGTTCAAACATGACCTCAGATGTCAATGAAGAAAAAAAAGAAAAGAAAAGAAAAAGAAAGAAGGTGGGTAGATGAGACTTAGGACAAAAATAAATACAAATACTACAAAAACAGTGTAACATATGAAACTAAAATTTCACAGCAAGCAATATACTGCATGTGTCCAAACTTTGAGCAGTAACATTTTTGTCGAAAATGGTCAAGCAGTGTTGGAACCAACACTTTTCAAAGAACTGCAGTTTTTTCACACTGTAGTACTGGCTCCGTTTTGTTTTTTTTAGCCCAACTGGTGTCCATCCATCCATCCATCCATCCATCCATTCAAATGTAACTGCCCCACTTCCCTCTTTATCCCATTTCCTTTCTCCATTAATTCCTCCATCTGTCTGTCTTTCCAACATGAGGACAGTCTCAGCAGTCAGACACGACCCTGTGCTATGCTTGGAAAGTCACACTGCAATCTCCTCCAAGAGAAATAAGAAAAGGCCTTGAAAATGGCAAGCATCAAATAAAACCTTGACAGGGAGCTATAAACATGCTTGTTAAGCATCTCTGTGAGCCCGTGCTCAGTGCTATTACACACCATACTATACCATCTGTAATGTGGCTAACTGCTAGAGTGTCAGTGATTCCAACACACAACTCTCCATCACTTCTTCTCTTACCTATTCACTCTCCCTCACCCACTGATCCATCTGATTCTCGATCCTGTTTTCCACTCTCCATACCCCTCACTTTATTTCCATTTTCCCGTCTTAAGGCCTTAATCTCAGTTTTACAATCCTAAGATTTGGCCATTGACAAAAGACCTTCTAAGGTCTAGTTTTTCACCACAGCATAGGGTAAAAGACACAGCATGTCTGTGATGTCATAGCTTGGATTGTTTGCACAGGCACCGGTCTCTGACCTCAAGCCTTTGACCAGTAGTAGTTAAATACACAGCTAAAATAACCAAGCTGGATATACTGAGTTTGAACTGGTCATGATAATTACACGTGCATTTGCCTCCCTAAAAAAAGCACTGGGAATTCTGAATCACAAACCTACTTGAGTTGTGTGCATTCATTTGAGCTAGAACTCATATTCCAGCACTTAACTCAAAATAAAATGTGCTGACTCGATGAAGAGAAGCTTTCCACTTTAGAGTTTGGAAA
The DNA here is from genome assembly GCF_963576455.1 of Neolamprologus multifasciatus. NCBI lineage: Eukaryota > Metazoa > Chordata > Actinopteri > Cichliformes > Cichlidae > Neolamprologus > Neolamprologus multifasciatus. Next base: position 19,906,358 of record NC_140456.1, on the reverse strand, counting down.
TATGTCACGTATAACAGCATGTAACCTAACTGTAATCTCAGTTTCCTGGGATCCCTGCTTAGATTATATGTTAATCTGATAATGGTGTCATCATGGTATTGGCAGGTTTTTAGTTCTGCTTGTTGACAACTTAATATTCTGGCCAACGCTCTCACAATGTCTAATGGGATTTTAAGTATTAGTTTCTCTGTCTGCACATTTTTTTTTTTTTAACTTTTCCAGCTGTTTTAGTCTTTGATGCTCAAAGAGAAAATGTTTTGATGGATTTCCAAGTCATACATTTTTTCCACTTCAAAATTTCACATTTTGAGCAAACACAGGAATAAATCTCAAAATAAGAGAGCTGTTTTTGCCCAGCTCTGCGAGTTTACAGTTTATAGTAAAGTTGAGCTAAAACACTGAAATAAAACTGAGTAATAGTTATTTTTGTATATCGTGACATGCCGGAAAAGCCTGAGAAATATTTGCTGGTTTTATTTGTGCAGCAGCATATTTGGTCCTGTATTGGACCCAGTGGAGCCACTCAGTTTACATGAATAGTATAGGCCTGTGACACTGAAGCCATGCATACACTCTGAAAGCTGCTGTTTCAGCTCCTCCCCCTTTAAGCAAACCTGATTGGCTGCCCCTCATAAGCAGAGGATGGGGTTGCTGTGCTCACAACCAGAGCTGTATGTCTGACCATAGTAAGGAAATTTTGGTTCATATGGATTATTTGCGCATACGCTGACCTCAGTAATTAAAACTTTATCCATGTTGACCATTTGCATTCAATATTGTAGTGTATGACAGGAAATGTATCCACTTTAAGCATCTATGCAATTGTCTGATGCTACAGAGTTTCCATTTATCAAGCATGACACTGTTTCTTCTTCTTTCTTCTTCACTTGATTAGAGGTTTTGTGTTTCCATAGACCACATGAGCTCAACACAGTTAGCTCATGTGTTCCTTCAAGCCACCTTTTAAACTTTTGTACCATAAGGTTTAATTCAAACCAAAGTCCAGCAAAAGGGCTATTGAAGCTTAAGCAGGATTTCTATTTTGAAAGCATGTAATTTAGCTTCCCGGGGAAGCCGCTGCAAGGTTTTAAGTTCACATGACATCACTGTCATTAGAAAAAATGACATCATCACTGAGGACAAGCTTCTGCATTCGCTGAAGCTTTGAAATGCCTGACTGAGCACAATTTATGGTTTACGATCTCTGCCAAAGTGATGACTATTCACTTTCTACTGCCACACTGTGGAATGAGAGCTCCATTACGACACACACAGGGTGACACAATGGTTCAGGTTTCTTGTGATTAAATATACAGTAGTCTGCCCCAGTGAATCTAATGTAACTTATGTATTTCTGTCCTCAGCTCTGTATAAAACACTGTTGAAGGTACAAATCTGTGCCTTTGTCAGCCACGAGACACAGGTTCAGTCAGGCGCAACAACAGACGCCTACAGTTTCAGGGGTTTGTTACACACAGTTATTGCCAAAGATACAGTCTGTACAAAATGTATAGTCCAGCACTAAAAAACAGATGGGATATTTCATCTCCATATGCTTTTGCTCATGCCAATGTGAGAGTCCTGGAAGTAAATTTGATGTACCTCACACTGAGCTGTGAGGTGTTTAACGTTATTGTCTTTGTTTTCAAACACAGACTAGCAGGCAACTGTCTGGAGGGCCCAAGACTCCTAGGCCCCCCAGTATGAGATATAATTTCTGTTTGACTAACCACACACGCTGCTTTAAAAACTGGTTTTAAGAGATTTGGTGTTTAAGTTGGATTTTTCTCTTATGTTGCAAAATAATGTTCTGTGCAGCTGTTTTAACCTTTTTTGTCAAATATATTTATTTATTAAAACTACATCAATTTTTTAAATTCACTTATTACATTTCACTGTATAAAATGTGTGCGTTTTCTGTGGAAAGGATGAATGAAAGTTCAACAGTAAATTGTGTGATACTTAAAAGCTGGAAACTCCATAACCCCATACTGTAGCACATTAATCCATCCATTCATTTTCTTCTGCTTCAATGGCAGCCATGGCAAAAAAGTACATCCTCTTTCAATTACAAGGTTTAACATGTCAGTTCATTATTTATTTAATAAAAATGAAGCCAAAATACAGAAGCAGCATATGAAAAAGTAAGTCCACACTTTCTGCTTCCATTAGAATTAACAATCTGAACTCAGAACACAATCCGCCCACCTATAAGCTGTTGAATCATGGGGTATGCTTAATTTTTCACTTATAGCTCATGCATTTTGGCTTAAATAAATAACTACAACAAAAACAACAACAACACAGCTTGATTTTAAAACCTACTCAGAATGAGCTTATTTTTTTGTGTGTTGATATGTAAAACTACAATTCCCTTTTCTGTGACTGTATGAACAAGACAAAGCTGATACCATTGGAGTTGCATTATTTTTATGCTTGAAGATATGTAAGATGCAGCACTATTGTTAAAGGAAAGATGATTATGAAGTAGTTAGTATTTTTTTTCCAAGCTTAGCTAATAAGTTCTACCACATTTTGTACTCTTTTCATAAGAAGATTTTTTTTATACACGTATAATTCAGAAGGGAGTACACCACACACATGAAGAAAACTGTCTGCCATGTTTCCATGGGCTTCCTCACACTCCTGGGATCTTCAGACCATAGAACACACACGTCGAGTCCATATCCAGTCATTGTTAGACTATGTGCACCCGCAACCTCTGCTAACAGAGTCCACTGATTCATGTCAGTTCTTTAAGACACTTCATGACATTTTCCAAATCTTGCCGGGCCAAAGGCAACAAATTCTAATGGTAAAAAGATATATTCAGAGGGAGTTTTGAAACTGAAGATCTAGTAACAATTTTACAGCTGGTCCTTATCCAGTGATTGTGTATAGGGAAAATGGTTATGGGGTAACTGTGTGTCACAAGATGAACGAAGTAGGTGGAGTAACAAAGTATGACAGCTTAACCAAACCTGCCAGCAACAAACTCTCAGACTGAAAGTGAACAAGTTGCCGAATATTGATTTTATTTTTGCATGTCAGAGCTGTTTTATATGTTGAAACATAAATAATAAGAGACCTCAGTTGCACAAATACCACAGACAATAATTTTTCTTCTTTTTATTAATACTATTAAGATTCCTTAAATATGATTTTTTTAAAGGATGCATAAAATGTGTGGTTATCAGCCTCAAATCAATGAAAACTGTGTTGTGTGTGTGTGTGTGTGTGTGTGTGTGTGTGTGTGTGTGTGTGTGTGTGTGTGTGTGTGTGTGTGTGTGTGTGTGCACCTATCTTACTACTAGCAATGACCGCTAGACCCCTGTGGAGGGCCCTGTGCCTGCTGGCCCTACTCTGCACATGGTCATGCACAAGTTCTGCTGACACCCAGCCAGACCCCTCAGCTGCAGAGCGGGAAGTCACCTTGAGCCACATCTATAAAATTGACATCCCGGGGAGCACCAGCTGCAACCTACGACACATATCAACACAGGATGAAACAGGTCATAAGAAAGAGATAACTGAGAGATTAAGAGTGAAGAGCAACAGATAGGTGTAGCAGCATGAACTTAACAAAGATATCCATTTTGCAGGTCTGCAAATGGAGACCACAAAAACTGGAAACAATGACATTATCTTCAGACACAACATCAAGCTGCAGTCACCCAGATGTGACTGCGAGGAGTCGGAAAGCTTTAAGTCTTTGCTTTACAGAGTCAATGGACTCGAAGAAGAAGTCAACTACCTTAAGACCCAGTGTGCACAGGGATGCTGTGGTGCTGCAGGTAGGCCATGACATGACATGTTAGACTTAGGCTGCTGGGGACTTTCCATGATGAACTCAACGTTTCTTCTTCACTCACTTCTTTTCACTCTCTCTGTGTTGGTGTATCTCTTTATCTAGGCGTGGACAAAAGCTGTAGTGGCCATGGTACCTACCAACACGACACATGCAGCTGCCTCTGTAACGTAGGATGGGAAGGCCCCGACTGTTCTGAATCCTCCTGCCCAGATGAGTGCAACGACAATGGCCGATGTGTAGATGGCCGGTGCGTCTGCCATGAGGGCTACACCGGAGAAGACTGCAGTGAGCTGACATGTCCAGACAACTGCAATGACAATGGCCGATGCGTGGATGGCCAGTGCGTGTGCTATGAGGGCTACACCGGAGAAGACTGCAGCGAACTGGCCTGTCCAAACAACTGCAATGACAAGGGCCAGTGTGTAGACGGGAAATGTGTGTGCTTCTCACACTTCGCTGGTGAGGATTGCAGCAACCAGAAGTGTCCCAATGACTGCACGGATAATGGCCAGTGTGTGAACGGCAAGTGCATCTGTGATGACGGCTTTTACGGGGAGGACTGTTCGTTAGGTAAGCTTAACATGATTTCTACTGATGCTTTGCAAACTTTAACACAAGGGCATCAAACTTAAGGCCCGAATCGGCCTGGCAGCGACTCCAAGGCCCAGTGGACGGCGTGAAAATGTGAAGAAGGACATAAGAAGACATTTACTGAAATTTAATAAAAACCTTTTCAGTAATCTGACACATTATCATATAGCTTCACTCGTCCAGCCTACTAAAGATCAAAGTAACTAAAATACATAGTTTGGGGAGTTTTGCAGAAAAATCACAGTTAAAAAAAAAAAGTGAACTTTGTGTGCATCAAGGTGTGGATATTAACTTTATGTGACCCAAACTTGCATTTTTCACTTGAGACTGAAGAGTCACATTTCTACAGTCACCTCTATGGCACTAACATTAACCTGAGAATTTTAAGTGCGAAGGAAGCACAGATGCTACAAGCAGCTCAGGGACCGTTAAAAAATATAACACTTGGCCCTAATGACCTGTTCACCTTCATATAAATTTCCATATACATCCTTTTAGTAGCATTTTCATGCCCAGACTGAATGATTTGCAAGAGCCAAAGCAGTGCAGTTTGGGCTTTAATCATCTATCTCCTACCATCTGTGTGATTCATGTACAAGTGTCCAGGGTCATACATCAACTGAATGGCAATTACCTTACAAGTAATATCAAGTCATATTCGTATAGGTGCAGCTACAGGGCAGAAAAAGCTTTTCAACCAGCCCGTTTTAGTATTTGCTGTTACATCTTGCCATCAGCCGCTTAAGATCCCTGCTCAACAGCTGCACCTTGCTCTGCTAAAAAAACCCAAAAGAAGATATTTTTACTAAAATTAAACTAGTCATTGGAGCCCAGCTGTTATCTTCACAGCTTTCTTCACAGCCCCTATTGCCTCCTCCACTGGCTCTGTACTTTTTGGTACTTTAGCTTTTTTAAAATGCAGTAATGACCTGCAGCAGAGTCCCTGATGGTGCTTGAACTTTAAGAGTTGCCTCAAAAGCCACTCTTAGCCAGTAAACCCCTACAGTTAACTATTAGTCAGCTCAGTGATGCTGAAGGGTTTCTGACCAAACCTACTATGGAATTCAAAGCATATCTCCCGACAATTATTTCAGAGATATCAGCCGACGGGGTGCTTTCAGTGGGCTGACCTGATGACCACTGCATTTTTGGCCTCCAGACAACCTATAACATCAGGTCACATAATACCACAGAAATATAAGAATACCCATCAGTCTTTCAGGGCTTCATCTGGCTTTTACCCTGCAGAAGAATCATCACCTTTCCTGCTAAATGCACTGCTCGCCAAATCACTGTTACTGTGCTGCCCGAGGAGCAGAGTACAAAATTGCATTTTACAGCAATTTAAGGCCAGGAAAGCAGAAACGTGAGCAGCAGCTGCCAGGCATGAGCACTGAATTCCCACTGTGACAGTCAATTCTGCAGAGATACTGAACATTTGGCTGTAAGTGAATGGCACTTTTTTTTCATAGCATTGATCTCTTACATTTAAAATAGTATTCTATTTATACGCTGACATCTGTCTATGGTTGTCTTGGCATGTTTTTCCTTTGTATTGTGGATGTGTTTTAAAGCACTTTTTTTTTTTAAGTCAACTGGATCCATCAAATGCAGCTCCGTGAACCATAAATGTTTCAGACTTCACAGTAGCAGGTCAGAAATGTCAAACTGTAGATGACGATTCCATTTCTTCAAGCTGTGTTTCATACCGCAGAGGTAGAGAAGAGATCTGTAGCTTCGCGTTTAGGTGCTGTTGAATGGAGTCCAACATCAACAGTGGCACCGTGTCAGAGGAAAAGTCAGGCAAGAAGGGAAAGTGGGAGGTAAGAAAAAAAACAACCTTGTGTTGATATTAGGTGTTAGCGGTAATAATAAGGCTGAGAGGAAGAGCACAAAAGCAAAACAGTTGGTGCTTTCTTTGTTTTATGTGGCTATTTGCCATTTCAACACCTGGTTGATGGACGTCAATCTGTTTTTTGGGCGCTGATGGGAACAATACTCTTGAAGTATGGGTTTAGATACAGTTTCTGTCCTTTCCAGTGAGGCACACTTTAATGTTTTCTTTTGTGTTCTTAACCATCAAAGGCAGAAGCCTCATGGCTCAGAAATCAGCAGCCCTTGCACAGTCGGAATAGTTTTTTTTAGCCTCAGTTTATGTCAATCCAGAGGATTTAGTAAAAATGCAACCAAATTTAATGAGGTAATCTGAATATAATACAGGTGAGATTATTAAAGCTTTCTCACCATAATGCAGATGGTCTGTATTTAGCTTATTATCCTTTATTTTTTCGCGGCCTCTAAAATGTTTCCTTTTATTATAAAGCACATTTAGGAAACTTGACTTCAAACCATATTTAGCCTTTTTTTTTCCTTATCCAGTTCTCTTTTAATGAGCTGGATCAGGATTTCCTCCAAAATATCAAGCTACAGACAGGAAAGATGATAGCACATAATAAATCAAATTTCTCAGACGTGTTGTTTCAGTAAAATTTTCTTCCTCTGATAGCAATTTCCTGATTTTCAAGCCCAAAAAGGCACAAATCACCATTATTTTCTGCTTTTCCAATCTTATTATGTAAATGTATTCACTCCAGCTGTTCTGAAATAATATTTAAGGGCAAAGATGGTTGATAGTCATGCCTGGATTAGCAACAGGAGGATTTTAACTGTTCCTTGATGGAAAAAGACTGCTGCATTTGAAGAAAAAACATCGAGCTTCCTGACTTTACCTTGTGGAACAGCATCTAAATCTTATGTGAATTCCTTGCTTGCCAAAGCTATAGTGGACCCCATAACCACTTATTTCACATTTCTCATTTTCCCTTGTAATAAGCTTTTATTTGCACACCATGTTTTGCTTTTTCTTTTTCTTTTTAAAAAATCTATACAGTCTGCCATTTTATTTCCCTCTATCATACCCACAAAAGCTCACCTTGCTTTTAAAAAGCCTCACTCCCCAACACGGCTGACATGTCATCTTCTGTGTTTTGGCTGCGGTTTTGGTTTGTTTTTACTCTTTGCTCCCCCACCATGTCTTTCCAGAATGGCCAGAGAAGCACTTTAAAGGAGTCTTTCTTTCCATTTAGAGTAAAAAAACAAAACAAAACACCTATTTTGCCGTGTTCATGATTTGTTGGTTCTTTGACAATCAACTGAGAAAAAAAAAGATTTAAGCCTTTTGGTAGATTGACTAAGTGTAGGTGTTATGCAGTGCAGTGAAGGTGTTTGTGGGGACTGAGATGCTGAATTCAGAGGCAGTCAGAGTGATGAAAACAATAGGCTTTATTGGCAAATTCAACATAATGCAAGGCACAAAGAACTGAAATCCAAAGACGAATGTGAGAAACACAAGACAACCAGGAAACACAGGTTGTTAAAATAGATGTCCTGACAGAGCTCACGGCAGGGAAAGCAAAGACAGGAAGGCAAGATTAATGAGATAGCAATTTATGCCAAACTTAAAGTTTTAAAACTTTAAGATAACCCAGTTTCACAGAGAAAGTTGATAAAAGATCACCATGATATGCGTTATCTCTGTCTAGGGCTTGGGGTTTTGTTGACCCAGCTAACTCGAAGAAAACCTTTCTATGTTTAATTTCCTTCATAGTACACCCCCCTCAGGGCCTTGTAGTATGAAGTGAGTTTAGCATATCCAGGTTATGCTTTCATTATCTGTATTCACTTATCCTAACAGTCAGGTGGGGTCGATTATCCTGACTCTAGCGGTCAAGCTATCAAGCAGTTTATCAACCAGGAGTTTATCAATCTAGTTAGCAAATTCCTATGAACGTTGTTGTGTTGGCAGCATCTGTCAAATCAAAAATCTTGCTAAGTGTACGGCAGCAGAGCAACTGCAAAGGAAGCTAAAACCATATTATGGGAACAATATGAAAAGGGCTTAAAGCAGCACAGCTGCTGTAGACAATGCAGCAAGGCGAGAGTATGCGAGAGGAAAAGTAGTGTTCAGTAATTTAATATTAAACGTGTTGTATGAATTTGTGTGTGGTTTGGTTGGTGAGAAGAAAAAAACTTTAAACCCTGCCACTATCCAAGCACTGAGGTCTGGGAGATCTTTTACAGGACAGGCAGTGATTTAACACCAGTTAACCCAAGGTTAACCCTGAAGTTACATGGATAGGATGAAATCCTGCTTCACAGTGGAGGCCTTAGGATGACAACAACAGCTACAAATAGACAAGACAGAGGAAGTGAAGACAGGGAAGCGAGCAAAAAAGAAAAATTAAAATGCAAGCCTGAATAACAAAATCAGAAAAAGAACTTTTGGACATGATAGCGGACTTGTTGATAAAAATAACTGTTAAATTCTGTTAATTCCTGACTTCTGTGTATATCTCTTTGTTCTCTCAGTCTTGGCACCTCAGGGTCTGCAGGTGGTCCAAGTGACTGACGTCTCTCTCCTGGTTGAGTGGGAGTCCGTTCAAGGGGCCGAGTATTATGTGTTGACATATTATCCGAAAAATGACGAGGGTGCGCAGGAGCAGGTAGGTTTTTCTGCTTTGATCATTTCTGTGTCAAATACAGGTTGTAGCAAAAAAAAATTATATCACCTATTTCATCTTACAAATTTCTTCTCGTCAACTGCATATTAGATTTTGGTTGCCAACACAGAGAGCTCCTACCTCATCACAGGACTGACTCCTGGGGTTACCTACATTGTCCAAGTACATGTGGTCATTAAGGAGATCCAAAGTGAAGCTGACGAGATTGAAGCCACCACAGGTGAGCACAGACGGCTCTGATCAGGACAGAAAAACAAATACGGAGCTTTAAAATGAGTATTTTTCAGACTAACAGACATTAGTTCTGTAGCAGAACTGGGCGGTGTGCAGCATGTTTCCTTTAAATGAGCTGGTGGTTTAAAGTGAAGGCAGATGTTACCTATTAAAGACTACCGTGGCTTTGAGGGCAGGTGTGGCCTGCAGGTCTTAGGGATTAAGTTAGATTTTCTCGGGATAAAATAGTTGCATTTGAAGTCAAACGTAATTGTGTGTGTGATTTGGCATTAAAACACCATAAATGCTGCCAAAAATTCAACACTGGTTGATTTTTTTTTAACCGCATTAATAATATCAAGTCCTGAAACTTGAAAATGTGTTTGGAAAGGATGATTTTCCTTGTTTTTTCCTCGAAAGAAATTGAATGTTGACTCCAGCTATTCTGGTAGAGTCCAGGAATGAAAATATGGACCTGGCATGGATTGATAACCTGCCTCACTTTCTCTGTTACTCTTGTAGAATGAGCACGATTGTTCCTGTATTCATCTTTGTCTTTCACAGAAATTCTATGGTAAAAAAGCAATGAACAGACTGAAGACTTTAATTACTAAGTGTTTCATTAAAGACTGGCTTGTTAGCCTTTAATTCTCAAGGAAATTGCTCCATGAACTTGCTCACAGATGTGGTGGGACACAGATGTGTAGAGACAGAGATTACTTGACAGGATTGATGGGAGACGTGCAGAAAGTGGGAGTGTGGTTAGATTGGTTTACCATGGAAAACCTCACAGAGCATAGCTTTCACATATGGGCATAAGAAGCCACGCCATTATCTGGCTTATTGTTGTGTGAGGCAGACTGGTACATACTTTTTGTTTTAACTTCAAACAATGATCTACTTCAAAAGAGGGTTTGGATGGATGTTTTTAAGTTTTCTTTCGGGAAGCACAACAGCTGGCATGAAAAGAAGCTTTTCATTTGGTGACGCTTGCTTTGTTTGATGGCACTCACTTTTTCCTCATGAAATTGCAGAAGCATATCTCTAATTAACGTCTGAATTATTCAGAATATTCTGAGAGATGGGAGGATGCAGTGGCATACAAAGTTCTGAATGATCAGGCTCCATCATATCTTAAAGACCTCATAGCATCGTTTCATTCCAACAGAGCATATCTCTCTAAGACTGTGGGCTTATTTTCGGTTATTTGATTATCTAAAAGTAGAATGGGAGGCAGAGACTCCAGCTATCAGGCCCATTTTCTGTGGAACCAACTCCCAGTTGGGTTCACGATACAGACACTCTCTCTACTTTTCACATCAGACTTCAATTTTCATCCCTCATTTATGCTGCTATAGACTCAGACTGTGAGGAACCATTCATGATGCACTGATATCTTCTCTATGCTCTTCTTTTTACTACTCATACCAGGATACCAGGATTGCATGTCCTTAACTTTGATCCTCTTTTTAGTGGTTTTTCCCCTTATTCTGATTTGTTTTGTTTTGGGTTTTGGGGGGTTTTGGGTTTTTTTTTGTGGTTTGTGCACCTCCTTTTCTGTCATCGCGTTCCCATCACCTCTAAATCTATAGCAGCTGATTGAACATGGGGAAGTCATCTGATCATTGAGGTTGAAGCGTTTTGACATGGCGGCTGCTTTGAGCTGTTACTGTTGTTTTAAAGTAATTACATACAGGTAGAAGTGAAAATGCTGATGTGACATGTAAAGTTTAAAAATAAAAGTAAGTCACAATGTACACTGTGTAAAGTGTAGACGGCACTAAAGCATAACTATGATGTTTGATTCTTGAGGTGTAGTAGATGTCACAACTTTACAAATAGCTGTAAAATGTTAGTCTACAGAACTGCTCAAGGATCGTTCTCGACAATTTGACCCCGCATGACTGTGTTTAATTTGTGTGTCCTGCTGGGTGATATGTTAAACCAGTTTATCCTGACTATATTGTGTGAATGCTGTGACTTTAAATGTGGGAAAGCACAGAGTATGCAAAGGTTACTTTAAAAAACATCAATAAACCTTTATATGCACTTTTCTATGATGACGCTGGCAATGTCAAAAAAAGGAGAAAAGAAATGCACCCATGAGTGATTTTAATATTTGTTTCATGCCAAATACAAATATTTGTCTATTATTTGGTTATAATATCTTGCAGATGGCCAGAGGCAGAATTCTTGCTTGGCTCTCTTTCCTAGGAATGTTACATTTCAGTGTGCTGGGAGATCATTGTCTAGCTCGGGGACATGTGGAAGCAGAGCAAGGCAGATGCTTCTGTTTGCAAAAGCTTTAAGGCAGACTTCTAAGTTTGAGCTTCGTGTCTGTACACTCAGTTCCACCTAACCTTGTATCACCCTTCCCAGATGTCTCAACTATTGATGGTATCCGAGTTCTTGGCCAGACAGAGGTCTCTATTGAGGTGGACTGGCAGAACCCTCGAGCTGAGATGGATTACTTTAGGCTTACACACACTGACCCAGAAGGGCAAGAGGAGGAGCTGAAGGTACAGAGGAGCCAAGAGGCGCGCACCAAACACACTATTGTGGGTGAGTCTTACAAGTTTGTGAACAATGTACAAAATTATTTTTGGAACTGTTGTGCTATTAGAGTAAGCTACGGGTTCTAAGCTAATCAATAAGAAGTAAATAGTCCCGTAACCTTGTTTCTTGAATCATGAATTGGACACTTTTGGACATAAATCCTGAAATAGTCATCCAATTTGATTTAAAATAATCTTCTGGTTTTACTTTGCAATTTATATTGTAAAAGTGCTACAAAAACTTACATATACAGACACAGTTACTTTAAATATTCAGTTCAAATTAAGCATTAGGGTAAAAATATTATTAATGTTGGAATATAAAAACATGGAACATGACATCATCTCATAAACACACAGTATACAGCAATGGTAAAAAAAGGCACACTCTCTGTCCGTTCAAACGTTTTACATATCACGAAACAATAAACAATTATTTATTTATTATCAGATCTTAATTAGGTAAATACACAACTGAGATGAACAGCAACACATGACATATTAAACATCATTATTTAATTCACAAAAAACAAAATGATTTAAAAGCCAAAGTGCAGAAAAACTAAGTTCAGTCTGACTGTTTCAGCCAGGCTTTAACTGTTGAACACACGGCCTCACATTTCTGGATTTCTGTGGTATACAGAGGAATTTCTGGTCAAATCAATGACTTCAAGATCCAATGTTTCAAATACAAGTCAAATCATCAATCCATGCTATGACTGGTTTTCACCAAACATGGCTCTAGGCATCATGTAAAAACATCTCGACATCGTCTGATCTGTCCAAAGGACATTGCTCCAGAGGTCTTGTTGTTTGTTCAGATGTAACTTTGCAAACATGAGCTGAGCTGCCATGTTTTTTTTTTAGAAAGAAGACTTTTTCTTTTGCCAAGCCTCCAAAACAAGCCATGCTTGTTCAGTCTTTTTCTAATTGTACTGTCATGAACTTCAAATTTAACATGTTAACTGAGGCCCGTTTGTCTGAGAGCAAGCTCTTGGGTTTGTTGCATTGTACAGTCTGGCCTTGGGAGAGGAATTTGCTGGATGTCCACTCCTGAGAAGATTGTCAGCTGTCTTCAATGTTTTCTGCTGAATCATCTTTTTCACATGATGCTCTTGGATTTATTTGGAAATGACCTTCTCAGGCTGAATGTTTCCCCTACTTGGCATTGTATAAATTAAATACACTACTTCTGTGTTTTGGCTTAAATTTTTGTTAAAATAAATAATTACAAATAAATAAATAATGACATGGATTATGTCTCATATTTTGTAGTTCATTTGGAGTTGTATATGACCTGGTAAGGAGCAGAATTTCTTTCATATAATTTTCTGATATGTAAAACTGATAGAGGGTGAATGTTCTTTTACCAGGAAAGTGGGTATAATATAAATTTCATGTAGTCTAATAGAAAAGGGATCCCATAATTTAAGGATTTGATTGAGAAAAGTCAGAAAAGTAATTTCTACTTCTACTCAAGATTTTCCTCAAAGTTTGTAAATCCCTTGTTTTGGGGCATTATATCAGACACTGATGGATATTTGCTTCTTTTAAGATTAAAAGTCTCTTCCCACAGGTTTGTATCCAGGAACAGAGTATGCCATCTCAGTGCAGGCCATTAAGGGAAACAATGGGGGCAAAGCTTCTTCTGTCACCGGTGCCACAGGTAAGTGTCAACACATCAGCATTCACGAGTTGTTGAATCTCATACTGCTGTGCCTTATTATCAGTATGCATAAAGTGGGCCCAATTTTCTCAAAATTGACTGCTACCTGACATTAATTGCATTGAGACTGCATTTCTGCGACCACCAGAGAAGTCTGACTGTGGATGACACTTAATATAATAGATCAGCCACTCTTGGAACAGAAAAACATCAGAGAAACAGCGAGGATAACCATATTCCACTTAGTTTTGAATTGGGTGTACCACCAATGAGTGCTCTTAGCTCTTGTTGTGTCACCTATAATTCACCTGTGGTCAGATGCTAAGAGGAAAAACACATAATCTGTCAGACACAAAAATGCTATGGAGTATTATGCAAACTGCTGTTACCATCCTTACAGAGCCAGTGATACCATTACATGAATACAAGCCAGCAAGAGGCAGGATTGTGGGTTATGGATGGAGGGCTGGAATTTACAACCTAATAATCTGAGCAATCTTTAATGGTTGTGGTGAGCATGGTCACAGAGGGGAAACATGATATGAATTCTGTAATGACTATGAGATGCTCCCTGACAGTCAGGGTGAGAAGGTCCATGATTTACAGAGTCCATCTGGTAATGTTGGATATTAGCATTCTGGTCTTAGCGTGAGTTGGACTGGTTTTAGGACGTGATGAGGAATACATTTTTACTCTTTACTTTCACAGCCATTCTTGACATGAAGTTGCTACATAGTTATAATTTAAGAGACCGCCAAATGCTCCACAGTGGCACAACAGGTTTTCAGTTTCTCCCATTATCTTCTTTTCTGTCTCTCATTCACCTTTCCATCTTTCCTCCTCTCTTTAGAGATTACTCACTTCTAAAGCTTTCTTCAGTTTGAAGTCTGTTCATTTTGGGTGGGTGGGTTGTTATTTTTGTTTTTTTTAGACACTGAGGCAACCAGTTTAATGGTTTCTAGTCATCGGCCTTAGCAAGGTATTTTCAAGACTCACCTCTCATCTTTTGAAGACAGTCAGGTACTCAAGAACTCATGTCTTCACTAATCTTTTTTTCTGTGTGTATGCCACTTACTTTTGCAGCAACTGCATAAGTGTGTGTGCGTGTATGTGTATGTGTGTGTGTGCGAATGGGCTAATCTACACCAGACAGACAGTGGCTTGTCTCCACTCCAGCAGCTACAATCCTTCATTTTAGGTGTAGCACGAAAAGGCTTAGAGGTGATTGAAGAGGATACTCCTCAGCTCTGTCTGGCAGAGAGGATGTGCTAGTTTCTCGATGACTGGCATGGCGCAACAGAGAGCACAGTCACCTATTATCTCGCCGAACATGCTGTTGCCTTTGGGCAGCGGGGTTATACACGGGAGGAGATAAAAGGAACATGAGGGGGGGAATATTGAAAATACACAAACAGGGAGAAAGCTGTAATAAAGAAGAATAAGACACTAAGTGTTGGCATTAGAGCTAAAAAACCAGAGTCGAGTGATAAATCAAGATATTTATAAGGGAATTAAGAACAGGAATAGGACAGGATATAAAAACAATGGGTCATAAAGAAACAATTTATGGGACATTATGTAATGCGTTATTGGGTAGGTACTTCTAAGACTACAGCTGCCATCTTACATACTGTGTAAGCGCCACAGTTGAAAGGTTTCCTCACTGTTGCCATCTGTCCTATGTGCCTTCTCATCGTCTCTTTCGCAGTGTCTGTCACGCATAACAATTGGCATCCTGCTAAACTTATTTTGCTGTGGCTCCTTTTATAGTTGTTTACCTTCTGCACTATTGATAACAAGGTATTACATAGCAAATAAAAGAATGACAATGGATATTTATAGCTGGGCCTCGTTATGCACTTCCGGTGTGACTTTTATGTTGGATTTATGTTTATGTTGCAGAATATGCACAACTTTTGGCTGAATGTTTCCATTTTATTGCCACCAATGACAACATACGAAAAGAGAAACTAAGGACCAGACTTGTCATCCTTACTATAACCTGTCCAAAGCTTAAGAGGCATATAAACACATCATACCACAGCTGCTACTGCTGATTCAGATTCAATAAAGTCACCACCAAGGCCTTTATAAGAAAAAGCAGATGGCTTGACGTTCAAAGATGGGTTGAATTTTCCACTCAAATGTGTCCATCTGAGGTTTTTGAGACAGCTCTTTGCATTAGACAAAATACAAAGAGCTGGAAAAATGTCAAATGAAAATGTGAGAAGAGACATTTTATAAAAGTAATGTGGATTCAAAACAAATTCCCGAAAGGTCAAACTGGGAATGACAGATTTTGTGTAGAACTACTCTTTGTGTGTTTATTCAACTGGAGCAGTTGAACAGCTCTCTGCACCAAGTGCGAGAAAAAGATAGTCCTTTTGTCCCTCTGTGGGGGGTTGCTCCCACTAGGTTTAAATCTGGGACTCCCCACCATTTGACCTTAGAACTGAAGAAGCTTCTCGGATGAGAGGTGAAACGTCTTCAAGCAACTTAAAGAAGTCCAAACGCTTTTCTTTGCAAGCTCCTTTGACTACAATGACCTGGATGACTGAGAACCTTCACAGACAGAAAAAGATAATGTTGTTTGTAGGTATCTTCTTAATCTTGGTGTAGGTTATTGCATTAGTAGCATTGATGTTTGAGCCTGTTATGCTCAAAAGTGTGTTTTTTTTGTTTTTTTTTTACATTTTCTAATATTCATAATAATAGTAATTTATTAATTTTAATTAATTAAATTTTAAATTAATTTTAGTTTATGCGTTGCACAGGTATCTTCCAAAATTGTTTAAACCTAAACAAAAGAAAAATCAGGATCTTTTAGCCATTGTCCTTTGAAATTTGGGCAAATTTTCTCAAACCTACTATATAATTTTGCTAAAAGAATTGTCCCTTATAACACAGAAAATGCTCTATTTCTGCCACAGATTAACACAGACAGTAACACAGATTGATTGCTTTTATTCCATGTTTAACAATCATGCTTCCATGAGTGGTCAGAGCCAGAAGTTAGGCTGTTGTGTATAATCTGAGGGCTGAACTAAGATCACAATTTGTAACTTTTCCCTGAAATATGTCCATGTTAACAGTATACTGTATTTTCTTATTGGAACATATTTGGATTATTTTACAGTTACAATGGTGTTTACCTTTAACCTGTCATTCAGAAGAAAGAAAAATTGTTCTCTTTGTGTATTTGTTAAAACTTACTTACGGCTGCCACGTGGAGTGAATAAATTATAAAAGGATAGTTCATAACGTAAAAAAGGGAGTTTCACACAATTCATATTATATGTAAGGACAAAATACAGGTATGTGGATAAGTCAGTTCTGTCATTAAGAATTATGAGCTACTTAGAGCACATACAAGTCGTTGGGCAAACATGCTAATAAACTCAACTAGGGCATAGATCAAGCCTGACATATTGTAGTCTCTGAATGAATGGAGCTCTGTTGGCTCCATATGTAGCCATATTGTATGGCTTTCACTGTACAGTGAGGCTGTGAATCTGTAAGGCTCTAAATGATGAAAGACGGCCTACTACTGAGTGCCTTGTGGTCAGTGTCTGCGGAACACGTCACCCATAATGGATAAGCTGTCCTCCAAATGGCCGTAGTCGCAGCTTGTGTTGTGTAGCCAAGTAGTCACTGACGCTGCACAGCTAGTGGGGTAGAACGTCTGGAGTAACTGGATCCATCATACAGAGCAAATGCAGGCTTGGAGCACATAAGAAAACGTATCAAATAACTTATAGAAAATGTCAGACCACTGAGGGATTGGACTTATTTGTTCAGAGGGGAATAAAGAACATTAGAAAAAAGAAAAAAGAAAATCCAGTGGTGGACAGTAACTTTAACACAAGAGAACAGAGATAACGAACACATTTAATCAGTGTACCAGTGTATGATTCTATATTTTTATTTGTTCTTTTTTATATGCTGTACTTAAATAGGCATAGACATCTGCAACCTTTCTGCACTCATTCCTGGCTGAAGAATTGTGAAAAGGTCTGACTTTTATAGTAATCATCAGAATATTTTGCATTAGCTCACCATGATGAATTCTGCAGGAATTGATTAGAATTGTAGTAATAATAGGAGCAATAAAACACTATAAACAGACCTCACTACACATAAACTGTGCATTACTGGCAAACTGTACATACAATTGTTTGCAAAAATGACTCATTCTGCAACGATTTTCCCCATTCAGTGTTGTATAGTATTGGTATTTCTGCTGTCAAATTTCTACTAATGTTCTATTAATTTTAAATACTATATTCTGTTTATTCTACAGTCGTGCATCACATTCAGTTAAATCATGTGGTCGCTCTCCTGTGAGAATCAGATATATATTACAAAGCACAGTTTGTACATTTGTTCAACCAAGGTATTTCTCTGGTTTAATTAAAATAGGTTTTTTTTTTAATTAAATTAGAGGTGACTTGAGTTCCCCTCTCCATCATAAGTTCTGATTCAAAGTCCTGAAGGAGATATTAAAAGCTTCTTTCACAGTGCAATCTAATAAAATGTACATGATAACTGATCTGAAAGTAGAGCCAGGGCAGATTGTCTAGCGCGCCGGTATCCAAATCAATTTCCAGTCTAAAAACCAGAGGTTTATCCACAATGTGCATGTGGAAGCAGCTAAAAAACTCTGCTGGCCTATAGATTTAATTGGAATCAGAGGCAAGCGGAGTAAATCCTGGTTCCAGAGACGATAGCCAACTGTGGACACAAGATGGCAGTAATTTAAAGGCAGTAAGACAAGTTTTATGGCAAAAGGCTATTTAAGATGAAAGGAGAGAGACTAAGTTCATTTTTTATAGTGAACAAATAATTTAATAATGAATGATGAAAAGAATGAAGATATTCAAACTGTTCTTTCAAAGTTCTTTCGAGTGTTTTAGATCAATTCAAAACGAAAAACATTTTTGCACTAACAGGCTTTATATGTTGTGCCTCATGCATCATATGTTGTTGCCTCACACCTCACAGTTACTGCCAATTTCCAGAATGCAATGACATCTGCGTGGTGGTACATACTGCCACTTCCTGTTTTTAGGTCATGCAGTTCTGGTGCAGAACTGAAATTATTAGTCATTAATTGCAAAATGTTCAACACTAAGCTTGTTTAGTGTTTTTCAGTTAAGGTACTTAGAAAAGTGAATGACCTCTCATTTCTAGGCCTTGGAGGAAACACACAGCTCTAATAAAAAGGAGCTATTATAAATTCTTTCTGTGGTTTAGCTCATGACAGGCTGTCAGGCAGTGCAGCCACAAGGACAGGGAAGTGACAGAGGGAGAGGAGAGACAAAGAGGGGATATAGAGTTAGACAGTTGCACACTTCCTTTCTTCTCTTGGATGCATCATCAATCAGTTTTCACGATGCACACTGCACACTGACACAAGAACGACCTCGACTGAGCTGCTGCCACAGAGGAATAATCCTAAATGATGATTACTTTTACATTTCCCTTCACTTCCTTTGTGTCTCCCCTACTATGTCTCTGTGACTTTATTTTCAGTCTTACTTTCTTTGTTGCTCTCCCTCTACACTTTCATGAGGAGTACCTCGACCGACCCCAGAGCCCATCCAGACAACACTCACAGCTTCACCAGAGTCTTGTATGCATCCTTCATATTTCCTCGAGGCCACTGAAACAGAAGCTCGGTGTTCTGGTCTGCTTGTCTTTCCTCTACAGCTCATGCTTTGCAGTGCAATGAACAGATCAGTAACCTAGGTTGCTTTGATGTTACAAATTCCCCTTTTGTTCATTTTTTTTTATCTTCAGCATCCATTAATAAAACAGTAACAGGCTTATGTACATTTCTGTTGGATAAAAATGTGTGTCACGAATGTGCCATGTTACAGCCTGACCTGCTGACTAAAAAGGCGAGACAGCCATCAGTGAGATTTCTTCAAAGTGCTCTATTCTCGACAAAAACTGTTGCAGAATATTTGAACGGGCTGTTTTTCAGGAGTCGGTGAAACCTATTAGAAGCGCTTGTGAAATGGTCAGAAAATGCCTGGCCGAACACATTTCCTGTGTCACAATTTGTTGGTTTTGTTTCCAAAACCAACAATTTGAACTTCACCTCAATTTTGCCAGCTGTGTTGAGGTAAGAAAGTCAGCAATTTGAATGTCTCTGAAACTGTCTTCAGTTTTTATTGTTTTTATTATTCTATTTTATTGTCTCCCCCACTCTTTTTTCACTTTCTGTGCACACATCAAGAAAAGCACAATACATTGTCGGTCTTCCAGGAAAGACTGTGAAGACTGCTAATGTCTGATCTGACAGCATCATAGTGACCCTTGCTGCAAGGAATGTGTAGAAAAATGCAGGGCTGCAATGTGGTCTTAAATCAGCTAAAGTGAACTAATGGGCAAGAAGACTGTCTATCAAATCCATGAGCAACTGGTGGCTAAGTGGGTAATTATAGACTACTTACATGTTTCTAAGAAAAAAGAATAATGGTGTCTGCAGAAGTTAGATGTTAACTTCTTAAAGTCCTCTCTGTATAACCCTTCAATTTGAATGTTCGGTTTAACAAGTGTCAAGTACTGTACTGTCTGTTAACCACAGAGATCTCAAAACCTTGGATCTTTCTCATCAACTGATGTTTATTTGACTGTTAGCAACAGCCCTCATCACCTCATCAGTGGAGTTACTGTGACTATATCTTACACATTTGTGATGCTTTCAGTTTTGAAAAGTCTGTCCAGCATTCATACACATAAAGTACACCACAATAACCCTTAATAAAAAATTGAAAATATTTGTAAAAATATAAAACCATAATATACATAAAATGCACTAATAATTACCAATAACTAAGAAATTATTGGCTATTATGAAAGGCACTGACAGAAAACCCAGGTCATTTATTTATGAGGATTTTTTTATCTACAGAACTGTAGATAATTAATTTGTTTAAGTAGCTACTTCAGGGTTATGTTGTTTAGTCTTGTAAAGTTTGCCAATAGACCCTGGCTAATGTTGTCCAGGTATTCTACTTTTCTTATTGTATGAGCTCGTTTTTCTTTCATTATTCAACCTTATCTCACAGTATAATATTGATTGCCATAGTCTACAGCTATATGTTTCTGTAGAGCCCAATGTCAGTGATGTTCTGAACTCTCTAGCAACTGACATTAATAGATGGATGACAGCAGTTTTTTTTCTTTTTTAACTTAACAAAGACAAAATGGAAAATCTTTTAATTGGCTCAAAAAACAAGTTGTTTATTTATAAGTTAGCAACAACAGGTGACACAGTAAGATTTCAAGTAAAAGGTCATGGCATTGTTTTACATTCTGATTTGAGCTTTAAACCCTGCATTAACTTTATCATCAAGGCAGCTTTCCTTCATCTTAGGAATATCGCCAAAATATGACTCTCCTGGCTCGCCACGACTCTGAAATTTTTTTTTTCATTTTTAGTAGACTGGATTACTGCAATTCTCATTTCGTTGGACTTCCTAAAAAGATTATCAGTAGACTGCAGCTTATCCAATACTCTGCTGCAAGGTTATTAAGTAAAACGAGAGAATAACAGAGCACATCGCTCCAGTTTTAGCAGAGCTACATTAGCTTCCAGTATCTTGCAGAACTGCTTTAAAAATACTCTTACTTAAATGGCATTGGACCATCTGGACCATCTTATATTTCTGAAAGTCTGTCAATTTATATCCCGGCTCGCACTCAAACATCCTCTGCTGCCAAACTCTTAGATATACAGTATTCCTCACAGAGAGAAATTGGGGATGCAGCTTTTGGTGTTTATGCCCCCAAAATCTGGAACAGACTATCTCAATATACCGAGGAAGCAAACTGTGCCAATGATGTCAAGAAACTCTCAACAACACACATTTAAATCTGGCATTTAGCTAGTGTTTACATTTAATAAAAATACCACTTCACTGCTTTACCTTTAAGTGAGTTCAGCAGCCGTATTTAGTATTCTGGTTCAGAACATGTGCACAGTTTCTCTACAGTCCCCTCTGCTTCTGTTCCTTCAATGTTTATTTTCTTTTTCTATATTTTTTATGTAGAATTTTGTTTTATACATTTAGTATCCACGTGTGGGATGTATGTGGATGCATATATGAACATATTTCTAATGGGTTGTTTGACTTTTTCAGCTCTTTTTGATGCTTTTTTTTCTTTGCTTTTTTGCGTCTTCAGATGTTGATGCTCCAACAAATCTCGTCACTACCGAAGTAACAGAGGACACTGCAACAGTCTCCTGGGATCAAGCCCAGGCTCATATAGAGGGATACATGCTGAGTTACACTTCTGCTGAGGGATCCAGTTCAGACATCTCTGTAGCACGTGACAGTACCTCATACAGGCTGATAGGCTTGAGGCCTGGAGTTCTCCATACTGTCTATATCTGGGCCTATAAGGGAGACAAAGTCAGCGGAAAGAGTTCAACAGAAGCTGAAACAAGTAAGTACTGAAAGGGGAAACATTACAGTAGAGACTGATTTGATTATTTGGCTGTCAGTCATTGAAGACTCCCACAGAGGAATCGTATTTTGGAGGTCAGCTATGAATATCTACAAAGGTAAGGCAGAAAAAAGAAACTCTTATCCCCTCTTTTTTTTAATAATGGTGCTGAAAGTGTACACAAGTGCTTTTATCTTCTGTCTCTTTTTTACCGATTGCACAATAGCCTTTGATTGTCTGAATAGTGATCAAAAGCGCAACTGTTCTTTGCTTCCTTTGAACTTGGAGCAGTCTGTGAACTGAAGTAAGGTTGATTTTAGGGTCTCTTTTACTTAAGCTCCTTTATGTACGACCTTAAAAAACATACAGATAATTGGTCAATTACTACCTCTTGATCTTGTGCATGCTAGGTTGACAATGTGTGAAAAGCATTAACATAGACATTCCACACTTAGCACACCAGCCCCTCTTATCCATCTGCCAAGAGGGGAACTTGAACTCTGTGTGAAAAACGCTGTTTAACATAATTAGGTGGTACACCTCATTTAAAAGCAGCCCAGTTTAGCCTCGGGCTGAATGTTCATAAGAAGTTTGAGCAGAAGCATTTTGCTTGGTCAACAGAGCAAGGCACATCTCATGTCTCTTAATCTGGCTGTTGTGCAAATTAGCAGCTGTTGCTGTCTGCTGGTATTGATATTTTTGGAAGAAAGTCAGCAGAACAAGAAGTATGAGTGCTTTAAAAAATATCTTTACGCATCAGGATCACAATGACTGTGACGGCACAAGCTGGTGAAACAGACTTTCTTAACAGTTCTCCTGCTCTTAGTAAAATGTATGCTATGTAGAATTTGCATGTTCTTTGCTTACAAGTAGCTCCTAGTACCACTGCTTACATATCACTGTGTCATGCCGTCAAACTTGGATTCAATAAAAAATGTGTCGAAATAGTTGAATGTGGTATTTTTGGATACCATTGAAAAGATTTTTCATATATGTCATATATGAAAAACAACAGCTTTATATAAGAGGGCTGTTGTTTAAGGCTAGAGAGCTGCTAAAGCTCACCACAGAGTATAATCCAAGTTTGACATCTATTCCATTGTCTTCTGCTTCTAGATACAGGTGAAGCTCCGCACTGCTGATTTATTTAGTTTTTCTGTTTGCAACAGCTGTAATTACATGTTTTTACCAGTGTCTACTAACTACAACTCCCTGTGCAGACCTGGATGCTCCTACTAACGTCTTCGCCCAAGATGAGACAGAGTTCAGCTTCAGCGTGCACTGGGATCCCCCTCAGGCAGAAATTGATGGCTACATGCTAACATATAGCTCTTCTGAGGGCTCAAGTGAAGAAATTGTAATTGGGTCTGACAGTACTTCATACACGCTGACTGGCCTGAGGCCTGGGGTCCTCTACACTGTCTACATCTGGGCTGTCAAAGGGAGTAAAGCCAGCAGGAAGATCTCGACACAAGCTGAGACAGGTCTCAGAAATGTAACTTTCTTTTCAAACCACAGCATTAAATGGTTAATATCAAAGTTAAACAAAACCCATTTCCTTGCCTCTTACATGATAATATGTTTTATGTTACGTATAAAGATACAATATTGTCCAAAAGTCTTGAGTCATCACTCATTTTTTAAAAATTTTGCTCCGAGTGAGGCAGACTTTCTTGTAATTTTCTAAAGAGTTATTGAGCAATAGTTCCCTGGCTTTATTGGTGTCTACACATGACACATAACTTTGCAAAGAACTGATTTTAAATTGTATTTTCAGGCTCTTTATTACCACCAGCCTGTTGCAGAGACATATAATTCGTTCCCATTTCTTGTTTGAATCTATGAAAAATGCCAAAGATAACACAGTTTGACAGGCATAAAATATTATTTTCGAGCTACCTGTTGGCCAAAATCTTGGCATATATCAAGATAATGTGTAGTGTGTCCTCAAAAATATTTAAGGAGAAAAAGAAGCGGTAGACTATCTACAGCAGATGAACAGTACCTGAAATTCCTGTCCATAAGAAATAGGAAACACACCAGCAAAGTCCTGCCACAGGATCTGAGAGATGTGTCTGGCCCTTTAGTTTTGGTCAGCAAAGTGGAACATGTTTGCATTTCTCCTTCAGATTCATCTATTGTTCACTGAAGCCTCGTCAGAAATGGTCTCAGTGGAAAGGTGGCTGTCAAGAAGCGATTCTTAAGGAAGGGAAACAGGGAGAAGACTGAGGAATGTTAAATCACAAAAGAATCAGACTGCAAATCAGTGCCACAGAGCTTTTTTTTAGTAAAATCATCATCAAAACCTCAGGAGTCGTACATCAGTTAGTGTCTAATGCTATGTGTAAAACACATTGAATCTTCTGTCGAATGTCCTTCAAGAAACCTCAAGAACTAATGCTGAAGACTATTTAAAGAAATGACAAGATAGTTTGTCCAAGAGAGTTCAGAATGTGTTGAAGAATCGAGTTGGTCACACCATTACTGACTTTAACATCATTGTTTGAACATGTTTGAGTAAATCGCTAACCCTTCCCAATTCCTCCAAAAGTATTAATTCTAAATTGTCAGCACTGGTCTACCGTCACCTTGACATACAGTTTTCATAAGGTTTATCAACCAAATAACTGGATTTATTATATTCCTTCACATTTTTAGATTAATTTAATTTGTCACCCATAATATTCCAGATGACTGTAATATTCATCATTAGAGTTTGTGTATTAATATCTTCCCCTAGAACTGGACGCGCCTGCTAACCTCTTAGCAGAAGATGAAACAGAATCCAGTTTCAGTGTTTCATGGGATCCCGTCCAGGCAGAAATTGATGGCTACATGCTAACCTACACGTCCTCTGAAAACGGCTCTAGTGGGGGCAGATAAGTCTGATTATTTGTTGACTGGTTTGAGGCCTGGGCTCCTCTACACTTTTTACATCTGGGCTGTCAAGGGAGACAAAGCCAGCAGGAAGATCTCAACACAAGCTGAGACAGGTGTCAGATGCCAGTTTTGTTAAAACAAATTGTCTGACTAGTAAATTCATGTTTAATACCCTAGAGCTTCAGATGCCCCATAATTACAGCTTTTCTGACAAGACAGCAAGTCAACCTCCTTGTAAACCTTAAAAAAATGTCTCTCAGATGGTAGACCAATCAGAATCAGCTTGTTTGTTTAAAGCAATTTTCCAATGTATCCATTCATCAGTTCATCCATCTACTTGCCAACCTCTTCTTTGGGTCAATAAGGGGGAAAGCAGCCCAGACATCTTTTTCCCCAATAACTTACCTCAGCTCTTCCTGAGTCAGTCATGCCTGCAGTGCAGGGAGGCAGTCTGGCCTGCTCTTTCCCATTGACTATTATGCTCACTAT
Source organism: Neolamprologus multifasciatus (assembly GCF_963576455.1). Classification (NCBI taxonomy): domain Eukaryota; kingdom Metazoa; phylum Chordata; class Actinopteri; order Cichliformes; family Cichlidae; genus Neolamprologus; species Neolamprologus multifasciatus. The sequence goes on along the minus strand of NC_140456.1, from coordinate 19,881,176 downwards.
TTGGAGCAGTTGCTCCTTTTATAGTTCCTTTCCAGTCGAAGGACCCTTCCTTGAATCATGCAGACTCAGATCCATTCAGGTTAGCCAGCATATTGGAGAACTTCATCTCAACATCTTTTATTCAACAGTATGTTAATTTCAGTTGCTTCTCAGCGTCTTTGATTGCAAGGGAAGCATGGATTGAAGAGTTCTCTTAAAGCCATTTTCAGTCATGACATAATGTATGTCAGCAGTTTTTGAACTGCGATGATCACATGTACTTTTCTTCTTCAAACTACAGCACCTTGGACCTATAACATAGAAAAAAACAGAGCTGAAACTGAAATGTTTCTTGACAGAAAAACAAGACATTTTCGGCAATATCAGAGGAATATTTGACCAAAAATTCTCCGTGCATCATCAAATATAAATACCATATTCAAGTAATAAGTACTCTCCTTTCTGACAATCAAACAGGCAGTTAAATTTTTAATCCTCTTCACAAAAATCAAGTAATTTGCCTGGTGCTAGATTTTTAGAGCCCCCAAATCTGTCTTTATTCTGTTCTCTATGCTCTTAATCATGTTTTTGTACAGAACTGGATGTTCCTATTCACCTGTTTGGCGAGAGAAAATCTTAAGTGGATCATCAGACCACATTAAGGCAGGAATCAGTAGATATAATTTTAGATGTGATGAAAACACAGTGAAAGAGACCACTTAGGAGCTGAATAGTTTCTAACTGAAGTCCTGACTCATCATTTCCTTTAAACCACTTTGGGCCTGTGAAATGTGACGCAAACCACCAGGTTTCTAAATGGACAAAGTGAACTTAAAAAACATCAGTATTCATCACGTACTCACAATCATGATACTAATGCTTGTAGAAAATTAGTAAAAAATAGAAAAAGTTGTTTCATCCCCCTGATGTACTGAAAGATGAAACAACACATCTTGTAGTTTGCACAAGCAGTTCTTGAAATGTGCATGAGTAGTGCAGTAAACCTCTTCTACTAACATCTTCCTTTAGAACTGGATGCTCCTGCTAACCTCTTAGCCCGAGATGAAACAGAATCCAGCTTCACTGTGTCATGGGATCCAGCCCAGGCAGAAATTGATGGCTACATCCTTACCTACACCTCTTCTGAGGGCTCTAGTGAGGAAGTCCCTGTTGGGTCTGACAGAACCTCTTACATGCTGACTAGCCTGAGGCCTGGAGTTCTCTACACTGTCTACATCTGGGCCGTCAAGGGGGACAAAGCAACCAGGAAGATTTCAACAAAAGCACAGACAGGTCAATACAATATGAACAAGTGGATTTTTTCCCCCTTTTGGCGATATTGAAACTCTTCTTTCTTATGAAACATTGAAAAAGGTCATTTTTCTTCTCTTAAATTTGTTGCAGGCTTGGGTTCTACGGTTAAATACATTGATGCATTTGGGCAGAGCAGCAGGATGTTGCAAAACCAGTTTCTCCTATTAAAGTAGTCCTTAATTGAATGTTTACATGAGCCAACTCTGAGCTTTAACTGGCTGTAAATGCTGAAAATACCCATTACTTTTAAATAGTGTTTACCTGTTTGTGGGTCTGACTCTCTGTTAGGATGAGAAAGCCCCCCAAAAATCTACCCAACTAAATTTTATGACACTTCATGGCAAGATGGAAAATGCCCAAAAGAATAAACAATGGTGCAGCTCAAGATTATTTCCTTGATAATGAACAGCAACATTTGAGTGTCCTTTTGTTATGTGTCAGAAGTATTGCACAAAAACTACCAGTCAGAATTTCTTACAATTTCCTACAGAGGCAGAGGAAGACACCATTAAATTGTAGTTCATCCAAAGCAATTTATTTAGTATTCTTTCTTACTAGACATGAAAAGCTGCACAGGGTCCATCAGTACTTTCTTTTAGTAATCAGTCCCAGGTGTTTTCAAAAGCTCAAACATGTTATTGCTTTTATACTGGTAATAAAAATATCCGAACCTGAGACCAGTAAATTATTACTAAAGTACATATGCCCTAGTTTTGGGGGTATATTGGTTGGAAAAAAAGGCAAAAAGGCATCACGCAGCTGCAGATGATTCAAACTCAGTGAGTTTCTGATGAAGAGACCACCAGTTTGCACCGACTTGACTGCTGTGGAGTTGACTAGAAATCTTTTTACATTTCTTTCTGATGACAAACAACATTGGAATAAGTTGTACTTCTTGGCATAGCTTGGTATTGAGAGGGATCAAAGATCTAACATGCAATTACAGAGTCAATATTTGTTTGTTTGGAACCTCTAAAGTACCGAAGACCACCTCTCTGACTGGAATATGATTCCCAGAGGCCTGGCAGGTCAGGTCACATGGCGTGCCTCAGGGGTTAGTTTGAAGTAAAAAGCAGCAGCATGTGGTGATCGTGTTACAACAGGGGCATCTTTGTGATTCACAGATGATCTGTAAAATCATCTGGGAGCGCTAAGTGAAAGCTGGGTCTTTTTCAATCAGGCAGCAAATGACCGAGTTTTGGATGATAAACTTTTCTCATCGTAACTCGTCAGCGGGCAGAAGGCCAGTGTGGTGCTGTGTTCAAACAGGAGCGTTACTGTGTCAAACGATATCATCTGGGACACATAAAGGAACATGTTATTACATTTGTGACTTTATTGGACCTAGTAAAAAGCACCATTATTATGTCATTTAAAGCTGTCTCGAACCAAACTGTTTCACAGATTTGTCAGGAGCGTTTCATTCTCCTTATGATACCCAAGGTGCTGCTCAAAATGTCACTCTTCACGCTGTTTTGCCCTTTTATTTACAAGTAATTTTTTAATACAAACAGAAAATGGTTTGGGATGATTTTGCACCTTATGGTGGCATAGACTTCCCCTAATTTCTTGAGCCATGGGAGGTTAAAGCTCCAACTGCTCTAACAGGCATCTCGGTGTCAGACAAATTACCTCAGCTTCTGCTTCAGGTCAAACTCCCAAAGCATTTAAATAAGAAAGCATAAGTACTAGCTTATCTGCACAGGCAAATGGTAACTGCGCAGGTAGACGGTTGTCATATCTTGTTGTGTTTCATGTGGAGAAAGTCTGAAAATCTAAATTGCCAATTTAATCGGCCTGAATCAAAAGCTCTACATTTTAGGTTCACAGAGGAAAATAATAGACAGATGAATGATTAACATTATCAGTAAAAACCATGTAAAAGCACCTATTGTGTATAGAAATCATTAATTTGTTCTTCACAGTTTGAATTTTTGGGCTAAAGGTTTGTAAATGGAGCACATGTTTATTTACCAAATGAAAACATGATATTATCAAATGCATTAATGACTAAATGACTGTCGCTGAGCTGTAATCCACTTTGATTTGCACTCATACCCACCAGACATTGATTCTCCCAAGGATCTGAGGGCTGTAGATGTGACGCTGGACTCTGCTTCTTTAACTTGGACTCCTCCTCTGGCTGACATTGAGGGTTACATCCTCACCTACAGGGATGAAGAGGGAAACACGGAGGTAGGTCGCCATAATGATTAGCACCGATGTGTTTGCACCATAGAGCACGGTATTCACACTTGTAATATTCAAAGGTGCAATTTCTCAGATATTATGTTGTTTTCACTTCTTGTGTAACTTTAGCAGCAAAAAAAAAAAAAAAAAACAAGACCTGAAGGTGAAGGATGAAGGAAGATTCTTCTCATTCTGTACTGGTTATAAGCAGAATCTCTGGGCAACATGTTCTCCTGGTCTCAGTCATTTAAATGACATTTGGGAAATTGACTGGGGCTAAAGGTGCACGTTAATCTTAATCTCTGTAGAACACTGACCTCTTGTGGCAATAAACAAAGCAAACCTGGTAGTAATCAGCTTCTTTTGTTGCTGTTTGCTGTCTTTTTAAAAATTGAGATCTAAGTAATTAAACCTAACACAATTTACTTTTCTGTTTAGTCCGAAATGTTAAATCCATAATGTAATGGTATTATATTCAGTGTTCTGTTATATGTTTTCATCAGACTGTTGAAAAGCAGCTTGTAGCCGGTGAGAGCAGCTTTGCTGCATCAAGTCTTGAGATGGGGAAGAGGTACATTGTCACTATTATTGCCTACAGGGGCAACAGGAGGAGCAAGGTGGTAGAAACCATCTTCAAAACAGGTTTGTGCCACGTCACTAAACATCTCGTACTCTGTTACAAATCATTGGTATGAAAACTCTAATAATCTTCCCACCACATCCCCGTCACCAGTTGGTCTCCTGCACCCATTCCCCATGGACTGTGTTCAGATCATGAAGAACGGCAATAGGAGGAATGGTGTCTATACAGTCTATATTAACAATGACCGCTCCAAACCTATAGAAGCTTACTGCGACATGGACACTGATGGAGGCGGCTGGCTGGTAGGAATTTTTGATATGATATCAATAAAGAAGCTCACAGTGTGGAACTTTTGTCTAACAATGAGAGTGACTACATGAACACTGGCATGTGCGTGTCACTTATTTGCTCCTGGGTTGTATTATGGGAAGTGGATTCATTTCTTTCTGTCTGAATGAGCCATGGGACTAAAATAACTCTTGGTCTCACCTGATTCAGTTTAGATTTTTAGCTCCATGCCTGTGTGAAGCTGCAACGCTAAATCAATCACTAATCACTAATAAAGGCTGATCAGTTTATTGGCAGGTCAATGCTGTCAGCCAGTATTAGTCTCACTTTGAATAACAAAGAAACAGTGGTGAACAAACTGACCCAATGCTGGTTATGTGTATAAAAATTTATTAGACTCCAAGATGTATTTTCTGCATCAAATCTGGAAATCCAGTATCGATTGGGCTCAACTCCCTAATGATAGCATTAAATAGTTAGAACAAACCATTTGAAATGTTTGTGTAACACTTATGAGTGCTTTCCACTTTTAGGTGCTTCAGCGCCGTAACATTGGCAAGCTGGACTTTATGAAACGCTGGAGGCAGTACATTGCAGGTTTTGGCAACTTAACCGAGGAGTTCTGGATTGGTGAGCACTTCAGTGTTTTGGGAAAGAGGGCTTTTCTGCAGACAGGCATAAACATGCACATTTGAGCATTAGAGGAATGTCTAGTGTGTTCTTGATATTCTCTGCTTGTGTTTTCCCTCAGGTCTCGATAAAATATACGAGCTTACCAACACTCCTACTCAGTATGAGCTGAGGTTTGATTTGGGTGTGGGTTCAGAGAGAGCATATGCTGTATACGACAACTTTAAGATTGCACCAGTCAAGCAAAAGTTCAAGCTCACCATTGGCAAATACAGTGGGACAGCGGGTGAGTCTTCCTCCTTAACTATAGGCAACATAAAAGGCTGACGCTGTGCAGACAAATCAAACAGCTTTCAAGAATTATATTCTCTGTGGCACTTAAATGGAATGAGTTATAGCCAAAAGGGGATGGCGAAAATAGCAATGAAACAGACAGGGTCGAAAATAGAAGGGTTTCAAGCGGGAGGCACCCCACCGGTCATGCTGTAGGATGCTGAGAAAGAAATGTACCCAACAGTAGGTGGGATATTTGTTTCAGAAACTTACATTCAGTCACTTATAGACAGTATCTATATAGGGGTGAAAGCAAGGCTTAAGTGGGCTTTGAAGCCAGACAGACACAGACACACACAGCGAGAGCTATGCTGTGTCTACATATAACTCAGTGTGCTGAAACAAAATGTGCTGCAGAACTGACTCACCCTGTGTTTGGCATTATATTCAATTTCTTCCATCTTACGGTAATAACGGTGCAATCCTAATTTTCTCGATGATCCCCAGGTGATGCCATGACCTACCACCAAGGCCTCCCCTGGACTACCATTGATTCAGATAATGACATTGCCCTGACCAACTGTGCTCTGAGTCACCGTGGCGCCTGGTGGTACAAAAACTGCCACCTGGCCAACCTTAACGGCAAATGGGGTGAAACCAGGCACAGCATGGTAAGTGAATGAGACTGTAGCACCTCAGCAGCAGTAAACTCTGGTTTATTGGATTCAGTGTTGATTTTCTAGTTTTCTGGATAGCATACACAAAGACACACACACGCATATTTAAATCAACAGTATTGTGCAAATGTCTTGAGACTCATTTCTTTATATTTTTTAATGAAAATGGGAAATATGTGCAGTGATTTATTGAAATGTGCAAACATTCATACATGCAGAAACAGCTAGTGCATTTCTAATGAGCTTGACAATCAATATTTGATATGAACACCTTTATTCAAGAAATAGTTTTTATCATTTCTTTAAGTAGCCTTCAGAAATAGTTTTTTTTAGTGTTTTAGTGTTTTTGAAGATCATTTAACGCTCTTCTCTGGATGTTTCTTCCTTTTGTTCCATTCTGTGTCAAGATGATCCAACACCGCTTCAGTAATGTTGATGTTCGGGCCAGATTCATCTCTCAGGGCCTGCATATGTTCTTTGTTGGACTCATATTTCTTAAGGTCATGACTTGAAGATACTGCTCATCTGCTGTACAAAATCTAGCACCTTTATTTTTTGTGCTCCATTTGTCCAGATGGGCAACATAAAATCTGAGCTCTGCATTAAGTCACACTTTTACTGTATGATCGTTATACCATACCGCTTCACCCGTTGGTGGCTGACTATATTACATCATCATAGACTTGTATTAACCCTGTAATTACCCGAAAACTGTGACCAGTTAACAACATGGGTTTTCTGGAAGAGTCCCATCAGTCCATCTCTACCATTACATTTTTATGTTTATGGCAAACATTACTGAAAGCTTGCCTCCTAAACAGTTTAGGTGTTTTACTATACTGAAGAAAACTTTTGGATTTCAAAAATCTTTTTTACTCTTTTTATTTATCACTCTTCTTCAGTCTGAAAATATGTAATTCAATATTTACTGTCCAGCTGTGACCCGCGATGCAGAGCAGGTTATCCATAAATCTCTATTAGTGGGCACTGTGCGAATAGGTGAATGCAGCTTATGGTATAAAAGCACTTTGAGCAGCCGAAACTATTGGAAAAGAGCTCTTCGAATGCAATCCATTTTCCATTTCCATTTTGAAGATCAGATGCATTTTTAGTTGCCTTTCTAACCATTTTTCACAGTATATATTACAACATTCTCTGTTAGGATTTAGAACAACACACAAGTACTGCAACTAACTGCTGTGAAGGAAAAACACATCCCTGTTATTTACAGTCTTTACTAAGCATCTTATAGGGAAACAACAAGAACAAAAAGAAGCTAAAAAAAAAAAAAAGCTTTCTGGGAGGCTGCTCCCTGGTCAGCAATCAAAGACAACTTCACCCCAGCCCACTTCTACTTGTTTTGTTTTGGATTGTTGAGGTGAAGCAGAAATGGCCAACATCCATCAGAAGTGATAAGAAAACACATTTCTCACACCAGCTATAAACCATAAGTGTTTTTACCAGGCTGCTCGGGTAACAACAACAGTTATTATGTCTAAGGAAGACTGATACCGAAGGAAATGCCAGGGGATCTCTCTGCTCTTGTCGAGATTTCATCCATAATATTGCCGTTGCAGATGTCTCCTGCAATGTTTGTTGGCAAAATGCAATAACAGTCAAAACAAGTTTGTACTCACATGAAATGAAGCAGCGGTAGGTATTTATTACTGTATGTCATTCCGCCTGCCTGTCATGCCACTTGCCTCTTTCGCGACTCGATCTCTCCACTCGCTGTCTCCCCCTTTCATTACGACTCTCCTGTCTAAACATACGGCATTTCTCCTCTTCCCTACTTTGCCCCAATCAGCTTCTCTCTCAATCTGCTGTTTTTGCTGTCAGGGGGTGAACTGGGAACCGTGGAAGGGCCACCTGACATCCCTCGACTTCTCTGAGATGAAGATCCGACCTGTGGGAGCCCTGTCCAGCAGGAAGAGGCGATCGCTGGCGGCTAGGGAGAAAAGCAGAAACGCAAAACTCCAAAAGAAATAGGAGAGCACCTGTGACCACATCAGCCTCATCAGCCTGACATCACACAAGCTTTTGGTGTTTCTGTACATATGTACACATGCATGTTTTAATACTCTAGACTAGAATACCTACTGGTCTCCCTGTCTGTGTGTCTCAATTCTTGGACAATATGTACACCTTTTAGAAAAACGAATACCTTAATATCTGTTCATATGCACAATAGAAATTCAAAGATTTACTGTGACTGCAAGAAAGTGGCAAATGACAAACGTCCTTTGACTTTTTTTTTTTTTTTACATTAATTGGTTTTGTTTATCACTCAAACTTGAACCTGTTTATTTTGCTTGTGGTATATTTGCTTATTTCATATCCTCCAAAGAAATTGAGTTCATGGTAGAAAACAAAAATAGCTTGTCTGTTGTTGGGTTTTTTCGTGGATCAGGTGTAGACTATTAGAGTTAGCACCGTGAGTTTATTGATTGTGAAGCCAGCTGGCTTCGTCACATTAAACTGCCACTGCGCTTCTAACACTGTCACATCACATCAGTTTGTGTGGGACAAGGCCGTCAGTAACAACGGATGGCTGTCTAGAGACGCTAAAGTGCTCCTGCTTTACATTCAGATGACCGAGACAGCTAATATCCATCAATGTGACGTGCCTTTATCAAATGTCAATAGGAATGAAGTTTGTTTGCCCCATCCTCGGGAGCATAATGACCAAACTTTAGTTTTTCAATCTGGAAAGCTGACAGAAGTTATTAATACGTCTTTGACTTTGACTTTACTTGATTACTTTTTTCTTTTTTTTCTTTTTTTTTTTTTAACACATTTTTATTACAAACTTGGTTTAGGTGACAAGGCTGAGCACATCAATCAACTTTTCTCCTAATCTGCCAGAAGTTATTTGATTTGCAGTCAGTGACTCTCACACATTAAATTCCCCTAAAAGTTTTTATGAATTTTTTAACTTCCAGCTAATCCTTAGGATCAGGACTTTGAAGGTCAGAAATGAGGAAATAAAAACCTGTTTATCCATATTTTATTTACTAATTGTATTCTCAAGCTGACATTATAGCTGCTCTTTCATATTAATGCAATCATTCAGGGAATAAAAATCAAACATTTTTTATATGTGATAATCTTGTTTGTTTTTCTCATCTCAATATAGCGATGGCCTTATTCAATATAGGCAAGCAAGTAGTACTAAAACTTTTTTTGCTTTGCAGATTTTAATGAGTTGCTTTAAAAACTGAATATGTTACTGTGGAAAAGCCAGACAAAATGTTATAGTTATTCAGTATATTTGGGTGTTTCACTGCTGTAAGAAGATACATAACAACCCCCCAAAAATCTGCAGCCACACTAGAAGCTACATTAAGTTTTATGCAGACATATTGAAGCAGTAAATGCTGATGCATGCTTCTTTAACTTTGTCTTATACATTTGCCTACGTATATATGCATAGTAATGGACTTATTAGTTCTTTTCATTTTTATTTAATTATATTTTTGTCTGTTCATTGGACCTGAAGTGCTCCATTAAAGGACTTTCTGGAGACAAATCTTGTCTTCAGCTAATTTGTTTTTTTACAATAAATTATTCATGTTAATTTGGGGAAATACAGGCACCGAGCAACTGACTTGGTACACCCATTCAACTGTTTTTTTAATATCTAATAAGCCAATCACACAGCCATTCAATGCATTTAACATGTTAATTCTGAAGTCGAGCATAAGAATAAGGAAGAAAAGGTTGATGTAGGTGACTCTGACCGTGGCATGGTTGTTGGTCCAAGCTGAGCTGGAGCCTAAGTGTTCAGAAACTGCTAACTTAATGGGAGTTTCCCACACAACCATCTCTGGGGTTTATATGGAATGGTCTGAAAAAGCTTCACAGCATACCCATCTTCTGATAGTTCCTTTCAGCAGAGAAGCACACAATGTCACAAAGCTCAAATAACCTCAAACTGTTTTCTTGAATGTGAGAATTAGTTCACTTTACTCAAACGGCCTCTAGAGTCAACAGATCTCAATCTGACTGAACACCTTTGGGAAGTTGTGGAGCAGGAGATTCACATCATGGATGTGCAACCAACAAATCTGCAGCAAATGTGTGATGCTGTCATGTCAATATGGACCAAAATCTCTGAAAATTGCTTCCACCACCTTGAATCTGTGCCATGAAGAATTAGGACAGTTCTGAAAGCAATAGGAAGGCCAACCCTGCAGAGAATGGATGGATGTTCAGTGCTTATTACTAACTTGTTTTCCTTGTATTGATGCTTAATTTTATCAATAAGACATAAATAAAACCTCTCAGTCAGACATGAATTTGCTACGGCGTGACTCTGACCTGTGAAACTCAGCTCGTCTTTCTTTGGTACCACGCCACACTTTCATCATACTGAGTTGAGCAACTACATTTGCAGGAACTGATGATTGTTTGCTGTCTGGTCTCAGAGCAGTTTCCCAATTCTCTATCTCATAATCTGCAGACAGAAGCAGCCACTGGCTCTCTGCACAGGAGCTGTTTTTATCAAGCTGCTGAGGGTGTACGGAAAGGATATAAAAAGGTCATCACGCCATTTAAACACAAAAAGATACCGAAATAAGATATAATCTGTTCAAACAACAATGGAACACTTTTGGAATGAGTAAGTGAAAAATGTCTTGGGGTTTTTTTCCCCAAGTGTTTATTCATCAAAATCAAATAAGAGTTTGAGAAGGCTGCTGACAAAAATTTTGCCAGCAAATATTTCTAGAATAGTAATTCATATCAACTTTGAAAAGAAAGGTCTCACAAAAGCTCATTGATGCGAGAGGCCTTTTCAGGCACAGTGATTGCAAATTACTTTAAGGAGATTGGTTCCTGCCATTGCTTTACGGGGCAAGTGGTTTGCTCGGTGCCAGGATAAACAGAGAGGAGAGAAAACACACTTTGCCCTGTTTGTCTCTCTCTTTCTGCCTCTCCCTTCTACGTTTGTGCATATATATAGTACAGTATAAGGTTGCTGACATACACATTTGTCTGAATTTTGACACTTATGCCTTGGGTTCAGTGTGATGTATTTTTTCCATGAGAGAACCTGGTACCGTGGTAACAAGTGGGTGTTTGTTTAAAGGGGTGGAGTGTGAGCAGTTCATGGAAAGAGAGAGAAACTGCAAAACAGAAGACATTTGAAATTCAAGATAGCCACTGTCACACAGCTCACGGGAACACTAAGAATTTCCATTGACTCATTTCTGCAACACTGTGGATTCTTTCTTTCTTTCTTTCTTTCTTTCTTTCTTTATGGTCATTATGGTCTACTTCTGCTGCTGTAGCCCATCTGCTCCAAGGTTTGACATGTTAAGCATTCAGTGATGCTCTTTTACATACCTTAGTTACAATAACTGTTTATTTAAGTTACTGTTGCCTTGCTATCTGCTCATAGCAGTCTGCTCACTCTCCAGCAAGATTTAGAAAGCTACTTTCACTCAGACAACTTCTGCTCACTGGATATTTTGTCTTTTTTGGGGTATTCACCACCAACAACAATGCCAAGATTAACATTATTTAAATAACCTTCTGTAGGCACCAGTCTATGAATGATTAAGTTCATGTTTGGTTTATGATTCAAAGATTAGTTAAATAATTAATAATTTCAGCTTTAATACATTTGCACATTTAAGTTATGTTCACATAAGGTAATGAAATGTCACTGTTTAGGATCTAAAAGAGGTGCCCATCACTTCCAGCATGTAAGTGCAATGGCAGCATGTGTGATTTAGGAAGAGGAGGAGCTTGGACATAGAGGTTAGGAGTCTCGTGATTTTCTTACCGTGTACACACGTTGTTTTGGATAAATATCTTATTTTTTGGAATATTCATGTTTATTTTAGTTTGTAATAAATAAAACAATCTTCAAGTCTTAATTCAACTAGAAGCATTTGTTTCGGAAACCAGGAACGTTTTTGAACGTGGTCTATTGGAAGTGTCCCTACACCTTCCTTCCATAGTCTGATGCTCAATTTTGACCTTCATCAGGTTCTTCATGTTGACCAAATGCATTGAGTTGCTTTCATGTGATTGGCTGATTAGACACGTGCTTTAAGTTGAACCTAACAAAGTGACCAGTGAGTGTATATCCTAATCTCTCAAGTGTTACCATTTACATGTATGACAAACTTCACATATTATTTGCACAAATGTGTTATGAGTTACATCCAAATACTCAGATGAAATGCTCACTTGAAATGCTAAAAAACCTGTCATCACTGCAATTTTTGTGTTTCGTTTTGCCTTGGCAAAGTATACACTTAGTTGTCAACAAAGTGGTTACACCTCCTGGCAGAATGTGCGGTGCCTTATTTTTTTTATATTTTCACATCTCTGTAAAAAAAAAAGTAGCAAGTTGTCAAAGATACCAACGACACCTCAGGCTCTAAAAGCGCGTGTTTACATGTTGAGATTCAAGTTATGGTAATACTCTGACAACACCAAAAATCAGGATCCATGAGACGTAACGAATTTGTACAGAGTGCACGTCTTTTGTCAAACACGAATTGCTCCTCGAGCCAAACAGATTACGTGCATCAAAGATTTCTTAGCTACGGCTTTCAAATCAATGATGAAAATTATATGTTCACAAGGATCACTGCGGGCAGAAGTGCTTATTAATTGCTTTGCTTCAGCAGCTTTCCGTTTTCTTTGATTGCAGTTCATACCTAACTCAACAATGGTCCAGCTTTTAGTTGACTTTTTGCTGCAATTTGTCGCAGTAACAGTGGATGGTCCTGTTGTGTAATAGAAAACTTTGCAGTATGGAATCATTCACGGCAGGCGTCATATTGTATGTTTATGCCCCACAGCAGGGATCATAGTCTATGTTTATTTTATCCTCACATTTCACAGTCCATCATACTTCCTGTGGTCTCTTCAAGCGCGGTGTGTTGACACGCTGCAAAAGCGATCAGCAACTTTGTTCTCATTGGCATGCATATGTGCTCCAAGTAAACGCGTTGCTTGTATACACAGTGAATTTTTGTAAGCATATTGTCCTGGCAGCCACACTGAATGAAGATGCCTGTGCAAACGAAAACATAATGACTTCGTGTCAAAACCTAAAGGCTCCGTTAACTTCAATTTAAATTAGAAATAGAAAAATGAGATCCCACAAAGCTAGGAAAATACTTTATTTCTGTCCCTGTCATCTCCCATAACGTTTTTATATGCTTTATCATTGTCTCTCTATATATCACGTTAAATTATGCATGCAGAGCAACCAACAAAACTCAGTCATGCACATAATTAAAACAAAAAGAATCACATCAGCACTTTTTTTTTTAACTGTGGAACAATGCAAACATGTCTTAAGTAAACAATGTCATGCATAATTAGACGGGTGAAAAAAAACAAAAACATAGTGCGATCTTGCAGGAAGCTATCCACAAGGGTAGATCTGACACTGAAACAGATGACAAATACTCTCACCTCCATTTCCTCTGATCTCAGAGAACTGAAGACAATATACACTATGTGTTATTTCCCCTCCCCCAACTCCTGCAGCTAATTTAAACAGTGCTTTGAAAATAAATTATGATCTGTTTAAAGTGATCATAAAGTGGTCAAGTCTCTGCCTAACAAGTGTTGAAGAAAAAGGCATGGATGTGTGGACATGAGCGGAAATAAAGTGTTATCAGACACTTGAGCTTAATATATATATATTTATAGCACAGAGACGTGAAAAAAAACAACAAGCCATATTTGGAATACGTTACCCATGGCTGTCCTGTAAACAATTTAATCGGCAGGCAAATGAGCGGGAATGAATTTAAAATATGATTAGAGTGTGAAAAAGTTCAATAAAAACCATAAACATGTATTTTTTTTTTCTATATTTGCCACAGTGATAAAATGAATCTTTGGATCTTACTGCATGTGTGACTTTACGCTAGTATTTAACGGGAAAACCATGGATTAACCTTTAATATGCTTTCAGTTTAAAGTACGACCCAAGGCAAATAACAGAAAACGAGACATAAATACTCAACCAGCGACCAAATTTCACAAAGAGCACGTAGTGCCTCTAAAAGTCTCTTTTGGTCGACAAGAATAGATTACCACAGACCCGCCAATTTGTGAATTCCTGTTTCTCAAGAACTGATTTGACTGATTACAATGTTAGTAATTATTTTCTTATCTTTGCACAGTGTCAGGCAAGCTGTTTTTTCTTTGTCTTTGTATTATGAAAAGCTTACCAGCTGTCATAACCAACCATAACCATATTTTTTTTTCTGCAGTGACTATTCTAACCTTACTGATAACTCAAAGCTCAGGTGACTCTGTCAGTGAATACAGAGGTGTCGATTTTTTGCTTGTTAGCATTAGCACCCTGTTAAATATAGAATTCCTGGTGTACCTTCATAACCAAGCAGGAAAGCAGTGCAATATACTAAACTGTAGAAACTACAAAATAAACCTTAATATAACAACTGTGGCCATTCTAAAGCCTCTAATATATCCATATTTACCATCATTTTGTGACCATTTGAAGCCTGAGGGTGAACTAACTTTTAAATGAAGGGACACTACATGCTCATATGTTCCACTAATGGTGACCACCTTTAGAAAATACACATCGTGTTGTATTAGATAAGACTTTAAATTAGCAAATGAGACCATAAACTCGTCCGGACATTATTTAATGAGATCATAGATCAAAGGAAGGGTCATTTTATGATAAACTTCTTAACAGAACTTCTGCAACATGTGGAGCGGTGCCGTGTTTGCAATTAGAAATGATGCAGTTTTAAGGCACTTTCTCACTGTCATCATTTTTTTGGATCTGGAAATCTGGAAATCTGGAAGCCATATGCTAGTTTTTTACATACAGGCTGTGATAACTGCGCTCTTCTGCCTGCCGGGTCATTAAAATATGATGAAAGAGAAAAGGGAAGATTTGAATATGTGAACTTGTTTTTATGAGGGGACCGTTCAAAATGGGACACAATGGAGCTGGAGCACAAAGAAAAATAATGTGGGCAACATGTTTGTTGTGTTTTTGATAGAACAGATGAGTATATACAGTCATGGTAAAAAGAAAGTACACCCTCTTTTAATTCTAAGGTTTTATATATCGGGACAGTGTGTGATACTCAGTTGATTACTTGATTAATTGATAACCAGCAAGTGCGGCCACATCTATGAAATCTGCATTTGTGTCAGTTTTACAGGTCTGAACCATACAGGTGATCTTATTAAAGCAATTGTTGCTGCCTGTGATTCTGGAAAGGGTTATAGGTCCATTTCCAGATTATCTGAAGTCCATTGTTCTACTGTGAGAAAGACTATTCAGCAGAAAACATTCAAGATAGTGTGGATACCCCATCAAATTCACCCCAGACTGTGCCACACTAAGAGAAACCGCTAAAACTCCAAGAGCTACACCTCAGACTCAATTAGAAAAACACTAAAAGTATGGCTTAATTTGGAGAGGTTGCTCGAAGAAAGCCTCTTCTCTCGATAAATAGCATGGCAGTCTACAACACTGCATCTGAATAAACCACAAGATTTTTATAAAGTGTCCTTTGGACAGATGAGACCAAACCACACTTGGTGAAAACTGAAACAGCGTATCACAACAATCATCTCGTGAACTGTAAAGCATGGTGATGGTGATGATTTTGCTTTGCTTTGCAGCCACAGGACCTGCACACCTTGCAGTAACTGAACTCTGTAAACCAAAGTATGTTGAAACTGGGTCATGCAACAAGAAAATTAACAGAAGAACAGCAGCAAATCTACAGCAAAATGGCTGAAAAAGGAAAGATGAGGTGTTGCACTGAGGCCAGGAAACCTCAGTGAACTGAAGCAACATTGTAAAGAAGAGTGGGACAAAAATCCTCAACAACAATGTGCGAAATTGAGAAAGTCACACGATTTCGACAACGACTACGTCAAGCTGTTGTTTTTCACACCTTGCTTCTGCATTTTTGTTAACTATATAACCAGATCATTTTTTATGATTTCCGTTTATATAAAACCTTTAGCAGAACTTAAAGAGAACATACTTTCTTTATGTCATAACTGTAGATACGATTCAATTTTTTGGTTTTTAAAGTGTTTCAGTTGTGGAGAAATATCTTTTAACAAGTGCTGGGAACATTGACCGCATGGATTTTCTGTATCAAGTGAGCAGCATTAGAAATCTTCAGCAAAAGCCTCCTCAAGAGTCACCATTACAACAACCAGCTGCTTCTTTAACATGCATGTCTATTTTTGAGATAGCTGCATTTCTAGATTGTCAGGTTATTGTTGGAAAATGGGGAATTCAGTTTTATTATAAATTCTTGATTGATGAAATTATGATGTTGCCTATAAACTGCTAGCAAATTAAGGAAATTAGCAGAACGCTAGCATCCCTGCATTTTGTCTAGACGCAAGTGTAAACAAATATATTTGCCTCTTAGCTTCTGTAGATAATTTGGCTAAATGATCACTCTGCACCATTTTTCTGTTATGAGCCACCGCTGTGTGGGCTAATCCATTTGGAACAGTACGTGACGGGATTGACCATTATGTGTATTGTGTGCTTGGACTGATTAAAGTTTACAGTGGAAAAATATCCAGAGTGGTCACTGACTCATACCACCTCATGAGACAGCTACAGCTTCGTTAACTCCTTCATTAACTGAGCATATTGAGAACTCTGGAAGTCCTCACACCAACAGGGAGCATCACAGTAGCACCCATGCTGGACATACAGTTTACATTTTCTAGAATCAGTGCTTATATTTGTTTATGGATCTTACTGAATGCGTGACTCATATTCTGGTATTTAAGGGAATATCCTTGTATTAAGCTTCAATATCCTTTCAGTTTAAAATACTAGGAGAGGTTAGCAAATGACAGAAAACGGGATGTAACTGCTCAACTGTTTACCAAATTGCATAAAAAACACCTTGTACCTCTAAAAGTCTCTTCTGGTCAACAAGAATAGGTTACCACATAAAAAACCAAGTAACCTGTGAATTTTTGTTTCACAATTACTGATCACTACTTTAGTAATTACAGTCTTACCTTTGCACAGAGCCAGACAAGCTGTTTTCTCTTTGTCTTTGTAATAAGAAAAGCTAACCAGCTGCTGACAGCAGGTGTATATTTAGCATGCAGACATGAAGCTGAATCATGTAACTCTCACAGAGAAAGTAAAAGTAGTAAGAATAACTCTGAACAGGTCAAACTATTCCTTTAATTTTTTTCAGTCTATAACATCATTTTACATTTTTATTTATGTTGTAAGAAGCCTGCCACAGTCAGCATTTAATAACCAGTAAAAACTGTAAATTTTACTTTGACAAACACAAACCACAATGACGTGCTCGGCAAAAAACCCCGAACATGGCAGTGTGTTTTCTTGTTAAACGTCTCACTCTTGCAATTATTAGTCATCATACGTTGCCTGTGTTTTGCAAGGCAAGCTTTCATATTAAACTCAACACGTATAGTTTCTCTCTGCGAACATAAAGCAGAAGAGACAAACCCAGATTTCCACACGGGGACGTATCTGTCTGAGCCGTAATGAAATGAGTGGGGCCGGTTTTCCCAGCAGCACTTGAGCAAGAAGATCAACTTAGTGCCAAAATAAGCTAATGCATAAAGATGATGATACTGCTGAGATGCTTTTGCTTAATTGGGCCTTGAGATGTCGTACACTTTCAAAACAAGAAGCCTTCAGGCACAATCCACTCGAAGCCCAAATCGTTTGATTATTTCAGGTTCTTTTTACTGGAATTTTTGAAAAGTATGTGAATTTAATTAAGCTAAAACAAAAAAATACTTTGAATACTGTTCAAACCCGTTTCTAAAAACGTTGTATAAACGTGAATAGTGAGGACTTGATCAAATTAATCAGCATTATGTTTGTATCTTAACAGAATGGCAATAAATGTGAACTGTATGTTCAAATGTTTACCAGCAGTATCCATGTAAGCACTCATCAAACTTTTTAAAGAAATGCACATAATTTTGCAGTTATAAGGCACAATCACAAGTGTAGGGGAAGCTCTCAGCATGACAAAATATGCAAAGATGTATGCTTAGACAGCGATTTGTTTGTTTTAATTAAACAGACTTTTGACAATCTCAAATTGTCCACATCCGTGCTAGGAAGTTAGCCAAAAGTGATTACAAACAAACGTAATGCCAGTTTAACCTCTTAAGCCCCAACGCCCCCAGATACGGGGGCAAAAGGCAGGAGATCGCATTTGGGGTTAGGCATTGGGGCTTAAGTGTGTTGTTGGTCCTCCTTCCAAATTTTCTGTGTGATGACTTCAAAACAGAATATTAAAAGTGCATATGGATCTGCTCTTAACCAACTTAAACCAATTCTTTCAGTCATATTCATACGTTTTAGAGGAATAAATGTTCAAAATTTCCATAAATACATGGATGGTCATCATTGCTAACACCTCCATTGGTACGAGTATCTAGTTTCTAGTTTCCAGTGTTGTTTGTTTGTCTTTTGGGGGGGAGGGTCTCACTTTATCTTTTACAAATAGTCTTTTTTATTAATGCTTATTTGGCCCTGAATAGTGCAATAAAAAAAAACACAAAAAAGCCCGATGAAAGTGAAGTTCCACTCCTGTGACAATGCTGTAACATCTTCAAGAAACGGGGGGAAAAAATGTCAGAATGAAGAAAGTTTCTTTCTGCAGGCAGTGAGTTCAGCTTTTTAGATTGTCAGTGCCTTTTGATTTAGAAATTGAGAGTCAATCACAGTCTGCATTGCAGCCTGAATGTGAGTAATGCAGCTTTCTGAGCACTGGGCAGACCCTAAATTGGCTCTCTCTCCCAAATACACACGCACTGAATTTCACATGGGAGCTCTAAGAACAAAGTGCTCTCAATAACACTGTGCTTCTCTTACACACACACACACACACACACATACACTTGCAGTTATATATGTGCTTCTGTCTTCATATTTCTTCCTTTATGTACCAAACACTAAAAAAATGCTCATAAAAATGCTGTAAACATTGTCATAAAACCACCGCACGACATCTTATGAATGAAAAGTGACAACAATATATACACTCTTTACATATTTCAACCACATCGGTGCCCGCTACTAGGTGAAGTTCATCCTTTTTGTTTGGATATCAGCTCAGCAGAGTCCAAGAGCGTCCACGGTTTATGCTTTTCAGGATGCTCCATCAGCTCCTTTCCATAAACTCGTCAGCAGTCTCATGTCAAAGAAGGGATATTTACTCCATGGCCAGAGCAACCCGGTCGGGCGTCATCGGCCCTGGCTTGACCGAGATCCACAAGTCTTCGGTATTGGCAGAATTTTTTTTCTTCTTTGTTTCTGACCTTGAAGACGACACGGCGTCGCCACAGCAACAACAACAGCAGCTGTTGGCATGACGACAGCAACAGCAGTGACAGCACACCACCACAGTTGTGAGGAGAACAAGCAGGGGAAGCGTCAGGAGGACCACCAGGCAGACTGTGTTATAGGCCCCCTGGTTGTGTTTTTCTGTAGCAAAGTGCCACAGTTGGTTGAAAAAATCCTGAATGCTGTCAGTTTTCCCATCCATGGCTTAGGATACCGGCGTGTCAGCCCTTTAAATGAGACTAACTCACTGTTGGAAAAGTTTTGCTAAATCCTTTAGAGAGTTGAAGTAGTTGTGAGACAGCAAATGTGCATGTTAGGATGCTGGGGTACTAAAATGATAAAAATATAATGTCCCTCTGAGCCCTTTGGGTTGGATTAAGGTTAAAAAACTGCCCAAAATGAAATCGTTTCCCTGAGACTCTCGTCCATCCAACGAGAGCTTTGCTCTGTGTGTTAAATGGAAACACCAGAAGCAAACGTCACTGATGCTTTCTGCTTTAAAGTGCTCCTTTGGAGAAGGCCAAGGCCCATTTAAACAAATCCACAAAACCAAGAGGTCACTTGGTTAGAGAAGGCTTTCAATATGAGGATTCTGATCTCGAGGAAAGCGGAAGTTTCTTTATCCAGGTCGACATTCCAGTAATTGTTTTCTTGAGTTTCCTCTTGTCCTCCTCCCCTTTCAAACTTTCAGTCTGACGAGCTGTAGAGAAGTGACTTAATGTGGATGTATCTGCAAAAAAAAAAAAAAGAAGGTTAACATGAACAGAAAATTTGGGTCCAGGCAGACAACCGATCTCCCTCACTCTTTCCCTGCCTCCCAATCTATCTTTCTGCCTCTGTCTTTAACATCTCTACTCCCGCACCCCACCCCCCATCTTGTCAATGTCAGCTTCGGATTTTTTTCAGCTTTCCCTTCATTAATATTGCAGAGGGGCATTCATGATTCAGGGCAGCTCTCTCTCTCTAAGAGTCCCACTGAGGAAGACAGCGGTGAAGAGAGAGAGAGAGAGTAAGAAGGAGTGGAAGAAATGGAGGGAGATTGTGTCTGAGGGAAGGCGAGACCGAGACAGAGGTAACCAATCTTCCTAAGAATCCCGCTGAGATGGAGAACGTGACAGTGTCAGAAAAAAAAAAAGAAGTGAAGTGGGAGAAAGGTAGGCCAGAGAAAGCTCTGCTATAGGAGGCTCATGAATATACGCGTCTCATGGATCCCAAAGCAGGAGATGGATGGAATGTCACCTAAGTATTCCTAAATGTCTGAATTTAACAATTTTATGCTGGCCTCAAATAAAACCACCCCCTAACAGCTCTCCCAAATAGGAATTCTTGATGTAAGGAACTTCAATTGTCAGTCCTACATAGAAATAAAAGTCATATTGTTCCTTACTCTGAGACTAAAAAGCTATTTGATTAAGCCTGAAGCCTTGAGGCAACATTTTTATTTAAATGCTGTTAAGCATCTATAGTTTTTCAAACACCATTTGACTCAAGTACGCTCCTCAGAGTCTCTGTAGCTTTCAGCTACAGGGCTTCTTTGTATTCTGTTCGCAGGAAGGAAAAAGATTTTCATCTCACATTCGGTTGCTTCGTATGCAGAGAAAGAGAGATGAAGATGCACCTGCAAGTGGAGAGCAAATAGGCACGGCTTCCACCGTGCGTTGTGCCTCATGTGTGAAATTAGTTTACCCACAGACAGCCCGCTAACTTCCCTCCTGTTCATTTGCTCAACAGGAAGCTAAGCACTTAAAGCTAAGTAGCACCTGAAATGTATAAGTGAGAGATCAGAAAGAGCAATCCCATTTCAGAAAATAGAAGTGATCCAAACCACCGCATGAGAAACTGTGCTTGATTTCTTTTTGGGTTATTAGAGACTCTTCATGTTAGTTTGCACAGTTTTGGTTTGTTCATAAAAAAAAGAGAAGCAAATGAGGTCACCGGCAAATTTAAGAAAAAATTAATCTAGATTTTGCTGAAGTGGGGAAATTTGGGTCTACTAATGAAGTAAAATGCACACAGTGCACAGACTGACAGTGAGTTTAATGCCACTCAGTGCTCCTCTGATGAGAAGAAAAACAAGTGCAGCGTGCGTCGTTATCTCGTTCTGCTGCGATGGTTTAATAACTCCACCTAATATCCATCTCCATATAGCAGCAGCACATAAAAGCTGTGCACAGGATTGTGCCTTATTTCAAAAATGTGCACCACGTTTGGAACAAAGGCTGCCTGCAGGCGACATGGAAACCCGTGCATATTCCTGAGAGCGATGGCGTCGCTGCCACATCTTTCCTGATTGTTGGCTGCAGGTACATGTTGTTGTGATGAGCTTGGCTGAGCTGCAGCACCTCTGTGCACGCTCTGATCATCCCGCCATTATGAAAACTCTGCCACCGCGGCGAGCCAGAGCCGCTGAGCAATAAGTTTGTCGGAGAGGGACAGAGATCGGGAGTGAAGCACGGAGGTGTGATCTAGCCGGTAGAAAAGAAGTGACTCACAATGAATCAGTAGGAAAGTCATTAAATAGAATGGACAAGTCACTGAGTGTTATGATAATTATAGCCTCTGGCCAGGAACAAAGAGCCCACTTTGAGATTGAACTTAGAGTTGAAACACTAGCAGAGGAAATACAATGCTTTATGATCTACGTGTCATTTCATCAACGTGCTAAGGGAATTAATCCAGTAAGAGAAGTAACAACAAACTGATTGCCACTGTTGTTTCGTACTCAACAGGCCGTTTTTGTGCAGTACTGTGAGATGACTCTGTTCACAATGTTGGCAACATCCATGTGAGCCGGTACTTGTTCCTAACTTAATGGCTATTTTAAATAGATTGTAGCTTTATTTTTACTAAAAATAAATTAAAATGAGTCTCACTCATGTCAACATTCTTTCAGAGACTCTCACCGGCTGTTTCACTTTCTCATGACTTTGTCTTCTTCTTGAGGCATTCGTACACAGGAAAAGGCCCTTTCTGGGCCACACAAAGCCAGGAAGGGGCTGAGAAAAATGTTATGATTGCACACAGTTAGCCCCTGCTGCTTTTTTAAGGAACACGCGTGACCTAAAAGACAAAGTTGCGACAGAAGGCATGGCAGGAATCTTTAATGACTTGCCCCGAGCACCGAGTCAGAGCAGTTCGCTCATCAGTCAGCATTAATTCACAGCGCTTGGGCGTGTTTGTTTTGACCTGAGTCAAGAACCAGTAAACAGCTAAACCTCTAGATTTTTTTTTTCTGCAGAAAACATGATCTGTGTTTGATCTCAAAGTGCAGCTGTTTTGCTGTCGTAGCAACAGGCCCGCTGATATGCCTGACAGTGAACAAAAGCAAGTGCACAAGCCCATTACATGTCAGATGTGTCAGCTCAGTCCTAACTGGAATGAAATGAGCAAAGTGGAGGTCACACTGCCAGTAAGAAAAGGGGGGGGGGGGGCAGCCAGATGAAGCTAATAAACATCATCAGTAAGTTAGTCAGCCCTTTAAAACTAAAGTGAGGGAAAAAATGAAAGTTCTTAGAAACAGACGTTTGAGTGGGATGGTTTGTTTTAAGGAGACGAGAGTGTATTACAGACGCTTTTGGCTGAAATCTAATCTAACCCCAGCCAAAAGCAAGCTTCTTTTTTTTTTGGATGAAGAATGAAGATCCCAAAAGCAGCAATTTTACCTGAGTTTAATCAAACAACAAGAAACATCAGCAAATACCAACTTAAGCCACAGCAGTATCAAAGTATTCAGTGGCAGTTAAGATCTCATTGAAAGCAGAACCTTACCCCGCAGGCACTTGTGAAGTAGCAGGTCAGGTCTCGCGTCTTGTCTAATCCAGTTAGCTGCTCAAACTTCTGTTGTTTCTGTTTTGGCATCTGGCTTCAGCTCTGGTCTGGTCCCCCTCACTCTGACATCGTCACTTTCTGTTCCTGTTTCCCTCTCTACCCTTGTTTCATCCTCCTCCTTTTCCTCCTCCTCCTCCTCCTCCTCCTCCTCCTCCTCCTCTCTGTGTAAGTGTGTGTTTTGGTCACAGCGTCACTGCACCCTGCCCACTTTGTATAAGAATGGGCCCTCTGTCTGCGCTTACATGTTTCCTACACACTGTGCTCAAGAGTTGTGGTTGCTTTACTTTACCGTCACTAAATGACGTCAGGCAGAAAGACGGAAAGTCAGATAAATGAAGTTAAAAAGTCTGATATGAAGTCACAGGAATGCCGTATTAAAAGCTGAATCCCTCCACAATAAGGCCTCCATGCATGCACTCATCCGAAAACCTTGCAACTACAGCGGAAGTTGCACGCAAGGTTGAAACATTTTGCATAATAGCACTAAATTACTGCTTGAACAAACACCACTCCACCCATCTGTGGGCCCCAAAACAGGAATAAAAAGGGGGAACAAAAACTGCGCGAGCCTACGTTTGTGTGTGCTGTAAATACAGTGACAGAGGTATGAGCAAGACAAGAAAGATATGAAAGAAGGAGGTCATGTGAAGTGCACACACACACATACACACACATACACACACAGAGAAACCCACTTTTTATGCCTGTGGCATTGTGGTCGATGCCCTTTCAGTTCAGTCAAGCAAAACACAATTTTTATTCAAGTAAGAATCAAGAAAAAAAAGGGTTCAGCTGACATTAAAGAAAACTGTTCACTATTCTCATCATAGGGTTGTTTTATTAAAGGACTTTGACATACAATCTGTAGGTCCTGTGCATTCATATATTTTATGATGTGTGCTTATATACATGCAAAAATATGTAAGCACACATTATATAAGGAGAATTAGTTCAAAGAGTGTCTAATGTGTGCAGAGCCTGGTCATGAACAGAAAGGAAAGGAACTTAACTTTTACCACCCTCTTGAGAAGCAGTAGTTGTGGAAGGAATCCAAAAGTTAAATGTATAGATAGCTAGATGCAAAAGATGTCTGTGTCCTTTATCTGAAACATGATGAGACCAGATGAGTCGCTGCTCTTTTATAGTTATTCACTGCTCATGGTGTATGTAGATGGGACGATTTCATCTGATAATCTGCCTTTTTTTTTTAAATCATGCCCCCTGACAGGTTTCAGACTGCCTGAAGAAGGAAGTGGGCTCTTTTGTAGCTATGAGGCATGGTTATGTGAAAACTTATGAGACAAGCCTCACCGTGTCTGCAGGTTTGTCTGAGCCATTTCAGAGAAATAGCAACCAGGCATTCACACACACACACACACACACACACACACACACACACACACACACACACACACACACACACACACACACATACCAGCACAGAGGGTGCCGTCTGATTGCCAGGGCATGCAGTGCTACACAGTGAGACTCTATCCCGGCTGCTGTTGAGGCAATACAGTGTCCAGTCACCTCGAGCAAGCGTTGATTAATGACCTGAGTGCAGCAGCACTTCGCTTGATGGAAATCCTTCTTTACAGTAGTTTGTATGAAAATGATTTCTCTGTGTATTCAATTTGCTGCTTTTGATTGCTGCTTCAAACACCTGCGTGCAGGAGCCGCCTTTTCTTTTGCTTAGATCTACTCTTTTGCACAGGCACACTTTTAAACCTGCAGGGTTGTATTAACCTAGATTTTATGTGTGCTGTTGGATCTGCTTCTCAACCTTGAGACGACACAAGAAACAATCTGAAAGGTGTCGGATGTAACAATTTGCCTTTTCAAGTAATGGAAAAAACAGCAGGTTTCAGTATCAGAACAAATAAGAGGCAGATATTGTAGAAATATGTTGTCGGGGATATTTTTTATTTTATTTTATAAAGATATATATAGGATTTATATGCATTTCCTTGACAGACTTTGTTTTGTTCTTACAAACCCCAGTCTCTATTATCTCTTTCCTTCACTCCTTCATTCTGTGGACACCTTATGTTTAGCCTATACTGCAGTGACCCTCATATACGTCCCATTTCCTCTATGGAAATCTTACTCTCCATTTATACTACCTCGACCCTGTGCTATAAAGGGTGCAGCTCCCATCTGGTTTATAGAAACTGCTCGCAGCGGAGCTCACCTCAGAGAAAAAGGTTCCAACAATATATCCCTTTATCCTACTCAGGTCTGTAGCTGAACAAATTGCGGGAAAGACCACTGAGCTCATGTCGGATCACTGGTCATACAATCATGATGGCAAAAAAAGTGACTTTGACATTACCAGGAGCATTAAGTAAAGCCTCACAGAATCAGTGGACTGTGCAAAAGGGCATTACGAATCACCATGACCTGCTGGTTCTGCCAGCATACACTGAAACATGAGTATGAACCCTATCCAGTGCACTGTGAGAGTTTCTGAATGGGAGTGCTAATGGAAACTGGCTAAAGGGTTGCTGTAGACGAATCTGACAAGTGTCCAGAAATAGCCTGCTAATAAATCCAGTGTCCCCGGAGGAAAACCTGAGCTATAATCCAGTCCTGTAAAATGTCTAAGGCCAACTCTGTGACAATGGGCAGAGAGCAAGACAGAGAAAGAAATGATTTTGTCTATATAAGGAATTGCCTCTTGCTCTCAGAGAAAGTCATCTTTCAATAGCGATCGGTTGGCATTATAAACTTTGGGCTTTTTTTTTATGAGAGCACATAAATGCAAAAATCTAGCTATGATGTCAGTGTGCTATTTTAACATCTATTTATGTAATAATCTAAGCATAGTTCTCATGTGACACAAGCTCTACTTTGGGAATAAATATGTTAAACATGTCTTTCTTGGCTTGTGAAGAAGAAATGTTCTGCCTGTTCTGCTGCATAAATAAATACAGAGTAATGCTGTCAGCTTGCAGTGAAGGAAGTGTTTTTCCAGAGCACTTAATTATAATCAGCGGGGACTTTCTAACTTCTTCTTTCTTGGCCCAGGATTTCCAAATACAGAAGAAACAGCGTGACACACTGTGGGAAAATAAAGTCACTCGTGTTAGACAACAGCTTACAAATACCTTAAGTGTAAATGACGAATACAAACCGCAGAAGAAGACAGTCGAAAATCATTTGCAGATGCATACCAGGCATTCTTTCTGCTATTTTTATGCAGAAATCTCTGGCACCCCTCATTTCTTTATGAAATGAGGGGTGCCAAGGAGTCAGAGATTTTCTGTATTTTTTAAACTGGTCTGAAGTAATAGTTCTCCAGGCTTTCTGAAGGTCTTTCAAAGTTTTTCTCTCAACGTTTGTGGCTTTCAGTCTCATTTTTAGTCCAGCCATCATACCTGAATCATAGGAATGTTTTTTGAAAAAAAAAACATCAGTCACTATCAGTCATTGATTGGCCTCCCAGAGACCAAACCCAAACATTACTGAAGCTATGTGCAATCATATAGACAGAAAATGGAACAAATATTACTGAAGACCACTAAAGGAGTATAAGAAACCTTAAGAGAGTTCAAAGAGAGTTCAGAATAAGGGTGGTCATACTGAATATTGACTTTGATGCTTCTTAAAACTGCACGTTTTTTCTGTTTTCTAAGCAAAATCCTAAGAACTAAGGCCGCTCAAGACATTACTGCACTGTTCGCAGTGCCCATTTAAGGCGACATAGCATTTACTGTCTTTATCTCTTCCAGACAGACTTAACTACTTTTTGACAAGTAGAAAAGCTTGACGGACAGTCTTGAGACAAAAACAAGCTGTGTGGCAACAATATGTGGTCATAAGATAACAAAGAAACATAAATACACTTCCTTTCTTTTTTTTAAATGCATACGCGCGTTTGGTTTGTCGGGTTTGTCTGTTTGCTTCAAAGGAAAGAACCTGTGTAGTGTATCACAACTGTTTACTGTAAGTGAAAATGATAATAGAGAGCCTGAAGCACATGTTTAATTTCTAACATGTAGTCAAAAAAACATTTTGACACAGTAAACAAATCCAATCAGAAAATGTTCAACTTGCACTTTTATTTAAATTATTATTAAAACTCAAAAGCACTTAACTGTTCTACCCCAGTTTATATCAGTGTGATGGTAATTGAATATTTTTCTTGCATTAATGCCCCCCACTGGGTCAAATTTTCTTGTCTTGTTATCACCATTGATCAACTATTCAGACTTAAATCTAAATCACTCAGAGGCCATTATGTAAGTAAGGCAAACATGCTGGTATGGTAAATATGACTTAACATCTTCTGTTGTTGTTGATGGCTAATCAGCATGTGCTTGTGTTTACCCAGCGGGGTATAAAACAAGACGATTTAGCCTTGAGGCAGTCTATGGAAAGTTCTCAGTAGAGTCCTTAACTTGGGTGATGATCACTTTGATTGTGCACGTGCTTCATTCTGAGTAACTGAAAGTTGGATGGTGATCATATTTTGTTTTAGGGAGATTTTATTACCAAGCATTCCTGCCATCCCGTGTTTGTTCCTAAGTCTTTACTTTAAAAAAAAAAAAAGTAAAACTGACAGCCTTACTGAAATGCCATTACAGCATAATTACCATTTGCTACACATAGTGAGAGGTGTAGCGATCTCATAAACGCACAGACAAAAACACACGTTTTCCCACCATTTTCCGCAAGAATCACTAAAAAAGAATCTCTATCCAAAGTCTACTCAGTGTAGAATTGCTCTCCCTCTAGGTGATGTGACGAAGTACAGAACATACTCTCTACTGCGCTTGGCCCTCGGGTCACTGTGGCCCTGAGAGACACTTTCACATGTCTCAGCTCTCATATCTGAATGGCTCCCGAGGACTTCTGTGTAGTTCAAATGATGAAGGGGGCATTAAGGATCCCCAATGGCACACTACAAAATCAAACTCCATTTCCTACTTGGCCTTAAATCATGGAAAGAAAATGGCAAAGAATGTCTTTGCAGGAAAGAAAGGCAAGGTGGGGG
Organism: Neolamprologus multifasciatus; assembly: GCF_963576455.1. Lineage (NCBI taxonomy): Eukaryota > Metazoa > Chordata > Actinopteri > Cichliformes > Cichlidae > Neolamprologus > Neolamprologus multifasciatus. The sequence continues at coordinate 19,853,070 of NC_140456.1, read as the reverse complement.
CGGGTGAGGGGGGTGGGTGGGGGGGATGACTGACATACTTGTAAACAAATACAAGCAGTAGCAAAATATGGGTTAATCAAGTGTGGCTCCCCATGTGGGTAATGCGTTTTTTTTGTGTATGTGCACACACATGTTAGCAATTTATTAGCTGGTGTATCCATATGCTGGTGACACTGCTGTTGTAGCTGGTGGAGCTAATCCATCCAGTTGGTTATAAACTATCTGTAACAGGTCACCAGCTGACATACACTAAATAATGAGATACTCTGTGAGCAATTTTTCTTCACTTTTTATCTTTTAATAGATTTATTAGGAAATTAGCCTTGGAGGAAGCGGCTTTTTATAAAGCAGGTCACAAGCCAAGTATTTTTAGCGAAACACCTTTGGTCTTCAGCTTAGGCTGTATATTTTAAATGTTAGACCTTAATCTTGCAAAAACAAGCAACAGGAAATGGAAAGTCTCACTGTCCTCCATGTAATGTTTGGATACCCACACCCCCACATCCAATGTATCTTGTTTAGCTGATTTCCAAATGCCATAAAGCCAACTATGACAGATTTCTTTACTATTTTTTCACATAAAACACAGTAATATAGAAAGTAACAGAGCAGAAAACCCAACACAGAACTCTGGACACCTTGGAGTACTTAGTAATACACCCTCTGGCAAATATCACAGCTTGTAAAGGCTTTTTGTAGCATGTAAGAGTCTTTCACTTCTTGTTTGTTGGCTTTTTGACCATTTGTCCTTATAAAAGGCTCCGCCCAAGGTCTTTTAGCAGTGCATAAAAGACCTTGGGCAGTCTTTTATGCACTGCTATTCTAAGGATGCTTCACAGACTTTTGATGATGTTTTGGTCTGAGCCACAGACTTTGAGACCCTGGCAAAACCTTCAGCTGTCATGGCTCAGCCTTACATATGTTGAGTGTATTATCTGTGTCATATATATATATATATTCTTTTCCTTGCTTTAATTTAGTTCTTTGTATTTCTAATCTTGTTATCTTAATCTTCTGTTCTCAGTAGTTACTGTGGCTTTCAGGCTGTTTTTAGTTACTTCCCTTTTGTGTTTCATTCCAGTGTAAAATATGTGCCTCACCTTCAGTGTTCCTCTTTGTCAAGTTTATCTTGTTTCCCCATTTACTCGCCTTAATTCATGTTTTATTTTGTAAGTGCTTTTAGCTTTTGGATCTTGTCTAGTTTCACTTCCTATCCCTGCCTTCACTCATTCCTTGATTGTCTTCAGTTGTGTTTAGTTGTTTCCTCTTCCCTCATTACCTTTTGTATATATTGCCTCAGTCTCTCAGTCACCAATTCCTGGCTAAGCGCTTCAGAAGCCCCGGGATTTTTGGACTTGGATTTGTGCTTTGTGATTCTCTGGGCTAAGAAGCATTAAAGCTTCCTTAAAGTCTCCTGAGTCCACGCAGATGTTCATAATGCCAGACAACCTGTTTTTCTTGGTAGACATCATTCACTTTTTATCTACAGCTTTCCCCCCCCTTTTTTCTCTGATAGATGCCGTAATACTTGTTATAGAACTTTCAGGGATTGGATTGAACCCATTATTTCCTCTCCAACTTCACTTGAAAATGGCTGCAGCACAAGCCCAAAGCATGATCGATCACCCCGTGCTTGACAATTCATCTTCACTCATTCTCTTATTCACAGTAATGGGTTTTCAAACCTTACTGCAGCTATGTGAAAGTTGGGCTCTGATATGCAATCAGGACCACAAACTGGTACAATACTTATCTTAAGTATAGGGTATGTTTACTTTGGTGTTCTGCCTGGGTCAAAGTGAGCTCATTAAGACTGCATAAGAACTAAGTGGGAACAAAAAAAAAGTCACACTGTAAATTATTGCAGTGTCCTGCTTCTGAAACTCCAAAATGGTAGTTTAAAAAACAAAACGTAAAGCTTTAATATCAACAATATGAGTGACCATGCTTTACATGAATTTGCATGCAGCTATGTTTTCTCTGCAGATAAATACTACTCTACAAGCCTTTCCAAAAATTCAATCTGTCTGTGGGGGTATGATAAAGGCTTACACAAGCTCATCTGATATGGCTGTCAGGGGTACGCTGAAAAGGACTAGAGACCACTGATTTAAATTATATATCAAATACAACAACCTCATAGGAAAGGAGGGGAGGCAGGGGGAGGATGGTAACAGTCCTTAATGGAATGAATGAAATCAAAACTAGAACAAAGAAAGTGCGTGCCTTATCCTTAAAGAATCATTTTTTAAAAAAAATCATTTTCTCTTGGTTTACTCTTCACTTAAATCTTCTCCGGGAGCTCAGCTGTCAGTTCTAATGTTTTACCCGGAATAACCGCACCATAAGAATCACGTCAACTCATATCTACTTTTGCAGGTCAGCCATGTCCAGAGGGATGATGGTTAAAACTTAGCTTAGCAGCTGCAGACAGTAAATGCTTTGGACTAAATTTTAAAGATGAAAAAGTGCCGGTCATACCTGGTCAATCACTACAGGAAAAAAAATAGTCTTATGAAAAAGTACTCAGGCGTCAAACCTTCAATTAATGCATTCATTAATTAGCTGCAAGTGTCCAAGTGTGCTGAAAGCCCTAATGACGGTCAGACAGTCCTCTTGAATAATAGGAGCTTTTCCCATTTTCATTTTTTTATATTTTCCAATTTAAAAAAACTGGAGCATCACACACAAAAGCTAATGGAAAAAAGTATGAGACTGTGACCAGCACAGCCAGATCTTACCTCACATTCAACTTGCTGAGGCTGCACAGTCCAGTCTTCATGCCTTCCACTGCACTTGTGATGTATGTGAGGCCCTGCTCATGCTCCCCCATCCCAACTCATGGAGCGCCAATAAAAGCATGATGAAAATCAAGCTGTTCACCAGCCGCATGCCCAATTAAGCCCCAGTGTTTACAATGCTATCACAGAGAGAGTCTAACTGGGAGAGCTGGATTGCACCTCCTTCTTATTCAGATGCCTGCCAGGGCCTGTTAGCTGTATGAGTTCAGTGAGATGTAAAGAGACTCCAGGAGCGCACGGGAGACTCGGGATGCCTCACAACGCCGCTTTTCATCAGCTTCAAGCCATCTGCATTCAATCCTGTGGAGAGATGTGGAGACATTACTGGATGGATGGGACGAGGAGAAGATATGTGAGGGCAGAAACAGCGTGAGGAGGGAGGAAGAAGAGGATGGCTCACACGAAGAAATGCATGTCTGCCGTTCCTTTCACCAAACACTGAAGTCATGTAGCTGCATTTTTTGTTTTTTATTAAATTTGTGGCTTGTTGTTTAAACTTAACCTTTTCAGTAAAAGGAAAACTTGAACTTCTATGTCTCAAAGTAAATTTTCTATGTAGTAACTGATTGTATCTTTTCATTATTATTTCTTTTTTCAGACAGCAATATCATATGATATATCTTTGGATCTGAATTGCCTGATTAGAGCTTAATTAGTTTTCCATGTGAAAACATTGCTTTGTAAACTCACAAAGTCTTCACAAGACTTTACAACAAAGCCCTCTGGCACTTTTGTAGAGGGGACTCTGTCGATTTTTTATAAGCTGGACTTAGCAGGAATGCACCCAAACATCCACAAAGCAGAGAAAGAAGACACTGGGATTTAGCTGAGTTAGTGAGCTGACATACTGGAGTCAACAAATCATCTTATGGCTGGAACTGTGTCGGGGCAAACACATCCTAGTGTAGCAGTTTGAGCCTGCTGGGCTTTAAAGAGGCTTCATCAGTTGTGCTCTTTAACTAACAACCACTATATGTCCAGTGTAATGGCTAGTGAACACATAATTTAATTAAAAAGCACAGTGTTGCTGCTCCACATAAGATTATGATGTTTACCTGACTTCATTAATGTTTAAATTCTGTGTTTAGTTTTGAATAATCTCCAGGTTGGTGCACTGTAGCCCCTCTGTCTGTATGATTAGTAATTCTTTTTATCTGGACTGGCACATGACTGAACTGATGTTTAGTCACAACCTCATTTCTAACAAAACTGTTACAACTTCCTCTGAGTTTATCCCTTATTTTCACACAATGAGCCCTAAGAAGTCATGCTGTTCCACCTGGGAGTTCTAGATAATAAACATGCTGCTATTTCTGTTTAGATATATAAATGTAATAAAGTTATTTTAAACACCCTGGGGTGGAAATAAATTATTTAAAATAATTGGGTTTGCAAAATAATGTAACAATACTTGCAATGCACAAATGCCGATGGCATTTTAGTTCTAAACTGAGTTGTAGTAGCTTTTTTTTTCATCGTACTTTGCATACAGAAAGCCTCATATTTTTCCCCACTGTTGTTGTCACAGTGCAGTAGAGCATCTTATTCCACACATTTGTGCTTTTTTGGTATTTAATTTAATGTAAAAACAAACTTTCTCAATACTTTTTCATGTGAGCATTTACAATTAACAAAGCAAACAAACAAACAAAAGAAAATATTTTGATTAGTCATGACTAATGGTTCATTAGTTATGATCACAGATAGTATAAAACGTGGACGTGGTTTCTGACGACGTGCCTCAAACCTGCATTCTACTCAAGGCCACAAGATGGCGATAGTGGTAGTTACAATTAAACTTCCAGGATTATAGAACTCTGTGGGAAAACATCCCTCTGACTTGACATCTATAAACACTCTTATCATAATTTTATGTTCTTAGTTACTAATTTCGGGGTCATCGATTGTATAAAAAATCAAGTTTGTTTTGTAAATCTTGGTCATACCATGTTCTTTCAAAATGAAGGATTATCTGTGGTATGAAACTTCTGGCTCATTGGCTAATGACCTGTCAGTCAGCTCGTTAGGCAATGATTATGTGCTTTTGCAGTCAGACCTGCCCCCCTTTATCATACCCAGTTTTTTGCAGCCAAAATTTTGACAGCAGGCTTCAAAATGGGACTTCATAAGCCAGTGGGCGATGTCATAGTAGATCCATTATCCACTGTATCTAAGGAAACTGTCTAAAATTAAGATTAATATTATATTTTTATGACAATAAGATGCACCGTATCCATATGAAATACAGAGTACAAAATCATAACACAAAAATGGCAGTATGCAAATGAAGCAGATTAAAACAGAGCTATTTTTAAGTGCAAGAGTTACAGTGACAACAGACATTAAACATGAATGGTTTGTAAAGCCTTTTCAAATTAAAAAAAAAAAAAGAGTTCTGTTTCCTTCATGAAAATAGGGAAGTGTGAGTCTATAGCTAAGATTAGCACAGACATGCACAGTAAGCATTTGAGGAAGATTGAGATGTGCAGTGCATGGGATAATCATAATCTACTGTCTTCTTACAAGTGCCATCAGACATGGTCCTTCATTTATTTCCCTTTATACAGAAAAGGAAATGTTTATGTTTGTGTGTGTTTTACAGTGTAAAACCACTCTTTGACTTAGCTAAATTAGTGGAACCTAGTGGAAAGTATTAGCTGTAGCTAAGTTGCTACCAAAGCAGTAGGGCTTCATTAACCTTTTATCATAGTATAATACAGGATCACTGGACTTTTCGTAATTTGTCATTTTGGCTGTTAAATTACAAAATAATTCTCATCTTTCAGGAACGATTTGGATTTTTTGGATTTGAAGAGTTATAGTAATGTGAAGCTCACATGGTAAAATGTAGGCAGAGCTGATTTTTCTGTGTTCAGATGGTACTGCTTTGTGAATACTTTGTGTTACTGTGATAAACTGAATATCCCCCATAAATTATTTCTTCTCTTCTTTTAGAAACCATTGAGTTTTGTCTCTAGCACAAACAATAACGCAGCTACGGTCAGTAAAATAGTGCTTGTAAAATGGTCCTGCCACCAGGCCAGTGGTATTAGAAAGGGTTAAATTGTCTTTACTGGCTAATTAAGCCAAAATAGTTATTGTGAATATATTTCACTGGAGGGAAATGAGTAGTACTGAACCTGATACTTGGGTTTTAGTCAGTACAGTAATGCATTGACTCTGCCTTAAGGTGCCATTTTGGCTGCTGCTATGTTGCGTTTTAGGGGTAGACATAATAATATCAGCTAATTTAGAAGTTAAGTTAGCAAGCTACATCCATAAATTGTATGGGTGCAAAAGCACATATCTCATATTTACTGCAGTAACAGCATAAATCACTAACATTTCACTCAGGCCACACAAAAAGCAATTTTATTGGTTAAATAATTCAATTAAAATGCTCCAAAAACCATCAAGACCGCAAACATGGTCAAGAGGTCCTGTTCAGGGACTCCAATTAGCGATGGTGAGGAAAGAGCGGTGAGCTGTAGTGGCCTGTTTCAGCAATTCTGTCCATCACAGCAGCCATGCACCCTACTTTAAGCCTCACCAGTACTCTGTCAAAATAAATTAGCTATTTAAAAATAAAATGTACCAACTGTACAGTTTTGGTGAAAGAGGATACTTTCCAGGAAACAAAACTATTCATGAACCATGTTGTAAATGTTTCTTTCAGCTAATAAGTTGGTCTCTTTAACATGGAAGTGTATGGAAACGGGATTGCTTGTGTAGGTCCTCAACAAAGACACCTGTGTTGTTTCTTGCTGCTCTCCTTTACTGCAAGACTAAAATTAAACAATAGTAAGCAAACTCTCTCTTTTACTTTCAGACTGAGTGTATGCTATCTTCATATACAGCACGCATTGTTATTGTATGTTTGCATGGTTCATTAAGACTTGTGAGTGTTTTGTATCTACAGTTTAGGTGCATCTCTTGGGAAAAGGTAACTTAAACCAGTAACATAGACACTGATTTATGGTTAAATAGCAGAGATCAGTGTTGTTATATATTGTAAATATGTTTATTTTTATGTGTCTAATTTCTATGCTCAGTTTTGGGTTGTTTAGGGTTTTTGTTGTTGTTTTGGTACATATGTTTTGAGTATACAGACCAAACCAATATTTAATTACATTTTTGTATGTTTTACATTTAAGGTCAGTTTTTAAAGGTTTTTGTAAATTAAAAAAAAAAAAGTTCCCTGGTGCTTCCAGTTAAAAGAGAGTTTTTCCTACTCACCATCACAAAGTGCTTGCTCCTCAGCAGTCACTTGATTGTTAAAGTTTTCTCCAGAAAATTGTACAATATGGTAATATCATAGTTCTGGGTTGTTTGGTGACCTTGTGGATGAGTCACTGATGCCCTCTTGGAGTAGTTTTGAGTGGACGACTACTGGAAAGGTTCACCACTGTTCCAAGTTTGCTCTCATTGTTGTTCACTGAAGCCCCAAATCCTTAGAAATGCTTTTGCAACTTTTCCCAGACTTATAGATGCCAATGAATTTGTTTCTCTGCTGGATTCTTTTGAGACATTTTAGCCTACCTCTCTTTGCCAGACAAGTTCGACATAAATCATTTCTTGGTTCAATAGGTTTAGTAGTACTCAGGCCTGGGGGTGAACTGAACTCAGCTTTCCAAAACTAAAACTGGTTAATCATTTGTTTTCAATCATTCATCAAACAAATCAATTTGTTTGATAAACTGGAACATTTAAATGCGGCAAATATACAAAAAAAATTGCAAATGCTTTTTCACAACACTGTAGCTTAGTGAAAAGGACCTTGTGTTAAGAAATCAGATGAAAACATCATTCTCAATAAAAGCTTAGACATAAAGAAGACTCCTGAAGTGTTGGCTCAAATCAGGATTTTTTGTGTGACTCCCAAATCTGTGTCCATAAACCAGTGTAGCATGTGATGCTTAGTAATTCTGCACCAGCCCAACATAATAACTGTATCCCCCAGCTTAATCTTGCAAAATGAATGAGTAAGCTAATATACACTAAGTTGCTTCATATCTCCAATGCTTTCTGTTAAAGCAAGATCAAGATTAGACATACTTCTCCTAATTGGTTCTGACATCAGAACAGATCTAATCTAGCCTGGAAATTTTATTTTATAATTTTTGCAGCCTCGGCAGGTTCAGCTCAAAGTGTCATGTGCGGTGTTGTTTGACAATGTCAAATATTGCATTATAAATATATACAACGTGCAGATATATACTATACTTTTGTGAGATATAGCCTTTGCTGCCTTGGTAACACACTCTCATATTTTTAAATATTATAATAAACAACAAAAGAGTTGAAAGAAGAAAGAAAATGTCCCCACCTGCTGGTCCAAACGATGCTGTTTGCAAACTGATCTGCCATTTTTCAAATGTATTTGCCATGAAAAAGATCCAAAGTTATAATGTGGATTATAATTTGTATACAACTATCTTTGAATGCCTGGATTTGAATGTTTCTATTTCATAACTCATTTGAATACCTTAAACAAAAAGGGCCAGTGTCCAATTATATGGGCTGAGCTGTACAAGCCATATTTTGCAGTTGCCATGCAGTAGCTGAGATCTTGGTTTTGGTTTAGTGGAAGTTGGCAGGTGTTTGTGAGTGGCTACAAGCATGAAGCAGCCTGTGTGACTTTGGCTGCAGAACAGCATTTTAGCCAGCAGCAAGAGGGTGACATGCTGGTTGGATATAAGGGGATCCCAATGAGAAAAACGATGCAGAGCAGGGAGCAGGGCACACTGGCTTAATCCTCAATCAGTGTGGAAGAGCTGAGCAAAGCAATAGGCACATGTGAGTGGAGGAACTAAACCTGAGGCACAGGAAACAAGAGGTTACTGGGAATTCAAAAAGAAGGTTTAGATTTGGGTTGCCCACAGGCTACACTACCATGCTGGTGATGATTTAATGGAAAATGAGTTTAAATACTGCTGGAGGTGAAGACTGGATGAATCAAATGTCCAAGTCCATTGACCGAAGAGTTGGAGGAACCAATTAAAAAAGTGTCTGATCTTACCAAGAAATAACTCAGTGCCATGGACGTACCTGGTGAGCTGATTGGGTGGCAGCCAGTTATTTTACACTTGTTGCTCTCTAATCTCGAGCCTAACCTGCTCCAGTCCAGGTTAGGTCTCAACATAAATTGCCGTGGCAATCTAACCTTGTAAGAACTGAACCCCTTTCATAAATAAAAAGACACAGTTAACCTTGAATGTACCAGGAAATTAGCCCCAATCCCACTTTGAAATGAGAGCCTCTAGCTTGAGCTCTGTCATTAGTTAAAGGATACGTTTGGCACAGTGTCTCCTTGTTGCTTTCTGAATGTTGCGTAGATTATGAAGAAAATGTCACCCGATTACACATATCAGTTCCACATGACTGACACATGAGAACCCTGTCGAATTGCGAGGATTACTTTAATGATCCAGTTGTGCATGTGACATGTTTTGTTTTGGTAAAGACTGAACAGATTAGCTTGTCTCACTGACCTTTATTCCTCTGGTAAAGTCTGTGTTGCTCATTTATTTGTGCTTGACTCTAATATATTCACAAACTTCGCACAAGCTCATTACTTACCAAAGTTGTTTTTTGCTGACCAAACACTTGAATGGATTATTATTGGATAATTAGAACATGCTGAAATCAAACAATGAATCTTAAAACTGCTGAACGGAAGATTTGCGAGTATTGTAGCTGTGCATTATAATAATGATAATAAAAACAATAATACATGGGTATAGTTGTGGTTGCACATATTTGTTTTCTGCAGGCTCATAGTTGTTTGATTTAGGATCCATGCTAGTCATTGCATAGTCTTTAAATGGACCTGGTTATTAAGAAAATGGTCTTTATTAAGCCTACATTTACAGCTAAGGACATGATGCTACCTTTAGGAGACATACATTAGGTGCTGCATCCATGTCAGATTGGCAGAAAAAAAACATTTAGAGTCCTCCTCCATTGTTCTGCCATATTGGCCTAAACATGCAGTTATTTGAGAATTTTTTTAAACAGACTCCATGCAATCTCATGAATAAGTCCACCTCGTGATCCAAAAGCCTGTAGAGCCACCTTTAGCAGCAATGCCTTGAAGTAATTCTTTTCACTGTGACTTTCTCAGTCTCTCATCATCATTGTTGAGGAATTTTGGCCCACTCTTTTGGGTAGTGTTGCTTTATTTCACTGAGTATTACATTCATTTTTTGCACATCTCCCTCCCTCAGAGAATGAGGAGGAGCTTCTTCCCCCAGGCTATTCGGGCCCTGAACCAGGTGTAGGACTGTACTCTCCCACACACATCACTATAAGACTGGACTCTCACACACATCACATCACCACACGCACCACCACACATTTCCTATAATTTCCTATAATTTATAATCTTTATAATCTCTCTCTGCTGTTTGCACATTTTTATTTATTTTTATTTTTATTTTTACTGTAAATTCCTAAGTTAATTTGTAAATTTTGTAGTAAATTGTAAATACTGTAAAACTTTTTTCTGTCATTTAATGGTCGGGCATTGCGCAGCTACAAGCATTTCACCCCCATGTCATACTGTGTATGGTTGTGTGTGTGTGACAAATAAAATTTGAATTTGAATTTGAATTTGATTTTTTGCACATCTCCCTCCTACCACATCATTTCAATGAGATTGAAGTCTGGACTTTGACTGGGTCATTGAGAATCCTTGATTCTTTTCTTTGAGCCATTCTGTTGTAAATTTTCTGCTGTGATTGCGATCATTGTCCTGTTGCATGACTCAATTTCTGCAAAACTTTAGTTGTTGGACTCACATGGTCTCACATTCGACTCTAGCACACTTTGGTAGACAGATGGTTGACTCGGTGAGCGTAAGGTTCCCAGGTCTTGTGGCTTCAAAACAAGCCCAAATGATTCTGTGTTTGGTTTTTGCATATGTGACGCTGTACATTATGTCCAAACATCACAACTTTGGTCTTGTCTCTCCGATGTACATTGTCCCAGAAGTCTTTTAATTTGTTGAAATGCAACTTTACAAACCTAAGCTGTGCTACCATGTTCGTTTTAGAGAGCAGACACGGTCTCCTGGCAACTCTTTGAAAAAGCCACACTTGTTCAGTCTTGTTCTAATTATACTGTCATGAACTTTAACATCTAACATGCTAACTGTGGCCTAGAGTAGAGTCTGACATGTAGATCTGTTTTTTTTCCATTCTCTCTCAGCATTGCACAGTCTGACCTTGGGGCAACTTTGCTGGGCTCCACACCAGCTAAAGTTCCGCTTTCATAGAGGTGTTGACACTTGCTAATGATCAGTTAATCAAGTGCAGTTGATTTCCAGCACCTGGCTGCCTCTTAATTCCTATGGAAGAAGCAAGTGTGTACTGCAAATGTTCATGTATTGAATACGGGAAATACACATTTTACTTTTGTCTACAATTAGTAAAAAGACTAAACTGTAGACAACAGCTGATTCTCCTCTTTTTTTTCTAAGCTAACCTTACAGAGCAGACGTTATACAGTGTATTCCTGGAAGGTTAAACTACTAAATTTAAACATAATCCACCTCTTGCTCTGATAATCCCATTCCCGTGGTTGTTTTTTTTTTTTTTAAATTTCACTTAAAATTGCACCAGTACTAAAAAAAATCCTCCTCTTTGTAGATGATTAAAATTTAAAATGAACGTGTTATTGTTCTTCTGTGCCTACCTGTAATATTGCATTGGTTGGGTTGTTTTAGGTTAGGCCTGTTTTGTCTCTCTGTTTGAAAATAAATTAGAGGTCTTGTAGCCAAACCACACTGGCAGACTGTTATTACTGCCTCTGCCACTACTCACGAGTAGAAGTTGCATTTCAGTTCAGTTTTTAATGGCCTCCAATTAGAGGTGGAGAGACTTTGATAAGTTTAGGACATGGAGTTGGTTCTCCATGCTGTTATTTCATTGGAGCAAAATGGAGAAGGATTTTCACAGTAACCATAATCCCATTTGTTTAATATAAAATGTGACTCAAAAATAAGTGTCTATTAAGCAAATACCTCCAAGCAAGTTAAAGACCCCGTGAGCAGTTCATTGTACCATCAAATTTATGTAACAGCTTGCAGTTAGCGCTAACGAAACAAAAAGGAGAGTCAGACACCGATTCAGACTATTTGAATATTTTATTAATATGTAGAAAATGTATTAAAAAAGGAACTATATAGTACATGTTTAAGTCAAACTAGAGCTAAATTTGACAGTAATATCCAAGGTTATCCAACAATAATTCCTAGTTTCAGCTTACATGAGCGTTTCAAACAGTCAAGATCACATTTTATCAACATTTACATTTCCATGGCAAGATTTGTCAAATGAATGCAGTTACATTATCTGCCTATATAAGAGTTATTACCAACCACGGTGGCAATATCAGTTAAGTAATCTGTGAACACAAACCCAATAAATAAAAGCATTTTCTTTTTTTGTTGTTTTTGTGTCACATCAGTCACAAAGAAACAGGAAAATAAATAGCAGTGAAATAAATAAAGGGAGCAGATATCCTCTCAAGTGAGTGGGCCAGTCGAGATAAATACATTACTGGGTAATTATACAATATATGGACACAAGGTCAATATTGTCCTATTGTGTCTACAGAGAACATCACCAACGTTTTAGCTAACTCAATGTAAATGATTACCAGGAGAAAAAACGAGAAGTGTATGATTTGTGATGTCATTTGGCTCGGCCCTAATTATTATGCTGTCAGTATATCAGTAGCATAAAAAGGTCATATAATTGTAATAACATTGGTTAAAGGTGGTATCGTAACTTCTAAGAAGTTCAGTACGAGTCTTAAGTTTAAGCAATGGGGATAAAATGTACTTTTTAAACCGGATGCTGTGCAATAGGTGGAAAATATTTTATAAAACACAGAATATAAACCAAATGTGGAAAAAAATATCAACACAACTTGATCTCAGGTAATGAGAGAAGGAAATAATATCAAGAAAATATTTCAGGCCCCTGTTTTTCTGTAGAATTTCATTGAATTTGTTTTCTTATGTAAATGCAAAGAAGAAGAATGGATGTGGATCTGTGGATGACGTTAAACAAAATGCTCGTTCTGTGAAGTTATTAACGGTTGAAGGATTATTGCAAAATAGAAAAAAATCGAAAACAATGGAAATATAACGTTAGCTTTCTTTAAGAGCACCTTATAATCCGCAGTGAGAGGTATTCTTTTCTGCAAAGCTTCCCGACCTTTGTTCCTCTTACACAAAACCCAATGAGGCAAACTTCATCTAATTAGTTAATGAAATAAGTACAGATAATTCTCTATTCTATTATAAATCACTACAGGAGATGGACTGAAGCAGTTACTTAGACACTGAAACATAAATCAGACTCAGGAGAGATCATGTGATCACCTGACTTGGAGGCTGATAATCAAAGTGATCTATATCTTCTACCTAACAAACTTCAGGAGCACCTTTTACCCAGATCGACAAAGAAACGTGACTACAAATCAGATTGCAACACATCCTTAGGACATGTGGTTTTTACTGTCAGGCTCTTGATTGCATTTTAGTCCACATGCACAAGTCTCCCTCCAGCCTTCAGCACAACACTGGTTAAAAATACAGCACTTAAAATGGAGATGTTCAAAAGGGCTTGTTGAATTAGTTTGCATCTAAAGGGGGAACACATCAAAAGCTGTTTTCAGCTCTATATCTACATGAGTATATTGTTAGTAGTTCATAGAAGGGAGAGTTACTAATATTTTAAAGTCTAAATGGGGAAAAAATAAAGACAAATATACAAAGTCGCAATAGGAGCCAAAGTCGCTTGCTCACTCCTGTGAGAAAAGTGAAGAAATAAAGAAAAGTTCACTTTCCAGCTGATCAAAAATTGAAAAAGACAGAATCAGATTATCAATCGTGAGACCAAATGTCGCTTGCAGTGATGGTGACATCGATTTCCGTGGACTGCTGTGTGGTTCATCTTCCGACTCCGCAGACAGCATTTCCCCCCCTGCAAAGGAGCCAGGAAATTCCAAGAAAACAACTTCAAGAAAACCAACTGGCTCCCAACACTTTGTGCGACTCCATGAGCGGTGAATTAAAGCAAAATGTTTGAAAATGTTTGGTGGGCATGCTGCAGATTACACCCGCCCAGCTAAAAAGGAATACAGGCTCAGCCGTGTTTGCTGATTTTGTTGTTTCACCGGGGAGCTTAAATTGTGAAGCGAGTAAAAGAAGAGCACAGAAGAAAGGCTCCTCTCCACCTACTTTTCTGCTTTCTTTGTTAGGTTCACTTTCAGCCAGCAGTGGGAGAGAGGCGAAACGTGCGCTGTACCCCTGACTTTCCCCTGCATAGAATTTAGCGATCATAATGCATAAAATTACGCCTGAGGACACAGTTGCCATAAAAAGCCCCTGAAAAAGTGGGACTCTTATTAACACAGGGGGGGGAAAGCTGCTTCAGTGACTTTGGTGACTGGCATCTTTCCAAACAGCAGGCCGGGCCGTTATTATGCAGATCTTTGGTTAAATGTTGCATCTATCAGCACCATCTCTGCAAGCAATCAGAGCATCTATAACAGGGGTCAAAAAGCAATTAAGAGATTGTTATTTTGGCCAAGAAGACGAGCTCGAAAAATCTCCATTAGCAACCAAAGAAATGAAGTGAATGACCAACAATAGCTTTGCTGTGTTCCCACTCACAGTGCAAATACTGTCTCAGCGTGGCCACCAGTAGGAGTAATAATAAAAATAATAATAACGATAATAATGATAATTAGAACAGTTTTATTCTGCTTTAAAATCCATAATCCATAAGATAATGAAAGAAATAAAGTAGATGGTTATGAAGCTGCTGCTGGTGCACTGCTTTGTGAATGTTTTGCTTTTTAATGCTAATTATCCAGAAAATTAATATTAATTTTAATATAGGGTCAAAAACCAAGGCATCAAATAAATGGACTTTGTCACAATATCAGGTATAAAAATAGATATATATTTTACAGAGGGTTTTAAGGGCATATACAGGTTTTTTTTGTTTTTTGTTTTAGTTAAAAGTGTTATTTTGTAACGGTTAAAATAATGCTAGCTCTCACTCCTGAGGGCGTTTCTGAGCACATCTTAGGGAAAGACAAATCACGGATTAAAAGAAAAAAAAAACAAAGCTTCCTGGTTTGCCTTTCCTCTTGTTTTGTCTTTTTGTTTGTTTTATACAGCAAACAGAACCATTTTCATTCAAAGTATTTAATAAATTACATACAGTGTCTTCTAACTTCTGGGCAGAAGTACAGCAGGGTAAGACAGCTAAAGCTGGGCAGGTGGAGAGATCAACAGAGTTCGGACGTTGCTCGAGCCTCTCTGCTATTTTATGATTACATCCGTGGTTATAACATCTTCTTGTTAATGTTTTAATAAAATATTAGTAGATTTTTGTCATATTCTGCTTCTTCTTTGAGCCTCACTAACGTTGCCCTGCCACGGTCACATCCCAGCCTGCTGCTCCTGTCAGTGAGGCGTGCGAATAGCAAAAACTCAACATCCGAACTCCATTTATCCATGACTATGGGCTGGATCGTGGCGATTCATCTATACAGGGGCAGACCGCCTCCTCTTGCTGCTGATGCTGCGGAAATTGAACGGCCTCATTTTCATCTCCACAAAGGGAATGGAGAACTCGTGGCCTTTCCAGTGGTACCAGTTGATACCCTGTAAAAAAGTGAGAAGTACAATTTGGAAAGCAGCTCGGATCAACAGGATTTTTTTTCTTCTTCTTCTTTTATTTTTATTTTTTTTTGAGCACATGAGATATGAGATATTTCTGAAGATGGAAAAGTTATGCTTCTATTTAAGTGTAGTTTTCATTTAAATGAAGCATTCAATCCAGGATGATAGGAATCCTGACTTAATAGCTAGCACAAATACAACCCTGGTGTAATTACAGCCTGAGTCTAGCCTTTCTAATCCCCATCACCACCAACATTTATGGCCAACCATCTCTGCTGCCACCTGTTCCCGTTTCATGTCATTAACAGATGAAGAGGAAGGCACGGGAGCAGAGTGAGAGAAGCGGCGATGCTCCAAAATCCTAATCACGGCTTCACACAACACATCAGCCATTTCAGCATGAAGCAGGCAAAACGAGGAATACCACGCACCAGTCAGAAGGGACACGAAAAGCCCTCAATTATCCCACATCACATGTACAAAACACAAAAAAGTGTCCATTTTCGTGTTCGGCTGGGGTGCCAGTGCTTTTTCATTTTTAATCTCACATTTAACAATTTGTTCTGTTCCTTAAAGGAACTTGAAATGCTTGAATTGTTTGAACTTACTGGGAAATGAAAGCGTATCTCTTGACAAATTAGTCTCAAGCGCCATCCTCTTTCATTAAAATCAGACGAGTGGTGTAGCAGATTTGGGCCTTCAAATTTTGACCTTTCATTAAAAAACTCCTTCATCAAGATGGATGCTGGTAGCAAGTTTCATGTGATTTCATTCGCTAATTATTACCCTTTCATAATGACAAGTTTTAGCCTTTAATCACTGTTCTGTATTAGATCCCATCAAAGTGAGTAAATGCCAAGATACACTTTCAAAACGCAACCCTTTTCAAAAGATGGCATTTACTTTAAGACTTGATTCATTCAAATAGCCAAAAAAACACATTTTTAAAAACTTTCCCACTTAGAACTGGCACGTTCATGCAGTAAGGTTGAATGAAGTTTTCAAAGGATTCCTATTCTTGTGAACATGGTATCCGTTGCACACCTCGTGGGAGCTAATTTGGCACAAAGTTGATGTGGATTCAAGAATGAAGTCATTCAGTTTTGGTCATCAAAGATCATGGTTAGTGTGATCTCCCAGAACACATTATGAAAAGATTTCACACAAATATCTAAGAGGACAAAACTGTAACGTTTAAAAGATCAAAATTTAGCTGCAACATCAATTTAGCTGCAACATCAAAAATATTTGGCACAAACATTTGTTGGCCGATCATCTGAACAGAGGTATTTCACAACGACTGCAAAGCTCTTTTACTATTTGTGTGAAGATGTTGGCGAAGAACATCTACATGCACTACATGTCTAACTTCATGGCTACAGTTTTAATCCCATAGCATCAGCTTGTTTTGACATTTCAAAAGTTTTCACCACGTATATAAAATAAGTTGGACATGGAAGCACACTTCAACTGACTCGCTGGCCAAAATACTCAATAACCCACAAAACGGCTATCAACAACTTTCCCTTCAACTACTTCTCATCTGTTATTTCTAATGGAAACACTTAAACTGTGTTGAATTTCATTCCCATTGCAACGAGCTGACAGTTAAATTTTCACGCTACAGTCATGAAAAGGAAAGCAGCGATTAGAGACCGCAAACAAATTATCGCATGTGTGTTGAATTTGCGATCTTTCTGCCTCTGAAACAGTTGCTTCCAGGACATCGTTCAGGTTTGTGACCACTTGCAGTCATCTGCATCTACCTTGACTGTTGCATCAAGGTGACAATAAAACAGCAATCAATTTGCAACCGAATGGGGTCAAGTTGCAATTTCAAGCAGTCTTGTGATAATGTGGAAATTGTCTGAGAGTGATTGGAGTCAGATTGTGGCTGTTTGGAGACAGGTTGCCTTCTTCCAGGCATTGCAAACTTTGCTGTAAAAACTCACCTGATGCAAAAAAACCCCCACAATTTTTCCTAGTTGCAAGGAGGATGCCACTCTATTTTTACTGTAGTGTGACTCAGCCAGGTGATCCCAGAAGGAAAAATAGAGTGGTTTACATAATATTTTCTAACATAAACACAAATGAAATCAGGAAGCACAAAAAACAAAATAACTATCTCCAGTCGCACCGACTGAAGTTGTGTCCTGAACATACTGTCAAACTAGCATAAACCTCTCGGAGCTCAGGTTGCTCCAAGAGTCTTCGTCATGTTTTAAATAACAAACACAATAGTTTTGCCCTCTTTAAAAAAAAAAAAACTTGCACCACAAAATTGTCAAAATTATATATCATTCATTCAGCATCGTTACTTTTTCATCACTTAATATATATATATGAGCACTGACCTGACTGTGCCTGGACTCGCCGTATTTGCCATTGAGGTTAGCCCGGTGGCAGTTCTTGTACCACCAGGCTCCTTTGTATGACAACGCACAGTTAGTGACAGCGATGTCATTGTCTCTGTCTTTTGTCGAGAAGGGCCGACCCTGGTGGTAGCTCAAAGAGTCACCTGGGATCACAACAGAGGGAGAGAGCGGTAGAGAGCTTATAATATTAGTACTGCTTCCTGGGAAACACTGAACTTCTGTGAATAACAGCGGGACGTAAATGAGCCAATAAAAGCAGGAAGGTGACAGGGAGATGTAAGAGGAAAAAAGTCCAGACTTCAGGCTCTTTGAGTTTATCTTGACAGAGTGAGAATTACAATCATAAACATAAGGGCATCATGGGTAATTGTGGTATATTGTCACACTAACAGACTGAGTGGACAGGAATGGAAATGTGGAGGAGTGCTGAGGCAGGTTTACAATGACAAAAAATGGCAGAGGCATAGGGACAATTCTGACATAAAATGAGGGTCATATAGCAAAAACTGACAGCGCTGAATGTCACCACTGGCTATTTTGGGGCATATATATATAAATATATATATATAATACATATAAATTACCAGCTGTGCCATTGTATTCTCCTATCCTGAGCTTGTAGAGATTTCTTGCATCTCCAATGGAGAACTTGTCATAATTAGCGTAGACTGACTCCTGTCCGTCCCTCATGTCAATCCTCAGCTCATAACGTCCCTGAGCGGCAGTCTTCTGGATGTTGTCTAGACCTGCAGAGAAATGTGCAATTTTAGATTCAAACTGAGTTATATTTCCTGTCTGAATTACCCCAACATTCGATCACCAAAAAAAAAAAAAAAAGATTTTCAGGTTTAATCAGACTTTCCTGTAACAGGAAGTCTACATTGAAACATCACCAAGATGTGCAAGCATAGGCAAAAATGAGCAGTAGCAGATTTAAATGAAGACTGTGCTGCCGAGATAAGGCAAAGCCCTTAAAAGAATTCACAGAACAATTTACAATTTGTTGTTTGCAAACGCCTAATCGCCCGTAGATGTTCTCATGTGACTGCTTTAACCACCTGTTACAATCTTCACCGGCCCGATGTCAAGCGTCTTCCTCAGTTGGCCTTGTGGCTCTACTGTATATGATTGGCAGTGTCGGCCAGTGGACACTGTCACCACCAGCCCTCCGGCAAATGCCAAGTTCGCGAGATATGCAGCTTTGCTCTTTATCTCAAAGGTAGCAGATACGGGGGGCTCGTTTGAGCCCCGACAGGCGATAAGGCCCCGCACTATCCTGAGCGATTGGAACTGCCTTCGCTATCAGATTACAACAAGCACCCATTTGGAAAAAGAGCCTCCTTCCCTGCTTAACCTCCAACAGGAACACACATGCACTTTTTCTGAACCCTTGGAACATTTTGAGCAGCAAATAAATAAAATAAAATCCCCAAGCCTTCGCTGATAAGAAGTAGGAAGTCAAAATCGGGGAAGAGCAGGGAAACTAAATCTGCTGTAATATGTCAATGGAAAGTAGATAAAATCTATGTTACAACCCAAAGGCACTTAGGGTGACAGGGGAAAAGCTATTGTTATAATAAAACTATGTTTAACACTCAGTCATCTCTAATATCCATAGCATATCACCGCATTATCAGCAATTAATCTGTCGCACATCGTTTTTCTTTTTTCTTCTTCCAACACTTTTATGGGATCAGACTGCTCTATTCCAAACTGCGGCAATTAAAAATGCATTGTGACACACTATTGCGCTCTTCTCCTATTATACTACCAACATTACCATCTCATCAAATTTTATTACCACTACATTTCTCTCACAATGAAGTAGAAACAAGGAATAGGGGGATTAAAGAAAAAGCGAGAGCAGGGGATAATGATCGCAAATCGCACACAGTCGCTGTGCGTTTCTCCCCATTATGACATCATCAAACTGACATTGGATTCGGGATAAGCCAGTTAAGGTCAGTGGGGGTGGGGAGAATAGATTGGCCTAGAGCTGCAATAAAAATGGCTGTTCTCAAGCTGTAACGGATAATAATGAAAGTTCAATTTCCATATTCTTTACTGCTGGCCCGTTAAGTGCTCCTTCTTTTCAGTTTGAGTGGATTTAGTATCAATGTTTATGGTTGGTATATTGCTATTCTGTGTGCAGAGGCAGTGATTAGCTAAATGTTCCCTGCAATGGCTCTCCAGGGCTACGACGGTGACCTAATCTCTTGAAAGAGGAGTGAAGGTCACCTACTCTGGAACTGCAGTGACCATCTGTAGGACGATAACCTTCACGTTTTTATGAGGATACACTTCTTTACACAGTGAAAAGTGAAATGAGAGCGACTACAGCGCCAGAATGAGACGCAACAGAAACATAGCAATTAGCTTAATTGATATGAACATAGCTCCCTGTAACATTTAGGAGTGCAGGGATATTCCGATCAGTGATTTGGGAGGAAGTAATGTCCATTTCTACTTGTTTATTTTGGCTAGCAACAGATGTCTATGTATAACACATAATATACTCCAAAAAATGCAACATTCGCTGTGTTGGGGCTTGATGAGGGCAGCGATTAAAACCAGCATTTCATTTCACAGTCAGCTTTGCGAAGCAGTGTAATTCCTGTCATCAGAGACTTTGCTCGTTCAGGAGAAACAAGTTGACACTGGGCCTTATGTAGAGTTTGATTGATTTTTACATGCATTTTAGGCAGTAAACACATTAAAAGACAATTAGTGTTATTGACCAGGGGGGCAACACTGCATATTGCAAGGAAACCCCGAGGATTTTGTTCTTAAATTAAGCATTCATTACAGTTATAAAAGTAGGCCTTACATCAGTTACACCACAAATTTCACCGACCCTAGAGTGATCATTTTCCTCTGCCTCCTCGGATCCTTTTCACACATAATATTTTCATAACACATTTCAAAAACCTGCAATATGTGTAGTGATGGCTGCACTCTGATCAGCAGTTTCATTTTCATAGTGCCCGTAGGTGGATACTGGATCATGCTGTCATGGTGTTACGACGGCAGCTGAAGAGCAGAAAGCCATCAGTAATGTTTCTGGTGATTCCTGTGCTAACGTTTTCCTGCTCACAATAATTTTAACCCGTGGATGAACAGAAAAAACTGGACTTAACTGGAATAAAAACTAACAGCGCTAATACAAAAACAAATATATGGAAGAATTTGTTCCAATCTTCTATTGTCCAATTTTAGTGGGCTATGTGAACTATAGCCTTGATTTCTCTGTCACGCACACGCATTGTGTGTTCAGAGATGCTTTTTTGCATACCTTAGTTGTAATGAGTGTTACTGAAATACTATACCATTCTATTTGGAACCATGCCACATTCAAGTACATCTCCTTTTTTCCCCATTCTGATGTTTGGTTTGAACTTCAGCGAGTCCTCTAGACCAGTGGTCCCCAACCTTTTTTGCGCCATGGACCGGTTTATGTCCGACAATATTTTCACGGACCGGGCTTTAAGGTGTCACGGATAAATACAACAAAATGAAACCAGTACCGGTACCAAAAAAAGAAGATTTATTCATAACACATGGGAAAAGACCCAGGGAAACCGAGTTAATGATAAAAACGATTAAAAAAATAACACTTAAAAACCAATAAAAACCCTGAAAACGATGAATTTCACACCCGAGCCTCGACTCTCGTGGCCCGGTACCAAACCCGGGGGTTGGGGACCACTGCTCTAGTCCATGTCTACATACCTAAATACACTGAATTGGTGACATGTAATAGGCTGATCAGATATTTGTGCTAATGAGCAGCTGAACAGAACCTAATAAAGTGTAAATACAGATTAAAAACTATAAAACTAAAATAAGTGTAATACACTAAAGAAATTAGTGTTCTGGTCTCAACATTTTGTGTTAAGAGCTGTAAAGCTTCTGTGTGCTGTGCTGTCAGCATATCTGTCTTGCTTTATGGGGCCGCTCTTGACGCTCCACACCCTGAGGTTACATTAAGCTCCTTTTGTGCACCGAGGACAAAGTTACAGTGCAGCCAGAAGAAATAGGATGGAATGGGGGAAAGTGTATCCTGGGAGGCACCTAGAAAGTAAAGGCAGACCCTAGAGATGAAGGTACCGTTCTACGGGGCCTGCTCAGAATTGGCGAGAGGGCAAATTATAGCTGATTCAGCTGTAGTGGAAACAGGTCAGATGAAATGTAGTCACTGAGCCAGATACGCTCAGGCATCTTTAGACTGTATTGTACTGACATGGCCATTAAAAATAATCTTTCAGATCTGTGCCAGGAAGCTTCTATGCGATGCCTTCAGGTGCTTCCATCAGAAAGAGAAAAAACATTCCTGTCACTTTATAGTTCACTATCCACACTCAATACTTAACAGTGTGCAAAGGAGAGGGATTTCTCTCTTTATTCTCTGTGTGTGTGTGTGTGTGCAGTATCATCCTACAAAAATATTTAATATTTTTATCAAAAGCTCTTTGCTTCTGGGAGTAATTTCCTCTCTTCTTTGTTGAAATACAAAAACAGATAAATTATTAATTCATACCAGCAGACAGCAATCCAACTTTTCCTGTTGAGATAAAGAGCTACCTTTGAACACGCTCTCTTGTGTGCATAACAGGAACAGCTGACAATATTATTTAATTCGGCTCAACAACAACTCAAAATAAATCTTTAAAAATAGCCAGCGTGAAACCCCCACCCCAAACAAATCTGATATACTCAATGAGAACTGTACACTCTTTTACTTTATTATATTATATTGTCAGCTCATGATGGGTTAGATTTAAAAAAAAAAAATCCCTTTATGCTTTTACCTATTACAGCGTGCTTAGTCACAAATGGATGCCGCAGCTATCTTGCATTATTATCCAAAATGTGTCAGCAAAGTAGCAGGCTTCCTTCTGGCGATAAAGCAATGCCGTAAAATTTCCCCGCCGTGTTATTTCTTTCTTTAATCAAAAAGTTCAAAAAAACATTCCACTCAAGGTCCTGATTCACTTGATGAAATATTCATGTAATATTTTTCCTTTAATCATCTGCACCAAAACAATAACACAAAAACTGGCCCATGAAGAAACATGAGTCATTTGCACATTTTTTAATGAATATAATTATTGTTTCATAATGAGATTTGGAGGGGGTAAAAGTATTCAGCCGTCCATCAAAGCAGTGAGGACGTTCTGTTGTTTTTGTCTTTGGATCAGAGTGACACTAAAAAAAACAATTACCAAGTCATTTCGGAGAGAAATGAGCTTTCAGAGATTCCAGTAATGAATCGGATAGACTTTGTGAAGTCAAGTGCTAAAAGACGAGATGAGCGGCGTGACTCTCTGTCTTTGCACAGACGTGAAAAATCTGACGAGAAGGGCTTTACAGCCTGCACAAAATATTGAAGACATCTTTCCTCTCCATAAAACAGATACATCAATTGAAACCAAGTGAAAGCTATGAACCTCTATTGATTGTACCTATTAAATCCACCTCAGTCATGGGGGACAGGGTGTTACAACCTTCAGAAAACTGCAGCAGAAATTGAACAAAATGGGTGGCAGGTTGCAGCTCAATATTGCCCATAAAATGCAGCTGAAATATATTGGGCAGGGTGACAGGCTGAAATACGCCGGTGGCAGACCTGACCTTACCTGTGAAATGTGCGATTCACCTACAAGTCAATCAGTGTCAGGTTTTTTTTCCAAGAAAAACAAATAAATGCAGATAATCTCACCCCTGCCACCTTAACCTCACTGAGTGATGCAACATATGTTTCTAGCCAAGCCCGCAGACTTTCAGAAACACAATATGTTTTTTTCTCTGTCTTGCATTGGACAACTAAACATAATGAGTGAACCTTTGCTTTGGAACCGCAGTTTATATAATCGTTATCTAGTGGGAGATTTACCAAGCCAGAACTCATCCTCCAGGTTTCCAAAGCCGACACGATAATCACTCCACTTCCTGGAAAAGTCCGTCAGGCCGTTCTGACGACGCTGGAATACCTGCAGAGCAATAAGGTTTATTGAAGCCGTTTGAACCACACTGCTCATAGGAATTTGTCTTGGTGTGTTCACATATAACAACACAAGACACATCTAACAAAACACTATGGAGGTTACAGATCAACCGATCAAAGTAGTACATCCTATACTCAGATTAGTACATAATTATACACTAGCTGTCTTTACACCCACTTACAATCCAGCCTCCTTCATCCGTGGTCATGTCACAGTACACCTGCACCCCCTGGCTGGGGTCTCTGTTGATGTAAATGGTGTAGACGCCGCTCAGAGTCTCTCCATTTAGCAGGTGTTGGGCGCAGTTCTGAGGTGTCGCAAATAGGCGACTCCCTGGAAAAAAAGGCGGAGGACCAGTGATGAGAAGTTAAAATTTGCTTGCTGTTCCCCATTTTGACTTAAAAATATTCAGCTTGTCAAAATGTTGCTCTATTACAGTATTTAGAAGCTTGTTACTTTAGATATTATATCAAAGGCATGCTTTTAAACATCATTTATTAAGTATTTTTTGCCTTAAGAAAATGAGCTCTCCCCTGACTCTAACTACCTCTAACAACTTGTGGCCATCATTTGATTGAATTTGTTGAAATATTGCAAAGGATGTGTTATGCAATGTAATTTGCTCTGCAACTATAGATCAACAGTTGTTCTCAAGACTTTGGAGGCAACACAGAGAATAACCAGAAACAACTGTTAGGCATTGAAGTAAAATTGGAATTTGTCACTTTTACAAGCCTTTTACAAACAGTTATCCAGTTAAAGGTAGTCTTGAGAGTTTGAAAAGAAGCCAACAGGACTCCAGTTAGAGTCATTCACACCTAGCTCCTATGCTGGGTAGTTAACAATTTGCTGTGTGAGCATGGTACGTTCCATCTGAACGTGCTATAACTTGTTTTTAAGTGCAAAAAAACAACCAATGGCTGTATTGCTGTAATGCTGGCTCTACCTTACCTTACAGGATTAACATCATCTACAAAAAAATCCAGTCTTTCTAGTCAAGTACTGGTCAAAAGGGAATATGACCAAAGTCTAGGGAAATCTAGGGCATGATTATCAGGGCATTACGTTCACTTACAAAGTATTTCTGTGTCTTATATTTTGAGTCCAGTAAATTTGCTGTCAGTTTCAATCTATTCAGAAACTGCTGATGCAGCAGGTTGCTACAACATGAACTTGGTGTTTTGAAATTGGATGTGGCAAGAGAGCGGCTGGGTCTGACTGTGAGAGCACACACTCATTGGCTAACAACCTAGCATAGGTCTCAGTTTTTTATTCAGTACAACCCAAAATGAGTACAACTTACTCATCAGGTAAGTGTTTACAGACGTTTAGTCAGAAAGCTGTTTTCTATAGCTCTGGATGTATTTCTGTCACCACAGGTGTCGCCACCTGGTGGCCAATAAAAAGAACAGGCATTTCTAAGTTGGCTTAACTTTTCAGACCATGGCACGATGTCTATCCTTTTTAATTGTCAGTGATATGTTTGTATGCCACAGATGTTGTGATTTATTCCTGCTGCTTTATGATGCTTCCTGACGCATCAGACATGCTGTCACACAATAAAAATTAAACCACATTATTCATACAGCCACCCTGCAGGTGCAGCCTAACAGTAATTCTCTCTTACTAAGCGATGGGGTAAGGATAGAAATTGTGCTCGACTTTGGGGAACTATTATTGTGCACGTCTGTTAGAGTAACTGTAATGCAAAATGCAGCGAAAAGTCTCAGGGGCCAAGAAAACTCTACACATTAGTATCGCTTTCCAAGCTTCAATTAAAGAATACAAATGCATTACATGTGCGTGTGATTGAATGAGTGCATTCTGTACCTGTAGTAAAGGTGGTAGAGACTACAGCGCTGGTGTCTAGTCCCCTCGCAGCCTGGAGCTTGACGGTGTACTCTGTAGTCTCAGCCAGTCCCTCCAGTCGAATCCATGTGTCCTCTGCATCGAGAATCAGCTCCTAGTGCACACACAGGACCAAATTCACTCGCGTAACGCATACTGTGTGAGGGAGGCGATGTCCGATAAAGAAACTACATTCTGTAAAAGTAATAATTTAATGTGCATTCAGTACAAACCTCAGGGTAAAAATAAAAATTCAGTTAGAAAACCCTCAAGTCACTGATAAAACTGTGAAATTAAATTCTGAGACCTTCAGATATTCGTTTTTAACACATGACAGCTGGACTTCGGGCCCAGTGGCCCATGGGGCGATCATGGCTCAAAGAGTTGGCAGTTCGTCTTGTAACCGGAAGGTTGCCGAATCCGAACTCGAACCCCGGCTCGGACAGTCTCGGTCGTTGTGTGCTTGGGCAAGACACTTCACCTGCCGCCTACTTGTGATGGCCAGAGGGGCCGATGGCGCGATATTGCAGCCTCGCTTCTGTCAGTCTGCCCCAGGGCAGCTGTGGCTACAACTGTAGCTTGCTTCCACCAGTGTGTGAATGTGAGAGTGAATGAATAGTGGAATTGTAAAGCGCTTTGAGGGCCCCGAAAAGCGCTATATCAATGCAATCCATTATATATTCTCATGCTAACAGAACCAATTGAGGAGTGTAGCAAAGAAATTAAAACTGCACATTAGGTGAAACCTAAATATTGTGCGAGTTACGGTAACACTTCCTTTGTTTTCACAGGTGAAAGTGCAAGAGAACATGCAAAAATTTAAAGAGCAGAGGAAGTGAGAAACAAGAGACGCTAAGGGCGGGGTGGGTGGGGGAAATGAAAGACTTTTATCAGACAGCTGCGCTGAGAAGCTGCAAAGCAATCAGGAAACAAGAATTTCTATTTTAAGGCGTGACACCACAGTGCAGTCGCTTCCAAGACGTTTGACCAATTTGTGAGCATACTTTGTGTGACACCAGTTGTGGCATGAATCCAATGGTACGAGGTTTGACCGATGAATACAAACTTGTGCGTCTGCGCGTCTGTGTGTGTGTGTGTGTGTGTGTGTGTGTGTGTGCATGTGTGTTACAGTCTGGCCTGAGTACACATTAAATATAAACAAGAAAAAATGAAATATTCAGCCGGTTTGGCCGGGGAAAAAAAAATCACACATTCTGAAGCAATGTGTCCATGTGAATTATGCAAGGAAGCAGCTGGTAAACGGTGTCTCTCAGTCTCAGAGGATCTGTCATTGTCCCGCTAGGTTTTCAGGGTCAAGATAAGATTTTTATTGCAAGTGAGCCGCCCCGTCTTATCAAGGCTAATATATACCTACGCGCGCTTGCTATCGATTGTGTATGTGTAGCCGAATGGTTGGATGTTGTCCTTGTGTAAGATCTTTATCGTTCCAGGCATGACCATTACTGATACATGTATTTATACATGTATAAACTGTTCTGTTAATGTTCATCAGATAAGAAATTAATCTCAAAGCTACTTTGTGTAAATTATAAGAGCCCATTATCTCGCTAAGAGGAGAAGCTGATTGAACAGCTTTAAGGCTCACCACTATGTGGTTAGATTACTGCTGAGGTAAGACCGAAGCGAGAACGAGCCACACCCTAAAGCAGAGTCTGAAAGAGAAAAAATCTTAAAAGCACTTCAGTCTATTGCTGTTCCTTTTATGGGTTGAATGACTCATGTGTTGTTCAAT
This sequence comes from Neolamprologus multifasciatus, assembly GCF_963576455.1. NCBI lineage: Eukaryota > Metazoa > Chordata > Actinopteri > Cichliformes > Cichlidae > Neolamprologus > Neolamprologus multifasciatus. The sequence goes on along the minus strand of NC_140456.1, from coordinate 19,825,582 downwards.
ACCCTAAATTCATGATGCTATGAGCAATTATAGCAGTGCACAAAGAATGAATAAATAAATAATAACATCTGAATAAATGATAAAAGACAGGGTTCGCACAGGTGCTGAAATACTTGAGAATGCTTGAATTTTAATATGGTGTTTTCAAGGCTTTAAAAGAGCTTGGATTTTGAATAAAGCAACTGAAACTTCGCTGCCATATCTGCCTAAATAGATTGCTTTTTAGATAAAGCAAATAAGCCCGTGGAAGGATAATTGCTTTTGCCTTTTACAACAAACACAGACAATGCTCGAGTCTCACTTGCCACTCTAATCTCTTTGTGCGTGGCGTCAAATGTGATCTGCCGGTGTTTTTGGATGCGCGTCCTGTGATGCAAAATGAGCAGGAGATGACAACATGTCAGGATGTTGCCGTTTAACTTAGTGAGGGCTTAAAAATAACAACCACAAATCGTGGTCGAAAAGAGGAGCAGATACTCAAAAGTCTGCAATAAGAGCACGCGGCCTTTCACAGTAAGAGAGTTTGCGTTGTATAAGATGAACCTCAAGTTTTTATTTATTTCTTTTTATTATTCAGTTTGCTAAATTATACATTTCTCAAATCTGTATCCCACACAGCGCTCATCAGGCTCCTGAGGATGAAATGGACTGTGATGTTCATCAGCAGAGAGTCAGTCTCCAGTGAAATTCCTAAAGCTTTTATTTTTTTTAGCTATAAACTCTTCACACTTCACTCACTCAGCTCTAGACTAATCTGATCTTTCTCACATTGCTAACTCGGTCAAGTCTCTGAACTCTTTCCAGTCATTAACATCTGGAAAAACACCCAGGACATTGTTGCCTGATGTCTGATGAAACAGATGTACATATATAGCTTTTGTGTGTGTATATTGACCTATATTGATTTTTCCTCATATCACGTGGCATTACACCAGCAGTTGTACTATAAAACCCCAGAGAGGTATACCTGAAATCATGCATCAGCTCCACATTCCTCCACACAACCGCTCCCAAAGTATGGAAATGCAATTTTTCAGCTTATTTACATAAATATGCACATATATCATTTATACCAGCTGTGTGGGGCTGGAAAAGCTTAATTTTGCACATTGCACATTGAAATGTGTCTGAAATCATCTTCAAAAGATTATAGAAACCCTCAGTTTGCCTATAAAATGAAAACAATTTCTAAATCTGTTAGCTTATTTTTTTCTATTACACAATAAAAAATGCTACAAGGCATACTTTGTAAAAAAAAAAAATGTCAAAGTGACCTGTAAATAGCTTTCTTTTCCTCTCTGTCTCTGACAGAGTGTATCAGTGCCCATTTATTTGGAGTTATAATGAAGTGTAAGAACAACCAAGATACAAAATGAGTGAAGTCACAGCTGGAAATTTTAAGCAGCTTATGTGTCAGTTTTTAAAGATAGGAACATTTCTCCATCTCTCCTCCAGAACACTAAGAGGAGTGTTTAGCTTGTTCAGGTAGCAGCTTTTTGGTTTAGTGCTGACCATTGCTCACTTTTTGCAAAAGCATCGTCTGCAGCAGGTCATGCCATCTGTCGCTAATTAACATAAATACTTCAGCACCTTGATGGCACTTTATTATCATCATTATCATCATCATTATTATTATTAATAAACAAAATTAAACTATGGCCAGTATGGATTTTTGAGATCGCTGCTGAAATGCCCTCTTTCCACTTGACTACATTCCAAGCGCTTAGAGAGTGTGGCATATATATATATGTGTAATCAACATTTAGGTAAGTAAATCTTAATTGCATATTTTTTTAAATCCAGTAAGAAGTTCACCAGGATGAGCTGACCATATGAAGCAGGATGGGCCCATGCTTTTTTCTGTTGTTTACTCCAAATAGTTTACCTGCTATCTGAACGTCCCAGCAAAAATCAAGACTCATGCAGACAGCCAAAGTTTTTGTAATCTGTCCAAATGTCTAATTTCTGTGAGCTTACATGAACCGTAGCGTCAGATTCGCGTTCTGAGCAGACAGGAGTGTCACCAACTTCAGCTTTAACCCACCTCCCTTAAGGTTTAATGTGTTGAGTGTTCAGCGATGATCTTCTGCGGTTTCCCCCATTTCCAATTCCCAGTTTGAACTTTAGGGTCACCTCGACTATGTTTACATGCCTTAAATCAGGGATATCAAATATAAGGCTTGGGGGCCAGAAGTGGCCCACTGGACGGCTCTGGAAAATGTGAAGGAGTCATTTACTTTTAACTGTATTTTCATACGTTTTACAGCTTTTCCTACTGATAACGATTCCTGTTATTACTAGAAAAGTAATTAAGTAATAGACAAACAATTACATGAGACAAAGTTCCTGTTTTTCCACTATCTGTCTTCAAATGTATGTTTGTATGTATTTTTTACAGTGTGTTCACAGAAAAAAATAAGATTTTCTCTAAATTAACAAAAACTTTTTATTTTAATTATGGGACAGTCTGGACAACAAACTGACACACCTTTTTCCTGTAATTTACACATTTATTATGTAGTTTCACTGGTTCGGCCCACAGTGTAAAATGACATCCCAACCTTGTGATTGGCTTATTATATGCATTATAAAGTAGTCGAACTTGTGTAGCTAATAAAGTGGCTGCTGGGTGTACCCAGAGAGAGCAAAAGTAAATAATATAACAGTATATATTTAACTTATATTACTAATGCAAATTAAAGCAAAGTGTTAAAACTAGTACATGAAATGTTGATTCTGTGTTTGAAAACAAACCATTACTGTGGGAAAAAGGACAGAAACACAGAGAACAGGGTCAGCAGAGAGATCCTTGATCTAAGAAAGATCTTTGCTTGTGTAAAATCTCATAAAAGAGCTCATCTCAAGAGTCAGACTGCATTCTTTGTGCATGAGTGACACCCGATGGACAACCGCACAGCAGTGCCACACTTGCAAGGTCAGTTTGTGTGTGTGTGTGTCTGTGTTTGTCTGAGAGAGCAAGGCCTGTGGTAGGTCATCATTACATTACATCAGTATGGATCTTTGTGCTTGTTTTGACCACATGGCTCTCACTAATGTGCTTTATTACCGTTACTGAGCCACATCAAAACATTTAATCAAAATAAACAACGTCTCTACCGAGGCACATTATAATCATATCTCTATTTGACAGGCAATTTCACTGTGTGAGTGTGTCTGTCCCTGAATGCGTGACCGCTCCCCAACAAGGGGCTTTACCTGATTGAAAGATAAAATTAGAACTTTAAAGGGATTATCATGAAGTTGTGATTCTGCATTAATATTCTGTCCTGATCACTGCTTAACTTGGTGTATTAATTTCACTAAATTTGCCAAACTGAGGTTTCAACACGTCTGACATGAATTATCATCTTTCCGTTGCATTTGATGTTGATTTCACCTGAGCAATTAACATCCAATCATCCTCCACGGCATGTATATAACTCTTGAGGAGGATCATTCGGTTCTGTTGTTTGTTTGGTTATTCATTTTTAATAACCTTACAAAAGAAACAGGGTTCATTGTTGGGGCAATGATGGCATGAATTTTGGCCACAAATGCAGTTTAACTGGCTGGTATTTCAATAGGAGCAGTGAAAATAGTCACATCTTCATCTATGACATCAGTAAATATCGTCAAAATTTGTTGTTGACAGTTTACAATCGATGACAGCGATGCTCGTGCATTTATCATTATCTAGGACACGATACGAGACTGTGTCTGCAAGAACTGCCCGCTGACAAATACAACGAGAGGGAGATATTACCAGGCTGGATGCTTGACCCCTACGGGGAGGGGGTCCGATGGCTGTGCTGTGCTGTGATCTGTTTGATGAGAGTCTCTGCTGGCTGCTCTTCTCTGTCTGCGTGCTATCTGTTTCACTGTGGGCGTGTAGCTGCAGGCTACAGAGGACATCTATCAAAATGTATGTGTATGCGTGCATATGATTTTAAGTGTACACCAAGTTATAGTGTATGTTCCAATTAATGAGGTGTAGCTTGCAACGCATGCACACCTACATGAAATGAACACCAGACTCACACCTATGTCTTGGAAAACTGCAGCTGTGTATTCCGTGGTTGGATGAGATCTCAGATTTGATTGAATCCAAGCGATGCCACTATTCACTCCACTAATTCTTTAAATTTCAAATAGCTCTTTGCTGTTAAGCCAGTGTTCAAAAATCTCTGTTATACAAGTATACATGTCATACATTTTATTGTAATATTTCATTTCATTTCGAAACGAAAGGAGGAACCACAGGGAAAAAAGGTCAAAATATACCACATTAGTATAAACACTAAAATAGAAAGTGCGTGAGAGCGGGAGTGCTGGGTGGATGTCTTTAGCTTTATTTGGTTTAAAAGATGATAGTATTTAATGAGGGGAGAAAAAAATAAGGAAAATAGGAAAATAAAAAAAGAAAATAAGATGAATACATACATTAGGAATACCAGCAAGTAATATGGACAATAAAGGAAGTGACTGGGCAAGGAACTGGGAAAATCTTTGTCCTGTGTGTGGATACTGGGAATAATACTCCTTCATGTGAAGCCTCTGGCTTTACTGTTACAAGTAGTTCTCTTGTTTTGTTTCCAGGCTAAAAACTCTCCAAACAAACAACGTTTTAGTCAAATCAACAACTTATCATTTTTTCACATTCAGTTACCAACTGAAGCTGCAGCAGGTTCATGGTTCGACGTGGGGTTTACTTTGAATCAGTAAGTGGACCAGCCCCTTCCATCCGATATCTGATGGAACCGAGACTGTGACAAGATCGGATAGACTCGCCTTTTAGACACTGCTCGTCGTTTCATTTAAATAGGTTGCAAATATCAGAATACAGGTTAAGGAACCAGCACTACCAGTGGAGCTCAGGTTTAGGGGGTAGAGTTGAGGCGAGCAGGTTATGCCACTTACTTTACGGCTGCCGTCGGGTGTCTTGTAGGTGAGCATGTAGTTGTCTATTTCTGCAATGGGCGGCTGCCATGAAATGAGAGCACTGCGGTGATTCACTTCGCTGGCTGTCAGGTTCACGGGTGCATCCATGGCTATCAGAAACAGAGAAAACACATTACTTTGACACTCGTGAAGAAGGTTTGCAAGACATTTAGGTGACGGTGAAAAGACTTCTACTGGTGCTGATACTGCACATAATAATGCTGTTCTTAACCCTATAATGCCCTTTGTATCATATTTGAGTTTCTGAGACCTCTATCTCAGCAACATGATCAATACTTGCCATAATTTCAAAATGTTACAGACAAAACTCTTTTTTGTAAATATAAAATTAACATTGTTTTCAACATAAAGTTGCCAAAAATGCCCAATGTATCAAATGTGATACAAAAAATATATAATAAATACATAATACAAATATATGATACACAACATGATATAGCAAAAAAAATGTGGATTTTGTTATAAGGGTTAATAAACATCTCAGTTCCAAAAAATCATAGTTTTCTGGCTATTTTTTGACGGGTTGAGTCTTACCGAGTAAATACCCACTGAGATCTTGATTTATTACTCAAGACTGTTATTAAAATGTTCACTACCTTTATATTTTATTGGTCCAGTAGTGATATGGCACACTGGTGTCTAGTGCATTGTGCAAGTGCCACTCCTGCAGTTTGAGGAACTTGAGCAAAGCTAGAAGATGCAGATGGGTACAAAAAATGACATCTCTGAAGCTCATCTCTTTGTTTGGATAAAACAACAGCCTGCGCTGCCTGATCAGGTTTTCTCTTTATGGACAGAACAAGCAGTAGATGAAGAAACGTGGCAGTGATCCAGCCTTCTAATAAAACCTCAGAAGCTCAGATGAAAGAGTCTCAAGTGTTAAGATATAAATTGCATTCATGCCAGTACTGCTGAAGGCCATCTTGAAAGGGTTTAATTATTTAGATTTTTCTGCCACTTAACCACAAGTGCAGCGCTGCTGATCTCCATGAAGATTTAAAGGACGAGGCTGCCATTACCACATATCTCTTAGTGTTAACAAAATGATGAGATCATGCACAGTAATTTGTTTTAGTCCATACATCAGTATTTCATATGTTATTTCGAAAAAAATGTTACTCAGACAGGAGTCAATATTTACTGTGCTGTATGAAGGAATGTGTCATCCGCTTAATTTGTGTGACTCATTTAGTCTTTTTTTTTCTCAAAAGAATGAAAGTCTATGATACAGCTTTTTAGTACTTACACTACGAGCCCATAAAATGTTTCTGTACTCTAAGCATTTAAGAGATGCCAATTTTATTATAAAGGCCCCTATTGTGCTCGTCAGTCAGATTCTGTTGCTTTTGTAATTGTGAATTTGTATATCTATGGTGCGAGATGACATCATTAATTTATTCATCTTGGACAAAAAGGCTCATAGGGAACACACCATCCCCGACATCCAGCTTTTCAAATTTTCTTATCACATTCATAACATATAACACACAAAATCTCTCTGTCTGTCCATCTGTGAACTCTGACACAGTCAGGAGACGAGCAAGCAAACCTGAGCCACAGCTACACCTTTTCCACATCACATATTATCATTGTAAATGACCATTAGCTTGCTTCAAAGCAACTTTTACAGATGGAAGCAGTGAGTCTGATAAATGAAAGGTGTGCTCTTTCTTTAGTGGTTGTTAAATTCTATTGTATGTTTTATATCTGCCTACGGAGAATTGATCTGAATCACAGAATGACACAGTCCTGAGCTGCCTACAGACTGCAAACACGCTACGATAGCAGAACTCTAATTTCCTTTTTACCTTTCATAGTATCTGTGATATTGAACCCTTGGTACGACGACCAACATATGTGTTATTCATTTGTTTTATGTAAATGTTGCAAAGATCTAAAAAATACTGAAACATAGTGTTTGATGTAATTTCTAAACCGAACACCTGCCAATGGGCTAAAATGAGCCATTTTTTATGGCTTATGCATCTACAGCATCATATAAAAATCCTTGTAAGATCTCATTTATGGCCACAAAACCTGAATTATGCATTGTATATTTCCGAAAGCACCTAACAATGGACTAAAACCACAGACTAAACAATACTGTAGCATCGACATGTTCAAGTGAGTCCAGTGTGTCCACCTTAATGCTTTAAGACCAGTGATGATTTTGGCATCTTACAACTAAATTTATAGCCATAAGCTAATAGAATAAACAAAAAAATTCAAAGCACACCTCACCATCTCTACCTTCTAAGAAATTAACAACAGAAAAGAAAAGAGGAGGTACTTGTACACTTTAAATGTACTCCAGGAGGTGTGTACTCTAAAATCTCCACATCAGCACTCCTGATTCCCTTTAGGGCTGGCTAAAAAAAACAGCAAGATATTTTTCCATGTTTAGTCACTGCATATCACAGCCTCAAAAAGCATTCAAACCCTTGATCAGCAAGCCCACCCAAGTTTTACCGCACATTACATTACATCATCCAAGAATATTCTGGGTCCCTGCACGGTTTTAAACAAGGCCTGATTACAGTGCCTTTGTTGCTACTTTAACCACATCACAAGAAGACTCACCTCAGTTTCCAAACCTTACATCACTCTTTTTAAGCCAATATCTGATCTTCTGACATGTCGCGGAAGCACCGACATGCTCCAACCTTATTTTAGTGCATAATATAAAATAGATGACCCTCTATTTGGAAAATCGGTTTCTTGGAGTTACATCATGACTCTGGGGCACATCGTCAGACACTCACGCAACAGCGCTCAGTGTTAGGGAGGACTGAAACAAATGAAGTGCTGAGCTTTGTGCGCTCAGCAGTTCAATGTCACCTCTGTGAATAAGAAATAAAGATATCCTCTACATGGCCGTCTCTTCTTCCGATTCCCTCTGTCTGATTTCCTTGCTTTTGATAGCCACCCCCACCCCCCTTTTTTTCTCTTCTATTTGTCCTCTGTAGGGAAACTAACATGAATTTTTAGGACTCCAAGGATTAGAAGAGCTGGGGAGTTAACTCTGAGCTCAACATCAAGCCCCAAAACTGAACCCAGACTTCATAAAACTTTGCAAATACAAAGAAAATCCTCAGCACCAGCTTCCCCGCACACTTGTCAGTTAAATCCTTTTGTGTGTACACATGTGGAAAGATCAATGACAGCTCGGTAATTAACTCCGTGTACCTGAGCTGATAACCTCCAGAGAGATGCAGGGTGCCTTCTCTCACAGAAGGTGATAGGCAGACTCACGCTGACAGGGGGATGTTTTAGGGTGAGAGGAGTGAGTCGTCTGCTTTAAGACAGAAGAGGCACTTTGCAGAAGTCCAGGGTGACGTGGCAACCTCCTCTCATTGCATTAAGTTTATTGACCTCCTCTGCATTTTATGTCTGCTTTTCCTCCTTGTCCCTTTGTCTGTTTTCTCCCACGTCCAAATCAACCAGGGGCCTTCCACTTTCCTTATCTCCATTAGCGCTTATGTTTCACTCTTCTTCTCGTTTTCCCATCCTTTGCCCACCTCCTCTTGTCCTCCTTATCTGACAGGCTGTCACTCTCTTTCAGCGTGCTGCAGAAAGAATGGAGTTTACCTATTCTTCTTTTCATTCCCCCATTCTGATGAACACTGCGGCTGGATTATAGCTGCGTAGGAGACAGGTGAGAGCGGAGCTTCTGATTCATAGAAATATAACAACCATCATTTAGCTTGTCTTTATTCTCCCCTTTCTCTTCCGTCTCCAGCCAAATCTGTCCCCTTGTCTCTCTCTCTTTCAGGCTCTCCCTCCAATTAAACCTTTGCATGGAGTGCGGCCGAGCAGGTGTTTCACAGTTCCTGGCAGCTCTGGCGCTCTATCTTTGGATGACGAGGTTTGAACAATGGGATTGGGATGAATAGGTTTGGCTACATCTAATGACTCATTAACACATGTTGTAAACAATTCCAGAGGAGGAAAAAAAATAAGCACACAGAGCGGCAGATGGGAAGGGCAGCATGGGCACCAGCAATTTGTTGCAATGAGACAAGAGGGAGGAAGTTACTCTTCTTTTTTTGAGTGGATATCACATCCCTGTGCCAGTTTACGAGTGAGTGATGGTGTCTGGATGATGTATAGGCCATTCATTTGTGTTTATAAAGTCAAATGTAAGCAAATGCTTCTTGGATAAAACTCACAGATGGAGCGATGATCGCCAAGACAACACTGTGTTATTATCTTTTAAAGTCCAACTGTCTACTCCGGTATACATATGTGCCCGGTCAGTCACTTTTTTCTCCGTTTCCCTTTGGAGAACAAAAACATCTGGAAATAAAATAAATGTGTATGTCATATCTTGTGTTTTCACAATTGCGCACACCCCAGATTTGCCTTCGTATGCAAATCAGTCACACTGAGCCAGACAGCAACCTGCTGCACAACACAAGGACTAAACACCTTGAATAACTAATGTTAGCTTTTCTGCTCAAGTCTTTTTCTTATCCAACTATTAAACAAGAACACACGTGTGGCTTCTTTAAGGATATAAACTGAAACAAACATCTTATGGCAAAAAGTGCTCCATTAAAGTCAGTTTGCAGGATGTATTGCCAATTAGCTGGTCAGTTGGTGGAACTTGAAAAGTAAACAAACTTGCAAAATTCACTAGATGTGAGTATTTTGTGTCCTACGGTGGAGCAAAGACACTCGGAAAGTCTGCAGGCTGCTGTCAATCAAACACATCCATTCCCTCTAACCAGCCAAGATAAAAAGCAGCATTTCGGTCTGTTAACAAATCATTTATGATGCACGGACAATATTTAAAGGACAAGAAAAGGATGTCTTGACGGCTTTAGTGCATATTATTAGATATTATACTAAAAACACAATATACGATATATACGATGTTCTATTTTCCCATAAAACATTTAACAGTGCAGGCTTTTGAGGAAGCAAGACGATAAAACTGTCAAAAATGCATCATTTGCCTGAAGAATAAAGATTACGGTTGTGTAATAGCGGCACTCGGTGAAGAACTACAGTATAAACCAGAGCTGCCTGCAGCAAGGATTGCTGCTGCTTGAGAAACGTGCCAAGCTCTTCTCAGCTAGCGGGTTCAGACACATCTGAGAGAAAAGTCCCGGTGCTGCAACCTACAGGCTTATGCGGCCACCTTCAGCAAAATCCCTTATTTTCTAGCCTTTTAGCTTAAATATCTGCCTGTGGGGAGCCAAAACTGCCTCTTCTGACAACAAAAAACTTTCATCTGTGGTTAACAGGCTTGGGGAATCCAAAAAGTACTGTGCTACCACCCGAAAAAAAAAAAAAAATGATTAAATAAATATTAACTGTGGATGAGCTTCATCTCTTTTCCCACACTTCTGTCTGTGCTGTGCTCAGCAGGCATAGAAGAAAAGTGAAAACCTGACATCTAGAACTTTTACTGACCTTTTGGACATGTATATGTGTTTGTATCAGTTAGACAGGAACTGCACCTTCTATTTGAACCTTTATGGATTCATTCTTAGTTTAAAAGAACCTGTTAACTTATTTAATTCCACGCTAATCTATATATCTATGAGTGCAACGTGAGAGTACCTTTACAAATTTAACAGTATGATCTTTCTGTGTAAAACATTTTAGTCAGCAGTATTTGTGCTCTAGACAAAACCTACTCACAGGCTTACTGCATAAAAAATACACAGAGCAGTAATTCTCAACCCTGTGATCAAGTAGACAGACACAAGAACAAAGTATTCAAAACAAAAGAAAAAAGCTGAAAAAAAGATAACGGGAGTAGGCAGGGTGGCACAGCAATAGATCCAAAGCCGGAGTAGCTGACCAAAACAATCAAGGGTCTCATCTTTTCTCCCAGCTCATTCGCAACTTGACATTTTCGGCTGGAGTGCAACAGCGCGAGAATGCAAGCTGTGAGAGAGGAACAGAACCGCGCTTTAAGGTTTCAATTAGGAAGTTTAATTAACAACACTGGAAGAGCTCTTTGAAGCTGAGGTTGACTGAGGCTCCCCCTGCTGAGACATGTCATCATCAGTCCTGGAAGGCAGAAGACTTAATTGTTGTGCGTTTGAGAGCTCACAGGGCCACACAGCACACAGCTGTATGAAGAGAGCCTACTGTATACAGTACGTGTGCACTGGGGGGCCGACACTGTCAAAAACTCAAATTGATTTTATTCCCTTTGTGAATTCGGGCAAAACTCAAGAGAAAAAGCAGTGGATATATAAGTGGACAGAACAGAAATACAGTAGAAAAGAGAAGGAAGAAACCTATTTTCTCATCTACAAATTTAACAGAATTCAGCTTTGCTAATTTCTGTGGCTTTATGCTCTTTTAATGTAGGACAGAATGGATCAAATACATTTCTGAATGAATACACCGAGTCCTCTGCAAATGTCTTTTCCTCTTTTCTGTCTTCCCCACCTGTGAATATTTCCTCCAAATTGGCACAGCGAGAATACATTTAGTCTGTTCCACTCAGAGAAGGACACCAACAAAGGGAAGCACCCGACCGTTTTCTTAATCCAATAAGACAAGACATTCAAAACAAAACAAAATCCTTGTCCTCTTCGCTCACTCCGTGGCGTTGCCTGGATCACAGCAATTTCCCAGCTTCTATTATATAAGGGATTCTAACCGGGGCAGGAGCGTGCGTTTCCACCCTTCTTGTTTTGTTTTCTCGAGAAGCAGAGGTACGTGATGCACAAGCAGAGCTTCTGTTTCAAAATTAGAAGCACCTTAAACTGCCAAGAACATTTGTTTATGTATGAGTTACTATATGCATACGCTGCATTGACATGGATGCAGGCACACCTAATTTTCCTGAGCCCACATATATGTTTTGAAGTGTCTGGAGCCTTGCTCTCATACATTGTCAGAGCTTGTTTCCATTTCCAGTAGTTCGTATCTGCTGCAGTGCAGGACAGGCATCTCTGGTGCTCATATCCCATAGGGGATGTGAACTCCTCTGCTGACTATTTTTTTAATTTTTTTTTTCCCCTGGAAGAAAAATCTAAGTTTACAGAGCTGCAACTCAGCTAAACTAGAACAATTCCTTCACCCCTAACTTTCCTTTCAGTGGAGCAGGCGACAAACGTGAATTTACTGTGGGGGACAGGTGGAGATGGAGCAGGGATGAGTTTAATCCTCATCACATAATGACTGTTTCACCACGTCTAACTGTCAGGCAGAATACAGACTCTCTGCAGCAGGTTTGAAAAAGAATCAAAGCTATTTAAATCAGTATCAGAATACATTATTAATCCCTGAGGAAATTATGTAATAAAGGTGTACATACACCTGACAGGCACTGTGAAACAATCCATCACAATATTAAGTATGCTTGAAATTCTTGCTGTTAGTCTTTTTGTTCCAAACTTTGATGCATGCATGCAAAAAACCTGTCATGATAGATTTGGTAGCCCTTTACAAGAGTGGTACAAAGTGGGTAATACCATTGTAAGAAATAGGTAGCTTCATGGTAACATCCGCATAAGTAAGTCAATAACTTTGGTTATTTGTCAGGATTTAGTGCGCAGAATATGAATAAGGCAAGAAAAACATACTGCAGTAAATATTGAATTATTTAAACATTACAGCTACTTATTGTTAAATCATATTTCTCAAGTTGGAGCAGATTTGTGTTTGCAATGAATGGGGGTGGGTGGATGGGATATCAAAGCAGCAGATGGTGCAGATAAAGTTTAATGTTATAATCCTGATACAAAGGAGCAGATTTTAGGGTAAACATATCACGAGGGCTGTAAAAAGACAGAATTCCCTCTTTTCAATATTGTTTTTGTGTTGCTTGTTCACCCATTGAGCTTCTGCAGCTAGTGTGACTTTGATACACAGGTGAGTTTGCCAGCCAGCATTGCCTTCATCCAACAGCAGTGATCTTGGAGCCCTAAAAGGCAAGCATGCAGTGAGCTGTATAAACAACACTGATGACTTCTTGCACCTGTCAGCTGGTAGTTTCTCCCCCTCTTACCTTCCACTGTGTTCGAGCTCTTAAATGTCTACAGAATTCCTTTCTTCATTGGCAGATTTTATGTCTCTGGTTTTAGTGCCATTAACATCAGGACTCACTGCTGACCAGTTCAAAACAGTCCAGTTTTTATTGTTGTTTTTCTTTTAGATAGTAAGCATTGGTTTTACATCTTAAGTTCATCAAGCAAAAGGCTCTGCTTGGTTTCAGTTAAAAGGTTAAAGCCACCTTTCTAATATTATGGTGCTAATGTTACACCCTTGAGCCACCAAAACAGCCAACACACTGACACGGGAGGACTGGGTCCTTGAGTGTCTGGCATCAGGCAGCAGTGAATTCTTTGGATGCTGTGGGGTTCAAGGCTGGACCCTCTGCTAACCAGGGCAATAGGGAGGTTCAATTCAAAGCTTTGGGTTCTTTCTCTTCTTCTTGTTAATGGTCCTCGCTATCCAACAGTGACAGTTCTTGTCCACAAAAGGCAATGCTCAACAGACTTTCTGAGAGGGCACCTTTGTTCCATGTGTGCACCGCACAGTGCATGGCAGGATCTATAGTCCAAGGATACTTCAACTGAACAGGCACCTGGCATTACCATGTCAACAGCGCAATCAACTTTTGCTCCTGAGGTGAGGGAAGAAATCTAAACTCTGCTGGAGAAAAGGTTCTAATAGTTCCCACTCCAAAGACCCACAGCTACTATTTCATTATTTTGAAAGAGCCCTCTGAGCCATGAGATAACCATGTTAAATAAATACTTTCAGTTCAGAATGCTAACTACATGTCAGGGGGTTGGAGTCACCGTGCACAAGGAGCTGGTTAGATTTGAAAGAACCTCATTTTCATTGCAAGTCCTAATTTCATCGAAGCAGTCCTTTTGTGTACTGGATAACGGCATACAAATATTGTGCTCTCTCATTCGGAGTCTTGCTTGTGGCTCAAGGCATCGTCGGCACCCATCATGACAGAGGGCTTCTGGCCCCTGAACTACCTCTGAGCTATTGATTTGGGAGAATTGGCTCATCCAGCGAGCACTCACGCAGTCCTGCTGATAATAGATTTACAATCTCTGAGGTTCAAACCAAGAGAAATACCATCTTCCTCCCAGTTAGAAAGTTTCTTTCCAGAGTTGAAGTTGGACTCTGTAATTAATAATGCATGGTTATCCCAGTGTGGTCAGGCAGTGTGGACTGCCTGCTTCTTTTGGAGAGACAAAGTTCCTTTCAACATGAACATGCAGGGCAGGGCTGTGCAAAAACAAATATGTGAATTTTGTTTGGCAGGACGAGGAAAGGTAGTATATTACTCCGTTAGAGCTGAGGCATTTTTACAGCCTCAAACCCACTGCAATTTTTATTTCTGCACCACGATGTAGACCGTGACAATACCCCCATATTCACATATATTCAGTGTTAGGATAAACTGCCCTTTGCCCCGCTCTCTCTTTCTCTCTGTCAGCCTATTTAAATATGGTGCTATAAGCTGCTATCCCTAAAGGCGCCTCATAAACTGAGAGTTCTAAACCACTGAATGGATTTCAGCTCCTTCCAGAGAAATAATGCGGTGCACGGAGAACAGATACAGAAACAATTTGGCCCTTGTGGATGTGTTCACCTCCTTTACTCACACAAGTCACTACAGCTGCTGATTTAGGGCCAAGTCATCCTAATCTATCTGCCTGGGTATCACTGGTTGTGATCCCCCATGGTAATGTGTTGCAACTGAAAGGGGACTGGGTGTTATGCATATAACCAATGAGGGAAGGAAACTAGATATAACACAAGTCAGCTCCTTACTGCCTAAGGAGCCTGTGAAGTGCAGTGTAGATTGAGGAGATGAGACTGTGCAGCATCTTTAATACCCCTTAGGGAGAGCGAAGCCTCTTGTGCCAGCAACACTCTCATTGGCCTTGACAGGCATGTTGAAGTTAATTTTTCAGGTCTTGCAAGGATCCAATGCACATACTGATGTGGTATACCTTGTCTCTATCCCTCAGGGAACATTCGTTATGCAGTTGTAGTTTTTTTCTTACTATATATATATATATATATTTTTTTTTTTTTTAACTTGATATTGATTGTCATATTTTCCTATAGTTTCATACAGCAGGTGCCAATAATAGTAATCACATTACTGTGTAACTATTAATGCAGGCAGAAATTAAACCAACTGACACTGTATTCTTTATCCTTTATGGGTTCAACATAACATAACATAACTGCTTCTTGTATCATTAAGGTGTCAGTCTGTGACAGGCCTGAATTATATAAGACCCACCTTATTGCCATCTAGTTACCAATTAATAGGAAAAAACAGTGGCATGAGTATTTTGTTTTTGCCATTTTGCTCACTTATTAAATTGATATGCACTGGCAGTTTTCTCTGTTAATTATAATTAATTATATATATTTTTTGTAAGAAATAGTACTGCTGATTATTTTGAATTCTATTAATCCCCTTTGAGGGGTGAATGATCCTTTGCAACTTTTCAAGGGTAGTGCAGCAGCTGCCCTTGGTCATTAAAAAAGTATCAGAAAAATTAACAATTAACATAACGATCGTTTTTGCTATAAATAAAACTGTATGTCCGCAGGACACCCACACAGACCCAGTAGGCTAAACTCGGGCCTGGAAGAATGCCCTGCAGACGGCAGTGCTAGCTGCTGAGTCAGCATGCTGTACGAGCTGAATCAAACGGATACATACGGGTTTGGAGGTTGGTGATGACGGTGCCACTTGTAAGCGGTCCTTTGGTGGCGTAGAGGGCTACAGAGTAGGTGGTGCTTGGCTTGAGGTTGGACAGCTGCAGTTCCTGCTTGTTGCCTTCCACGAGGAAAGTATCAGCCGTTACTAGAAAATGAAAAATAGAACACAGAAAACACATGGATGTTTACTACATTTAAACCATCCTAAAAAGATTGCAGTGTGTATCTCTGAAAATGTTTCCCAACACAGGAAGCATCAAAGTATACAAGTATCCATTCAGTGGTTTAGAACTCTCATCAAATAATACAAAAACAATGCCACATTCAGAGGCTCACAGGCAGTATTTTTGGTTGTGGAGTATTAAATTAAGGTGGCAATGATGAAAGGCCATCTACAAGATGTTCTGAAGCATCTTATAGATGCAGTTCTGGATATTTTGAAACTTTTTTAGTCTCTCCTTCATCCTTTTATATACAGAAACATCACAAGAGCACTGATGCATTTTAATTAATCTAAAACATTACAGTAGACAGGTATATATTATTCGTAGTCCATGTGATACCATTAATCTCTGATACCACGATGGCTTGGATTTTATTTTATGTGGGTGTTTCCATCAATAAAAAACTATTTTGTCATGCAGGACAATGCACGATGAAATATTTAACTATTGACCCTGGTTTAGTACATTAACACTCAAGGGAATTTGTCCACAACTTACACTGCACTTCTCTAAACCCTGGCTGGGGCTGGTTTCCAAATATGTGTCCACCATATAGATGCTGTCTCCGTATCTGTGATGATCTGGCTGCAATCCAGTCAGTTAGGGTGTAATTTACACTCAGACTCTGACAGCTGAGTAATACAAATTTCTCTGGATAACTCCAGGCGTGGCATACTGCGTGGGGTCATGTGCAAATGAGAAAGATGCTTCCCATTACATTTTCCCCAGCCAGTTTATAAAAATAACAACAGCATGAGATAACACTGGTTGAGTGTTGTATTGACCTATTAGTAAAACAATATCCAATTTCTTGGAAACCTTTTATACCTACACATATCAGCGCTCTAGTTGTGTGCATGTCAAGTGTCTTTAAGCCATATCTGTACCTACTGCTGCTTGGCAGTCATCCACTTGGTTCAGGGAGCAAATTATAGGCTGGCTCTGAGGGGCCAAGCAATATGGCTATCTTTTACGTGTCTGGATATGGCTGTCAGATGCTGAAGACATGGGCTGCATCAGAAATGCATGCCGCCTAGTAACTGCATTGTTTTTGCCAAGGCAAAGCAGTTTAACCAAGCATAATGAACTGTTCTGAAAGCAAGATAAATGGATCTATATTGCCTCAAAGGACTCATCGCACTGATCTCACTTCTTAATGGGAAAACTGTGATGGTACCTGTCACATCTTCACATGCAACCGATGACTCTCATTGCACTGTATGCTGCCACTACTACAGTACTACTATATATACATATGTGTGTATGTGTGTGTGACTCTGTGTGTGTAGATGGGCACTACAGTAATTTTGTCAACATAAGGAAGTATAAGCTAATGTTTTCATGTGTTTTAATGTGAAGTAGTCACAGTGTCGTGCTACAGTTTAATGGTTGTTGATGATGTTATCTAACTGGTGTCCTTTCACTGACTTTCCAACATCAAATCAAGCAAATGAATGCACACTCACCCTGGTTGTGTGTGAGAGTCACCACGTAGTTGTCAACATTGGACACGGGTGGATTCCACCTCAGCAGGGCTCCTTGAGGGGTGATGTTGAGGGCCGTCAACTCCGACGGCATATCCATCGCTATGTTTGCAATACAAGACAAGAATGAACACAACAGTTAAACAAAAGATAATATCAGGCTCTTTGAACGTCTTCCCCATCATTTATGAGATACTGTGTCAGTGCTACACAGATAAATTGACAGCTGTGGATCACAACCAAGAATGACAGCGGTCCGCTCATTGCAGACAAATACAACATGTTTGCTATACATTGTCAAAATGATCTTGTTTGTTTGTAACGTGTGCAAATCTATACAATTTTTTGCCAACTTGCTTAACAGTGACCTATAAATCATTTGAGGAAAAAATAGGCACCCAAGTCAAGAGGCGAAAGAAACAGAGAGCATAACACATAACAGAGAACTTAGCAAAGAACCCTTTTAAAATTTTAAATTGGCCTTTTTGTGTCTAGAAACCTGTTGTAAAAATACATAATTTGTTCCAAAAAAATCAGAAATGGTCAAGAGGATGACAAAAGAAGTGACATGCCACCCAAAAAGATCTACAGCCAATCAGCAGTATTTGAAAGTCATGTCCTCAAGAAATACGAAAGAAATCCAGCAAAAATCTGACCCTGGACTTGAGAGATGTATCTAGTCCTTCAGCTGCTTCATCTACACTTCAAATGAGTCTTCAGTTAAGCCAGTGGTTCCCAAACTTTTTTTGCTGGGCCCCCCCTTGTTTTACAAGAAAAATGTTCGCGCCCCCCCTCGCGCACACGCACGAACACATCCTCCAACCACACACACCCATATTTTGCTCCATTGCGGTTTATTTCACACCTCAAACATTTAGTAAACAATTAAGCAAATATAAGTAATCTGCAATAAATGACAGGTAGTAATAAAATAATCTACTAACTCTTTTACGCTACATCCACACCTACACGGGTATTTTTGAAAACGCAGCTGTTTCGTCCACACGTAAACGGGGTTTCGAATCACCGAGAATGGAGATTTTTTTAAAACTCCTTTTTTGCGTTTACTGGACGAGGAATACAGAGTTCGTCATGCAATGTCAAAGGTATGTGCCTTTTTTCATGTCACGCTGTGTGCACGTTATTGCTTACATGAGATGAATTGCAGAATGGCAGGTAGAGACGAAATACTGTTAATCTGACTATCTGCAGGTTTTACAGGCTTACATATACACGCAGTTACTGTCCCTCCATTTACAAAGGCAGAGGCGTCACGGTGTAATTATTTTACATGTAGTTGTTTTTTTCTGTGTAATAATATTCAACATTGCTATCAATACATTTTTCAAAAAATCCCTCTGCAAAATGGGTTCAAAAACATAAACAACTGTTGGACGCTGTTTGTCCGTGATTTGAACTGGGGAACAAATTGTGGCAGGATCAGCCTGATGTTATTTGTATCCCACTGTAACTTTACTGTATAAAGAGCTAACATCTCCAAAATGTCAGGAGTAGTTAGTCCTTACAACAAGTGTTTGTGAACTACAAATCAAGAATGTGGGATACTGTTTGTCCATGATTTAAACAGCCCAGCGCTGCTCCCAACGAAGGGAAAACCAATCCTGCAAGGAGACCTACCTCGGCACTTGTGCAGGTGAAACCAAAGGGAAGATTTGCTTCACCATATTTTCTAGTCTTTGGCTTAGAATGAAGTTAGTTTGGAAACATATTCAGCTATGCTTCATCTCCTGCTTTGCCTTTGTGTGGGCGCCCGTGCTAGCAGTGTCCAAGCGTTGTTGTTTTTTTTTCCCTTTTCATGCCGCGCCCCCCCTGCAATGGCTCTGCGCCCCCCCTAGGGGGCGGGCCCCACACTTTGGGAACGTCTGAGTTAAGCCAAGGCAGCCAATGTTCAAAGAGGAGTTTTCAATGTCCTTCAAGAAGCCTGGAGAACTATTCCTGAAGTCTATTTAAAGAAGTGGAAAAAAAAGCTTGGCTAATATGTTTCCACAAACTCCCGATTTCCGTGTAAAATGTGAGAAATTAAGGATCTTTTTTATATTACTGTGCATAGCTAAACCAGGAGACTGCTACACTACTTTTTGTATCACATAACAAAGTTCTTCATATAGCTTCATGTATCTCTTAGCTGCTGGCTGTCACTGGATTTCTCACCCAGAAAGCTCAGAGCAAATAAAAGAAAAAAGAAAATTGACTCTGTCAATCACCGCTTTTAATGGAAAATAACTTATCACTGAATTGTTCACAAATTAACAAGCTGTATCATATTTCCCTTCATATGCAGAGAGCTTTTTATTTTGAACACTGTGTGAAATTCAATTGGAGACACACATAAATTATTAATTAGACTGACAACAACGAGATATATATTCATATGAATTGCAAAGACAAGAAAACTTTGCAAGAATGCTGATTAATGGTGACTTCACCGTGATGCAAAAGTTTCATATTCTCTTAGGCCTCCTGTTTCACACCCTCTCCCTAATTTTGTTCTCAGACTGCTGGACATGCCAAAATTGAGTTTGAATTTAATTATACCTTTAACCTCAGTGCTTCAACCCCAATTTCTCCTCAGGCATGTTATTTTGGCACAGCGGAGAGCATGGCAGGAGAACACAGAACACTGCAAGTGATCCCAATCTCTGCCCAGATGAGGTAATTAATGTTGCCCTGCCCTCATCAGAATAATAAAAAAAAAAAGAATTGTGCTCTTTCTTATCACTGCGATAGATGGACGAACCTGATTAAAATCATTACTTTAATTGCAAAAAGGTTTAAGTGAATTTAATGGAGCCTTGCCAAGTCAATTAGATTGGCAATGGAGATAGAGTAGAGATGGCCAAAATAGAAAAAAATAAACAGGTCATCCTCCTTCATCAAGAGCTGCGATAATTCAATCATCATACTGCATCTACTGATTGCATGGGTGAATTACAGGCTCAGGCTATCTATATACTTTCACTCAGATCTGGAAGTCAAGGCCCAGTGGGAATATAAATGCAGGCCATTATATGATTGCAGAAAATGATTTGATCACGACTTTTTATTTATTATGTACAGTATGTGTCGTACTACGATGATTTATTAGCTCATCTTCTGACTTAGCCTTGGGAAAAGTGGCTATTTTTTCAGAACTTTCTTTGCATCCATGATATCTGGATAAGCAGACAGTTGATATCAATGCCAAATATTCTCAGGAGGGACCATACTGATGTAGCTGAATGGCTCAAGGATAAAGCTTTCATCTAAGAGATAAGAAAGGCAACATATTATTTTTAGACTTATTTTTCTCCCAATATTTTTTACTTTTTACCTGCTTATTTCTTTTCCACTGTTTGGTTAGATTTAGGCAACAAAACTACTATGATTTAGGGTGAAAAATATAGAGTTTCACAAAGCAAACCAGTTGCTAGAAACCATTTCTTCTTCTCTTATTACCATATTTTTCAGATCTTAATTGTGGCGCTGTAGGAACAACACAAACACAGCAATATCTGATAGACCTGCAGCAGTCCTGGTAAGGAGATGATTGAGGTTTGATGTTCTAAGTCGACGTTATACGTTTTATTTAGGGCGCTCGGCTTGCTGTTACATGCAGAAAATATGCTCTCAGCTCATTATTAGTGTGTAATTCACAACGTAGGACATTTCAGAAACACTCCAGCTGTGCCGCTTGGTCACGAGGTCAGCCTGCGTTGTATTGCGACTGTGGCCATTAAAGCCAGTAAGACACAAAGGGCGATGTTACTCTCCAGTAAATCTCTGCACACCCTCTCATTATTGTGTTAAAGCAAAAGAAAGCAGCATGCTCTACACATTAACCTCAGAGCTACGCTGAACGTGTATATGCGTGCGCGTGGTGTCGCATTAATACTCATGAGGCGCACAAATATTTAGACACATAAACAGTGTTTTTGCTGCATATAATCTTTGGCGTTTTAGAGCCGCAGGGATACCGGCTGACTGATGATGTTGGATGTTGAGTGTGTTTCAAGTGTAGGTAAAATGCTCACTCACACAGTCATTTAAAATGTGAGACCAGTCATTATGCCCAATCATTAAGTAAAGATTAATTACTGGTTTTGTGGCACTTAGTAGCTGAACCTAAAGGAGTCTTTAAGATAAGGATCATTATGTAAATTCACAGAAAATAATAATTATCATAACATTAGCATAGCAGTAACTGCCCTGCTGATAAAGTGAGTTCTCTGTTTTGTAGAGCTGCACATTATTGCAATCCCTACTCGAGAACTGTTTCTTAGCAAACAAACATGTAACAGTCAGTTAGCTAGTTACCGACTGTTAACTATTTCTGTGCCATTTCTTTTTTTGGTGATCCTAATCCACTTGTGATGAAAAAAAAAAGAATAAAAACCTATTTTTTCTTCTCCTTTCCTTTATTTTCATTACACTTTTTAGTCAAATTTTTTCCATTTTTGTATTTACCATTTCCTCTGCATGCCTGGCATTATGCCTTTTGTTTTTCTGTTAATTTATGTGTCATCTCTGATGTTCATTAAGTGTTATTTGGTATTGTGTGGACTATTTTAAGCACGTTTCAATTAAAAATGCAAGTGCATTCCCCTCCTCTGTTTTCTCTTAACGCAGCTGGCAGGGAGGATGTTAATGGTCTTTCCACAAACTTCAGTTTTGGGAAGAGTAATACTTTACTGGGGGTCCTGACACTTTGCTAATGAGCACCGTCATTAGCCCTTAAACAGGCCTTCACACAGTCCATTTAGTGTCACCCCCGCCAAATTCATCTTAGATTAGCAGTACCTGCTGTGCTTGCAAAATGAAATATGGTTCCCCGCTTTCTCAGCCCTTCGCACAGTAATTGATTACGGATGTGAAGTAAGTCGAAATTGCAGCGTTACCCAAGTTATTACATACTTGGCCAGGCAGTGTTGGATTACGCTTTCAAATCCCTTGTTTATGTATTGTTGTTGAAAGCAGTGTAAAAGTGTCCCTGGTTGAGCATTCTTGGATGTGAGGAAAATGTTGTTTACCATTTCTAACAAGCTTGACTTTGTAGTTATGTTCTTTTCAGGCTATTACAGCCCCACCGACTCTGCTCATTGTACCCACGCTGGGATTGTTGGAAGAAGGCGCTGATAATAAAGAACAGGAGGAGGCAGGAAGCGAGGCAGGGGGGAGAAAGAGAAAACAAGGGAAAGGGTCTCTTTCAGCTTCTTTTTTCTTACTGGATTCTTGAACCTTGCCGCTCCAGGTGAATCGGGTCTCATTGGTATGCAAACACACCTTCTACTCGCCTGTTCCCGCTCCAATTCTGCGCTCTCCTCGGCTTTCGCTTTCCCCTCTCTCGCACGTACACCGAGCATTTTGAATACAGCACTGGGAGGGTGTTTTAATCTCAGGTTAGCGGAATTCTTCAGAGAAGAATGGTATCTCATTGTCACACGTGTGTGCAACGGCGAGGTTTTATTTTCACCTAACTTATGATTTGGTGCTAATTTTAAAAGCATGAAAATGCAAGACCTTTGATTTCATTAAATTCTGAAGACACAACAAAGGAGGGAGGAAGGGCAGAGAAGACGGAGGGAGGAGGAGAGGAGGAAATCGAGGCAGAATGGGCGAGACAGAGAGAGACATCACAGTGCTAAAAGACTGAAGCGAGGATAAAGAGAGAGGAGGCAGGAGAGCAGCCAGAGAGATAGAAGACAGTGAGATGGAGCTGGGAGCAGGTTACCAATTACTGGGTCACGGAGTGGACGCTTTCATCTGTTGCAGCGGCAGAGACTGCACCGTCTACAACATGAGCTTCACCCTTGGATTGTGTGCATACTTGTGTGTGCATTTTAGCCTGCTGCTCGTTTTTAACACAGCTGTTATAGCTGTGGACAGAGCAATTGACCCAAAAGTCTAGCAGGGGAGGAACTCTTCATTTATTTTACATGGCAAACATTTGTCCTTCTGCTGCCCTCTCACAGCAAGACTTATTTTATTCGAGAACTGTCAGCACTGTGATTTTACAACCTCAGAGGAGAACAAAATACCACTAACCTGTGAGGAGATGTTCAGAAAATTTAACGTAAACTATTTTAAAGATTATCTGACTTTGATTGACTCATTTTTTAATTTACTGTTTCCTTTTTTTAGGAGAAAAAAAGTAAACAATTCGATTTCAGAAACGCAGCTGTGATTGTTTCTCTTAATATTAATTAAGGACAACAATGTCTAGATCAGAATATTATAGTTAATTGAATACTAAAGATTCGAAAGGTTTATTATAATAAAAATCCATTATGCCCTCTAGACAATAATAATTTAATCAAACAATAAAAACTAAACTGAAATTATAAAATCCACTCTGGAAACTGTCTGAAGTTAAGAAGAAAAGTCTCAATTAAAAAAGAGAAAATAATAATAATTAGAAAATACAAAACTATGATAACTCTGGTGTTGATCAATTGACTACATGGTCATTAGTTGCCTACCTTTAATTTAACCCTGTTTCAATCCATTTCTTCTCAGTTTGCTTTGCTTTTATACTTAACTCACTATACTCAGTGTGTTTGCTGTTAGCCAACATATCTTCATAGGAGATGGGATAAAGACTGTATGGGTATCTGCCTGGCGATGGACGCTGCTGCTAGCTGGAGAAACAATGGGCTTACCAGAACATTAAAGGTTAGTAACATCATCCTTTGCACAGGCACCTAACTACAGTACATGCATAAAAGCTGACAAGAGAAAAACAATTGTGTATATGAATAACAATTGATGGTTAGGTATGTCTTTCACTATTGCAAAACTGTAGAAGCTTTTTATTCGTTTATTTTACTGCAGAGGGAAATTTAGGTAGTGTCACTCTGAGGTGGGGTTGCTCACTTACCAGTCATTCATAGTGCTGCCTTACTTGAGACATTATAGCAGAACTATAGTAGACAGCAGCTCATTTTTTTAGGTGTCTAAGAAATACCTTGCAGCTATTTAAGACCTAGAACAAACACGCAATGCAATAAGGTTTTCTATAAAGAGAGGGCACTATGTGGAGAACAGCTCAGCACACTTGAATACCTTTACATGTGTCCACCTGAGCTACCGCACTCTGTTCTCCTTGGCTGAGTTTCCTGCACTAACTGTTTCTGTGTAAGACATCGGAGTCTCCTCAACGTTCTTCCTGCATGAGTAAACCCGGTCTCGAAGGGCCCCCACAACAATATGGACCTAATGGTTCTGTGGTTAGCTCCTACCTGTGAAGACGGAAGTGCTGACAACATTGCTCTCCTGACTCCCGCTGACAGCTTTGAGACTGATCTCATATTCTGTGGCAGGAAACAGACTGGACAGGGTGTAGTTTGTAACATCGCTGTCAATCATCACGCTGTCTACTCGACCTGCAGGGGACACGAAAGAGAGGCCAGCACCTGAACACCAGAACTGTCACACTGATCTCCTTCTTCACGTACAGGGTATGCAGCGTAGCCAGCTGCTGTTCTTTTCTCTTTTTTTTTGCATCACAGGGAAAATACTTAATAAATATGGAATTTTAATTAAAATTTCAATTACCTTTCACTGATAAAATGTTATAATTAATTAGGTGTGTGGCACGGCGCTCTGCTACAAAATGTATCTTACATCAGAGGGAGCCTCCTACAGCAAATGCCATGCTCATTTAACTGTAACAAGGAACAGCAGTGTGCTCTGTGTATGCTAATATAATAAATAGCATGTTATTCAAATGCACTTAAGAATAACATCACGGTTTGCAGTTATGTGCACGCTACCTCTGGCCGACTGGTAGGACAGCTTATAGTATTCAAACGGAGCCAGCGGTTTGATCCAAGAGATTGTAACGGCGTCCTCGGTTACTTCCGACACCATCATCTCTTTTGGTGGGTCCATGCCTAAAAGGGTGATGAGAAAGAAAACACTGTCATGCGGTTCAAATGGTATAAAAAAAAAGGATGAGCCCCAGCATATAATAGGAGCATGTTATGTGAAGGTTACAAAGCTAATTCAGTCATTTTCATGAAAATCTATAAGAAAGACTGCCCTTGAAGGCCCGAGTAGTTCAGTAACCCTTGTTTTGTCTACATTTAATGTCCTCTTCATTAAATTTACATATAAACAGAGCTGTCCTTGGGTCTGCGAGACTGTGTGAATTTTTAATGCACATTTTTATTACGAACAAAACACCATCAAGAGATTAGCGAGGAGAAACTGAGCAGCATCAAGCTAAAAAAACACAACCGTTAATGTTGAGGCTGAGCAGGGTTTACACAGAGGAGACCCCTCCCCTGCCAAAATTCTGTTTTATATGTCTCCTCAGACCACTGAGCTGCCACGGAAAAGGTTACGGTGAAGACAATTTGAGCAAACAATTAAAGCCCTGACAGATCCTAGGGGGAAAAAAAGAAAGATATTTAGACAGTGAAGAAAAAAAAATAAGAATGTACGAGAATGGAACAAAAAAAAAACACAGATCAAGATTAAGAGATCGCTTCCATCTCCTGTTGTGGGCGATGGGTAAGAGCACTTGTAGACGACTGCTACACTCTCTCTTCCCTGATTTGAGAAGAATTATGGCTATTATTCCCACGCAGAAAGCAGGAAATTTCAAATTCTTGGAAGAGGACTAATTTAAAGTCTGCTCGCATGAAATACAGCTGCATTTATTCAAGTCGTGCATGTTTTACTAATTACGTTTGCTTTGGCAAATGTAGAACCAAAGAATAATGGCTGTAAAAATGTATTCTCTTATAAAGGTTCCTGTGGGGGGGGGGGGGGGGGGGGGGGGGGGGGCAGGCAGAGATATACAGCTAGTCACTTTTGCATTATGTCAGCAAAAGCGGAGCTGGACCGTAAAGTAAAACTGTGGTTAAATCTTAATGCAGCACAGTCCAAGTGTAGCAAGTGATTCAAGGCAACAAGCAGCCCCCCATCAATGCTCACGTTCAAACACGTGAGATCACAGCAGGCCGCTAAAATGATCACAGCGTAAAGACAGGTGCAAGAAATAGTGTACATCTGTCCCGTCCCATCCGATCTCACCCCCTGAAAATCTGCCTCTTGAGTGTGCGTGAATGTAAAGCGAGAAAGCGAAGGCTCCAAGCTGCCAAGGTGGTGTTTGAAACCGGCATGTGCAGGTGTTTCTGCCACCAATGCTAAGTTAACATCTCTATTGTTTACTGCTGGCTCTCCTATTTTCTCTATTTGTCTCCAGCCCTCCATTATTTTTTTGTCTCATCCTCTTCCTTTTGTCCCCCTCGCTACAAAGAAAGAGAGCGATCCTCTTTCTTCCAGCTCATTGTCAAACTCTCCGGCAGGTTATAATACTGACCCTCTTCTCATTCATTTATCTCTCTTCTCTCTGAGATGTAAATAGCACAGTCGCAATCAAATGGGAGATGGAGAGCTTCTTTTCATAATCTCTTTCCAATTAAACTGTAATTTAGAAAGTCTGCAGAAAAATTATACAGAAACACTGTACTAATTAACGAGGGGTCGCGGTGGCATCGCTGAAGGTAAAATAGGTTAATAAGACATGGAGAGAAGTGATAGAGAAACTGTAATTAAGATGTAAAAAAAAAAAGAAGACAAGAATATACTTAAATGGGTGAATACACAGGAAAAACAAAACAAGCAGACTGCTCCTTTCTGCTACTGCATGGCCTTCACTCCATTAGGCTGACACTTGTTAGCCACTTGTTTTTTTCTCAAATATAATCTAACGTTACATCTGGGTTTTTGAGGTTAGCTTTAACTGTGCAAACCTCAACCATCTGATAGCACAGAGGAGCAAAACCTTTATTTTTGGCACTGCATCTCTACATCTACATTTGACCAGAAAAAAAGGAGAAAAATTAAAAGAAGAAAAAAGCCTCCAAGGCAGTTTCTAATTACAAAAGTCATTCTGCTGTGGTGCTGCGCAAATGAAAGCCTAAAAAAAGCATTTCTGCAAATACATATTTAATTTAAAATCACTTTGTATTTCCATTTCTTAAACTAATTTTCTTTCTCTTTCCTTTTACACGCTACCTCATACATGTTAATTCAATACTTTGCTCCCCCAAAATCCTTTCTTTCCTGTTCCCCATCTCAGTTTTTTACATTGTATCCCTCATTCATAAATATGATTAAGGTGATTAGAGTTTGAATCTTTCTTAATTGTTAAGTAGATCAAGCTAAAACAAATAAATAAATACTGGGAACTCGATGTCATTTTACATGCACAAATACAAAGCATTGCTAATTTAGAGCTTCTGTGGTGTGAGATTGTCTTGAATAATACTAGACTCAGAATATTTAGGCTCCTTGGGGTTTTGTAGTGTTGGCCAGACAGAACCAGTTAAAAATGATACTTTGAGCTTCAAGAAGTTGTGATGATCATCTTTTTTCTTCACTTTCCAATGAACTGGGACGCTGCGTAAATAACAACATAATACAATGATTTGTAAATCTCACAAAGCCATATTTTATTCACAGAAGAACATAAAAAAACATATAAAATGCTTTAAGTGAGACAATGTGCTGTGTAACATCAACTCTTTTTTCACAACAGTCAACAAATGACTGGGAGTTGAGAAGACTGGCTGCTGGACTCTTGGGTCTGATATAGGATTCAACACCCCTGGGTCATCTTTGTCATAAAAATAGCATCATTTTGCTAGATGTCTCAGTTAAAACATTTCATGTGTTTTCTAATATAACTTTATGGGTTTTGCAAATGATTGCATTCTATTTACATTTAAAAAAAATTTCACAATCATTGGGTTGGAGTTTCAGAAAAATGCATGTACTCTTGCCACACATAGACAAACAAAATTACTATGACCCTAAGTGTGCATATCTACTTGGACGGGACCCCCACAAAGTCACAAACCTTTATTTTGCTGCTGATGTTTCTCTATTTTCATTACTTACAAACTCTTTTTTTCCATCATTCAAGCAGCTCACCTGTAGTGAGTGAAGCCGTAATGGGCTCTGAAGCAACGTCCCCCTGTATTGTGATTAGACTGACGGTGTAATGAGTGGACGGCAGCAGCCCCTGGATCAGTGACCTCGTCTTGGAGCCATGCAGTGTCACCTTAGAGGTGTCGGTCCCATCGGCAGAGCTGTAGCTCAGAATGAAGAGTTCAGCGGGCGGTGCTGGGGCGCTCCACGCCACTGACACAGAGTCTGAAGTCACCTCTGATAAGTAGAGGTGGGTTACAGGTCTGATTCCTGGAGGAACGAGGGGGTTTAGAGGTCACCGAGGAGCTTTCAAGGACAGGCAGAAATCCTGCTATGAGCACGAAATGTTAATGGGAAAAAAAACAGGCAGTTGCTGTCATTATGGAGATGACAGACAAGCCGTTAAGTGATGGATGAAAGCCGTCCTCGATGATGTAACAGACCGTTTATAATACAGTTGAGAAAATTAGCCTTCGGTGTAATCTTGATGGGGAAGGTGAGAGTCAAAGAAAACCACAATCATGTGGCAGTAATGAATTAATTGGTCATAAAAAGGGAAACTAATGAGATTACCCACCGTTAGGATGAAGATGTGATGGGACTGTTCATAATAAGAAAATGGAAAAAGGATGATAGTACCAGATGCTGTTGTCAAAATGTATGACCTGGACGGGAGATGATGTAATGAATATGAAGTAGTGTACCAGCTGACACAGCAACAAATGCAAGAGGACTTGAATTTAATTAGCCATGCGTGGATGTATAAGCAGGGGAAATGTGGCAACACTGACTTCTCCTTTCCTGAACTGCCAGGATTACAGACATCCTGTGGAGTTTTCTTTGCAATCAATCATCATATGAAACCTGCATTGTTTACACTGGCCTGCATCTGTATTCTTCTTGGTGAGCCGCTGCCTTTTATTATTCTTCACAAGTTGTCAGTATGCATTACTGCCATGTGCAGTCAGCAGAAATTCTGTATCACATAGACCTCACGATACCAATGCCTGTGTGCGTTCATGATCTCAACAGTGGTGGAGAGATGGGGTACGAGAAAGATCCAAACGCGTCTCCAGAGCAGCTTTAAAAAGAGAAGATTGTGGCTACGCATTGATTAAGTATGAAAAAAATGCAAAAGTGCTCCTCCGTGAATCGCAACCTTATCGTGGTGGAGGGGTTTGTGTGTCCCAGGGATCCCAGGGGCTATGTTGTCTGGGGGCTTTTGCCCCCTGGTAGGGTCTCCCATGGCAAATTGGTCCTGGGTGAGGGACCAGACAAAGAGCGATTCAGAAGACCCTTATGAAAAGAACACCGAGGGAACAGTTTATCCTGCCCGGGATAGGGTTACCGGGGCCCCGCCCTGGAGCCAGGCCCGGGGAGGGTGCCCGAGGGCGAGCGTCTGGTGGCCGGGCCTTAGTCCATGGGGCCCGGCCGGGCACAGCCCGAAGAGGAGACATGGGCCCATCCTCCCGCAGGCCCACCACCCGCAGGAGGCGCCATAGGGGTCGGGTGCGTTGTGTGCCGGGTGGCGGCCAGGAGCGGAGGCCCTGGCGGACTGACCCCCGGCTGCCAAGACTGGCAATAGGGACATGGAATGTCACCTCTCTGGTGGGGAAGGAGCCTGAGTTAGTGCGTGAGGTTGAGAGGTACCGGCTAGATATAGTCGGGCTCACCTCTACGCATGGCTTGGGCTCTGGAACCAGTCTCCTGGAGAGGGGCTGGACTCTGTCTCAGTCTGGAGTTGCCCCTGGTGAGAGGCGGCGGGCTGGGGTGGGTATTCTAATATCCCCTCGGCTTGCTGCCGGTACGTTGGGGTTTTTCCCGGTGGTCGAGAGGGTTTGTTCCCTGCGCCTTAGGGTCGGGGAACGGGTCCTGACTGTCATCTGCGCTTATGCGCCGAGTGGCAGTTCGGAGTACCCAGCCTTCTTTGAGTCCCTGGGGGGGGGGGGGGGGGGGGGGGGGTGCTGGAAGGTGCTCCACCTGGAGACTCTGTTGTCCTGCTGGGAGACTTCAATGCTCACGTGGGTAACGACAGCGAGACCTGGAGGGGCGTGATTGGGAGGAACGGCCTCCCTGATCTGAACCCAAGCGGTGCTTTGTTATTGGACTTCTGTGCTAATCACAGTTTGGCCATAACGAACACCTTGTTCGAACATAAGAGTGTCCATAAGTGCACGTGGCACCAGGACGCTCTAGGCCGTAGGTCGATGATCGATTTTGTAATCGTATCACCAGACCTGCGACCATATGTTCTGGACACTCGGGTAAAGAGAGGGGCTGAGCTGTCAACTGATCACCACCTGGTGGTGAGTTGGATCAGGTGGCGGGGGAGGACGCTGGACAGACCTGGTGCACCTAAACGCGTAGTGAGGGTGTGCTGGGAACGACTAGCAGAGGCCCCAGTCTGCGAGATCTTCAACGCACACCTCCGGCAGAGCTTCAACAGCATTCCGAGGGAGGCGGGGGACATTGAGTCCGAATGGAGCGCTGCTGACGTCGACTGAGAAAATTGTCTGGCGGTGGAAGGAATACTTCGAGGACCTCCTTAATCCCACTGACGCGCCTTCCGAGGAGGAAGCAGAGTCTGGGGATGAGGGGAATGACCCGCCAATTTCTGGGGGCGAGATCACTGAGGCAATTAAACAACTCCTTGGTGGCAGAGCCCCTGGTATTGATGAGGTCCGCCCCGAGTTCCTGAAGGCTCTGGACGTTGTAGGGCTGTCTTGGTTGACACGCCTCTGCAATGTTGCGTGGAGATCAGGGGCAGTACCCCTGGACTGGCAGACCGGGGTGGTGGTCCCCATCTTTAAGAAGGGGGACCGGAGGGTGTGTTCCAACTACAGGGGGATCACACTCCTCAGCCTCCCCGGGAAAGTCTATGCCAGGGTGCTGGAAAGGAGAGTTCGTCTGCTAGTCGAACCTCGGATACAGGAGGAACAATGCGGTTTTCGTCCTGGTCGCGGAACACTGGACCAGCTCTTCATCCTCTCGAGGATACTTGAGGGTGCATGGGAGTTTGCCCAACCAGTCTACATGTGTTTTGTGGACTTGGAGAAGGCATTCGACCGTGTCCCTCGGGGTGTCCTGTGGGAGGTGTTGCGGGAGTATGGGGTGTCTGGCCCATTGCTACGGGCCATTCGATCCCTATACAACCGTTGCAAGAGCTTGGTTCGCATTGCCGGCAATAAGTCGGACTCGTTCCCGGTGGGTGATGGGCTCCGCCAGGGCTGCCCTTTGTCACCGGTTCTGTTCATAATTTTTATGGACAGGATTTCTAGGCGCAGCCAAGTGGCGGAGGGCTTTCGCTTTGGTGGCCTCAGAATCTCATCTCTGATTTTTGCGGATGATGTGGTTCTGTTGGCTTCATCGGGTGAGGGCCTCCAGCTCACACTGGAGCGGTTCGCAGCCAAGTGTGAAGCAGCAGGAATGAGGATTAGCACCTCCAAATCTGAGGCCATGGTTCTCAGCCGGAAAAGGGTGGAGTGCCCACTCCGGGTCGGGGATGAGTTCCTGCCCCAAGTAGAGGAGTTCAAGTATCTCGGGGTCTTGTTCGCGAGTGATGGGAGAAGGGAGCCGGAGATCGACAGACGGATTGGGGCTGCAGCTGCAGTAATGCAGATGCTGCACCGGTCTGTCGTGGTGAAGAGGGAGCTGAGTGTAAAAGCGAAGCGCTCAATTTACCGGTCGATCTACGTCCCTACCCTCACCTATGGCCACGAGCTGTGGGTAGTGACCGAAAGAACGAGATCGCGGATACAAGCGGCGGAAATGAGCTTCCTCCGAAGGGTGGCTGGCCTCTCCCTTAGAGATAGGGTGAGAAGTTCGGCCATCCGGGAGGGGCTCAGAGTAGAGCCGCTGCTGCTCCACATCAAAAGGAGCCAGCTGAGGTGGTTTGGGCATCTGACAAGGATGCCCCCTGGGCGCCTCCTGGGTGAGGTGTTCCAGGCATGTCCCACCGGGAGGAGGCCCCGGGGCAGACCCAGGACACGCTGGAGAGATTATATCTCTCGGCTGGCCTGGGAACGCCTTGGTGTTCCCCCGGATAAGCTGGAGGAGGTGGCTGGGGAGAGGGAGGTCAGGGCCTCTTTGCTTAGGCTGCTGCCCCCGCGACCCGGCCTCGGATAAAGCGGATGAAGATGGATGGATGGATGGAAAAATGCAAAAGGGGTCGAGAGTCTGTGTGAAGCAAAATTCCACAGACGTGATGAAAGTGCCGTCTTTGATCAAGATGACAGTGATAAGCAGGTTAATGGTTTAACAGCAAGTAAGACCGCATAGAGGCAATGTGGGTGATGTGAGATGACAATGTGACTCACCTTTGTAGATATTAATGGAACTTTTTTATAGAGTAAATTATGTTTCCTTAAAGAGAAACCCTTGTCATGGATTGTGAAAAAACTTCTGAGGATGGGGGATCTTGCGACAAGCAGTCTGTGGAAACAGGCTACACTCTGAGTCTGGTTAAAAGGTTAGAATATAAAGATGCTATTAAACGCAAAAAATATGGGGTTTAACATCTTCGGAGGTTGGACTATATTAAGAATCACATCCCAGTGACAAACTAAATCACTTAATAATCACTTAATAATCTGTCATAATTCACTACACTACTACACTTCATAAATATGAACATAGCTACCGTGACGTGCCCAGTGGTTTGTCCTGTTTAAAAGTCTCGAGATGGTCACTGTCTCGTTTTTAAAAACTCACGTGACAAAGAGAGGCGGTTCTGACTGTGAAACTGCCCAC
Organism: Neolamprologus multifasciatus; assembly: GCF_963576455.1. Lineage (NCBI taxonomy): Eukaryota > Metazoa > Chordata > Actinopteri > Cichliformes > Cichlidae > Neolamprologus > Neolamprologus multifasciatus. Next base: position 19,792,551 of record NC_140456.1, on the reverse strand, counting down.
TCATTGGCTATTGACTTGTGATTGACTCATAAGCCATTTCATACCACAGATAATCCTCTATTTTGAAACGCAGTATGAGAAGATTTTTTTGAAATAGTCATAAATAAATATGACCTAAAACAAGTGACCGAGCACATAAACTCATCATCTTTACAAGCGTTTACAGAGGTCAAAAGAGAAAGCTGGTTTCCAATATACATAGCTACTGCAGCTATCGCCATCTGGTGGCCTTCAGACAAAGTGCAGGTCCGCATTAGCTTCATTTTTTGGACCCAGAAGGTAAGTCCATGTTTTATGTCTATGGTTACTCTTACTGGTGTGCAGATCGTGTATTTTAAAACTCTGAACGCATAAATGCTGGAAACATGCAACACATCACCTGAGTTTACCTGAGTGAAGGTGGACAGATGCCTCCAATAAGTGAATAGTGGATGAGAAGATGACATGTAATTTATGGTATCGTATCATCGTATCATTCCTTCACGTCTCCCCAGACAGTTAAAGTGGTGTTACCAAAGGAGTGCGAGATAACAAAAAGAGTAGAAGTAGGATGACATGATTATGACGCTGCGGCGGTGACAACAACGATGGCTGCAGCAATAAAGAAAAAGAGATGATGATAATGACACTGGTAAAGAAAGGAATGATGGCAGGTGATTGCATGTCCATCATCTCTGAAACCGGCCTCTGTGCAACTGAAACTCACGTCAAGCTTTCGGAAAAAGAAAAAAAAACAAAGAACTACCAGAGTGGAGAAGACTGACAGGCGGTCCGACGTATAGTTGGGTGGATGGATGTGAGTTTAGAGGAAAACGAAGTGATTGAAAAGAAAGGACCAACATCAAGCTGAAAAACAGGGCGAGCAGACAGCACAGAGCGTGACGGCAAAAGGGAGAGAATGTGGTACGAACCGGAGTAAGAAGAAACAGAAACACAAATACATTGAGATGCAAAAGAGAGGTGCAATTAGGAGCGCTTGTAACAAGCTCATTAGCGGGCTGGAATAATTTGCCTCTGCTAATTGCTCCTTCGAAGTCTTTCACGGTCATCCATTTTCTTTAAGCGGGACTCCCCTCACCTGATGTCACACTTTAGTTCATTATATCCATCATTCAACTTCATTACACCCTATACCGTCTTTAGAAGTGTTCTCCAGCTTTCTGTAGTAATGGGCTGATCTTTCATGTCTTTGTCTGTGCAGAGACGCTCATGAGTGAATTTATTTGAGCTCCTTATGAAATCTGAACGGATTAAATGAGTACTGTTTAGGAACGTTTAGTTGAAGCTGTTGCAATGGAAAAGACAAAGGGAGACTGTTTGTCGAGGAAATGATCTCATCATTATGTTATCTGTATGCACGTCTCTGCTGATCTTCATTAAACACTTTAAAGTTAGTCCTTCACTATATGAAATTAGACTACGCTCCCTACCTGTGAAGGCGTCTATGGTAGCCGCAGTGCTCTGCTGTCTTCCTCTTCTTGCTGCTACAGTGATGGTGTACTCAGTCCCAGGCTCCAGGTCCTTCAAAGTGGTGGTGTTGATGTCTTTAGGCACCGTCAGCTAGAACAGGGAAGATGAGTTAAACAAGGTCCAGATCGGACATATACATGGTTATTGTTTCAGTGTTCTTTACCTCATTAGTGACGCCGGAGGCTGATGTGTAGGTGACCTTGTAGTGGTCAATGGGGCCCTGGACTATGCCCCAATTCATAGTGATGGTGTTGTCCGTGGAAGCCGTCACAGTCAGATTCATAGGTACATCCAGAGCTAAAACAGGGAAAGCAACACTCAAAATTAAACTCAAAACTCCAGCCCAGATTCATGTAACACTCTCACCCTGAAAGATACATCTGAGTGGGTGTACATCGAAAAAACTACATGACCTTTGAGGGACCTTCCTCTTAATCCTCCTTCAAATTCACGAGTATTTATATTAATGTTTACTTGTTCTCAGTCGTCTTCTCAACTGTCTTTGCAGCTTCTTAGGCCATTACCACCTGCTGTCATTTGGGAAAATACTAATGTGTTGTGTCACCTACAGTACGTGCTCGCGTGCATTTGCATAAAACAAAATAAGAGTTCATGGAAATATTCACTGATTCACATTTGATTTGACATGTTTTTTTCTACATTTGAGCGCTTTGGATTGTTAGTCGGGCAACACAATTGCGCTGGATTTTTAACAATATTTTCAAATAAATTTAGGGCCAGATTTACTAAACGAGGCAAAACATCGCGTGAGCATAATCCCCAAATAGTGCTAGCACGTGTGGTTAGAAAGATTAATTTCACTATCAAGCGCTATCAGTTTGCGCGCTTGAATATCCTCCTGTCCTTATTTTGCACCTTGAGAAAAGATCTCTCAGAAATGCAACAGGTGTGGTGGCAAACATCTCACAGCCTTGTCATCGCATTTTTGTAAATACCAACAGTACTTTTATTCAGGTTAGTAAATCTAGCTCGAAATGGTTAAAAATAAGAACAAAAATGTTGCTTTCATGATATAAGTGGAAACATAATTACTGCTACTGGTTACTATGTTTTTAATTCATGTTTAGTTTCTGCTATACTCTTGTCTACTTGTGTATCTGTGGTGCAGTTCTCTCATTAAAGGACAGGCCATTACTAATAAAACATTTACAGCGTTTCCAATGGGTTTAATGCATATTACCACAACGATCTGACTGTCTGCTTTAATCTTTTTATATTTCTTGTATTTTTAAGTGAGTTGTTCTCTTCCCTGCAGAATGAGTAACCCAGTTTGCCCAGTGGATCATCAATGTTTAATCCTCAGCTAATCATCTGCCGCCTTGTTTGCCTGAACCTTTGGTGTTTCACGGCTTTTTAGGAGGTCAAACAGACATGAAAAAACTTGATGTAAATGTGTGTTAAATGAAATTATTATTTTAGCAGCTTATGGTAACACCGGCACTGCCATGAAGCTGTTGTCATAAACGGCTCTCTTAAAGCTCTTTAAGAGAAATGCGACAGATGTGATGCATTTTCAAAAGTTCAAAACGAGTGCAGGGAAAAGAGGCGTTACAACGAGCTTGTTTGTAATACAAATGGAAGCATAATTTTTACAAAGTGCAGAAAACCTTTAGCCATTAAAATAACTGCACCTGGATGAAAGATGTGCTTGACGGTGAACGTGAGGGGAAAGATTAGCGAGGCACCTCCACGCACTCACTTACCAGACAAAGGGTTACATTTTTTTTCTCCTTTCAGCCAAACAACTCAACAACACAATAAATATTCAAATAAAGGATCAAGTACTAAGGTAAAGAGAGGGCCATTAGCAAAAAAAAGTATGCATTATAACAGCTTTAAAATGTTGTAATGGGAACTTTGACCCAAGCCGACAATACCAAACACTTCTGGAGAAGAGTACAAGTCACGGCGAAACATATTTTGCTTAATTTTCTAAAATTGCTTTTAGTAGTTGGAGTGGCAGCGCCGACCCACAGGTGAGAATTACACGTATAATAACAAATAGGCCCACGAGCCTGCTGTGATGCTGCAATTTCCCGCTGTGATTTCTGTGTTGTACATGCGCGAGTGACTCACTGGCTTTTTACAGTGGAGCACAAAGCATAATTCACTCACTCGTCCTGGCGTTCATTGTGGCTGGTGTACTCTGGTTGCTACCTTTCATGGCAGAAATGCCAATGCCGTACTCTGTGCCTGGAAGCAGGTCTGAGATACAAAGAGAGACAGAGAAGCGGGAACTAATTTAACACATAACGTAGCAGGAACAAAAAAAATAGTAATAATAATAATCACAGAGAGTGCTTCACGTTCTTGTCCTCGTGCAAAGTGCACGTCAATTACACTGAGTTTTTTTCATGACAGCCCCAATTAGCTCGACACCGGTGATGAGGTCTCGGCAAATTTACATGTAGCATCGTCGTGATTTTTGAAGAAATTTCCTTCTTTTTTTTTTTAAATCAACTGCACAACTGATCAGTTTCAAATCGGTTGAGTGCATCCACAGAGAGGATCCCGAGCTACAGAAATAGAGATGAAGAGATGAGGAATGAAAAATAAGGAGGCGGACGACAGAGATTATTAGCGGAGGAGAGCAGGGGGAGAGGGAAAATGAGAGTGACAGAGAATGGATGAGAGTGAGGGAGAGCATTGATGGCAACGAGCGAACAGAATAACACGGGGACCTTTTGCTTCTATTCTTATGCAGGCCGTGCCCTTTCCAGCACTCTGGCCTTTCAGAAAAAAACATCCCAGCTGACCCCATCTTTCTGACAGCCTTTCAATACGCCCGCAGGACAACAAGCGTTTCTACAGATACAATCAGTGGGCCGTCAGCCAAGTGTTAGCTCCGGAGATAATCTTGCCATGTAAAACACAGACACTTCCAGCTTCTTTGGGACATATTAGATGCATTGTGATGATACTGAAAGCATTAGGAAAAAGCAAAAAAAAAAGGAAAATAGGAACTCTACAAATGTCGAGGATAAATAATTCAAAACGCAAAAAACTGGTTATTCCTCACTTACCTGTGAGAGTAGTCTTAGTAGTGGCTCCCTCATTGCGCGGTACGATGACTTTGTCATACTGATCTCCTGCTAATGTGCTATAAACCACCTGGTAACTCTCCACCTACATTTAAACACAAATATATTTACAGCATTGAAGAGAAGGTAATGCCTGAAAAAGAATGCTCTCGCTACGCAAGACTTACACAAACAGTCAAAACTGTGTTGGGTTTTTTTTACTGTGCATTGTTTAGTTTATTTTGTCTCGGCACAGTGTGATGTTTGGCTCTTTGTCAACACTGCAGTGCAGAATCAGAAGGATGAATAAATTTCCCGGCATCGAGACAGACTGTCTTTATAAGTCTGAATGTGTGGTTAGCGCGCCCTGGAAATATCATTGTGACAGCTGAGTAAAACGCAATTTATCACATTTTTATTCACAGCAAAACATTCGGTGACCATTTGCACCGAGTGAAGCGCTTGCTCCAGCACTCTAACTGGCATTTTCCGAGGCAGCGAAAGGCAGACCCGTCTGTGTGTGATGGTAACGTGTCCAAGAAGAGGAAAAAAAAGTAGAAGGAATAAAAAAGCTGTTTTATTGAAACAATTTAAGAGGAGTCATAATGTCAGAGAGATTAACAGGAAATTAGCTGTTTTTTATAAAAAAGGGCAAGGTAAACATGCAGCAGGCTCACTGATATAAGATGTACCTGCAGTATGAGAGCCAGCAGAAGCTTTAATGTGCTGTGGACCATCCTTTTCAGGATGGTCCACTACACTTATTTAATGCAGTGAAATAAAACAGCCGCTTGCACAGTATTACATATTCAGCGACAAATTAAAGGTAAGCCATAATGAAGCATCTTTGGTAGGTGTTAGGCCATCACATGCCACCAAGACAGCTTCAAGTACCTTGGTATTGATTGTCTAAGGTCTTCTGGTGCCGAACACTGGCTTTCAGTGCGTTTTGAGTTTAAGATTTGGTTGTTTTTAAGTCACTGAATGAATTAGCGTCGCCTTACCTTCCTGATCTTTCAACAATGCACACTCCCAATAGATCATGAAGGTCAGCTGACCAGATGTATCCACTAAACCTGCCTGAGTCTTAACACTAACTGTTTTACTGCTCATGCTGTTTAACCTTTCAGCTGTACAGCGCTCTGGTCAGTGCTTGTTGTTTTTAAATGTGCTTATAAATAACTTGATTTGACTTGACAGCATTCGCCCAAAAGATCTTCCCTCATTTGGTGTTTGATGATGGTGATGGAAATTATTAGACGGGACTCCCGTAGTATGATTCACTTGATTTTTATACTTGTTAAATTATCCAGTGAGCCCTGTAGATCGTAACCCAGGAAGAGATCACCTCCATGTTTCATCAGAGGACGAACAATTTTGTATTGATTTACATTTGAACCCACATCAGCACAATCTTGCCCACAGACACCAGATCTCAGTGTATGAGTTTATTCCTTTAATTTGTCCACCATCTTTATATAACATTAAGTTATTATCATCAGGATGTACGCAGCACTTCTTTGTTGTAAACTCTCTCATTATTCAGGTCGCCCAGTCCACCTAAGGAATGTTGCAAGGATCCGATCAATCCTGAGCTTTAGTGGCACTCAGACTATCGTTCATGCTTTTATTTTCTCTTGGTTAGATTATTGTAATGTTTTTTTTATCAGGCATCAATCAGAAAGCATAAATAGGCAGCAGCAAGACCTCTTACAAGAACCAAGAAAACTGAACATATTACGCCGGTCTTAATGACTCGACACTGCCTGCCCATGACTTTTAGAATTGATTTGAAGATTTTACTCATTATTTTTTAAGCCCTTCATGGCCTGGCCCCTGAATTTATACCAATCATATCTCCCAACCAGTGTGCAGCCTCAGATCCTCAGGCAAAACCTGATAACTGCTCCCACCTCTCGCTTAAAAACAAAAGGCAATCGAGCGTTCGCTGTTGGGGTTATTTTTGTTGTGGTATGAACTGCCTGAGGAAATCTGGCCTCATCAATATCTTCTTTTCAATGACTGCTAAACACTTTTTGGGGAAAATTTTAACATAGATTTTATATTGTCTGACATTCTTAGCTTATCTTATAACTTCTAAAGTTTTATGTTGATTTTAAGTTATTCCTTAAGGTGGAATCATACTGTGTTTTATTCCTATTCTTATACTGACTTAAGTCCTACATACAGAACTTAATATATAAATTGTTTTGAAAATTTCCATTTAGTTTGTTCTTTTTTTCTGTGTTTCTAGTACTTTGTAACACTGGTTTTGATCATTTTTTACAAATAATGTTTATTATGATTAATATTTTTATTATTAGATAACTTTAGCTTATGCTTGGTGATTTAATGCATTACACTGCGTATAATTCTATATATTTGTCATGTGTTACCGATTAAATCTAAAGATGATATAATTAATATAGCATCAGATGCACTTTTGTAAGCATATGGAAGCCAAAATAATAAACAACAGATGCTTCGTCTCAAAGGTGTTGTTAATTATAAAGTTAAAAAAAGAGCCAGACCGATATAAGATGTTTACGACCAACACCGATATTTGGTCTGACAAATGTTTTCTTTCAGACATAAATAGATTTGCCTAACATTTATTATGTGTAGTTTTCTATTAGTCCTTACTAAGAAAATATGATAATGCAGATTAAAAATAACGTTTATGTTCTGCCCAACTCGGTTACTGTGTTTTGTTGCCAACGGGGAATGTGCAGAGTGCCCTCTGGTGGACAAACAGAGCAACATAAGCACTCGTAGCATGGTTGAATGGTGTTTCTCAGTCTCTTATTTACTTTTTTATAACTAATTTTTTTATAGTCATTGGCAATTATAAATGGACCCATTAATATATTGGCAAATACCTCATATTGGCCATATATTAGCCAGGGTCCAATACTCTTTTCATTATTGATGGCTTCATATTACCTGCAAATTTTTGGTAATTGTGCAGTCATGAGGACTAAGTCAAGCTGGTTATGCTTCACTATACTAGAACATGCGGAGCTGAAAAATGTCAAAAGACTTCCTACCTCAGCTTCACTGTTATCCCATTCAAGCTCGAGCGTGGTAGAGGTCTTGGACACGAGACGCAAGTTCTTGGGGGCATCAATCTCTGAGAAAAACGATAAAGCTGACAATGTTGGGGACACTGAGACCCATTCTCAGAGATTGTGAACAAGCAAACAACAAACACAGGTCACATTAAATTGTCAGTTACTCATATTTAGCTCTTCGTGTTCATCAAACACATTTCTCTTTGTATTTTTATAAGGTGTATCCTCTTCAGTTTTCTGTAGATTTTACTTCAAGTATCAACCACAAACAGATATTTAATGTGTAAATATGGCATCAGCGGGGAAAAACAAATCAGCATAGTGTTTCCATAAATAAGTACTTTCTTCAGCACAAACCTTAGGAGCGTAAACATTCCCCTGAACAGATGTTCACTACTCCCTCCAATACAGATAAACAGTGTGGCGTATATTAGGCCATATGTCATTACTGTTCTACTCTCAGAGGCAGACGCAGGATCTCACACACCAGTATCACCACATCTGCTTGCTGTCAGACCTCACCGGTAGTAAATTCAGTGGAAATGGATCCGCTCTCGTTTCCTCTTCTCACGCCGCTCACTGTCACCTCGTAACGCGAGCCAGGACGCAGGACCTGTGGAGAGGAAAAAAAACAAAACAACAGAGGCCGTTTAGTCTGTGTATAATCTCTCTGCATTATGTTTTTTTATGTATTTGTTTTCTATTTGTTTTATCTCCAGACACAGAAGGCAGACAGACTGTGAGATTAGATCGTTTAACAAGCATGGCAAGTACAAACACAGACACACAGACACACACACAGATATACTGGTAATACTATACTTGTGACCTATAATGACTCTAGCCAAGTCTCATTTCAAAGCGCACACACCTGCAAAGAGTACTGGCTAAGTGTGGGCTGGAGGCGGAAGGTGGTCCGTGGCCCTTCTCCTCCCACGAGGCCGTAACGCAACACAATCTGATCAATCTTTGCCCTCGGTGGCGTCCACTCCACAAATGCCACTGTGTCCGACACGTCACGCACAATCAGCTGAGTGGGACCATCGATTACTGCAAAACAAAGAAAATGTCTAATTATAAGGTCCCTTGGTGATGTTGTTACAAACAAAGCACAGTCACGAGGGTGCGGTTTCTTTGTTAACCTTTCCAAACTTGGATGAAGTACATGTTGACCAGGCTGGGTATTAAAATTGAATGCCAAACTATTACTTGACAATTACTATTACAAGTTATGATCTCTTAATTTTTCACAACGCACTTGTGTTTTATCATAGTTTAAAAAAGTAAACTTTCATGCAGCCAATTCTCCATTCATTATATGCAAAGTTAAATACTTCAAGCCTTTTGTTCATTTTAATTTATATGATTATAGTTCATGAAACTCATAAATCCACTATCGTGGGTTATTAGAATATACGATTACAAGAACAATTGCAATTCTTATTAGGATTTATAGTTTGAAGAAGTGGCACCTTCTGGGCAATAAAATACAATAAGGCAATGCAGAAGTAAATGGTCACTTGAGGATGGCCCCAAAGCAAATCCATCCCCACACACTCCCACATTAATAGAGATAAAAATAGTCTGGAGAAATAACTGTCTGGTATTTGGATAGATAATTTTTTCTGTCGTGACAACTGTACGAGAGGTGACTTTCTTTATGCCTTAAGAATCTAAAAAGCCTTTAGGCTAAGAGGTATTTATTATTAGAGGCATGGCTGCTTTGACTGATTTGTGCTGCGAGCTGTGTGCAAATTCAAGTCACTTAACTTGACCACTCAACCGGTGTTGGTGCTTTTCGGGGCATTTTAAATGTAATTAAAATACTATGGCTTGTTGAGCAGCTGATTATACTTTTGTAGTTTAAAAAAAAAAAAGTTTTTAAAATGGGGCTTCACCAATGCCTGAATACATAAAGTAATAATATAGAGAATCTATAGTTTAGACCAGTTGGAGAGACATCCCCAAAAAGAAACTGTCGGATGGTAAACATTTGAACAGATTATTTACTGAATAGCATTTAATCTGGCATTTGATCCCAAACAAGCTGAACCCCTAAAATGTAATCTAATCCCAAGAGGATGTAGTGTCATCGCCTTGAGTTTTCTGGAGCGCTGGATGTGTGTATTTGATATCAGTGAAAGCCGTTCTGACAGCCAGTCACGAAAAACATATCAGACCTGACGCACGCTGAGACAGTAGGATTCATCTGCGTGAAAGGGTTAAAACAGAAGCCGTGATTGAAGTCTTTCCATGCTGATTGCTAGAAAACAACACTTATCAAGTTCGCAGAGCTCAAAATACATCAAGGGAAAACACAAACGTCTGACAGAGGAGGGATTCACTAAACATTTTCTCTGCACTTGTTACAGCATCTATGCCAATACACAGACATTTTGTCAAGGTAATGGGGTGTTAGAGAATGTGATAATTAGCACTTTATTTCATTAACCTGTTAATTACCTCTTTCCGCAGAAGCTACGATTTAACATCTGCTGCATTTAACATATTGTCTGGGAGAATGAAGGAGCGTTTGATCTCAAATTGAAACTTTTCGGGATAAATTTGCTGCCGTTAAAAGAAGTTCGGAGCTTAAAATGAAAAGGCATTCTCGCACAGTTCATGCCACTTAATTTGAAGTAATCAGCTTTTCGGTTCCGTTTGAAAAATGCGCGAAATTTTTAAATGTTGAGGTACTGACCAACAGAAAACTCCACAATGGATAGTTCAGTATACATATTTTTTAATTGAAAACACCATGCTGTGCTGTAAAACCATAATTATTTTCCACTGCTCAACCCTGTGGGAACTCAGGTGAAAGGCAGATCTCACACACTGGGTAATGTTTTCTTTTCTTTCAAACATTTTCTTCTCTTCTTTTTAGTTTTCTGAGGTCTAAATAAAGTCTCAGACTAAGGCCTGACATATTGCAGGTCCGGCCTGAATCTTGATGTATTAGAAATTGGCCCCAAGGGTCTCGTCCTAGAAAGCATCCTGAGGAAGACAGTTGCTGAGAACCAGTTCCCAGATCAGCTGCGCTCACTCTCTGGCTTTCCTCTGACTCCTCATGGCGCTACGTTGTCTCAGAGGAAGGATAAATCGTTGCTCTAAATTATTTAGTTACTTCAAATTTGTCTTTTCCTCTTTCTTTATCCAATACGGTGTCATAGAGTGGGCTGCTGTAAAAAAATAATGAGCGGGTGCCATGAATTATTAATCGATACTTAATTACAACCCAAGAAATGAACAAAGACTTGACAGGAAATTGATGGTGTTTTGACTGTGCATACCAGAGGCTGAATTGTTATGGAGGAGATTTGAATTGGATCTATTACAGCTGTCTAAGTAGTGTCGCATGGGTGAGGAGTGGAGGGGGGGGGGGGGGGGGGGGGCAATACTTCAGTGAGGTTTACGTCAGGGGCCTAAATGGTTTACAGAGCAAATACGTCAAGGTGACATTCGCTGCTTTGCTGAGCGTACAGTGAGTCGGGAGCGTGCAGGGAAAGCTGTGCTACGGTTTATGTTGAAGTGATTAGCTAATTAACTGATTAACAGAAAACTTTTTGTAAACATTTATGCAGTTTCATTAAATATTTAGGTTTAGCACAAAATATGCTAAACTGTTTCTTTTTTTCAGTTTACAATTACAGGGATTAAGCAAAATAAACAAAACAAAGCCCCCAAAAATCATCAGCCTGAACTTATTTTTGGCCTAATCACGTTCCCAGTTTACCGAGGATAAAAACTGATTTACCTTAAAAGGGTAAAAAAAAACATTCCCTGCAACCCTCAACATGGTAAGCAGATTCTGAAATGGATGACTGAAAGAATTTATGGTTGATCAGCGTCGGATTTTATAATCACAATTCCAAAAAAGGTGGGACGCTGTGTAAAATGTACATAAATAGCAGAATCTCTTCTAATATTCTTAATCAAATATATACGATCTTTAAATTGTATTTTTTTATGAAAAATATTGGCTCATTTTCAATTTGAGAACCAGCTGCTTGTCACTCTTTTGTCAGAGAGACGAGTCACTCAACAGTTGTGGGTCTTCTTTGTTTTATTTTTCATGTTTTTATGTGTTTAAACTTGGAGAAACTCTTCTACTATGAAGCCATTCTGTTGTAATAGCTGCAGTTTGTAGTTTAACATTGTCTTGCTGAAATGTGTGAGGCCTTCCCTGAAAAATATGTCATCTGGATGGGAGCACATGTTTCTTTAAAACCTGTTTACACCTTTCAGCGTTCATGGCGAACTTCCACATGTGCAAGTTGTCAGTTACATATGGCACTGCCACACCATCAAAGATGCAAGCTTTTGAACTGAGGACTGATGACAACCCAGTCATTTTTAATCCCTCTTTAGTCCAGAGAATCTGGCGTCCATGATTCTCAAAAATAATTTCAAATTTTAACCACAAAACAGTTTTCCATTTTGCCTCAGTCTATTTTAAATGAGCTTCAGCTCAGAGAAGATTATCATCACCACATATGGCTTCTTCTTTGCATAGCAGAGCTTGAACTTGTATCTGTTGATGGCATTGTGAACTTTGTTGACATATAACGTTATTTGAAAGTGTTCCTCAGCCCATGCTGTGATTTCCATGCTGGCTGAGGGTCTGAAGATCATGCACAGTACTGAGTTTCAGGCTTGTCCCTTGCACACTGATATCTCCAGATTCTCTGAACCTTTTGAGGATATTATACACGTACGACATATGACAACACACATTATTCTGAAGTTGTTCCCTGATTTGTAGATGCAGTGTTTTTACAGAGCAGTGAAACTCTGCCCATCTTTTTAAGATGATCTTTTTAGTCCTAGTCATGTTACTTACCTGTTGCCAGGTAACCAAATTATGTGCAAAACATTCCTCCAGTTGTTTTTTTTAGTACTATTTACTTTTCAATGCTTTTGTTGGCCCATCCCAACAAAAGCAATTGTGTCATATTACAGCCGTCAAATTAAAAAAGAACTAATACTTCTCATGAAATAGTAAAATAACCCAGTTTAAACATTTTGTATGTTCTATTGTGAATAAAATGTGGATTTATGAGATTTGCAAAAAATGCCCTTTTGTTTTAACACACATTTCGCACAGCAGCCTAACATTAAATACAAATTTTGGTGGTTATAATATTATAGCTAATTGTTGTTAATTTACAGCTTCCAAACTGAATACATACATGTTGTGACAGTAGCTGTGACTGGCTGGCTTCGACCTTGGTCCCGGAGTGCCACCAGGTTCACTGTATATTCTTCGCCTGGCCTCAAACCAGTTTGCACAAATGACGTGATGGTGCTGGGCAGCTGTGTAGTCATCCCTCCATCATTATCCTGGAAGAAAAGCAAGGATTAAAGTGACAAAGGGGAAGGAAGAGGGAGAGAGAGCTCCTATCTTTTGCACAATGTTTTAATTTTTCAGTAAATATCAGCAACTGTGTGGCACAAACAGCGTCTCTCAGTGAAGGTAAGAAAAAGGCCCTCCCCCAATGACAGAACTTCTGCAGCTAATTTACATGCAGTACATTTTCTGTGTTGTATGCTTAAACTTAAAGCACGTTAAATTCCCAAACCGAATATCAAACGGGCTAGAGTGATATTTCTCTGGCCGTGTTCTGCAAAGGCAGCACTGTGTGTGTTTCCAAAGGCCTGTCACTCATCCATACAGAGTCACAGCAATTCCCAGCTGTTCTCAGAGAGCCAGCGTTGCAAATGCACTACCTGCCATCACACAGATGTTACACCCACTGCTGGTCCAAGATCTCCAAACCCCTGCGCTTTGACGGTTGGTATTAAAACAGAACATATAACAGCTTGCTGCTTTCCTGAATCAAATCTGTAATTAGAGATGTAATCCATTTAATCACCTCAGCTCCAATTACCAGGGTGGGCAGTAACACTCACAATGGTAATGTTCCAACAACAAGTGGTGTTCAATCTCAATAATAATACAGTTTCATGGAGGTAATGCTAAATTAGGCAAAATGAATCACCACAAAAGTATATCCCACTCCCATCTCATGTGTCACTTTGCTCATAATTAGTCATCATTATCTGTGCCGACAACATCGCTTTGACGACTTAGTCCCTTATATTTTTATTGCTTCCGTTTCACTGGATGAAAAGAAAATGTAGCAATTTAACTGCCCATTTATACATTCACTGTTTTCGTTCTTTTCTAATGACAAGAACTAGCGGGAAGTGTTTTTAGTCCTCTCACAATTCAGAGGAAAAAATTCTGTACAACAAATACACCTAATTTGTTTACAGTTACTCGGGCTGAAAACTTATGTGTGAAAATCATTCATTATCCTTTTTAAATAGACAGCAATAGATGGTAACAAGGAAGACACACAAAAGTACAGTCTGTTATTCAAAGTAACGGTGACACTGCTTCCGGAAAAGACGTTCCCGTCTTTTGTCTTTTAAATGTCATGTTTAGTGCCGTGAGCACAAATATCAAAAAATCATCAACTTTTGTTGTCTTAAGTTGAGAAACACTTCCTCAAAGACTAGTAGGGGAAAGTTAACAACATGTGTACACGAGCTCGTTTGTTATCCTCTCATTTATTAACACAATTCTTTTTAAGGTGATTTGAGAAAAATAGACTTGAATTGAAGGTTTTCATGGTTGCATTTTTTTTTTTAAAGTTGAAAGAGTCCTTACGGAAAACAAATATGACACTAATGAACACAAAAATTTTTAATGTCAATATGTGACTGCAATATCTGTCCAATAACACCAGCCCTAGTATTTAGTTGTCAACTGACTGATTCTTCTGCTTTTTCTTCTTCTTGGTGTCTTTTATCTCATCCTTTCCCTTCCATCCTTTTCTATCCCACCAACCATCTGCATGTCTGTGGTTCTCCGCTTTTCTTCTTCCCTGGCAGCTCCATCTTCAGCATCCTTTTTCCAGTGTATCTACAATCCCACCCCACCTGCACATGTCCAAACCCTCTCAGCCTTCCTTCTCTTTCTTGGTCTCCAAACTGCTCAAGCTGAGCCGTCCCTCTGATATACAACTGCCTTTCTTTGTAGTGTTATCTATTTTTTATTGAATTACAAAATCCAACATATGAGATGTTGCAGTACTGCACGCATGCAGTACAAAAACCCTGGCAGCATATTACATTATGGGAATGTACCATATATACTGTGCTATAGCAGTTTGTAACACTATTAATGGTGGGTCCTAAAGCTCACCTTCCCCCCCTTCCCTCTCGCTTTGTTTCCTTTTTACAGGGTAGTGAGTTTTGTGTTTGTTCGCATAGGCCAAAGCTTTCATGCCTACTTCCATTACAAGATTGTCAAAATTCACAATCCCTACTGCTGGATTAAACCCACCAGGGGTGGGACTGCCAACTCATAATATGATTTCCCCTGCGGCTGGAGAGAGAGGGAGGTAGGGAAAGGAAGGCACGATTGAGGAAAGAATATAAAAGAGAGAGAGAGAGAGGGATGCGAGAGAGGTGAAACAAAAAGGGATGGAGGGCAGTTTCAAGGGGTAACTGAAAAAAAACAGATTACAGATTTCAACCAAGGGCTGTTGGATGGAAAATAGAAACAAGGGATTAGGTGGAAAGGCCCGGGGGGATGGGAGAACACAACAGTGATGAGACATGAAGGAATGGACAGACCAAAGGAGGATGGGAACACTAAAAGCAATAAAATAAAATTAAGATGAGCCCCTTTTTTTAACTTACTATCCTTAAAAGGCCTCGAAAAACAAACACACAAAAGCATCTTAACATCAGATTTGAGACTTAGTGCCTGGCTGGACCAAAGGATATCTCCCTTGAGAACACCTTAAAGGAGAAAACCAATTACTGTGAGAGGGGACAAGATTAGAGTTCAGAGTACCTGAGTTTACAGCAGGAATTAGAAAGAGAAAGGCTTTTGCTTTTTGGCTTTGAACCTGGCCCTAGTATGGCTTCGCAGAGCGTTATTCAGGAAAAAAGAGTTTAATGGCTCATCCATCTAATAGCCAATAAGCTTAAGACAATCCGCTCGTTTAATTTGGTATGGGCTTTAAACCCCAAGAAAACCTAAATCCATGCAGTTTTCTCCCCGTTTTTACAGACATTCAAAGCTTGAGAATGGTATTAGTGAGACTTGAAAACAATTATTTCCAATCAAGATTTCACAAGCAAAACCCTGAAAAATAAAGAGAATGTGCAAATATGTATCTAAAGCATAAATAACTCTTTATTCCTTCTGTTCATCTCACACACACACGGACATTAGACGAGACTCGTGCACTCTCGCTTCTGAATGGGCAGATGTCACATGGTGCTGAACTATATTATCAATCCCTTGTTTTGCTTTTCTGGCACTGTATGTGATAAAAAACAATCAAAATTCAACCTCTGAAGCACCGTTGTAGACGTCGTCAAATCACATTGATTCAAATGTTCCAGCAGAGCTGTTAACCAATGAAACGATGATACGCAAATGTACTGAGAGTCTGGTTGCCTGGGAAGTTGATCATTGCGGTGAATAATCAACCTGTTGAACAATTGAAGCTGAAATAGCTTGCCTTGTGATTCCAGTCAAGGTACACCCCCGCCACACACAAACACACACATATCAGGAATGCCCAAAATCAAGAATCACATCCATGTGTGTCATGTTTGAGTCTGCAAGCTTATTTAATGGTAAAAGGACTGATTATTATATAGCACTTTTCTACACTTTTCATTGTTTTTATGTCTTTGTATGTTATAATTTTGGTCTTCTTCTTCGCCGATGGTTGACAGGCCAACAACAGCACTAGCGAAGGTAGTCGTGGCGACAATAAATGGTTACCTGTAGACAACAGTCTGCAAAACTCACAGCCAGCTGTGGGAAGGACCATACTGGGTATGTTTCACTGTACTTTCAGCATCTGTGGTGTAGTCTGACATAAGAAGGAGTGTCAATTCCATTCATTTAGATTCAGACAGGTAGATTGTACCTTGGGGATGAAGCTAATCTCCCATCCATCGAAGGAATAGTAGAACGGTTGCCAGTGGACCTCTACTGATGTCTCTGTCATGGATTTGAAGACTAAAACATCTGGACTTGAGAGATCTGAAGGAGTAGAGACATATCATTGTTCTTCAGTGAACCAACAGTCCATAAATCACAACTCTGTCTAATGCTTAAAAAACTCTCTTCTTTCTCTTTTTAAGTTTGGATACGTGAAAGTTTTCATAGTTTTGATGATATATAACTCATTGAAAAAATACAGCTCATTCTTTAATTTTCAAAGTGCTATAATTAAATGTTTCCCAACAATCTTTCCAGAAAATCTAATTAAACCCTTAAAATTAAGTTTAGCAAAAAAATAATGCCCAAAATAAATCATATTCGAGTGGAAAAATTGATCCATCAGACTAAAGTGCCCTGAGTCTAATTTATTAGTTGAAATTCTACTTAAATTAAATTCAGTTGTTTTTGAATTCGAGAATAATTTTACAAGCCAAGCCAGCACTAATAGCAATACACTGTATGTACCTAAACGTCACCTAATACACCGCTCATACAATATTAGACTTATTAGACTTATTCAGGGTTTTAATGCTTGCAGAGTGTTGGTCAGCATGAAAGCAATTGGCGTATTTCAATATCAGGTGCAAGGATCCGGCATTAAAACAGTGTGTGTGTGTGAGTGACACTAAGCAGTTGTTACAGGTGAAAATCACAAGCAATCTGCACAGACAAACAAGTGGTATTCTCACTCTGTTGACACAGAGAAACATCTTTGGGAGGATTTGACAAAAAAAAAAAATCGCGATAGACACTGTGTGCACATTTGGTAATGTAGGACTGCACGTGCAATATTCCAGGAGGCGGGGATATTGCGTGAAGGTAAATTGAGATATTAAATTTGGAAACAAAGATGCTTTCAGTGACTCATTTTGTTGCGCCACAAGGGAACATTTTATAAAAAAAAGAACAAAAAAAGAACAAAAACACATGATTGCACTTACAGGTCCAAACAGTAATACTGGCAGGAACGCTGATAGTGTTGTTAATGACAGCGAACACATTGATGTTGTACTCCATGCCAGCTTGGAGCTCCAAGATAGTGCAGGTAGTCGTGTTGCCTGGAATCCTTATCTCTAGCTGCACACCTGACAGGGAGACAGGTGAAGAAATAAGAGATGTCGATGCTTTCAAGAGATTTCGAAGCAACGGGAAGTTAACTCACGGCTGTCCTTGTTTTGAAAGGTCAGCGTGGATCTGTACTTACCTCCGGGGGTGCTCGGTGTGTAGGTCACCAAGAAATCTGTCAGCACAACTGACCCCTCCCACTCCAGCTCGATGGTTTGATCTGTCACCCCTCGAACCTTCAAGTTCATGGCGGGTGCAACTGTTAACGAAAAACAGAAAGCAAAACAACTGATTTGAATTTTTTTTGTACATTTGTTTTTGGTGTAGCACTGAAAAATACAAATCTTACACTAATAATCTGCTACTGTAATATATGTGTGATTAAAAAAAAAAACCTTAACACAAAGCAAAACACTGAAAAATAGGCTTGAGTGGTACCATCTGTCTATCAGCAGCAGAAAGATGAGCAGCCGGTCAATCTGTCCCTTCATCAGGCTGACACTGAAGAAAGTTACAGGATTAAAATAGTTGTCATCAGCTTAGCGGAAGGAAATAACTACTGTTTTAACATGAAGATTTAATTATTATTAATTGTACTGATTCTTTTTTTTAAGTAACATTTGGAACCATATTAATTCTTACAAAAAGAATTTGTTTATTTGTGTGATTTGAACAGTTATCTGTGGAGATTACTTCAGTAGATGCCAAAAAAACAAAACAAAACAAAAAAACGAAGAAGAAAAAAAGTGTTGTGCGCCTGCGGTGAGGTGTGACTCACAAGAATGGCAATCTGTCTGCTCTGTGAGATGGGCGAGCGACAGATTGCTTCCAAAAACGTTTTCTGTGTGGATTCGCCTACTTTAATCGGAAAACTGTGAGCATTTAGTAATCGAATTAGTATAAAGGCTGCGATTTGCAACAGAAGGTTCACATTGCATATGTCATTATTTCAGTGTCTTGCACAGAGAGCGGTCAACCAGGTTGCGTATCCCTTGCTGTAATCCTTTGGTGAGCCAGCTTAAGCGCAGCCTGTCCAGTGAGTTAAGTAAGCCTGACATCCAAACTCTACAGATAAAAGATAATTTTACATGAGAGCTGTTGTCTTATCAGCTCAGCCAAATCAGTCAAAGGGCTAGAAAATGTTAAGGTGGTTATTAATCATGCCAATTTTAGAAGAGACATTAAAGTCTTACTTGTGGGCTTCGCGAGCTACTTATGTGGTAAATATGAGAATTTGTGTATTTTTGAAGCATTTCTGCAATAATCATTGAAGGTCCTGTGAAAAGGCTGAAAATTTTTAAAAGAAACTGGCTCGTCATAGTGGGTTATACTGTGAGTGGAGTTTCTTTGGTGCACGTTCATACATAGCCAGACTTCAAACCCCAGTCAGAAAGGATGTTAGTTAGTTATCATCTTTCTTTGTTAACCCACACGTTGTCCTTCAGGCTCTGTGCGTGCTCCCATTTAAAGGAGGTGTTTGACCCATCATTTGACTTTACTTTCTCACAAAGTGGATCGATTCAGTGCAGCCTACTTCAAGTCAGAAACACCGTCAGACCAACAGGTGATGGAAATCTATAAAGAATATGAGGAGTGTAACGGCAAAACAGAGCAGAGTTGGAAATAAGGTAAGAAAGCAATGCTGATGCTTGATCGGGCCTCTTTAGATTTGTGGCAACAAAGTAAAATTCATCCGTGCAACATTCTTGGTAATAACTACCCTCCTGACAGACTGATCAGTTTTGTAGTCTGTGTTCTGGCTGCAATTTCAGGACTGTACAACTAAACTGATGTTGAATTAGTACAAAATGTAAAAACATATCCCTGCACTATTTGTATCACATTTGTCTCATCACGCATGCAATTATTCCACATTTCCTTTGGTGTTATTACCAACATATGGCTAAACAAGCTCAATGTATAAACTGTATCTATTCAGAGAATATATCAGAGAATATAAATCACACTTATACCGCCGTCGAGGAAAAGAATCACTGAAAACATGTCACTTCCACTCAATTTACACCAAACTAACTAAATGATGCCTTAACTGAACACTTGCTTTGAGTCCGGTTGTGTTTTAAGTTACAGTAAGAAAGACACAACCATTCATGCATGTCTTTGGTGTGTAGGAGGAAGCCAGGGTACGCAGGGGGAACACAAAAGTGCAGAAAGGCTGCGGGTGTGATGGGTTCAAACTCGGGAGTGTCTTGCTGTGAGGCAACAGGGCTAACCACTGCACCACCATGTCGCCAGCTGACGTTGTGACAACGAGAACTTCTAACTCATTAATCACGGTCTTTGGTACTCTGCTATTTAGCCTGTATTTGTTTAGATTTTAGAACATTAAGTATGCAATTTCTCTTTTTCCAATCTAACGTCAGATATGTTAACTAACAGCATTAAATACACTGACACTGAAGAAATTTTAAAAAACTGATGATCCATGGGAAGCTGTGATGCACTCCTTTTTTCTGGCCCATTACATCCTTACAGTGAGTTACAGCTTTTTTCACCAAATTGGCTATTAACAGTTTTTTTGCTTTGTAGGAGATAATATCTCAATTTAATGTTTTCTCTTTTTTTGTTAAAGAAAGCAGTGATATAATTAAGAAAGTGCACATGCTCCACTTCTTATTGAGCTACATGCATACAAATAGGTTGTACAGCTAGTATGACCAAATTTCATGCATCCAACTGGACCGTTGCAAAGCCACAGTTTGATTTAATATTAAGCAACAGTAACTAGGCATGTTGAGCTTTCAGAAGAGGGGGAAATTCAGAATGTGTGCAAATGAAACCTGTAAATCACATATATTGTTTCAAAATATTCAGCTGACAAATGAAATAGTGAATGTGGCTTCCCAGTACAAGTGCTTTCTCTCATTATTTTCAGAGATTTACTATTATTTCCTTTGGAATGTCTCTCATTGACAGTTGAAAATGCCATAAATTGACACGCTGGGTGCTGGAGCAGCACCCGACAGGGACAGACTTGGCTAAAGGTCAGAAGCTTTTATTTATTTTTTTACATTTTTGCCTCATACCACCACCCGTGCATTTCACGCAGGCTGACAAGACATCATCATCATCGAGTGGCGAACCTATTTTGTGGTAATGGAGTATGAGTAGAAAATATATTTATAGATTATTAAGATCTTGGTTATGAAAATGTTCCTACCCATAAGGCAGGCAGTAATTATTATATTTAAAACTTTTGTTTGTGTTTTAATTATCCCAAAGTCACGCCTAAATAGTGTTCTGTTAGTTTAGACACTGTGATTCGAGACAGATGTTAGCCAGGTAGCCTGTCATACTTAGAGACAGCTTATTACACCCATCTCATATTTGAACAGATTGCATTGTTAAAGCGAATCCCAGCCAGTAAAAGAATCCAGTGCTGGGTGCAAGAAATCCTGAACTTGAGATCATCGGGTTGTAAACCTAAGAGGTGGTGCTGAATGCAAATGTGGAGCCATAAAGAAAGACCGTCCACAACTCCCACAGGCAAACACAACAAAAGGGGAGGGGGAGACAAGTGAAGGACATAAAGGAGGTGAGACAAGACAGATGATACAAACAGTTTGACTTGGGAAAAAGAAACTGTAGGATGGGCTGGATGCACAGAAGACACAGAAGAGGAGAAAGAGATCTGCTGGAGAAGAATAAATAATTTAACACTGAAAAACAACTAAAAGTAAACTAGAGCAAAAAGGATGAAAGAGACAAGGAGATAAAGGAGAATTGTGATGGTGTGAAAAACAAAACTCTCCCCACCCCTGTGATACAGGACACTACAGCCGATCAGTGAATCCCCCACCGGGAACCCCTGGGCACTTTAGTAGAATTTTCCAGCACTTTCTCACGCACTCGACAGATGGGCCCATCCTGTACAGTGGCTGGATCGTTTCAGAACAGAGGGACAAATCCTGCAGCATTCACTTAACGAGATTTATTTCGTCAGTTCAACTTGTCAGGTACATAAAGGGAATGATAAATCAAAGAAGGGGCAATAATCCACGGGACAAAAGAATAGTGACTGAATAAGGTCATGCAAGAGACGAATGGATGAACTCCTCGAAAGCAAAGACATACAATACTATACAAAGGTCTCAAGCCACACCTCATTTCTTTATATTTTCCTTCCAAGAAGCCAGACTTTCTTCGGACATTTCAAAATGATCTTGGGCAGTAGTTCTCCAGAGTTTCTGATTTCGTTTGGTTGTTGCCTACTTTTTCACTCATTTTTAGTCCACTCCTAGTACCTGAACATTTTTAGAGGAATGCTGTTTTGCTCCTTATGCCACTTAACACTGACCTATGAACCACTCAAGAACCACTCCAGCTCAAGGGATAAACAACTGTGTCTATATATACAACTAAGCAAAGAACCGAATTTTCAATAAAGTATCTAAATGAAGGATGGCTCAAGACTTTTGCACAGTACTGTAAGTACAGCAGAAGGTCAGGGGTAGAGTGATTAACAAGGTTACTCAGAGAAGTCTGTCAACAGTATTAAATATTATTTCACTATGTGGCCATGTAAAAGCTCACTATCAAACAATTAAGTTGGGTATAAAGTTTTTGGTTAATTTTATTTACCCTGATGAGTGGTCTAACAGAGGATCGGTGCATTCAGACATCCCATCAACATTTCTAGATGGTGAAAAACCAAGAGTGAATGAAAGGCAGCACCAACCAACCTTGCATGGCAAATTTTACTAATAGCGTCGCACTGTTAGGAACTAATCGCCCGTCTAAAAACGATCCGCAACATAAATCACATATTTCAAAGTACACTGCTTGAATCACATGAACTAATTAAAATGCTCAATGTTTTTGTCTTCTTCAGCTTGTATTCTTCTGAATGTTTGCTTGAGAAAGGGCAAGTTGCTGAAGGTTGTTGAAGAATCTTGCCTGGAGTGTTTAAGTCTCATTAAGTCTAATCAGTATGCTATTATAGGCAGATATAGCAGTATCCACCGAACTAAGACCCCAATGGTACAACTTAAGCACACAGCGAAGGTCAGTGCATCATCAGAGAAGGAACTTACCTTCAGGCTGCTATGTGTAATGGAATTTTTCATATAAATCACTGACTAAACTGAATGTTTTACTGTTAATTATAATATTTTGGAGTTTCTGTTGGGTGGAAAAGAAAGGACAGATGACTTTTAGGAAGCAAATCAAGACAGATATTTTGAAGATACAGTACAAGATTGTTTTCTTCCTCTGGCTCAGAGTAAAAGACTTACTGCTGCACTTTGAATGATCCAAACAAACCAATATCTCAATAATAAATCAAGCTCAAGTTAAACAGACTGAGTTACCAGACTCACAAAGCCTGATAATCATGAATCGCAGGCGCGACTACCAGCTGAAATGTGATAACTGCGAACACAGACAATGCTGAATAAAAAAAATAAACAACAAGCACAAAACGTTTCTTTTGTGTTCTTTTTACAATAGTCATTGATAGAGATACAAATAATAATTTTGTGTTGCAAATACAAAAAGAGCTAAAAAAAAAAAACAAACAAAAAAAACCAAGCTGAAGCAGAGTTTCAGTCAAAACCATAATAACGATGTATGTTCTCACCCTGCTGAGGCTGTCCGTGAAAGCAACACGTGAAAAAAAAAACCCACCCGCACAGCTGTCAGCCGATTGTGACAATGTATTACTGTGCGATGAGGCGAGTGTCACATTCCTGCCAAAATCGCTCAAGCTGTTAATCATAATATAATTGTATGGAGCAAAGCTAGTCTTTTAACAGTAGGCTTGTTTTAACTGGGCTGCTGTAAGTAACAAGGCCATGCTTTTGACTCATGAAGCCATAAAACTGACTGATGCTGAATGGGGCAATAAAACAAGGAAACAACATCTATAAGCAGACCACAGCGCCTAACTCTAAAAAATAAAATGTATACATGTGGCTTCCACTTTGTCCTTTTACAACACATTAAAATGGTTATATATATTTTTAAAAATCTATAATATTCATATAGTTTAATGGCATAATAAAGCTATTACAGTTATGGCACATAAAGCCAGCAGCAGCAGCCCTTAATATTAAAAGTACAGCAAAAGGTGATGTCATTTTGCTTGTATGATGTCAATAAGAGTGAATTTTTTTCACACTCATGCAGCAACATGCCTGCTCTTGCCTGGAAATGTTAGATGACGTGCTGCGGCAGCATCTCGAGCCACAACTCCCGCCATGCAGGCTCTGCGGCTGTTCTAACCTGTCAACATCCTCGAAATGAGGATCCACGACCGTCACGCGCGGGTCGGGTAAGCGGTGAGGCCCGGGCCCCGAAGCTTTATCATAGCGCCGATATGATGAGAAATGTAAATGTCAGTTGTCACCACTGCAGCACTCAAAGGATGTCAACAAAGCAAGAGTGTCACTGCTTCTCCACAGTGGCGTCGGGACTCATAGAAATGATCGTGGAGCACTTCTGCTGTGTGGCTGAATGTCATTCTCCTCCAGCT
This sequence comes from Neolamprologus multifasciatus, assembly GCF_963576455.1. Lineage (NCBI taxonomy): Eukaryota > Metazoa > Chordata > Actinopteri > Cichliformes > Cichlidae > Neolamprologus > Neolamprologus multifasciatus. The sequence continues at coordinate 19,768,374 of NC_140456.1, read as the reverse complement.
GATTTTGGCTTTTTGGGGGGAATGTATTTTTATGTAAAGATATACTATTTCTTACTGCACGCCTGAAACATCCAATTTAAATTCAACAACCTCCATTATTTCTTGTAGTGGGAGAATATAGGCCACCATTATTGAAGCAAAAATACATGCCGCTTTCTCCAGTTTGTGATAACGTGAAACACTTAAGCCTGTCACCCTACAAGTCTCCGGTAATTGAACTGCTTCGTTTGGTATTCAGCAAACTATCCCCTACAAGCGCTGCCTATTTTGGTCTCTAATTACAAAGAAATAGGCAATTCGGTCTCCCTCACTTGGTGTAGATATTAAATGGGTGGGGTAGGACCGAGACGCCTTAGTAATATGATTTTGCATCCCTGTCTTTCTATCACTCGCTCTTCTGTCTGTCCCCATCCGTCACCACGTTGACAGGCCTCTTAAATGGCAGAGGAGGATCTGATGTTTTGGCGTGGAGAGCTGGCTTTGAACAAAAGCGGCTCAAAAAACCGTCTTAGCTGCGGCTAATATGACAGCTCTCCCTCAGATGAATGTGACTTTTGACAAATGAATGTTGTTACACCTTTGGCTGTCCAGCAAGTCAGGAACCCCACCACCTCCATTTGAAGCACAGATGGGTTTATTTTTCAGGTGTGCTTTCAAACCTGTGAAGTCTACTTTCTATCCAAACACTGCACTAGGTTGTTGCATTAACAACCTCCTTTGTTCGTGCACGTGTTCATGCAAGCTCTCTGCGGCACTGCAATCACAGCTAGTACTGGGTATTTACAGGAAGCTTTACGTTTCTGTGTTATGTTCTACTTAATGTGGAAGCAGTCAGTTAATACATTTAAGACAGAATTCTGAAAGTGAATCACGCACATATTTGATCACTGTTTTAGTCAAAAGAGAACAAAAAGCCTCTTAAATGTGATGTTTTGCAGTTTTCCACTGCTTTATATAAAACTGTAAGATTTACATCTTTAGGTTTAATGACCGATAACTGATATTGCTGTTTCTTTGGGCTCAGGGAAATTGTGATGACCTTCAGGTAATTTAATTAATTAACTGAATAACAATGAAGTTGCAGCCCTAGCTGTATGTGGGGCAAATATGTAGGACTTGTAAAATCTCTAGCTGGATGTAAAATAGTGACTAAAAATATCTACTGCTGGTAGTTTGTTTTTAACAAGAGACAATTTCTTATTTTTCTTTCTTTCTTTCTTTTTTTTTTTTTAGATCTCTATAGAAATAACACTGATATATAACCATGCTTGATATTGTCACATCAAGCATGGTTATGAGATACATAACCAGAACTTAAAGAGGAAAACTTTATCATGGTACACTCAGGAAACACTGTTTACAGATTGTCTGCGTACACTGAAGTTGATTCTTGTTCCTCTGAAATGGTTGTTTTGGAGACAAGGACTAGTTCTGCGACCCCACGCAATCAGTCATTGGCTCAAATGATTTTTTGGTGCAGTAAGTCTGAGAAAGACTGCCAACTGTGCCACACAGTGCCAACTGTGCCACACAGTGCCAACTGTGGCACGTGTGCCTAGGGTTGCCAACCCCTGCTGTAACTGGACTGAACTTCAGTCGGGAGAACTGAGATAATCCATCCACAATACGAGGTTAGTTATCAATATACTGCTGCATGGGGTGAGCTGTAGTTACATCGTAAGGTTTTAAAAACTGAGAGAGAGGCCGACAGTGATCACAGACTGTTTTTAGGGCCTTGTTGAGATTAAATAGAACAAGATACAAAGCATTAAAACATGTAAAAAACACAAAAGCCTTATTAAAGGCAGAGTAGTTTGGGCCCGGAAGCAGGACTCATCACGTCATCACTTAAAGACCGAATAGAGTCACTCTATTAAACATTTTAGCTACAATTCCATAAAAAACATGGCTCATTTGTAAAGAATTCAGTCTAATCTGTCTGTGGGTCACGCAGACAAAATCTGCTTAGACTGGATTTCTGTTCTGAGTGTATGATCCTGGTCACACTGATACCAAGTGTTAAGAAAGACATCTCCTTCTCCAAGAGTTTCTGCTCTAGGGAATAGAACCACAAACGTCAGACCAACTGCTTTTGGTACTTGCCAACAGGCAGACGATCAAAGCGATCAGTGGAAGATCAAAATTAGCAGCCTACCAGAGTTGCAGTCATCTCCAGCATATCCATCCTGACAGACGCAGAAGCCCTCCTTGCAGATTCCCTTCTTGCTGCAGTTGTTTGCACAGTAGACAAGCGAGCAGTCCTCTCCAACATACCCAGGCCGGCACTGGCACGTCCCGTTTATGCACAGCCCCTGGTCCGAGCAGTCGTTGAGACACCTTCCGACCATGCAGTCTTCGCCTGTGAACGACTCCTCACAAACGCACTCCCCGTCGATGCACAATCCGCGGCCCGAGCAGTCTGAAGGGCAGCGCGGCTCCGAACAGTTGTCACCTCCAAAGTCACGGTCGCACACGCACTCCCCTTCAACACACACCCCTTGACCGGAGCAGTCATTTGGGCAGCGAGGCTCGGAGCAGTTTTTGCCGGTCCACCCTTCCTCGCAGATGCAGCTGCACATATCGAAGCTGAAGCTGCCGTGGTTGCTGCAGCCTGGGACAAAGTCCAAACGGCCTGAAAAGACAGATTGAATCGCTGAGTACTTGATTCAAGTACAAAGCCCCCCACACACACATCTTTAAACCGGGAGTTTGAAAAGTTAGGGTCACATTACTTTGTGCATTTTGTGATACCTACCTCAAGTAACCACCATGAAATACATAGCATATTTGAAGAAACATATCAATTCAGTATACAATAGAAAGTAACAACCAATCAGTTATCATTTAGTCAATGTTGTCAAACAGCCCTGATTAAAGAAACAGTAGTTAAATCTAAAATACTCCAACTTTTTCTACTTTGCCTTTCCCATCCTCCCATTGCTCTCGCAGGCTAAACATTTCATCCTCTTTCTGATTCTGATCGTGACTGCTGGAGATAATCATATTCTCACAGTGGAGATGGAGCGTTTTCAGAAAATATTTGACGGAGGGGATGGTGTCAATGGAGCAAATCCTTTAGCCATAATAAATTCTGTAACTCTATCAGTTGCAGTCCCCTCATATTATAATGGCAGCATCTCTTGAATAGAGAACAAATTTTTGCCAGTAACAAAGGTTTCTCCACACATTTCAGACTGTGAGCAAGACAAAAAGAAGAAGAAGAAAAAGAAAAAACACCTTCCAGCATCAATATTTTACTGGCGTCTGTCTTTTCTTTTCTGCCTGGTTTACAGTTTATGTAATTCTTTTCATAACACAGTCTTATTTCTTTACATCTTTGCCTCAAAAAGCTCTCTGCAACACGACGGTCTGTTTGTACAGACGCTGAGGGGATTTATAGACAAAAACTACATTCTACAAGTTTGTCTATAGTATTTGTTGTCAGTGTTAAACAGTACTCACCCATGGCCGAGCTCTCCCCGCAGCATCCGGATCCACACTGAGCTCTGAGCATGGAAACCTCTCTCTCTAGCATCTCCACCCTGGTGGCGAGCTGCTGGATTGTGGCTGTTGCTGGACAACCGCACGCTGCTTTGGGGATATTGATGCGGTGTGTAAATGTCACCTAAACAAGGAGACAATTTTGACAACTAAGTGCATCCATTAGATAAAAGTCACCATGAAGTAGAAATGCATCTTTAATTAACATCTTGAGGAAATCCCGAGTATATGCACACACAAATATCTCCTTTCAAGGTGTTTTTATTACACAACCAAGAGGTGCTTAGAAACATTATCATTCACTGGGAGTCGTGCTCATGGCTTCCACAGATAGCTCTGTGATTCACCGTTTTAGCTCTGTTTTTGTGCTACTCTCTCCTGATGTAAATAGCTGTCTCTTTAGCTGCAAAAAGGTCTCTGCTGTATTCACCAGATAGTTGCCAGCTCTGCTGTTTAATGCTGAGCAGGTAGAGTGGCTTTTTAGAGCTTTATTCCCCAAAAACAGTTGCCTGCTGCAGCAAAAAATCAATGCTATGAGAATGACGGGAGCTTACCAAAAGAGTTATTGGCCAAATAGCTAGAAGATAAGCTAGACTAGCTATAAGCTCTGTAAACCCAGGGAAGCTGTGGATTTGGGTGATAATTCTCTGTAGGTTTATCACTCTGAGCTGCCGTGTTCACATTATGAAATGTTTTTTCACATTGCCACGTTTTCATTCTAGCATTTTAAACTTCTAATTTTTTTATAAAGGATGAGTCGGCAAAGACTGTTGAGCTGCATTTCATGCTCCAAAGCCTGAAATAGCACTAATTATATGACTTATTACCTTGTGTGCTTGTGTAGAAACATGTAGAAACAAATATAATTCATGGATGATCATAAAGCTTTAGAGGTGTCCAGGTGAGATGTAAATGAAGGCCACATTTAAAGGACAGATACAGACACACACTTAGGGAACAGATCCATCGTGACAAAGTTGGCCATCTATTTTTTTCCTTTCCATTCCTAGAGTTTCTCAACAGCCCCCTTCCTTTTTTTTATTAGTATTGCCATTTAATTACTTTAATCAACTTAAATAATTATATATATGTATATATATATATATATATATATATATAAATATTAATTCATTTATTTTATTCCAATCTTAGGATTCTGATCATTTTTATCATAGATGACATTGTTGTTGTTATTAGTACTCGTTCATCCTTAACCCATCTTGGTCATGTGTGATGTAATCAATCACACTCACACAGCCTTGAGTGTAGTATGTGTCACACTCTTTTACACGCCAGTTACCCTACCATCTACCCCCCTTCTTGTCATGCTTCGTCATGCTTTCTTTGTATGTTCATGTCTTGTGATGTTGTTGATCTGTTTTTGTAAATAAAGCCGTTTTAAGCTGTAGTGCTCGCTGTCTGGATCCAGCTTCTTTTCACCCATCCAGACCATCTACATCCTAACCACCTGTCCCTCGCGCTCTCCATTACTAGAATCTCACTGCAGAACAAAAGTTTTCAGTTTGACAGTTTCACTTTGACTGGATTTGTCAAACCCAGTTTAAAAGAGGAACAACGAAACCCAGACAGAGAAGCGGAGGATTATGTGCCCAGATACAATTTAAAATTCACCTGTTTACACTCTTGTTGGAGAGCGCTGAATCGTAATAAAGGGAACTATTAAGGTTCTGTCCCACATTAACGGTTACAACTGGATTGTCATTAAACAGGACATAGTTTAAAGTAATGAGGTTGGCATATACACTACGTAATCCCTGTGAGTCAAATGCTTTGGCTTCATGCTAAACATTCATGGCAGTTTTTTTATTCCTAACCTGAATCTGAAGAGAGGTGGTAACTTTAATAAGGTCATCTCAGGAAGAAGCCCAACTTACCTGCAGTTCAGTTTTATTATTTACAAGGGGCAGCCAATCAGGAAAATACTGCCTAAAAGGAGGGCGACCTTACAGGGAGAAGAGCTACAATCAGGGGCTGCAACAAGGCCCAGTATGAGATAAACAGAAATTTTTTTGATTCCTTTTTTGTTTTAATGAACTCTGGCAAAAACATCCCCATTAAACTCTTTCGTATCATATCTTTTCACATTAGATCATCTAATTCAACCCAAGAAGTCTCTTCACGTCTCATAGCTCTTCCAAAATTGTAATGCTAATTACACACAAATAAAACACTGTTGAAGCACCCACCTGGCTCTCAGCATCCAGTGTTTGCTCTGTGTATTCTGTTGCTCCATTTGGATCCACTGGACCCTCTACAGAAGGTCTGGATCCCAACTCAGCACGAGAACCTATGATAGTAAAAAGAACAAGTCTCAAAAACATCTTAAAGGCTTGTGTGTGTGTTTGTGTGTGTGTGTGCGCGCACGCGCAGGACCAGAAATTGATCCCAAGTCCTCACCATCCCCTGGGCCTGATGGTGCAGAGGTGTCCAAGTCAACAGAGCATAGAGACTCCAAGGGTACGTTAATGTTATAGACGTGGTTAAAGACCAAAGGTTGCTCCCGCAGGGTCTGGTTGGTTGAGGAGTCGGAGGGGGGCAGATCCCCCCCTGGGGTCTGCCTCCTCACTCTGGTGGTACGAACCAGCCTGTTGTCTCCTGATGGAGCAGCATGAGCGGCACCCTGGAGTGAGACACAAAATGAAACAAAAAAAAAAAAAACAGGACACGTGGTTTGTACTCAGGGGCTTCCAATTGTTTTTTTCTGATACCTTCTGTTTACAAAATGATAGAGTGAAAACTTAGAGAGGAACCCAGGGGACACAAAACAAGATGACACTAATATACAGTATATGAAAGATTTTCTCACTGGCTGCAACACTGACAAAACAATTTTCACATGAAAAAATTGGGTCATTTTCAAAATTCTGTGGTGACAGTTTAGTGTTTTCAGTTTGCACTCCCGGCGTGTGAGGCAGAGAATTTGGAGAATTACTGACATTTAATAAAGAAGTAATATTTGAAGCAGAAAGGGAATGATAAGAAAAAAAATACAGCCTGAAGCAGGTACATTTGAACTCTACTGGATGAGTTCTTAGTATAGAGTAACTGCACCTATCTACACAATTAACTGTTTGTTAAACTCATTCCCTCAGTAGCACAGCAAATGGTACAGTATATAGCATATTTCTCTCAAAATGTTTCCGCATGTCACAGCAGCTGTACACCTGTATATATTCTGCTGTAGCAAATTAATCAATAAACTAATATTTTTGTCAGTGCTATCACACTATCATGCTATTAGCTATAGCTTGATAATATAGGATTTTTAGGATTTCACTAACATCTGTTATGAGCTGGTAGTTGTGGCAATTTGCCAACAGGCAAGTTGCAAAGTGTCCTCTGGTGGCCTAACTGCAACGGCAACACGTTGTAACATATTGGCAAATAGCTAATAGTGGCCAGTAATATTGGCCCACAATAACTGGTTAAATTAACTGTTTATATTAGCCTAATGATAGCTCTGCAGCTAGCCACTAGGTATCATTATATGTCAACTTGCCCAACCACTAACACTGCTATTTAGTCTTTTGTCTTTGTTTACATCCAAACTTGTAGAAGAGCTGTACATTTTAGCTTTTTAGGAACACCAACGGTCAGAACATGGTGTATTATCTTTGCACTGAAACTAGCAAGCTAACGTCCTGCTAACTAAAACTCCTAAATCCTCTTTTTCATGGATGCTGTTAAAATGTATTGTTAGTACTGGCAGAACAGCCACACTGATGATTTTATTGAAGTTATTACTGAACTGAAGGAGGGTTTGTAACCGGACATAGCTAATGATGTCAAACTTAACAAGTTAAAAAGAAAACAAACTGTTTGACAAAACATATCTTGGTAATACAAATCAAACAGCTATTACTGGAACATGTCTTACATCTTTACTGAAGAATGATAGTAACGTCTTAGGTTTTTTTCCCCTTGGATACCAGGGCTCGCAAAATCAATAAACATTTTTCCAGTCGGGCTACCAAAATCTAACTCAGCCCTGCCCGTCGGGCTATCATAGGAAAATATATGTCAGTGCTTTTGCATTCTTTCGCCAATGTAGCTGAGTAATTATGTCATTGGCATCGATGAGCCACTGTCAATATGTGACATATTGAAATCGCGTTTGAATTTGCGCTTGCTTTTTGCTTTCATTTTCATTTTGCGATCGCGCGAACGGTGTATAGAGAGCGGCAGCACTGATTGGTGAGTGACGATTAATTGCGCACCAATTCCTCTGACATCGTCTTATCACTCATTAGCTTACTATTCAAATGCAACAAGTGAAATCTCTCGCAGCAAGCTTAAACATGTCAGAGGTTGAGTGCGCAAAGAATCGCTGATCATTATGTAAGTACGTGTGTAAAAGCAGCAGGATTTACGCTGGTATTTTAGTTCTGCAGAGCCAAATAAGACAGGTCAGGGTGAAGAAGGGGCAGCCAAAGAAAAGCCGATCACAAAACGGAAAAGATATGACAAATCGAGCCTGTTCTCACTCCCGAGGCGTAACATGGCGACGTTTTGTCACGTCCCGCGGCGTTCCTTAGGAACGCGAAAGGAGACTTTCGTCGTTCTTATGGTACGCGGCGGGTTATGGCTGAAATCCAGTGCAATGACGCTCCCGCGGTAATCAACGTTCCAGCCCTGTATTCCAGCCCTAAACCTAACCTTATCCCTAGCCCTAACCATAACCTTTTTCCTCACCTTAAACAGGACTTAAATGATGTTAAATAACGTGTTTCTAAGCTATTTGAAGGAAAAGAGCGAACATGTGTAGATTGAGTCCATACGGTTCTCACATTTCCTCATTTTTCCGAGGTCGTCATTTAGGAATGTGGTGGGTAGCCGAAAACGTAATATGTTGACGATTTGTCACCTAGCCTAAAATGTTACGCTTTGGGAGTGAGAACGTGTTGGACAAATCAGACTATGAGGCAAAAAGAAAGCGCAGCTTTTTTGGTTTCATGGACAAAAGAATTTCTGTGGCTGGAATATGACGAGCTAAATATCATAATGTTCTGCCAGGTGTGTTGTGAGTTTCATTTGATTTCTGAGTCGACAAGCGCCTTTGTTACTGGGACCAGTAATTTTAAGAAAGACCCTATCAGAACCCATGAGAAATGCAAGAAATGCATTATTGCCCAGTCTGCAGTATCTTTCCCAGAACAAACACCAATTGCAAAAAAACATACTACAAATAAACCAAGCACAACAAGAACTCCTGAAAAAGCTGTTTAGAACAGCGTGCTATATTGCAAAGAGTGAACTACCATTGGCAGAATTTAGCAGTCTTTGCAAACTTCAAAAAGCAAATGGCCTAGATCTTGGTTCCACTTACTTCTTACCCGTGACTTCAGTGAAAATTTCAGATTCAGGATCTGACACAGACTGATTCATGTTCTACACAGTTCTTACAAGTTCATAGAAATTTCTGTTCAATTAGAACCAAGTATTTGAGTTGATGGTTTTAATTTTTATACAGTTGTTGTGATTTGTATTTTAACAATTTTTTTGATTAATTTTTGTTTCCGTTACAATATTATACTTTACACTATTATACATTAAAGGAAACAAAACGTAAAAAAAAATTCTTTTTTTATTCGGGCTACTTAAATTTATTTTGGGCTACCAAAAACTGAAGAATGCCTGCCCGAAGGGCTACCAGAGATTTTGAAATTTTGCGAGCCTTGGATACCTGTCCCATAATTCTATTTTATTCTATTCTGTTCTAAGTAAGTGAATGTGATCTCTGCCTATACAGCTTATTAGGGCTACCCTTCGAAAAACCAGCAATCTGTTCTAATGGTTGTCAAACCATATCTTTTTTGACATATAGTGAACTGTGAAAACTCATTGAGAGTACAGGGGAGGTTGTCAAATGTTGTCGAGGATGCCTACTTTTTACTTGACCATACAGGTTTAGCCTCATCCTTGAACACTGTTTTGTGTTTGTAGCTCTCAAATAAATACAAAAAAAGAGTTTTCTTTAAAAAGAAATCTGAGAAAGGAAAAAAGATGTCAGTTACTAACTGGTGGAGAGAACATTAGCTTAATTAGGTAGCTAGCTGCAGATGTCAGGGACAGCTGTCACTGTCAAGGAAAAAAGAAAAAGAGGAGCTTGCTTTTGTCGCACTCTTTCTACCTCTTTCACTGAGAATTTCAACCTCTTTTTGTTGTTTATTACAGAAAACTGCACAAGTGTAACGCGGGAGCAGAAAGCTCGACAAACACAACATTAACTAAGACAGTCAACTGTGAAACTTTGAGTTTAATAACTGAAACAGTCTACTTTCTAGAAGAAACTGGAACAAACTGAAATGCAGGCAGTCAAGCTCATTATTTCTTCTCGACATTCAAACTGGCCAGGGCAGGATTTCAGTGGATTTGTGCCCAGAATCAAGTGATTAACATTACTGCCAATAATAGTTCAGTGGAAATAAACAATGAATGTGAAAAAACAGTGCTACTCATTAAAAGAAAAAAAAAAATAGAAAACAGAACAAATAAAGAAACCAACAGGAATATTTTTTTAATTCACCTGTAGACTGAGAAACAGAGCCAAAACCAGGATCCAGCTTGCTCTGGGCACACTGGCCTGGTGATGCTGTCGTGCCATCGGCATGCCGGAGACAGCCCGAGTGAACAGTACCATCCACTGGAAACTGCGAAGGAGCAAAGAAGTAGGAGAGAAAGAAGTGAAGCAGGGAATCATTTAAAATTAGGTTTCAGGAAAAGAAAAGTATGGAATTACTCCTGTGTCTGTGCATCTCTCTGTCTGCTGTACGTGAGCGAATGGGTAGTTGTAGTACCTTCAGCTTATCCGCTGTAAATGATAAATAAATGCCTTTGATCTGATGTGAAATAATTGGCTTTATAGAGAAAAAGAAACTCTTCCGGGGATTATGGAGTCAGCTAAGAACCTTTGAATGGATTTCACTGTGCAATACCAAATATTTGATCTTCCCACTTGGGAGCAATACAGAAATATTGCTCAGGGAGAGGGTTGATAGATGGATTTCAGCAGAGACACGGTCTGAGTGATGCTGCTGTAATCCCCTCTCCGTTGAGCAGAAGAGGGAGAACGGGAAACTACTGGAATAAAAGCCGCACAGCTGATGCGGATGCTCGAAGCAAACTGTCAGATATCAGCAGGGACATGACAGGAAAGAACTGAAGTTTAATTTTAAAGCTGCTAGTTTTGTCACAATAATAACACATTTTCATTTTATGCTCGACCGTAGATATTCGCACATTACCCCTAAGTTTTAACAGACATACGTGGTTAGTGGGGGCGAAAGGAAGGAGTTAAAAACAAGTCTGTGTTGTCTGCATTCAAAAAACCTTTTATCACAACAATACAATCTCATGTTGGTGAAGCAGGCTATTGCTCTCAGCTGGCTCCTTTTGTGATAGACAGATAGAAATGTTCTTATCGCACCTAACTGGCTCAGGCCTTTTTTTCTTCTTTTTTTTGATCATTTAGGGTGGAAATGTTGAAACATGAGTGTATTTGCACATAAATGAAAAACAGAGAGACCCCCAGTGCGTTTGAGCCAAGCATCCTTTAAAGTTGTCTCATTCAGAGAAAATGATTTTTTTTCTGGAATTAATGCATACTCAGTGTCTCAGACTATTTGCTTCTATACTGAAGATTAGTCACACAGTCACACATCTACCTGAGCACATCCTTCATTTTGTGACAAAGACAAAAAACCCTGAGTAGATGTGCGAGGGATTTTCTATATGTGTGGTGAAGATCTACACTGCGCACACAGTTTATCAAAACGCTCCCATAGGAGGAGAATGGTTGGTCATATGTTACCATTTCCAGCACGCCTCGCTCCACACTGTGCTTCCAGCACTTTTAAAAATGACTTTGGCCTTGCAGAAATTGACTTCCAACCAGCGCTCTTCACTTTATGGTGAAGAGATAGAACTTTTTTGTACTTTAAAACCTCCCTTCAAGCATGGAGCTACTGCTCGACAAGACTGGAGCCATTTAACTGGTGAATTCAGCACAGAAACGATGAGCATGAAGATGATGACAAAGTGAGATGAACAAAGCCACTGGAACTGTCTTGTTCACAACCATTAGGCAAAGATGGATGCCATTGACGAGCTTCAGTGGACGGCGGACGCATGTTTAAAAGATGACAAATGGCATTACATATGTAGGAATTTCATTCAGTTCCTAAGAAAGGGAAGACAGGAAGCAGCTCTCGTGATCAACCGTTACCACGATGTTATAATATAAACAGCGTGACTTGTTCTCTTCTCATTGTTTTTTGTCTTATTTGCAAAGGTTACTCTCCTCTAGATTTAGCTCCTCCACTCAAGTGTTGTATGTCTTTCCCTTTCTCTCTAACACAGTCTTTATGACATGTGTCAAGCAGTCCTGCAGTACTTGACCTGTACTGCTTGACCTCTTCCTCTCTGCATTTGCTTTCTTGTTTTTTTTTTATTTGCTTTTGGGTTTTGTTTTGTTTTTAAATTTGGACACATATAATTTTTGGATCATTTTGCAGTTGTATTCAATATAATATTTTGGCTTTTCTGATAACTAATCAAATAATATACACTCACAACCACTTTATACCTTGTCAGTCCCAGGTTTCAGAGCTTCCTATCAGCTCAAATCAATCTGGTCATTTTCCTCTGACCTCTAACATCAAGAAGGCATATTCTTCCAGAGGACTGCTGCTAACTGGCTTTTATAGGGGAAATACCAGTGGATCAGCAGTTTCTGATATATTCCACCAACAACGATGTCATGTTCAAAGTCACTTAATTTACCTTTCTTCGTAAAGGTAAATTAAGTGACTTTTTAAGTGAATTCTTCCGATGCTCAGTTTATGTCTACAGGCCTAAATCCACTGAGCTGGTGCCATGCGATTGATTTATTAGACATTTGTGTAAAAAACAGATGAAGGCTTGTCCCTACTAAAGTGGCCAGCATACAGTGATGAATCTGTACTGTGCCCGTAAAAATACGTGTCAACATATCAGACTGTTCAATGACACAGAAGGACAATGACAAAGAAGTATCACAAAACTTTTCATTTCTCTTACTATAAACAAACAAGGTAGAGGTATAGGGTGTGCATTCAGAGTTTCATCCTTCAAGGCAAATAGCAAACCCATATATATATTTTTACGCTGGCAGTAATAAAACTTTGAAAGAGGTTCAAAGTCACAAGAGTATACTTCTGTTCCAGGGTCATGGTGCAAGCTGATGCCCACGAGCATTACCGCACAGACGAGGTTTTTCACGGAAGCTCAATTAAATACAGACCCACTCATTCACACTGAAGAGAATCGACATGCTTTAGGCAGTAAAACAGGCTTAATTTACTCACTTTTTTTCCAGGAGAGAGAACATATGCACTTAGAGAAGCAAACACAAAGCCACCCAGCAATGATACACATGCTTTCAAATCCACAATGCACTCACAGAAATCCCCCGTATGCACAAGTACTCCAAAAAAATGGTTGACAAATGTGTATATTTTCATAAAAACACACTTTATGTCAATAAAGTGTTTTTAATTCTTCTGTATAATAGAAGTCTAATGTAGACATTAAAAAAAATATTTCTTCAGCTTCACAGGAAAATATGAGCGCATGTGCATGTATGATCAAAGCCATTTCCTTACCGCTAACTATTTCGTTTATCTAGGAGAATATAAATTTTATGGCTTTGAGGACGCTCTGAAACAATGCTGTCACATCATGTATTACCTGGTGATTTTCTTCAGTGAAATTGGGTGAGTTCACCCCCTGCGAGGCTGAAATGAAACTGCCTGTTCCAATTATAATAAAAACCATCAGGGCACTTTATGCAATGTCACAAAGGAAAAGGTAAAATCAGCCTACACAAAGGAGGCCGCTACAAAATATCTAGCGCTATAAAATGAATCACAAAAGCCAGCAAGCTTATGAGTTTGATGTTAAAAAAAAGTTGCTTTGATCTTGTCTTTCTAACTTTTTTCATCTCTGTTAGATTAAACTTCTCTCTGAGGTGAATGTTTGAATCCTTGACAATATCTCTCCCTTTCATCCACAATGGGGTTTATGAGCAACCGAGTCAATATAAAAAGAGAATTGAATCTAAAAATGCATAGTGTAATTACACTGAGATACTTATCCCATTATTTAGAAACAGTCCTTTAATCATATTTAGTAGATATTGAAGCTGGAGCTGGTAAATTGCAAAACTGTATCTTGGTTTTAAGACATAATAATCAAACTATGACACATGTCAATATGTAGATGATGTTTACAAAGAATTAATGAATACTGTAAAGCGGAATCATTAAATTATTATACAGAGTTAAGTGTATCTCACAGTCTCCAGACCAGCTGTTACCAGAAGTACAAGACAAAATATCCCACCTTCAAAAAACATATTAAGTATTTTACTCAAGCAACGCAATACTGAAATATTTCTTGCATTTTTTGACATTAAATACGTCAGTCTTTTGATTGCATTCCACCGCACAGCTCCTGCTTGTGATGTTTTAGCATTTGATTGAAACTGTAACATGTGCTATGTATAGCATCTATTTGTATTTGCATGATAAATGGCTGCCAGTGGGTGGTACAGTTGGAGCAGTGCATAACACTTTCACCTCACAGCAAGAAGGTGTTGGGGCCTTACAGTTGCAATCTGTATGTTGTCCATGAGCCAGCATGAGACTTCCCCATTTGCTTTGGTTTCCTCCCACAGACCAAAGACAGGATTGTTAATTTAAATGCTGATTCTAAATTGGCCAACAGTACAGATGTGAGAGTGTGTGGTTGTCTGTCTCTCTGTGTTAGCCCTGTGATGAAGTGTTAAAATGAAAACGGATGGATGGTAGCTGTGGGAATCTACCCTTTTTAACATTTTGTGATATGCTGAGTACTGTAACAACATATACTACTTTTTTTTTTACTTTTTTTTTTTTTTTTTTAATTTTTATTGCACAGGTCTTTATTTTCAGATTCCAGAGTCTAACATTTTGTCTCTATACCTCTAGCTCTTCTTCTCCACAGGTTTTTGCTCAACTCAACTGGGAATCAGACTGTTCCACTTTGCTTTGACTTCAGTGGAGCTGTAATCCTTAAACTATTTCACCACCCCAGCAGAGGTCAGTAGTCTTTCTCGTGAGTATTTTCATATTTCTCCCCTAGTGGTTAAAGAGCAGCATTTCTCTTTTGTTCTAGACCTGTCTGTTAATGGTGAGCTAGATTCAATTGCAAACGGAGGTTTCAGCAAAATTTTTATACACCTCAAAACTCACCAGCATGTTGAGGTTGATGCTGAATCACAGAGGGTCACTGTACGAGTACATTTTTTTTTCCAACTGCTAATTATATCCTTAAAATGACATTTGTTAGTGTTACACTTCAGTTGTTTTTCTTTTTTTGAGTTGTGTAAAGCAACCATCACTGCCACTAAAACCTGCCATAAATGTTTCTACAAGTTTCTACAAGTTTGACACTGTTTGTTATCAGCCTATGTTTGAATCAGGGACAAGCTGTTTTTGATAATACAGCAGTTAACACTGGTAAATAGTTACAGTCAATTGAGTCAAATCCCCTGGAGTTACACTCATTGATAAAGAGTCATTCAGCATTTATAAATTAGGCAGCGATCATTTTCCAACCTTCAAAAATCTCTTTGAGAGTGACCGCAGTCAGTCCAAGTCAGAGTGCAACTAGTTGCAGAAAGATTGCTTTCTACTAGATGTGATGAGCCCTTATAGTTGATGATCCTGTATCAATACAAAATTGCCATGCAAAAAATTGCAATGCTAACGATACATACCCCCCCACCCCCGACCCTACCCCACCCCAATACCTAATGGATGGATGGATGGATGGATAGATATATTGAAATGTGAATGCCTGTTCTTAGCCTCTTATCCAATCTAATCTTTAACAGGCTCCAGCATATCCAAGTTGCTACCCTGGCTGAATAGGCAGTGCAGAAAATATTTTAGGCTTAATGTTCGCTTGAGTGATGTGATAATCAATTTAGCACCTCAAGCCAGATTTCCACGAAGTGATACAAAACTTGGCCTTGTCAGTAGAAGTCTTCATCTTCTGAAGCCAATTTCTACCCTTTTCACTAAAAATAGCATTTTGGATCTAATAAGATGTCCTGGGAAGATCACCAGCTGCTCCAATAGACTCGGAGAAGCCAAAGTAAAATCAGAGAATATCCACATACTCTCAAGTGAGCTAACAAAGGATCTCTCTCTCTCTCTGATAGCTCAAATGTTTACAATCTGTGCTATAGAACTCAATTTGTCATACAAGTTTCTACAATATTTACAATATACAGAACTGTTTTCATTACGAACCACTGAGGCATGGTTAATTAAATAAACCTATTTTTGTAACTCATCACTCATAAGCTTTGACTACAATAAAGGAGGTTTACTGCAATGTTTTCCGTTGGGGCTACTGCAATTTGTGTTTAAAGACAGCAAGTCACTCAATCACAGTGTAAGGGCGTCAATGCTGCTTGGTGCCTTGATTAGGTAATGCTCATGCTTCTGATCACATTCTTACTTAAAAGCTTACTTAACCTCTTTTGTTTATTCCCCAGGTTTTAAAGGTGATCCTTTCAAATCTGAACGTACATTATGTTTCAGTATGAGGATATTTCTCATTTTTTCTGGTTTTGCCACATGCAACTGAGCAGACAATGGAAACTGAATCATCTTGAGATGTATAAGTGAGCTTTATTTTGCTTTTCTGTGTCTCTCCTTGCTGTTTTCCTTTGACCTCTCTCAGTACTTTGTATTTTTTAAAAAGAAAAACTGCTGCACCACATGATGTTCACTGGCATTTATTCCAATAGCTCTGCTTAGATCACACCTCTTGCTAATTTTAGCCCTTATTCAAGCATTAATTGAACCTGTTGACCCAGTCTGTACACTGAACGCATAATATATTCAGGTGCCGTTATATTATTCATTCTTTAGAGGAGCTTGCAGACCAAGTTAACAAGCATGTTTGTGTAATAGCATAGCCACTGACGGTAGAAGAAAGAAGACCCTTTGTTTTGTTTTTTTGAACTAGATCCTGATGTGACTGGGTCGTGACTCTCACACAGTGTAATGTGTCAGAAAAGTTTTTATCTGACTAAGAAAGCTGTGACTTTCTTTCATCTATGAGGCATTTTTTTTTTTTTTTTGCTTTTTATCCGTTCACCTGGATTTCAGACTGTATTTCACACTGGTTAAATAACAAACCAGTTATTACCAATTTTTTTTTCAATGAGATATGAGTTGCTATAAAACCAAAGCCTATTGTTTCCTACTGAAGATGTGAATTTTTATGATAAATACATACATACATATATACATTCATTAAAAAAATAAATAAATGCACCCTCTTTTACTTGTAAGGTTTTACACATCAGGACATGATAAAAAAAAGGACAACATTTTAAAATAATGTAAATAGCATGTTATTTTTTACTTATTAAGAACTGTGCCAAAATGCAGAAGCAGCGTGTGAAAAAAACATGAGTACACTTTCTGCGAAAGTAAAAGCAATACACTGAAAATCTAATGTTATGACAGCATAAATAGAAAAAGACTGAACTGAAGTGTGACTTGTTTGGAAGGATTGCCAGGAGAAAACCTCGTATCTAAGGGACCGAAACTAGCATCACTGGCAAACACAGCTCATTGTTCGCTAATGGTGCTAGTTTCAGTCATTATGCAAATATGCAGTTTGAAAGTTTGGGAAAACCTGCAGTCAGCTGAGACTGAAGAAGTCACTTGGATGTCGTCTGTAATAGACATTCGTATTTGTTCTATATCTTTTTACTTATTTGAGCTACCCTACTAAGTCCTGATGTGCTCAATAGTGAGCATCCTGACCTCTCCAATGATATCTCATGTGTTTGGGTGGCCTCTATTCTGACTCCAAACAGGAAGGAAATCACAAAAAAAAGTTTAACTGAACAAAACCTTTTTCCTTGGTTCTCAGAGAAGCTGGGAAGTGCCTAGTTTTTGTTTTTTTTTACATGCTAACTCTTGACTTCTTTTTAGTTTCTGTTAATAATAATGATATATTGTTATATGTCGCGTCTTATTGTTCATCTGAAGTTCTTTATTATGCCCTGACATGTAAAAACTGTGTAAAGACAGTGTAGTTTTTCATAGCAAATATTACTTTTGTTAACAGGAATAGAAAACATATTTTTCTGATGACTACTTCCACTCACAGATTCACATCCATTTATTACACATGGATTTCAAATAAACAGTTTTGTACAAATGATAATGAAACAACACATCACCCAAGCCAGTACAGTAGCTTAAGAATAAGCTGTTGCTATGTTTGGGTAGTTGCAGTAGGTAGCTGCAAACCCTCGGCTGTACTTTTCCCAAGGATTATTATTGCTGGTTTTAGAAGATGTTGTTTGCCCATTAAAACTGCAGATATTTTTTTTTTAAAACATATTGTGCTTAACATTGAACTTTGATGTCAACAGACTCACACAGAGCCCTGCAGTGCTGTACAGCTTATTCTTAGTTTACACTGGAGGTGTGAAAACCTGTCTTTCTATGTGGGAAGCAACAAAAAACACAACAGGTTGTTATTACCGCAACAGTATTAACAGCTGCTATAAGCGCTACTCCCTGCCTCATCCATTATGATTCCCTCACCGCGGATGAGTGAACCGAGCCATGAATTGTGCGAGTGTTGTGCTTGCAGCTCTTTACTGAGCGGATAGCAAAATTTACAACGACTCGTGCCGTTCTCGCTCCCGTGGGTTTTCTCTTAAAACATGTTGCACCACCTGCATTTACACTTGAGCGCCTTGCAAGGTTCTGGATGAACCCACTTTTTTCATAATTTATCTACATACCAGTTATTATTTTAGGGGGAAAAGTGAAAGATTTGAAGAAGATGAAGTATTAGAAATGATAAGAACACAAGGGAAAAGGGAGAGTGTGCACAGAAAGAAATAGCATGCTACGAAAATAACACGATCTAATTACAGACAGGAGTGAAAGTAAAATGATTACAGGGATGTAATAATGAAATAAAACAAAACATGAGAACTGATAGAAGAGGGTTCAAGAGATATGAAAAAGAAAGTTGAAGAGAAGGAGCACGCAGCTGAACAAGCCTCTCTCATCCAGCCAGCTGCACCATGAAACGGGAAGCAGCCACTGAATGCCTCACTTCCCACACTCCCCTCACGATCATAGAGTCTCTCAGAAAAAAAAAATGTGTGCGTAGGTGTGTGTATCTGTGTGTTTTAGCAGTTAGGGACCCACAGGAGATTAACATCCCTGTTGGATTATGGAAGGGATGCATACTGGAAAGCTTCATTAACTCTGCATGTGTGTGTGTGTCTGCCGCTCTCGTTCCATGGCCACGGGGCTTTTTAGACTGTTGCCTCCTGAATAAGTGTTTGCTGTCTGCCCTGTATGTCTCAATCTGTGCATGTGGTCTCCTTCGTCTGTAGAAGCCTCCGGGGCTTCACGAGAACAGATAAATCAGCCCTGGGAGCAGTTGACTGTCGCTATCCCTTTACAGCTGTCCAGAGGAGGACAGTGAAAGTGTTTATGAAGCAATCGCCTTCTGTAATCCAGCCCTGGTGATCTCTGGGGCCTCCCTAGCTTATAAGACACTGAGACACATCAGCGTAGAGAGACACTGTGATCAAGTCCTGCCTCTGCTTTAAGGTGCAGCAGACTGGATGCTAGACTCAGGCCTGAACTGCTATCAGGGGGCACAACACATCCATCTGCTGAAATGTTGCCGGTGCTCTCAGTAACACACCGCTACATTACAACATGGAGTTGGTGAGGAGAGGATGAAGGCAACAACTTTTTTTTCCCCCGACTTTTCTCCCCCTCATGATTTTATTCACTTCATTCAGAAAAATCACCTTTATCCTCTATCCCGGTCCATCTCCTCTTTTTTGCTTCTCTCATTTTTTATTATCTCCAGTTGTCACTTTCACCATCTTCTTTTATCTCACTAACAGGGATTTCATTTTCTCTCTTTCTCTGAGGATTTTCTTTATCCCCGAAAGTCATTTCTTCCGCACTGTGAAGTAATTCCATTCGTCCGGAGATGCTGATTTTCAGACTGAAAGCCACATGCTGTAGAGATGGAAAAACTGACATTTCTCTCCTCTGCCATCATTTATTTCTTACTCTCTTTTTCTGGAAGAACCCCTGTTATCCCCTCCTGGCTAACCCTATGGAAGTAAAGCCACAACCTCCATTTGCACAGGTTAATGTGCAGCCACCTCAACATGAACATAAAACCAATGCCATGCTTTCTTGCGTGGGTGATCGCTCATTTTCTCTCTCTCCCATCGCTCGCATTCCTTTATTCCTTCTCCATCCTCGCATCTGCTTCGTTCTCCCCGTGTCTCTCTCTCTCAGTCTCCCTGCTTCCCTACCTTCTAAATTGGACTCAGGCAACATCACGATGCTTTTCTCATTATTCCCATCACTCTGGCCAAATTGCCTTGTCTTTCAGGACCATTGGGCTCTGTTCACTGGCTGCTCCTGAAACCAGTCTTTCCCCCATTTCAGGGCTGTTTCAAAACAAAGATGGGACCAAGAAATGGATTCAATTCTACAGCAAATAATACAACCTCAGGCCACTGATGACTGTGTGCTCCACACAGCACACAGTGATCCATTTATCAAGGAACGTGTAAACAAATGTTCACAGGAAGAACTGTGATAACATGCAGTGAAGAAAGAACTGCTGCACAGTGGTTGTTCATCTGAAAGAAGTGTCTTTAATCTGTGTCTTTCAGTCTTCCACTAATTTGTTTCTGCTAATTAATAACTATCAGCCAAACACATGGCCAATACAACAACAATAGGCCAAGCAGAAATCCCAGCAAGACTTTACTCAGAAAAAAAGACATAGAAGTGCGAGACGAACATTTAGCATTTGAGGTGCCAGTCTGTGATAGGTGACGTGTGCTACATGAAGTAAGGATTGACGTGTTCCACTATCGCCAACTTTTGTCATAATTTAGAGTGTACACCTGAATGATTAAATTCAACTAATGTCGATAGATGAGAATTAACAGACCAGACAACATTGTTTGAGTTCCTAGAGGACTCAGGGTAGTCTTCTGCTGCTGTGGTCTATCTGATTCAGGATCGATATGTGGTCCATTCGGAGATACTCTTCTGCATACCTTGGGAATAACGAGTGGTTATTTGAGTTCCTGTTGCCTTCCTATCAGCTCAAAGTAATCTGGTCAATCTCCTCTGATCTCTTCCATCAACATTTTTCTTTTTCGGATTCATTCTCTGTAAACCCTAGCGATGGTTTAAGTGACTTTGAACCATGCTATGTTGGAAATTAGTGGAATGAGCTTTCTTCCCTGTTCTGCTGCTCATATTTCAATCCAGCAGGTCATTCTGACCATGCCTACTTGCCTCAAATGAGTTGCTGCCACGTGATTGGATAATTGGCCATGAGTGTATGTACCCCATCTAGACTCCTTTTGTATTTCGCTTATATTCAAACGTCGACTTGTCTTCTCTCACTTGTTCAGCGCTGGTAGAAAAACAGTTTGTCTCACAAATGAGACAAATTGTAACAGTTTGACAGAAAATGAGACAAACTGCAACAAAAGATAAATCCTGAAACAGAGATAAAAAGAGAGCATGCATAATGACAAAAAAAAAGAAAAAATCAGGCAGATAAACAGTGGAAGAAAAACACAAGCACAGAGTCGGTGAGGAGAAACCAGATAAAAAATAAGTAAATAAATGCTGCATAGACACAAGAGAACATGAGAGAGATTCAGAAAAAGGGCACGGGGGACAGATTGAGCTAAATGGACAGAATGGACGGGTGGACGAGTGTGAGGGGAGAGTTAAAAAATTTAGAGTGAAGGAAAATGCTTAAGTCCTTTTGAGTTCAGTCAGCTGTGAGTCGGGAGAATGAAAAAGACTTCTTTTTCTCTTTCACTGTCTGCTGCAGCCGAATACCCAGTTCTCCTCTATTCTGCCCTGATACAATACATGGCTTTTAGCAAATTCATTTTCCATCTCAGGGCTGGCCACTGCACATTTTTGAAAAGAAATAATCAAATAAATCCTTAAATAAAAGAAAATACATAAGGGCAGAAAACATAAATATACCAAAGCCAAAAGCTGCCATGCCATTTTTTGAGGGATATTTTATGCATGCTAGGTGTATATTCTCTTTCGAAAGCAGCACTCATTTACATTTTGTCACTCTTCTATGTGGGACTTGCACAAAACACATCAAACAGCCTGTCATTGCCTGAGTCCGACATGCATTTGTACTCCTCTGCCTCTCTTTCCCTCCCTTTTCACTCAATTCCCTTTCACTATCTTTTTACTCAGGCATGACCTAAAACAAAAAAAATGGACAAAAAAAACCTTCAAAAACCTCCTGCCTGTCACCTCATGAGCTGTCATCGTCTGCTTGTCCAATTCCCTTCTTTTCTAGTAAGCCATTCCTCTCCTTTCATCTTCCCCTTTCAAAGGCTTTTGTTTCTTGTGGGGACAGAAATGACAAACACTTTCTGCTGTACCTTTCATATACAGTAAATAGGTGGGGAAAAAAGTCATACTCCTCCCACCTGTGCTATCTGTTTCTCTCTCGCTCTCTCTCCTGTGATTTAAGGTGGGTTGAAACGCGACACAAAACGCAGCAACAATCCAATATCATAAGCTGTGCAGAGACGATAAAGCAGCTACGAGGGATCAGAAGGATTGACACGTTCTTCTGTTGCAGCTGTCTGCTCGATGCCATGACAGCGAGGGAAGAAGTGCTCCTGGCGCTCACTAGGGATTGGATTCAATTACTAAATAAATAGCTCAATGGCAGAGAGCCACAATAAGTGGTTGCTTTAACGCCGAAATAGTATTATGTTTCATTATTATGACTATCTGCTTGTATTTGTGCAGGCATTGTCACACTTTAATAAAAACCTGTTTCTAAATGTAGTGAAGGCAT
Organism: Neolamprologus multifasciatus; assembly: GCF_963576455.1. Taxonomy (NCBI): domain Eukaryota; kingdom Metazoa; phylum Chordata; class Actinopteri; order Cichliformes; family Cichlidae; genus Neolamprologus; species Neolamprologus multifasciatus. Next base: position 19,745,877 of record NC_140456.1, on the reverse strand, counting down.
TAAAATAGAGAATGTTTCATGCTAAAGCAGGCTTATCAATGACACTTTGATTTTATGCTTCATTCTTGTTTAGTTTGGTAATATTTTGTGGTAATAGCCTATGTAATCTGCTACACCTGTCACAATGAGCTGTGTGAAGAGTAGAGAAACCACAAGCAGATACTCTCGAGGCAGATGAAAAAAGTATTTATTGCTGATTAGTCCTAAAGAAACACAAAGTCTTTTGGTCTTTTGATGCATTATAGACACAAGATCAGAAAACACTGGAAATACACTACCACCAACACACATGAATGAACCATGAACGAACAAAGGAATGGCAGGACTATTTATACACAAGGTAATGGGGAAATGAACACAGGACGGTAAATGAGACACAGCTGAACACAATAAACAACGGGTCAAGGGGCAAGAAAAACAAAGAACATCTTTGGATATAAGGAACCCAATCCAAAAACGCCCAAAGGTAACCAAGAACACAAACCTAAAGGACAGAATCAACATAACACAAAGGATATACAACTTTCAAACAGGAACTCCAATGAAACACATCAAATATAAAATAAAAACCCAGTACAATGGCCAAAAATGTCAGGCCTTAGGCTTTACTATTTCGTTCTGAAAGGTTTTGCATTCTGCCTGTGAAGAAATAAATAAACTACAATATAATCTACAGAAATATATTCAATACTAACAGCACAAAGAAAACTAGGCCCTGCACTGCAAAACAAGATCGACATACTCAGGTTATCTTTCGGTTATCTGGATTCACATACCCTAACAGTAAACCAGCTAACCAAGTGTTAACCCAGTGTTTCCTGATCTTGGTATACACACACTCACATAAAAAGGCTTGGCACTGGCAGTCACATTTATTAGTTCGCCGGCAACCGAGTGGATGATTTTACAGCAGAAGAGTAAATGATAATATTAAAGAAATATGAAGAGGTTACACACAGACTACAGAATGATAATAAAATAGCTGCGACAAATAAAAGACAAGCTCTACAGTAGTAGTAACAGCTTAGTGTTAAAAACACTGTATGAATGTGTGCGCACTTTAAACATTTTAGTCAGTAAGACTGGAAAAAAGCTACTGTATTACTGAAGAAAGGAAGCAAAGCTGTGTTAGCAAACTTGCATACTTTCAGTTGAATATCACAACTCTATCATGGAGTCAAGAGAGAATCTGATGAGTTATAATATAGTATTAGTACACAGTATATAATCGTATTCTGTTCAATTAATATTTAAATTTGCATAAGACAGCTTTACCATTCAGTCTCTCAGCTGTAGTCTCAGTGGTGTTTAATGGTCTGACAGGAAGTAAAGAAAGAAATACAAAGACAGAATTAGACAGAACTAAATCTAGGCTTAGTTTACATGTGACTGATATAAAGCCCACAAGTTCAAATAGCTATCCTGATTTATGCATTGATGTTTATACAACAACAAAATTGTTGCAAACCGGGAAAAAATAAGGAAAATCTTAAATAAAAGTCTGTATCTCTTACTGATGCTCATCCAGGAAACACAAAGATGTTTGATGCTATGAAAAAATGTATACACTCCTGCTATCCAGGTACAGCGGTCGGAGAAATCTTCCAGGAATTTTGGTAGTATCGATTGGTCAGAAAGTGGTGGTTTCATACCTGCTGATCTCTAATCTGGAACCTAAACTAATCCAAAACAGGTTAGATTTGCATCCTGAGTTACCATCAAAGGTTAAGAAGGCAAGCGAAAATCTTCGAGGAAGCACTTTTATGGAGGGAATTTGGGGTTTCTACCTATAGAATCAAAAATGCTGTCAGCAACTAAAAAACAAATAAATAAATAAATAAAATTAAGATCCCCTGCTGAAGTTGAGATTTATGAGTTTATAAAATTATATAGTACTATATTGGAAAGAATTATTTAGGTTTTAACCATTTAGGTAAGAGATATTCCCAAGGACTTTGCATAACTGATTGTTTGTATTATTATTTTTATTATTATTATTAGTAGTAGTAGTAGTAGTAGTATTAGTAGTAATAGTTGTAGTGGTAGTATTACCGCTGGTAGTATTTTTGTGCTTTTTTCCTTTGTTTAAACATGCACCATATAGTGGATGCATCCATTTTCTATAGATGCCACTCTTTATTTTTTCTCTGTAAAAGGCTAACCTGGTCCAGTACTGACTTTGACTTCCAAATATAAATTATTAACCAAACTATAACTGGACTTGACTTTTATTACTGAGTCGGGTACCAACTAAGAGGAAAGACTGATAAGCCATTTTATTACTGGTCAATCTGAAGAGTTACAGACATAAAATGTAGATAAATCGTTTGATTGTCAAGTCCCTTGACAAATCAGTGCCATTGTTCAATATCTTCTGGTATAAATCTCCAAGGATTGCTTAAAGAAGCTGCTGGATTGACTTCATTCCTACCCCTCGTTAATAATCTCATCGATCTCTATGGTGCATTGCCAGAAATCTTACTCCTATTGAGAACTGGACCTTGCGCGCCGTTACTGCCTACCAGTACAATGAAGAAATTGTATTCATTACCCTTAAGCCACATCTTGGACTACAGCCCAGCTGTATCTGAGCTTTTAAGTCCTTGTGAGTATAACTGTGGCTTGAGATCCTGAGGCAGTACTGATTTGGTCATTTCACGGTCTAGACAGAAGACTAAGAACTGTCAAGCGTTCTTCATCAGAACTGCAGAAAACTCTTTGAATAACATTTCTGATGAGATCAAGTCAAATTTTGTGTTTTGTTTAGATTTTTTGTGCTTTTGCAATTTAGAAATGATATAAATTCATATAAATAAAACAGACAAAGAAAAACAGAGCAAAGCTTGCAAATCATTATTGTTATTAAGCTGCCACTTATAGGGTTTGTCTGGCATTTATTATGACTATAAATCATAGTCATAAAGCGAAGGAGAGTCAGGTATCACAATCATATAATAAAGGAAATGTCAGTTTTTTTCAGCGGTAGGGACAAACTGTTAAGACATCCAGTATTGATCGAGCTTACACAGGGTCAAATTAAAGTTGTCTTCAGTATAGAGGAAGGTAAGGTCAGATTGAATGGGTCATCTCAGCTACATCTCTTTTCCAGGGCATCAGATTGTGATGCTTTGAGTTCCAGGAATAGCCTGGTGAGGAGAAGACACAAGGGTCCACTTCATTAGCAGAGAGCCTGTCACAGTGACAGACTGCTCGAAGTGTTTTACCAGCCTGGTCTTAACACAGCAAAAGCAGAAATAGAATAAAATCTCACAAGTAAGGGTACAGTTACAAAAGAAAAAAGCTCCAGTTAAGGAACAGTAGGTAAATTGACATTCCTTTGGTATGAAACCTGTAATGATCTTAATTTATTTAATTTCTCCTTCCCCAGTGTTCAGTAAGAGCAGAAAAGTGCTACATAAACACCAGGCAATTTACATGTTTCTATTTTTACCAATGCAGCACTCTATGCTTGCAATCTTCTATGTTTATAGTTTGTAAATAAATATTTGTATATAACGGTTTTTAAAGTTACATAAAAGATACCACAAGACCACACCGGTTTGTGTACTATGTTTTAAATATGCAGCACTTTCCCTGCAGGGTTCTCTGCAGGGTTATTTGACATTGATTCAAAGAAATATGAAACATAACATAATCATGATTTTAAATTTTGAATTCCCACTGCTATTTTGCTTCAAACCAAAGTGTGTGTAGGGATATTGGTTAAATTTTTTTTTCACTGTGTTGTATGTACTAGCCAAGAGCTTAGAGATTGCTACACCATGTAGATTGTATAAAGAAAACACCAGCAACAAACTTGGAAGAAATTTCTATGGCTGTGCCCACCCACCTTTCAGAAAAACCACATTTCTGTTGCTTGTGTTCATGATCTCATTCTTTTGGTCATTACCCAGAACTTGTGACCACTGGTGAAGGTAGGGATTGTAGGTCAACAGGTAAATTTACAGATTTGCTTTTATGCTAGGTTCTCTTTTCACAACAATAGACCAACTCTCCTTTCTAGTCATCTGTGAGCAAGATACTCATATACTTAAACTCCTCCACTTGGAGGAGCACTTTGTCTCTATCCCAGAGTGTGCACTTGTTTTTTTCTGCTGAGAATCATGGTCTCAGGCTTGAAGGTAACCACTGCTTCACACGCAGCTGTGAACTACTCCAATGTGAGGTGGAGACCACACTGAAGCTAAAAGAATCATGTTATCTGCAAAAAGTAGAGACATTATCCTATGCCCACCAAGATGGAAAATCTAGAAAAACTGTCTATATAATTTATGAGTCCAACACTCACCAAGAACACGTCTGAATCATTGCCAGCAATATAGTGCAAGCTCTCATGGCAGTTGTTCAGGAATTGACTGGAAATGGCAAACTATGGGACAGACATTCCATACTCCCAAACCACCCGTCAAAGGATGCTCTGAGGGATGCGATGAAATGCCTTCTGTAAGTCCACAAAACACTTGGTAGACTGGCTGGGCAAACTCCAATGTATACATGAATATATTTGAGATGACAGAGCAAAAAATGTTTCTCTTGATTTCAAGGTTTGACTAACACATAGGCTCTCCTCTCCAGTACCTCTGTGTAGATCTTTCAAAGGAGGCTGAGGAGTGTGATCCTCCTATAACTGGAGCACACCCTCAGGTGTGCTTAAAGATGGGAACCACCACCTCAGTTTGCCAATTTGGAGGCACTGTCCCAAATCAACACATGCCATCGCAGAGGCATGTCAACCAGTGTAGCATGACAACATCCAAGGTCTTTGGAAATTCAGGGACCCTGTCACAGAGGAGGTCTTTAACTACCTCATTGTCCTCATTCCCAATGATGGATGAGGAGCTTCACCCGGCACTCCCCAACTCTGCTTTTTCTACACAAGAAAGTGGGACTGAAGGTATGCTCCAAGTATTCCTTCAACCAACCAAATGTATCCTCAGTTGAAGTGAGCAGCACCCCAGCTGGACTATACAATGTGTTAGAAGAGCTTGGCATTCCCCTCAGTCTCTTAACATTTTGCCAGAATTGCTTCAAGGCCATCTGACGGTCTTGATCCATCGTCTCACTGAACTCCTCCCACACCCAAGTTTTTATTTCAGCTATAGTGCCAGAGCCAGACTCCACTTAGCCTGCCAGTACTGCTCTTTAAAAAACAAAACAAAACCCCCAAAACAAAAAACTATAGAATTAAATGTTTACCATACTTTAATAGTTTAGGTTAGTTTTATTATTTATCTATGATAGATATTAGGATTAAAATATTTATGTTAGTTATTTCTATGCAAAAAATAAAACTGCAACATCTGAGGTATGTATGTATATATAGTATGTATATACCTGTTATAGAATCCACATGCTAAGAGACATGTTCAAAAAGGTGCCAGAAACAAGTGAAGCTTTTGCAAAACCTAAAGTAAAGGTTTCATTTTTTCAAAAGCAGAAACTTAATCGAAAATAAAACTTTTTTGAAAGTCAAAGAAAGTCTAACAGATCCTCATCCAACCTTAACTAAAAACCAAAGAGGGGAGCTTAGAAGCTTAAGCATTATCCCAAAAAGCCTAAAGATTCAAAACATTCTGGGTCGACATTGCCACATGTAGCACTAACAACAAACTGAGTATTCCATTAACATCAGCCTTTGGCTGTTTACCCTCTGTTTGAGACTGATGGTTGAATGGTGGGCATCATTTTACATAGGGGTTCTTGATGGGCAAACAGTGCAGTGGGTGGTCTTCTGTTTGAAGAGGAGAACATGCAAATGAAATGGACTGCTGAAGCTGCATGTGAACATGTGTCATGTGTGCTGAGTGAGTAGCGCCTCACTAAGGAGTGGAATTTGATCAAAGATGGGCCTTCTGGCTTATTGTGGCACACTGCATTTATCAAAGTGCCCAGTGAAAAAAATCAGTGTTGGTAGCATTCTGGTGTGTTTCCAAAGCATAAAACATGTATTCTTTGACTTCCTGGTTTGCCTTCATTCATTTTTTAAAAGCTGCACTCTTGTATTGCTGTAAAAATGTTCAGATTCTTGAAAATCCTTCAGCAGTTTCCTCTGATGTTGAATGCAGGTCTGGAGGTCAAGACTTTCACGCTTCGCTTTCCTCTTACATGCCCTTGGGGTGGTCCATTCTAGGAAATCGGACATTTGCCAAGAATCATTTCTTCATGCTTTTCTTCATCCTAGCTACCATGTCAGAATGCAGCATCACACATTTGGATGTACTGTTGACACAGCTATAACAGTTTCAAGGGGCACAGCTCCAAACTCCCACTTTTGTCTTTACATACACACCTCTAAACACTGTTTCTGTGGTGTAAAAAAACATCACATGCATGATTCGCTTGATGCATTTAAATGTCTTTAACGGCTTAGATTACTTTGATCTGTGCTGTCCACATTTCCTGGAAAGTGCACCAAAATTTGAAGCAATATGAGCACAAAAGTTGGGATGGCAGCATCTGCAGTTGCTCAAATGAGCCAGTCTAACAGAGCAACTGCACCAGAGTATATTACACTTGGCAGGTTTCAAACCAAACCTGCCAAGTGTAAGCACATTCATCCTTTAGCATGTTTAAGACATAGTCTTCCAGTATTTAATGCAGATTTGTAATTCTGCAGGAACCCACTAACTCAATGAAATAGCATGTTATGTACTAAATGTGCATTAAATATTTTTAGGCTATTCCCTAAAAATTCTTGGATACTATGAATTATACTTTGACAGTGTTTTGCAGTTTACAGTGCTATGTGTAAATACAAAAGAGGAGAAAAGCATTAGGGACAAGATGCATAATCCATTATATTTCAGACTGTGTCTCAGGAAAACATCAGTAAAATCTTAACTCCCTAGATGCAGTCAGTGAAATCCATCTGCTGTCACTGGAAGCTGAAAGAATTCAAAGATTTGAAAGTAGCTCTCCAGGCTCTGCCTATCCTTATGCTGCAGTTTACAGTCTTCTGTTACGTTATGTTTCATGTGATTTCCCATGTCATGTATTCACAATGTTTACTCCCCGTAGTGGAGATGCACTCCCTGCTGGCACATTACAGTCACTGCGGTTTGACTAGTCATGGCAGTGCAGTCTCCAGAGACAATTTTAATATGACCAGAACCAACTTTCTATGCTGAATCCATCTCCACGCTGGATTTCTGTGTCCTGTCAAACACTTCATGTGTCTGATCATATTCACCTATATGGAGCTTTGCAGAATGCCTCTTTTTGGAAGATGGGGCTGTATTTGTCTGCTGCTTTTCTGGATGCCCCCTGTCTCGCAGTGCCGGTGCAATAATCAGGACTGACACAGGCACAGAGACCATAATCCCCATTGATTAGAAGCCTAAGATCAAAGGCTTCCACTGCTGTCACTCTCACCTCGTCTCCACTCTGCTTAGCCTTCCTCTTTGTCTACCATCCCTCTCTCCATCTCTTTTGATTTTCCCTTTCCTTTTTGTCTGTGTATATGTTTCTCATGCTCTGGGCTTCGACTTGTTATTCTCCTGCCATTCAAGCCCTTATATCGCCTTCTCATCCGTTGTCTCTCTCTCAGTAGCTGCTCGACATGCTACTAATACCCAGAGGATAAGCTCAATCAGAGCACTTCAGTCACAATAAACTGGCTCACTCTGAAATAAATTTTGTTTCTGCATGCTTGACCACATGTTTGCTAGCTAAGTGGATTCAAAATCATGGCTGCTGCTGCCTCTTCTCTTATTTAATGACTGCAGGAGTAATCAAACTGTTTAATCAGTCTAAAGGTTGCAAACAAAGCAGCAACAAAAATTGTCAATTGCTATTCCACTATCATCGTTTTTGCCTCCTGTCTTCCATTTTACTCTTTTTTGCTACAAGTAATTGTTCTCTCTCTACTGCTATCGACACTCTACAAGTGTTCCATTACGATGATAAAGAAACTATCCTTGGTGAGTTTTCCCTGGTTCCCTTCAATTTTAAACTATATAAAACAAATCAAGGATATACATCTGCATTCTGATGTGTTCATTTGTGCCAGTCTCAACAACATTATAGTCTATTGTGATCGACTGGAGTTTCTTGGAGTTTAAATTCACGCTTGCTATTAGATGCTGTCTGGCTGACTGCTTTGTTCTTAGTTTCATTTATAGTTTATTTTTTTTATTCTCATTTCTCTAGTTTTCCAGGGTCTCCAGTCCTGGTTGTATTTTAATTCTTGTTACACTTTGTACCTAATGAGTTAATTACTTTCCTCTGTGTTTCCTTCTACTTCCTCCCCGTGTGTTTTCCCTCCTGTTAAGCACACATGCTCAGTGTTTCAGTGCCGATTGAAATTCATTAACGGTTTTATTTTGGTAATCATTTGTCTCCTGTGTTTTACATTTAGTTGTACTTCCTCCCCTGTCATTATCCAGATTAGTTTCAGCTGTGTCTTGTTACTCTCCTTCCTCCAATTCCCTGATTTAACAGGATTAAAACCAAAAAACAGGATTTCAAAAAATGTAAAAAATGAAAACTACTTTTATGAAAACTACATATTACCAACCCACAATGAAAAAATAACTACGTTCAAAAAAAGAGAAGGAAACAACCAAAGAAAACCAAAAAAAAAGAAAACACAGGCTATTTAAACATACACATAATGAGAGATGGAAACTGCATATTATCACCAAGGCGGTAAAGCCTGAAGAAACATCCATTAAAAAAAGAAACATCCTGAAATTGAAACAATGATTTAATTATACTGACACATGTATGTTGATCTGATTATTTCTAGACTGAAATAGTGCTTATTCAAGAGAAGTGGTGTGTATCGCTGTCAATTCAAACCAATACTTTTTGCAGTCCTTCAAAGAAGAGGTCTATATATCTAGGCAGGCAGAAAAGGTCTTCTCTTACTTCTGTGCTACCCAAATTAGCCGAGCCTCCCCACGCACCAATTTATAAAAGCGGACAAAAGAAGACAATAAAGACACATCAATAAAGACTTCCACAATGTTCAACTGCTGTTTTCATATAATCAAGACAATGACACAGGATAAGTAAAACTAGAACCAAGAGACAGAGAACAAACAGCTGCCAGAATAAACAGCACACCACTAAGTAACCACATAGACTTTGTGATATTGACTTCATATTGTTCTTGTGTCTGCATTCCAGTCCATTCTTTTATCCAATTGATGATAGTCAGAAACATTTAAATCTCCAGCTGAAAGACTGGTGTCTGTCCTGATTCTCAGTCACAATCAAAAGGTTCACATAAACGTTAAAACCACAAGACGAACATTGCAAGTAAAAATAATTTCACACAATATTTTCACACTGCAAAAATATACTTTTTTCTTCTATATAAAACAATTAATAATGTAATTAATGTGGCTCCATACAGAAGTAACTTGTGAAAATACTGAACACTTTATTAACCTACAGTTAAAAGTAAGACTAAATTAAATTATGTTGAAGTGATTAATATGCACACAACAATCACTGCTGTAAGGACTGCCAGAAAAAATATTATGCATGGTGTGTAAACTGTGAAACTGGTCCTAATCATAATCCTGTTTATGCAACTAATAGATTTACTTTATTATCCGGGAAAAAAAATTCTGTTTGAAGTACTGGCGCTCAAGACCAATCCTACGGACACCTGCTACATTCCTGATAATCACTGCCTAAAATTAAAATCTGTGCAAGATATCTCCCCAGTTCAGTGTATAAGCAGTGCAGGTTGTGTTCCTATTTTGTCCCAGGGCTGAAAATTTAATTAAGAGATAAAGATGCTAAAGCTGGTTAACCCATGTGTAATTACACAGAGCAGTGCATCATATTCCCAAATCAGAGAGTGCGACTCAAACTTGCATATCATCAATAAGGCAGTAATGCCTCGTACCTGAAGAAACATCTATTTATAACATTATATTAAATTACGGATACTAATTTAAGTTTACTGCCATGTGTATGAACTGTATATTCCTTCTAGACTGGAAAAAATGTTTATTGAAGAGTGAAAAAAAAAAGAAGTGCTGTGTCTCTCTCTGTCAAATTAAATCAACACTCTTTGCAATCCTTCAAAGATCGGGTCTATGGGGGGGGGGGGGGGCGCGCTCGTGTACACTGATGGAGTAGGACGCACTCTTCTCAGCTCTGCACTTTTCTTCTTTTTTTCCAACAATTTAACGCGACACCCTGCCTCTTTACTTAACTGGTCAACAGCACTACTGCTTTGCATCGACTACGATAAATACTGGACGACATGCCGCCTAAAAAAGATGCAACACACTGCCAGAAAGCAGTAGCTGAAAATTCTGCGAGCACCGACGCCATACTAGCAGCTATCGCTAGCCTAAAAACTTCTATGACGACCCGCCTTGACACAATTGAGTCTACTCTGTCTAAGCTCCAGGCAGATATCCGGTCATCCGAACAGCGCATAGATGTTATCGATGAGTCGCTTACTACAATGGACGGCCGTGTTTGTATGCTTGAAGCTACATGCAAGGAACTAATGGCGGCCACCGATAACCTGCGTGGCAAGCTAGGCCAGATGGAGGCGCGCTCGCGTCGGGCCAACATTAGGATTGTTGGAGTGAAGGAAGGTGCTGAGGGCAGTAAGCCTGCGGACTTTGTTTCATCCCTGCTGCTGGATGTGTTGGGGAAAGACAACTTTATTAAGCCAATAAAAGTGGAGAGGGCACACCGCACCCTTAGACCAAAACCAACGGCTGGCCAGCGACCGAGGGCTATCATAGCCAAGTTGCATCATGAGAAAGACGTGTGGCATGTCCTGCGTCTGGCACGCCAACGTGCTCCGTTGAGCTGCAATGGAGAGAATCTGTCCATCTTCCCCGACTACGCAGCGGATGGCCTTCAATGCGGTCAGGAAAAAGCTTAGCGCCTCCGGAGCGACGTGCAGTCTGCGCTACCCGGCCCAGCTTCGGGTAGTTCACTACAACATCACTAACACGTTCAAGTCTCCTGCTGAAGCTGAACGTTTTGCGGACTCACTGTAATCGTGACCTGGTAATATATTTGTTCATGTTGTCGATGCGGCTGTATTGTTGAACATTCTCACTCTTCTCTTCCTATAGTGAGAGTCGCGATTCGTTCAATCATTTTTTGAAACTTCTGTGGTGATAGCTTTCTATCATTGTTTTTGCTTTGTTTTGTTTTTTTTGCTACGACGTCTTAAAACTTTTCTCTATCGTGAAGTACTGAGAATGTTTATATTATAACTTTGGTTATACACAAGTCATTTTCTATGTTTGTGTCTTTTTTTTTCTTTTTTTACCCAATCAGTCGATTTATGGGTGTAACTATTGTTTTGATTAATGGAGTCTGGTGCGGAGCTGCCGTATACGAAGGATGTTTTTTCCTCTTTTTCTTTTTTGTTTTTTTGTGCTCCTCTTCCCGGCAGTCCCCTTAATGCACGCTGGGATGGGCCGCAGTGGTTCTTGTTCTTTTTTGCGGCCTTTTTCTTTTTGGGGGGTGGGGTTCAGTGTTCTTGTTGTTAATTTTGTTTTAACCTTTTTTATGCCAGTCCTTTGTATTATTTTTCACCACTCCATGTATCATACCACCTCTCATTTAGATGCGGGGTAACAATGCTACTGGTTTAGGAACATGTCCTTTGACGTTTACATCCTGGAATTGCAAGGGCCTAGGCAGAGCTTTGAAACGTGGGAAGGTTATGTCACATTTGAAGCATTTATCTTCTGATATCATTTTTCTTCAGGAAACTCATATTCACTCCAATGAACAGAGACGTTTAAGAGCAAATTGGGTGTCGCAGGTTTACCAGTCCACTTTCACATCTAAGGCCAGAGGTGTTGCTATACTCATACGGAAAACCACTCCATTTATATTTGGATCCGTCGTTACTGATCCGGGTGGGAGATTTGTTTTGGTCTCTGGGTCCATTAGCTCTTTTCCACTGGTCTTGCTAAATATCTATGCCCCTAATTTTGACTGTCCTGACTTCTTTTCCAAAATATTTTACCTAATTTCTGAATATAATATGTCTAATATAGTAATTGGTGGAGATTTTAACTGCTATTTTGATCCTGTTTTGGATAGATCGTCTACAAAAACAGCCCCCACTACTAGATCCACGGCAGTTTTGAACAATCTGGTAAAATCACACAACATGGTAGACGTTTGGAGGCTTCAGCATCCAATTGACAGGCAATATTCCTTTTTTTCACCTGTACATCATAGCTTTACCAGAATAGATTACTTTGTTACAGATTCTAGACTATTACCCAGTATTATCAGCTCTGCTTATCATCAAATCTTGATTTCTGATCATGCCCCACTCACCATGAAAATAGATTTTAATTTACAGCCTCGAATTTTCAATTGGAAATTCAATTCTACCCTTCTGTCAGACAAAACTTTCTCCACTTATGTTTCCACTGAGATTTCAGATTTCATAAAACATAACGACAACGGTGAGGTCTCTGATTCCACTCTTTGGGAATCTTTTAAGGCAGTATTGCGTGGCAAGATCATCTCCTTTCAAACATTTTCGAAAAGAACTAGATTAAATCGTCTGTCCCAAATTGAGTCTGAATTATCAACATTAGAGGAGGCACTTCGCCAATCTGATACTGAGGACATAGCTAATGCTATTCTAAAACTAAAACTCGAATACAATCATATTTTGGGAACCCAAGTCGGTAGCGATATTATTAAATTGAAACAAAGACACTTTGAGTTGGGAGATAAACCCCATAAATTACTTGCCAGACAATTAAAAGATGTGCAAGCCCATCGCACCATACACAAAACCTCCTCTGCCGGTGAATTAATTACTGATCTGAGTATTCCAACCCTTACAGAATCTGCCACCCAAGCACTTGAAGCTGACTTCAGCATCACAGAAGTCAAAGCTGCTATCCTTTCTTTCCCTAGCGGTAAAGCCTGCGGACCGGATGGGTTCAACATAGAATTTTATAAAGCCCATATTGATATAATCGCTCCACTTTTACTCAGAATGGTGAACTGCTCTATTGCACGGGGCTCTTTCCCTGATAGCATATACAGTGGGGCAAAAAAGTATTTAGTCAGCCACCGATTGTGCAAGTTCCCCCACTTAAAATGATGACAGAGGTCAGTAATTTGCACCAGAGGTACACTTCAACTGTGAGAGACAGAATGTGAAAAAAAAATCCATGAATTCACATGGTAGGATTTGTAAAGAATTTATTCGTAAATCAGGGTGGAAAATAAGTATTTGGTCAATAACAAAAATACAACTCAATACTTTGTAACATAACCTTTGTTGGCAATAACAGAGGTCAAACGTTTACTATAGGTCTTTACCAGGTTTGCACACACAGTAGCTGGTATTTTGGCCCATTCCTCCATGCAGATCTTCTCAAGAGCAGTGATGTTTTGGGGCTGTCGCCGAGCAACACGGACTTTCAACTCCCGCCACAGATTTTCTATGGGGTTGAGGTCTGGAGACTGGCTAGGCCACTCCAGGACTTTCAAATGCTTCTTACGGAGCCACTCCTTTGTTGCCCAGGCGGTGTGTTTTGGATCATTGTCATGTTGGAAGACCCAGCCTCGTTTCATCTTCAAAGTTCTCACTGATGGAAGGAGGTTTTGGCTCAAAATCTCACGATACTTGGCCCCATTCATTCTGTCCTTAACACGGATCAGTCGTCCTGTCCCCTTGGCAGAAAAACAGCCCCATAGCATGATGTTTCCACCCCCATGCTTCACAGTAGGTATGGTGTTCTTGGGATGCAAGTCAGTATTCTTCTTCCTCCAAACACGACGAGTTGAGTTTATACCAAAAAGTTCTACTTTGGTTTCATCTGACCACATGACATTCTCCCAATCCTCTGCTGTATCATCCATGTGCTCTCTGGCAAACTTCAGACGGGCCTGGACATGCACTGGCTTCAGCAGCGGAACACGTCTGGCACTGCGGGATTTGATTCCCTGCCGTTGTAGTGTGTTACTGATGGTGACCTTTGTTACTTTGGTCCCAGCTCTCTGCAGGTCATTCACCAGGTCCCCCCGTGTGGTTCTGGGATCTTTGCTCACCGTTCTCATGTTCATTTTGACCCCACGGGATGAGATCTTGCGTGGAGCCCCAGATCGAGGGAGATTATCAGTGGTCTTGTATGTCTTCCATTTTCTGATGATTGCTCCCACAGTTGATTTTTTCACACCAAGCTGCTTGCCTATTGTAGATTCACTCTTCCCAGTCTGGTGCAGGTCTACAATTCTTTTCCTGGTGTCCTTCGAAAGCTCTTTGGTCTTGGCCATGGCGGAGTTTGGAGTCTGACTGGTTGAGGCTGTGGACAGGTGTCTTTTATACAGATGATGAGGTCAAACAGGTGCCATTCATACAGTTAACGAGTGGGGGACAGAAAAGCTTCTTACAGAAGATGTTACAGGTCTGTGAGAGCCAGGGATTTTCCTTGTTTGAGGTGACCAAATACTTATTTTCCACCCTGATTTACGAATAAATTCTTTACAAATCCTACCATGTGAATTCATGGATTTTTTTTTCACATTCTGTCTCTCACAGTTGAAGTGTACCTCTGGTGCAAATTACTGACCTCTGTCATCATTTTAAGTGGGGGAACTTGCACAATCGGTGGCTGACTAAATACTTTTTTGCCCCACTGTATGATGCCCACGTTTGTCTTCTCCCTAAGAAGGACAGGGACCCCACCAATGTGACTTCATATTGCCCACTTAGTTTATTAAACTGTGATCAAAAAATCATTGCTAAAGTCTTGTCTTCACGCCTTAATAAAGTTTTGGGCACTTTAATTCAACACGATCAAACTGGGTTTATCCCAGACAGATTTGCTTTCGCTAATACCCGTCGTCTATTGAATGTACTGTATGGAATAAATCCTCCAAATCAGCTGTTATTTCATTAGATGCACAACAAGCTTTCGATCAAATTGAGTGGAAATACCTGTTTGCTACACTTGAGAAATTTGGCTTTGGTAGTAATTTTACAACTTTGGTACGTATGCTTTATGCACGGCCAAGATCATCGGTACTGACAAATTTTGATAGATCACATCCGTTTCTACTCCACCGGGGGACTAGGCAGGGTTGCTGTTTATCTCCACTGCTCTTTGCTCTAGCTATGGAGCCTCTGGCCATTGCAGTTAGAAGCAGCTCTGATATTGTAGGTATATCCTGTGGTCCTGTCAAATCCACTATAACTCTATATGTAGATGATGTGGCTCTAACACTGTCTGATGCCAGGCTCTCTTTGCCTCCCCTGCTTCATCTCATTAACAAATTTGGACAACTCTCTGGTTTCACAATTAATTGGGACAAGTCCATTTTTATGCCATTGGCAGATGGGCTCGACTCTAGCTTCATCTCTAGCTTACCTTTTAAAACCACCAGCAGTCACTTTAAATACCTAGGTATTAACATTCCCAGAAACCGTAAGCTGCTGTTTAAATTGAACTTTCAGGTACTTATTGATAGTATTAAAGCTAAGATAGATAAATGGACTCTTCTCCCACTTTCTTTAATTGGACGTGTCAATATTATTAAAATGGTAGTACTTCCTAAATTTATTCATCTTTTCCAAAACATACCCATTTTTCTCACCTCATCCTTTTTTAAAACTATCGACTTTATCATTTTGTCTTTCATCTGGGCAAATAAACCCCATAGAATTTCAAAGGCACACTTGCAGAAACCCTCCTCTGAGGGTGGATTAGGCCTCCCAGTTTTCAGGCACTACTATTGGGCTTGCAATGCCAGAACGTGGGTTTTCTGGAACAGTGTTTCAGCTGTTCCTGCTGTTCAGAAGGGAGGCGGTCCTTCTTGGCCTTTGATAGAGGCACACAATGCTAAATCAATTTTTGGTACATCACTTGATGGTATTCTGTTTTCTAAGCCCAACATACCTACTAAACTTTTAAGTAATGATTTTGTCCTAGGTCATTCTCTTAGGATCTTAAAACAAGTTAGGGGTGCTTTGTGCCTTCCAGACCTATCCATTTTTGCTCCCATAACTGAGAACCTTTCTTTTTCACCTGGCTTGATGGACCCTGTGTTTAAGCATTGGTCAGCATTAGGTCTTCACACTATTAAGGATCTCTACATCGACAATTGTTTTGCTTCATTTGCTCAGCTGCAATCAAAATTTATGCTCCCCTCTGCTCATTTATTTAGATACTTACAAATTAGGAATTTTGTTAAACACTCTTTTACCCATCTGGATAAGCCCCCTGCTCATAGTGACTTTTATGATTATTTGATTAAAAATCCCACTTCCAAACACCTAATCAGCCAATTTACTACACTTTTTACACTTATACCACCTACTAACCACATCAAGGATGCTTGGGTTAAGGACTTGGAAGTAGACATATCGGATGCTTTGTGGGCCA
The DNA here is from genome assembly GCF_963576455.1 of Neolamprologus multifasciatus. NCBI lineage: Eukaryota > Metazoa > Chordata > Actinopteri > Cichliformes > Cichlidae > Neolamprologus > Neolamprologus multifasciatus. Next base: position 19,729,501 of record NC_140456.1, on the reverse strand, counting down.
ATGGGTTGAAGAAGATTAAAGAATGCTCTGTTAATGCCAGACTACAACTTATACAGTTCAAGGTCCTTCATCGTTTGCATTTTTCTAAAACAAAGCTATGCAGCATTTTTCCGTCTATTTTGTCTTTGTGTGACAGATGCAAAGCAATGGATGGAACCCTTGGTCACCTTTTCTGGTCTTGCCCCACACTCAGGAGTTTCTGGGCAGAGATATTTAATATGTATAACCGGATTTATGACTTAAAATTAGAGCCGGATGGTGTACTTGCAGTGCTAGGCTGCTCCCTAACCTCATTGGCACTCAGACGTCCTCTTCAGAAAGCCTTAATGTTTGGCATGATTGTAGCTAAAAGACTTATTCTTAGAGCCTGGAAATCACCATCTCCTCCATTGTTCAGGGTTTGGCTACGTGAGATGATTGCTTGTTTGTATATTGAAGAGGTTCGTTATCATTTGGCTGACACCCATTTTAAGTTTGTCGAAATCTGGGGCCCTTTTCTCAATCATATTAATGGGAATTTAACATAAACTTTAACCTATTTGACTGCACTTTGTGTTTGTGTGAAACTGCACCTCTGCCGGACCGTGATTCCTTCCTGGACATGTTTCCCACATCTTCCGGTCTTGGTGAACTCTCTGTTGCCCTGCCTAAACTCACACAGAAGATCATATTTTTTGGACATTGGTGTCTCTTTTGAACTTTTGATTTGTACTGGCTAACTGGTGTATTTTTATTTATTTATTTATTTTGGTTTTTTTTCCTTTTCTTTCCTGTTTTCCTGTTTGGGGTCTTTTTTTGTTGTGTTTGGTTTCTGTTTTTTATTTTTTTTCTGTGCTTAAATGTTATTGTTTTTGAATCTTATGTCCTTTGTCTGGTGTGACGTTATGTAACTTTGAACTTTGAATCTTATAAATAAACATTAAAAAAAAAAAAAAAAAAGATCGGGTCTATACATGAACATCAGCATCAACGTCATCCACTTGGGTACATTACATCGTAGTCTCTGTACATAGATTTGCCCAAGAAGTTTAAATCAGCTGTAAGAAGCAAGAATAAGATGGAACAGCATGTTGGAGTCTTAATGGAATTAACCTGGCGAATTGCTGTACTAGCTAAGAACAGCTACGCGCTACAGCCCACAGATCATGGCTGCGGCTTCTCCAGTCTGTATGTCGAAGTATCCTTGGGCAAGCTACTGAAAGTTACCATCAGAGTGTGAGTGTGTGCCTGAATATTAGGCAAAATGCTTAAAGGCACAGAATGTCTTCCTCCCTTCATCCCAACCAGTCAGGGCAGATGGCTGCCCCTCCCTGAGCCTGGTTCTGCTGGAGGTTTCTCTCTGTTAAAAGGGAGTTTTTTGTTCCCACTATCGCCAAAGTGGTTGCTCATAGGGGCCATATGATTGTTGGGGGTTTCTCTGTTTTCTTTGGATTATTGTAGAGTCTTTACCTCACAATATAAAGCGCTTTGAGGCAACTGTTCTTGTGATTTTGCGCTGTATAAATGAAATTTAACTGAATTTTTAATTGAATTGAATGAAGATGTTGAAAGTACCGTGTGTGTGTGTGTGTGTGTGTGTGTGTGTGTGTGTGATTGGGTGAATGACGCTTGCAGTACAAAACACTAAAGCACTGTATAACTAATACAAACTTAGAGATACTTGATCTGAATTAATTACTTGTGTACATTTGTTATTTAGGATACAGCAATTAACCTGAAACTGACACTGAAGCTAAATAAATAACAGACACCTGACTGAACAAGTCACAATGCCGACATCTCAGCAATCTGCAGGCAGAAGAACATTAACAGCTGATCGCATGCTCTCTCATGCATGTTTGCAATAGATGACTTTCTGTCAGAACCTTTTCACGCCTGAATGGGAGCAATTAGAAACTCTGGACTATACATGGGGGTTAATACTGAAAGATCAGATGGTCTATGTTTTTATCTTGGTTTGATGATCACTAGCTTTCTGTGTTTGTAAAGAATATAGATCATTTGTATGCAACACTGTATGTCCGTGTGTGTGTGTGTTCCTGTCTAGCTATCTTTGTGAGGACTGAAATCTGCATTCTACTTGTGAGAACCAACAGTCACTTGTGAGGACACACAACCCGGTCCTCACAAATTTGAAGGCATTTAAAGCCATTTTTGAGGATCAAAGTGTGGTTTTGGTGTCAGGGTTGCAATTAGGTTATGGTTAGGTATAAGAGAGAGTTTGATTTAGTTCTCTTTTGCTAAAGTTTTTATTGCATGGTCCTAGGGGCTGCTGGATCTTCCAGTTTTCTCCTTTAAGGCTCCTAGGGTTAGGGTTAGGCATTCCTTTTTAATGGTTGGGTTAGGGCAGGGGTCTGCAACCTTTTACACCCAAAGAGCCACTTGGACCCAGATTCCACGCAAAAGAAAACACTGGGAGCCGCAAATACTTTTTGAAATCTAAAATGAAGATAACACAGTATATTTATTGTTTTTTTACCTTTATGCTTTGTGTGAACAACTAAAGTAAGTAAGTAAAGTTTATTTATTAAGCGCTTTTCACAGACAGGCAGTCACAAAGCGCTGTACACAAATATTAAAATAAACAATACAATCAATAGACATTATACACAATGTAAAAGATCAAATGTAAATAATGTAAAGAATATAAAATACGTAGATCAACAAAAGGCTTGTTTGAACAGAAAAGTTTTTAACTGCTTTTTAAACGAATCCACAGAGCAACTGTGTTGCTTATGAAATCCATGAAGTGCTACAGAGAAAATTACATTTTATTTATGTAATTAACACATTTTGAACTTTTGAACTAAAATGATCCATGTAGCAAACAAAATCTGTTGTGAGCTGCCACCCTTATATCTCCTTTGGACTTTTGGAGCCTTGACCTGACTTTTAAAAAGTAAATGGAAAAAAAGCACTATGCTGCTAAAAAAAATAGATATTTTCAAAATTCTGCCTAAATATGTAATTTACCTAGTTAATGTGTGTGGTGGGGCGTGGTCTGCAGCACCGCTGCAGGGGAGTCGGACGCACCTGAGCGGCACCCGCAATCACGCCTCGCCGCCTTAAAGTCCGTGCTCTCTCTGCTGTTGAAAAGCTACAGCCGGCTGTATGCGTACAGCAACCGTGTGTGAAAAGTGGTCAATAAAGAGATGCTGAAAAGCATGTTCATGGAAACATCGTCGGGTCTGCCATGATATGTTTACAATAAGACTTATGGTCCCGAACCTCTGCGCACAGCGTCTGCAAAACGGGGCTTTCATCTTTACGCAGGACTGTAAGCTTTCATCTGTGAGGCGTGAGCGGTGTTTGTTTTTAGACATAGTTCACGGTGGAGAACAGCTGCTGACATAATGTGGATCCGAAGATCCATAATTGGCCTACCTGGGGTTGAAAGTCTCGGTAAATGCAGACGTTTCGGCGGGTACACCGGCTTCCGCGAGTGTGACGCTTATTTTGAGCGATGAAAAAATAATAAGATATAATTTTATTTTTATATTTCAAAATCACAATAATCTTCCAATTTAGAACTACAAGTTAAAAAAAGAACTAAACACAAATAAAATACACTTCAGCTAAATACTTATAATTTATTTTCCCAAACCACCCGGAGCTGCAGTATAAGGACAAAAGAGCCGCATGCGGCTCTGGAGCCGCAGGTTGCCAACCCCTGGGTTAGGGTAAGGGGCTAGGGAAAGCATTATGTCAATGAAGGTCCTCACTAAGATAGCTGAACGGGGTTGTGTGTGTGTGTGTGTGTGTATTTGTATAATCTTTGTGATGACCATAAAATGGTCCTATATTTGTGGGGACCAACAGTCACTTGTGGGGATCAAATGCCAAAGGCATTAGGGGAGGGCTTAGGGTTAGCCTAGTGAAAGCATTATGTCAATTTGATGTCCTCATTAAGGAGTGAAAGCGAGTTTTTTTTTTTTTGTGTGTGTGTGTGTGTGTGTGTGTGTGTGTGTGTGTGTGCACAATGTGATAGAAAGATGACAATTCATTTGTGTTTCTATTAGAAAGCCACTAATGGTGATGAATACATACATGGAAATTAGCCCAAGATGAGGGCTAATTGTCTGATTAGATGTGCTTCAGGTTGATAGATTCACAATAAGTCCATGCACATAAAGCAGTCATTAAGGAACATTAGACCATTAAATTGAACATTACACTATAGCCAGAGGGAAAAATATGGATGTTCATTAATGTGTCTCGACACGTAGGTGAGTGCCTATGTTTGTGTATGCGGACGGTACCTTCTCCGTGAGGACTTTGTTCTCTTGTAGCCAATCTCCCCCTGACTCTGCACCTGTCCAAGAGAGTGGAACATTAAATTAGCATTAGAGCAATTCCACATTTGAATCGCTTTATCCCGGACTTAAGAGTTACAGCGCTCTCTAGAGATGATTTGAAATGCAAATTGCTCAGTGGTAAAGATGCACAGGCATTAGCACTGCTAACACTGCAGAGGTGTTTATTACACCCACGTACTACATAACAAACTGAGATGTATACAAACCACAGGTAAAGACGTGCAGTTCAGCCTTCTTAAGTCATCTCTGTCTCTTGTAGATTGTCTGTGTCTATATATACTAAATTAGCAGTAAAAGTCAACACATATATCCACTGACAAATTTATAATGGCAGAGTAACAGTGGGACATTGCAGTGATACTGAAGACACACACACACAGACACAAAAACCTATAAACATACAAACAAAAGCTCACACAGGTATGTATGTACACATACACATACCCTTGCTGAGAAAAAAACGGCCAATATCACAGCTATGTATCAACAAGGAAAACAGAAAAAGGACTTGTTTGCTTTCCTTGTTTGTTGTACTATTGAGGTTTTTTTGTTGCAACAAACCTCCTGAGGCATAGTCACTCAAATACATACACATGCACCCACACAAGACACAAAATCCAAGCCCTCTTTGCTCTAGCGGGTGTCTCACTCACCCTCCGAGACACAAAATAGTATGCTCTGCTGGCCGGAGCTCCTTTCAGATTAGAGCAGTTGCAAATTCTCTGAAATTGGTGTCATTTTCACTTTGGCTTATTCCAGCAAAGAAGGTTGATTAAGTAAACAAAAGAACTCCTCTGTTAGTTCTTCAAACATTATAAGCAGAAGAGATATTCATCTCCATCTGTGCTCTTCATGAGGGAAATAAACATTGTAGAGGAATTTCTTTCACTAAGGTATTAATCACATTATTTCATTGTTTTAACATGTCTGACACTCATACTTAAGACAAATGGTAGGGGGTGTAGCAAAGATGTTGGGGGGAAAACAGGAACTCCAGAGGACCAGTCTTTTGTCTCTTGAGGACTCTGGGAAGTAGCAAGGGAGTGTGAAACAGCTGTGTACTGCCTTTTGTTCCTGGAGAAGGTATTTAACTGAGAGGTTGACTTTGGCTCAGAGAGACTCTGCTGACCCTGCCCCGTGGTCATGCAGGGGCTTCACAAGCTTGTTTGTATGTTCTTTGTGTGTGCTTGGAAATAAAAGAATGCTAGCTACCGCTCACCGCTCGTCTGCAGGCTTTATTTAAGTGGAAAAACTTCCACAACAAAATGGCGCTGCGAGCAGGGTGGTCCGTGTGGTCGCTGAACAACGGTTCCGTGGACGGGCTGATCACCCCTGAGGGAAAAGGTACCTTTGTCCTACCAGCTGTTGAAGCGAAGGAAATGGAGGAGTCACGGAGCCGTGTGTTTCAGTCACCACCGAGATCATCGATTTTGAGGGGACTTCTGCAGATGGGTGAGTTGTAGCTAACTTGTATACAGTCATGGAGAGTTTTTTGTCTGGCCGAGGGGGGGAACGCTGGCCGACCCCGGAGTTCGAGTCTCCGGGAGGAAAAACCTGGTGGTTTGAGGCCCCAGGCTTGTGTTGGGTACGGCTCATCACAAGGACATTGGCTCGAGCACGTTGTTGGGGAGAAGCCGGCCCAGACCTGTGTTCGGTCGAAGTACGTCACAGGGACAGCAACTCGGGTACACTGTCGGAATCCATTTCCGTGTACTATAGTGCACGGAGTGGCGGTGTTCGTTCCTTGGTCCGTAGAAGGCAAGGGCCTCACGGGGGACGCCTCGTGTAGTAAAATGGGATCTAGATCCAGTAGATCGGCAGACCTTCCACCAGGCGGCCAGAGACAAAACTCAATACGTGACTGTGGTAAGAATTGAGTAAATGTGTAGTGTGTAAGATTGCAGAGAATGGTTGTGTGGGAAACGTTGATGTGTGTGTAAAAAACAGTGAGAAACGGGGTTACAAAATGTTGAAGATGGGGAACAAAAACAAAGAAAAAAAAAAGAGAGAGGAGTGTAGAAATGTGTGTAAAAGTTGTTTTCAACTAGTGGGAAAGGGTGGTACTGCAGGCCACCAGCTCCCCTAGGGTGGACACACACAAAATTAGCAAAATTGTTGATAAAATAAGCAAAATAGGAAGAGGGTTTGGTGTTTTTCAACGTAAAACAACTACAATCTCTCTGGGTTTTTAAGAAAGGGGAGTTCAGAACCAGAGAGAGGAGATGTGTTGTTTTAAGCAATGAGAAGCATGATCAAAATGTTTCAGTGTGTCACTTGCAGGAGAAGAGCAGACCTGGATCAATTTTCCACATGCAGCAGTCGGAAGGAAATTATAGGTTAACATGATTAGAAACACTCAAGCCAAGTTTTGGCTGAATTGTTTTACAGCTTAACTTCCACGTGTTTGTCACCCTGAGAACACAAGCTCCAAGAATCTCTCCCTGAAGACAAGAAATGCAGTTTCAGAACAACGAGATGGATCTCAAGAGCTCACAGCAGCATCCTGAGCAGTGAAGAAAAGGTCCAGCAGCAACAGCTGTGCAAGACAGCGACAGCAAGGAGAAAAATGGCATCATCATGACTGGATGGATGGATGTGCATTTCCAACGAGCTGCACCTTCACTGTGTGTGAATGGACTTTTGAAAAGACTGCTTGAGTTGGACATTTGCCACTTTCGGCGCAAAAATGGCAAAATGAGACCGTGGAAAACAGGACAAAGCTGAAAGACAACTGACTCTCACTGGACTGCTGCAAGGGGAGAGATGAGATGAGACCACAGTCAAAGGAGAAGGGGACAACATGGAGGAATGCTGTTGTAGTGTGGGAATAAAATTTGGGTTTAGGAAAACTGGGAAGGAAAAAACGACTGCCTTGCGTGGAGAATTGAAAAGTGTCTGGAGCACCGCAAAGAGGAGAGGTACACAAAAATTACACAAACAGAAAAATGCATTAATCCTACTAACACAAACACACATGCAATGAAGCTCATGAAGACCAAATAGCATTTTAAGCATTTCTGTTACCATCATCTTGTCCGGTTCACTTAGTGGGTTAAGAAGTGATACATAGACTAGTGAACTAGTATTATTTTTGGGGAAGGATGATTGAATCATTGCAGGGGTGAACAGAATGCTGCGGGAGGGTCAGATGAGTGGGGACTAATAGATTATTGAGTTTCTGGTTTCTGATGTGTGAGGGAGGTCTTATCGTGACACACATCTGGGTACATGGGGAAAACAAAAACTCATTTTCTAATAGAATATTGCTGTTGTGTGAGGTGTGTGACTGGTGGATGAAAGTTTTGGAGATTTACTGATGCATTTTCCTTTGGTACCACTTTGAACCTGGCAATTAGTTTTTTTTTTATCATTCTAAGGGAGTATGCTTAGACAACTTCTAAACTAGGCCTTCATATTTTTTGATTTTTAACAGTGCACTGAGATTTTGTTTGGCAATTTTCTCTTTTTCAAGCAGGCCTGCAAGATCGGAATCGAAAGCGCTACACAACATGTTGATCAATCGCAAGTGAGCTTCTCCAAAATTAAAATGGGCTCGGGAGAAAGCCACTTATTTGGGACAATCAGAAAACAAGTCCCTGGCAAAAAGGATTCAGCGAGGTAATCCAGTCTAAATTCTTTTTTTTCCTTTTTGAAATGACGTCATTGCTGGCAGTAGAAACTTATTGCGACACAAGAGGTTCTGCTATCAGCAATAAACACGGGGATTGACTGGACTGACAAAAACCTGACTGACTTGACACCAATATGCAAGATTGCACCTCCACCCAGAGAGACAAAAGGGTGGATGTATGTATGTATGTTTCTTTGTTACAGGAGCAGAAAGGTGACAGCAACATCCTGGGTTGCATGGGCTTTTGAGCCGTGCTGACTTAACCTTTTAATTGCCACTTTCTGTGTCTTTGTGAATTTACCAGCGGTGTGTTATTCATGACCTTGTATTGTTTACAGTGCAGAGGTCACTGTGAGAAAGTGTGCATACAGACGCGCTGCGCTAACATCTATATCACTTTTTCCACAGCAGAGGGCTAATCATATGATCTAATCACATGATTTACAGCAGGACACACCACTGGCTAATGTTTTTTTTCCTTACAACAGGGCCTGGAGTGAAGCTACTTCAGGGGAGAAGCCCTGAGAATTTTTAAGAGACAATGCACAACTTTATTGTGTATGTCTAATGGTGATAAGCTAACATAGGGCAAAAGAGGGTTTTTTCCGGGGAAGTTTTCATTTTTAAATTGCAGGAACCGTGACATGAGGGATATGGAAGGATTGACTGAGGCGCAGATGCAGACCATGCCTGGGAGACAACGCTTCAAGAGGACCACTGAGAAGCAGGGACCATCTGCAGGACAACAGACAAACGACAGTGGGCTTCCAAAGGATTGTCATGAGGAGATTTTGAACAGCAAAATCTTAAAATAAAATGAAAGAGTTTCGACGTTGACGCTGAGGAAGACAACTAAGGTGTACGACGTGCTCTGCCTTAAATCTACAGCCGCGTTGGAACAGAAATCGAGGGATGGAGAGAGCGTGCCAAGCTCCAAAAGTGACAGCGCAAGGAAGATCAGCGTTGGAGTTATGACTCTGTAAATGGCACAGACGCCAGGAGCCATGACTGTGACAGAGAATGACCACCTAATGCTGTTTCACTTTGCCATGCAAAGTACTTTGACACTCTGGAGAAGACCTTTCCTCTGTATCATTGGTGTTTCCATTTGCATGTGAGAGCTTAGATTGTGGGGAAGATTAAAGATGAACAAAGGGTGGTGGGAGAACAGTGAAGTGAGGATACACAGTGTGAAACTCCTTTAAGTGTACAATAATGTTGATGTAATATGCAGAATGTCAGGAAAGAAATTCTGGTTTAATGTGATTCTTGATTTTAGAATCAAAGGGTGGGATTGTAGAGGAATTTCTTTCACTAAGGTATTAATCACATTATTTCATTGTTTTAACATGTCTGACACTCATACTTAAGACAAATGGTAGGGGGTGTAGCAAAGATGTTGGGGGGAAAACAGGAACTCCAGAGGACCAGTCTTTTGTCTCTTGAGGACTCTGGGAAGTAGCAAGGGAGTGTGAAACAGCTGTGTACTGCCTTTTGTTCCTGGAGAAGGTATTTAACTGAGAGGTTGACTTTGGCTCAGAGAGACTCTGCTGACCCTGCCCCGTGGTCATGCAGGGGCTTCACAAGCTTGTTTGTATGTTCTTTGTGTGTGCTTGGAAATAAAAGAATGCTAGCTACCGCTCACCGCTCGTCTGCAGGCTTTATTTAAGTGGAAAAACTTCCACAACAACATGCAAAGTCACTGTTTACAGTTCTGCAATATTATTTTCGAATATATATATAACAATATGAAATTTATTATGTGTTTGCTACTTTGTACGCAGGATGAAGCCTCTGCTGGGCTGATAAGCAATCATGTGCTAACACATTAACCCTATTTATTTAGTAAAAAGGAATTCAGAGTAATATTTTCTGGTGTTTTGTAAAAACGTCTATATTCAATCTATCTTCACTCATACATGTGAAAAAAACTTCTCTGTCTTTAGCAGCTGAATGCATCGCTATCTCTCCACCATTTGGTCACTGGTCTGCCGTTTGGAGCAGGTTTATTAGAACAGTTTTGTTCACTGCTGCTAGAAATGACTCAAGCCAAGATTATGAGCTGAAAAACAGGATACAGCAGAATGAAAAATGGCTGAGGTAACAAGAAAAAATATTTAACTAAAAGGGAAATAAGAAAGCAGAAGAGTCATCGGTTACAGATGATTGTGGTATATCCAGGTGACACTCAGTGGACCCTACCACCTACCCTTAACTCCTCTTTATAATGTTTTTTGCCACTGGAAGAAACACGTGACACATGACTTTGCCTAGACTGTCTAGATACTGTTCAGTGACCTCTGGCAACTTCCTGCCAATCAATTTACCTATGATTTCTGTAAATGCATAGCCCATAACATTGTTGGCGAATGGCTGCTGTCGTTGGGTGAAATTAGTTGCAAACAGGGTTATGCACAAAAAAGCTCCTTGGTTTTGATTTAGTCGCTAGCAGATACTGCAGCAACCTAGAGTGTTACTTCCAAATGTCCGCAAACACATGCCAACTTTCAAATCAGTTTTTGGGTTTGCTCATTTCTGTTCTGTCGTTATTGTTTGTTATTCTTTTTTTATTTAAATTTTTATTAGTTTCATCATTAGTTTTAGTCTTTTTCATTATTCTCATATGGAGGGAATAAGTCAGAGGCAATATTTATTTAAATCAGTATAAGTATTACCATAAAATAACAAAACTGTGAGCAGTTGATTTGCAATCTCGATGATATCATATACCTTTTTGTAACCAATTTCACGTCGTGACAGCAACTCCTGCAACCACTCACCAACCAGTCAGGGAATACACATTCTTCCCTAACAACTGATGGTTGACTGGGGTAAAAAAAAAAATCATATATGTATATATAGCTATCCATAGGTCCCTCATCCTATTCATGTAGCCCCTTCCGCCATCTGTGCCGAGTATAACCTGGAAGTCCTGAGGTCAAAATGGGAAATGCCCCCAAGGGTGGTGGAGAATGACCGAGCTAAGATCCTGTGGGACTTCCAAATACAGACGGACAAAATGGTGGTGGCTAACCAAGTAGTGGTAGCAGTTCCGAATGACAGCAATATCAGGAAGAAGGAACACGAGAAGCTGGAGAAATACCAAGGGCTCAGAGAAGAGCTCGAGAGGATGTGGAGGGTGAAGGTAACGGTGGTCCCCGTGGTAATCGGAGCACTAGGTGCTGTGACTCCCAAGCTAGGCGAGTGGCTCCAGCAGATCCCGGGAATAACATCGGAGATCTCTGTCCAGAAGAGCGCAGTCCTGGGAACAGCTAAGATACTGCACAGGACCCTCAAGCTCCCAGGCCTCTGGTAGAGGACCCGAGCTTGAAGGATAAACCGCTCGCAGGGGTGTGCTGGGTGTTTATATATATATATATATATATATGATTTTTTTTTAAAATTACCACTTTGTTTTTCTTTTCAGTACACGCCTTTTTCAATTTGCTGCAGTTCAGTAAAAGAAACCAAACAAACAAACAAACAAAAGAAACCACAGTGTGTGATTGCAAATCAAAAGTGCAACAATGAAACAGTGAATGCACTAAAAAAAAATCAAGGCCTATTTATAGGTCTTAGGAGAACTACAGCATCTGTGGAAAATGTGGTATAAGGTTCTGTGCTGCTGTAGAGGAAGCCATGTGAAAGTCTGGGGTTACAGATAACTAATAATAAAAAAAGATAGAAAGAAGTGAGCTGACCAGCCTTCAGCAGGTAATCATTTTTGCTGAGACAGCTTGAGGCCCCAATAACCGCGACTAGCATAAACAGTTGAAAATGGAGGTGTACTGTAGAAAAGTAAAAGAAATCAGTATGTGTGGTAAAGAAGACAATATCTAGTTATCTCTGCTACATGAATCTGCTACATTTCCAGCGACTGCTTTGTGCAGCATTGTTTATCCAGTTTGAGCAGACAATGTTGTCTAAATGGAGAAAAGTTGCATGAGTCAGTGAAAAGCTCTTTCAGCCCATTTCACAGCATTAGTGAAATGAACATTTCCTTTCCACAGCAGTACCTACAGAGAAAAACCACCAAGAAAGTCTCGACAGACCAGAAGTGTTTTGCCTAAAGAAAAAAGTTTTTGCACAGATACATATACACAAACTCATGCTCATACTCTTCAGTAATCCACTCAGAAAAAACACAAACATCTCAAAACCTTTGCATTATCATCCATGCACGCAAATATACACAGGCTTTTTGTGTTGCTGCTGTACGCTGTCCCACTGAGAGAGAAGAAAGTTACAGATGGTCCTGTTTCCTTCCTCAGACTGCTTTGTAGTTGTGAGAGCAACACAGAGGAATGCTTTTGAATGTAAATCACATCATGTTCCCGCAGTTTACTCGCTGGGCCAGCAGCCAGTGAAAAATGCTGTTATTGCAAAAAATCCGAGCATAAATAAACAATGTAAGACAACAGAAATGAATGTGTATAATAAATAATTTGCATTCCCCCGTCTTGGTTTCAGCCTCACCAAACAATAGCAGCAAGTCTAAGAAAAAAAGTTGGGGAGAACAGATTACTGATCGGGTTGTACAACTCTTATGAAGTGAAAATGGGAATGGAAATTATAGTTTGCTGATTTTGTGAATTCGTGAAGCTTGGTGCGGAGGCGTAGATCAAAAGGATTTGTGTTTGCTGACTTGTATCACAGCTCCCATCTGCTCTTATTTTATATCCATTCTTGTAAGCAATGCCTTTAATACAATTAAAGATGAAAAAACATTGGCAATAAAGGCACTCTGCGTAGATGCACATATGGCAAGAATACTGCATGCAACATTTTATTTAATGCGCACGGCAGCTGCGTGGAGCTGAATTTGTTTGCATCTTGGAACTTTTGGGACAAACGGTTTTAACTTTGGCTGAGTGCAAGTTGAATTGCCAAAGGAAAAACCCCAAAATTGCATACTTCTCAAAGAGTTCAAACACTTTTACGATTGCATTAACAAGTTTGATTTATCCAGAAAAAGACTCATTTACCTCTGATTTATGAAAAAATAAGGAACACTGTAAATTACCCACTCCTTCACACTCTCTGCGGTCCCCTGCCAGTGTATTTTCCCAGGAGGCTTGAAGTTTTAATATCCAAGGTTGTTTTCACACCTGCAGTGTTCATCTCCATTTAATTTCCATTGGTGTGGTTCATTTGTGCAGATGTGAACACAGTAATCGCACTGCAGACCAACTGCACAGACACTTCCTGTAGCCATTAATGCTTCACATTCTTCGATGCAGCAGAATACCGCACATATGCAAAGTATACAAATTGTAGCAATTAGCTCTCAATCTTCCATGAAATAGTCACAAAGCGGTATAGAGTGCTGCAATGAAAACTTCTTTACCATTGCTTTGGTCGCTAGCCGATTCCTTTTGTCACCAGTAGTTTGCATGGACTCGATGAGTTGTCTGCAAACACTTGTTAAGTACTCGCCAACTGACAGAAAAGCTGTGAAAATTTGTATATATATTATTCTTATTCAAAATGGAATGTGAGACCATTTTTGAAATCCTCATCGCTGCAACGGTATTGCACAACGTTTCCCCTGAAGCCAAATGGTCAGCAATCCTGGTTTTTGATGCATTTTTTCAAGTTTCTCTACAGCTCGGAGAGTAAAGTCTTTCATGCAAACAATGGGTGACCGCAACCAAAGCAATCACAACAAGGTTTTTAGTGCAGGTCACCTCTTTGTGATTGATTTCACCTGGTGAAAGCCAGCAACCTCAGGCAAATGATTTGCAAATCAGTGGGGGAATATACATTTTTCCCTAGCAACCAGCGGTAACCAGGGTGTTGCACTGGCCTGCAACGCTATGCCTGTGTGGCTTGTGTGGTTTTAAATACTAGATAAAGACTTATGTGTGTGTCTCTGCAATATTTTCCATGCAAAATCCATACGGATTCACTAAAAATACCTCAAGCAGTTTTAAAGTTATACAGGATACGGATTTAGATAAAAAAATCTACCGTTCAGGCATTTTTTAATATGCACTTAAATTTAAAACATGAAGAACTTAATGTATATTACTGTCTATAGTCCTAAACCTCAACATAATTCTATACCAAAGCCACCCCAGCCACTACATAAATCATATTGGCTTATTGAATTGAGAAAATATGAAATATCTCAGATGATAGATAGTTGGTATTTAGTCAGGATGGCACACAGCCACTGGTGAATTTCTCTCCTATGTGTGTGAGAGTGTGTGTGTTTGTGTGAGAGAGAGAGAGAGAGAGAGAGAGAGAGAGTGTGTGTGTGTGTGTGTGTGTGTGTGTGTGTGTGTGTGTGTGAGTTTAAGAGAGAGAGAAAGACAGAGAGAGTGAGACAGCATGGTAGAGAAGAAACAAAGAGACAAAGAGAAAGACTGACTGAAAGACATCCTCTGTCCATCTCGCTCATGCACACACACACACACACACACTACTGTACTCTACAGTGAGTTTAGGTCTGGTGTGAATCAGGCTCGTCTCTCACTGTGCAATCTTTTATCAGTGGACGATCCCATTTCCGTTGTGTTGATGCAGCAGATGGATTCCCTCCTACTAACCATTCATCACCTGCCACACCAAAACCTTTCTTTGCCCCCTTTTCACCAATGAAAAATGGGTTTTGGACCATCTTTTTCCTCAAGAAAATAAGAATCGTTTAACGTGTCATCAAACAGGTTTCATACTGGATGTTATGAGATTGAAAATTGTTTCATTTTATTTTGTGCAAAAAATGAAAAGACAACGTGTTGACTATCAGACTGTTTCATTTCAAGTTACTATTTAAGAGAATGATGTTTTAAAAACAACAAAAACTGCAATACAGTGGTGTTATGCATGATGAAATATTATAATAACAGTTCATTAAATATGAATATTAATTTCTTAAAATTTCAAAGTTTTAGATTTACATGATAGACAGGGATTTAATTAAGAAAATGTCACAAATCACAACAGCTGTGCTGGTAAGTCTTTCTTCCAAAAACCCCCCCAAAAAAACAAACGGCAAATGATTTAACCTGGACATTTCAAAAAGCACAAATTCATTTAGGAATTTTTCCAGCATGTAACTGAAATAATTAAGCCAAGACTGTTAGTGAGACATTCAGAGTCACGACAGGTGAAAATGAGTCTTATCTTTGCAGAGCAGGAAATTACAACGCCCACAAGATGACTGCAATCATGTTAATAAAGTATGTAATGTAATAATGTTAGTGGCATCAAGCAAAATTTTGATCCTCAGTCACAGAGACCAGTCCGTGACCGCCTACCAACTTTCAATGAATTCCCTATCTGACTGGCGAGTGGTTGCCAGAGGCTGCTGGTAGTTGCTAGGTAACCCTGGTGGCAAAAAGGGTGCTGCATCCAAAACCTCCTTGTGATTGCTTCAGTTGCTAGGTACAGTCACTGTAGCTTGCATAGAAAATGCTAACTTGTCTTGAAATGGTTGCCAACTGCTCACCAAGTGATAATTAAACTTGCATATTCCAGGAAGTAAAGTAATACCTTTGCCTTATCATGCGATGTGTTTCAAAAGATGCTAATTTTAATGTGACCAGCTGACTATTTTAGGACAGATCTGTGTCTTCCTTGTAAACTAAAGCAATCAAAACAGCATACATCATCTTTTTGTTTGGTGTAGCACCATATACTTCTTTGCTACCAATAGTGACAGCCAACAACCTCTAGCAACCGGTTGGAGGATACATATTTTTTTACTACCCACGGATGCTTGCTAGGGGGTTACCAACTGGCCTCTAGTGCGTGTGACTGAGGCCTTAAGCCTACTGTGTTTAATAAAAAGAAACGTATTACCCAATTTTTTAAACTAATTGACACAAATGGTTTTTACTTGTTCTGTTCATTTCACAGGCTGTGTGTATTACAGCCAAGTTACTTTGAAAAAAGCTGAAGAAATGTTTGGACTTTCAGAGCTGAGCCACTGTATATTCAATTAAGTAATTGCTGTGACTATTTACTTCTCTAAATTGATCAATAAACATTGGATTCAACTGAGAAGATGATAGAAATCCTGTCAAAGGCATGCTTCATTAACTTGTTGGGAAAACTAGGCTTATGGCTTCGCTTTTCAGACCAAATAAATTAACCACAGAGTCTGAGCAAAGGTCTCCACTGACCGATTTAAAAGTTGAAAAAAGGAAAGGTTGTTAGAAAGCAAAACCTCTTCCCCTTCTGCATTTCTTATATTTTCATGCTGGCCATAATTTTATTTCAATAACCCGTACTAATGAAAAAAAAAAAAAACCCCAAAGAAACTGCAAGGCCGAACAAGTTCATGATGTGAACATTTAGTGGAAAATTGGAAATTAAGCAAATACTTCAATGTTGTGCAATCAGCATGATTACAGTAGTTTGAGCCACTGTGTTTCATTTTTCCTCACAAATTGTACTTGTACTAACGACACATTCCAATTAAGTGTGTATGTGTATGTATGTGTGGGTGGGTGCATGCATGCACATACATCAGTGCGTGCAAATGTTTTTAAGAATCTATCACAACCATTCAGCCAGTTTGTGACGCAGGGGTGCCCGCATTGATTTGTAGACTTTTTATTGCTGAAGCAAACACTGGACGTACTACAGAAGCACGCATAGACCTACAGGCAGACCTTCATATACAAAAGGCAGTACTTGTTATCTTTTTAGATCACTCGGCCTTCACATAACACTGTTAATCGTGATGGTAATCAATCCCATAGAGATGGACAGAAGTAGAAATGTAGGTGAAGAAAGTGATAAAAGGTGATGAGGAAGCCTAAGAAAAAGTTAAGACAATCGTATGAACCCACAGGCTATGCGCAAAACTGAATGTTAATTAGGAAAAAAAAATAAAGCCCATAAATCTTTTAACACTGCAGGATACAAAGTAAAATCCATCAAGTGAAGATCAATACCAGAAAGCATTACTGATGTACAGTAATACAAGAGCCATATAAATACAGAAACTATTGCAGTTTACATAATATTTGAAATATTTAACAACTGACATTTTCACATATTTAAGTTATTTGAACAATGAGAAATAGTTTTTCAGGTCTTATTTCCAGGGATACATCAATACGAAGTCCAATAGCTCCCGAGTGCAAATGCACCTTCATTTAACAATGTGGACCCTGGCACAGCAAAGCATGGCGTGTGTGAGGATTTCACAGAGCAGAGAAAAAGGGCAATGAAAGATCTTATAAATCACTTTAGGAGTAACCTCTCGGGGCTTTGAAAGAAATCAATAATGCTTTAAAATCAAATCTGGAGACAACTAGTAGCAAGTATGCCAATGAAGCCCCCGATTTGGTGAAATGTGGTCATTTTTTCCTTCACTGATACCATTTATATGAGTGCAAAGTGTCAGTTAATGCTGTTTATTACCCCGAAATTTCTCTAAAAGAGAAACAAAGGCTTTAGTTTAAGCTGCTGATTGGCTGTCTGGCAAACTGTGGCACAAGACATACTAGGCTGCAAAACTTTAAAACTGCCTAAAACATAAAAGCTAGTCCTTTGTTAGCTTTTCACTCCCAACAGAATGGGTGTACACTACATTTTTTCCCAACTCTTTTCTTTGTGCATCTACACAGGCTCTCTGATCTAAAGTGCTTTTATATCACTAGGTTGCAGACAGAGGTCAAAAAGCTGGTCATTTAGGTTGTCACACCAACTCAGACACCTTCTGTGCAGGTGAAAAGCCACCATTTACCTCTCACTGAAACAACATTAAAAAAAAAAGTAAGACTTGAAATATGTGGGGTCTAATTGCACCAGTTCTGGTTTAGAAAAAATACACAACATTTAAACCGACAAGCTTACTTTTAAAGCTTGCTTTTAAAAAAGGTGCTGTATTGAACGAACAGCTGAAATAAGATGCTATTGTAGCCCTCGTCAAAGCAAAGGAGAATAACAAGCAGTTTGTGGCTGCACATGCAAATAAAATGCTGTTTTTACTATTAATATAATTTATTTATATTTCTTCGAAAAGAAACAGCTACTCACACAACCTACCAGCCTGAATACAGCCCATTAAATATTTTTATAGTGTGCTTTTTAAAAATGACAAATCTGCTCAGCTGTCTCTACAACCATGCAGCAAGCCACCAAGTATTAAGCGTCATTCAGTATACTCAGTCTTAATGCAATTAGAATGAGAAAACTGATCTCTTGGTAAATTTTGCATTCTTTTTTAAAAAGTTGAAACACTTAAAGCTGTGGGAAAGTGTGGTGAAAGGAGAGGTGATGTGAAACTTTCATTTATTGCTCATTACTCATGTTGGAAGGGTGACCTCTGAGAGCATCAAGCAGCTTGCTGCAAGCATAGTTGCAGGTTGCTTTGGTTGTTATGGATATGTCTGATGTTACTGGTTGGAGTTATTAGTACTTGAAGTGTTTCGATGGCCAAAATGTTTAAGTACCAACGACATGGGAGTTGAGGAATTCCTTTGCTTCAGAACAAGCACAACCATCACATGCATGCAGTTACAATGCTATGTCACAGCAAATCGTAATCAGACTCTAGAGCCCGACCAACATAAGACTGACACCAATATTGTGTGAGCTAAAAATGAGATATTTCAATATTTCAGATGTTTTTTTTCCTCAGCAGATTTTTATGTTCTGAGTTATGATTGATTGGCTATTAGATTTCTTATTGTTTACATTTTCAGCGTTTCAGTATTTTCATTCTTCAGTGTTTAGTTGCAGTTATTGTTTATGTTAGTTAGTTTACTTCATTTGCTTCGTTTCTCATCTTATCCTCCTGTGACAATTAACCTGTTTTAAACGCTTTCCTGTGCCTGTATTCCTTGAATTGGTTACAGTTGTCACTTTCTGAGTTTTTTTTGTCTAGACCTTTGTGTTTAGTCTCACTATCATTGATTATTTTCACCTGCATCTCATGGCCCTGCTATGTCCACTTCCCTCTAATGACCTTATGTGTATTTAAGCATTATACCGCAAAGTAAAGTCAACATATCCACAGTATCTTTCTGTTATCTGGATTCACTTATCTTAACATTAGTAATCAAAATAAGTGGTTACACGAAGCTGTTTATCAGCTCGCTAAGTTAACCCAGAGTGTCCCAATCTAGGTACGAGTGTGTTCGGACGAAGGGGTGACATCTGGCCAATCACACTGATTAGTGCACTGGCAGCTGAAAAGCTGATTTACAATTAAATTACAATTTTTACAAAAATATGAAGTGGTTACAGAACGAAAGTAGCACATCTGCTCCATCTGAATCAGCTATGTGAGATAAAAACCACCAGCAGTTTACCATCAACAGCACTTCAGGTTCTTTGGTCAATAAGACTGGAAAAGAGCTACTGTATTATATTAATAAAGTGTAGCCTATTTGAAGGCAGGAAGGAAGGCCTGCAAAACATCAACTCCAAAATAAAGGCTCAGTTTTGGTGCCTGTCTCAATGTGTCTACATTTGGGTCCTAAATGCCAGCTCTGCTCAAATAAGCTGGTTGTTGTCATCGCTGATAATGTGGTGGAAGGGTGTTTCTCCTGTCGATTATTTACTCTTTAAATTTTCATTCACCAGAAATTATAAATGATAATTCTGATAGTTTGGCCCACAGATAAATCAGTTGGGCTCTGTCGGACTCTGGTGACCCAGCTACTCTAGAGTTCTTCTTTGCGATGTTGAAGACTTGTTACATGAGTAAGAGCATTGTGAGATATCAAAAATAGTCAAACCAGAACTAAGAAATGAAGAACATGTGTTGTAGCTGAGAAACATAATATGGCAGTGAAGAAATCTACTCCACTTCTCTACATATACTGCACATTACATACTCAGGATTATAGAGCAAGTAACACTTCCCCACACTCCACAGTCACTATCTCTCTGTAGCTATCTCTCTAGTGCACACACACACACACACAAACACAAACACACGGGCGCACTTTAAAGGCAGTCCTTGTCAGAGCAGCGCAGAGAGGTTAGGGCTGCAGGTCTAGCCACGGATATCCTGGAGGATGACTGAGATTGTGAAAGGAGTGTGAGAGAGAGGTGGAAAGCAGCACTCAATCTGCTTCTATTCTATTCTAGTTCACTACTGTGGGAGCACTGGAAGCAATGCGGAGCTAAGCAATGCACGTCTTTTTTTGCTTTCTTGCACTTTCAGGAATAGCCAATGTGGATTCCACGAAATGTTGAAGCTGCTTTGATACTCATACTCTCAATGATTTGATTAAAGAAAGGTTTTGTAAAGCAAAAGATCATTTTATTTGCTAAAACTACAAATATTTATATTTTCACTGTTAGCAGACAACAGGTTACAAAACTGCAAGGAAGCAGGGAAACCACATTAAGGTTTTCCTTCTCCTGTCAAAAATCCGTATGCATCCTGCATGCTGAGCAGGTGCAAATGTGAAAACCACAATACTGGCATGAAATTACTAACTTAGGTTCCACGAAGGTTAATGATATTCAAAATACGCTAAAAAATGCAAATGTAGCTCTAATGGCAGAGTGGTCTTACAATGCTTTGCAAAAATTGTAAAGTGGTAAAAGTGGTAATTATTCTTTGTTTAATGAACACTTTTAGAATACAAGTATTTCAAAAAATGGAAATGACTGATACAACAGTCACTGTTTTTTTTGTTTTTTTCAATTTGGAGAAAATGGAAAATACGGAGCTTTTCAGAATAAATCTGATTTGTGGCTTATCAACATTGCTATCATGTTTAATAACCCAAACTAAACACAATTACATTTACACCACATTCATACTTTTATTTACCTTGTTCCCTGCCAGGTGTGGGTTAAAATCATGAAACGTCTGCATTTCTAAATTTCTAGCATCAGTCTTCAGGGCCTATTTTGACAGACAAGCACAAGGACAAGAAATATATAATATTTTAAAAAAATGTTTTACTTTCCTTACATCATTTTTTGTCTGTG
Organism: Neolamprologus multifasciatus; assembly: GCF_963576455.1. Classification (NCBI taxonomy): domain Eukaryota; kingdom Metazoa; phylum Chordata; class Actinopteri; order Cichliformes; family Cichlidae; genus Neolamprologus; species Neolamprologus multifasciatus. Next base: position 19,708,642 of record NC_140456.1, on the reverse strand, counting down.
CATGTGCATTTGTGTATGTTTGACAATCTAATTTCCAGAGTGAGTAACGCATATTCATGATGTCAGGAACCTTTTCAAATAACTGTGTGAGAGTCAGTCTGAAAGGAAGTATGTCAGCTTCTATTCAAATGCACTGTTCAAAATCATTTAGATATTTTTATTACACAAGTTATCCCTGAGTCTTTTTTTCCCATATGTTGTATATCCAAAACTATAACCAGTGTAAAAACCAAGACTGATGTACAAAAGCACATCAGCCTGTGGGAGGAAACCGGAGTACCTGGAGCATCAAAATCTCAGCAGATTTCAATAATAATGTTGAAATAAACCAACAAAGAAATTATTAAGACATATTATGGCATGGGAAGAATACACCATCTGGCCCCTGCCAGGAACTTGCATGTTTTTGTGTCTGCATGGATTTTCTCCAGTCAGGTTCTTCTTAACCATGCATGGAGCTAGGTTAATTGAGACTATAAATTGGGCTTAGGCATGAAGCCTCCCAAATAGTAGCTGAAGAATATGGATGGATGGATGGATACTGTAGTGCATCTAGGCTATGTTTCAGCACAGGAAAGACACGTTTGGTGATAATCTGACTCTTGTATTTGTATTGTATCCTGAAAACCAATAGAATTTTAAAGGCAATCTTGCATTCAGTGGCATTTTGGCAAATTTGGATTAATGTCTGAGCTATTAATCTTGGCAGTAATAGCAATATCTCTATAACATTTATTTCAAAATACTTTAAAAGCAGGTAGTAACACATACTGGTGTGAAGGTTTGTGTTATTGCCTTAGTTGTTTTGTTTATTTAAAATGAACTTGGATAATATAAAAAAAAATCACCCTAATGTTTCCAAGACAAACAGTGTTGGTGTGAGCCTTCGATAAAAGTTTGCTGTGGTTTTTCTTTTTCATGTTAACTGTGAGAAGGAGGCAGGATATCAGTGTTTTTACAATTCATAAAAAAATGTAATAATTTTAAAGTCTTAATAATATGTCTGTGTTAAAAATGTATGTTGTGGTTTGATGCGTTGACCTGCAAATGGTCTTAAGGTGTCTTGACAACACATGCAGAAATACCTGCGATTGATTCACTTTCAAGGTTGTGATTCACATATTTTATGGTTTTAAGCTTGCTTGATTGTAGAATTAGTCATGTAAAACAGCTTAAAACATTTAAAAAGCCATTTTTTTTCCAAACTAGCTGAATGCTATCAAAGAAAAACAGATGCATGTCCAACTGTATGAGTGCTGCATGTGAAATATATCCTTGTTCTTATGAATAACAGACTTTCCAATAATCTCGAGAGACGGCTCTGCCTGCCAATGAGCAAAACTGCATTCGGAAAGTGAGAAGGGGCTTTGATAAAAGTTTTTCTATTACCTCAGTTATTCAAGCAAAACCAGTGAATCAACTTTGCATGTTTCATTGATTCCTGGGAACCTTTTCATATATTAAACAGTCATCTACTTGCATACAGATTCATATTTTTCAGGCTGCAAACCAATGAGGAGTTTTATATCATAAAAAAGAAAAGTTTGAAACTGTGGTACTCTCTTTAGTAATATGTATACAGTATAGTACAGTTACAGATAAAGCTTCGCATGTTACAAAAGTTATGTAGTGTATATTAATACAACAAACCAGTCTATTGTTATAATGTATAAGCATATTGTTCATAAATGTGTTACTGTAAGCAACAGGGCTCATTGGCAAAACTAATAATATATACAATTCAACCATGTAAATTGAAAGGAAAAAATATATTACTACATTATGTAGACTACAAAATTTTGTGGTGCAGTTAAAGCCACTGAATAAAGCCAGTAGTTAAGTAACGGCACACTTCACGACAGCTCACAGAGTGTGACTTAGGAGCTTGCAGCTATCTTCAGGATCTCACGTCTAACATCCTGGCCTAGTTAAGACAAGCATTTCTGCACATGAAGCTGATCTTTCATTTTATCTACAAAAAAAAAAAAAACTGGTGAAAAATGTGTATTTGCTTAGTAGTTCAGTGCAGAGACAGAAATAGTTTAGTGTGTGTATATGTGTGTTTAAACCATCCCTCACTCACTTTCCCATGTTGCTTGTTTGTCATCTTGCTGCGAACGTATCTGTTAAGAACAGATATCAACAGTGTGTCCGCACTGATTCTTTTCCTTTGTTATGACACTAAATTCCACTCCAGTGCTCTCTCCTACATAAACAAGCCACACGCAAACCCACACACACTTGTGCACACTGACACCATGATAGATGGCTACGAACGCATAACTTGATACAAGATAATTTGTTATTTTGAGACTATTGATTTGTGTGTTACACAATGAAACAAGTCTCTTTCAGAAGCATCCCTACAGCAGTCAATTTCAGCATGCTCGCCCACTCATCGCATTCTAATAATGTGATCAATATATTTTCTAAGATGCTGAATACACAGAAATATGGCATCATTATCTAGGGACAAATACAACCACATAAAAAAAACCCAACAAGTATGACAAGAACAGTATTGTGGGATGACAGTGTTTTATGTGTGAGGCTCCTCGGATGGAAGTCCTGAAAGCGCAAAGCTCCCCTGAATATCATCCATCATCTGAACAACTACAAAAAAGATGAATATATTAGGTTATTTTTGGCTCGGTATTTCTACATTGTGAGGTTATACACTATATTCCTCCATTATCTTGCAACAAACAGGTCCAGTTGACATGTAAGGCAGCGAGTTAGCCTATCAGCAGGGAACACTATTTACAGAAGGGGTCACAAGTAATGGAAAGTCATTTTCACCAGGGGCTGTTTTCCATTCTGGATGGCTACTGCGCTGCCAGCCCAACTAGGACAAATGGCTACCTCTTGCTCAAATCACTACAGTAACCTAGACTAAGTAGCTAAGCAGCCCCAGCTGAGGGCTTTGGATGGCTAAACGTTTCCCTTGACCACTGCTATGCTGTCTGCAACCTTTAAAAAGCACATTCATTTCACGCAGCAATAGAGTTTTCTTTATTAAACAGTTAACAGTTCTCAGTATAGATACAATTTACAGCTATTTTCTTTTAAACAAAGAACACCTCAGTCAGAAAGCAAGCCCACAATGCCTTGATGCTGGTAATGATACTAATGTCAGGAGGTGGAACACGAAACACATGCATTACGCCTGTAAAAGCAGACGCCCGCGTTGGTGGGAGTGTGTTGTTTCAGATATCACTGAGACATGAAAGGAACCTTCGACTTTGAGTACGACATCCAGGGACTGAATGCTTCACAGATGGACTACACTATAAAGCAGTTCGCAGCTAGAGCTGGAAAAAATTGGAAAACACTGATGCTTCTCCCTTTTTTTTGTATTTTCTTTCCTCAATTACCTGTTGAGAGGTACCTGCTTACATGCCAGCACACTCAGGGCGTTTGTATCTGAAAACCTCGGTATTTTGGCTTTTTAAAATTTTAAATAGATTACCATTTCTTAGTTGTTTATAAGTGCGTTTTCAAATGAAACTGCAGCACTGAGCAGAAAAGCAAAAGCTTCCAAGTGACTGTAAAGCACCTTTAGATCACTTGAACGTATTTGTTTCCATACACTGTAGTTTCAGATGTAACGAGCGATGTGTGGGCATTTTAGAAGCAATTCAAACTGATTACACAGCAGTATTTATTTCATTAGGGTGATTCATTAACCTCCTCGTGGCTGCAGTAAAAGCCAGAGTGCAGTAGCTGCAAACACCAAGGATCCCTGGCTACAAAAATATATATCTAGCCTCCTAAATTAAACTTACATTTATGTATAGGGCAGGGCAATATGGCCCAAATATTTATCACGATATACATTTAAAAATTTGCGATAACGATATAACTGACGATATAATTGATGCGGGACAAAATACTTTACAACTCCACAACTTTATTAGTGCAAAAAAAACCCCATCAATGTATTTTCACTTAAACAAGCAGCTGTTTTTTTATGCGCATTAAAGCTACATAAGATTTAACAGTGCAAATGCCAATTCCATGCTGACAGTTTAACCAAAAGGCATTTCCAGTGGAAATTGGCCAACATATCCTGAGCATAACCATGTATAATATCCACAAAACTTAAAAAGAGGTTATAGACACACAATACGGTAATATTATGTTGACGCACAGTACGTATCACTCCGCGAGGCGCCTGCCTACAGTAGCTGGAATGCTCTGACAGTGCTGCTTCATAGCTTACCAAAGTTGTACTAAAACATTTTTTGACAGAAAATATGTACCACATAAAATCGGTTCGAGGTCAGTAAGCACAACCAGAATTCATACATAAGGTGCACCAGATTATAAGGGTTTTCAGAAAATTTAACGGATTGATTTTAAGTGTGCCTTATTTTCCGAAAAACACGGTAATAACGACGGCCCGCTACCATGCACTACCAAAAATAGTGCTTTGTTTTGTATCTGATGGACGAAAGCCAAACCAGTTCCACATCACTGAAGTTACAGCATTTTTACAAACCAATTCTGGTTCATCCGTTTCATTCAACGATCCGCTTTCGCCTGCTTTTGTCATTCTCTGTCGCCGCCATGCTTTTTCCACTATGTGCATATGAAAACAAAGGCACCGCGCATGCGCGTTTTACCCATATTCTATCGCGACATTTCATTTTCTTATCATTGACTAACATTATCCCGGTATTACTGTGAACGGTATGAAATTGCCCAGCCCTATTTATGTATTTGTATTTTATTTAAGTATCTCTTTTGATGTAAAACCATATCAAAACTCAAACCTAGTCAAAACTAAACAGTAAAACTTTGATTGCAGACAAACTGAAAGTAGCATGGTGACAAAGTTTGAAGTCTTTAATGAGTTTTCTTGTGCCACACAACTGATGATGACAGTGGTGACCAGTGATGCATTAACAACATATTGGAAACTTCAATTAGAAGCAATAATTAAAAAGTTTAGAAGAGAGCATGAACAAGACTTCAAACTTTGTCACCATGCTACTTTCAGTCACCATGAGGGCGTTCGATGGCAGGACAAAGAAAAGAAAAAGTTAATACATTAAGTTTAATGTACTATAACGTGTATAAGGGAATATTACAGTTGATGTTTCAAGCAGTTGTTTATAATGCGGTTTAAGTCAAATTAAAAATACTTTCATATGAAGTGAGCAACTGTAAATATAACTGGAGCCAAACAGATCATTTAAGTAATGGATTTGTCACTAATTTCTAAAGCTCAAAGCCTGTCTTCCAGTACCTCTCCCCCCAGCAGAAAAAAATAAACTGCACATAGTGTGACAGCAAATAAAGCAAATTAGAGCTTTCTTTGAATTTAAAGTGTGAATGGATTTAACTAGATAACGAGTGCCTCTTAACAGTTAAGCAGTAAAGCAAGTAATTGCTTTTTCATGGACTCAGATTTTGACTTCCTATCATGTGGTGAGACTAACAAAATCCAATCGCATGGATTGCAATTAAACTCTTCAGTGAACTTCTGACATGGTTCACTTCTAAGGTAATCACATAACTTACTGTGATCCATACTTAATTTTCTCTTAGGATGTCAGTGATGTCTTCTGCCTGTAGCAGAGGTAAAGTTTTGTTAAAGGCATGTACTGCTGTCGTGTACAGCAGCTAAAGTTACAAAGATGGCTTTTATGTGATGCACTACGAATGCAAGAGAAACAATAAACTTTACGTAAAGGGGACTTTTCTTAGGGTATTATAGGCCATAACAGGGATTTACTGTAGTGCAATATTTCCAATAATGACATAACAATGAAAATTTATCTGCCATTCCTGTCAATGGAGGGGTTTTGGGGGGCAGAGTTTGAAATGATCACTATTAGTTTTGTACAAAGGTTCTGAAAGTGTGATATCAGTGCATCAGGAGAGGAGCGAGACAAGGAGAATTTTCACTGCTCGATTTTATTTATTTACTGTTTCTGGGGTTTTTTTGTATGTTTGCTTGCGTTCAGCATACACGGGGGTTCTGCATTATGAATTGGTCCCCACAGGAGAGACTGTCTTTTTTTCACCACTTGTCCTCCTGTTAGATTTGGCTCCTTGCAATTTTTTTGGACCCTCCCTGCTGATGAGAATCGAGTTGAAGGATTTTTGTTTTGATAGACTGAAGGAATTCCAGCTGAGAGACAAGTGCAAGTGGACACAACAGGACTACTACAAAGTGGTTTTAAAATTGCTGAATGCAGCACAGAGGTTCAAGAGAAGATGTATGCGAAATCAGGCACATGCGTTTGATTTTTAAAGACGCCACCCTGGAACCTTTCAGTTGTATATGTACTACATATGCTATTAATTATTAATTACATTAATTACATTAACAATTTTTTCCTTATAAAGGATTTTTGCCAACCCGGAAAAAATGTAGCTATCGTGTGTTTTATTCTTTTTTTTTTCTAATTGGGGTGTATTTACCTAAGAATAACAAGCATTTTTTGTTGAATGCACAGATTTATGCCCACCAAGGTAAGACTGACTCAGTGCCACTGATTGCACACAGAACAGCTGGGCTTATGTGCACAGCCACCCCTGAAAAAAAGCCCTGGTGTTAAGAAGTGTGATGAATTGATAAAGCCCAATCACAGAGGCAGAGGAGGACATGCTATTCTAATGCTTTTGCCTGTTTGAAATAGTGGGTTTGTGTCTAGCCTGTGACACCAGAGATGGGGCAAATACAGGATGGATCCAGGCAATCCCTCTGATTTCCTGCTGTTTCCATTATTACGGCGATCTGACTCACCCAACGGCTGCTTCCATATGGTGGCCTGTCCAACAGCAAGAGCAGATTGCATTATTGGACTGGTCACAGCCAATGGTTGCTACTAACAAGTTGCCGCTTCTCTCTGACCCCTGTTTGTGTGGTCGGTGTGTTGCTGCGGCTGTCCGTGTGTTCATGTGGATTCGTATGTGTCTATCTGTGTGTGTGCAAATTCATGTGTGCATGACCCAAGGTGACTTGTTTCCAATAAGAAAATGAAATCCATTGTGAGATTTTTCCCCCTCCCTCCCAGCGAACCATTTTCTTTTATTACTTCACCTGCACTTTCCTGAGCCACTGGGTATGCTCCCACACTGCAACTCCCAGACAAGCATCGGCAGCATCTATCTTATGGACAGAAGTGCTGAGTGGCTATTACTTCTCAGCAGACCACATAAAAACCACAGCAATTAAATGCTATTGGGCCATTTGACTTTGTCTTCTTAGAGGAAAAAAGGAAGTGAGCAGCGAGAGAAGAAAGGCAGAGAAATAGAGTGGAAGTGAGAGGAAGAAAAGAGACCTCAACTTAACGGAGAGAAATACCTTCGTGTCAGATGCCTGAAATGAAGATAAAGGAATTAAAGGGGGAAAATGGACGGGAAATTAGAAATGATAGAGTACAGTAGAGTACAGTAGCAGTTCTCAATGGGAAAGAGTTCTTTAACTTAGATCTGATTTAAAGTAAAACTAGATAATATCATAGGAGTTTAAGAAAGATCTTCCCTTTTAACTGGACTTGAAGTTAAAGTGAATCAGCTGCATTGTTGTTCTGTCACACTGAAGCAACTTCTTAACATTAGAAATACCAAGGAGGTTATTTTAATCCTGTGACATTTAAAAAAAAACAAACATGTAATCCTGTTAAAATAAAACTCAATTATCAAATATTTTGACTTTTCCTAAAAGATATACAACCGCTTGTACCTAGAACGGCAGAGGATGTCATTTTGACCACATCAAAATTAATCCATGCAACAGCTTCCCTGGTGTTGTTAGTACAACATTTATTGTTTAGCTACAATTTGATGTGAAACCATGCTGAATATAAGTGAGAGCTATCTAGATGTGATTGATTCATAAACATCTGAAGAACTGTAGTTTGATAAAAGATGAATAATTGTTGGGATCAGAGCAGGGGAGGGTATGGTGGAAGTAGGTGGCTGCTGCCTGTGCAGAGTGGCAGGAAAACAGTCTAGAGTGTGTAGAACTAATCGGAGTAAATGAAGAGTGAAATCTGGAGCAAACCGGACGGGTTTTAAGTCTGAGGAGGTAAAGGGCAGCAGATTTGAGGCATGGAGGTGTGTAGAGAGAGGCTACAGGTCTGATGAAGAGGAGGCAGATATGGATGAGATTATACTTTTTTCAAATTCTACCTTTACAGAATTAATTTCCTTATTTTATTTTTTAAATTTTATACTGTTTTTTTATACCTTCTGTATTTTAGAGTAACTAAATACGACACGTTTTCCAGAATGTTCTTCTCCTACAATAATTGGATAATTTAGACATGTTAGTTATCAGTGTTGGGGAGTAACGGAATACATGTACCACTGTTACGTATTTAAAATACAAAATATGAGTAACTGTATTCCGTTACAGGTACCGTTTAAAAAGGTGGTATTTAGAATACAGTTACTTTGTTGAAATAAATGGATTACACGGTGGTATTTTCCTGTTTCATATTGTCACGGGTCAGGATTGTTTGGGTTTTGTTTGACAGCTACGTTCTGTTATTCCAGGCAGCAGTGTTACGGTTGCCGTGGTTACAGGGTGACGCGTGCTCTCTCTGCGACTGTGTGTTTCCTGGGTAAGAGAGTGCTTTTGTTGTTGTTGTTGTTGTGCTAAGCTAATAGGCAGAATGCTACAGGTATCGCCCTAAAGAATGTAGCCTCATGGGCAGTGTAGTCCGTGCTGCAGGGAGAATGGACTGCCATACCCGTTATGTGTTTGTGAGCGCGAGGAGGGAGAAAAAGGAGAGTGGAAAAGTACGAGTTGTCATCGAGCGGAAACGGGAGCTGGAAGCATGTAAATATAATAACAACCACTGCAGCCAAGAAGAGTGCCTGACAAGCCCAGTTCTAAGTAAGCTATTAATTAAGACTCGACTGTACACTGTGTTCGTGTTTTCCCCCGAAACAATAAGTTCCGCTGGAGCAGCCTTTCAACACCTCTCTCTGTCTCTTGCTAGCAAACTTGACCCAGACAACAAAGCAAAGCTATTTTTCGGCTACAAGCCCAACACGGAACCCACATATTAGCCAGAGCCTCTTTACTACGGTTCGGAGCCGCGGACCCTCAGTAATAGTAATAAATCACATTCATGTAGTTGTAAAAAGCATGATAATATATTAAGTAATCCAAAGTATTCAGAATACGTTACTCTCATTGAGTAACGTAACAGAATACGTTACAAAATACATTTTCGGGCATGTATTCTGTAATCTGTAGTGGAACACATTTTAAAAGTAACCTTCCCAACACTGTTAGTTATTGTGTTGTTTAGTATACCTTTTGTTTATTAGTAGATAGTAGAATTTATTTAAACTTTATGGTTTAAATAATTCAAATCATTTGTAAAACAAATAAAACCCCTAAAGAATTAAAATTCACATCTTAACTTCTTTATAAAATTATTTATTTGCTGTTGATGATGTTGTTACAGGATGTGGGGGGGACTGACCCCTCCCCCAACGGTTCTAGTATTAAATCACAGTCTATGGCATTCAGCCAGCACCAGCTTGCAATTTCCACTGGCCAAAAATATCTTTAAAAACTAGCAGTTAAGGGGACTCAAAAGTCGAAAAACATTTAGAAAAAAAAAGGTGTCTGCCGAGACTGATGTATCAAAACCCCATGTGACAGCAGAGGAGCTGTAGATTATCTGCTGTCACTCAAATGGATAGGATGGGCCAGTGCCAATGCTATATAGGATGGATAAGGATATACTACATACAGTACTTTTGCACTGCATTTAATTTTGGTGATGCTTTAAAACAGTCTCCAGAAGTACACGAACTTTTTACTCATCAAAAGCTGATACAAAGATAAAATTATGGCAGCCGTCAATATCGATTAAAACTGACTTTGCTCGGTTCCAAGTCAAGCCAATCAGGGGAACTGCTGATTGATCCATTGCAGCTGCATCAAATACTTCCTTTGACAGATAATTAGATACACACACATACTCCTCGAGTCCCCCCGAAAAAAACAGATCAGGGCTTAAAATATGCTCTGCTGAACTTTTAATTATTGATCTACAGGCCATTCTCTGTGCCCTACAAACAACAGCTCTCTGAAGTAAACCAGACACCCCCAACCAAATGAAAACTTGGAAAATCAGAAATGTAAGAAAAATCTTTAGCGTGTTTTACACACAATATTTAGAGGGTGGTGTTAGAGGTGCAGTACATATTCCAGGCTTTGTATCCTTTGTTATGGGTGTGGCAAGTTTCTGGTTTCAATAAGACAAAGAAGGCAAACCTGTGTGTGAAGTCGTTTTTGACTTCATGACTGCTGCCTTTTCCGAACCTCAATCAATCTTAGACTGTTCAATTCTTCTCCAATCCTTCTGAACACATGTCACAAATGATCAAACAACAACAATCACCAATTTTAAGCAAACAGAGCTAATTTTTTTCAAAGCTGGATGTAGTGACAGGAATATTCCCAAAGCTACAGTCAATTCTGCTACTGTTGTTTCTGCCACAATGGAGGACTGTTCCCATTCATCACGGTCTGTCGATGTACGTTTCAGACAACTAAAAATAAACATTTCCAATCTCTTGGTAATCAGGAACGTGATGTAGGTACACAGTGTAGAAAAGACACAAGGAGCACTGAACTAACACTGAAAATTACAAAAGACTGGCAGTCTCATTACCAAAGCAAACCACATTAGATACCCTTTGGAAGCCTGATACAGATGCTGCACTGTGTGGCCCTCTCGCTCTCAATAAGCCTTTCTATCCATCTTTCTTGCTGTTGATATGTCTCTTGCTTTCTTCGTCTGCCCTTTTCTTGCTATCGTTCTTTATACCCTTCCTCACTCTTTGTCCTTTTACCTTTTGTAACTCTGTGTTTGTATTTCAGTCAACAGAGAGACTCTCTCTTTTCTGACCAGAAGGATATATTCAAATGGAAGTTGAAGAACAGAATGATGCATTATTCAAAACCCTTCACAGGAATAAGGGAACAATGATAGGCAAATTCCTATTAAAGTAGGCGATATCCTGGCAGGACAAAACCAAAGACCAAAGTAAAAAAAAAAGTAAGCAGCAGTACAACTCCAGAGGGCGTTTATGTGCAAAAGAGACTGAGTCATTTTTGTCAGCGAGCCATCTCTTTTTAATTCCCAGTCATTAGAAGATTTAAGACTGAGCTACCACAAGTCGTGCATATCAAGATGACAATGATAATATTTCAAATCCACCATACAATATAGTGTGCACTGTGCACTAAGTCATGTGAAAAATCAAGAAACTGAATCCAGGACAGTGCCAAGTTGGCGTAGAACACATGGAGCCTTCTGGGTAAAAACATGACCACCAAACCCACCAGTCCTCCTTCAACAATGTACTGCTGGACTATACTGGTTGTTCTCTTACTTTACACCTTAGCTTTTTTACAGCTTACCATCACAGACTGATAGATTGAGGCAACACTGTCAGAGCTGCAGGCTCGATTATTGTTGGTTGGTGTGGCGATCATCGGAGAAACAATAGCTATACTGGTGTTGTAAATCTTAAAAAATTAGAATACCTACTAGCACTATGGGGGCCATGTAGTGTCTAATCAAGTAGTCACACACAAACACCAGATAGCATTTTTACACTTTCATTAGTGCTAAACTGTAAGAGGGTTCTTAAAGTTTTGATGGCTGGCTGCTTTGGGAACAGTTGGTGACCGCCTGGCAACCACTGGTCACCAAGGAAAAATGAGTATTCCCCCAGTGAGTGGTTGCTCAATCCCCATGCACACTGCCTAGAGCTTGGTCACTGACCCCCTGATAAACACTGTTTGCTAAGGAAAAGTGCATATTTCTCAACAGGCTAACGAGTGAATGCTTGCTGGCACTAGTTTGAATTGGTCACAGAGAGGTATGCAGTGCTGCAGATTCATTGTGGTTTTCATCACACTTCGGGGCATGGTAGTTAGTTTACAGTTCAATTTTCTTATATACAGTAGTGCCAATTCACAGCACCAGTTGCCTTAAGGCGCTTTATACTGTAGGCCAAGAAACCCCAACAATCACATGACCCTTTATGAGTGAGCACTTGGCAACAATGGGAAGGAAAAACACCTTTTTAACAGGAAGAAATCTCCAGCAGATTCAGGCTCAGGGAGGGGCAGCCTGTCTCTGCTGTAGCAATATGCTAACAGCCGAAGCAATCGAGGGGAGATTTTTGGTGTAGCAGCTTCTCTGTGACCAGTTTTTAAGCAATAGCCATTAACTTCTCACGCTTTTCTCCATCAACCAGGGGATAACCAATGTTACCAGGGGGTTGCCGATTGATCTCTAGGCCTTTTCACAGATGAGTTGTTTTAAATGTGTTTGTATCAGCTGAATTCATCAGTGTCAAAAACAAAAACATAATGTGAAGCACAACATTGTTTTCTCACATGAAATGATACACCTGGTCTATGGACTGTACTTTGTGAATCCTGGTATTAGATGACTCAGTCAGTTTGCTGTTTGAGCTGTATAGTTTGTAAATAATGATGTAATTTTGCCAACTGTAAGAAGTTAAACAGCCCGGGATTATGCCTACAACTTTATTTTGTATTTTAATGCTTACTTTGCACTCCTTTGCACTTGACATGCTGTCATCTCATCTTGCAATGCCAGCAGAATTCATTAATGGATAATTAAAGTAGTTATTGAACTGTGGCATCACCTAACATTTAGTTACTAAAAATATTGAAAGAGACTTCTGATATATTGTGGCACCCCTTCTGACCTTCTGACATGGTGATCTGTTTAGAATCACAGGGAGGCAAGTCTTGTGATTTTATCCAATGAGAACAAACAGTTTGCCAATAGCTTTTGGCTATCTCAATGTGCAAGTAAGCACGCTGTTTCCCCATGCTTGATCGATGCTTCTCGATTAGGCTTCCGGGGCCAAAAGAAATGCAGCAACTTTCCTATTCCTCTGATACACAAGCCCATTCTCATTTAAACTACAGAAAAAATGCATGCACAGACACATTTGCATACCTCTTCCTCCGCACACATACCCGCAAACAGATAAACCCACTGACGTCATTCGTCCCCTGGTATTTAGCACAAACGTCAGATAGTGTAGAGTCCTGCTAAAAATCAATGAGCATTTGCAACAATCAATAGCTGGGTTCCTATGAGAAGTAATTAGAAAGGCAAACATGCAGTGCTGCCTTCCTGCTCACACCCACTGTAGGCTCAAAACAGAGTTTTACAAAACAGTGATACTCGAACAAGTAAAATACACAGATTAAAGCACGAGTAACACACTGTTCCTCATACAATATGAAAATTGGTTTAAATTAAAGACTAGTTATCATAAAGAAAATGTTGAGTTTTTATGAACCTATTTGTTCATCTACAACAGCCTTTGGCTAAAAAACTTCAGTGTATTTAAGTACGTCTATTAGAATAAGTGACAAAATCACATAATAACTGAGTCTGACTGTGATGCCCAGCAGCTATTCACTTCACTGCTTTTAAAAGGATGTCATGTCTGAAATCCTCTATCGAGTTCCTTTTGTACAAAATCTTACTTACAAAGGCTTTCATGTTACATGTCAAAGATTATACGTCCTTGAATGACCGCTCTGGTACTAATAAGATGTTAATACATACACCTGGCATGAGATCGTATTGACAGGTGTTAGAATGATCTTACCTGAAGTGCTTTATTACTGTGCCTTATATTAATCTCATATTAATCAAAACTGCCCATAAAATCATATAGAGTAGTGTTAAGTGGACACAGGCCTGAATACTAAAGGCATTAGAATAGGTGTCCTCCAGTCGTAGACTCTCGCCCATGTTTGCCTGTAGAGCAGTAGATAAGAGGGAACCATCTTATCTAAGTTACTGAAATGCTGTTGTTTAGACTAGAATAGGGTGCCCGGTAATAAAACTGTCAGGTGCCCATCACCATATTGAGATCCGCGGCAACGTGTCTTGCAGGACGCATCTCCCTTCTAGAAGTATTGTGAAAGTGAAAATAAAGTGTTAAATGGTCTACTGAGCAGTGTTTTGTCTTCCATTGGATGCCTCTGAGGAATCTATATATGTGTAGGTCAACGGCTTGTCATTGCTAGTATCTATCACTAGTTAACTAATTCAGCAATGCAAGATTTCAATTATGGGCAGGTTCAACTCTAACCAATTTCTTTTCTTTCTTTTTTTTAACAATATGGTAAACTGACCTTTTAAATAAGCTATGAGGAAAGCTACAATGGTTTATTTAAGAGGATAAAAGTTTGCTTCTGTGAAGCTTGAACAAAGGGATGATGGCAACAAGGTGTAGGCGAGGCTAGAGGAGGTGAAGGATGAGATGTCTCCTGCTGCCGAAACTGCTGATGAGTCAGGACATGAGAGCTCCCACCGCCTCATCTACAAAGTTCAAGTTGGTTAAGAAGAGGCTCTTCAGCTACCAGTTAGCTAGCTTTATGGTTCTCAAACATTTTTCTTAGTTTGTATCAATATCAAACATTTTTCTCACCATTATTGCTTATAATAATGGTGTTAAAAGGTGCCTTTACTAAGGGCCGCAGTGGTAAATAATAATAGCCATGTGCAAAAGTCTTAAACCACCCCTCATTTCTTTTTTAACTCATCTCTGAAACATGTGCAAACATTAATAAAAACATAGTATATAATGCAAACATTTATTTGCATTATTATAACAGAAAAAAAGTTTTTTAGCCTCTATAACATTTAGTTAAGAAAAAATATCTTTGAGTAACATTAAGCACACGAAACTGTCTGCACATCAAAATGAAACTTGAAACTCACCCGATAACTGGTAATAGCTCCTTTACTTTGAGATGGGGTCCAAAGAAACTTGGTCTATTGTGCTACATTGTGTGAAACCTCTGATCCTGGAGTATCACTCCATAGCTCTGCAGGTATGTGGATTCAGGCATCAAAATGACGATGCACATTACATCCTCTGAAGGCAGAAATTGTCTCATGGCAAATGGATACATCAGCCTCTTTTTACACTTTATAAAGATACATGTTTTTTTTTCACACCCCAGTGGAAATTCTCTCCCTTCAGCACCAACTTTTCATCTTCTTGAAACTTGTTTTAATATGTGTGTTCAGGTGGAGTGCTGCTTGGAGTATTCGGGGGGCGAGCTGTGCAGATCACAGCCACAACCGGGTGAAACGAACTTTAATAAGAATGTAAAATGATCTGTGAGTTAGATTAAAACCTTGGATTATGGATTTTGGCTCAGGACTTTGACACACGATGTACAAAACACATATTAAAAGCATAACTTCTGATTATTGCTGTGTGGGAAAGCTGGCTAAGCCATGTTTGTAATATATAGATAAATAGCACTTCTCCATAGAGTAATCAAATGAGAGATTTGTCTCATTTTAGTTGGCAAACACTGATTGCTTCCTTCTGACTGTATTCCTTCTGCTGACTGACGATGAGGAGAAGATAATATGAAAACAGCAAAAAGAATGAGAAGCATAACAGACAGATGAGAGGACAGTATCATATAGACAGACAAGGCACAAATATAATACAGTTTGTCACAGTTGAAAAAGGAGCCTTTATCACATAATAGAAATAGACGCTATCAGAGCAGGGTTGGCCAATTTTCAAAATTGAAGTTTTACCAACATATAATCTACCATATGACTCCTTCATCAACACCAAGACCCTTTTCCTTTAGGATTTTACTCCTGCTGCTGAAAAAGAAATAATAAGAAAGCTGAATGAGAAAATTGCAGTCATATTGTGAAAGGCAGCCTACTCACCTGACTGAAACCTTTTGCAAGAGTGCGGTGCCTCACAGCTTGTTTTCATTTTACACTGAAATATCATAATAATACTGCAATTATCAGATGGAACTCTAAAGATTTTTTGACTGGGCTGAGCCCCCAACGGATCCTAACAACACCTCTTGCTCTTGATGCATGTGTTGTATTAGTGGCTGTGATGCCGGTGTTTATGAGGCATCGCTGCGGGGCGGGTGTTTACGTGGCAGGGAGGGACTCTCTGCAGTATACCCAGTACAGTAAACTCTCGTGTTTTCACAAATACCAATGTGAAGTAGCTTCATTTTGGCAATGCTGAGAGGAAAGGTCATTCTTCACTTTTTAGCTTTTATTTCTCAAAATAGTGAATCATGTTTTCGTCTGCCTGTTATATCCTGCATTAACAGTATCATATATTGTTGTTTGCTAGACAAATGAGAAACTGAGTTCACATTTTTATGCCCAAATTTGAGCCGGCACACTTGAGTTCAGATAAATTAATCAAGTATAACATTTAACCACTGAAAGTAATTTTTCTGTTCAGGAATGTAAGTTAACGACTGTATAATAAAAATAAAAATAATAATAATAATAATAATACAATAATAATTCATGTATTACAATAATAAATTTTTTGCATTAAAAATATCATTCTGATTGAAGATTAAGGAGCCTGCACACACTGGTGGATCAGCAATTATTAAAAAATATTTTGGTAATTAAAGCCAAAGTGTGTCTAGAACGTTGACGTATACACCACACAACTTTTGGAAAACCCTCCAAAGTTTGCACCTCGGTTTTCATTGCATTTGTGAATGCATTTTATATATTTTATTTGAAGTCGTTTTACATAAGCAGTAGAGGAAAAAAACAACAACGGAGAGAACCACACGCACACAAACACATGCCAAACACATAGCATTCGTTTGAAGTTCCAACTCACCTGGAAAGCACAAACTGGACTTGATTGTTTTAGTGTTGGTCCCTGGGATGATGCTGTCAAGAGAAAAAGAGAGAGGTTGTAAATTACTTAAACATACCATAAAATATATATATTTTTTCTTTTTGTCCCTGCTTTGGTATTCTTCAAATCCATTCGATCTGGCAATTATAGAAGCATACAGATTTCCTCTCCTCAGTGAGCCCGCTATCTATTGTTAAAAGTCTATTTATGTCAAAATGTTTGACAGAAGAAAACAACAGAATAAAGGACCAAAGATCTAGAGCAGGGGTCTCCAACTCCAGGCCTCGAGGGACGGTGTCCTGCAGGTTTTAGATCTCACCCTGGGTCAACACACCTGAATCAAATGATTAGTTCATTGCCAGGCCTCTGGAGAACTACAAGACATGTTGAGGCGGTAATTTAGCCATTTGAATCAGCTGTGTTGGATCAAGGACGCATCTAAAACCTGCAGGACACCGGCCCTCGAGGCCTGGAGTTGGAGACCCCTGATCTAGAGTTTGAGATCTAACTGAAATGAATTGGCATTTATTGTCCATCTCCATTTTTCAATAAATAGGTCGGCTTATACTTCAAGAGTCTGTGATTTGTCTTTATACATCGTGTAATGTCCACACGGTGCCTGGTCAGTGTGTACTGTGTAAGAATACTACGGCATTACCTGCTTATATGAAACAAGATGCAACAAAAACAGCACAGTCAAGAGTTAATTAGAATTTTTAATAGTTCTGAGAGACAGTAAAAGTTTTACACTTTAGAGACGAGACAGCACTTGATACTCGCTCTTGACACACTTAGTGGATGCAGGCATTGTTTGCGTACGTGTGCCTGGTGAAGTACAACAGGATGTAACCTTTCCTGTTGCATAAGGCACTCGTCTCATGAGCTCCTCTCATGATACTAATTATCCTGCCATATTGTTCCAAGCACTTAGACTAACAATCAGTTTTTGGTCAAGTTCAAGTGTTTATTAAATATAGAGTTAAGGTGCTTTTGTGTGCACTTACAGAGGCATGCACATAAAAACATACACACACATGCACAGCTGCTATCCAACCCCCCGAGGGGTTTCAGCTGAACCGGAGGTCACTCTGCAAAGCTCCATACTCCCATTCAATCTGTCTCAATGCACACAAATAAACATGAAATTGAACAGTCACAAGGACAGAGAGAAAATGGCACAAATGCAGATACTTTGGTGAAATAAACTAATAATTTACTCTGATGTTAGAAAGATGAAATGTGTCTAAGCTCAGTGCTGAGCTAACACGCTTAAAGAGTTGGGGCGGGGAAAAATTTAATATACAGATACATTTCAATTGGAAATAACTGGCTCCAAATTAGAAAATAAATATCAAGGCAGCACACAAAGTGTTCCATATTGAGCATATTTGATTTTTCTAACACTCTCAACAGAAGCTAGGCAGGCAAGGCGGGGACGAAAAATAAAAATGATTTAAAACGAGTCAAAGTTGCGGAGACGGGCTCTGATTGTTTTCGAAAATCACAGTGTTTCAGAGTTTGTCCCGCTCTCATCTCCCTGACTGAATGACATCTCATATTTTACCAGCTGACGAGGACAAAAAGGCAATGTTAATTCAATTAAACTTAACTGAAAAAATAATAGGATCACTTGCAATGACTTAAGCTTAAAAGGAGCTAGACTATTTTTGGATACTGGCTCCGTTTTCATTCATTTTGAGTCCAAGTGTTGTACCTAATCATTTTCAGAGAAATGTTTTGTTTGTCTGTTTGTTTGTTAGGTCTCTTAACGATGACCTTTGATTTATTCAAGCACAGAAAAGGCATCGACCTTAAGAAATGAACCAGTGTTGTGTCTTAGCAAGGAACCAAATTTAAAGTGTATCTTTAGGCACTAACAGCCTTTTTCAAAAACACATCATTTGTTCCCATTTCTTTAGTTCGTTCTACAAAAAATACCATCGATAACACCGTTTGACTGACACATAATAGTATTTTTGCACTAACAAAGGTCTCAGTGAAAGTGTGGCTGTAAAAAAAGCTTTCTAAAAGGAAGAAAAACATGGAGAAAGGGCTAAAGTATGACAAATTACAAGAGTACTTTACTGAAAATTTGTGGCAACAGGTCTTGTGAAGAATCAAAATTTGACATTTTTGGCTCAAAACAGAGTACCATCAGATTTAATCCACCATGCAATACCACCTGGAATGCATCTGATTGGCCTATTTTTTCAGAGTGACAATGCTCCCAAAACAGTGCCGGTACAATAATGGTATATCTTATAAGTAAAAAATACAACTGAATACTATGGCTATGGCAGGCCTCCCCAGACCTCAACATTATTAAAGCAGTGTGAGATCATCTTGACAAAGAACAGAACAAAAGGCAGAAAAATCCAAAGAACAGCTTCAGAACTATTCCTAAAGAGTGCTTAAAGAAATTACCAGAAAGTTTGTCTAAGAGACCTCGGACTGTGTTACAAAATAAAGGTGGTCATACCAAACTTTGAAGCTTGTTAGAATTGTAAAATTGTGCACCATATACTGTATTTCCCTGTATGTTTGCAGGTTTCATTAAGTCACATTTGCTATTTTCCTAGAAAACTTTAAAGAAATTTAGGTTTGGCTCAACACTTTAGTTTCTACTATGGTTTGTCTGTATGGGAAGAAGGTTATATTACAGCTATGATCCAACCTTAAACTACATCGAGGTGCATCTGCTCTTCCAAATGTTCTGAGTCCAGCAAACCATTTACAAGAAGGGATTTTGTTTTGTTTAGGTAAAGAACCCTTAAAATATCTCAGGGAGACATAAATAAGGACATATGCAGATGGTGAATATAAATTATAAATTCAATTGCGCTCAGAGTGTAGGAGAGGGGGGATATCTGACACATATCCAGCTACATCTGCTGCTGCAGCTGACTGAGCCTTTGGTGAGAAAACGAGGCAATGTGTGCGTGTGTGTGTACTCATGTTGTGAAGAAGTAGATTTGTTTACAAATTTCCATCGTGGTGGTCCACAAAAGCAATTCTCCGTAGAGAATCAGTAGTTTTTGTTAATAGTAATGTTTGATTTGGGTTTGTGGTCAGGTTAGACTTAAGGCAAGCAGTAGCCATAGTTAATATTACTGTAGGCCTGTGAGAAGTTAATGTCAGTCAGTGTAATGTCTCCTCAAGTGATGGAAAGAATTCTGTGAGTGTGTGTGTGCTGTCACTTTATCACTTCATTAATTCCTGGGGACATCCAACAGCTTGAGGGAGCAAGTGACAGAACAAGAAAGGAAGACGAGAGAAGCGCGTGGGAGGTGAGACAAAGGCAAAAAAAATAAATAAATAAAAAATCGCAGTGGTAAAGCGGGGAAGATGATTGGCTGATTTTCACACCAGCTAAGTCCCTGAAAACAGAAAAACACAGTGATATGCTGGAACCAAGAGAATCCTTTGGCTCCTCACCAGGACTGAAATCTGGCACTGGAAGTAGACAGCAGCTGCTACATGCACTACACTTAACACATCTTTGTCAGTACAGTATACACACTGAAGAAGAAAACTTGTGAATTTTGCAATCACTTACTCAAACAGAAACCCATTACCACAGTGAGTGCACTAACACCTTTCTGCGTACCTCTTGCACTTTTCCTTATTTCCTGTCCACAATGGTGAATGGCATTGCTCTTATTAAAAATCCTAAAAATGTTAGAAACAGTAATAAAACGTCTGTTTCACCGGGTCACAAAGCTCAGATCATCTCAAGTTGGTTGGTCTCAGTCCAAGAAAGCACCACGATGTAGTAGAACAGGAAATTTGCACTATGGATGTGTAGCTGATAAATCTGCACGAAGAATCAAAGACGTTCCGAAAGCAAACAGAGGACCAACCCGGTACTAGCAAGGTATAACTAAAGAAGTGCCCAATGATTGTACATTCAATCTCCATCAGAATTAGTTATTATCCTTTCAAGGGAGATATAGGCCCACAAATTACTCTTTTTCTTTTTAGACATAATACTAATACTCACTGCACACCCATCAGCTGTACAATTTATTGTCTAACAATATAATAACTCTGTGCCCTTGACAAGTAGCTGAAAAGTTAAAAGCAATTTAAGAATCACTTATTTGGGCATATTTTCAGTCGTTTCATTTAAAATACTCTGATGGCTGATAAATTCATAAATCACTCCTCTTTTTTTAATGGGAAAATAAAAAGCCTGACAGCAACCCTTTCCTCTGTGTTTCTGTTGCATTTTTAAACCTTCCTCATCTTTCTTAGTCATTATTTCATCCACCCTGTTCCCTTTTCCCCTTCTCACTAAGGTGACATAGTGCAGTCGAAATGTCACAGGAGCTAAAAGTATTGCACTATGAATATTTCCCCGGCCGGCTCCAGACCTTCTGTCAGGCGACAAACTTCTCGGCTATTTGTCCTCATTATAGAACAGCCTCCGACTGCCCACCTTAATTCCCTTCCCCGTTCCTCAAGGGGCTCTTTTCCACCCCTGCTTGGCATGAGTCATTTTTACGACCACCATTTTGGCTCCCATCGGCCCTCGCCATCTACAGTTAAACCCAGCTTGGCGAGTAAATCTGCAGCTTTAATTAAAATAGCTTCTTTTGTAGCACTTTCCATCCCTCTGTCCTCTTATCCCTGGTGACATAATGGTGCTGGGAACTTCCCTCTACAGAGCTGATTCAGAAGAACTAGCCCTTGAAATAATGGAGGTGTGCTGCTTTATGATGAGTTAGCGAGATGAGTGAGCGGTATCTCATTTTATCTCCTCATCTTCTTCCTTTGACCTGACTTTCTAAGCAAAGGAAAATTAGAAAGGTCAGGAGCAGAGGGTCCATTGATAAGAAGAGTCAAGATAATAGAAATCTGAAATATGCAACAGAAATCAATGAGGCAAAATCCGCATGGGGTACTTTTTCAATCAGAACAAGCTTTCTGTGCCTTCAAGGTCAGTCTTTCTTGAGGAAACAACGATTTTTGAAGCCAAATCAATGAGGCTCATTCAAGCCGTTTTCCCACAATATTGTTGAGGGACTAACTTTGTTGCCATTGATTAGCTGATTTATCACCTGAATCTATTGTGGGCTCACAATAAATGCAGATCCGCTCACAAGAGTAGCAAAGTGTTTTACAAATATGCTGGAAGAGCTTACAGCTGTAACTTCGCTGTGAGAACAAGAGTAACTACACAAAAGTATTGTGTAGTAATGGCCACAGTGGAGCTGCAGGTCAGGGGAGATGCACACTGGCCCAAAAAGGCATTTCCTCAACACAAAATTATTGCAAAAAAAAAAAAAAAAAATGACAAATACATTTTCATGAACACTTCAAAGACCCTGAAATGACTCCCATTATATTGATTTGATCCACAGTGTTCATCTAAACCTGAAGTCTCAGCTCCATCAGTGACTCATCAAGTCATTCGGGATATGTGTGTATACGTGTTCTAAACACGGATGTCGAGAAAACCTGCATTAATGAGGTTTTTGTCATACAGTGGGGCAAAAAAGTATTTAGTCAGCCACCGATTGTGCAAGTTCCCCCACTTAAAATGATGACAGAGGTCAGTAATTTGCACCAGAGGTACACTTCAACTGTGAGAGACAGAATGTGAAAACAAAATCCATGAATTCACATGGTAGGATTTGTAAAGAATTTATTCGTAAATCAGGGTGGAAAATAAGTATTTGGTCAATAACAAAAATACAACTCAATACTTTGTAACATAACCTTTGTTGGTTATAACAGAGGTCAAACGTTTACTATAGGTCTTTACCAGGTTTGCACACACAGTAGCTGGTATTTTGGCCCATTCCTCCATGCAGATCTTCTCAAGAGCAGTGATGTTTTGGGGCTGTCGCCGAGCAACACGGACTTTCAACTCCCGCCACAGATTTTCTATGGGGTTGAGGTCTGGAGACTGGCTAGGCCACTCCAGGACTTTCAAATGCTTCTTACGGAGCCACTCCTTTGTTGCCCGGGCGGTGTGTTTTGGATCATTGTCATGTTGGAAGACCCAGCCTCGTTTCATCTTCAAAGTTCTCACTGATGGAAGGAGGTTTTGGCTCAAAATCTCACGATACTTGGCCCCATTCATTCTGTCCTTAACACGGATCAGTCGTCCTGTCCCCTTGGCAGAAAAACAGCCCCATAGCATGATGTTTCCACCCCCATGCTTCACAGTAGGTATGGTGTTCTTGGGATGCAACTCAGTATTCTTCTTCCTCCAAACACGACGAGTTGAGTTTATACCAAAAAGTTCTACTTTGGTTTCATCTGACCACATGACATTCTCCCAATCCTCTGCTGTATCATCCATGTGCTCTCTGGCAAACTTCAGACGGGCCTGGACATGCACTGGCTTCAGCAGCGGAACACGTCTGGCACTGCGGGATTTGATTCCCTGCCGCTGTAGTGTGTTACTGATGGTGACCTTTGTTACTTTGGTCCCAGCTCTCTGCAGGTCATTCACCAGGTCCCCCGTGTGGTTCTGGGATCTTTGCTCACCGTTCTCATGATCATTTTGACCCCACGGGATGAGATCTTGCGTGGAGCCCCAGATCGAGGGAGATTATCAGTGGTCTTGTATGTCTTCCATTTTCTGATGATTGCTCCCACAGTTGATTTTTTCACACCAAGCTGCTTGCCTATTGTAGATTCACTCTTCCCAGTCTGGTGCAGGTCTACAATTCTTTTCCTGGTGTCCTTCGAAAGCTCTTTGGTCTTGGCCATGCGGAGTTTGGAGTCTGACTGGTTGAGGCTGTGGACAGGTGTCTTTTATACAGATGATGAGGTCAAACAGGTGCCATTCATACAGGTAACGAGTGGGGGACAGAAAGCTTCTTACAGAAGATGTTACAGGTCTGTGAGAGCCAGGGATTTTCCTTGTTTGAGGTGACCAAATACTTATTTTCCACCCTGATTTACGAATAAATTCTTTACAAATCCTACCATGTGAATTCATGGATTTTTTTTTCACATTCTGTCTCTCACAGTTGAAGTGTACCTCTGGTGCAAATTACTGACCTCTGTCATCATTTTAAGTGGGGGAACTTGCACAATCGGTGGCTGACTAAATACTTTTTTGCCCCACTGTATGTGCCCACCACACATCCTACAAGTCCTATTGCACAAGTCCATTACCATCATCTCTCCTCATCTTCTCCTTTTTTCACTTTTTTCTGTGTTGCTCATCTTCTTTTCCTATTTTTCGCTCATCTTTCTTCCACTCATAAAGCGAGCTCTAGATGCACTAATAACACAACCCAGCGTCTTCTTTACTCTCTCTCTCTCTCTCTTATTTCCTCTCCTTTCTTATCTTCACCCCTGAAGGGGATGTCTGTCTCCTAACCAGCTGAAGCAATGCTTCCGCTGGTCTGCGGCTGGCCCCTATTACCAGAGCATGACAAGGAGCTGCAGTGTCGACTTGTCAGCCTAATAAACATCCTTTATGGCACCCGCCTGGGTGTGTTTTGAGGGGAGTCAGCCAGCCACCAAGCAGTGGACCATTGATTTTATGGATGGCACACAGTGCTTACACTTCCACCCGTCTATTATGCAGTGGACAGGCTGCAATTGTTTTGCCATGCACAGCCATACTTATGACACTCATACTGCCAGAGGCTTTCTATTTAGTTTCAGACATGGTTATCGAGCAAGAGGCAGAAGAGAAAGACAGAGGCAGAATTAAAGAAACCAACACGGGTCAAGTATGGCAGGACTCAGGGCAGATGTACATTTAATCACAGGCTGCTTTATCACACCTTTTGCACAAGACCTTCTATACCCTTTGCACAGCAGGTCAAGGTCAATAAAGCTTTTATATTTTCTCTTTGTCTCCAAGTTCTTTTCTTCTTTTCCATATTATGGCAAAGGTTAGAAGTCGCTCAGCTGCTGAACAAGCTATTCAGCTAATTTCCTCCTCGGCCAGCCCGAGTATCTGACAGCATTAACTGTTCCAGGTGCAAATTCACTGGAACAAAAAGGAAAAGTAAAAAAACAAAACCTAAACAACAGAACAGCACATCTCTGAATAAGCTGTGAGTTCAGTACCACGGACAGCAACTTTTCTTGCCCACCAATTAAGTAGCAGAAGTGAAGGCAGTGAGCCGAAAGCAAAATGTGCCTCTTTAACCTTTGTCCTCTAGCACGTTATAAATATTCAGAGCATTCGGATATGTCATCTTAGTAAGCAAGCAGCGTAGGCTAAAAGCTCATTAATATCAAACGTAGCTATGGAAAAATTATAAAATATTAATCGAATGCTTGACATAGAATAAGTATGCGGTTTTGTTTTGAATGATTTAGTGGTTGTTTCCCGTTTATAGATTACATGTCAAGTCTTTTTTTTTAAATTGTTATTGCTTTTGATAATATGTAAAGTCTGCCAGTCCCTCGTTTTCTGAATGTTAATAAAGCCAGTTTACTGACCTGTGATCACTGACAAACAGGTCAGTTGGTTACCTGAATGATAAATAATTGAATTCTACCTTAAAGACACACAAGTGATATATAGAGGTACAAGAGCTAAGGATCAGGGAAAGCACTTAGTGTAATCGTGAGCCTATCTTGCACAAGTGGGGGAAGGTCAAATTCAGACTTTGATTGCATTTGCTATTTGTTGAACTGGTCGTGTGTCATGATACAATGAAATAAGCAATGCCGAGGAAGAAACAACCTTAGAGAGCTTTGAGAAGCAACAGCACTAAGGCAGGAAAAGCTGCCAACCCGTAAACCTGTCAAAGCGACCTTCACTTACCCCTAGTATTGATGGTCCAATCATACGGAGAATATGAATAAGTACCTTCAGGGATTACTTAAAATGAGGCATATTTCTTGGATATGTCTAAAGAAAGAAGAATAAATCATGCGGTGGCTTTACGGCATCGCCCAGAGAGCTGAAGAAGATGAATTTCAAAAACATGTTTTCCTCACTCCTTCCAGCTGTTGTGGTCAGAATAGTGATAATGACACTTTACTGATTAAAGAAACATTTTACAAACACTTTACGAGAATACATTTTGACTGTACACGTTTTTTTTCTTATTTGCTGACAAACAAGGGAAGTCCTATTATTTGTTAAATTACAGCATTTTAACTACTAGTGGTATAATACTGTTTGGCCTGTGCATACTGGTGGGAAACTGGTATACTTAACTATACTGAGAAAAATCAGGAGAGTGTAGATGTTAAAATGTTTAATTTTAGCCTGTTGCTAAGTGGTTGCTAGGCAACCTGATGGCATCAAGCACAGTTCAGAATTTGTGGATATAAATGAGCTGTTAGTGTCATTAAATTTAAAATGATAGGATGTCTTTTTAA
The DNA here is from genome assembly GCF_963576455.1 of Neolamprologus multifasciatus. Classification (NCBI taxonomy): domain Eukaryota; kingdom Metazoa; phylum Chordata; class Actinopteri; order Cichliformes; family Cichlidae; genus Neolamprologus; species Neolamprologus multifasciatus. The sequence continues at coordinate 19,682,611 of NC_140456.1, read as the reverse complement.
GGTGGTGCATAAATGCTAAAAATGTGTCACTTTAGCCTGTTGCTAAGTGGCTGCTAGGCAACATCATCACATTATAAGAACCTTAGGATTTGGATAAGAACCTTCAGCGGCCTAAGATGTACTGGTGTGCCATGTTTGGTCTAACAAACAAATAAACAAACACAGGCTGGCAGACAAAGGTTTCTTGCAGTATAATATTAAGATAGATATTATCTCCAGCAAATGTGCTGCTACGAATCTTGGAAAAAACAAAATAATGCCAACACTTCTCAATTGTGGGATCCTTGAGTGAGGTTCAGACCCCAGATAAACTGAATATAGTCCAACTTTTTACTATAGATGTTTTAAGTGTGTAAGAAATTGTGAAATACACCATGCATGTTGTTTTTATTAAGAATAATCTATTAATCTAATAAGATCTACTAAAATATTTTATTTTTATTAAAACTATTTTTTAAGTTGTTTTACCTTTAAAAACAAAGTAGCAGGAAAATAAAGACACTGTGTTAAATATCATAAAGGGCTATTATGCTGCCCTATCTACTTTCTGACATTTCGCTGACGCCTGTTTCGTTGTCGTCTTATACACCATGTGCCCTGCTGACTGAAACCTGCATTTATTCACATATTTTGTTTTTTTAAGCTCTACGGGTTATTTGATTAAAATAAACTAATGATGTAAAAGAAAGTGCGCCTGTAGTCTATTGGATTTTCTCATTAAAAACATTTGTTTTTAACTATAATGGTCAAAATGTAGTAATAAGCATATCTTTTTTTTTTTTCTCTCTTTCCTTTCTTTTTTTAAGCCAGGAAGTCATGCTGCATTAGACTGTCTGTCCACCAGTGTAGGAAAGCATTACAGCCAGTGGCTCTGCTCTCTCTCCCTCTTTGTTCAGCTTTTCTATTCATCTTCTTTAGCTTTCCCCACTATAAATAGAAGGAAGAGTCCATTACTGTTGCTGGACTCCTAAAAGACCCCGTTGTACGTTCCAATCTCTCTGTGCCCGGTTGTAACTCTGCTTTCAGATGCTGGACGTACCAAACACAGTGGAGCATTCTACCTTTTCTTATTGGCTAAAGTTATCAGATGGAGAGCATGTTTAAGGTTTTAATTTTAACACCTGATAAATAATCATATAGTTGAACTGTAAAACTTTCAAAACATGTTTCACTGATACTGTGCTTTATATCTTGTGTGTAAACATAATAACTGAGACATTTGTTTGGATTGTATAGCCTTTCTGGAGGTGGAAGACTGATTTTTCTTTTATTTATAGTAGCATTATTATAAAGGCAAGCTGGCGCAGTATACCTAAAAACCATCTGATTCATCTCTGACACAAAAAGGATCTCTTTATGACTCAGAAAAGAGCTTTGATTTTCTAATATTAAAGAAAAGATCAGACCATGACAACAATGGCCTTACATTAGTGCTCCAAAAAAAAAAAGGGAAAAGGCTGAAATGGAAAAAATGAAAATCGTTATAGGCTGCAGAGAATATTCCTCATCTAATTGAACAGCTCTGAACATGTTGATGCATTATCTATTATTACAAGGCGCACGAGCTGAATGTGAGTGGATAAATAAAACACAAAAGTCAGTGAAAAGGCTGATGCATTATATGTCACACAACAAATGCAGGGACAGTAGGAAGATTTCACACACGCAAATAATCATGTAAATTCTTTGTGTACTGTAGATTTGTATTGCAATAGTGTTGACAGTGTCCACGGGAAAGAAAAAAAATGTGACAGTTTGGTAATCACAGTGACAGGAGCAGGATATTGGATTTTACCTGCTCTGTCCAGGAAATGACACATTTATCTATTCAGTATGTTAAGAGATAAATGTACACATGTACTGTACTCATGCACTGAATAAATGTCTAACGCACAAGAAACACACTCACTTAGATGCACGTGAAATGCGCCGCCCCACTGAGGCCGCCACGAGTGCAGGGGTGCTCGCTCACTCATCAGCTCAGAAGTGAAACACAGAATTGCTGTCAGGAAAAGGCACAGCACAGCAGGGATGCGGGGTGGGGGCACATCACTTGAATGCTGGACAGGTTTCTATCGATTCTGTCAGGTACACAGCAGCGTCGGCAACTGAGTTCATTTTTGTTAAAATAAAGAAACAAAATCTCATGTTTTTCCTTTTATTTGTGTCTTTTGTGCGAAGAACAAATGCGGAGGTGTTAGATAACCCATGAAAGCTCCCAACCTCTGACAGGTCTGCCAGTTCGTTTGATCAGGCAGCCCTTTGGTCAGATGACTGACTGAACAATTGCTACCACTTCAGAGTCCATACCAGTCTCCTATAGGAATACAGATACGTGATTATTTTTAATAGATGCAACGAGCAACTGGCTGATTATCAAAATCAAATTAGTTTCAGCTGATCAACCACAACAGGTTGGTGCTTTAGCCTGAGTGCACATTTCTAGAAACATAACTGCATGTAGTGATAAGCACTGTAAACATGCAGATGATTACAAACACAGCAAAGTGATCTGCATAAAGATCAGCTATCTAAAATGAAATATGTGCCGCGTCGTGCTGTAGCATGTTGCATTCCCCTCCTTTTCATAAAACAATCTGCGCACACACTCATTTGATTCTTCTGTGCAATTTAGTAAAGTGTAACTGCCGTTAGACTTTTATTGGCTTCAACGTCGAAAAGATCAGCTCAGCGAGAACACAGGGAAGCTCAACACAGCATGTTAACACCACCAACAACTAAAGGTGTAATTACAGCGCAAATGCTACTTTCCACCTTTTGGAATAAGGCTGAACTGTATTCACAAGGGGTCTCCACAGTGAGTTGCCCCACATATTTGATATCACAGATTTTGTTATGCTCTCCTAGAAGTGAACTGGAAATCTTTAACTTGTTAGGAAAATGTGTAAAAAACTACACTATGGAGCAGCTGTAATTACGCTGTGCAGATGCATAAAGCTAGATAAAGGGTTATATGTCGTTCGCAGTTGAATGTAACTGGGCAGGAAAGCTCTGTTAAGTAATCTGGGCGGCCCTGTAACCGTATACTGACATGGACTAAATGTAACAGTCATTAACAGAGGTGGCAAAAATACACTTTTTTTTTTTTTTTTAACTTAAGTAGAAGTACAGACGCCTGTGTTTAAAATACTGCTGGTTCTTCTGGATTTCCAACTGATTTCAACAAGATGTCGGAAGATGTTTCAAAGCTATCTTGGCTGTTGGCTACTGTATATTGTCTTTATACTAAACAGTATACAGTTGGTATAAAGGTGGACTTCAGTGAATTAATCTATCCATCATCATCTTAAATGCGAATTAGTCTACTACAGTTTATTTAAATGGCCTATATTTGTATAGCGCTTTACTAGTCCCTAAGGACCCCAAAGCGCTTTACACATCCAGTCATCCACCCATTCACACACACATTCACACACTGGTGATGGCAAGCTACATTGTAGCCACAGCCACCCTGGGGCGCACTGACAGAGGCGAGGCTGCCAAACACTGGCGCCACCGGACCACCACCAGTAGACAACGGGTGAAGTGTCTTGCTGTAAACCAGCACCGACACAGCCACTGTGCACCAGTCCAATACAGTGCTTTAGAATAAATTCACCACAGTAGCTAACCTTGTATTTTCATGCGACATTTGAATAACACAAAATTAGCATAGCTTGTTTTGCAGGAATATCATATATGTAATTAAAAATTATGGCATTACATGTAATCGTTAAGTCTGCAGTTTATTAAGTGTCACTAAGCAATCCTTACCTTTAAATACAACATCTCTTCTTCCTGTCCCGTCTATCCTCCTACGTCTTTCACCATTTTAGACTTAAGCTATCTCATACTCTTTTCTCTCCCTGTGAAATACAGCAGCTGGACCATGCTTACCTCCAATCCGATGTGGACAGCGGATCAGCTGGAGGCGCAATCGAAGATTGCAGCGGTCCCAGATCCAACTGTACACACAGGAATATTCTCCCATGTTGCTTGTCTGTGTTTTATTGTGTCACGGTTCTGGGTCAGTTTGACCCAGTATTTTGAGTTGTTATATTTTGGTGTGTTTTTTCATTATGGATTGTTTTCTTATTCTCTTGTAGTGCTTGTATTGGTGATGGTAGTGATGATGATGATTATTATTAGAGTTTCATGTTTCTGTTATCAGTGTTTAAGGAATTGTGGGCTCATGTATTGTTTGAGTTCCATGTGTTATATTCTGCCTCTCAGTCTGCGTCTTTGTTTAGTGGTTTATTGTTTCCCGTTTTATTTTGAAGGATTGTGTCTTATGTTAGTGTGTCCAGCTTCGCTCCCCTGTCTCGTTAGCCCTAATCTCTCCCAGCTGTGTCTCCCTACTGTTTTCCATTCCCTGATTACTTCCGTGTATATATTGGCCCTGTGTTTGCCCTTGCTCAGTGTCGCGTCGTACCATCAGATTATGCCTGTGTGTTTCTGTTCTCAGTATTCACTTCATGTTTTGTCTTCATGCCAGCAATAAAGCTGAGGTTTTGAGTTGTATTCAGTGTCCGAGTCTCGCATTTGGATCCTCCTCTCCATCCGCCTGCACACAGAGCCCTGACAGTTATGGCGTGTTGATATCTGTGCATTCCTGGATTATTCTTTAGTGTTACACATTGCAATGTTTTTTTTTCCTTGTTACCTAGCCTGACCTGTCTCTCCAATGTGATGTTTGTGTATTGTATGTATGGTCGGCAAGGTCTGTCATCTCGGTTGTGGGCAAACTGACAAATAAAGGCTATCTCATCTCATCATCTTTAGCTAGCAACACACACAAACTTCACACCAATACTTTGTGTGTTTGCTGATGTTTGTTGAGCTGATGGAAATGCTGAATTTGAAATTTTTTTAAATTGCTATTTAAAAAAAAAATCCCTTTATGCATTTTCCTCTTCTGTAGCGGTAGCTAGATGCTAAATCAGGGGTGGCCAACTCCAGGCCTCGAGGGCCGGTGTCCCTGCAGGTTTTATATGTGTCCTTGAACTAACACAGCTAATTTAAATGGCTAAATTAGCTCCTCAACATGTCCTGAAGTTCTCCAGAGGCCTGGTAACGAATGAATCATGTGATTCAGGTGTGTTGACCCAAGGTGAGATCTAAAACCTGCAGGACACCGGCCCTCGAGGCCTGGAATTGCCCACCCCTGTGCTAGATACACCAATGGTATCAATATGAAGCTCCTATAGGGCTGCCACAAACGATTATTTTGATAGTCGACTAGTCACCGATTATTTTTGAGATTAGTCGACTAATCAGATCATGCATCCATTGGATGTAAAATGTACAGCTTGCACCAGCATGCATCTGCTCTTATATAACTATCATTAGCTTACAGCTTTAAGTGTTTAAGGTATGTGCTAACTAAAAATAAAGACAAGATGATATTTTATAAAATTTTAATGAAATCTGCAGATTGTTTCGGTGGAGTTTAATAAACGCAGCCATCTGCTCCTTGCTATCTAAAATATAACAGGACACCGGAGTATATTCTCAAGCATCTCACACTTCTGATAATCAGTTGTCTGCTTGATGTTTATTCAGCTGTGTAAAAACTATAACTTTAATCTCAGCCAAACCGATTTACTCAGGAACAAATAAAATACTAAAAAAAAGCCAAACAATAACATTTTGAAGTTATCTAAGTGACTTACATATCATGTTTAACCTGAGTAGCGAAAGACGGTGGTGGGTTTGAAAACGATTTGCCGGGTGTCCGGTGTTCTCACGGGCTCTAGTGAGCCTCGCCTCTGGCTAGCTATCGAGCTAGTGGGTAACAGACGTCTCCGAAAACGTCGGAGCGCTTTTGAAAGTATGTGGTGTCTTGATAAACTGAGCAGATATTTGAGGTTTACACAGCTACATTCTCGCCTTTAAATATGTTAAACATTTATTTTGTGACCCAGAAAGAATAATAAGAGGAATACTAAAACTAACTAGCTGCCGCCATTGTTGGAAACTGAGCAGGGCCACGCTATGAATTCTGGGACACAGCTTCTTCTTCTTCGGGGTTTAACGGCAGCTGGCATCCTTGTACATGTGTGCCGCCATCTTCTGTTTCAGTCCGTTATTACACTCTTAAATCCTACTACTTATTCCTGCGTCTTTTAATAATAATAATAATGGATTGCATTTATATAGCGCTTTTCAAGAAACCTCAAAGCGCTTTACAATTTACACTCTCACATTCACACACTGGTGGAGGCAAGCTACAGTTGTAGCCACAGCTGCCCTGGGGCAGACTGACAGAAGCGAGGCTGCCATATCGCGCCATCGGGCCCTCCGGCCAGCACCAGTAGGTGGTAGGTGAAGTGTCTTGCCCAAGGACACAACGACCAAGACTGTCCGAGCCGGGGCTCGAACCGCCAACTTTCGATTACAAGACGAACTGCCAACTCTTGAGCCATGATCGCCCCTTTTGGGACCTTACAAAGCTTCAAACGACGCGTTGCTATTAAATTCGTCGTCGACGAGTTTGATAGTCGACGTAATCGTGACTAGTTGACTAATTGTGGCAACCCTAAGCTCCTATGACGCCTCATTTTCGAGGTATCCCATACACACACTTGGGTGTCCACACCACCGTTGACGACAATCAATACCCCAACAGGCTTTTTAACAGGTAAAAATCTTTATGTATAAAATGTAAGGAATGTTGAGTCTGTGTTTAAATATGCTTATCACACTATGACACGTTTTCACTGACAGACAGGCAATAAAAAAACAATATTGGGCCGTAAAGTCAGGACTAATAGGTGATCAGTTATCCCATCAGTTTTTGAAAAGAAGTCCCAGATGTACATTCACTTTAAATTTGCAAAAGCTTGATGAATGGCCCTTTCGACATTGTTAAACTAGTTTCATTGATCTGAACTGTAGATTTATTGATTGAGACCGTGATTAATGGGCATGGGGTTTAATCACGCTGAGATTAATTACTGAAGACAAGAGCTAAAAAATACTATGAAATATTGCCCCGTATCTTAAAACCTTCCCAATAATGAGCAAGGATTAGCTTTTGTGGCCACACTATATTAGGTCTATGCAAAACAAGGTTGAGAACAGGACTTAAATGGTAACATCACTTGTTCTAAGTTTCTTCCAATCAATCATTCTGTCAGACAAAGTCACAAAGTGCCATTTTAATCGAACTTGGGTTTTTTCATTTTGGTGCCTTGGGCTTCATATCCTGTACTAAATGACCAAATCCTGAAGCTGTATGTTCGAGGGCCCATCTCTGCTGACATTCATCAGCAGGTCATTTTATCCCCACTGTAGTTCACTATTCAGTGCACGCTGTTACCAAAACACACAATCCAAGAGCAGCAACCGGGTTATATTTGTAAGTTATGTGGTACTGGGCTCTTTTTGATTTTTTCGATACAAGGACGTTATGGTCAGAAAATTGGATCCAACTCATCCATTAATGCTGAAATGCTCTCAGATGATTCATGGTACATTATTTCAAAAGCCTCATCAAATCACCCACATGTATTTGCCTCAAACCTCTCACCAAAACACGAGAAAACGCTGCATAGTAAAGTAAAATGGAATCCGGCCATACGTGGATCCTCTGAGAGCAACACAAGATCAATGAGAGTGCTTTTTTTAAAACAGCAGGGTTGTCCTCCAGCCAGAGTAAGAAATGATCTATGTAGATCTCATTAGCCCCCTATGATGACAGACGTACGTCCAAATGATTAATGGCCAGCTGGAGAAACAGGAGAATTATTGATGTGACCTTTAGGAATGCCTCTGTCCAGGACTGACATGCCTTCCACTAAAATGATCCAATTTGACACATCCATCCTTTCCTTTTTTACCTCTATAAATCTCTTTCTCTTTCTTTGTCTTTAATGCAGTCCGGGAATCCTATAAAACATGACAACCTGCTCAGGCCTGTCTTTGTATGTTAGAATAAAGCCTATAAAGTGAAACTGGTAAGAGGCTTCTAAGGTTTTGTGCAGGAATTATTCCAGCTGTATAAAGCACTCTGTCTTTATTAATCTGTACTTATAAAGTCTATAAAAGTGTTTTAATGAAATGATGGTTGAATAGTCATCGGCCGATTGGATTTTATGGGCATATCCTTTGTGAGGGGGGAAAAAAAGTGAAAGTCAATAACAGTAGACTGTGTCATCTCAGATGATGAGGTTTTAATGACGGGGAGCCATCCAGTCACCTTTCCACAACCCCCAAAGATAAAGGACCACCGGCAGCGAGCAAGGACAGTGAGGGAATTAATTCAACATTTTGTCTTTATGTGTGTGTGTGCGTGTGTGTGCAAGAGTGGTCGATGCAATGAAGTGTGGGCAGGTGATGTAGATAAGAAGTCTAAAAGACAGAGTGAGGGAGGTCTGTGAGGAGGTAGCAAAGGAAAAGGAAGCACACAATAAGACAGTCTTTTTTGTTGTATATTTCCATTATTTACATAAAAAAAAATGCACAATAAAGGGCACAGAGAAGCGAGGGAGGCATAATGAGAGGTGCAGTGGGTATAGAAAAACTCGAGGGAAGGAGGTGGGGGAGAACAGATGAGGGAAGCATAAATGAAGGAGGAGTTGTGGGTGGGAACATCCGCCAACGGGCACTGCCGCAAGGCTTTGCAATTAATTGGTTTGAACGAACACAGATGTTTGCATTTTGCCTCAGGCCCATGCTTACCTCCCCACATTCTTTGCTGCTTCTGACGGTCCATAATCGATATGGGGGAGCTCCAGCCCGATTCATCTAGCTCACTGACTTAACACCATTAATTTGAAGCGCTCCATAAAAAATACATAAAATGTTCCTTTTCAAATTAAATCAATGGTAAAAAACCATTGTTGAACAAACAACAACATGTACATTAATAAGAAGAAGCGCTATTTTTTGTTACATTTTATCAAAAACATCTGTGTAATTCAATGTTTTTTTCATGTAGCTTCCATTTGAGAAGCTACAAAACACAATCAGGTTTTCATCACGTTCTAGGATGCAAGAGGATTTCAAAAGACTGTTTAAGCATCACCTGTTTAAACCACAGTGGTCATTAATATTTAGTCATATGCTTAAAAAATTGCCATGCAGAGCTGCTGATCACACGGCACGATTTAACAAGTGTACCAGAAATGTCAAGGTTACGGGGAAAACGCCTCAAACAAGAGTATGGATCAAATTTTCTTGTTCCACCTCTTGGCATTACTACTAATACAACGAAAGAAAGAGCAGCATTAAATAAAGAAGAGCCTGCCACTCAAGTAGAAATACTGTCCAGAATCTAAAGCAGCTTTGGGGAATAATTCCAATAAAAATATCAGCACTGTGAGATTTATAACTGAGCTGCTTGAGAAAAACAGGTACTGGCACAGAGTGGCTTAAAATATAGAACATTTATTTATTTATTTATTTTTAATACAAAAGTCCTGATGTGATCTGATGTACTCTTCTAGAGTTGTGCGATGTATATTTTTTAACTTTAAATACACAGTGAGAACACACAAAGGAACTTCTTTTAAGGGCAAAGAAAATAAATTTTAAACTTTAAAACCAAAAATGTTTCCTTTCTTTATTTACCCAAATTTATGTGCACTTTTCATTTCAGTGTAATGCGAGAACTAACGCTAACGCAATACAATGACACCCACATCATTGCTTGTGTTTGTAGCTGTTACAGAGACATTAGGAAAAGTGTTACATGATCAAACTTCTTAGATCTTATGAGACATTTATCACAGCATTTGTTGCCAGGAGTTACCCTGATTTATTATGGCTGTATACAGGCTGTAAACTTTATTTGAATTGTATTTTTATTAAGCCGTTCTCATGTCCAGTCTCCCAGAGGCCATCGTCTTTATTGACAAGCGATACGGGAGTGATACGTCTCTCCCTTCAACTTAATGGGAGCTCCAGGGCTTAACGGTGTGGCGTGTCACCACGGACATTCGCAGTAATATTTCTGGTGCTGTAAAATTGAGTGCAGGTCCCAGCCGTGTTGTATCAACATCTATATCTTCCAATCCATCTTTTCTCTCCCTTTCATTCACCATTAAACAGAGGTGCCATGGATGCCATACTAAAGCGCTGGGACTAGGTTTCATCTGCTTAAACCTTCGGTGTGTTGCTTGCTTTCATTTTTGAAACAGCTCTGAGAGCAAGTGTTACTGTAGATATTGTCAGGGCTTTGAAAAGAGCCAAAATAAATTCAGTCGTGCTGCTTAGTTCTGGGCTCGCAGTAGCCTTTAATCAAAGCTTCACTTTATGTCAATACTTCTCTGAGATATTTTTATATTTCTTCTATCTTTTCTGTTCACATTTGTTATGACTCACTGTCAACACGGTGCCTCTGGAGGCTAAAGGCGCTTTAAGATGAGATTCTGATTTTTTTTATTTTTTTGTCAACGATGGATACCCTATGAGAAATAAAGTCATACAAGGTGAGAAGTGCAAAGAAAGAGATCCCTCCTCCACAAAATCCTATAAATCACAAAAGCAAATGCATAACAAACACCAAAAAGAAGCCGGCTCAGTCAATGCCTGCAGATGAACAAGCTCCCACCTAAAAGGAGAACCAGACTAAATTGACATTTTTTCATTACAGTTACATACTGTAGTAAGCAAACCAAGCTACAATGTGTCATGTCTGTGTTTGAATCAGTATCAACAATTCAGGTAAAATTACAGCATTCTGTACATTTGCTATATTTAACTTTTACCCTACTTTTTCATACAGTAATACCTTCATACATAGTTGCATTAAAGAATGGAAGAAAAACATTCAAATTATATGTACACAATTGATAGAACACTTACCAGATGGGGTTTTTTTTGGTCCAAAAGACATCAGTTCTTGCAGAAAGTTTGCAAAGCATGGGGTATTATGGATTTGTTCGGGATTTTTGGTATTGTGTTATAAGTAAAAGAGGTCGTGGGTAGGGATGGGTATTGATAAGATTTTCATGATTCCGATTCCATTTTCGATTCTGTTTAACGATTCGATTCTTTATCGATTCTCTTATCGATTCTTTTTAAAAAAGGAGAACACTAAGGTCGATTAGCTTAGAACTTTGTTTTATATCTTCTCTTTGAACAAGATAGAAATTTAGAAGTAACATGGCCTTACAAACCCAACAGTGAGATCTTAAGAGATCCACAGCCTACGGCTCTTCAATGGGGTGTCACAGGGTCCCCAGGAAAAAAAATTGTAAATGTAAAATAATAAAATAAATATTCTTCTGTAGCAATAACAAAGTATAACATCAATTATTCTGTAGCAATTACACAAGAATATCCAGTAATGTCCCTGCCTACAATTAAACACATTCACTTACCGAAAATCATCTGCTGTGGCAAATGGGTGCAAGCCTTTGACCACAAACTGAGTCACTGCTCGGTGACATTCGTCTATCCTGGCCTGAAAGGAGACGCTAACGGTAGACTGCAGTGAGAACTGCCAGCATCAGAGCCAGACTCTGTCTGTCTCATCGTGGTCATCTAAATGCACAGTAATGGCAGGTTTTGTAATAAGGCAGATCGCGCTAACATATTATGCACTGTTAGTTGATTATTTACCTGCCGCATTAACGGGAGAGGACGTGCAAACGTTACCGCTGCTGCTGGGTTGAGATTCACGAGTCCGGAGCGGAATTAAAAACACGACATTCATTTAAGGTCATCATGTGTTTTGTGAGCAAATGCTTTTGTATACTTGTAGTGTTTCCTCCCTTAAATGAAATATCTACTTTGCAAGTATTGCAAGTTGCCCTGTTGTCATCCATTCTCGTAAAGCAAAACCAAACTTTTGAGCGTTTGAGCCGCTTAGGCGCCGTGTTTCCTGCCAGGTAAATGACGCTCCGCAACGTGGTGACGTCATTCGGGGCAACTGGAATCGATAAGGGAATCGTTTGCAAAAATGGCAAACAATTCCAAGGAATTGAAACACTGGGAACCGGTTCTCAACAAGAACCGGTTTTCGATACCCATCCCTAGTCGTGGGGCTAGGACATGCACTTCAAACAAAACCAATTAAGTCTCATGCAATGTCTGAAATCCATCTACTAACAAAATGTGCATCAAAGCCAATAACAATACCCTTCTAAAGTGCACAGCAAACTCAGTGACAAATGTAATGGTTTCTTATTGCTTTACAATAAGCGATGGATGGTCTGTTGTCTAGAGTAAATTCAAAGAGTCAGTATCAGGAAATGTTCAGTTTGCATTACCAGTAATTCAATAGTGGCATAGCTGTAGACCTATCAAGAAACAATGAGACAAAATTATAACAGTAAGCCTTGTATGCACTGTTTTGCATAAACTAAAAGCACACTTGGATCTGAAAATGCACAATATCAGTCATGGACTGGCCTCCCCAGAAGAAACAAAAGGCAGCTGAAATCCAAAGAAGAGCTTTGAATGTTCCTGGAAAACTATTCCTGAAGAATAATTAAAGAAATTACAAGAACGAGAGTTTGGGTTGTGTTAATGAATAAAGGTGTCATACTAAATACTGACTACCAAGCTTGATATAATTGTACAAACTGTGTTTATGCCTTATAATGGGACTATTATATACCATATTTCAATAAATCACTGCACCTATTTTTTCCATTTTCTAGCAAAACAAAAAGTACTGAAAGATGACAATATGCTGTAGATCATCATCAGAACTACAGGAAAACATAAAAGCAATGTGCATGCAGTACTCCTGAAATTTTAAAAAAAAAAAAGCCAAGGAAATCTACATGAAGCCAGGCAAACGATGTGCTCTCTTCTTATTTAACACCACCGATAAAAAGTATAAGAATTTTATCATAACTATAGTCACTGATGCCTATTCAATGCTCACTATTCACTGCTATGAAGAACACTGGATGAAGACATTGAAGACTGGGTCGATGGAGCTGATAAATGGCTCATCTTGTTTCTGTGAAAGGTCAGAGCTCTTATTATTTACAACACTGGATCTTTGTCACGGCTCAGTGACACTGACCTTGCACAGGTCTTACATCCCTCCGTCTGTCTGTAACGGTGTGTGCATGGGATTTCATTTTCTATGAACGCTTACATACTGCAGATTCACAATTTACAACATAGATATACACACGTTCTCCTACTCCTCCATACATGTACAAACACATGTGCGCACACAAACACAATAAATACACAGAGTGGTTTTCAACCGGAGTGACCTTGGTCTAGATTAACAATGGTCCTAGAGGAGCAGACCTCATTTAGAAATTCTCTAAGAGAGCCACGGTATATTTTTGTTATTCCTCATGGTAGTGGTATATACTATGCAAGAATTTGGAGATCCTTTCTTTTTAAACCCTAACAATAGCACACAGAAAAGGGGAGTGGGGTTCGAAGCTAACCAAACAAACAAAATTTTATTTGTTTCATTAGTGTACAAAATTCATCAAGTCATTGCTCTTCGGGGCAAAACGCGGTCAAAATGGCAGCTGCTCTGCTGCAATCCATTACAAGCTCTTCCTCAAAATGTTGCCTGAGGATAATTGAATATTAATAGCTGTTAAGTTGCTTGTCAGTTTATTGGGATAAATGGTAACATTTTAAATACCTCTGGAGGCTCGAACAAGAGAACATGCTGTTTGTTTTAGGATGCATTTTAATGCGAAGGAGCATGTGTGAATGATGTATGAATGAGTTTGTGCTTAATGCCAGGTAAAAAAAAACACCAGGTACTGTCAGTGATTTAGTGTCTCCCAAGTAATAAATGTGGAGTCGTTTATCAAAAACAATGCATTACATACAATTTAGACATACATACCCAAGAGTGTAATGTTTTATTTTGTAAAAGCACATCTTAAGACAACAAAAAAGCCTTATTTTTGTGAAACATCACTTGGAAATTTCATCATGTAACTGCTGTGTGTTTTGTGGTGACAGTGCCAAGACAAAGGGGTCAGAAAGAGGGAGAAAAATACAAAAAAAAACCCCAAGGAGTTTTTGAAAAATGACTCCAGGATATCCGTGGCTTCAGAACAAATAAAAGCTATGTGTTATAATCCTCTACATTAACATTTCATAAAGACATGATGGACCTGCAGCGACTCTCAATGAAGTGACATTAAAAAACACCCTTTCCCCAAATGTGAAGATAATGCGTTAATCTCTCAGTATGAAAATGCATCTCCAAATGCACTTTAAAACAATTTCCACTCAAGCTGAGCACCACAGATGCTTGCCTTTAAATCACCTCGCATACACGTACCCGATTTAAGTCTAATTCAGGCACAGTAAATGCCAGCAATATGGTGCCTTGGCTAGATTACTTTGGCTAGTTTATGAACACAAGGTATCAATCACCCATGCTGTCCCCATTTTATTTACTGCCACTGACTACTGCTGATGATTCATGATAATGATAATTTTGGGATTGGTCTAATGATACTGCTGAGACAAGCAATCTCAGCAGACGGCTGCTGCACCCTGTCATTATGTACAAGGCCACCACAGTTCACATCAGCTGAATCTTTAATCTGAAGACCCTAGGTGTTGTTTTGATTTTAGACAAAATGTGTCCTTGATGATCTACACCCTGCAGAGGCTTTGGATTTATGGATTGCATCCAGCTGCCTGCAACACTAAAAAAATGGCAAATCAGCATATAAATGCCGACATTATTGAGAGCGCTAAGAAAAACATCAGCCCTCAAGTCCATTATATTAATTGGAATCGCCTTCACCGTGGCAAGCGGCTCCAGTCGCACTGGGGTCGAGTGGTGATAAATGAAAGGCCGGAGTATGAATATAGCTTTGACCAATGATATAGCAGAACATGCGAACAACTGCACCCTTTTGTTTATACTGACCTTGTAATTAATCAGGGAGCAGCAGGGAAGTTGGAAAATGTATAGGAGTGGTGAAAGGTGGACGGGTGGGGTGGGGCCAGAGAGAAGGCAAAGAAGGGGGGAGGACAACGCTGGGAGATCCTGAGTAATGCCAACAGTCAACATATTAGTGATGGGATTTCCGGCTCTTTTTAGAGATCCGGCTCTTTCGGTTCGGCTCACTAAAAAGAGCCGGCTCTTTCGGCTCCGAACCGGCTCTTCAGGTTGTTTTGTTGCTTTAATTAATTTATTATTAGCAATAATATTAAATTATGCACAAAAGGAATTACTAACATAAAAAAAGTGGTTTTATTTATATATGTTTATATATAAATATATGCGGTGGCCCCTAGAGACAAAACACGTACAAACTCCAAAACACATTTCTAGCATGAACTGAACTTCCAAAGCAGAGCTACTAGATCACTTAAATTACACAACTGAAAGCATGTTTGTGTATTTATACACAGGCACTCATATATATTCAAATAATTTAAAAACAATGTTCATTTACCTCTTACTACCACACACCAAATCCGGTCGTTGGTACTTGCTGGCTTGTGTAGCCACTAGGTAACAAAAGCTCAACACTGCGCCCAGCATTCTGGAGCACTTCTGTTGACTTTTGTACGTGATTTGAAGTTTTTATGTGCTTTCTCTCTAGGGGCCACCGTAAATATACTTTTATTTATTCACTCCACATAAAATGTAATAAATAAATCATATAATACAAAAATGAACTATTCACATTTCAACTTTTAACTATTTAAATTTTCAGCTTTTTCCTTTTACAAATTTAAAGTGAAACAACACAAAACCCTGCAAACCACAACACAATTAAATATAAATTAAAATATGAAAACAAAAAGAAGATGCATATTCTCTGTCATATGGGCCCGCATGAATAAACTTTCTGAATCCTTTAATATCTGCAACTGAAAATAGTTGTGGATGATTACTATACCTTTCTAATGTGACGTTGTTGGCCCTGGCTTTCTTTCTCTCCCTCTGGCTCTGTTCCTGTGCTACTGAGTGTAACTACCGCCCCTCCCCCTCTGCCCAGCGTAAAGCACAAGGCTCGCGTGCTGAGTGAAGCAGAAAAAAAGTGCGAGAGAGAGGCTGAGAGAAAGAAAAAAAGAAAAAAAAACACGTGACGGCTCGCGATAAGGAGCCGGCTCGCGTCGTTCACGTCAAAGAGCCGGCTCTAAGAGCCATTTCGTTCGCGAACGACCCATCACTACAACATATATTCGAAGTATGAAGATAAAGAGGTGATATAGCTGAGGTATCAGGAGCACCTTACACCTGGTATGTTAAGACATAAAATAAAAGTATTATGTCAACTTGCCTTTCTTTCTTTTTAAAATGCCAGTACAGCCAAAACACCAAAATAAATTTAAGACAATTTTTTTACTTTTTCCATCACAGTGATGGATGATTTGGGATTTCACCTTTTATGTTTCATACAGGCCTAATAGACTTATTTTGTAATTTTGACGGTAAAATTACAAAATAGCTCTCCATTTGAATTTACGGCACTGTGAAACACACATTGGTATAATTTAGGTGCTGTGTTCAGACAGCAGTGCCTTGTTAATGTCTTGTGCTACCATGATAAGCAAAATATATCCACAAAGCTTCTTCTCTTCTTTCTGAAATTATTTGAATTTTATGTCTAGCACAAACTATAGATTTTTGGTATTTATTTGGCAAATGTAAACAACCTATTGTGGATAATAAAGAGACCAAATCAAAGTATAAGAAAAAACCGAAAAGGATCCAAAATGCAACAAGGCAAAATCAGGAAAAGCTGGAGGGGAAAACTGAGGAGGACAGAACTATTTATACACACAAGATTCACATTATAATAGGACTGAACAATGAATCAAAACTTAATTAAGTGCAGAACTGACCTCTAATCTTACCCATTCGGGTTACTTTGCTTTGTTTTTTTCTTAATGCTGTTATTTTTTTTAAAACTGCCCCAGTATAGAATAGAATAGAATAGAATTCAACTTTATTGTCATTGCACATGCACAGGTACAGGGCAACAAAATGCAGTTTGCATCCATCCAGAAGTGCTTTAGTGATATAGATATATTACAATATATATTAGCAATAATATAGATATGTAAGTATGTTACAGAAATGGGTCTATTATGGTATGTTATAATGTATGTGGGTTTGTGTATTCTCCACATAAAAATAAACTACCACTTGTGTTATCGTGTGTCTTCACCATGGAAGCATCATGAAGACATCATGAAAACGTAAACACCGAGCCGACTGCAAATTTGTGTCCGTCGTTTGACTTTATTAAAGATGACATTGAACAAAAAGGAAATGGAAAAACTTAAAAAAAAACAAAAACACTTTTACCAACTAAAGATAATACCACCAACCTGTTCAAAATTTAGAGCGTGGAAAAATCATTAATTAGTCATAATGGTGCTTAACTGTTAAGATAATCACAATATTGTGTTGGAAACAGTTTTGATAGCTACTGCATCCTTAAGTACTAAATCCATTCTCAGTCCTCAAAAGCTGTAAATTCACTACAGTTCTCTATCTGACATTATAGTAAATGGGAAAAATTGTAAAGAACAATATCTATTTTTTTCTGCTTTGGAGTAAACATGTAACTAATCAAATAAGAAAACGGTTAATGAATAATCAATATCAGTCAATATAACGGTTATCTGCAGCTATGTTTACCCATTATTGAAAGCCCCATAACCATCAATCGGTAACCTATGAACATACTGAATTCCAGTTACTTTACACTATAATAATAATGATACATTAATTTTATAGGTGCCTTTAAGACCCTCGAGGTCACCTTACAATAGTACAAACAGCAGCAACAATACAATATAATAAAATGTAGCATGAAAGTATAAAGGCTAAGCAAGGTAAAAAATTGACTATGACCGAATCAAGGGTATGCCGTTCTAAATAGATGGGTTTTGAGACGTGATTTAAAAGTGGTGAGAGAGTTTGTGGTCCGGAGATCTGGTGGAAGTGCATTCCAAAGTCTCTGAGCAGAACAACTAAAGGCTCTGAGTCCTATGGCAGTCAGGCGAGCAGGTGGAACAAACAGAAGGGAAGCTGAAGAAGAGCGGAGTGTACGAGGGGGCTAGTACGTATGGAGAAGATCAGATAAATATGGAGGAGCGAGGTTATGAAGCACTTTGAAAGTAAGAAGCCGGATCTTGAAATTAACACAGAGGTGAATTGGAAGCCAATGGAGCTGTTTAAGAACAGGTGTTATATGTTCAGTGGATCTAGTTCTGGATATAATACGAGCAGCTGTATTTGAACTAACTGCAATTTATGGAAAGATTTATGAGATAGACCGTAGAGGAGAGAATTACAGTAATCTAAACGAGATGTGACAAGAGCATTGACAAGTATCGCGGTGCTACACTGTAAAAGAGCCAAGCTGATAATTGCCAGCAAGCTAAATTTGTGATTATCCTTTAAATAGCGCTTTGAGCCACACCCACCAATGGTCCATTAGGAGATTTGGTAATCAAACCAAGCTTCAGGCAAAAATGTTAACAAACTGACTGACAACAACACACAGGTTTCCCCGGTGTAAGTAGGTGAACAAGGTCTCGCACTTGCATAGCTCGGATTACTTTCTCTTCATAAGAAAGGGCAAAATACACCCTCCTGCTCATTATCTCTCTCCTTTCATTAGCAGCAGGATGTCTGCACAGTAGAAAGTAGCAGGAAGTGCACCTACACTTTTCTGTCTCTGCTACAAATTACATCCAACACACACACAAGCACACACTACAGAGACACAATTTTGATCTGCACCTATCAGAAAAGGACTCATAGAAAATTCATACTTGACTTGGATAAACTTAGAAAATAAAGCAGACCTGATAACACAAAGATCTGCTTTGAATATATTCAAAGATAATTGGGAGCAACCCACATCACGTCCACAAAGAGACCGAAAGAGGAGAAAGAGAAGAACAGCAGCATCATGATGCACAACCAATTAACAAGGCGACAAGGTTAGCTTGTACTGCACTTGTCACTTCACAATCACTGTCTTACACACACACCCACACACACAGAGCAATGCAATGCAAAGATTATGAGGTGTCACACAAAGAGCTGATGACACATAAACCCAAGAACTTTCAAAATATAGCTGGACCGTCCTGACCTGATTCATGATTCCTCCTGACTCATTTTATTTGGACCCACCCCACTTTGGTCTTGGCTTTTTTGGTCATTCCAGCGGTTCTCCACTAATACTCAAGACAACACTATTTCCTAAAATATGCCCACTTCAGATGATAGTTCTTCCTTGGTCATTGCACTGATTTTTAATGTTCTAGCAGCCTGACATCATTTCAGTGTTTCGTTCTTTGTATCTGTAAAAGAAAAGTCCTTCAGAGAAACCACATTCAGACTCAGTCCACAAAAACTGCCTTAAGACTTTGGTGTCCAGGGTTGAAGCATTTTATGTGAGCTCCACATCAGAAAACAAGAGCTCAGTGTTTACAGAGTTTGAGACACCAAGGATGAGACACCAAAAGAGTTAATGAAGAGTTTCAGAAAGCCTGATAAGATGCTCAGTTAACACAGCCTGTCTGTTCTAAAGGAGCCCATGATACACCATAGCAGAAGAAGCTATCAAGGCTGGAGAATGTTAAAAACTGACTTCTCATTCAACATATACGACATTCAGTGATGTAAAGACTTTTATTTTTGCTGGGGTTTTAATCGTGGTGCCAAATAAAAATAACAACGAAATTGAATGACTCCACTGATTTGATTAATGCACCTGTTTGCTACATTCATTTTATTCTAAAATAGCTTGGGAATTATGCTATTGTCAGCTGCAACGCTAAACATTCTTAGTCTTCCCAAAACTGAGGGCTGAACCAACAATTACAAAAAAGATATAGTGCCGTTAGGGGTGGGCGATATAAACAATATATGATAGAAACGATATAAATTTGGCCAACGATAGAGATTTTGACTATACCGCTCTATCGCGATAGCGCATGTTGATGATGTCATCAAGCTGCGTCTGTTTTGGTCAAAAGCATGATCGCAGGAGTTACAACCATTATCATCTGCAAATTATGCCGGGCGACAGTCATAGAAAAGAGATGAAGTAGCTGTTCTGTTCCCATGTTCTTGGAGTATATTAATAACTAACCTGATATTGTGGATGAATAATCTTAGTTGTTCTCCTGATTGAAGTTTGGCCCGTGTATAGCATCCTGCTATGCGATTGCATTTGTCCCTGACCACCAGAATCCCTCACGTTAACTTTTATCGAGTGGAAAAAAAGTTGGCGTTCATCCTCCAGCAACGCTGATGATTTTATTAAAGATGAAAGAATTTTAACTGTTTTTAACTCTCAGTGTTCGTTTGACTTTGAGACCTGAAGGGGACGGAGTTTTGGACCCAGATTACTCCGCGAAGCTCCTCACCACGGCAGCCGTAATGCTCTGACAATCCATCAAGCAGTGCGGCTTACCAAAGTTGTACTAAAACATTTTTTAACAGATTTCTGCATGCCAAAATCGGTTCGAGGTCAGTAAGCACAACCAGAATTCATACATAAGGAACACTCTCGATTTTTGAGAAAATTAAAGGATTTTAAGTGCGCCTTGTAGTGTGGAAAATATGTTATACAGAAGAAAATGTATAACGTATATATCGTGATATATATCGTTACCGCACGTGCTTCAAATTATACCGCGGTATGGATTTTAGTGCCGTATACTTTAGCCCTGACGGACGAAAACAAGCAGAGAAACTCATATTGGACGCAACACAAGGTTGTTTATTGTGAATCTCCCATTTTAAAATTCAATAACTGTCAAGGTTAAAAACAGAGCTACTTATCATTTGCATAAGAAACTGTCTGATTTACTTTGATGAATATAAAATTGAATGGGATGCTATTCTGTCGCGTTAGCCTTTGGAACGACAAAAGAAAAATAAACCAGTATAGATTTAAAAACACAAAGCTGATACATTTGCTTTTGTGCTTACTAGTTTTATAGCCGCTCTTAACCAGCTTCGGCTATTATTCAAACGGGCACTGAGCAGAGAGAAAGATGCAGGTTTATTTAGCAAACACAAGAGATTTATTTCATCTCTACAAAAAAACTAAAATATGACACAGGTTTATAGCGGAGTCATAATTCAGCCTTGAGAAAATATATTCATGCACAATCTGATGCATTACAAGAATTTATAATCAGTGGAGCAACACCAGCCTTTTATAGAGATGTAACTCTCTGGGGTGCTATACTATGCATTTCAACACACGGCAATGCTCATACAGCTGAGTTACAGTTTTAATGTCATCCACTGATTAACCTGAGTGCATGTCACAAAAAGATTTCTCACACCTGTGAGACATTTGTCAAAGAAAAACACTCCATTACCTGCATTAATACAAGACATTTCTTTATGTGACGTAGAATTTAGAAAGCTTTTTCAAAACGACTAACATCCGCTGTGTTTAAGTTCTCATATTTATAGAATGTTTGACTCTAGTGTACATGCATCTAGAAATTCAGTCAGTTGCAAAACTGCCTTAGCTCACACACTCAATGGCCACGTTCTTTGGTTAGGTGATTAGGCTATTCAATACAAATATCTAATCAGCCAATCACATGGCAAAAAATGAATGCATTTAGGTATGTAGGCATGTTCAAGATGACCTGCTGAAGTTCAAACCGAGCATCAAAATGGGGAAGAAAGGTGATTTTATTGAATGTGCCATGGCAGATACCAGACAGGCTGCTCCGAAACTGATGATCTGCTGAGAACACGGTCGGGTCAAAATACCCATAATTGGACAACAATTCATTTTCTTCCCGATACTTTCATAGTACCAACTGATCACTTTTTAAATTAAAAACAGCCTCCCTGAGTATCGTTGCTGACCATGTCAATCCCCTTATGACCACAGTGTACCTGTATCTTGTGATCTCTGCTTCCAGCAGGATAACTGAAAATGTCACAAAGCTCAAATCATCTGAAACTGGGTTTTTGAAGATGACAATGAGTTCCTTGTACCCAATTGACCTCCACGGTCACCAGACTGGAGTCCAATAGAGCACTTTTGGTATGTGTTGCATTCTTAGTCTTCCCAATCATGGATGTGAATCAGGAGATTCCCAACATGGATGTGAAGCATACAAATCAGCAGCAACTGTGCGAAGCTGTTGTGTCAATAAGGACCAAAATCTCTGAGCAATGTTTCCAGCACCTGTTGAATCTTTATACCATAAACAATTAAGGCAAACAGGTTCAATCCACAATTAGCATGGTGTGCCTAATAAAGTGGCTGTTGACTGTAAACTTATAGACCACCTTGAGTCAAAGTCTTACGCAAAACCACTAATCTTATGAACCTTTGAACTTCAAACACAAAGTGAGTACAATAACCTTTTACATTACACACTTCAACACATTTCACAGTAACAGCAGGTTTTATAATTTGACACTTCAAAAAGCCGACACTGTCACTGACAGATAATCTTTTATTTTTTCCTCATGAAACAAACCACAATAATAAACCCCTCCTGCCCTAAGGGTCAAAAGTTTTCTAATATGCTGAACTGTTTACAATAAAAACTTCATATATTGACAAACTGTCAAGACCTTTGCTGCAATCAGGCAATTTACAATTCACTGACTCAGAGAGCTGCAGCTATACCTCAAAGAATAACATTCAGTATAATAGTATAGCTGAGCTTTCCCACTTATTTTTACAGCTCCACCTGCCCACTTTTTAAATGTTGCATTGGTTGACCTTATATGAGATTTAAACACTAATAAGAGCTAATAATAATATGAAGACAAATACTCACTCCATTCATTTGGAAGCTTAATGTAATGAGTGTTTCCCAGTCAAACATAAATTCAACTATTGAAACCCTAGGTGTTTTGTTCTGCTGGGGACAGGAAGAGACTGAACAGGTTGATCCAAAGGGCCAGCTCTGTTCTGGGATGCCCTCTGGACCCAGTGGAGGTGGTGAGTGACAGGAGAATGGTGGCTAAGCTGTCATCCCTGTTGGACAACATCTCCCACCCCATGCATGAGACTCTGACAGCACTGAGCAGCTCTTTCAGTGGGAGACTGCGGAGAGATTTCGCAGGTCTTTCCTCCCCACTGCTGTCAGACTCCACAATAAAGACTTTTGCAGCTGATCAAACACACAAACCCACACATGTGCAATAAGACTTCTGACGAAGTTGTATTTTTGTATTTCCCTACTCAGTTGTATATAGTATTTCTATTTCTATTTTATTCTATTGTATATATTATTCTATTCTATTTTATTCTATTGTATATAGTATTTTATTTTATTCTATTGTATTTTATTGCATTCCAGTGTTTTCTAATTTCTGCTACATAACTTTGCACTTTTGCTGTAACAAAACAAATTTCCCACCTGTGGGACTAATAAAGGTCATCTTATCTTATCTTATCTTTTATGAATAAGCGTCAATATAAGACATAAGCAGTTGCTGTGTATTTTAAACGATTTGGTTTTATTAGGCTGCTCGGATTGATGGCGGTCCTCCCTGAGGTCCAGATTTATGCAGTCATATGAAAGGTTATGCCTATTTTCTGTATGTGTGTGCCCGTGTGTTGCTCACTCCAGCCAGCCAAAGTAATGGAGCAGCCCCATCTGGACCTAACACATGGCCCAGCCTGTTCAACCTGTCAGGGGATGAATGTGCTCCAGAGACGGACTTTGTGCATGTGTTTGAACTACAGGCAGAGGCTCTGAGTGGTCAGCCAGGACGAGAGGCTGAAAACCTGCACCTGTTACTGCTTCCAAAGAGGCAACAGAACAAAAGCAGCGATGCAGTCGAGAGCAAAGGAGTGGTGAGACAGATAAAGAAAAAGAAGGAGAGAGGAAAATCAAAACGAGGAGAAAGGGACGAGGAGGACGGATATAGCAGAGACGGGTTGGTTTGCCCGCCCGTATTTGCCTCCATCTCTGTGTTGTGTGCTTTATGGGTCACAACAACATGATCAAGGCGTAACTTTATTATGGTGGCAGCTTTTGGCTGTAGTTTAAAAGACTGATCAATTTGGCTTCAACATAGCCCTGCCATGCTGCCCATGACTCCGCAAAACATTCAGCTGCTTGGCAGCACAGAAGGGGCTGGCGGGCACCAAAAGAAACGGATTGTAGCTTTGCGAAGAAAGAAAAAAAAAAAGGACCGTAGCCCAGTGAATGAGCTCATTTTCTGCCCTCTCGCACCATCTCATCTGCACTGGCACAAAGCAGTGCTGTGATGTATACTCCAACACAGCAAAAATATTCATTAATTCATACAATAGAGCCTATAAACCACAAGGAGGACTGAATAATCACGGCTTTTCTCCAATTATGATTTAAATGTAAATGTCTTTTCACAGCACAAGTTATCTCTGCATTTTAGGGAGTGTGGACTTATTTGAGGATTCCAAGCTGGAGAGCTCATAAAACTTGAAGGGACTGAGAATATCCAGCTCGTTTCTCATACTGGGAAGAACAGCAGCTGACAAAAATAGCCAGGCGGCACCACCAATTTAATAGATTTAACAGCCATTAAAATAAAGCGTCTTGTTTAATGTTGCTTGCACATCAGAGTGACTCATCTGCCCTTTCGATGCCAAACACACGCACTTTATCACTCGCAATAAACCTCAAGCGAGCAGAGTGTCGCTCATTTTCCCGCGTTAAGAAATATCAAAACTCAAAACAAACACACTCACAGACTTAAACTTACGCCTTCCCTTCGCAGGCAGACTTACAAAATAAAACTCCTCAGGTGGAATGATTTACCTGTTGAACAGGATGATATGCTGCTGAGAGCTTCCATTTTTCACTCGGGGGGCTGACACCTTTGCCCCAAAGAGCCATAAAGAGACAGGGTACCATCCATATAGCAAGCATAGCTCATTTCTATGTTCTGCATCCAGCTGCACTTTACAATGCTTATCCAAACATAGCTGGAATAAAATGTATATCATAAATACATGTGTAGGGACTCCCTGAACACTGCCATGCCAAGCAAGGATATATAAGAGCTGCTGTGTTCTCTATTTAATGAAGCTTTTCTCTAAAAGTCTGGTGTCTTTATAATGGGACTTAATGGTGCTTTCTTTAAAAGAGTATCCCTTTATCAAGACAGACTCAGACTGCATCAGAGATCAATTTCACCAGAGTTCAAACATGAAAGCACTTCCTCTTGATGACTTCAATCCATTTTGCACACGCTTGGAGACTTACTTAAGAACACATATGTTGATATCCACTTTGCAATCAATAGCTGTTTGCAAAATATGATGTTCAAGCCATTTAGATCTGCATGTTGACAGAAGGCAGTGACAAATGTTTATTTTACAAGAACCTAATTAGGAAATATGTTTTGGGAGTTTTATTGGAAATTTCCTGGTTTCATTTTTCTTTCTGGGAATGTTCTTTACCCTAAGCATTTTCCAATTTGATTAGAACAATGATAAATTCTGAGGTCTTACTTTGACTTTTCTTTCTCAAACAGCTGTTTAAAACTTACATTTAGCTTCACGCTGTGAAAATGAGGGCGCTCAGATATTTCTATATGGCTGGTATTCAGTGATAAATGCAGGAAACTTGCTTCTCTTTAAATAAAAATTACCTGTATAAAAAAATCATAAAGAGCCTCAAGCACTTTGAACTCATTGTGCTATAAATCCTACAAAGCTAACTAACAGATATTAGATTGTATGTAAACTTTTGTCTGTAAAGTTGACTTTGTAGAGCATCAGACCACCCACCTCTCCTCAACTCCCCCGTTCCTCTTTGGGCCTATTTAACCCTCCACCTGTGATTTGGTTTCTGGCAACTGGGTAACCTAAATTTCCTCTCCCTTGACCCTGCAGTAACAGCACCAGTAGGCAATGGAGTCTTTTTATCCAGCTTTATTTCAACCCCCAGAAAAGACAGGAAGACGGAGAGCAAGAGGAGATCTGGGCACACTGTTGGTGTCACAGTGCTGAGCTTTAGGAAAGGGCCAGTTGGATCTGCTGAGATGACTTGGCAGAGCCTGATTTGTTACATGATTTGGCCACCATTCCCGCAACAGAGCTTCATTCAAATTCATCTTATTTTTATTCTAAAGCAGCAGCCCATAGCGCTGCTCCCTTTATAATAATTATGCACAACCAGCATTTACATCTAAATTTGCTTTAAATGCTGTTTATCAGATGATCAGCGAAGTTGTCCTTTGACCACTGAAATCTAATCAGTTTTTTTCTTTAGTCCAACTGAATGTTTATGCCTTATTCATCATAATTACTTTGAGGCCTAAAAGGGATATCACATTCACAAAAACAGGACAGTGGCAGCTGTGACAGTGGAATAAACAGCCCGTCCTCACTCCCTAGGAATAACATCCTGACCATTTGTCACGTCCGTGGCATTCCTAAGGAACGTAAAAGGCGACCTTCTGCGTTCTTATGGTACACGCCGGGTTATGGGTGAAATACAGTGGAATGATGGTCCTGCGGTAAAACACGTTCCAGCCATGTATTCCAGCCCTAACCAGCATTTTAATGACGCGAAATAGTGTTTTCCAAAGCAATTTGAGGAAAATGAACAAACATGTGTGGATTGATTCCAAACGGTTCTCATGTTTCCTCCTTTTTCCGATCTCGTCATTTAGGAACATGTTGGGTGCCCGGAACCGTAACATGTTGTTGATTTGTCACCTAGCGTAAAATATTATGCCTCGGGAGTGAGAACGTGTTGGAATAACACAAACCTCATAATAAGTGGTCACTGTGGACGTGCAGCCTGTTCATATTTGCCAGAGAAGAAAGGCAAGTTAAATATAAATCACTAAAAAAATGATTACTTACTAGTGTATTCAGAGTATCACCAAACTACCAAAACCACCATTAACAACCTGTGCCTGACTCAGCAGCAGCTTTCAGTTTGTTGGTCCCCTCAAAGACATCAGCTTCCATCTTTAAATCTGCTTGCTCATTAACAGGGTTTGTGCACACTATCATGTGTTTATGAGTGAGTTTTAATCACACTTCTGATGACAAATGACCGGAGTGTGGCCAGTGACTGAAACTCTATCGTACTCAGTCGCACACATACACACAGTTTTCAACCTCCAGCGCCCTTCATGTGGGCCCTGACATCTGTTCCCATGGCAACTCTATCAATAGGGGACCGACCAGGGTCAGAAAGCCTCTCCCTCTCTCGCTTTCTCCTCTTTGCACAAATCCTGACATTTGGAGCTCTCTCTCGCTGTGTACCTGTTCATCCCCAAACATCCCTGATGGTATATTTTCTCTTTCTATCGATTTCTCTGCTCCGTCTCTTGTTGGCTCTTGTCTGTTCAGTTCAGTGTCAAGCATGCGCATACAAGAATACGGACACATGCACATGGTCATGATTTTTTTTTCTGATTTACATTTTGCACTTATCTCACACTGGCCTTGATACAGATGGAGTCCCTTTAAGGACACGCTTACTTTAGGCCAGTCGTCTTCTGATTGGCTGCTCCCTCACCTGGTTTTCACATCAGCTGCATGTGGTCACTGCCTCCTGTGTTTGCCCATGTAGAAGTTCTGAAAACAAACCTTGAAGTTAACCTACTAAAAAGGTTGAAGATTTTTCATTGTTGATCAGAAAACGCATCTAAAGTCTTTAAGCCCAAATCCTATCGTGAACATCCGCAGCGACAAAGATTACAGCAGGACATCATGTTTAGTGAATACTATATTTATTACCTGCTTAATATGGAACACAGAGATGGACTGAGCCTTTCAATAACACTGTGGATGAAATACTGTCTATATGTAGTCCTGTCTTAGATTGCATGTTAAAGAAATGTGTTGAAATATCAAGTGAATTGGAAAACTTGTGCTGTTTGGAAACACAAAGGTAATGTAGCGAGCAAAATGTTATTCTGCTGTTGCAATGTGTCTGTGTACTATCTCTCTATGCGGCTTATAACCCAAGCCTTACATATACAAAGAACAGCTTAGCAAGGGTTAGCAGAGAAAAGGAGATGTTTAGCTACGTTGTTAATATGCCTCCTGTCAGTACTGAAACTGAAGGCATTTAATCTGATTATCAATACAAGGCAAACATTTCAGAGATATAATATTTCTTACAAGTTGTACTTCTAACTTCTGAACACTGCCCTTTGTGCAATCTCACCTTTTACCATTAGCCTATAAAACCCAGCTTCATACTCGTTTATCTTAATGAAGGACTCCTCTATAGCAACCAGGTTATGGTTGCTATAAAATGTGGCTTATGTTTGATGTTAGTCTGAAACAATGTACCTTATCAAGTGCTGCAGTGCTTTCTTCTTTAAGAAAAGCAAGCATGTTCAACTTTGCTTTACAAACACTCTGCAATAAATATCAATAAATCATGTTTAGTTCCATAATTCCCTCAGTTGGGAAAAGATCTCCAACATCACTGGCTGAAATAAAGCCAAAATCATGGCAGAACCTCCACCGTGCTTTACAGATTAACTTAGGTGCCTTTTATAAATGCTTGATAGTCCACAGTTAAGTCACTTAAAAAACCAAAACTGCCTCCTCTGAAAATGGTCAGGTACAAGGATTGGGCTGAAAATGACTCAAAAATCAGCCAATATCCGAAGAATGCCACTTTAAAAACCTATTTAAAAAAAATCCTGACTCATTTCAAGCAAAATATAAAGAAATGTGGGGTAGCTCAAGATTTTTTGCACAATATTGGGAAAAGAAAAAAATAGATCCACTTAAACATTTATTAAACAGGACCTAATCTCATCCTATTAAGACCAAGCTCTAAATCCATATGCACTCTGCAAATTTGCATGCATTTTCTTACAATGAGTCAGCCTTTGCATTCAAAACAGCTTTTTATCAACATAAGTTAGAATGAGCATATTCATAATAGCAATTATTTACACCCATACACCATGAATTCCGAAAATGTCAACTAAGCCAGAATAATGAATTAAGAGAAACATTCAGGGATTTATTCAATGGGAACTCGACTTATTGAAATGAGTTGCTGCATTAGCGGAGATGGGCATAATTATGAAATGAATGCAACTGCATAATGGGCTTAGGGTTTTTGGACAATACATAGCTCCTCAACTACAATCCTTTAATTAAAAAAAGTGTGAGACAAGAATTGGATGCCCTGCTCTTTTTTTCCCTATATGATTGTGCTGTTGCTTCCTCATTGAAAATGTTCAATTAATATTCATAATTATATGATGCATATTTTAGAGCACGTGGAGTTTTCTGAGTAACAGCGTCTGGTGCAAACTGATGAAGAGTCACATTGGTGTTGGTGTTTGGAAGACAGGATTAAATGAACCGTCATGTTGTGGAAAAACAGAGATGGATGAAACTGTTGTTATGGCTTTTTGCTGCAACGACAGCAGAGCGAATCAATCCCCGTCCACCAATGACAATCAGGACAGGAGAGGCAGCTCCATCTCATGCGATATTCAAAGCGCTTGCTATAAATCTGGAGTTGGTTAGGGATGTGTCAATAATGGTGTCACTTTTTCTCAACATGGAAATGGTGTTCTGACCTGAGCTAACCTGGTTTAATCCCACTCCCCGTGGTATACTGCTGAGTTGATGCAAGTCGCACACTTTGTTGGAGAGAATGCCAGTGGCTGTAAGACAGCCACCTGCCCATGCGTCTCTGCCTAGGGAGGTGCTGCCAGGCCAAACCCCACTGATTAGGTTATTTCTGAGTCTGATTGTGTCCCCACTTCCACTTGTAGTTTTTGAAGAGAAATAAGAGGAGGGTAGTTCTGGTACAAGAGAGAAAATGCCCTCTATCTAATCGCTTTCATTTTTTTGTCCTTTCCTGATTAAAAAGTTTCCCTTCAAATAAAAGACCTGCTGTAAACCTGCAAAGGTTTTAGCACGTCTCATTTGCTTTGTTGTAGTTCTTAAAACGTGCCTCATTTTTGGATAAAAGTTCCTTTCTCTCAATGTCACAAAATCCCAAAGATATGCTTTACTTAATGATCAGGAAATGTAATAAAAATATCTGGTTGCTGTAAAATTTCAAATCCCTGTCTTGTAGCATTATGCAGTCTGGGATAATTACATTTACTGTAATAAAGAATAAGAGGACAACGTCCTTATTTCAGATGTCTGTGTGTATTGTCTGTTAAAGACTGCACATGCAAAAGATCATGGTTATGTTTAAACAAAATGCATTTAATTCATATTCACTGCTGAAAAAAAATTATGTCAGTCGGTGCAGAATAAATTGCAACTTTGATCAACTATAAATTTATTTATTTATGAGTGAAATATTACACACTCTCCCCTCCTCTACTGCACTGTGACAAGTTCCTGCTTTTTTGATTTATGAACCTTCACGTTTAATATTGCGGTCTGCTCCTTCTTTTGCACCTTCATCACTTTACTTCAGTTGCCACTAACAAACTGTGGAGCGAACTTACAATGTCACTTTGTTGCCTTCCTCATACTTATGTATGCCTCAAGTGGGATGATTCAGTCTGATGACCTTTAGTGTACTTGCTCAGGCTCCAGGCTGCAAATTCGCAAACACATAAACAATGCAAATAAATGTAAAAGCAAGAAGATCAAAGATGCTAGCAGGAAAAGTTGACTTTAAATCCTAAATCTTTCTTTACATGTAATGAGTCATAACTTTAAAGTTGTCACTAATTGAGAGGGGAAATGTCTCATGTCTCATCTAAAAGCAAGAAAACAGTGAAATGAGCACAATCGAAGAGATGGTATCCGACTTTTTACTTTTTATTTGATACTAAGAATCTTTTAAATCCCACTGATTATGGCACACACAGAGACACACACAATCTCATATTAGCTGACCAGTTGGAGCTAGCAATAGCAGTGGCAGCACCGGTAACCTGTTTTAGCCTTCTTTAGTCATGCTAACGTCCATCCATCCCATGCAAGATATGGTGCACTAGTCCCAGCATTTACTCACAAAGCCTACTTATAATTCTTCATTTTCCTGTCATTTTATATCATTTTCTTTGTCATGCAGCACAACATCTTTGACCTAAGTTGTCAAGGAGTGTAGATTCAAGAAAGTGCTGTGAAAAAATAAACTTCGCACACTGTGGCAGAAACATTTAAATGTCAACTAGTCAGGCGCATCCCAAGCATCGCGCTAT
This sequence comes from Neolamprologus multifasciatus, assembly GCF_963576455.1. Taxonomy (NCBI): domain Eukaryota; kingdom Metazoa; phylum Chordata; class Actinopteri; order Cichliformes; family Cichlidae; genus Neolamprologus; species Neolamprologus multifasciatus. The sequence continues at coordinate 19,651,572 of NC_140456.1, read as the reverse complement.
CCATCACAATATCCACAAAAACTGTGGAGGGTTTGCAGGCAGCTGAGCGCAAACGCTGAGCAAAAAGGGAGGGATATTTAAGATTCACTCTGTTGCACTTTAAATCTTCTTGATTTTTTTATTTTTATTTATTCATATTTTGAACGCTGTTTCAGCTCAAATGTTAATGAGTTGTTTTTATTTGTTCATCTGTTATATAATGAAAGGCTTTTGGCTTTGGAACTTTTTGGTATGAAAAACAACACAAAACAGATCGAATGAATTCAGACTGAGTTTTCTTCTGGAAGTGCTACAGTGCTAGGTAATAAATTACATTTACATGTCATGTAAAATGCATTACTTTTTACAACAGTTACTTTAACCTGCTGCCTTGAGTCATGACAGTCCCGGCTTCTCTGATGTAAACACGTTTTAACTATATGTCCACCTACCAGTCATTATTCCAGCTGGTTAGCTGGCTTTCAGTCACAAGGTGTTACCTCTGAGTACGACAGGTGAAGGCATGAGAGTCAGCCAACCAGTGTGTGGGTTCTACCTTGTTTAGACAGCCTCTGCCTGTCCAGTAGCCAACGCTAGCAGCTGTCTGCAGAGGTCAGACTGAGGTCCACAAACACAAAGACAGAGAGAAGCTGGACCACTCAACATTTTTGTCTTTTCTGTGTTCTTTACTTAACTGCTGTGACTCTTAACCTTTAAATGAGAAATACATCAACATGGCAAATTGGCAAGAGACTAAAAACAAAACAAAGTCAAACAGAAATACAAGTTTTTTTTTCTCCCTCCATCCATTCTGCCACTTATCCAAGTCTGGGATGCAGGGGCAGCAGTCTAAGCAGAGGCACACAGACCTCCCTTTACCCAGCGACCTCTTCCTGCTCTGCTGGATTTTGTTCTTCAACCCTATTGCTCCAATTTGACAGACCAAACAGCCAAATGAGCAAGTCAGCGTGACAAGATTTGCCAAACGTGAACTGTCCTTGTTTGCTTCAGCCATAAACCATGGCTCTCAAACACCTTGAATTCCTAAATGAGCTTAATATTTTCCTTAGATTCATATTCACCCACATCCACATTTGGGTTGGGCTGAAGATGTGACAACATCACAGCAGACAAAAGGAGACATTGTGGAGGTTGAAAAAGTGCTTAATAAAGAGGTGTGCTAATTAATGATTTATCATGCCTTGAGGGTTCAAACTGGAAAATCTAAGAAACCTGTCAACACACTTGTGAAGGTTGCCATGTAATTCCATGCTCCCTGTAAAGCTGCACTACAGTTTGATTATCCATCAGTGTGACGACTCAGTTGTTATAATGACATGACTACCCCGTTCCCTGATGTCTGCCAAATGAAAACAGAACAGCGTCATCCCCAGAGGAGCTTAATGATCCGCAAACACACAGTCACGTCCACAGATGCAAACGCAGCTAAACCCGCACACACGAACCCACACAGAGACAGCAGCTTATTGATCACTGTCAGATCAGTCTATAGACTGGAAACAAGCCTCTAAGCAACACAAAAATTGGGACACTGATGATTTGTTAGTTAATACAATCAGCAATGACAACTCCCCCTCCCATATCCACACTGGCCACCCTGTCCCTCGTTTTGGCACACTTTTGCACATTCAGAAACATCGCCAACAACTCCAAACATACACAGACACGCACACACATAAATGCAGACACAGTAATTGACTGATATGGAACAGTGAACAAGGAGTTCTTGTCTGTTTTTGAATTATGCCTGGCGCTGGACAATTGTGGATGAGTCTCTGGCGAAAAAAAATACAGTGTGGGTATCTGAGAGAGAGAAAGACAGAGAACAAGAGGGAGAATCAAGCATGGCAACTAGGAAAGACTCAGGCACAGAGCAGCAAACTGTGTGAACTTCACAGCTCCCCGCCCCAGGTCTCCACTGTGCCTCTTTTGCGCTACAATGGAGACCTGGGGTCTGACAAAAGCCATAAAATCTGAACACACAAGCATTTAATGAAGTGATTTGCCAGAGCCAAACTGGAACCAACCAACTTCAGTTGTCTGGACCAGCCATCTCTGGTTTTTGGACTCTGGCTGGACCGGCCCGCCTGCCTGTCTCGGGAGAGAACTAATTGTGACACTCAGTGTGAAAGAAGGCGCCAGAAAAGTGGAGAGGAAGACAGGAAGGCAAGGAGTTAAGGATTCAATGGGAAAAGAGAGTGTGAGAGAAAGAATGAGGACAGATGCTGTAACTGTGACTAACACTGGTTGTAACTAACGGTCACACAGCACAAAAGAACAAGGAAATTAGTGTTCACAGTCGCCAGTGTTAAGAGGTAGTTTCAGGTCTGTGCGTGAGCTCAGTGTGATTAAAATGAAAGAAAAACATGAAGCAATTACCCCAATGGGTCTGTTAGAACGTACCTACAAATTACTACATTATTATATACAGTTTGCCTTCATTTTTTTTCAACTATTTCTTCTTTTTTCTTATAACTCACATCAAATTATTTTTTACATGAGAGAGCAAACAAGGTTAAATCCACCTGCTGGGTGACGCTGGCTTCCTCCCACAGTCCAAAAATGTTAGGTTAAAGGTCTTAATGTGAGCATGAATGTATGTCTGTTCCTCTATGTTAGCCCTGCGAAACTGCCAATCTGTCCTGGGCGCACCCCACCTCTCGCTCTGTGACAGCTGGGACAGATTCCAGCTCCCCTCTGAAAATATTCTTTTCTCTTTCACTCTTTTTCCTGCATAAAGTCGTCAGCACTTGCACTTACTTTATAATGCAGACTGCAGACTAAGAAATAAAAAACCCAGCCACCCAACTTTTGACCTCTCTTTCCTGTTGGAAACAACAATCATGTGTTTTTTCCTGAAGATAGTTTAAATTAAATATTGTGTAGCTCTTAGACCAGCAAAAGCTGGATAATTGTATTTCATATCCTCAGTTACAGCTATTTTTTTTTCCTTGCTAGTCTTAAGCACGTTCAGTTGCACTGTGAGTTTTCTTCTTCTCCAAATTCCCAAAATACAACTCTGAGATTACGCTAAGTTAAGAGACTAAGAGAGTAAGGAATGATAAAAGATGACCCTTGAGGTGTGACTCAGGGCTTTGGAAAATAAAAACCAGTGAGAAAGAGCACGCTCATGTGAGTCTAAGCACACATGCGAAGCATTGTTCGGCTGCAACTTAAGAAATCCTAAACAAGAACCGGAGGAAAGAAAAGCAGCTCATCTCTGCACAAGGAGAAGGTGGCTGTAAACTGTAAATTATTTGCCTGACTGTTAATTGCCTGAGTATTATGCAAATAAAATGCATGAAAGCTGGAAATTTAAGTTACTCTCAAAACCATGAAAAAAAGAAACTGAACGGATGATTTCACTTCGAGTGCCCCACTTCACTGTGTTGCATCAGCCTCGGCAAATCAAATGCACCCAAAGCTTAGTTAAAAAGGAAGTCAAAGACAATGCTCCCCGACAGGTGATTTAAAAGCAAGAGCACGTCCGCATTCACACACCGTTACCTCCTGCTCTTCACTTCATTGTCTCTATACAGCCAAGGCCTCTACACCGCAGTAGGTTTTAATACACCTCAATCGAAACTTTGTACAATTGTACCAGAAATTAGTCACTTTGGGCTAAATCTGTCACCTTTCGAATTACTGTGCAATGAAGTTGCACTAAAGGCTAAACATGGAGCCAAAAACTGTTAAATTCCTCTGCAGTGTGTCCACTTACTGCTCATGTGCACACATGTAAATATCCACTGTGTGTCATGCATCCTCCAGACCCACTGAAATAAGTCTTAAAACGTGAAGAATTGCGTGGGAGACAAAAACAGTAGCACCCGAGTTAACAAAAGGTGAACGCAGAATCTCCCATGTTCCGTTAATGTGCGATTTCACCCAATTTCAAGCATGACTGACTCAATAAGATTCCAGCATCCCATTTAAACATTCCTCCAGAAATAACATTTATCCAATTTGTTTCATGGCTTCCCGCTTCCATGCACTCAAATCACACATGCCTTTGGCAGCCAGCAGGAGTAGTTCGGATTTCAAATGTAAAAAAGGGAATACTCTGTCCTCTCTAGGAAACGTATTTGTGGGCTAATCCAGCATGTCTATTTGCAGAGAGGGGATATAAAAGTAAATGTTCTTCTAATACCACTAATATGTGATATTCAGTTGTGTATTGTGTAAATGGTGCACCAGTGTGGCACATATGAGCTGGGAGCGTGCATTCAGTGATGACTCGCCTCAGATTTTAGATGGTCATTTTGCACTAATGCATCAGGCAGGTAATGACCGCAGTCATGTTTTTAGTCCCCTTTCGGGGTGCTGTTCATCCCCCACCCACCCCCACCCCCACCCCCCACCCACCCCGAAGAATATCACTCCACTGTGCCAGCTGTTTGTTTAGCTTTTTTTTCTGGCATTACTTCCCTTTGAGTAACCACGGATGGTACTGCTGGATGCGAAACCACCGCTGTTTCCAGGCACAGCGCCTATCTCAGCAGCAACACGCGGCAAAACACAGAATCCATCCAGCTAACAAATGCAACCCTCCCTATTTCGCTACATTCCCTGCACCGCTCATGCTGTTAATTAAAAAATGAACCAGGTAATTAACCACCTTGTCCTATTGTTTGAGATGGAATATTTCTCTTTCTGAGCCATGCAAGTGTGTTTGTTGGCAACTTATAATGACAGTTTGGGGGGGGGGGGGGGGGGGGGGGGGTAACCAGCAACTCAAAGATGCGAAGTGGGAAAAATGGCAAGAGCTTGTTGGGTGTGATGGTTCTTTGCCTTATCGCAGAACACAGCTCTTTTTTTTGACAGAAGTGCTTATCTCCAGTTTTTTGCTGCATTTCACTTATTGCACAAGAAAAAAAAAAGACTGAAACTGCGGGATGACTACCGACCGACACATAGTTATTACCACACCAACCAATTACCATTTTAAATTTAAAGTCAGTGAAACATTTCAGAGAAACTGAGTTTGGTTTCTTTTGGGTTTCTTTTGGCTTTTTTTGTTGGTTTGATGTGCTCATAACTTCATGACAAAGACCGAGCGACACCGCGCTCTGAAGCGAGGCTCCTCAGCACAGGATCAGGGCTGGTGTGGTTACACCATTATGTAAACCAGAAACTTAAACTTTGTGGTCCCCAGAGAAGAAAAGAATAAGGAACATTGATCTCTTTCACGAAGCTGACGGCCACCTTCTAACATTGGTAAAAATGTGCGGCATAAATTATTTTGCAGCACTTCTCACTACTTTTCATTTCACCTACAAGCGATCAAGGACAAATGTTTTTACTGAAAGAAGGTAGAGAAGTTGGGGAAAAAATGATCTTACAGAAAGTAATTATCACAGTTTTTTGCTCGTGTTTAAGGTTAAAGATAAAGCTTGCAGCAATAATGAGGACCGCTTTGACGAGGAATGTCTCTGAATTTCACTCGCAAATTATGGTATTTTTTTAATGCCTCTGGATGATCTGGATTTACTTCACTCTCATAGCTTTAGAAGAATCTGTAAATGGCCTAGAAGGAAAGGGAGGAATGACTGTAACAGAACTAATAACAATTTTTCAGAGGAAGAAACGTATACAACATTAGTATTTCAAACGCAGAGAGGTTACATTCAGAGAGCCTGCTACCTTCACAGCCAGAGGAAAGCTTGAGAGAGCCATCACCAACTGGTTTGTGAATTCCTATTTTGAAGTATTGATCTCATTATTATGATAAGATGTCACAAGCAAAGGTTTCTGAGTCTTTGGACACCGCATGTCCATGTGGTGGTGACCATCCATCCATCTTCTTCCACATATCCAATTCAGGGTCACAACTGGGGTTTAAGCCAAGCAAGAGCCTGCATTCACCCTGAACAGGTTGACAATCTATCACAGAGCTAACACATAAAGACAAACCAAATGTGCTCATCATGTGGGAGGAAGCCAAAGTACCTGAAGAGTACCCACGCAGGCACAGGGAGACAGCCAGCGGATTTAAAACCAGGGCACGCTCTGATGGGAGCCACTTGCCTCACCAGTTCATCAAACGACCATCACTGTGTATTAAAACGATGTGAAACTAGTGACTAAGACCAAATTTTAAGCAAGAAGTAGGGTCAGTGTCTCATATACCTTTATACAAACTGACAATTTTGCAACCAGAGGAGTTGTAACCTGCCAGTGATTTAAAACAATGCTCGTTTAAAGCACTTCTACACTGACACCAAAGTGTTTCCCTTGCTATTGCATATCACCAGGTTCACGTATGCGGGAGTAACCATGTAGAAGAGGAATGTAGAGCACAGAGCAGAAGCAATGAAAGAAAAGGTAGGAATACCCAAGTTGATGACAACTTGTTAGGAGGGAACTAAAGTTCCCCAACAAGTGTTAATTGGTCTGTTGGTCTTCCTTGGTCTCTTGTGTTCTGGGGGCCTCTGGATGTCTGGAGTTTTGATCTCCTCCATACCTGCTTCATGCCCTGGAGGACGGGGCAGTGGCCCCCCACACCCTCTAGCAGATCATTACATGAAGGAACCTTTTAAAAAACAAGCGCGTCCATGCTCACAGGTGTACACACGGGTGATCACACACACAAACTACACCCTTTTTGGCTCCTACCTCAAAGCACACTGTGCTGTCGATCTTACGTGCTGCACAATAATGTTTAATATTTAGTATTTACTGTCATATTCCCATATATCATTGTGATGTTGTTTATTGTATTACTCTCGTTTTCTTCTGCTTGTTTTCTTTTTTCTTTCTCAACAGGTGATCCAGGTGATCGATATATGTATTTTTTTTTTCTGCTTATTCTGTTGGTTTTTGTTTTTTGCCCTTCTCCCCCGTCCCTCTTCTCAACTGTTTTTCTTTCCCTCTTTCTTTCTCCCTTTTCTTTCCCCCAGTCAAGTCTGTCCCGTATTCAGCAAGTGAAAATAAAATAAAGAATAAAAGGTGAATCAAATGGACCATTACGGCAAAGCTGGGATGGTCAATTTGGTAAAGAAAATCCGTTGGGCATCTTTCTTCGCCTTTAGACAATAATTCTGACGGCAAAAGAGCCAAACGGGACAGGCAAAAAAGAACGAAAAAAAAAAAAAAAGTGTTAATTGGTCTAAACCAGCGGTGCCCAACCTTTTTTGCGCCACGGACCGGTTTATGCCCGACAATATTTTCATGGACCGGCCTTTAAGGTGTTGCGGATAAATACAACAAAATAAAACTAGTACTGGTACCGAAAAAAAAAGAAAATTTATTCATAACACACGTGAAAAGACCCAGGAAAACCGAGTTAACGATAAAAACGATAACAAAATAATGCTGAAAACCGATAAAAACCCTGAAAACCATACATTTCACACCTGAGCCTCAACTTTCGCGGCCCGGCACCAAACGACTCACGGACTGGTACCGGTCCGAGGCCCGGGGGTTGGGGACCGCTGGTCTAAACCACAAATGGGCAGCGACAGAGCAATCCCAGATATCTGTAAGTCTTATGGCACCAAAGCTAATGGAGCCTGAAGGAGTAGCACAGAGATGAGTATTTTTTTTAGTATTAGTATTTAGTATTAGTTTTTAGTATTACTGAATACAACATTAATGATCTTTTTCAAGCAGGCCAGGATAACTGGAATGCTTTTCCATTAGAGCTGGAGGACTTTTTATTGATCTGTGACTCATAGCAATAGGTCAGTTTCTTCACGTATAACAGAAAACTGGTTGAACAGTCTCAAAGGAAGAATAGAAATAGAAACCACAAAACCTTAAACAGTAAATAATGGAATTATAATGACACAGGGCCGCTTGTGATACAGTTTTTTTTTTATTATTATATTAAAATTTGTTGGTTTTCCTCCAAACCGTAACAAACCAATGAAAGATTTTTTCAATGAGCCCTTCTGATCTGTGTCCAGCGAGCTTGATTAGAAAGATGGTTTTTTGCCAATTTTTTCACCGGCCAGATAAAAGGCCTTGAAAAACCAACTGCAATGTGTCACAAAAAGAAAGAAGGAGAAAAAAAAATGCGGAAATGTGAGAGACAGACAGGCGGACAGGGAGAGTGAGAAAAGAATACTTCATTGTGTGTGCTCTCTCTGGGTGGACAGTCTTTGTAATGAGAAATATTAACATTGCCAGAGTCTTTCAGCCTAGTTGAAGAAAAAAAAAAAACTGTGCAAACACAAAAGAGTGCCCCTAAAATCCATCCAACCAATCAATGGTCTTTACAGAAAAGGCAGAGCAAAGAGAAGAGCGCCATTGAAAGCTAAATTATTGCTATTTTTTCTTTTTTTGTCTGAAACATATGTTAGTACAACAGTAATAGGTGAGTAAGACAACGAATGACATGCAAGAGGCCCATCAGGGTTTTTCCTTCTGTTTGGTTAAATAAATACACATTCAGAGGCTTTGCCATTGTGCTCGAAAGCTTTTATTTCTTACCAAAAAGTCTTCCTGACATGTTCAGGAAGATGTCTTTATTTGATGAATATATGAATGGATGTGACGCTGAACACAGCTAAGTATGTCAGTCGTAACCCTCAAGGCTGAATCTCTGAAGATTTTCAGCCAAAGCATTTCAACAAGACTCCACATGAGCTCTGTGTGTGATACTCACACTTATCACTTGTTTTTTTTTTTGTTTTTTTTTTTTGTGCCTGTCCCGTTTGGCTCTTTTGCCATCAGAATTATTGTCTAAAGGCGAAGAAAGATGCCCAACGGATTTTCTTTACCAAATTGACCATCCCAGCTTTGCCGTAATGGTCCATTTGATTCACCTTTTATTCTTTATTTTATTTTCACTTGCTGAATACGGGACAGACTTGACTGGGGGAAAGAAAAGGGAGAAAGAAAGAGGGAAAGAAAAACAGTTGAGAAGAGGGACGGGGGAGAAGGGCAAAAAACAAAAACCAACAGAATAAGCAGAAAAAAAAATACATATATCGATCACCTGGATCACCTGTTGAGAAAGAAAAAAGAAAACAAGCAGAAGAAAACGAGAGTAATACAATAAACAACATCACATTGATATATGGGAATATGACAGTAAATACTAAATATTAAACATTATTGTGCAGCACGTAAGATCGACAGCACAGTGTGCTTTGAGGTAGGAGCCAAAAAGGGTGTAGTTTGTGTGTGTGATCACCCGTGTGTACACCTGTGAGCATGGACGCGCTTGTTTTCTTAAGAGGTTCCTTCATGTAATGATCTGCTAGAGGGTGTGGGGGGCCACTGCCCCGTCCTCCAGGGCATGAAGCAGGTATGGAGGAGATCAAAACTCCAGACATCCAGAGGCCCCCAGAACACAAGAGACCAAGGAAGACCAACAGAGGGGCAGCCGTGCCACTGTCCCAGAAAGAGCTGAGGAGAGTCCCAGATGAGGGGTCACTCAGCAGCCACGGAGCAGAAGCCAGGGGGGGTTGCAGTGACGTGCCCGTGAGCTCCGCCGGCAGCCAGCTGTGCCTGAGTGACCGAGCCCCAGGCCGAGAGGCCGGGGGCACCCCACCTCCGAAGTGGCCCAAGCGAGCCCCAGGCTCCAGGCCCTGATAAGCAGCCGCCAAGGAGTGAGAGAAGATGAGATGAGAGAAGACTCCTAACCTCCCTCCACCCGCTCATTGTAGTGTTGATGTATGTGTGTTTTAAGGTGCATTTAAAACCCAGGAGGGCATGGAGCTACCTGCCAGAGAGCAGCAGGTAAGCGCATAGTCCCTCCTGCTAGCCCTCAATGTCTACGTGTATTTAAAATTGAGAGGTGGGCAACGACGCCAGGGGTGAGGTGTACACCCTGATGGGAATTGGGATTCCGTGTAGCGTGCCCACCCCCAAGATCCTATATGTATGTGTAATGAGAGTGTGAGTAATGTGAATGTCTAAGTTGTGGGATAAAATTGAGGCAGAGGCAGCCAGAAGGGGACAGAGGGGGGGGGGTTACCTCCTCTGCACCCTGGTGACACACCCCTACTCCAAGGCACTGCATGTGTGGGTGGTTGTGGTGGAGCGGGAAGAGGGAGGCAGCTGGAGATGGGGAGGGAAGGAAGGGAGGGGCAAGTGACCCCTCCCTGGGGCCAGCTCCCCCGCTGACCCCAGTAGGCACCCCCATACTCCGCGACCCGCCAGGGAAGGGGGGCCCAGGCCCATCCGAACTGGGGCCCAGTGCAGCGGCGCCGCCTGGCCCCACAGAGCCCGGGGCAGTCCACCCAACCCCACCACAGAGAAAACTGGGTGGGCCCCCATACACCCACCCGCCCACAACCCCGGCAACACACCAACCAGGACCCAGGCCCCCGAGGCCCGGCCAGGGCCCCAGGCCAGAGCTGGAGCGCCCCCAGAACCTCACGCCCGTCCCGGACCCACCCAGGGGCAGCCAGGCTACCAGGTCAGTAACCCCCGTCCGTCAGCACAGACCCTCCCCTAGCCCTGCTGCACGTAGCCACGAGGAAACCGTCACCTAAGAGCCAACAGAGCCCCTAATTGGCCATGACCGCTACCCCGGGTTGAGCCCCCCAAGGAAGATGCTCCCGGGGAACCCCCTGACGCCAAGCCTGACCCTACCCCCACACCAATCACAACAGTGAAGGTGAGACCAAAATATGACCCACACTTATCACTTGTAGTCAACAAGAATACGGATAAGGATTTTCTAATCATCTCCCTATAAGAGAAATTAAACTTAAACAAAGATAAAGATTTATCTTTGCTTTCAAGCAAAGTCAGTCAATACATTATTATTTTTTAAGAAGAACTTTATGACAGTATTTTCATTCGTTACCATACGGTTTCATAAAGGACTGCTTCTTTTGAGCAACATAACCTCAACATAGTTCCCACACAATAAAGAGTCACAGAGTGAAAAGGATTTAGTCCTTCATGAAATGATGGCAAAGGCGTTATTCAGTGTGGGTAGCTAACCACGTTAATTTGATTAAAAAGCTCTTCAAAGCATAAGAACAAATGTATATGAGAGTTAAAAGAATGCACAGGAAAACTCAATGCGATTCAGTCACATGTGTAAAAACCTGCTGTAGGCTAGTCTTAGCTTTAACATTAGCAGCTAACTGACTCCCTCCAATTCTCCTGAGACGCAACCATTTAACGGTATCATACAGTACCGCACAGTCTCGAGCTTCCTCAGTAAGTTCATAATTCAATCATAATAATCCATGACAGTTGAGAAAGGTTAAAAAAAACTTACAGCAACACTGCTGTTAAATTGCTCAAGGTCAGATATTTTCTGCTATCAGAGCCAACAGGGTATTTGACTAGCTGTTTGGGTAAGAGAGTTAGGGATAGGGTTTTGTACAGATAAAAGGTAGTTTTAGAGTTTTGGTGGTGAGACTGATCCAGAAAAGACGATCTGTCTTTGAAAAGTTTACTGCTGGAAAAGCTAGGATTCCTTTCCAGGAATTAGTTTAAACTTAAACTAATTCTTAGTTTAAGTTTAATGACATCATCCAGGAAACACCGAGCGTCTGAATTCACACAACTATAAGTTTCAGTCTGGCTATTACTATCCCTCTGCTGCTATGTCAAAGTCTTTTGCATCAAATTCAAAAATGTTGCTATCACAGCTGGAGTAAAAACATCATCATTAGTCAAGCTTTTTGCTGGGAAAGTTGTTAAACCTGTCAGCTCCATTACCCTGGTGGAGATTTAACGATTAATTCTTACATAACATACAACTATTCACCTGCCTTACTGCATACAGTGTGACAGAGACAGAACAACGGAGCTGCGTAGGTGTAGCTCCCACTGCTTCTTCTGTGCAGACAAATTTTGTTGCTGATGAGAGGCGGTGAGGTCGAGGAAAGGGAGCAGGGAGATTTCTCCCACTTCCAGCATGAAAAGAAAGCTGCACAGGGCTATACCGGCAGGAGTGCCGTAAAACATGCTTAACCTTGTTTGCGTAGAGTAATACTCATGTGAAAAAGAAAGTTTTCAAAGAATTCTATGCAAGTAAATCCTACGATTCAATAGCTTGTAGAATCCATTTTAGCAGTAATACCTTGAAGTAATTGTTTTCTATATCACTTCAGTCTCTCACATCATTGCGGGCGTTGCTTCTGTTCATTGAGGTTTGAGGACATTCGTTTTTGCATAGATCTGAACGTCCCACCACAGCACTTCAGTCAGGTTGAGATCTAGACTTTGACATTTATTTAACAAAAACTAGCCCAAATTGAAAAGCGCATGAGAAACTATATATTTCATGATTTAATATCTTGTAGAATCACCTTTAGCATCAATAATCTATTGAAGCAGGTTTTTCTGTATGACTTTATCAGTCTCTCACATTGTTGTGGAGGAGCTTCAGACAATGCTGCTCGCTGATGCTCGCTGATTGCAAATCCCTGATTTTTTTCCTTTTTGAGCCATTCTGTTGTAGATTTATTGCTGTATTTCCAATCATTGTTCAAATGCATGACCCAGTTTGGAACAAGCTTAAACTGTCGGAGACAAGGCCACACATTTGAACCCACAATACTTTGGTATTCACAGGAGTTCATGGTCCACTCAATGACTGCAGGGTTTACAGGTTCTGTGACTGCAAACAAACCCAAATCATCACGCCTCCACTACCATGTTTGATAGCTGTTTGAGGCGCTTCTACTGATATGCTGTTTGGTTGTTGCCAAGCATGGTTCTATGGAGATGTTTAGTCAAAATGCAAAAACTTTTGGTCTCATTTTTTCCAAAAGTCCTTTGGTCTCTTCAGATGCAGCTTTGCAAACCTAAGTCATGCTGCCGTGTTCTTTTTAGAGAAGATGCTTTCTCCTTGCAAATCTTTCAGGAAAGCCATACCCTATATCTATATAGCGTCAAATCACAACAAAGTTGCCTCAATGGCTTTTTCTATTTGTATTGTCAGAAACTTGAACATTATCATGTTAAATGACATCTGAGGCTGAGATTTAGCTCTTTTTTAGCTCTTTCCTGAGCTTTGCACGGTCTGATTGGGGAGAATCTGCAGGAACGTCCACTCCTGAGAAGATTTGGCATTGTGTTAACTCACAGCTGAATGCTTCAGACCAGCAAAGTGCCAAAACTTCTGTTTTATAGAGGTGCTCACACTTGCTGATGATGACTTAATCAAGTGCATTTGATTAGAAGCAGCTGGATGCGACTTACTGTCTTAAATCCCATGAAAGCAGTAAGGGTGTACTTTATAGGACTCCATAGAGACCTATGAAAACATTCCTTTTAATATGACTGTAAAAGACTTAGCATACAGTTATTTTCAACTGATGAAAATAACTGGACAGGCATCAGATTACAGAAACAATGGTTTATTAGTTATAGTGTTTGCTTGGTTCTTACAAAAATCTTTATCTTCCCACCGACTCTAATTAATAATGCATTCATTTTCAGGCATCTCTGCTGGTAATGAGCGGTGTGCATCCTACATTCCCACAAAGATGAGAGAAAAACAACAACAGTAAAACCAGGAAGGCACCCACATGAGCATATATTTGCATTATTGAATTCACCAGACCTACCTGAATCACTACATTTATTAACTAGCCTCTAACCTTACTCTTATCTGTGTTTGCCTGTTAACACCAAACACTACTAAGTCTCACTTATAAAGCCTTTGGTAATTTACAACAGTCTTAAACTGGAATGTAATTCTTTAGTTTTACATTCTTACACTCCACATCTGACTCACATTAAAGTCATAATCTAGGACACACATTCGCGTGGCCTTCGATCGCTCTGTCAATTACACAGAGGAAGTCAGAGAGGAGGCAAATGATGAGAGTCAACAATGCATGGAACATCGATGTGTCCAACCACCACTGTCTGTTTAAGTGGAATCGACTTATGCTCAAATCCCAAATTAAGCATATCTGACTGTCCCACCGCTGCAGGGGCTACAGGAAGTACAGGGACCCATGGAGAGTCTCTCTCTCACACACACACATACTCCATTTCTCCGTTTCTCTGCAGGGAATCAATGATGTCTGCTTAATTATTGGGTGAATTTAATCAGCGGCACAGCAGTACGAACTGCCTTGTGACCCATTGGCTGTCAGGAAGTTATTTGGTTTCTAGCAGTTAGTGTTCAGATACCACCACAATAATTAAGGGTACAACATTTTAATTGTTGTAAAGGTGTAGAGGTAGCAGAAAAACTACCTCTGCATTGTGGTGGCTCTGTTCTCACTTATTCTCACACACTGGTTTTGTGCAAATGGTGCCAAAACACCACAAATCTCTCTGACCTAAAAACCACTGTAGTGATTAATGATTCTTACCTTCTGATTAGTGTTTAAAAAGGAATTAATTAACAGGCCTAGCATTATGTCGTGATTTATTATCAAGACAAACTGTTTAGATTTTTTTTTTTTTAGATATTAAGAATTTATTCTTAACCTTTATTCCCAAGGTTCGCAAAGCAAAGTCCATGTGCCGCTGGTGTTTCTATTGTAAATAAAACTCTAAATGTAAATGTAAATACTGTTGTGTCAAAAAACTATTGTTAAAATAAAACACAATCATCTGAATAGATACATTATAAAGCTTTAAGAATCAGTGCTTTACACAATCTGTCTACCTGTAAATGTTTTACTTTTGTCACGTAAGGCAGAATGGCATTTTATATTATACATGGACAATAGCACAGTGATTTGTCAATAGAAACTCTTCATGTAATTCGTAAATCTACAAATCTCTTAATTTAAGTGTTTTAATTGGCCATGCATCATCACACGCAGATATCTGTGAATTCAACAATTTTCAGGTAAGTCAATGCAGCTGTTCACCAACAAACAAACAACAGAAGTCTCTTCACACTTTTTATCTCGTCTGCCAAACACTCTGTGTTCTCCAGTGAAGTGCACTCAGTCCAACCCGAGGAGACACAAAAATGATGCTCTGAGCAGAGACTCACAAACCTACCCTCCTTCAAGCTGATGATAAACAATATATATGTGGAAGTTTCTATCTATTATGGGTTTAATCTTTAAAAAGCTTATCAGAATAATTAGACATTTTGGGACATAAGCATATTGGCTTTCTTGCAGAGAGTTCTGTGAGAAGATCAATTCAGTTTCAAGCCTACAAGCATGAATAATGAGGATGAAGCCTTGAGGCAATTAGCTTAGTTTACCATAAAGATTGGAAGCACGGCGGGGAAAGTTAACACGCTCCCTGAAGTTACAAAAAACATGTTGCAGCATCTCTAATGTCCACAAATTACCACACAGCATCATGTTTGTTTAACCTTCACACCCACATGCAAAACAACAGGAAAGATCCCAAAAAAGAGAAAAACATCTTTATAAAAGTAGTGACCCAAGGTTCATATAATGGACACATCTGTATGAAATGTACTAAAAACACTATTTGTGGGTTTTGCCACAACACGAATACTCATCCTAATCTCATCTACAACACTTGGCAGCAGAGCAAACAGCCATGTTTCTCAAAATGTCTTTAAAATTGTAATAATACATTTTTGAGCATGTGGTTACTAATAGTACTTTTATATTCACTTGGGAAAATGCAAAAAAGAATCATCATTAATTAATGAACCCACCAAAAAACAAACAAACAAGCTAATGAATAAATAACAGCTTGTTTTTTTCTACTTTTTGATTTTATGCTATAATCATACGCATGTGAAGAAAATGTGCCACGGACCAACTTTGATTAAAGACAGCAAACTGGAGCATCAGTTTGGCTCATGAACCATCATGCAGGTTGTTGTAATGTGTAACGCACTACCTTTAAGTTTTGTCTCCGATTGGCGGCACTGCAAAAATTATTGAAATTTAAATCTATTATTAAGTCAATGAGGCTCAAAAACTGTCATATCCAGTACAAATTCTTGTTTCACTAAAATCTGACCAATGCTGTAGGAGGAGTGGCAGTTCCAGTGATTTGCAGAGGCCATTATTTGTCACGGTCCCTTGAATCCTCTAAAAATGAACTTGTAATCTTAAATTTAATGAACTTTAGATAAGGTTTTTAAATAAATCAGTGCTTTTTTGGCACGATTATATTTGGCCTGTTTTGCAAAAATTTAAGTCTGATTAAACAAGTTAGCTATTAAGGTAACTTTTTTTCCAAAACACGTTCTTTTTCCAGCGTATTCGATGCGAGTGCAGTTATGTGACGAGCAATTAAAGAAGCTCATTAATTCACATAAATATGACAAATTAAATATTTAAATCAATTTAGGCCTGAGGCAGTTTTTTCCACTTCTTTTTTTGTCCTCAGCATAAAAATCCAAAAGGAAAAACAAACCCTTATTTATTTTTCAGGTGGAGTCGTAATGAAATAACACAACTTTAATTATATATACACAGATTTATAGATATCTAGTTTAGAATTTGCCAATAACAGCTGACAGAAAAACTACAACAGTTGTCCTAATCTTATTTAACAGTGTAAGTAATGCAAAGGGAATAATACCGTAACTGTTCTATTGCTTCTCATTCAAAATACCATTTAAACATCCCAAAAAATCTTTCAACAGCTACACAATGAGGATGATTTCCACAGAGCCTCCGGGGTGTCTTCCCGGCTTCCAGATAGTACCTCTGACGTTTTTGGAAAGATCTAATGAAAGTATCCTGAGAAGCGTCTCATTGCTCTCCAAAACGATATTGATCGGAATAGATCAATGAAAAGTCTGCAGGGTAAAGGCAGTATTGCCTCATCAGAATCCGTTTTTCCATCAGAACCTACATGGTGCATGGTCATGGTGCATGTACATGTAGAGTCTACAGTGAAGAATGTGAAATTCTCTTATCCAAACGAGTACTCTGATATTATAAAAGCCAAAAAAAAAGCAGCTACTGCAGTATTTACAAAGGTCGAATTAATCAATCTCCTTTTACTGTCAGAAATCATTGAAAATACTTGGTCAGCTGCCTCAATTGATGACACAGCACACCAGGTGAACAGTAAAGCCCAAACCACAGTGGTGCTAAACATTATTTCCCACATATAGACATTATGTTTCCTTACGAGCAAGTTGACCATTCACCGCCAGTCAGGCGCATTTACCTGCTATTCCAGTGGCTTTCTCGTTATGTGGTCAGATTGAGTCATCCTTGTTCTACTCTGTGCATTTGCATTGGTATGAAGGGTTGCACTAACCAGAAGCTGCAGAAGAACGAGGACTGGTTTGTGTACCACTATGCTCTGATCACAGTACAAGTCATCTGCAGAAGGAGAAACTAATCCCATAAGCAGATGATTATTTTACTTGTGTCAACCAAAATACTTGGCGACTACATTATACACTCTATTTAGGTATTCATTTATAAATTAATAAACGATTCTTTGTATCCTGGCACTAAACACATGTCGGTTACAAAACATATAAACTGAACATCACACAGAAGAACGAACCAAACACACTGACTGCTCTTTCCAACATGTGGTACAGCCTTTTAAAAATGGCTTCTTCGTGATGATTCAGTGATGATCTTTGTTGAAACCCATACCTCAGTGATAACAGACGCTATAGTCTTTTTTAAAAAAGTGTGAAATGTACACTGTTTTCATTTTACACAGCTGAGATACTGATTAATATATCTGTATCCCTGTGCTATGATATTAAGCAAAAGTGTTTGCTTAGTTGAGCCAATTATTAGGTATACATTGTGCAAACCAACCCATAACAGCTCTGTGTTGCATATTAAGTAGAAAACCCAATCTGAATGCATAGTCTATAAAACTATGCAAATGGGAGAACTGGAGCAGGTATAATTGCTGAGTGTGTGCTACGAATGAGAATGGCTTTTTGTATGAGCTAAGGACATATTACGTTAATGACACCATTCTGCTAAATGGCAGACAGATGGAAAGTTCACAAAGACAAATAGCTGTCTTAGTTCTTAATCACATGTGCAATTAACTGCAGTATGGATGTCATTTAATTGGCTTGTGGTAGCTATGTTTGATTGAAAAAGTTGTTTTGCGGTCATATTAGGCTAAATCTTGGAACAAAGACAAGTTTCACCAGAAAGGAGTGTTTTATGACCAACACAAAAGTGGAAGAGTTTTAAGTGTGAAAAGGGGAGCAAATGAAGCAACGTGCACTGTAGTACTGACAGGAAAAACAGAATAGCATTCCCACTGAGATCATGAAAATCTGAAGAATATGTAGATTTTAAAATGACTTTGTAATGTATGAACTGCAGAGCTTTTCCACCATCAGTTCATAGCAGGTTAAGAATTGATGCTGTCTGAAAACTAAAAATCTGTTTGGCATGCACATGCTGTTTATCATTTAGGTGTCAGGCTCTGAAAGCAGCTACCAGACTAACCCAAACCTGCATCTGAAAGGACGGGACGCCATGAAGAATGGAATTAGACTTGTAAATCATTTAAACAATATTTTTAATTGAAAATGGCACAAAATTTACTTGGTTGTGTTCAATTTTGAAGGTGATGTTAGTAACGTGTCAAAAAAAATGCTGGGATTGATCGAAAGGACCTATCGCTGATAACATGACTGTGAGTCTTTCAGAAGGAGCTACTGTGAGGCATTTACAACTCTGTGATAGAAGGCGAGTAATTCAAGTTAATAAAATATTTCTAAGAACAACAGAAATATTTAGGAATTTCATCTTTTTTCATCTGGTACAAAATATCACTAAAAACATTCAGAGAATCCAAAGACGTGTCTGCACCCAAGAGAGGCAGCTAAAAATCCTGAATGGTCATTATCTTCTAGCCGTAGGGTGACACTGGGTTAAAAACAGTCCCAATTATGTGGTGGAAATCACAGCATCGGCTCGGGATCTCTAAAGACCATTTGTCATTGAACGCATTTCACCGCTGGAGCCACAAATTCCAGTTAAAACTCGATCATGCAATTCAAAACCAGGATTGATCTCTGGGGACTTTACATTCTCGGATGGTCAGACCTTCAAGTATCACAACTAAAACCCAAAAATTCCTAAAAAGCCAGCTTGATAACAGTGTACAGGCGGAGGTCGAGAGTGAAATTGTCCTCTGCTTTGACAAATTCAAACTGTATTTTTGTTTTTTGTGGAAATCATGAATGTTGTGTTCTCCTCAGACCACAGTTCTAAAGCCAGTGCCCATGATGCTATATTAAGTCTGACTGACTGGATTTTTAAGACTAATACCAGTGTTTGGGGATTTAAAAGTCTGATATACCAGGTAGTTTTTTCTCTTTTTGACACTCAAAACATAAACAGACTAACTAACCTTTGTTATGTGCAGTTATTTAGGAATTCTTACCTAGATAATCTGTGCCTATGAATTGATTGATTTATTGTCACAAGAAGTCGTGGATTACCAATTTATGCTCTGCCTAACTCTTTCTTGGACTCACTGGTTGAACGGTGTTTCTCCCGTATCTTTTTTGCTTTTAAATTTTTAATTTATCAGCACTTACAAATGCAGATACCAACAGATTGCACATAGCTAACATCAGCTGATATATTAGCCTTTGTCCAGTGTTATACATTAGAAGCGCTATGACTAAATCTAGCAAAAACTGGCTAAACTGGTCTCTTCAGCTCCCAAATGTTTAGATTTATCCTAAAAGAAGAGATGCACACACATCCCTGTTCAAATTTTGTTTTAATTTTTAAAAATCCTTCTTAACATCTTTTTTTACATTATTTTCAGTTGAATACAAGCGTTAAATGAAATGCAAATCATTGCATTCTCGTGTCTTACACCACATCCCATTTGGAAACAGGTTCAAACTATGCAATCAACTATCTTCGCAACTTTGAAAGGAAAATATTCAAAGTTGCAGCAGATTTCTATTATGCTTATGAAAACTTGGCTTTGCTTGACTTGGACATGTCTCAAATGACTTTATAAACTTGAGCTGGACTTACCTCAACAGATTTAAAAACAGCACTGGCTGCAAGGCTTTCCACGCTACGCTCTCGTTTTCTTACTCCAAACCGACACACTGGATGATGTACTTCAAACATCAAAAAGACATCTTTACTCACTCCAGAGTTTGCCTCTTCCAAACATACTGAAAATAAAAATACCAGGCTATCATCCAACCAAAATATAAGGAAGATATATCTTTTCTGAGCCAAGTTTACAGCTTATTAGAAGACTTTGTTTTTAGGCTATCAATTTGACAGGTTAATTACAAGGAGCGAAGACAGCATGCAGTATGAACCATCTCATTTAAAATCAATTTAAATATTCATTAAGGCTATTATCAGAACTCTAATACTAATTCATAGTCTGATCATGTCATATAGTTGCCCTAGTAATGAATACTAGATGAGAGGATTTTTCTTTCAATGTCGAAGTTTTATGATCTTCACTGCAATACTACTGTACCAGCTGAGCAGTTTTGAGTACAAGTGTAAAGTACACATGTTCCAAAAAGGCTTAATGTCACATTTGAAGAGATCTGCATGCTTCACAGCTGAGGCAACATAGCTAACTTCTGCAGAATTGTTAGTATTTAACCTTATTTTTGCCTCTATCAAATTCTCCAAAATTGCTCATTCAACACAGCAGAACCAGAATCAGAATTCATGCATTCAGGGCACATTTTAGGGGACATTTATTCCCCCCCGGTGAGCAGCGCGACTTTCCTTCCTAAATAAAGGTTATATTAACGCAGCACATTTAAATAAGTATCAAAATGGTGCCGTATGGAAGCTTGGACGGTACTAGTGCAGATATCAAACAGCAGCATCAAAAGTTTGCCTCTCACCACAGCACAGCTGTTGTATAAACAGAGCCAGAGCATATTTACCCTTTAGCTAAAGGTGTCTCCTGAGCCGATATGTTTATATATCCGAACATCCTTCACAGGCTGCCTGGAGGGGGCTCACGCCTGAACTTTAAGCTTTTTACTTCACAGTAGGGGAGAAAAAGCAACTAGTATCAGAGGTCATTTGAAACACTTCCCTTTTTTTCAGCTATGTGCTCATACATGATCACTCACAGCACCTACAGCATCAGCACACAGGTACACACCTGCATCCAGGGAATTGCACCGTGCAGTAAATATCTTGAAAAAATACGTTTGAAGAAGAGGTTGAAAGAGATGGAAGACCTTTATGGATTATTTCCCAGTGCAGACAGCGAAGTGGGAAAAGGAGGAGAGCGAGGGAGACAGAACAAGACAATGAGGGAGGAAAAGAAACGATGCTGCTGCAGAAAGAGGGGGAAGTGAGACAGAGAGAGAAAGGGAGAGATAGTGAGAAAGACAGACAGTAGAGAGAGAAGAACACCAAATGTTAAGTAGCAATTGAAGTGGAAGAATTCCAGTTTGGATTCAAGCTCCTTGGCTAATGAGGATCATTAACGTGGCCTGCCCAGCTACTCCAAACGCTGGGGAGGACTGCAAGAAGGAGGATAAAAATAAAACCTCTCAAGCATATCCCCACAAGATTCATAAGGCGGGCACTTGTAAAAAAGATATAACACATGCTGGCTGCGGAAGGTACTTCATAATGTAACACCACATGCCACAGATCCTGAAAACAGCGATACTTACCCAACAAGTGCACTCAGCTGAACTCTGAACTGTTTGGATTTAAAGCACAGTGGCAAAAGAAGCCATTTTCGCCCCGCTATTTCGCAGATTTAAAAAAAAGACAGAGGTGATAATGTCCATACAGCACTCCATGATACAATATAAATCAGAGGCTTATCAGTTCAGCTGTGTCATCCCATTTGGGAAATTTGCCTCACAGGTTCGGGACGGAAAGGCGAGGAAAAAAGGGCTCCGGTGTAAAGCTCTCATATCTTACGCACATTATTTCAAGTGGGCAGTTCACATTCCTCCACACATTTTATGATCCTATCAGCTTTGTCGTGTTCCATCTCTTCAATTGCTGTTTAACACACTGTAAAACTGAAGCCGCACACAATGCCAAGCTCAAAAACCAATCCAAGTTCCATCCTGCCCCGTAAATCGTATGTGATATACAGTTTTTAAGCACTTCTGACCACATTTACAGCAATGTCCATTGATTGGCTACATTCCTGGGTTTAAAAATAATTCCTCAATGGTTCCAAATAAAGGAAAGAGATGCCTTCGTACAAGATCTAACCTCTGCATACTGTTTAGAGTATGTGAAATTTGAACATCTTGCAGAAAAACCTCAAAGTTTTGGTTTCGTCTGCCCTTCGGTCTATTATTTTTTCC
This sequence comes from Neolamprologus multifasciatus, assembly GCF_963576455.1. Taxonomy (NCBI): domain Eukaryota; kingdom Metazoa; phylum Chordata; class Actinopteri; order Cichliformes; family Cichlidae; genus Neolamprologus; species Neolamprologus multifasciatus. Next base: position 19,629,455 of record NC_140456.1, on the reverse strand, counting down.
TTGAGAATGCTCACAGACTCTGCTGTTTGAGACTCGAGGCAGTCAAACAGACAAGTGTCTTGATAAGATTAGCATAATTGGCACATTCATCCATTCTCTGTTAATAAAGTGCTTTGTGGTTGAGAAATCAACAGTGTAGAGATGTGATGCTCACTGTTGGATTGGTCTCCAGCGTTTACTTAAACAGCCTCAGTCTTCGTTAGTACACAGTAAAGATACGTTTTGACTACAAAATATTCCCAGCTAGGGTTGTGCAGCCTTAAGCAAATCAATTAAATCTCAGCAAAATGAAATGAACAGCAGTTTGAAGATGCTTCTGGAAAACCAAGAAACTGTGCTGGCAAACCTGTTTTCATTATTGCATGATGAAAAGCACTGTCATGGAACACAGGAGTATGTGAATGTTTCTGAATCGCTGAAATAAAAGAGCTGGGTTGTTAGATTGACAAAATACATAAGCACAATTGATTGGTAACAAATGTGTTTTTTTTATCTCTTCTCTAATTGTATTCCAGTCTGCACACAACATTCATGTAGCAGCTTCTTGCAGTTTAAAAAAAGGAATTTCCATTCTAATGTTGTTGTTTTGTATTAATCAATTTTTAAAAAAAAAAAATCAGATCCTTAGCAGGGCTTAGAATCAGATAAATACAAGCAAAGATGATCTACAACACAGGACATAATATACCATGTCATTATTTTTTTTAACAAAAACTGAGCCGAAACGCAGGAGCTACTATTCCTGCTATGGTGAAAAACCAAGTACACCTTTACTGCTTTACATGGCAGCATGACTTGTGCTGAGCTGCATCTGAACAAACCCCAAGGCTTCTGGAACGATGTCCTTTGGACGGACAAGACTGAAGTGGAGATATCTGCTTATGATGCACACCACCACATGGCATATTTGTGCAGTTTGCACCAACAGTCAAGTATTGCAGTGGAGGGGTCATGATTTGAGCATTTACAGGACCTGGACACTAGAAAGTCATCGAGTCGACCGTGAACTCCTGTGAATACCAAAGTATTGTAGAGTCAAATGTGAGGCCATCTGTCTAACAGCTAAAGCTTGGCCCAAACCGGGTCATGCAACAGGACAATGAACCCAAGCACAGCAGCAAATCGACAACAGAATGGCTGAAAAAGGAAAAGATGCTGTCCAGTCAACGTCCAGACCTCAATCTGGCTGAAATGCTGTAGCGGGACCTTAAGAGAGCCGCTGATAAACGAATGCCCACAAACTTCACTGAACTGAAGCAACATTGTTAAGAAGAGTGGGTGAAAACTCCTCCGCAACATTGTGAGAGATAAAATCATAGACAAAACAACTGCTTCAACAAGTTAGTGCTGCTAAGTTTAATTCTACAAGCTACTACATCGTAAGGTGTACTTCGTATTTCACACACTGCTTTTTGGTTTAGTTTTTAAATAATCATAAATAATGATGTTGTGCTATGTCATGTGTTGTCATTCATAAGAGGTTTTATTTAGCTAATTTTAGAACCTGCTAACGACCAGATGATTTTTTTTATATCCTCACACATAAAACCTCAGAACACCAGGCAGGTGTACTTTATTTTTCACATCACTGTATTTGTAGCCAATGATTTCACCAGTTATCATGATGAACATCACTGGTAGCATATCAGCTAATTAGCCTTGTGTAATCAAATGAAACTTTGCTCTGTGTGGTGAAATCCAATGAAGTCATTGACTGTGTTCATCCAGACAGCCTTTATGAGGGAAAAAGAAACAAACACGATTGCAACGAATCAGATTGGACTCCATATCAAAAGACTCCAGATCTGGACCAGGGCCAAAAAACTCAATACGTACTATTTAATTTAACATCATTATGCTAACTGACCTTGTTTTTAAAGGGTTTTACAAAAACAGCATATTTGCACTGCCTTCGTGAGCACTTACACTATTGTTCTCCATAAGGGTACACCACTAGAACAGAGCTGGAGGACACGGCACCCAACAGTCTGTAAACATCTATTAATACTGAAAAAAACAAAACAAATAAGGGTTAACTTATAGATGTTGGAAAGGTTTATGCAATGTAAACAAAGATGTTGCATTCATTTGTCAATTTATTAAGGAGTTAATTATCATATCCATTATATTCTTGGTTATTTTCATTACAAAACTTGATAGAATTCTTTCTTGCTTATCAAGTTATGCAACATTATATACAAGTTATCTTATAAATAATCATAAAATTATTAATTACAGTACTTTTACAGCCTACTTATCGGTGAGTTTCGACCTGCTGCTGATAACGGAGGGACAGATGTGATTGTGACAGGTGCTGCAGGGAGTGGGGTAAAAATGCTGTCCTGCTGCGCTGTTCTTAAATAAAGAGGGTTATTCAGACAAACTGTAGCCAGCTTGTCTTTCACATCTCATAGTGTCTGTAGTCTGGACAACACCACCCACCAAGAAATCAGGACTACAAAGCCCACAAGTGTCTCCGTATTGAATATTCAGCATTTTCAGTGGACTTTTTCATGCTTACGGCGCAACTGTGAAGTTGCTGTCAGCTGTGTTTTCCCAAGTAATCCGTCTAATGAGTTGTCCCATTTCTCTGCAATCAATGGCATTCTTAATGGGTTTTGTCATCGATTATTTTGCTAATATTTATCTAAGAATGAAGACAACTCCCTGCTATCAACTCTGTTGGACACAACCTTGAAACTGAGCACGCACACACAAGCACTGAGTGTGTTTGTGTGTGGTGGTGGTGCGGGGGAGACTGATGCAGACAGACAGGTACATGTCTGGCACTGGTTTGAAGCAGCGGCTGGGTGGACTATTATGTACAAGCGCATCAAAAAAAATTTCATTAGAACGAAATGGGAAATCAGGAATAATAATAAATCATAATAATGGGCAGACCTCCTGCCTGTATAAACATGTATTAGGAGATGTGGATGCCCCATAACAACATGGCAGCTGCACAATATTCAACCATGAGGTAATGAAGCTGACGAAATGCGGTGCAATGTTTGAGTGGTAAAATTAAAAACTGACATAGCTAGTACTGAGTTGGCCCTCCTTTTGCCTTCAGAACCGCCTTAATGTTTATTGCCACTGATGACTGACACACTGATTCACCAAAAGAGCTGAAAATATTCCTCAGAGATTTTGGTTCATGTTGACCTGATAGCATCACACGGTTGCATCAGATTTGTAGGCTGCATGTTCAGAGATGCTCTTTTGCAAACTGTTTTTGCGATGACTCTGAAAAGCAGTCTCTGACCTATGACCCCTGGCATTAGCAAGACATTTTCATCCAGAGAACTGATCAGCAGTTTCTGAATTATTCACACCAATCAAATCTGGCACATCAATGTACAGAATAATTCTGGCATGACAATTTGGTACGAGATCCACATCCCTCAACTGCATGCGTCTGTTTATTTGGGTGTCACTTAGCCAAAATCATCCCATGAGGTTAATGGTGGGGGAAGAAAAGCAAAAGAAAGGAAGAAAGGAAGAATTGTTGTCTGCTGCTGACTCCTCCACCTTGGAAAGATAAATCAGAGCCCTCCATTCGGGATTCATCACACAGACTTAGATGATAGTACAGGAGGCCACTGAGGTGATTCCTTGAATGATGAACCACAGGTGAAAGGAAAGGAAATTCTTTATTTCCACAGAGATTTCTCTTAAGCTTTTAAATACTGCACGCTGTACAAAGTGTGTGATGTAAAAATAGTCCAGGCAAAAATGAACAACGTGCAAAACTTGACAATGAGAAGAACTGTGTTCATGTTAAGGTGCTTGTTTCTAAACCACAATAACACTAATCTAATTACCAAACAAGAAGAGAAACTACTTACACGAATGATGTAGGCGCTTGAACTCCAACTAACAGAAGAACAAATGGTTAAAGATTTGTGTCCCCGTTGTGCGGTTTCTTTCCTGCTACTGTGTTTAAATCTGTGCGGCTTCTGATGGATGGTTCACCCGATAATGAGAGCTGGATATGTGCACATTTAACTGTCTTCCTAATGATAAGTAATGACGGTAGCTTAGCTAACACAATTAACGCTGGCGCAGAGGAAAATAAAATTCTCCCGGAATGAAGTATTATGTAAATTATTAATTAGCACACAGACAATTGCAATCTTGTTCGGCTGCCCATTGGCACTCGAATAAATGTGAATGATCTGGAAACAGAGAAAGGAAGATTGTGAACATAATCCCAACACAGAGGGAACGTGAGAGAAAAATTTAACAAATACCACCTGCTTCTTAAGCAATTTATGGAAACAATTTGCATTTGAAATTGGACCTCTAGACACGGAAACAGACTCTCGGCAAATGCAAAAAGACAAATGCGGAAACCATTTGTGCACTTCTGCATTTGTACTTCAGCTATTGCGTCTCCATTAATCTGGCAGATATAACTCTAGCTGTAATGAGTGCCCTAGTGAAATCCTCTAAATCCACTGTTATAGATTGCAAAAGTCCAAAACTAGAGGCCGGGTATAGTACTCTGTTTTTAATTTGAGCTCCAATTCCACAATTTCTGTACGCTCATTCTACATTAAATGAAGGACGCATGTTTTATGAGCATCAGTTTCCACAAATGCATTTTCACTTGTACAGATGCCCCCTCCATGTGTGCATGTTTTCTGATATATATATATATATATATATATATATATATATATATATATATATGTGTGTGTGTGTGTGTGTGTGTGTGTTTGTGTTTGTGAGACATAGAGAGAGACAGAGTGAGTAATGAACAGATAAAGAGCCAGCGTGAGGCAAAGACAGAGGGAGTCCAGTGCAACAAGGGGGAGGGAGAGAAAGAAAAGAGGGTGGGAGAGAGAGGGAGAGAGAAAGTGATCTCTCAGATTTGGTGTCTCAGCTTAATGACACTGGACCCACATGGGAGAGAAGGAAAGCCAAGCTCAGTGCGAGAAATGATGAATCCAAAGACAGATAACCTCCAGCCTCGCCATTCGCAGCCTACACACACAGTCATGAAAAAGAAAAGAAAACCTCAGAAATGAACTGCTCAGCTTCTGTGTCGACAAGAAAACCTAACCAGCACATTTCTCTCCACCTTCTTCTAACTGCACCTGCCTTTCTTTTTTTCTGTCACTCTCTTGTCAAGTTCCGTACAATATCGTGTCAATTCCCGAACTGACACAAACCGCCCAACCTCTCCTCCCGTTCCGACCGTGGACAATATGTCTGGACGACTTTGACAAATTAAACCGACTCAATATATGGCAATAACCTTCACCGTACAGCAGTGAGGGAGAGGCGGAATGGGAACGGGAGAGGAACGGGGACTCAAAGCGGAACGGAGACGCTGGCAGATGGATAACGGGATAGATCGAGCATGGCATGGTATTTACAAGGCAGGTACAACATGAGAACGCAGAGAGAGGTGGTGCCTATATAGACCAATTTTCTAAATGCCACCATGTCTAATAATAAGTCAGTGCAGCTTGAAGTCACTGAATTATCTGAACTGGAAAGACAGTTAATTAACCTAAGAAAGCAGCAGTCCACAAGAAGGCAGTGCTACAGGCATATGACGGGCTTGGGAAAACAGGATTTACCTCACCAAGTTTTAAAAATATTGCAATATGATTACAGCACAGCTCAAATTTATTAGATGTCTTTTTTTATTCTTTAGATTAACCTTTATTCATGTTAATTAAGTTTGTTTGTTGTTTGAAAGTAATTTCCTAAAAGATCATCAAGAAATTTCACCAAAAAAATCTGTGTTTTTTGGGGGGGCTTTCTTTTTCCATAACTGACGTGATAAATGAACAAACCGGCAGCTTTTCCTGACAGACGTGACAAATTACACTGAACGGCATCAGGCTCTCTAATTAATTTTCTCAAAGCAAGCTTTTATAATAACCCTTATTAAACGGCTCACGTGGCTGCTATTCAGGCACACACCTTTGCCTGGTAGGATAAACGGCTTCAACAGCACACCGAGATGCACTTCGACTACACACGCACGCATTCATGCAACGCACAAACCGGCGAGAGGGGGGTCGTTAAGAACCTATTGTAGTCTTCCTCTCTGCTCTGCGTGATAACGGCTTGATTGATAATGAGGTTCCAGAGCTAATCACCTGCCTAGAAGACTGTAAGTCACATGCTCTGGCAAGTGATGCACTTTGCTAAAACAGAGGGGGGTAAAAGAAACAGGACAGCAGAAACTCTGTGCATTGGTGAAGATATAGGACTGACACACACACACACACACTTGTCACAAGCACAATGTACCTGCAGAACATGTACTGCCACTCCACACAAGCACAAGTTAACTCACCCTTGCTCTGAGTGACAAGCCGAAAGCTTTCAAATTGGCCCTGGGTAATCTTCTCCCCTCTTGCTCTCTTCACTCTCTCCGTCCCTTTGGCTACTCTCTCGCTCCCTCTCTGGTAGTGCACGGATGTCCTGCGGGCGGCTCACCCCCTCTGCGTGGCTCGGCGTAAGTGCATCGATCTCTCAGCCAAGTGGTACGCGGGTCCCGCTGTTTCCACGAGACTCAGATGTGCTCGCTCCTCTCCACTGCTCACTCTGCTTCACACAGCTGCAAAGGGAAATATGAGGACGGGCAACGTGGTACTCCTCTCTCTCCCTCTCTCTCTTTAGTAAGCTAAGACTCTCTCTCTCTCTCTCAGGTTGTCAGTTGCTGCGATGCTCACCCCCGCTATCTCCTCACTCTGTCACTCTTTCTTGCTGAGCTGAACTGCATGCTACCACCATCTCTCTCTTTTTTTTTTTACTGTTTCTCCACTGACTCCTGTGCCTCTCTCTCTCTTACTATTGATCCTTGTATCTGTGTCTTAGCTAGTGCAGCCTCTAGTGGCTGACTTATGCTGCTCAGAAAGTCAGAATTATTTATTTTATTTAATTAATTCTTCTTTTTTTTTACTCAAAGAGAAAGTGAAGCTGAATAATAAATAAATAAAGCAGAATGGGGAACAAACTGAAATGTCACAATTCAGCTGATATGGGTTTCAGCCAGGGGCGATTCTAGGATCAGAGCTTTGAGGGTGCTGAGCACCCAGAGAGCTGCCCAGCCAGGCAAGATAAACTTTACTTGTCACAATGAGACTTCTTCCCTGTCTCTGTCAGTCCCTGCATCCTTAAATGTCTCCAGTTGTCCCGAGATCTCTATAACTGTCTCCTTGGTGCATTTAAACCCCTGTTTCTCCCTGTCCTCATTGTCTGTTGTCTTCATCTCCGTTATCACTCATCATAATTTTACCATCTCTGTGCAAGTCTGCAAATTTCTTTATTAAATCATAAGATTCTTAAATTCATCAAGTCTCTCTGTGCCTGGGTCCTCGTCACAAAACATGACATCACTGTTTTGTACATTTTAACACAATTTAATCCCCACATTTGTGAAAGAAAAGCAAAACACTTTTTTGAAAAGTCTGTAACAAAACCATCAAATCTGATCAAGGTTATTTAAATGCTGCAAAAGAAGAATGGATTGGAACAGAAAAAATGCATATCCTAACCTTAATTACTGGGGAGAATAATGAGTGATGCTCATAGTGAGTAAAAAGTAAACTGAGTGCATTTTTTGGACAGAGATTCACTTATATATGTGTATGTTTAATATAATACAGATACATAAAAAATACTCCCAAAACAATAAATTATTACAAATAAATTATTACAAAATATTAATAAAAAACTATACAAATTGAGGCAACTTTGCCTGTGGTAGAATGTATACAATGTATGAAAAAATCTTTATTGCAGATACTAATTTTACTCATTTAATAATAATAATTTTGTGTTGTAAGATTTATGAGTTTCATGCTTTCATAGTGGTACTTGGGAGAGCTTGACATTTTTAATCAGGTGGTACACACTGTAAAAAGTGTGAGAAACACTGATAAGTGTATGTGTGCTTTTAGAAAACATTTAAAGCTGCAGTATTTTGAAACAAGCTAGCTTAAAACATTTTTAGAATATAAATAGAGAATCTGCTTCTCTTTACAGCTCCTCACTCCACCAGGGCTGTTTGGCTCTTTCTGATAGTGTGCAAATGTGATGTATGTAATGCAGCAGACATACAGACAGCTGGACGGTCCAAAAGTTGGCCTACCTATTACTGGCTGAGGTTTTAGTAGAGTTGTGGCTGAACTACATAAAAATATATCATTGATTTTAATCTCCCCAATCAATGATAATGTTATGTTGGAATGTTGTTAAAGAGGGTCAAAAATGTTTCAACCCAGTTTGTTTTGCAGATTCTGTATAGCAGCTTTAATATAGGGAGAACACAACTTACAGATTGTGTGAGTAAAATCAGTTTTTTTCTCTTTGTCAGTTTAACAGTTTCTGCCTGTCACTGTTCCCTGTCTGTTTTCTTACCTGGTTCTTCCTGACCTTGTACTTTCTCCTCACATTCCCCTCTTTCCTCTCTCCCTCTTTGGACTGACAATCATACACAAATAGATTGTATTCAATTAGATGAAAAATTACATTAATATGAAAAAAATACTATTAAGATCACTAACAAAAAGTCCTCTCTCAGTCTACTTTCAACCAAAAGGAACATAACCAAACCACATGAACAACCAATACAAGATATAAATATTGAAACACTGATCCAACATTATTCTTGATTTACGGACCATTTGATTTTACACTTTTACCTGAATGTGGCTCCTTTTTTTTGAAAAAACTCCAGTTTTATCCATTATCCATTATGAACCTAGCTGTCTCTCTGTATACACACATACACACACACACACACACACACACAAACAACAGGAGTTATAAGGTTAATGGGCATCCAGTCAGTTAACTAGTTAGTATCCATTTCAAACAGGACAGTGGTAACAACAGTAGGCTACGGACAATTTTAAGTTTTAGATTTTAAATAGGTTATATACATTTCAATGGGAGCAACACGATGGTCAAATGTCGCTGATTTTACTACAGAGCAGGACAGATTATAGGGTAGCAAACATCGTGGGAAAACACGTTTTCAACACTGCAGGTTACCTGGTGTAATGTTTTTCAGCTAAAAAGAAACATGGTCTGACTCCTACCTAACTATATAAAGAGTAACTGAAGGTTAAATGCAGCTAATATGTCCTGTTTTAAGCCAGGCACTAACACCTCCGCTCCGCTGCGTCTCAGCCACCATCGCTCTGGCAGCAAGAGCGCTAGAGCCAGAGCAGGGTAGAGCTGGAACAACCCATTTTGGGAGGGGGGAGGGGTTATGTATACTTTTGTTGTTAAAATCTTACGTCTCAACCCAGTACTGAATGCTTTAAGCCCCCCCCCAAAATGGGCTAAAATCGCCCCTGGTTTCAGCTAAAGGTTATTTTCATTATTTTTTCAATGAATCAATTGCTTCATTTCTAAATGCAAGCAAATGCTTAAAAGACATTTCGCAGAAGCTCAAGGTGAAGGTCATCCTGTCCAGTTAATATCTTCAAACACAATGATGGCAAGCTTACAGCAATATAAAAGTAGAAAATTTTAACACTGAAAAAAGTTAAAACATAAAATAAAACACACACATACATACATATATATATATATATATATATATATATATATATATATATATATATACACATATATATATATATATATATATATATATAGGGAGAGAGAGAGAGAGAGAGAGAACTAAAAAAAATTACAATCAATTGCAATTAATTAAGTTACAATTTTTGTTAAACAGTGCAGGCTTTCTATGAATAAAAGATGAAAATACATCTTAGCATACATTCTTATAAAACAAAAAACGGTTTTATCATGTGTGATTGTAAGTTTCATTTCTGCTAAAGGTAAAAATGAAGAAGAAAACTATTTGATGACCAGAAGCACGGGACAGGACAATTGGAAGACCATGTGACTGGTAAAAAGCAATGTTGCAAAGACACTGAGATGAAACAAAGAAATGAAACAATACAACAAAATTCTATTTTTCCATACAATTAACTTTAAATTTAAATCACAATAATTAGATTTACACACCAAATCAAAACACTGGTCTTTGTCAATGAAACTCCAAAAGCAAAAACAAATCCAAATAAACACCTTGCACGGTCACGAGATGTACACGTTTACTGGTCACTCCAATAGGTAGACGTGGTCAACTGATTGTTAATGAGAATATATAATGAACCAATCACAGGGAAGAAACTCAAAGCATTTAGACATCTGGTCAAGATGACCTGAAGTTCAAAGCGAGCGTGAGAATGAGGGAAACGGTGACATAAGTGACAGTCGCTCATATAACAACTCCATATAAAGTACGCCAACCCTGAACCAGATGGGCTACAGCAGCAGAATACCCACACTGGATGCCGCTCCTGTTAGCTCAGGCTATAATTTACATAGTTTAAATCTATGCCATGAAGAACTGAATCAGTTCAGAAAGCAAAGGGTGGTCCAAGGCACTACTAACAAGGTGTACCTAATAAAGTGGCGGTGAGTCTACATGTCGTCTCAAAACACGCATTTGCTTTTTACTAACCTAGCTTTAGTTAGCCGACTTTACTTTAGTGGGTCTGTTCTGAGCCCTCTTCTAACATTCACACTAACATTAGTTCGCCACCCGTTAGCAATCAAATAACTTACCATAGAAAGATACTTTGAGGAAAGTAAGCAGAGACAGCAAAATATCTGCAGAATATCTTCCAGTCAATTAAATCAATATTAAACGAAGACATGATATTTTTGAAACGTTCACTCTGGACCTCTGCTTTTTGGCTCAGTGCTGCCACCAGTGGCAAAAAGGGATATTGATATCCCAGCGCTCCCATCAGCTCTACAGCACAGGGTGGCTTAAAAAAACACAAATCCACATTTATATGAGCCTGTGTTTTGACAGTATTTTGATATGCATCATATATGAGTACTGTTGAAATATTTAGCTGCATAAAGCAGTTTCCATTTAATTTTTTTAGTGCTTAGTTTTCCTTTCAGGACTCTGCAGGCCAGATTGTGAAGCTCCACAGGCTACTTAAGGTTTTATTTTGCCTGTGTGTGCTCTACAGCATATCCCAAGACACTGTTCCCCTGTCAAAAACTAAGCGAATCCCATACAAATATAATGCTAAAAACATTATTTTGTTTTGATCATTCTCTGTGTGAGTAGAAAAGGTGTCGGGGAGCCTCATTTGATAGACCCAAGTTCAAATAGAGAATAAAAAGTTGGCTCCCGTCATTAAGAAGAATGGCAGGAGAGGGTCCCCCCCCCCCCCTAATTTGACCATGATCCTAAGCACACTGCAAAAATCAGCAGTAGTTGTTGGCTGACTTGAATTGAATAGGACACCCATGGAGCATTTTAGAGGGAGGCAAAGAAACAAAAACCTTGCAGCTGAGAGCAGTTGACAGGAATAATCTGTGAAGAATGGATTAGCAAGGCTAGCGTAATCTGTGCTCAGGAGGATCAAATCAGTCAACAAAAAACACAACATATTAAAAAATAATAATAATAAAAGATGCCATCACTGCCGAAGAGTGCACTTAGGCATGTATTTTTTCATCCAGCATATCAAATCTATTTGTTTTTACTTATAAAATTAAAATCCCTTAACATACATTTGAGTCACTTCATGTTTTTGTGATGTCACATGAAATTGTTGCAGGTTGTTTTTTATTAATGTCTCTTTAACCCTGTAATTCCAGATTATCGTGCATCTACAGACTTTTTCTCTGACTGAGTTTCAAATTGGCAATGTGCTTTGTTTTATTATTTAATATTGTTTGCACACAGCAAATGACAAACACGGAGCTGTGTTCTCAGGGAAACATCTTCACTAGCACTAACACTGTTTGTCAGATAGGTGCAGAAGATGAATAGCAGCACCTGCTGGTTTGCCACTACGCTTTGATTCCTTTTACTATTACCTCGCATACACAGGCCAACACCAAAAAACACAATTTGCTCATAAGAGGTAAAGGTTTTGCTGTGTTGTACACAATTAAGCAGCAAAAGTCAGAGAGGTCTAGTTCACCACTGATGTCTACTAATTGGTTAAGCACTGGAGTGAAGTAGAAAATACTCTTTGTGATGTGTAAATGCCCAGTTTGCATCACTGAACTATAGGTGAAGAAAGAAAAATCATCAAACAAAGCTGCGACAAAATATGTTTCTTTAATGTCACTGATTTGGCTGCTTGTTGAGTTGCAATAAAGAAAGAAAGCACCCAAGAGGAGTGCTTATGTTTTATTCTTAGTGAGACACGTGTGCACACTCGCACGCACAGAGCAACTTGTGTTTACAATCATCACAAACAGGATCAGGAGATCAGCCAAAAATACCTCAGGCTTTCCAACAAACACTATAGATAATTGTGAGTTTGTGTATATGAGAATATGTGGGCTGAATGGGTAAGACGCTGGCCTAGATAAGAATCCACAGGGTGCCATTAGCCAGGTACGACAGGAAAACCTGATGCTAGCTGTCACAGCTGATGAACAGATTTAGTCGGAGATCACTTGCTGGCTTACTCGCGGATCGACAAAGTGAGCTAATTAAAAATGCTCGGTAAAGAATCCCAAGGCAAAGATAAACACGGTATAAAAAAATAAAAAGTCACACATCCCAACACGTGGAGTGTGAGAGTATTGTAAAAGCAGCTTTTAAATGGTGTAATACATGCATTTTTCACACTGGCAGTTTCATTGTTCGGTTAAAACCGTTGATCCACAATTTGCAAAAATAGACGATTGTGAAAAACATAACCAGTCTGAATAAAAGTGGATCAGTACAACTTCAGACTCTTGAGCTTTCTTAAAAGACAGAGCATGAGAGTCTATTTAGTCTATTTAGAAGAAAAGAGCTGAAACACACAGGGTCAAGGCACTGAGTGGCTCTCACACTGTGGTAAAATGAACCGAACATGAGGAAACAGCTGTCTGCATGTGATCGAAAACATACATGTATATATGTGTTGAACTTGTATATATGTGTTGAACTTGTATATATGTGTTGAACTTGTAGAACAAGCAAAACAAAAACAGAGAACAGAAGCTTGGTTTATTCTGTATGCCAGAAGCTCATGAATTTAACATAGACAGTTACACGGTGAAAAACATGATCCGTGGACACCTGCCACACTTTTTCAGCTCTGACAAGAATAGGTTTCACTTTCAAATGTTTTCCTTGAACCTTATAAAGAACAGACAGTGTACTTTTCAACTGTGGAAAACTGATATCTACTGATAGTGATTTGCATTTACATTATTTATTTTGCTGGTATTTTTCTCTCTTACATTCATACCCTCTTCACTATGTTAACTGAAGGGATCAAATAGCTGAAATGATTCATAATGTTATGCAGCTGCACAAACTTAAACTTAAATGCAGAATTCAGTTTATTCCTTTGGTTATTCAGAGAAACACACAGAGTCATACAGTTGAGGGACAACTTGGGCTGTCGATACAAGACATGCTTTCATTTTTACACCAAGTTCTGACCCTGCCTCTGAATTTTGCAGCAGAAATCGAGACTCGTCAGGTCAGGCAGCGTTGTTCCAATCTCCTGTCGTGAGCCCGTCCAAGTCGTGACGTCAGTCAGCTGTTCTTCGCTGACAGCAGTGGCACCTGGTGTAGTCTTCTACTATTGTAGCCAATCTGTTTCAGTTGTGATGTGTTTTGTTTTCAGAGATGTACTTCTGCATACCTTGGTTGCAACAAGTAGTTATTTGCCTTCCTGTCAGCCCAAAACAGTCTAGCAAGGTAGTTTCATCTAGACAACTGCCGCTCACTGGGTATTTTCTCTATTTCAGATCATTATCTGTAAAACCTATCAATGTTAGCTATCAGAAATATTCAAATATTCTTATCTGACACCAACAATCATGTCCAGAGTCACTTTCTTCAGCTCTCTTCCTCATTCTGATGCTCGCTTTGAACTTCCGCAGGTCATCTTGACTACGTCTACAAATTGTTTCCATGTGGTTGGCTGATGAGATATCTTCATTAACAAGCAGTTCCTACAAAAGTGAGTGTATGTGATTCACAGGCTTGTCAGATATTGTCTTTGTTTACACTCTAACTGTCACAAGTGTAACAAAGTATTCAGAATCCTCCCTCAATGACTGTGTGCATCATCCTCAGTTCACAGACTCATGAAAATCAAATGAAGGTGAAGAGTGGGCATTGCAAATGGAGAGTCTTCTCAGAGATGCAGCAGCTAATTGTGTTTTAATTGAACAACTAGCATTCAAACAATAACCAGGCTTCAATTCTTAACAACTGAAACGTGCCATCGCCCACAAACAACAGTTTTGCAAAATCACTAGACCTACTCTGTATTTTTGTGAGCTTAGCACAAAACAAAAGTCTGATTAAACTGATTAAAATTACCACTGATTCCTTAAATATTTCTTTTTAATTATATGTTTTGTTAAACGTGTTATTTCCGTAGTTGCTGTGCCTCATAATGTTTAGCAGTTAGTGTAGCAAAGTCGAATCCCACGTCAAGAAATTTATTATGGCCATATTTTCTAATGTCTTCTTTTTGTTTCCTCTTGCTGTACTTATAATAAAGCTGTCTATGGGAGGATGTATGTAGACACTTTCAAAAACTCTGCCAGTGTGAGGAATTTGATTCAGGGTGTGCAACTTGCTGCGGTACCTCAAAATAAATTCACATTGGAAAAATATTGCTTCGTCTTCACAGTCCACAAATAACATGCACGATTTCCAACCAGTAACAGCAATGTTGATTTTTGTGAGCGGCTATTTCCGTGCAAAACACAGCAAAACGAGCTGCACTCTGCAGAATTATGCTGCTCCGCTGATTTTTCGAGTGATTTACCTCTTGCACGAAACATTCGTAGATGCAATGCCAGTGACATTTCCCATATTGTATGGCCATTCGTTGCATCATTGTCATTTATGGGCCTGAGAAAGGAGACTATTTCATGAAAAATTGAAGGTAAGAAATCAATCACTTGTAGAACCTCGGCCTGTTTCTGCCCTGCCCTCTGTTGCTCCCAATATTCTTCTTCCTATTGTGTTGTCAGGTTTTATTCTTTATTTATGCCACTCTGTGTCTTCCACAGCAAAGCCTCAGGCAACATTGGCTGTATTTACTTTAGGTTCACTGTGATGCTGAACTAAATAAAGAGTGTAATAATTTTTTAAATCAGCAACGAGGTTATTCCTGTAAACCCTTTGCTATGGAAAAGTGGTTCCTGAGTAAGAAGTTGGCTTGCAGCCTGCATGATGAATAGATAATATTGCACAGCTATAGAGTGTGAGAAGCTCATTCCATTGCTGAGCTACAATAGGATTCATGATAGATCTATTCTTCCTGGGAAAACACAGCAGACGCAGTAAGCTTGTACTGTAAGGAGACCTTGGTTTATCACAAAGCTCAGACAAGGGCATCACAGAGAAATAGCATTCAGTGCTGTTCTTCTGAGCCTGCGCACTCGTGTCTATGTGCTTTATTTTTCTGGAGGATCGGGGGCGCTGACTCGTGATAAAGCCTCCCACATCATTCTAATCAATAGCACTTCACCATTGTTTAATGTTGGTAGTTGCGTGTGCCAATAATCCAATTAATAAATGTCTGTTTTTAAACATCACAATTGAGCAAAGCTGTTACCACCTTTTCTTATTTGATTAATCTGCCTTGTTCGTGTCAAGGGCAACTTCCATCCAGGGATGACAATTAAAGTTGAACAAAAACTGCACTTCCTCAAATTGGCCACTTGAGGCTGCCTCTAAAAGTCAGTGGATTTTATTTCATTTTACCATATGGATCAACCAGGAACCCATAATGGTAAAATGCCGAGTTTTACAGTAAAGTGAAATGTTTAGAGCCTGATCTAAATTAGCATTCTGTTTTCTTAACATTGAGAATTACAGATGTACAATGATTTTACAGGGCTGCAGGAAGTCCTCGGAACAAAGCTAAGTAAAAAAAATCTAAACACTAAAAACACTTTACTGATTTCATAGGAATTAAGAGGGCAGTCCAGTGCTGCTAATCAAATGCACTTGATTAAATGAACATCAGCAAGTATGCCCACCTCTGCCACTGTCAGGCTCTACAGGCCTCAGTTAGCAAATTAAATATTCATGACAGTATAATTAGAAAAACACTGATCAGGTATGGCTGGAACAATATCCTTTGGACAGACAAGACCAAAGTTGAGCCTTTTGATGATGCACAGCAACACATTTGGTGAAAACCAAACACCGCATATCAGCACAAACACCTCATATCTCATATCATATCAGTTACCTCATAACTGTCAGCACAGTGCTAGAAGGATGATGATTCTGAGTTTGTTTTGCAGCCCCAGGACCTGGATACCTTGCAGTGACTGAGACAACCATGAATTTCTCTGTATATTAAAGTATGAGTGAAATGTGAGGCTCTCTGTTTGACAGCTAAAGGAATCAAGGTGTTGCAATGGCCCAGTTAAGACCACAACCAGACTGAAAAGTCATGCTGGAACTTTAAGAGAGCTGGACATTAGCAAATACATAAAAGCTTCAATGAACTGAAGCAACATTGTAAAGAAGAGAGGAACAAAGTTCCTCCACAAGGATGTGAGAGACTGTTAAAGTCATACAGAAAAGTACTTCATCAGCCTGTGGTTGTGGTTATGGACAGAAATGTTTTCACATGACTGTGCCTTGTTAAGCAAGCCAGCTATCTAGGCTGCTGAAAACTGCCCAGCACCATGGTACCAATATGTCCAGTTTCAAAACAGTCAAGGTGTTCAAAATTTCAAATTAAAAGCTTCAAAATTGTGTTCCACAAAACAGCAGGTGACCCTACTCATAATTTATTTATTTAAATTTAAAGTTTATGTTAATGGTGTATTTATAGGCTGCTTTACTTACTTAATGCTTCATCGAGCTGATTATAGCTTTCATTTTTCCTATAAATCTTTGACTTGGCAGATTGATCCGTTTTATGTCTTCTAAATACTGAACCACATAAGGAACCTTTAACCTTTGTAGTCAAAGGAGCTTGCAAAGAAAAGCGTCTGGACTTCTTTAAGTTGCTTGAAGACGTTTCACCTCTCATCCGAGAAGCTTCAGGGTAAGACCTGGGACTCCCCACCATTTGACCTTAGAACTGAAGAAGCTTCTCGGATGAGAGGTGAAACGTCTTCAAGTAACTTAAAGAAGTCCAGACGCTTTTCTTTGCAAGCTCCTTTGACTATGATGACCTGGGTGACTGAGAACCTTCACAGACATTTAACCTTTGTAATGATACATTTTTTTGCATATGTTACAATTTTTCTTTTTTGTCAAACAGGTAGACACAGTGCCTCTCAGGTTATACCTAACTGTATCTTTCTTTATAGGTCATTTCAGGAAAGACCCAAACAGCTTTTACAGCCTCAACAAAGATTTAGGACTAACAGAAGGCCGGCTATTCATTTAAGACAAAAACATGCTGAGGATTAGTTCACTTTAAGAGGAAATTTTTAGAAATGGGAACATGGTCTGAACATCTGTCACAGGAGTTTAATTGCCCAGGGAAATCATCCAGGCTTTTTCTAAATGAAAGAGGAAACATTCTCTTCTTTACTTAATTAAACATGAAAACATTCTTTCTTTCTTCTAATTAAAGATCTACTGAGCTGGCCAACGGAAGTAATCTCAGGTGTCTAAGTGTCTCGCCACACTTCATTTCACATCTTTTTAGTGCCATGCCAGCACCAGGAGAGCTCTGTCACTGACTATTTATCAGCGCAAAACAAAGAGGGGAACAACTTAACCGAGCAGCTTTGATGTTCGGCGCTGTGTATTTTTAGTCGAAAGTCCAAGTAGCAGGTATGTTGAGATAACAATAATTGATATACAAAGGGTAAATGGAGCAAAACTCAACTTAAGCAAGTCCGAGTGCCAATCAAGCAAGGTGACTAATGATGGAGAAAAAAACCCATCTGGCTGTTGTGAAGAGAATAAAATGGAGAAATAGTTTAGAATACACTGCAAGCAAGTGTTTTTATCCCTATTCTTCTGCTTAATCTTAAGGGACACAGTGAGATCCTGTACTATCTCCTAAATTAGATAACAGAAAATTAACTTAATTGAAGGCACAAACAGACACGCCAGAGCAGAGAACCTGAAGTCATCCACAGAGACAGCTCATCGCATTTCAGAAACAGGCTATAGTAGGTGTGACCTCCTGATATCTAACCAATTTAAAGGAGATCCAGTCTAGTCACTGCTTACCCAGCATGTCAGGATCCTTTCTGGATGACGTGCACTTGCGCACATGCTCATGCAGTGAATTAGAGATCAGGAGTTATGCTTTAAAAAATTACTTTCCCAAAGAAATAAAACTAGCTGGGTCACCTTACAAGCCCTTTCTCCTGGAGGTTTTACCCACTTTAAATTGCAGTCATTAGCAGAGGAAGCAGTGGAAGAGGAGAGGTAGGTGGGGCCATAAAAGATAATAATGGAACGTTATTGTAATGACACTGTAATTTCATTTAAATATCTACAGCAGCGTGATGCCGAAACAAATTTGTCTGTGAAATAAATTAAGTGAATGCAACCTCAGGAGCAATAATGTGATGTTAACAGCACATACTGTTCCAGCTCTCAATCTCATTTCCTGTCTCTCTCTCTCTCTCCCTCTCTCTGTCTCATGCATATATAAATACATATATATCACATATAAACACAGCATTAAACTTTACTAATATGACTCTATAAATGGGAATAACGACATGAAGTAAACAGGCTGTGACTTTAAGTATTCTTTAGGGAATAGCTGCACTGGCCTGGCAGGTATACAGTCCTCTGTCGCTCCCTTCCTAGCAGTGTGTGGCAGGTACTCCCTTACCTGGAGGCCCCGCCTGGAGCCTTGGCTTCAAGCAACCGTGGCTACGATTCATCAATACACATGTTCTACATCAGTCGCTGCCAAATGTTTGTACCTAGTCAAGGCAATTTCAATTTTGAAACGAGAATAGGAGGCAGAGCCTCCAGCTTCCAGGACTCTGTTCTGTCATTTCCATTAAGATTAGGCTTAAAACCTTCCTTTTAGATAAAGCATACAGTTAGGCCTGGATCTAACCCTACATCTGAAAGCATATTGATTTGCTCTCCTGATATTTAGACTGTAGTATTGATATTTTAACCTTTTTTAACCTGGATCTGCGATCATTTGAATTGATTTTGTAATCGAGCCTTGGCTTAAATTTCATGTTGCGTTCCTTAAACTCGTGCTGTTACCTGCTCACTCTCTGTAACCCAATAAGTTACAAAGATTAAAAAAAAGTTATTTATTGTATTATTTATTTATTTATTTATCTGTAGAGCTAAAATGTTGGTTATTATTTTAAAGGCTGAGATAATGACAGAACATTAGCACACATACTAGAATTTCGACCTGATAAGGAATGTTTCGTTTTCTTTTTGGCAGTGTCAAGCTTCCACATTACAAGTCGAGGTTATTTGCAGTTTCTCTGTAAATGTATGCTGTCCTTGTACTTCCTTTCTCTGTATAATCCCAGATAATGTTACTATCAGGACTATGCAGGACTCCTTGTTCTTCTCATCACTGGACATTTTGGCTGCATGTTTGAGTTTGCTGTACTGCGGCAGAATGGATCTTGGACCAGTAGACACTTCCTGTGTGTTTTTTTGACAGTGAAGAAGAATCTAAAGACCGAAAATGTTTTGAATTTTTGTGCCCTTTTGTCTTTTTGCAGATTCAAAAAGCCAACAGATACAAATAGTGAGAGATAAAAAAAAAATAGAAATAGTTCTTTGTTCTTTTCCTTTTCCTTTTCTTTCTCTTTTGTCTTTTGGGTGAGCGTGCTGACAGCACTCCTGCATTTTGCTGTAGAGGTATCTGTTGCTCGGAGTCACATCTGCTGAAGGAATCAAAGAGACATAGAAAGAATTAATGTTCTGCCAGACGAGTGCGAGCTGACAACCCACTACTTGTTAAGCAGTCTTGGCTCAAAACAAGCTCCTCGTCACTTCCTCATGAAGTGACCTTCATAGCATGTCTGTACATCTATTTTTAACAGAAAATGAGACAGACCTATTCACTGCAACTGCAAGGCAAAGTAAGTGAATTTCTTTGGTTTTTGGATTAATCTGAATTATTATCCTAAGGAAAGGAGCAACAGAATATCTAATAATCGCTTTTTAGGTTCAACTTTGACCTCTGATACTTAATTGTTATGACTTCTTATTCATGATGGCTGCTGCTTATTGTGCTGACATGTGATTTTGTTTTATGGTTCATTCAAGACAGGAACAAATATAAGTGCAGGACACTCTTGAAAGCAGTGTTTCCACACAGTATACTGGGATCTCTAACATTCACTGGTGGGCAGCTGCCAAAGCTCCATTCATTAACGAAAAACTTGAGTGAAACATGACATGCTGTTTAAAGCTCTACGGGAAGCAAATACGCTGATTGTTTTTACGCTGATTGCTTTGAGAAATTATTTTCTCAAACCATGATTTGCAAGGTCAAGACTGTCAAAAAACAGACACTGCCACTTGTGTCTGATGCTGCTGAAAAAACGGAGTCAAATTTATTTCTGATGTTTTCTGTTCAGTTCAACCAGTTTAATCAATGTGCAATCAACTGGTGGTGATTGCACATTGATTAAACTGGTTAAACTGGTGGTGGTGTTTTCAAAATTTCATTTAGCTTAGAGAGCATTTATAATCAAGTCCAAATTCATTGAACTGGTGATTTCAGAATCGGAAGTTGTTGAGAAATCTCTCCAAGAGATTTTTCCAGCTTGTGTAAATCTACAGTTCTCCTTAGATCTTCACTGAGTTCCCTCAGTAACACTTATTAAAAGGTTTGAGTGAGCATATATTTGAGCCTGTATGTAATAACAATCCAAAAATCCCAAAGTCCAAAAATGAGCAGTTCAAAGACATCATTAAAACCCCAAATTACCATGACATTCATGCCTATGATGAGTGCATGTAAACTTCTGCCCACGACTGTATGAAATGAAACTGGACCAGTCAGTTCTTTTGAAGTGAAGGGAAGTACAGCAGTCTTCAGGTCCTGCTCATCCGAGCTGGCAGAAACTGTCACCGACTGTCAGACAGTGCAGCACACTCCTGAATGTTTTATCTACTTGCTTGTGGCTCTGTGTGTTCTGTTCAGAGGTATATCTTCTTCTTTTTTTTAACTCTGCAGATTGAATCCCGCTGTCACTGAAAAGATTGGTTTGCTCTATTCTCAGTCCTCAAAGTGTACTCTAAGCTCTTCAAATTCCTTTCTAAACATGCCAGAGTTTCAAATTGAATCAGGGTTTTATTTGATACATTAAAACAGCTGTCATAATCCTCAAATTCTCCAGCTGTGCATTGTTTATTAGGCTGACACCAGCAGGAAAAGTAATTACAATCCCTTAAATTTGTGTCTATTCTGTGTGCTTGGTGTCTGACAAATAACATTTTTTAAAAATGTGAATTAGTACCTGTGCAAGCGTCTGCGACTCTGCACTAAAATAATATTTTGATCTATAGGTCTTCTATAAACAGAAAAAAGAGGATTAATGAGTGTGTGTGTGTGTGTGTGTGTGCTGCCCTTTAAGTCCACAGCGTTGACAGCGGTGGCACGGGAAGAGTTTTTGTCACGCAGCTTCTTCTAGAGATTGCTGAACGATGCTTTCGAAGTTTCCTTATTGGGAAACTTCTCACACGTGGATACATGCTCAAAGACCAGGTTCCATTTCAGTGAAGTGAGAAGAAGAAAGCAATGAGCACAAATAGAGAAAGTAAGTACAAGTGAGAGAGGTTCAAATGGATGTGATGAAGGAGGTTGAAATTACTGAGATGCTGTCTCCTTTGTGATCAGATAATCTGAGGCCACACTAGGGCTGCACGAGACACGAGGAGCAGTGGAGTGTGCTGAACACGGCTGGGAAGCTGATGGCAAACAGTATGCAGGCGGCTCGGGGGGAATTTTTATCTTGACGCTTAAAATCACTGCAGATCAGATCAGCTGTCCCACATACTGTAATAGTTACATGCTTTCAACATGCAGGAGAAGTATGTTGACTGTAAATGTTAATTAGCAGTACTACTACTAATAATAAAAACAATCTCTAAAATCATGTTAATAACAGCAAATTTCACCTTTTCCATGTTGATTAGCATACAAGGTTATCAAATCTGCTTATACATTGCTTTGTACTCCCTTTATAGCGCTGGTTGGATAAAACTTATGAGTTTAACCTGTTTTGGAAGCTAAAGTAGGACAAAAGCAAAGCCTCACTTTATGCAGGGAGCCAGCAGTGCCAGAGCCTGTGTGACAGCTTGTACATTTTTAGCAAATTAATCCAGCGTTGCTTAATGTTGTCTCAGAAACCACACAGAAGGAAAAATCTTAGGTTAAATATTCCAGCAAGTTTAAAGTACTTCATATAATTATCTTCCAACAATTCTGTGACATGCCCACAGTTATCCCTAACTGAGTATAGATTTATCCTTCTTCTAACAATAAGCATAAATGAAACAACAGAGTGATGGGGGTGACACGCACAAACTGGCTCCCAGCTGAAAT
This sequence comes from Neolamprologus multifasciatus, assembly GCF_963576455.1. Lineage (NCBI taxonomy): Eukaryota > Metazoa > Chordata > Actinopteri > Cichliformes > Cichlidae > Neolamprologus > Neolamprologus multifasciatus. The sequence continues at coordinate 19,606,926 of NC_140456.1, read as the reverse complement.
TGATTATATTAGTCAAAGACCACTGAACCGCATTTATATGTCAGCCGTAGCTGTGTTATTATACTGTCTGTTTTGTAGAATAATGTGTCGATATGAAACATTGCTAAACAGCATAACTGTCCAGTGACAAATATGTACCTCTAAAACATTCAATTTTGTCAACCAATAACAACAGGGCTGTTATGAGGTTTGAATTTTGCAAACTTTCCAGTGGAGTGGGATTTTTCCTGTCTAACCTCTCAACCTATCACAACTGGAATTACATTACACTGGAAGTACATGCTTACTGCTTCCACAGGAATCAAGAGAATAAGTAGAAGCCAGGTGCTGATAATTGAATGCATTTGATTAATTGATCATCAGAACATGTGAGCACCTCTAAAAAAGCAGAGCTTTTGGAGCATTCAGGTGTATGTTAGCACAAGCTTCCCAAGAGTGGACGTCCCAGTAAATTCACCCCAAGGCCAGATGGTGCGATTCTCAGAGGAATTGCAAAATACTGACAAAAAACCCTCTTCTCTCTAAAACGAACATAGCAGCACAGGTTAGCTTTGCAAAATTGCATCTCATCCTATGCCTAGCATCCTCCTCACACACCCCTTGTCACACCAACCCCCTGCATGTGCTCTCTGACTTCTTCCATAAATGTTCGCTGTGGTTTTCCTCATTTCTCCTTATATATGCACTGTCACTCGTCTTCACATGCCAAAACCATTTCAGCCATGCCTCTCTAATTTGGCCAAACCACTCAGCCTGTGCTGTCTCTCTCATACACTCATTTCTAGTATTTCCAGTTTAGGGCACTGCAAATGCAAATCTTCAAATTCATCATCTTCAGCTCTGCCACCTCCAACTCGGCCTCCTCTTTCTGTCAGTGGCACACATCATAGCAGGTCTCACTACCATCTCGTACACTTTCCCTTTCATTCTTGCTGTAACCAAGTCACAAAACACCTCTCACACTCATCTCCACCTGCTCCACCCTGCCTGTACTTTCATCTTCACCTTCCTTGTGCACTGTCAGTTGTTTTGGATGGTTGACCCCAGGTATTTAAACTCCTCTGCCTTCACTACCTCTACTGTATTTCTACCTGTTTCCCACTCATTCACACACATATATTCTGTCCTGCTTCTCATTTGAGGACTATCATTCCTCAAATGAGTTATTAATAGTAAAAATATAAATCCATATTCATATTTTTTTGTTTGTTTTGTAATTAAAACACTTTTAAAGGTCCCCATACGTGAATAATGTGTTAGCAGTTAATGAAGTAAAACTAAAACACAGAGCATTGCAAAACTCTATTTGAAAAAGAAATGTTAACTTTCTGAGTCTGCATTTCCATCTGCTCCCCCAGGTTGTGAACTTTGGCTAAATTTAACCTTACATTATTATTCCAGCGGCACAGGTAGCCCGGTGGGTAATGGTGTGAAAAGAGAAATATGAATATCATCATGAGACCATAAAATATTTCCTTCTCTTCAGATCGATATCAGGCAGGTGTGCAGTCCTTTGACCCGCTGACATTCAGCTGTTCAGTCAGAGCTCGGGCTGTCGACCAGAGGAGGGGTGAGCTGGAAAACGCTGGTTTCAGGTAGCATGTTTTAGACTGTAAAAAAAATATGACAACATTATGGGGAAGACAAGCAATGTTTGTGCTGACAAAATGATTGTACTGAATAGAGTGCGGTTTAATGTAGTTATGTTACGTTTGATTATGCAGTGTGTTATATAAACAGCGTAGGCAGTGTGGTTAGTTCTGCTGGTTCCTTTCAGCTCTCAGTAAAAGAGATGAGTCAGTGAACAGATATGTAGCTCCTTTATGGCTTTGTGAAAGGTGGACTGACTAGACAGCTTTTAATAAAAGTGTTTTTCTCAAAGCGCTGCCCATGCACATAAAAGTCCTCTTTCAGTGTATACCAATGTTTAGCTAATGATCTACCTGGGTGTTTGCAGCTGCTCCAGACAACACAAGGGGCAAATTGGCTCTATCATGTATTCGGCACGGCAACCGAGCGGCTCATTTCCCGCTGACTATTCAGGCTATAGTGGAGATGCACATCCAAGGCAAACTTCTCAGTGGGATAGCATTGTCTGTTTTATTGTATTGGATAATAATTCTATATCACACTGTGTATAATGCTATGTATTTCATCTGTTTATCCCATAATTTACTGGATTTTCATTCAACCTATAAGCTTAAGATATATATCTCTGACATGGTTTAGTAGTTGCTAAGAGGGAAAACAGAAAATGAAGAAGAAAAAGGAGGAAAACGGGAGGAGTGATATGATAGGAAAGGAGCGGGATGAGAGGAACACGCTGCAGGTTAATATGATGAGTTGGTGCTAGATTCGATCAGCTCTGCTTGTTTGACCCAACCTTTCCCAGCCTGAGCAACCAATCATAGTAAAGCACCGACCAAACCGATAAGGCTGATCCAATCAAAAATCAGCCAATATAGTGGGGCGTAGAAGCTAGAGTACAAACACAGAGTAAATGAAAAACAACCCAACTAAAAATAGACAAGTTCTAAATAAAAAAATAAAATAATGCAGATTTTATACAAAGCTCATTATCATTTTAATAAATGTCGATCTCCTTTGCTTCCTGAACTGAGTGTATATTTCTTTGTTGAGGAGTGATTGGATCAGTCAAGTGTGTTGGAAGCATCCCCGGCACTGGTAGATGTGTACAGCAGATGAAAGTGAGCATGGAAAGGGAGAATATCAGAGCCCATACTGAAGAGGGGGGAAAAAACTCAAGAGCAACATGAATGCGTTTCAGAGCAGCTTAGTGATGTGCTAGAGGAGAGAGCTCACAGAAAATAATTGGATTTCATTTAGGTCTGCAGGCAACAACAAAAAAAATAAATACAGTAGATGCATGCCGTCTCCTCAGAGCTCCAGCTACAGGTATCATAAAGCCGAAAAATGTTTGAGTTCTTTGCAGAATTCATATAGAAAACAGACAAGAGCTGAAAACTTTTCTCTAAGTTCCCTTAGTGCTTCATGAAAAACTGCCCCTCCAGTCTCTATGTGTAGAAACACTGCAGTAATCACACACACATTTATGTGGATACCAAAGAACTGATGACTAATTTATCACAATAAGCTGTTATTTGCTCATCAACACCAGTTGTTTACTTTGAGAGAAGGCCATGTGGTGATGTGGCAGATTAGTATTCATAGAGTATTTCTGGGTTTGCTGCCATAAAGATGCCCGCAATAATGACAAGATAGTCAGCCATAACAACATCTGCATTAGGAGAAGGCACATTTCTAGTCAAAGCGAAAATCTTGAATGGTAATTAATTTTACCTAACAGGGCTCCAGAAAATGTTTTACTTTTAGTTACTATCTATTAAAATAACTAATACTTTCTATAATTTTGCAACAAGATGAAAAAGGCTGTAAAGAAAGAAAGAAAGAAAGAAAGAATGAAAGAAAGAACGAAAGAAAGAAAGAAATAGGCCTCACTGTCAGACTGTATAAAACAAAATACTTAATACTACGTATCGTCTCGTTCCAGTTCTTTCTGGGCTTTCAGTAACTCTCCGTGTATGCATATACAACACAAAAAAGGTGAAAAAAAAGCAAAGCAACACAAGAAACTAACACTTGCTACAATGCAACACTCTGATGAAAAACGTCTGGCAATACATTAACAGGAACAGTTAGAGCTTTCACGTATTAGTGTTTAATAATTCATATTTAAACAAGCCCAAGTGGCCAGACGTCCCAAAAAACTGCAGTACATTCTTCCCCATTCTCATCCTCGGTTGGATGTCAGCTTCACTGTGTCTACATGTCTAAATTGAGTTTCTAACATGTGACAAGCTGATTAGGTTGTTACATCAAGTTTATTTTTTATAAGAATTATCTGATTAATAATATGCCTTACTGCATCCTAACAAACAATGTGTGCACCAGTTATTTTGTTTGGTTTTTAATTGAAAGTCTTAGATTTTAATTTGTGTGTGTTTTTTTAGGGCTAATATTTTGCTAATTAGCAGCTATCATACATGCTAACCAAGAACCCAGCCACAGGGATGAGTGGGCAAATGCCAGTGCACTCCCACTGTCCCTTCTAAGCCCAGATTAATGTGGAAAGTTGCATCAGGAAAGGTGTCCGGTGTAAAATCGCTGTCTAATCAAACATCAATCAAACAATAAGAATCCCTGGTTAACAACGACTGAGTTCCTGCTGGCCCTCAAGGTGCTAGTGGAAACTGCTACTGTTACCCGAAGATGCTAGCGACAGTCTTTGATGGAGGCAGATCAAATGTGACTCCTAAAGAGACCAAACCAAAGAAGAAGAAGATAACCAAACATGCTAGTATTAGCTTCTTATTTAGCACACTGCCAAAAATTATGTTTGCATTACACGCTATTGTGTTTTTATGATAAATACAGTAAAATTGTGGGGATAGGTTAATTGATTAATATAAATTGTGGGAGTGAATGTGAGTGGTTGTCTGTCTCTGTGTGTTAGCCTTGCGACAGACTGGTGACCTGTCAAGGGTGTACCTCTTGCCCTATGACAGCTGGGATAGGCTCCAAACCACTGAGTAACATTCCTTGTTGCTGTGATGAAATTTCAGCAAAATGGACTAAAATGGCCCGACACATCACTTTTTTCACTTTGATTTTTGGGGTGGCTTTAAATTCAGTCCGCTGTAGGTTGATAATTTTCCGTCAACTGATGTGGAATTGTTTCATTCCAAACACATTACCCAGCAGCGTATGGGTGAGAAAATACAAGAGCCATCCCGTATCTCCTTGAAGTTTTCAGCAGACTCTATCAGTCTTTATAACTTTAAAATCTTCTTTTTTTCTTTCCCCCTAACCCTTACATAAAACGCTGTCTTCTGCCAGAGGTAGAGTTTTTAAAATTCACTGATATCCATCTGCAGACATTGCTGCGATATATCCTTTACATCTTCCTTCGAGTCATGGGATGAGGACTCGTGTTTCTTTGCCTCAGCTTTACAACACGTTTCAGATCTCTGCCTTCAAACAAACCCACCTCTGCTAAATGGCTTGTCATGAATATTAATGTAAATGTCCAATAAACATTAATGAGATCGCGAATAAATCCTGCTGATGAAAATACCCACTCTCTTAAAGGGACAATTTTCCAGTGTGCAGCTGGAGAAAAATAGCTAGTTAGAATTAGGACATAAAGTGGTCATCTAGGGACACACATTTTTACAGTCTATTAATCTATGAAAAATTAAAGGCTCTCAGTTATCCCCGAGGAGATTACAGCACTTTGTCTTTCAATATAGTAACTCGTTTAGTGGTGTCCAAGTACAGCACACTGCAGTCCCTATTGTCAGGAGGCCGTGAGACCGAAAAACTGAGCACCTGCACCAATTTTTTTTTGCAAACAGCTGAACAAAATAGGTCAAAAAAGAAGATGCAAAACTCCTGAAATTGGTATTCTTTAATTGGAAGAGACAAAAATATGCAACCTTCAAATTCCTTTCACTTGTTATTTTTATTTCAAAGTGACAAGAGACGACTTTCTCTCACAGTAGACGAGATTTTATCATTTTTACACAGGAACATATTAAAATCATTTGTCATTATTCTGTCACATTCATAATGTGACAGGACTGAAGATACACAGATTTCTTTTTATTTCCAGTTTCCTGAGCAGGGAGGAGATGTCCAAACAACAGCTGTTATTGCTGCTTTGCTTGCTTCGAGATTTCAAATGCTGACTCGCAGAGCCGATGACAGTAAACAAGCGCTCCCGCGTGCAGATGACAAAAACAAATAGTTTCCAATCTCATCAAAGCCCAGGCGAACTGTGGTGGATTTACAAGCCAAGCTGCTGCCAGCGTCCGACTATCAGAGATAAAAATATTCTGTATTTCTTCCACATTAGTGGAAATGATGACACTGGAATCAGAAGATCTTCTACTCTGTGACTGGCTTACATGACGGGATGTTGCTAATCTTTATATTTGAACGATGTTGCCAGTTAGATCCACCTTTAGCAGGAATAGTTTTGGTGTCGGTGAAAGTTTGTCATAATTTACAATTCTGAATGAAAACAAAATAGTTGAGACAAAAATTAGAGAGCATATTCAAGTAAATGTGAGTTTCACAAGGAGGATTAACGATGATGCTGATTTGGCTCAGGGGGAGGGAGTTAGAAACTGAGGAACTTTGCAGCGCCTTCACTGTTATCAGCAAAATCTAAAAATTGATTCTTTAACTCACAGGGAGACAGAGAGGGAGGCAACTGTGGGTGTAATAAGCATCCCGTCTCCTGTAATTTGATAAAAGCCTCACAGCAGCATTTTTGGATGAGCTGGAGGCGGCTGATTGACTTGTGAAGGGCCAAAATAAAGGGAATTGTAACAATCCAGATGCAATTGTTCTTGTGAAGATGGGTAGTTGTAAAGGGAAGTAAAAGGCTTAATTTCTGTTATGATCTGGAGGGGGGAAAACTTCATGATTTGTTTTATATACAGTGAAAAATAAAGTTTTCAAAGGGTCCTGCTAAAAACTAAATAGACCCCACGATTTGGTAGCTTTCAGAACCACCTTCAACAGGAATAACTTGAAGCTACTGTTTTCTGTATGACTTCATCATTCTCTCGTCATTGTTGTTGAAGAATTTTTCTTTCTATACTTTACAATGTTGCTTCATTTCATTGACGCAGGCATTCATTTCTGCACAGCTGTCTGAAGGCCTCGCCAAAGCATTTCAATCAGATTGAGGTCTGGACTTAAGCTGGCCCATTGCAGCACCTTTATTCTTTTCATTTTCAGCCATTCTGTTATAGATTTGTTGGGTCATTGAACTGTTGCATGACACAGGGCCAAGATTTAGCCAAGGCCATAGAAAGTATAGGGGTGCTGGGAGTGCTCCAGCACCCTCTGTACCAAATGGCAGAGATGACAGCATGGCCCTGCTTTTATTCTTTAAATAACACAAAAAATCACAGCCAAATGATGTCACATAGCAATGACCTGTAGCTAAGAAAAAGGTGCTTTTTTCAAAATCAGCTATCAGGCAATACCTATCACATGCTATCAAAAAATTATCACTCTTATATTTTGTGAACTACTATCTCATAAAACCTCAAAACACCTGGATTTGTCCCCATCTTGGATCCAAAAAAGTGATCGTTCTTCAACCTGTGATTCAAAACATTAAATCCATGCATCCAGATTAAAGTACTATGAGTATGAGTTTAACATTAGCATCAGGCAGTAATTCCACTCTACCACCTTTGCTGCAAAGGTCTATGTTGCATGCTGTGCAAATTTGGCTTTTGGGCTTGACTGCTGTGTCTTAAGAGGCCTCATAGTTGCAAGACTGGGACACTTTTTAGTGGTTTCATAATGACTTTGCTCATTGTGCACACCCTGTCACTGATTAGAGGTTTAATAATTGTACTGTCCATGTTAAAATATTGTTTGTAAGCCTATATATTGTTGTCCACCAGTTGGGTTAAGTTTATCCTTGTCTGATATATGCAGCGAGGTTAGAAGGTGACAAGATGAATGAAATTATATCTAAATGTTAAATAAAAACTTTTAAACCTTTTATCTTATTATAGCCTCACATGTCAGCACCTCCAACTTCAGGGCCATTTCCAATGTCTTTGGCTTAAACTGACAGTTGACCTCACACGTCACCCACAAAGTATACAGATGAGTTCATGCTTGACTTAGTGACCACAAGGCGACCGTGCCCTTTGGTTGCAGGACAACTGCCTCTAATAGTTAACAGTCCAGCCAACATAGCTCAGAAGCTAAAGAGACATAGCTTCCAACACAATGAAGTCAGTAATAAACTCAAAAGTTTGAAAATAATTTCAACTTTAAAAGTGAATGGTGCTAAAGGCTCACAAAAAGTTTTACTTTGAATCTTAAATGTGATCTTACCATCTAGAAACATCCTGCTGAAGTCTGAACTGTGCAACAGCAGGTTGTTCTACCCTTTTATTCCGGATCTGGCTCTTGTTCATAGACGGCGTCTGCAGTCTTTAATCTCCACATGAAGCCATTACTCATGGTAAATAAGGAAATTTGCATTATTCATTAGGTAGTATTTCGATTGGCTGGAGGTGAACCTGGGGCCAGACTTCAAGCCTATTGGAATAAGTTTTCATGAATAATGCAAACCTAAATAGCTTTCAAAACAGCTGGAAGACAGAGGGGGATCTGGGCTGTAAGGAGAGATGGATTTAGAGAAACCTACACAACTTTTAGGGGATAAAATTTAAAAAATATATTTATAAGAAACTCAGTATGTCTAAAAATAAGTTTTTAAAAAAGCAGTATCAGTAAAAACAAACCATGCAGGAGAGCTGGGAACTCATAGGTTTATCTAAAAACCTCTCCTAAAGCTTGACAGAGAAGCAAGATAAACAAGTTACATTTATTATAGATGCAAAGAGGGAGAGAGGCAATTAGAGGCACATGAATAAAATTGGAAAAAAAAAGAAAAAAGACAAACCTCTTCCACAGGTGACTACCGTGGAATCAGGAAAACAGGTGCAAGTAATAACATTTAACTGTCACTTTTCCATTTATGAGTGCCAAAGCCTGTGAGTCAGCATGAACAATAGCTCAGTGTTTGGTATGGACACACACAAATGGCATACTAATGTTTGGGAAGGTGAAATGTCACTGAGAAAGGTTTGGACATTTACTTTCAGTCTAAGCTCTTACCAAAGGTGACCCTTTGAACACATTAAAACAGTTTGATCACTTTCACATGCCATGACCTGAATTTTATGAGAAATTCAGGTCATGGCATGACAGACAGAACCTGACACACTGTCTTGAAAAATATTATCATAATTATGATTTACTTTATATCTTTTTTGTAATTGCTGGTTAATATAAATGTCTGTTGTTGGATTTTTGATCATTTGTTCATACTCTGTAACAGAATAAGGCCGACGCTGTCGTAAGCAGTGTGGGATGTTATCTGTAAATAGCTTTTGTTGCCTGAGTACACCACCACAGAGGATTTTAAATGAAAAAATGATTGAAAAGTAGACTTTGAGCATTAAATCAACAGTTAATTTTGCATTAAATATTTAGGAATTAAAGCCATTTTTATACAGAACCCCTCCATTTTCAGGGGCTCAAAAGTAACTGGACAGACTAACATAATTTTAATATTAATAAATATAAGCATTGTTTTTAATACTTTGATGCAGTCATTGGCTTCCTGAAGTCTTGGACCAATGGACACCTAATTCTGCTCTGTCAGGTCTGCAGCCACCAACAGTTGCTGCTTGTCTGTGCGTCTCTCCATGCAGTTTCGTCTTCTGGAAATGAAAAGCTGCTCTGTTGGGTTGTGATGATGTGACTGACTTGACCACTGGAGAATATCCCATTTATTCGCCTTAAGGAACTCTTACGGTTTGTTTTGCAGCATCCTTTGGCGCATTATTCATTTGTGTTTTGGCTGAATATGAGTAGAGAGTTCAGCCCTGTACACTTCGCGATTCATCCTGCTACTTCTATCAACAGTCACATCATCAGTAAACATTGGTGGCCCGTCTCCACTAGCAGCCTTATATGCAAATGTCAATGCTTCTGTTTCTATCTGTTCATGTTTCTGAAGTAAAATCACCATGGTGATCACTTAAAGTCTCTTTGGGCTGGTTTTTATCCTTGTTGTCAGCTTTGTGCTAATATGTAAAAATGAAAAGAAAGGTAGTGTGTGTGTCCGCAATAGGAAGGGATTTGTGTTGGTGTGTGGGACTGCAGCCTATAGGTTTGTATTATTAAATAATAATTATGGGAAAATGCAAGTGATTAAGTAACAGATGGCATTACGTAAAGTAACAAGTATGTTCAATTCAGTACTTTTCTTGAGTAACAACCTCAACACTGCTTTTATCCACATACTATAGCAAGAATGCCATTACTACACCCAGGGGGCAACTTTCTGGCACAGCTAGCAGTAACCTACTGTCATGAGACACAAAACTACAAATAGACAGCAATTGTAATATAAAAATAAAACTGGGTTATTTTAAAGGCCATAGGCAGCTGGGAATAAAGACTTGTGAGTCTGTTTGTCTGGCATTTTGAGAGACAGACAGGAACAACCTGAACTCTATAGACCGGGGTTTACAAGGATCAGGTCTTCTTCAATATCTCAACCTTGAACAAAAGAGAAAGGTCATCCGAGGTGGCTCAAGCAATTTTGCTGCAAAACTCAATAATACCCATCGTAGAGTAATAAGAAATGGTTAAAACATCAGAATCTACCTCTTACTTTACTGATATTTCAGTATGACTGACTTCAAGGCAAATGACGAGCATAATGGACTGTGTAATGGTACATAATGTTAGGATTACCCACAAACAAACTGAAAACACACCAATAATAACTATAAGATGGAAAGCAGGTCCGTAAACTTTTAATTAGTTTAACAGAAACGCACACTCTGTCTAAGCTGCAAAACATTAATAAGTATAATCATCCCAGAAATGTATTCATGAAAAATGTGGAGGGGAAAAAAAGTGTCACAAAGTTACTGCAGAGTCTCATTTTTCTTCGGCATTATCAGGCAATTAGTTCCTTTCATTTATCACACATTGGGTTCAGCAGACAGTATCGCCTATAAAAGACACACATGTATTTACGCGCTCTCTCTCTCCTGCTCGCACACATATGCGCATTTTCTCTAATGATGGGCATGCATGCGGAGGTGCCAGCATGGGGGTGCACACACGGGCTCATGCACACATCTCATTTCCAGCAGGATTAGCATATAATTTCACAGAATAAAGAGAAACTCCTGTACAGTAATACGCAGTAAAGAAGAGGCAGCAGGTTTCTGGAGATTAGACACATATCCGTGGATGCTCAGGACTGACATCGTCTGAGAGAGCAGATAACTTGTCTCTAGTTAGTTCTGATATGATATAATGATAACTTTTGTGAGAGAAAATTGAGAATGAGAACAGAGTGGCTGCTTACAAAGTCTGAGGGAAAGATGCACTTTTTTAGAGAGGTGATGTCTACAAGCTGGAACAGGCTTATTTGGTTTAGTCGTGTACAGAGAGAAGGTAGGGGCAGCTCATGGGGGCTCAGATGTGAGCTAATGTGCACACCTCCAAAATCCCTGCTACCCATTATCTGTATCTGCAATGACGGCTGGTTGAGCAGAGAAAGCTATCCAGGACCACCAAGGTGGGGCCAGCACCCAGCTATGAATTAATGAGACTAGGACCAGCAACAGCATACACACAGACCATTTTATACACTTTCCCCACTCCATTCCCTTTCTCTTAATAAATCCTACCCTGCTTCCTAATGTTAATGTTATGCCTAGTACATCCTCTGCATAATACTCACACTAATCAAAAAGGAATGGCTTTTGACATGATGAGCTGGCTTAACTATTACCTTACATCTCGAAAGACAGCGATGCACGGTGTGTTTTAAAAGTTTATTAAAACACACCAACAGTTATCACTGCTTCTCTGTGTGTTTCTCTTAAAGGGCCGCATTTTGGGAAACATGCTTATCTGCTTTTTTGCCTGCTACCGCTGTATGAAGTATGAAGGGAGCTTAGTTTAGCAGAAAAACTGGGGGTGTTTTTACATAAATTTAAGTCATTTATGTCATTTTTTGACATATAAACCAGTGCGCTCAGCTTGTAGGTCACAAAAGAATAGTTCCAGCACTTTTTATGATCATTTAAGACCACGACTTGGATAAAATTGTCTTTTTTACTGATTAAACAAATTCATCTGTGTGCTTTGAAGGTACTGCCTTCTTTTGTTTTCCTAACATTGAACCCACAACCAACCCCATTCCCAGTTTTTGAGGCCACAAAGGCCACTTTCCACGTCCCAGAGTCTGCTAGTATGGTTGGGTTCATTTGGGTCTTCTTTGGTGTAGGTGATTTAAATTTTGTCATTAGACGATGAGTGTAAGGGTCCATGTGGACATTCACATGCCTGCTTCTACTTCGCAGAGAGCTAATCAGCCTGCGAAAAATCTCACTTACCTACTATATACACCTATCTTCTTCCTTTGACAGTAAACATCACAACAGTTACTTTACTGACATATAACAGGTCATATCGCAATAAAAATGACTGTTACGTGACTGCTGCCGAGCCCCTAACAACCTGTGTTTGCTAGGGAAAACCAGCCATTTGGTGAGTTCTCACTGCAGGCTGCTGGATGTCACTTCAGTAGCAAAGATGCAACGGTGTTGGCTGCTATTAGATTTCCACAGTCACCTGTAATTTGCACGGATGATCCTAACATGATTGCAAACATTTTCCATCTACTTGAAAACCCCCCAAAAAGGTGTTAAGAGGGTTTTTTGGTGTACACTGTGTATCTCCATCTTTCCCTAGCAACTGGTAGTTTCCAGGGAGTTACTGACTGGTCTCTAGGCCAGTGAGACCTCAACCTCAAGGTAAATGGTTCCTATTCCAGTCCTACACTTTACCAACAGCGGCCTCGTAACATTAAAATTCAGCCACTTGTAAGAAAGCTGAAATCAAAAAGAAATGCATGTGCCAGGTTAAGGCTCTTATACACCACATCTGCTACTCTTAAGTTTTAAGATGATGTGATTGTAGCTGCTGGTAAAAGGAGCAAGAGAAATAACATGTCTCGAAAATACATACAAGAGTTATCTTTACAGCCTTGGCTCGTATCCACTAGGGACTAAATGTCAGTTGCATTGATATAGCCTTTTACTGTTAAAATGGTCCTCTCCAATATTTAGGTTAAAACTTGTAGATGTGGGTGCAACCAGAAGCAACCCTGAGCTCTGGGTAGCGACTGAAAGAATGAGATTGTGGTACATTCAGTGTAAATAAGGATCATTGAAGGATGGTTGGATCTCTCTTAAAAAGTTCAGTCATTCAGGAGGGAGTCAGCCACTGCTCCTCCACACTGAAGGGAACCAGCTGAGATGGTTAGAGCACCTAACAGGATGCCTCCTGGGTGAGGGGTGAGGGGAGGAGGCCCAAGAGTAGACCAAGCCACACTAAATATTATGTCTCCCGGGTGGCCTGGGAACACCTCATTAGTATTTCTTTTGCATATATTTTGTTACAGCAATTAGTTTGAAATCGGAGTTCACAAATAAAGCTTGGTATCCATCTTTTAAGTACAGTTGGTGCTTTAATTCCACATATTAAGCAGTGATTTTATGGAGGAAAAATATTTTGGTGAGTCATCCATTTCTGAGAAACACAGAGTTCTCATCTTGAACACCAGCCCGCCACACACTTCAAACATCACTCCTTTTTGATCACTGCAAAATGACAACACCCTGTTCTCAGTGTGCACGATTTGCATTTCTGCTGTAGAGCTGGCGGTAGATTCATCTCCTGAGTATGCTGTAATTTGTCTGCATCTGTAATTAGTACAGATACACACGAGGATGTGCAAACCTGATAGGAAATCTGCCTCTTTTTTTTTGCTTTTTGCTTTTCTCAAAAATCAGATAACCACAAGTCAACGTGAGGAAAGTGGCTGGATTTTGTTCTAACGGACGACAAGCTCGGATATAAAACACATGCAAGTGGAGATTTAATCTGGGATGGATGTTATGAACAAAATAGATAAAGCTGATTATTTTAAAAAATATTCTAGAAAAATGCTAAAAAGCCTGAATATTTCAGCGCGCTTGTATTTTTTTCGTCAGTACGATTCATTATTCTTAGAGGCCCCTGAACTGAGACTCTAGGTCTAACAGCTGCTGTGATTTCCAGTGGTGTTGGTGTTTGCCTCTCACTGTTAAAGTGAGCAGCAGGGTTCTCGGCTGTCATCGTGTAATGCCAGAGGGCTTTTCCACTCAGCACTGACTGACCATGTGGATATGTGAGCTCTTTTTGACCCCGTGTACCCTTCACAGAGCAACAACTTTTACAGGGCGAGTATTCTCGGCTGGGAAAGCACTACCTGTAATCCTGACAGGAAGCAGACTTTGTGTAAGAGAAAGAAACACCTGCTGCTAGCAAAGCTTCAGCACTTAGGAATCTTTTTGAAGTACAGAGTAGCAGATGGGCTTTAAATCGGTACAGAGAAACATTTACATTTCATGCTCTCGTTGCTTCGTCATCTAAATTAGATGAGAAAATCAATGCAACTTTCATGCAAGTGCGTCCAGCAGCTGGTTAGCTTAATTATAGCTAGCACTGTAACCTTAAAAGGATCGCTAAACTTAGTCTGTAAAAAAATAAACAAAAGCCACCTGATGATTTTTGTATTTCTCACCTATTGCGACTTATTATCTAATTTGTTTAAATCTGTTTAAAAGTCATATTATGTTTGGGTTTGTATTTGCTTGACTGCATCTTTGTTTAGCCCAATAGCATAAGTCTCTGCTGGCTGGTAGCAACCAATTCTAAAATGTCAAACTGTTCCCATAAATCACAATAGCACATTTTCATTACATTTGCATTTACTTAAAGGGAAATAGGTGTTTTAATTCTTCGTGGCAGAAATTCAACAAGGTGCTGGAAACATTCCTCAGAGATTTTGGTCCATGTTGACCTGATAGCATCATACAGTTGATGCAGATGTGTCAGCTTCTGTTCCAGCACTAAGGTGCTCTATTGTACTGAGATCTGGTTAACGTGGAGGCTTTATACTTTATACACTTTATATTACGGCCTTTGACAAAGGGAGTAATTCCTCTGCATTTACTTACAAATACTTTAAGAAAGGGAAACTAGAATGAGGGGGTAGCATGTCAGTGTTTTGCAAGAAACAATGAAATAATTACACTATCAGTAAATTTAAATAAAGTTTCAGTGATTTGAAGTAGCATAACTAAATTTAAGTAATAATGTCATGTCTATCATGTATGATATGTGAGTTTTTGAGACTTTTCTCCTAAAAACACTCCTGAAAAAATTGCCAAAAAAGGAGAAAAGTTGGATGTATCAAATATATTAGAAATTAAAATTCATAAATCTGAATTAAGTGATTTCTGGTAAATTTGTCAGAAGGTTTAATAAACATTTTCTGGCCATTATTGGAGGCTCTGCAGAGTTAAACAGCACACAATTTTAATGTATTTTTGAGGAAATATTGAAAATACATTGTACTTCTTTAGGACACGTGCCGTATTATGGAGTAGTTTAATCTTGGCTTTTTACTTTTTAATCTATTTTTTACGTCTTTATTCAATATTCATTCTGTTGTTCTGCACCATGGTCTATGTTTTCATGCTGTTTATGCCAAATTCTGACCCCACCATCTGAATGCCACAGCAAAAATGAGGAAGGATCAGATCAGTTAATATTTTTCCAGCCTTGTCTCATCCAATTTTGGCGAGCCTGTGTAAACCCTCTCTTCTCTGTTAACCCTACAGGTGGTTATGTGGGAAAATGCCTAAATGCATTGACTTGCTGACATGTGATTGGCTAATTAAATAGCATCAGTTGAAGATGTGTTCCTAAAAAAGTGGCCATGTAAAAATAATTAAATATTTCTAACTGCTTGTGATAATTCAGCAGTTAGTGTCTAGTTATATAACATGGCAAAATGTAGTTCAACAGTCAGGCTCCAAAATGAGCTGTATTTAATAGAGGCCCATAACAGCCATTGCTCACATAAAGCCTATTGTCCATAGGAGCACTCACTGAAGACAAGAGGGGAGAAGTGGTGAGGGAAGAAGATGAAGCAATCATCGAGAAATCAGACCTATTTTATTTATTTATTTATTTATTTTGCTTCACCTTCATGAAATTATCAGACAGACTGGGGGAGGCCGCTGCTTTCAACATGTGAAATCCACATAAGCAGCTGCTAAAGAGATTCAAAAATATACAAGAAGGGTCTTTGGGGGCATGCAGTGCTCCAGCCAAGCCAATATCCTGTCTGCCAAATTTGAAAGAAAAAAAAAAAGGGATCCAGATTCCCACTGCTATTGTGATTGTATGAATATTGTACAAATGGATGGGCGACAAAATGAAGAAAGAGAAGCAGAAAGAGGGGGGAATTTGAACAGACTTCTTAAATAAAAACATCGCACACAACGAGCATGAAAAAGTGTCTGGCACTCCTTACGATAGGTCAACAGGCTAAAGCATGGAGGATTCAAACGCCTAGGAAGTGTCATATTTAGAAGAGCAGAGCAAAAAGTGGTGATTAAAAGTGTTTTCAACACCAAGAGACTGGAGGTGAAGTGTTAGCCAGGAGAGAGGAAGAGTTGAGTGAAGGGGAGGAGCAGCAGTCAAGGCCTGTGCCAGCTGCTCTGTTCTCACGTGGGATGGCTGTAATTAATTTGGACACTTGGCTGCTGGGTGGCATCAGCAATAATGTGTGTGCGTGTGCACTCGTATGTGTGTATGCGGGCATGTAGGAGCCTTTTATCAGTGAAGACATATCCCCGCCCTCCTACTGTATGTTGCCCTTGAGGTGGCTATTTGCATTAGTGTCAGAGTAGGGCACATAAGCTAGTTGACACACAGGCTTACACACACCCACGCACACACAGAATTCAAAGGAGTCGAGTCACATTAAGTTGGTGTTAATCATTTAAGATCATTTCCGATTTAATATTTTAGCATAAAGCAATATTATTCTGCACGATTATTAACGGGGTTTTTTTCGTTTTGTTTTTAAAAATGTGGGCAAGTTGTCATTGATCTCAGCAGGCGTGCACTTTGAATTTAAAGCGTGCTTATTAAAAATGCATTCATGCCTTTTCAGGGCCACGGGGGGCTGTAGACTGCAGCCAGCGCTCGCATACACTGGGTGGAAAACAAAGAAAACTCCTGTATAGGTTACAAATTTATCACAGGTCTAACAAAAAATAAATAAAAAAATACACAATAAGTCACATGCATAAATATGAATGAACATGGCGCACAGTTCGTCTGACCTGCATGACTGAGGAGATAATGATATAGAGGGGGGAAAAGTGCACGCACAGAATGAAAATTCAGGGAAAAGGATCCGTCTCTGGGGTGTTTTTGCATTAAATTATTCTCATTGCTCAGCGTGGACCAGGAGGGTTAAATATCATCTGAAGAGCGGTGTATATGTGCGGGGCCGGGCACAAGCAACCTGAGCCATTCAAATGTGTTTACTGTCGAATACAAGAAGGAAGATAAAGACATCCACCAGATAGGAAGCATAAGGCACATCAGCTGTGCAGCACAAAATTAGCAAAGCATTATGATCGAGTCTTTTTTTAATCACTTGCATGCAGCACTTTAAAATGCAATTACACATGGAGCATTCACACAGCAACTCATGTGTATCTTTTTTGGTTTAACAGTAAAAATTGTAGGCTCCAATCCCTACAACTGAAAGACTGAGAGAATGTCCTGTACCTCTGAGAGGAATGACAAAATTGATCACTACCCGTAATTTATTTTCACACTAAACACAGAAATTAGATTTGCAAAATTAGTTCGTGGAGCTGGATGTGAGCTTTTGGCTTGTTAAATTGCATATTGACAATTAGCTTGGTGTTGTGAGGGCAGCCAAGTGTAACGGCATCTCAAACCAACTGCAGCTGAGATAGAGCGCACTTAGCTAATAAATGTAATTCTGAAGTCTCGCTGAAGAAATATTTAATAACAGCGTAATTTAGGCAATCAAAGAAGGGGTTAGTAAATGTTTCATTTGTGTGTTAAGGGAAAAGCCGCACTGAGTGTGCCTGCTGCACTTTAACCAACTGTTTCTGACTGTTTATCTCTGAACTGGGGTGTGGCTGCCAGCAACTAAGGAAAATTCACACTTTCTCTGTGACTTGCAGTCTGAAACAGCTTTCATGCAGACCATCAAAGGGCAGGAAAGTCATGCAGAACGTTTCACCTCTGGCCCCCTGGGAATTACTGTCACCAAAGGTTGGGTGTTGAATAAGCATCACGCAACTGCCATTGATGATTTCCACACACTGGGATCAGAGGCTGCCATAAGGGGTCCACCACAGTGCTTTGGGAGTGCACTGCGAAATGTTTAAGCTCTGCTCCTGCGGATTGTCTCCCATGTGTCATGTGTGACTTAAACAGAAGGCCACAAGCTGTTCCACAGCTGATTCAGAGTTTGTTTCCTGTCACAAATCTGCAATCATGGTGGAGGCTCAGTCATGGTATGGAGCTGTAAGTGGTGTTGGGGATCTTGTCAAAATTAATACAATTATAAACAAAGAAAAGTATGGTGAGACTTTGATCGACCATGTAATACCATCAAGAAAATCCTTTGATTTCAGTGACTTAATTTCTCAGTATGACAGTGATGCCAAATACACTGCCAGTGCAGTAAAACCACACCTGCGTAGGAAAACCGCAGACTGCCCCCCCAGACAGCTGGACCTCAAGATTATTGAAGCAGTGTGGGATCATGTTGACAGAGAAGGAAACAAAAGGCTAATATCCAAAGAAGAGCTTTGAATGTCCTTTGAGAAGCCTGGAGAACTATTCCTGAGGATTACTTAAAGAAATAACAAGAAAGACTAAGAGAGTTCAGACTGTGTTGAAAAATAAAGGTAGTCATACAAAATATTGATTTTCAAACTTATCAGAATTGTACAAGCTGTTTTTGCTTTCTATGCTGTATTTTATACTATTTTATGTTTGCACATTTCATTAAATCTCAGCACCTATTCCCCCTTTTCCAAAGAAATCAGGGATGGCTCAAGACCTTTGCAGACTGCTGTAAATAGCGAGGAGGTAGAGTGAATCAATGACATCAAACTCCATATAGCAAAGGATCTGACCTAGACCCTCAACACCTCCCACCTGGGACAGAAGGTGCAGCAAAGGCTCTTCTTCCTATGGCGTTATTTTTGTGCCACTATTCTGAGCGCACGTAAAAAAAAAATTTGAGTGCACGTAAAAAAAGTTTGCAGGTGCAAGTGTTGTATTTTGAGGAGAAATTTATTTTGAGTGAAGAAAAGCTGAATCTGAGTGAACAAAATTCATTGCTGTGTGCAGAAAATGTATTTCCGTGTTTGCTATTATCCATATACACACACAATAGCAGCCCCCGATCGCTCAGCTTTTGCATTTGTGCTCGCTCGCAATGTGTTGCTCGCGCTCTCAACATTTCTGCCCGTGTGCGCTCAACTCTTTCTGTACACCATTATATTTGTGCCGCAAAACCAGCCAATCACAGACTTGGATGCAAAAAAATCTGATTGGATGTTCTGGTCTCCAATCAGCTCGAAATGACGAAATGCAATATCCCAGAATGCATTTCGTCCAAAACTCAAACGAGGCAGTGGCGGAGGAACACAGAGTGGCGGAGTTTGAAATATTACTCTTTCTGGGTCACAAAAGATATTTTCATGCGAGAATGGTGCTGTGTAAACTTAAAATATCTGCTCGATTTATCAAGACATCACATATTTGCAAAAGTGCTCTAACGTTTTCGGAGATGCCTGTTACCCACCAGCTGACCGCATAGCTGGATCTGCCATTGGGCATACCGGACATTTGCCCAATGGGCCGATGATGATTTTTCATTTTTATATTTGTTTGTTTTTGTAACGGTATAAACAATGAAATGTGGTGGATTAGCCAATTGGTCATGATCAATTCTGGGCTGGACCAATTACAATACATCCGTATTGAGGGGAAAAGGAACGCGATTCATCCTGTACTTCAGCTAGAATGAAAAAAAGACAAAGCTGGAGTTGTTCTGTCTTTACGTTGCACAACTGCCTCTTCTCCCCTCATTCTCCCTCCCTCCCTCTCTTGTTGCTACTTCAATCATGAAACTGATCAATGATCACCTGATCGTCTCTTGTTTGTTTATCTTTCATTTTGCGCCAGAAACAGGAAACGAGCGGATGTTGCGCTAAACAACAGCAGCAGTACGTTTAAGCTTGAGAAGCTGTTGTTAGAATTTATTTAAAATTAATTTCTAGTATCAGCTGATGTTTGCTGGAGCCACAGCTGTAAAAGCTGCTGCTCATGATATCGGTTTGGAAACATGAAGGTGATACAAATCATACATATATAGCAACAAGACAGTGTACATCACTGTCACAACAGCGTTTGTTTTAGTTCAAAGGCTTTATGGTTTTTCCTATAATACCTGGTGGTGTAGTCGGTGATTTTTTTGTCAGTTCAGCCTTATTTATTATGTTTAACCCGAGTGACCACCCGGTCAGCTGGTGGGTAACAGGCATATCCAAGCACTTTTGCAAATATGTGATGTCTTGATAAATCGAGCAGATATTAGAAGTTTACACAGCACCATTCTCGCATGAAAATATCTTAAAAGTTTATTTTGTGACCCAGAAAGAGTAATATTTCAAACTCCGCCACTCTGTGTTCCTCCGCCACTGCCTCGTTTGAGTTTTGGACGAAATGCATTCTGGGATATTGCATTTTGTCATTTTGAGCTGATTGGAGACCAGAACAGCCAATTAGATTTTTTTGCATCCAAGTCTGTGATTGGCTGGTTTTGTGGCACAAATATAACAGTTTACAGAAAGAGTTGAGCACGCATGGGCAGAAATGTTGAGAGCGCGAGCAACACATTGCGAGCAGGCACGTGCGGGGAGGGGGGGGGGTAGAGGGGCTTGAGCACCCGCCCCTTTCCTGATGGGTGCCCAAAGTGCCCTTTTGTTGAGGCAACTTTTAAATTTTTTTTTTTTTTTTTTTTTTTTATGTGTGTGTGCATGCGGAGTCCTGTCTGTGCCCCTCAACAATAATATTTAACTATTAATCACAGTTTTGCTAAATAAAAGGATATGGCTTGCATCAGTCACATGATCACATGTAACCAATGATCGCCCTTGACGGCAGAACGTGCTGGTTACGAGCCGGGAACAAGCTCACAAAGAGCACGCGCATTTTTTGCAGTCCGGAGCTGTAGGAGAAACACAAGTTAACTCAGAGACACAGACTGATGCGACAAAACCAGTAAGTCGGTGTACAGCGTACACTGTAGTGTATAGCACACAGGAGTATTAGCTTATTATGTACACGTTGGTATGTTGAAACAAACGAGCGTGCTGTGTGTGCAACAGCGTGACAAACATTACCTGTCCTTTTATTAACTGCACAGGTAGTGCTGGTCATAGCTGCTGGCTACCTGGGTAAGGCTGTCACGGGTCTGTAGCTCTGTCACCATTTTAGGGAACATATTTAGTTTTAAAGTAAGTTTCCGGGCTTTTCCTGCCTTTCTGGAGGGATTATATTTCACTAAAAAACGATCTAATATGCATGTCCACATACTTATGCATTATTATAATTATAATATATTAAAAAACACAGGCTGTATTTTAAAGAACATACATTAAGAAGCAGATTATATTAGATTTATATTTTAAATAAGACAAAATTTGGATTTTACAGCAGTAAAATTATTGTATCTCTACAGTTTAAAAATGTAATAACCTTTGCCCCTGCACAGAGTGGATAGTGAAACAAATGGAATCATCATAATGACATTATTTCATATTTATTACTTCCCCCTCCTCATTGCTTTATTATTGTAGCTTTAGTAATAAATAATAATGTAAGGATTCTGGATCAGCACCAAGATGCCCATAGTGTATACAGTATTCTGAAGAAGGTCTAAAATGTCACTGTGTGTGCGTGCATGTGTTTGTTTTATTTAGATGGATTTAAAAAAATTATTGCTCATGATATAACATTGTCCAGACATGCCTGGTAAGGACATGAGGAGGAAACAGTAGGAGCTGTGTGAGGCTACTAAAGGCAGTGCTATAACATTTTTCTGTCATCATTTTATTATAGATTAAGTGCAAGAGTTGTTAGGTGTGGATAATTAAATTATAGTTTATTGCAATAGCAAGTTGTGCCTTGTTCTCAGATAGACAGCAAGTGGAGAGTGATACATGGATACACAGATGATGAGATGGAAGGAAGAAGAGAAGCAAAGAGTGATTCACAGGCAGAACCTAAATTATTTCTCACAGTTTTTGTTGCCTTATGGTTCCAAGCGCTGTCACCAATCTTTGCATTTTGTTATTATCTCATGATACTTGTTTAATCAGCTACCATCTCTCCTATGGACTTTTTAATGTCTACAGTCTCAGATCAACACAGCCCTGCCCTTCCCATATTAAATTCTTGATGTATGTGTGTTGTTGTTATTCAGCCTGGTTCAATGTGCCCCTTTTTAACTTTGAGCACCCGCCCCTTTAAACCTCTCTGCACGGCCCTGATTGCGAGTGCAAATACAAAAACAAAAACTTTTTTTCGTTCAAAATAAATTTCTCCTCAAAATACAACACTTGCACCTGCAAACTTTTTTTTTACGTGCGCTCAAAATTGTTTTACCTGCGCTCAGAATAGTGGCACAAAAATAACGCCATATCTTCCTGCAAAAGCTTTAAATGTCCCCTCTCAGCTCTTAGTGAATTTCTGCAGAGTAACAGAAAGCTTTTGCTGCTACTGTGTCACAGTATGGTAAACACCGCAGAGAACCGGAGAGACTTGGCTTGGATAGATAGGATAGCACAAAGGATTGTGGGAAGTGTGTCCCAAATCTAAATACAGTTAATGTATAAGGGGGGCTAATAACATAACCGAAGATTTAACCCATCGTGGTCACAGATGGTTTGTACCGCTGTCATCAGGCTAAGGAAACAGGACCATCATGTTAGCTACCATCTGACTGGGGAATACTTTTCCCCAGAGGTGCAGCTTTCATTACGCCCCCCAAACACACACACACACACACACACACACACACACACACACACACACACACACACACACACACACACACACACACACACACCATAGTGTAATCATTTCAACTGTGCAATACCTACTGCTTACTGTGAAATACCTGTTACACAAATACAGGTGCAGTGCTTGCACCATCCAGTCTACTGTGTACATACAGTAGGAACCTGTAATTGTTTTATATCTTATTTGTAACATTTATTGTATGTTTATGCTATATTTGTATCCTATATTTTAATTATTTATGTTTTTTGCTGCTGGTCTTTTGAAACACTTTCAAAGTTACATGATATAATTACAATGGCAGTAAAGCCTTATTTTCTTATCTACTTGCCTTGCACTTCCCTTCACCAAGCCTAGGGCAACTAAATAACTTTAGTGGAAATGAGGTCGCACGAAAAATTTATATGGATCACGGAAATGTAAAAGATACGTACACATTTGTCTGTTGTGTTACTTGTTATTTTGTTGTTATTTATTTTGCATTTTGTTGCTTTCGGTCTCTATGATTCTCTGGCCTCTATGCTTCCCATAGATATTGCAGAAAACAATCACTGATTGCACAATGTTTTGTTCCATGATGGAGTCGATCTGTGGGTATCTGACATTGTGTGGAAACTAGATGAATACGGGGATATTTTCCATAAGCATTGAGACTTGCTTTATCTGAGATTTATATTATGTTCTAAACTTAAGTATTTTATTATGACTGTAAATAGGCCTGTGTTACGGCCCTAGCTGGGCCTCCTGAAACTGCCCTTATGTTATTCAGGTCATATGGCCTTTTTTCCCCACTCAGTTAAGTAGTTAGTCCTTCTATTAGCCTTGTCCGTTTACCACAAGGTGACCTTGGTCCGTCGCCAAACAAATGGCACCTATGGGCAACATTCAAACGCAAAACCTCCAGTTATTACACTAATAATTACTAGAGAATAAATCTCAACTACGGCCAGCAGGCTTTAATATAGATATGCAGAGTGCCCCCTTACGGTCCAGCGTGGGTTGTGACAGGAGACAATTAAGAGTGAGTGCTATCATTACAGCGTGAATTATGAAAGAATTTCATATTCACTGGAAATGTGTAAAAAGTGGAAGGAAATCAAGGACGGTAGATGCATAAAAATGAAGATAAATAAGAAAATTTGAGGTAGAGTGAAAAAGAGGAAATGTGCATGTGCCATTATGAATATTAGTCAACCTTGGGCCGACTAATGAAGGACAAACCATCGATAGAGCGGCACTGTGCCTGCAGGCAGCCAGAAATGGGAGCACACACACGCATGCAATCTAACTTACACTCACACACACATACACTCACACTGTTTTAATTAAATTTACAGATGTCAAAGCTCTGATTACGAAAGCAAACCCCCCTCCTCCACTCCTGTCATTCATGCGTCCATCTCTCCCAGCATCCCTCCCTCTATCCCGCCCACCCGAGCCTCGAGGACAGCTCCGCCTGTGACGGTTAAAGTTGTGTCTTTCAAACCGAAACACATGCCCTCTCCTTCTGCCTCTCTTTCAGATACTCTCTGTCACGCACACACATGCTCAGACACACAGAGAGAAAGTGATTCCAGACAGCTATTGATCTGTTATGTAGCTGATAGGACAGTAATGAACTTCCTGTAGAACAAACGGCAGCCCGCAGAAAAAGAACTCTGCTCCAAATGTCCCTGCCACATCAAAGTTGTCCGACTGATGTTTTTATAGTTTTTCATAGCCTGCACTGACTTCATTATTTTTGAGGACTTGTCTTTTGCAGCGCATACAACTTCAGCGCTTTCAGACTGTTTTGTTTTGTAAGTGGCATTTCAGTGAAGGCTGCTGGCACGAAAAAAAGCAAATGTTTGAAATGCCTGATATTTAAAACCTCTTATTAAAAAAACTTCTAAACCTCTGCTGCATGCATAATAATGTAAACCAATGGCTGATAATGAACTGCTTCACCCCACTCAGTGAAGGCTGCAGACTGCATTTACCAGAAGGTAAAAAACAAAAACAAAAAAACAATTACGTCAAAATCGCCACTGTGCTTTGCAATCTAATTGGTGTTTACTGTCAAAAATACTTCTAATTTATTTGTTATTATTAAAAAAATATCTTTGCATGTTAAAATGTTGTTGTTTACTTTGTCCTAATGTTAATTACATGGGAGCAATTTAACTACATGTGAAAAGCTGCAAGCAGCTTTGCTAAATGTTAATTTAAAAACAATCCATTTACAAATAACAGTGTATCATATACTCACCGGCCACTTTATTAGATACACATTGCTAGTACAGGGTTGGACCTTCTTTTGCCATCAGAGCTGTTTTGATTCTTCATCACACAGTTGCTGCAGATTTGTCAGCTGCACATCCATAAAGCGAATTTCCTTGTCCAGCACATCCCAAAGGTGCTCTATTGGATTGAGATCTGGTGGCTGTGGAGGCCATTTGATTACCGCAAACTCATTTTTATGTTCAAGTAACCAGTTCCAGTTGATCTGAGTCTCATGACATAGTGTGTTATCCTGCTGGAAGCAGCCATCAAAAGATACACCGTGGTCATAAAGGGATGGACATTGTCAGCAACAATACTTAATACTTTAAACGATGCTTGGTTAATACTCAACGTGTGCCGAGAATATATCCCCTGACCCAGTGTAGGATACAAGGCATGATGTTTTTATGTTGTTTGCACCAAATTCGGACCCTACTGCCTAATTGTTGCAGCAGAAATCGAGACTCATCAGACCAGGGAACCTTTTTCCAGTCTTTTATCGTCAACTTTCAGTGAGTCTGGTTAATTTTAGCCTCAATTTCCTCTGTTCTTAGCTGACTGAAGTGGCATCTGGTGTGCTCCTGTAGCCCATCTGCTTCAAGGTTCAAAGTGTTATACATTCAGAGATGCTCTTCTGGATACTTTGGAAGTAACAAGTAGTTATTTGAGTTATTTCTGTCTTTCTATCAGCTCAAAGCAGTCTGACAATTCTCATTTTCACTTACTATAGTTTCTCTTTTTGGACCATTCTCTTTAAACTCTATAGATAGTTGTGTGGTGAAACCTCAGCAGGTCAGTAGTTAGTTAGTAGCCGTCCACCACGGCTGGTACCAACAACCAGAAGTGCCTCCAAAGTTTTTTCATAGGGGTGGCCGTATGGGGGCCACAAAATTTTGGTGGCACACCACCAAAATTTTTCTGCCGCCCCTGCCAACTACCAAGGTCCCTTAAATCTTCTTACTTCATCATTCTGATGCTCAGTTTGAGCTTCAGCAGGTTATCTTGACCATGCTGTTAATGCTATATGATTGGCTGAATAGATATTTGCATTAACAAGCAGCTGACACATAAAGAGGCTGGTGAGTGCATAGATGCACCGCAAAGTCTAAAAACTATTACTAATTTACATTTAAGCTTTTTTATCTTTTTATTTAATATTGTATATGTAATAACGTGTATAGCTCTTCCGGCCTGGAGCTATACCTACAGTCTTAGAAAATTAATTACAAAAAGACATGGCTGTATCATTTTAAAAAAAAAGAGTAAATGTTAGTATCTCACAAATTCATGTGAAATAGCAACATGTTCTGCTTTACAGCCATGCTAAATCGTATTGGTACAATGTTGCCCCCTTGTGGTGGCAATTTTAATTAAGGTTTGAAGAGGAATCTTACGTATTGCTTTTTTAGGGGGTGGCAGGTAAAAAGGGCTGGGATTGGGAAGCACAGAGTTATAACAGGAGGAAATTAAGATACAGACTTGTTGACTTCATCATTAGACTCACAAGCAGTGGTAAAAATCTGCCACTGACTGAGTGTGCATATTGGTTTCATGTCCAACTGGTCACATAGCACCGTGGGCCTACGTGGGTGAGCTAAAAGGATTAATAAACCCACGAAAAGTGACAAAATGATCATGACAAAAAAAAATGGCAAATCCCTTCACTGTGCACAGACTAATTTCTCTTCCTTTTGTCTCTTTGCTTTTCATCTTTTCCCATCTCCCCACCATTAATGGGGGTGCTACAGCAAAGTGTGCGCATGTGACAGAGATGCAGAAAGAGCATGTCTGCCCTAAATGCCCCTGGCACCTCCTCCGAATTTAGAAAGGAGCCCATCAATCTCTGTGTCCAGCTGCACTGGTGCTACAGTAACAGTATCCACAGTGTACTTGTGTGCCAAATGTAAATGTGCGTGAGTGTGGGTGTGCGCGTGTCCTGAAGGTACCTTCTGCTAAAGATAATGGGCTGTAATAGAGATGAGGCATATATATATACATATATACATAAATACATACAGTGTTGGGGAGTAACGGAATACATGTACCGCCGTTACGTATTTAAAATACAAAATATGAGTAACTGTATTCCGTTACAGTTACCATTTAAAAAGGTGGTATTCAGAATACAGTTACTTTGTTGAAATAAATGGATTACACGGCGGTACTTCCCTGTTTCATATTGTGGCGGGTCAGGCCTGTTTGGGTTTTGTTTGACAGCCACGTTCTGTTGTTCCAGGCGGCAGCGTTACGGTTGCCATGGTTACAGGGTGACGCTCTCTCTCTGCGTGTTTCCTGGGTGAGAGAGCGCCTTGTTGTTGTTGTTGTGCAAAGCTAATAGGCAGAATGCTACCGTATAGCTCTAAAGAATGTAGCCTCATGGGCAGTGTAGTCCGTGCTGCAGGGAGAATGGACTGCCATACCCGTTATGTGTCTGTGAGCGAGGAGGGAGAAAAAGGAAAAGTACGAGCTGTCATCAAGCAAAAACGGGAGCTGGAAGCATGTAAATACAATAATAACCACTGCAGCCAAGAAGAGTGTCTGACGAGCCCAGTTGTAAGTAAGCTATTAAGACTCGACTGTACGCTGTGTTCGTGTTTTCCTCTGAAACAATAAGTTCAGTTGGAACAGCCTTTCAACGCCTCTCTCTGTCTCTGGCTAGCAAAGTTGACCCAGTCAACAAAGTAAAGCTAGTTTTCAGCTATGAGCCCGACACGAACCCGACGTATTAGTCAGAGGTCCCTTTACTACAGTTCAGAGCCGCGGACCCTCAGTAACAGTAATAAATCACAGCAATAGGACATTCATGTAGTTGTAAACAGCATGATAATATATTAAGTAATCCAAAGTATTCAGAATACGTTACTCTCATTGAGTAACGTAACGGAATACGTTACAGAATACATTTTGGGGCATGTATTCTGTAATCTGTAATGGAATACATTTTAAAAGTAACCTTCCCAACACTGTATACATATATATACACACTCCCTTTCTCTTGGCTCATTTTTTATCTCCATCCCTTCCTTAGGCTCCCACTCTTACACTTTCTTCACATTTGCTACAGAAAATCCTGCGATGTTTCACTTTCTGACTGACACGCTATACAGTTAATACTTTGCCCTGGGCAGTGTCTCAACTTACATCTTAGATATTCCTGTAGGATGCAACACAGCCAAAGACAGGGCTTAAAAGTGTGTGTGTGAGAGCGAGAGATACCCTTTATCTCCCTACCTGACTTAATGCAGGAGATGAATCCAAGCAGAATTTTAAAAAGTATTAATTTAGCCCGTCTGCTCTCTCCTCCTTCTTGATAACAAGCTCTTAATCATATTAATGGTTTTTTTTGTCAGTTAAAAAAAACTAGTAGTTTTCAAGTTGTCACAGATCATTTACTCCACCTCCAACAATGTGCATAATCTAAAAAATTAACCAACAAAAAAAAGCCTCTTATGGCATAAATATAAATAAACATGGGTTGTAGTTGCAGTTCACAAGGAATCAGAGATTTGTTATAAACATACATGTGCACAAAGGCTTCTGCACAAACAGCCTCGTCATCAGCATGACTTGTTCACACAGGGTTTTAGGAGCTGGTGTAACAGACAGGAATTTACCTTCAGGATTCATCACAAGAGGCAGCCTACAACAAGACTGAAAGAGAGCCAAAGTAGCAAATGGTAAAGTGCGAGCAGGCAGCACTGAGCTTCAGGCTCCACGAGTGGGGAGAGCTAAATTATAATTTCAAACATTACTTTCTTTTTTGTCGCCTTCCTCTTCTCAGTTTTTCTCAAGCACAGTCCCTCCTTCCCTCTTCTACATCTTACCTTTACAGCCTCAAGTTGGATTCATTGCTGTGCGTCAGCATATTGTGTGTTGCGAGGATGACTTGTGAGGCAGGAGGAATTGATGCAACTCTCATATGCTAAACGGGGCAGTCATTTGCAGGCAATGCCAATCACTCAGGACTGTGAGTGTACCAGCTTGTATTTGCCTTTCCATTAAGAAAGCCATGTGAGAGTTTGAATATGTATAGGTTTCAGAGTTTTGCAGTGCGCTACGGTACTGCAATCAGTGCTAGACTTTCAAAGATAAATGCTCAAATGATAAAGAGTTTTATCATTTAATTAAATTCAGTCACCATTCAAGTATTCAGCTTTAGTAGGTAGAGTTCTGTAAAAGCAGCTGCGTCTAGGGTTCAAAAATAAAGCTAATAGGAAACTAGCTCGGAGGGTTGCGTGAGGTTGACTCTGAAAGCGAAAGACAAGACTTTCACAATAAAATGCTCACCTTCATGGCACAAAGATGTTTACAGCCTAGTATAGGAAAAATAAACTTTGGGTCTCTGTGGCTCATTTCCAATCTATCTCACAACTTTCCCAACCTTTTAAACTCTAATAAGATTTAAAGTGCTGCTTGATGTGAAAGGTGGGTCCAGTCATGTTCTGTGTGTAGATTCAAAACAGTAGTCTATAAACCAGTGGAAGACATCAGAGTGGTTGTCTCCATCTTTTATATGCAGGTTGTCTCTGAAATTCACCAGCTGGTTTTCCAACAGACTGAATAAGTCTCCAAAGACATGCCAGCAGCTCTGTGAGGCTCCACTGAAGCACGGTGGTGCTTTAAGCTAAATCAAATGTGCTAATAATGACACTTGCTGAGACTACTAGCAGAGGTGTACCACATTCAAAGTAAAGATTTAGTGTGTTATACTAAGTGCAGTTGAAGTTGAAGTTGAAGCCAGAGTTTTGTTTGTTTCTAATTAGTTAATCCCCCAAGATTCTGGAAACACTCCGTAGAGATTTTTGTCTATACTGACATGATAACACCTCACAGACCTGCACATCCACAATGTGAATCTGCTACACTACACCCAAAGGCGCTTTACTAGATTGTGATATTTTGACTCTGGAGACATCTGAGTATAGTGAACTCATTGCCATGTTCAAGAAACCAGCTTCAGATGTTTTGTGCTTTGTGACATGGCGTGTTCTCCTACTGGAAAACGTGGGCACACTGTGGTTGTAAAGGTTTGGATGTGGTTAGCAAGAATACTCAGGTAGGCTGTGGTGTTGAAATAATGCTCAGCTGATTTTAATGGGCCCAAAGTGTGCAAAGAAAATATCCCCCACATCACCAGCACAACCACCAGCACCAGCCTGAACCAATGATAAAAGACAGAAAGGGTCTGTGCTTTCATGTTGTTTATACCAAATTCAGACCCTACCACCCAACACAACCACTGTAGCAACAATTCAGACTCATCAGACCAACCAACGGTTGCAAGGTTCAACATGCTGTGTGTTCACAGTGCTCTCCTGCATAGTTTGGTTGTAATGAGCGGTTACTTGAGTTCCTGTTGCCTTCCTTTTAGCTTCAAGTAGTCTGATCATTCTTCTCTGATCTACAACTACATCAAGAAATTTCCACCCAGATAACTGGACAGTTTCTTTTTTTTAGGCCATTCTAAGTAATCCCTGGAGACAGTTGTGTGGATGCCATGCCATGTTTAACCTCCTAAGGCCCGAACTCTTCCACGGCATGCATTTTTAATTTCTCTTTGATATTTGGGCTGATTGGGACCTGATGAATGTAAAAACAAAGAATTAGCAGGGGTTTTTTGTACCTAATTTTTGTTTTTAAGAAAAATGAGAGCCACATATGAGGATATTCATTTAAAATTTCGATAGAACAGTAGCAGTATAATGTCCTCATAAGTGGATATCAGGCCCTTGCGGAGCAAAATTGAGTATTTTGGTCTAAATAACCCAAAATGTGATGTCCACACATGTGGACGCCAGGTCCTAGGGGGTTAAAGACATTTAAATCATGTTTTCCTCATTCTGATGCTCAGTTTGAACTTTCAACCATGTCTACATGCCTAAAGGGATTGAATTGTTGACATGTGATTGGTTGATTACATATTTACATGTAACAAGCAAATGATTAAATGGTGTGGAGGTTAACATTGTCACTTCGCAACAAGAAGGTTGCGAGTTTGAATCTAGTCTGTGGATACTTTGGCTTCTTCCCACAGCTCAAATTAATGCATGAAGGTTAATTGGTGATTCTAAATTGGCCTTAGGTATGAAAGTGAGAGAGATTGGTTGTATCTCTTTATTAACCATGTGCCTATCCCTTTGACTGCTGGGATAGGCTCCATGAATTGCAAAAGCAAATTTAAACTGATTAGGTATACCTAATGAAGTGGCTGCTGAGTATATTTTTGAATGATTTAAATTACAGATGATGCTGTGGAAGACATGGATGTGTGTTCCAAATTACAATTTCAGTTTCATGGCACTCTATTAAATAGTGGTGGTCATATTGTTTTCCAAACCACAAATGCCGTTGCATAATTTCAATGGCACCGGGCCCAATGACATACAGTGGGGCAAAAAAGTATTTAGTCAGCCACCGATTGTGCAAGTTCCCCCACTTAAAATGATGACAGAGGTCAGTAATTTGCACCAGAGGTACACTTCAACTGTGAGAGACAGAATGTGAAAAAAAAAATCCATGAATTCACATGGTAGGATTTGTAAAGAATTTATTCGTAAATCAGGGTGGAAAATAAGTATTTGGTCAATAACAAAAATACAACTCAATACTTTGTAACATAACCTTTGTTGGCAATAACAGAGGTCAAACGTTTACTATAGGTCTTTACCAGGTTTGCACACACAGTAGCTGGTATTTTGGCCCATTCCTCCATGCAGATCTTCTCAAGAGCAGTGATGTTTTGGGGCTGTCGCCGAGCAACACGGACTTTCAACTCCCGCCACAGATTTTCTATGGGGTTGAGGTCTGGAGACTGGCTAGGCCACTCCAGGACTTTCAAATGCTTCTTACGGAGCCACTCCTTTGTTGCCCGGGCAGTGTGTTTTGGATCATTGTCATGTTGGAAGACCCAGCCTCGTTTCATCTTCAAAGTTCTCACTGATGGAAGGAGGTTTTGGCTCAAAATCTCACGATACTTGGCCCCATTCATTCTGTCCTTAACACGGATCAGTCGTCCAGTCCCCTTGGCAGAAAAACAGCCCCATAGCATGATGTTTCCACCCCCATGCTTCACAGTAGGTATGGTGTTCTTGGGATGCAACTCAGTATTCTTCTTCCTCCAAACACGACGAGTTGAGTTTATACCAAAAAAGTTCTACTTTGGTTTCATCTGACCACATGACATTCTCCCAATCCTCTGCTGTATCATCCATGTGCTCTCTGGCAAACTTCAGACGGGCCTGGACATGCACTGGCTTCAGCAGCGGAACACGTCTGGCACTGCGGGATTTGATTCCCTGCCGTTGTAGTGTGTTACTGATGGTGACCTTTGTTACTTTGGTCCCAGCTCTCTGCAGGTCATTCACCAGGTCCCCCCGTGTGGTTCTGGGATCTTTGCTCACCGTTCTCATGATCATTTTGACCCCACGGGATGAGATCTTGCGTGGAGCCCCAGATCGAGGGAGATTATCAGTGGTCTTGTATGTCTTCCATTTTCTGATGATTGCTCCCACAGTTGATTTTTTCACACCAAGCTGCTTGCCTATTGTAGATTCACTCTTCCCAGTCTGGTGCAGGTCTACAATTCTTTTCCTGGTGTCCTTCGAAAGCTCTTTGGTCTTGGCCATGGCGGAGTTTGGAGTCTGACTGGTTGAGGCTGTGGACAGGTGTCTTTTATACAGATGATGAGGTCAAACAGGTGCCATTCATACAGGTAACGAGTGGGGGACAGAAAAGCTTCTTACAGAAGACGTTACAGGTCTGTGAGAGCCAGGGATTTTCCTTGTTTGAGGTGACCAAATACTTATTTTCCACCCTGATTTACGAATAAATTCTTTACAAATCCTACCATGTGAATTCATGGATTTTTTTTTTCACATTCTGTCTCTCACAGTTGAAGTGTACCTCTGGTGCAAATTACTGACCTCTGTCATCATTTTAAGTGGGGGAACTTGCACAATCGGTGGCTGACTAAATACTTTTTTGCCCCACTGTATCACATTAAAATGTAAGGACACTGACTTATTACTTCCACAATACCACTGTCTTTCAGGTTCTAGGAGTTTAAACAGCATATCAATAATTCTGACTGATGATTAAAAAAATAATTAAAAGAGAATCTGTCCGTATATTTAAATCTTTTCAGCCCAACATGTGTTATTAATGTTTATTTGAAACCACTGGGAGCTGTGTGCTGTTTATGCAGCGCACTCAGGTGAAATATCTTTTGCAACAGCACTGGAGAATAATCTGTCATATAAAAGTCAAGCAGTTCATGCAGTTTGTATAACATAATATAAAATTTACTTTATAACCTTTAAACTTTGCTGTTTGAACCAAACTTTCCAAGTTTACTTTTACTTTTCAAACCAAAACGCGTGAACACTTCATATGAGACAGGTGTGCTGAAAACCATGCCAATAAGGTCAGGCTGGTTCAATGATAATCATTTTAGAGTACTTATCAAACACTATTACACACACCATATATCCCTTTATATGATCTGTGAATGGACTTCACTGAGAAGGATGTACACTTTGTCCTTGGTTTAATGGCACCGTAGTTTGATAGAATTGCAGCTGCCGGCATCGTAACGTGTCTGATGTATCATATTCTCTCCTCTCGCTCTCTGCACAGTGGGACAGCGGTTTCTGTGCTTAAAGTCATCACCATGACTTCACTGGGGGTTCATTGAAAAGAGATGACCCATGGACCTTTCAAGGGTGTGATTTGAGAGCAAATAGTATTCAGGCTTTTCATTATAACTCATGTCTTCTATAAACATTCATTACATGATTCACATGCAAACTGAAATATGCTACTGGAAATGGGCAATTTTACCAACATACACTGAGTATTTTCCCTCTTTTGGCATCTGTTTCTTCTGCATTGCCATTTACGCCAATACCATCTGGGAGAAACTGTTTTCTAACTGTCCCAAATAAGTAAAACATCTGAAAGTTGCGCTGATTTTTTTGTTTGAAGCAAAAGTATATACTGTATTTATAATACCAAATTGGTAGAAATATATTTTCTACTATACTCTTGAAAGGTTAGTAGGCACAGCATGCTTTTGCAGTTTAGGGGTCTGCAGTGAAATGGAAAGAAAGCTGTGCCATTTTCTGCACTGTTATCTGTACTCAGTGGTGGTATTTAGCCTGACAAGCCCTTCTTTAAAAGCAAATGATCCTTTATACATATTCATGATTCCTGCGGAGTATCCTTCTCATGACCTCTAAATTGCTAACTCATCTGCAGACACAAGCGGACACAGATCCTTGATCAGAGTAAGATGTGCCGCCTTAGAGCGGCAGAGCCAACAAATGTCTATTTTTTTCAATCAGATCCAATTACCTCTTTCTTGGCTGGCAAAGCAGAGGTATGGAAGTAAGGACAAAGGGCAGGGATGCGTGAGACAGGGCAGAAATATATTAGGAGAGGGGGAAAATAAAGTAATGAAGATGTTAAAGGAAAGTGGGAGAGAGTAAAAGCAAGAAAAGGCAATATCAAAAGGAGGAAAGGAGCTAGGAGAGAACAAATGAGGTAAGTTATGTAAGCTGGGTGAGGATAAAACAAAGGGATAGAGCAGCAGAAGTGAAGAGTGATAACAGCGTATACAATTTCAATGATATAATGTTAATCAAAGCGCCATCACAAATTTAACGACTTATAAAATGAAAGGAGAATCAATAGAGAGACAATTGGGTTTAAAAGGATGATTAACCCGAGTGATAGATGACCTGCTGTCTGTTGATCATGTTGGCTGTATTTTTAAATCATATGCGCGTCCCGGGCTACAAATGCAGTTCTTTCAGCAAAGTGGTGGAGCTTGCCAAGAACACTAGTGTACTCCAACTCAGTCTTTTATCTTCAACAGAACACGAGGGGAGAGTTGACTCAACCAAGGAGCTGCTGTAAAAATAATTTAATCTGTAAGAACAGTATAGGCATGCATTGAAAGTACACAAGGACCACTGGGTATGCTGGAAATTGATGGTAACTGTGACACTAATTATGTAGGGGGAGGGATTTAACAATATGCACCCTTTGGAGGGGATTACAATTACTCATAGAAAGGTGGAAATGTTAAAATCACCCCACATTCTCTTGGGAAATAAATCCAGTTTCTTGGTGGTAGTAAAACTAAAATGTCAGCCTTGTGTTAAAATGGTAAGTGGACTGCATTTTTATTAAGCTTTTCTAGTCTTACTGACCACTCAAAACAGCATTAAAGTGGTGGGACTAAATGAAAAAGTCAGCAGACTTCATCATCTGGGGACCATAAATGTTGGTACAAAATTTTATGGCAATCCATCCTATAACTGCTGAGATCCTTCAGTCTGGTTGACTCTACTTGATCTTAAAGAAAAAGTGGAAAAGACCATAACCTTGTGACATGTGAAATTTAATGTATTCAAATTTCAGCATCACAGAAGTCCAGCTTCCTGGGCTTCTGTGATGCTGAAATTTGAATACATTAAATTTCACACTGTGAAAATTAACCCCAAAGCTGCTTGCGCTTGCAAGCAAGCATGTTGCGCGGCAGCTCTGTCACCACTGCGGTGTGTTAAAGGTATAGTCAGTCATTTTTAGAGGTTATTTGATAGACAATTTCAATTTTACTCATAAATATGCATTTATTAGTGGATAATTACATCTTCCAAAAACTGACAAAATCTTGTCTTCTTCACTTCAAGCCTCATCTGAACTAAAGTTGGGACTTTAGTTCAGATGAGTTGGGACAAAAATGTGCATAAACATGCTCATTTAATCCCAATATTGTTGCAATTATCTATAACCTTTACATGTGACCCGCCATCTCGACAGCTGAGCCAGCTAAACCACAACAGCTGGTTTTAAGATAGCTATCTTAGGCTTGAGTCTCCTAAAAATCACTCTTTGCCACTGACAGTCAGTTGGATTACATTCTCACATTGTATGTTCATTTGCGAAGTGTCCAACAACGTCAGATCTACTTCAAACGAAGTTTCACTAAGGCTGACTAACAGAGGCTAACCTCGACTAACAGAGGCTAACCTCAGCTAACAGAGGCTAGCAGCAGAGCTTATCCTCGACAACTCACCTCAGTATCACTATCATTGCATAGAAGTGAGCTTCTCAGACACACTGACTTGTAACAGACTATTTTCACAAAGATTTACCACGTAAAGCAGAGTAAATAGATCTGGACGTCAGGAGTATTCTCTTCAATAATGACTGCATTTCTTCTATTTCCAAATAATCACACCAACAGTTATCACATTCACTGCTATTTTCTCTCTTCATTAAAATGAAACAACCATAAAAATTATAGCTATATGCTCACTTACATTATATTATTTGTAAGTGAGCAAATTCAATCTCAGCAGGGAATCAAAAAGTTATTTCCCACACTGTATCCAGACATATGGAAGACAAATGTGCATAAAACAATGAAATAAAACACAATAACAACATTAGAATTTGAAATGTAAGAAATCAGGTGGGAAAACTTCCTGGTGGTTATTGCCCTACGTTACCTTTGATTCACCACTTGAACTTAAACACACCAATTAACATTTGTCATGAGTGATTTTTTTAAACGAACTCATAAACACAACCCAGTCAGAGGCACTGTAGGGCAGCTTTTCAAAGTAAAAGAAACCTAGAGCATTATACATAGATACATGCTAACTTTTACTGTCTTGTTTTGAAAAATAAAATACCTGAGGTAACCTCATAGCTAGTTACAGCCACTGTGTGTGGATCCTGCCTCAGGGCAGCATGGTGGTGTAGCGGTTAGCATTATTGCCATACAGCAAGAAGGTCTGGATTTGGATCTCTTGGCCTCGGGGCCTTTCTGTGTGGAGTCTGCATGTTCTCCCTGTACCAATGTGGGTGTTTTACCTTCCTCCCAGTTCAAAGACATGCATGTTAGGCTCTTTTATTACTCTTTAAATGTAAACGATAGGTAGATAAAGCATAAAATAAAGTGTACAGTATCTGTGAAAAAGTAAATGTGGGTGGTAGAGAAAAGCACAAAAAAAATTCCAGCCCATTTCATTAAGTTTATGTAACAAAATTACTTGACGGGAGGTTTGACAAAGAGAATAAGAGACAATTGTCTTGTAACCAAGCCAACTGTGGTGAATATTGTTTGGCAGTTTTGTTTTTATGAGACTAGGCTGATTTTTAAGCAGGCCTGGCTAGAAACACAAATATATAAACAACACCAAACTGTCTTTTGTGTGATACACGTACATGTTAACCAGCTCGATCCCAAAGCAAACAGGCACATGAAAGCTTTTTCTCCTGTACAGCGTGGATCCTGCAAGGAACTTTGAGGCAGGCAAATTGTAGCACACCTATTATGATTTGAAGGAGCACTAAAATGTCTTCGTCTCAGGCTGGCAGTGTCACAGCCACTCCACATGTGTGCTTGTCACAAAGTGACTAAGATTAAAACTAATTCAAATTTCAAGCAGTTTTCAGGGCCTCAAACTCTGTAAAGGGGATGAAAGGCGTGTATCCAGAAAATAAATGTAAAGGAGGGCTAATTCTAATGAAAGTTTGTGTGGTTTTGCTCTGTGACTCTTACATTTTACTAGCGCAACACTGTGGGAAAAAAGGTGGGAGATCACTCGCTGTGTTGTAAATTGACTGAGGAAAAAACAATGAATCAACTGAAATGAGAGCAACACCTTTAAGACACTGACGCTCCTAAATAAAAGTAAGAGAGGAAATATGGTTTTATGTGACAGATCTCTCTAAGGTTTTGGCATTATTTTTCACCTCAGCATTGTGTAGGAGTTATAACTCAACTCATTTTTTTCTGTCTCTTCTCATGTGTCACATTGCGTTAGTTTGCATGCCTCTGCACGTACATTTTGTTCCATTACAAATAAGTCACAAAAAAAGTAACTCTAATGCTGCGTATGTTCTCTATCAGAGCATTTCCTTATCTGCTGGTGTCTGAGGGTTTTATCCCTGCTGAGGAGAGCAACAGACGGAGGTGATGCTGAATGAATGCAATATGCTGCAGCTCCTGTATGTTGATATTATCTGTCAGGTATCATTACTTTTACACTGAAAACTTGGCGCTAAAGAAAATCAGCTGTGCAGCCATCCGTGTGAACCTCCAACGATCTTCTTGTTGCTTCACAATGCAGCATAAAACTTAAACGAACGCTCTGTGATTAAATGTTTCAG
This sequence comes from Neolamprologus multifasciatus, assembly GCF_963576455.1. NCBI lineage: Eukaryota > Metazoa > Chordata > Actinopteri > Cichliformes > Cichlidae > Neolamprologus > Neolamprologus multifasciatus. The sequence goes on along the minus strand of NC_140456.1, from coordinate 19,568,817 downwards.
TCACAGTTCGAAGTCTATGCAGAGACTTAGATGTGATAAAACAACAAGACAACAGCATAACTGCTGACTGTTACAGTATGTCTTGCTGTAATGTTTAGTCTTCAGCTGCTGGCGTTGCTGGAAATAAATGTGCTTCTTTGTGTTTAATATTTGCTTTCATTAGCTGTTCGTTCGAATACAAGTGAGCGTATATATTTAGGCACATGCTTCTCTTTTGTAAACAACACAGTTGACAACTTGACACGCGCACAGATGCTATGAAATGTTTCAGAGTCGTGCCGAATGTGGGTTTAAATTCCAAGCTGACATTAGTGCGGATATTTGGGTCCCTCTCCCTTCAAATTTATGCTCATCTCCGAGTAAGATCTAACACATCTCCCAACGTAGGGAGAAAACTTTCCGACATCCTTGACATACAACTCAGTCCCCGCTGTTTTGGACTGACAAAGCAGCATTGCTGTGACAGAACAAGCGAGCGAGCTAATACGTGCCAGTCAGTTAGGCTGGATAGCGGGAGACGAGTGATTGCACTGCTGATGGAGGCAATTTTGCACAGGGAGGGGGTGCTGATAAATAACAGAATACAAATGCTTGTGATTGATAAATACTCTGTGACAGCCCTTTGTGTCTGCGGAAAGAAGGCCGCTCTAAAGCAGTGAATGACAACAAAAGCTGCTGCTGTGAAACTTTTCACAGGACGAGCCACACAGAGAAACATGTCCGCCAAAACCCGAGCAGATAAACAGCAAAAAAAAATTTCCAGGAATCTTTAACCATTTGAGGTGGACAGTCTACATAATGCAGCTTTTTGATGTTTAAGGAACTGCATTTATTCACTTTCTGTACAGCTTAACGACTTAAATTGGTCTCATGTTTTGAAAATGAATGCAAAGCTATAGCCAGCTAAGACACAGCTAAGCTGTGCTAACCAGTTAGACAGTCATGATTAAAATTGACATGAGGATGTAATGACATCATCTCGTGACACCACAGACTAGCCAATCAATGGCATGCAGTCTTTTGACATCACATTTTCTGAGCCGAGTAGGTACTAGTGGAAAAGAACTAAAACGGTCCTACCACAGCACTGGAAGACATCTGTGCACACTGTGGAGATAGGAGGCCACAGGAGGGAAAGGAGGCTGAATGACACATCAACAGAGTGTGCAAAAGTCTTGAGCCTCCTCCTAATTTTTAAAAATGTTTTGCCAAGAAAATGAGAAACGGGTGCAGCCATTGACTAGAACATGCACACAAACACAGTATGTAAGACAAAAACAGCTTGTGTTCACAGTGTTTTTCCATCCAGGTATGCTTTTACTGCTTTGGCAGTGTGTTTGGGATCATTGTCACGCTGAAAAATGAAGCTGTTGCCAATCAGAAGCATTCCAGATGGCATTGCATGGCAGAACAGAATCCGATGGCACTTTTCTGCGTTCATAATTCCATCAATTTTGACAAGCTCTTCGAGACCACTGGTTGACATGCAGCCCCAAACAACAACAGAGCCTCCACTGTGTTTTACAGATTGCTGTAGACACTCACTGTTGTCTGTCTCTCTCCTGACCTCCTCTGTACTTATTAACGATGATCTGAACCAAAAGTTTCAAATTGTGATTCATCACTCCATCTAGATAGGAGGCCTGCCACTTCTTCTTATGTCATTCACTTGTCCAGTTTCCAAAAACGTTTAAGGACACCCTGCACACCCTGCAGACGCATGCATAGTTTCTGACCAATGACTCTTTGGGAATCACTTGTTGGAACACAAATATGATTTTATGTCTGTCAAACTGTGTTATCTTTGGCATTTTTATTAGATTTAACTAAATAAATGGAAACAAATTATATGCTTTGTGACAGGCTGCTAGTAACAAATTGTGTAAAGATTTCAGATGGATTCTTTGCGAAGTTATCTGTCATGTATAAGTATAACAGTGGTTCATCCCTTGAGTTAAGTGCCTTTTTTATTTTTATTCTTCAGCGATGTATAGCTCAGTGTTACGTGGCTAACAAATAAACAAACATTACTTTGCTAATGGTCAGGTTGAAGGATTGGATAATAGCGGCTACACTAAAAAAGTTTGTAGGTTTACGAGAATTTCATCTCTAAAGGGAAACTGGCAATACTTTTTAATTTTATTTGTTGCTTCCCTCATATTGAACAAATATGACAAATACTTGAATTTAGCTCTTGATAAGCTAGCAAACGAGCATTTTTCACTCTTAAGCAAAGGCTTAAGAGTGATCTGCCTGAGATCGAAAATAAACGCTCTGCTGTCAGTCAGTCTCGCTTTCCACCATGTAAATAAAATACTACTTCAAGTTAAACGTAAAACTGCTCTGAAATGTCACACTGTCATTTTTCAAGTTTTTTATTTCCAACAAAACTACTATAATTATTACTGAGGTGGTGCCAGTCGGGCGGTTAGCTGTTTCCTCCTGTTTCCAGTTGAGCTAAGCTCACTAAGGAGCACAGTCCAAAAGGCCAAGTGCATTTCAATAAACAACCAAGTAATGCTGTCTGGGAATTGGTAAGCAAGAAAATGTCATTTGGCCCAGGTGGATTCCTATCTGTCTGGCTTATGGCATTTGGGCTCCTCTGTGCAGAAACCAATTTCCAAATCTGATTTCTTTAGCAAATACTGATAAAAATACTATAAAAGCAAAACACTTATATAGGAGTTCCAGCTGGATATGGGCCTTACTTTTTTTTTGCCTTTTTCTCCTAATGTTCCCATCTCTGTGGTTTACACTGTGGAAGAAATGAACAGCAATAAAGGTAGCAGTTTCTTACAGAGCAAATTTGTAGCACCAAATAAATAATATCTTCACACAGATAGTGCAAGCATTCTAAAAACAGATATTTTCACTGTGGCCCCCTCGTCTCAAGCCTGCCTCAAAGCATCAGTCTAGTTTTCTATCAGGCCAGCTCCGGCTGTTTAACTGACATCCTAAAAAGACCCGCTTCAAATCATCGCACCCAGAGAGGAAGGCGGGGAGAGAGATCTGAAGAGAGCGCCAGAATAAAATGAGAGAAAACAGACAGAGGGGCCTAATGAAAAAGTAGAGAGGGAAAAATGGTGGAAGATTTCTATGCAGTGATGTCCTTGTGACATAGTAAATGACAGGGTGCATGAATTTTGCAAGCATCGGCAGCTTGCTCTGACAAGGGCATCTTAGCTCTTGTGTAATACTCCCAGGGTCTTTGAGGTGTGGCTTTCAGACATCTACAAGACCAAGTGATCACAGGGGGGTGGGGTAGTGAGGAGTAGCCTGCAGAGAATACACTAGCTCCCTGGAAAAGGACATAAGGAGGGTGGTAAAGATGCAGAAGAAGCAGGGATGGAGGTTTCACTCAGCAGGCCAGCACAGGTACTGCAGTATCAGTAACAGTTACCATAGTAATCACGCTGGGGGGATGGCTGCAGTGTGATCGCTGTGAAAAATGAGTCAGTATTAGTGGCACAATGATGACATCTAGTGGTTGTCTGGGACTGTCAGGGCACTACGTTACCCGAAGTATAGGTGTTTGTCTTCAGGTTGTTTTTGTGTGAGCTGCAGTTTTGGAGATATTTGCTGCAGTTCTTTTGATTATAACGGAGCAGAAATCATTCTTTCCATACATCTTTAACCCGTTGCTCAGAAGATACAAAGCTTGTGCCACACTTCAGCAACCACATCTCTGTGCAAAAGCCATGACAAGAGGGACAGGCTGACACACTGTGACAGGAGGTGAAAACTAATGGTTTCAAGCTTGGGTAAACTATCATGTTAGCTAGCTGCAGTCTTCTTTTAGTTCGTGACAGTCAGTTATACTCACCCAAAAAAGGAAGGCTTCCAGCACCTTGTTGAATCATTGCCACAAAGAATTGAGGCAGCTCCAAAGAGAGCCAACCCTGAACTAGCAAGGTGTACCTAATAAAATGACAAATTAGTCTATTTCCAATTTTTTTAATCTCTACTAAATTTAATCTCTGCAGCTTCCCTTATTGCCTTGAGAGTGCAGCCCTGAAGTATGAACTTTTGTATCTCAGTAAAGAAATTTTTAGTCTTAGTTCATTTTTCCAAATATTGAGGCTACGTTTAGATCTGCCAGCCATCAGTGGGTCTAATCCACTAAGCAGCCTTGGCAGCTTTTCCACCAGAGAAAAGCTAAAGAAGTTTTACCAACTCTCAGAAAAACATGATGGGCCTTGAAGCAACCTTAAGCTCTGGCATACTCCCTCTCTCTCACACACACACACACACAGGAAGAGAGAAAAAGGATAAACATGTAGGCAGAGGGATTTATTCAGGGTTTTTGATCAAAGTGGGGATTCTGAACCCAGACACACCCTGAATTTAAATTCGTGAAATGCGAGATAGCCCCAAATAGTCCACTGTTCAGCTGTACACATGACAGTGCACTGCTGATTTTAACCATCAGGCAGACTGATTTAATGTAATCTTCCGTAAGCACATAACATGAAGTAAATGACAGGATAAAGATTGCAGACTTTCAAAACTGTAGCTGGACACCTTTATTTTTAGATTTTTTTTGAGTAAATCACTATATTTCGTTTCTCAGTGGTGCTTCAACAAACAAGCAAAGACTTTTATTTACTTTTACAAACCCATAGTTCTAGTTTTGCTAGACATAATGGTCAAATAAAAAAAGTTTATCATAATGAATAAATCATCATCAATTGTAGCTAATAAACTTCAAAATAAAAAGCCACTGGTATTTCTTTTAAAATATTCTGTATCACTTCATCAGAGTTTACATACAGACGTTTTCATTGCTGTGACAAACTAAGTCTACTTCATGATTCAGTAGCTTGTAGAACCGCCTTTATCAGCAACAATTTGAAGTAACTGTTGTATGTATGAGTTTATCGATCACAATCACATCATTGTGGAGGAATTTTGGCACATTCTTCCTTAAGTGCTGCTTCTCTTCGTTGACGTTTCTTGGCATTCAAGGTCATCACTTTAACTGCAAGGTGTCCAGCTTCTGTGGCTGCAAAACAAACTAATGCTGTGCAATACTGCAGATGTTGCTATGATCTGATATGAGGTAACTACAGGGCCAGTACTGCAGGTCCGATACTGATACCGAACTTATAAAAGGCAGCTTGTGTAGGGGAGTGTCATGATTTTTAAGATGAATTATCATCAATTTGCAAATTCTGAACACATTTTAATGAACACTGAATAACTGTGATTTTACTTTCCATGATAATTAGTTAATACAGCAAACAAACCATTCAACTTTTCATGAATGATGAAACTTGGGTCAACTTCTGTTGTTTAAATCTCAATTATCACATAAAGCTTCAGACATTTTTCACAGTGCAATGAACTTAGGGGATAGAAAACAAAGTACCAATACCATCATGGTAGTCTCGATCCAGTACCAGTGTTGATGTCATTACTATCAATATTTAGATTGATCTGCCCAGCTCTAAAACAAATCCAAATCATCAGCCTCCACCACCGTGACTGACAGTTTGTATGGGGTGTTTGAGCTGATGTTCTCTGTTTGGGGTTCACCATCATGTTTGTTCTGCATTATAGACAAACATCTCCACTTTGGTCTTGTTTGCTTCAGAAGTCGTGCTGTTTATTCAGATGCTTTCTGCTTGCATCCCTTCCAAACAACCCAAACTTGTTCAGTCTTTTTTCTAATCGTACTCTCGTGAACTTTAACATTTAACATCCTAACTGAGGCCTGTAGACTCTCAGATTAAGCTTTTGAGTTTTCTGCATTTTCTGTTACATTTTCAAAATGTAAACTTATATCATATTTAAAGATTAAATAAAATAAGGTTTTCTCATAAAATAAAAACCACATGTTGTGGCAGAGCTAATATAAGACTGGAAACGGACTGTATGTAGTGATAAAATAAAAAGGAAGTTAATTCTTACATTAGCTTCATTTTGATTCTGAACAAATACTGACTTGCTCTTCTTCGGGCAAGCAGTGCCATAACGTTCGATCAGCTTCCATCTGTTTGCAATTCACCTCCACATCTGTTAACAAGATAAAAAGGCTTCGGAAAATCAAACAGCAGTGTGGAACTTCCTATAAAGCAACGATTTCATGCATGTACTGAATTATATCAATAGTCGCTGTGTAGTGTGATCCTTCTGTTTTTACAGCATTAAAAAAGACAAACAAAAAAACAAAAACCACAGACTTCAGACCACTAGGCCCTTCTTTGATCTTTCTCTCCGTTTCTTAACAGTCTTCTGGCTGCTGCACCTCTTCTTTTTTGCTTCTACTTCTGGGTCAAAATCAGAGTCACTGTCACCGTTTGGTCTCCTTCCCAATGTCTCCTCCTCCTCTTCTTCTTCTTCTTCCTCCTCCTCTTCTGTCGAGTCAAAGGATAAATCACTACCTGACTGCTTGTCCTCGCTCTCCTCATCACCGGAGCCTGTTTTCTTTAACTTCTGCACCTTTGATTTTGGCGTTTTTGCCTTTGAACGCTGGCCTTTAATTTCCCCTGCTGCTCTTCTCCTTGGCCTTCCTCTGGGCCTGTCCGTGCTTCTCCTTTTACTTTTCGGCTTCATTGATCTCTCCTTCTGAACCTTCTGTTTTACTTTCACACTGTCATACTCAGAGTTCACGTCTCTCTTTTTCTTGTTCCTCTTAGCATCACTTGCCCTTTTATCCATCTGCTGAAGTCCAGAGCTGGACGTGTGGTAACGCTGGACGTGACTTTTTAAGCTCACGTTGTGGTTGAAGCACATGTCACAGAGCTGACACTTGTACGGCCGCTCCCCGGTGTGCAGGCGCATGTGGGACTTCAGGTGGCTCGTCTGGTTGAAGCCACGCTGGCACACCGAACACTTGTATGGTTTCAGCCCTGTGTGCACAACAGAGTGCCTCCTGAGATGATGTATGTCCTTGAATTCAATCCCACAGACTCCACATTTGAACTCTCTCGAGACTCTGTGCTTTGCCAGGTGGCTCCGGCGTTCTTTACTGGTGGCAAATGTCTTTGGACAGTCGGGACATTTAAAGGGATCTTTTTTATCCTGGTGGGTCAGCTCGTGCCTAAATTTGTCCGCCCTGGTTTTGAAGGTGACATAGCAATACTTGCAAGGATGCTCGTACGTTTCATCGTGGATTTCGCTATGATTTCTTAGAGCAATCTCAGAAACACACCTTTTCCCGCAGATATTGCAGGAGTAGGGTTTTATTTTGTGCTCGCATGTGTGAGGCTTCAGGATGAGGAAAAAACGTCCGCACTCTGTGCACAGCTCATTAATTTCGAGGCCACCCGGGGATTCAAAATCTTCCTCTTCGCCTTCATCCTCGGTTTCCTCCTCAGACTCCTTTGTGAGCTCGTCAGCCACCAAAAGTTCCTCCGTGGGATTCCAGTCCCCATCTGAACTCATCCCACCTCTATTGCCTTCCTCTTCGTCGCCTGAAGGATCGCTTTTTTCATCGCTAAAAGTGACGACCTCAGACAAAGCCGCAGCGCCGGCGCCGTCGTCCCTTAGCACCGACTGTGAATGAGACAGTGACAAGAATGGCAACGTAGCATTTGGGAAACTTTTTCAAGCCTGTACAGCAAAGAGTTTTCATGAAAAATGACTAAGACAGAGGTGCAAGCAAAGGACAAAGTATTATTTCTATAAGTGCTTTTTTTAAAACTGCAATTCAGCAAAAGCGCGGGCAAAGACACAAAAAACAGCAAACAGATACTTTTTTGTTCCAAATGGAATAATAGAGACGCAAAATTTGTAACTTTCTGAGAGAATTGTTACTTCTGAGAGCCAAACAAATTAAACGCATGTATGACTCTCAATCCCAAAAAAAAAAGTAGTTTGATTAAATTGTGAAGTGATGTGAGATCTTAAGAGTTGCTGTTTGCACCATCACTTCTGAAGAAACTCCCAGAAACTAAGTGGGAAGCTCCTATCACGACTACGTGAAGCTGGTTCCAAAAGTGAGTCAATCCCTGTCATGTCTTAAGTTAAAATACCTGGCTTTAGAGCATTCAAAATCATTTTACAGACTGCTACCAAAACGGTTTTGATCTCTATGGATCGTTTTCTCGTTTACAACATCTGTAAGTGGGAGAATTTTTTATAACTAATCCATGTGAATAGTAAGGGTTAGGGGCATGGCCACTAACCCTTATGGGCTGTAAACCCGTTGGTGTCTGCAGCGGCGTCACCTCTGCTAATTGGAGTCACTGTATTGGGCCTCTCAGTGTGTTTGTGGTCTGTGCGTGTTCCTTTTGGGGCGCCTGCTATATCCTGCTGTATAGTATAACCCATCCAAGAAGTCTGTACTTCAGAGTGAAACACAACTATTGTTTTTGGTTACTGTTACATTAGAATTCAAAATTGTGTCCATTTTGAAAGACAGGTAGGATGCTCTAGTCAGCTGTTTGAATACACTTTTTTTTATAAGACTGCTTTCTGCTAGCTAAAATAAGCATCTCAAGTAATATCATTAAGAATTACCAATGCAATCCAAACCATAAGACAACCACAAGATAATGTGTGACATTACGGCGGTTACAGCTATCTTTCAGTCTATGATATTTAATGAAATATGTCATATTAAACTTTTTATGAGTCAAGTCCAGCTAGGAATCATAAAATAAACATTGCAAACTTCTCTGGTGACCAAGTTTTCTTTAGTAGAAAGTAAATCAGGTTAAACCTACCAGCTGGGTCTCTGGAGTTCCCTCTGTGCCTCTCGTCAGGTGTCCATCTTCAGCGGCAGGGAGAGGGGCACTGACCTGACCATTCCGTTTGTTTTTGTAGTCGCACTTATGGCATCGTTGTTTCGAGATGATGAGCTCCCCATAGGTTACTTTCACTGCCTGGAGTTTGTCTCCACATGTTGGGCACTTTTGGCCAAACACCTTCAGGAGGCAATTTTCATTCACCATGTATTTGTCGTTCTGAAGCGCAGGCCTGAAACACAAGAGTACAAACAGTCAGACCCGTCATGATGTCACATCTTCAAACATGCTCAGAAATGTGGAACTTACAATTCCTGGTTCGAATCTGTGTCTGGAGTTTCAGGAGTGAGAGCATCTGAAACATTATGGGGACAGGCTTGAATACAACACTTTGTCACACTTTAGATTTTTAATGGTGTGATATGGACACTTTCTTACCTCTCAAGGGGCATTCTGTTATTTCAGGGGAACAAGTAGAGCACTTACATAATTCTAGGTCATCACACTGACTATCTGCATCTGTGGTGGTAACAGGTTCCTACACAAAAATCACAAAAAAACGCATAAGCTTTCAGTCAAACAAAGCCACAAACAGTTAACAAGCATGCGTTTTTTGTCTATACCCATCAATGTATGGATAAAGGCATCCCTTAGGTTGGCTTAAGGGAGAAACTACTCATTTGCCTTCACACTCTCTGGGCTGCAGTTCATGGTCAACTCAGGGACTATAAGGGGGTCTGGTCTTGTAGCAGCAAAACAAGCCCAAATCATCGCCCCTATACTGCCGTGCTTGACAGTTGGTATGAGCTGTTTGTGCTGATGTTTTGTGTGTGGTTTTTGCCAAACACGGTTTTGCCAGCCTAAGCAATGCTGTCATTTTCTTTTTAGAGAGAAGAGCTTCTCTTCTGGCAACCTTCCCAAACAAGCCACACCCATTCAGTCTTTTTCTAATTGTACTGTCGTAAACGTTAACAATTAACATGATGATTGAGACTTGTAGAGTCTGATCTGCAGTTTTTGGGGTCGTTGCAGTTTATGCACATTGCATTGTCTGACATAAGGTTGAATTTGCTGGGACGTCCACTCCTGGGAAGATTTGCAACTGTCTTGAATGTTTTCCACTTATCTCACTCTAGAATGAAGGACTTTAGATTGTTTGGAAAGCAGCTGAATATTGCTGTTTCACAGGCCAGAAAAACAAGTGGTCCAGGATTACTGACCTTAATTGAATAACTTTTACAGTTATAAGAAATACATTTACATGGAATGATCATACTTGCATTCAGTCTCACAGAAGCATTATCTTGCTTTAATATGTCACTATATAAACTTCATACATGAATGATGAAAGCAATGACTGTGTCATTTTAATCAAGTTCTATCTTTATAATTTATCTGATTATAAATGACTTCTGTTGAAAACTGAATTAAAATAACTGTGTATTGTATGACAGTTGGTCTATGACTGCCGTCCAGCCAGCCCCAACCTTGGTTTGGGTTTGTGTGTATACTAGATATTACGGAAAGGGAAACTGAGAACGGATTTCAAAGTAAAATTGCTCTTCAAGTGACTGATTTCAACAACCAAAAAAAATTAGCCTGTCATTAATGAAATAGCAATAATAAAACACAAAACAAAAATGTATGTGAAAAAAATAATCAAATTGCAGATAACAGAAATATTGAAATATGATAAACTTGTCTTAAAATAGCCACGCTTAGAATTGCAATTCAAAACATTGTGTAAAGCCATTAACAATATTTTATGTCACTTAATATACTTTAGATCAACAGTATTCATATACGCAATTTCGGATAGCTATTGATGTTGATCTTTAGTAAAATTAGTCTGTGGAAGCAAATCTTTCCTTCTAATAGATGGATAGTGGAAAAAGTAAAGTCTCTTTAACTAACTTATTGATTGATATTGACTGAGTAACTCGATAAGGGTGTGTACTGTGGATCTAAAATAAAATTAGTCTGTGGAAACAGGACGTTCACCTGTAATGGCTGTTCACGACTTAAAATCTTAATTAAAAAAATAAATTTGAAATGAATTCATTTTCTATAGTATTTTGGCATTTATGCCAGACTAAACGTGTGGTGTGGGCTAACATAGAGATCACATTCATTTGAAAGTCGCTTTTATTTTGTAAACACGTCTCAGTTTCTCTTTCCGCAATATACGCTATATAGCTATAAGGCAAAGCAACTTAGAGGCTAGCTTGCGAGCAGTTTTTTAAAGATCCGGTAAAGTCCAGCAACAGGTGATCCCTCAGCTGACACAGCAGACTCACCTCATCCTGTGGGCTCTCCACGGGTTCCTCTGGCTCTGTGTTGACCCACAGTGAGGGGACAGCACCGGGCTTCAGCTGCACCGAACCACTCAGAGCCAAGCTCACGAAGCAGTCATCTGTGAAGTGTTCACTGCAAATAGTGATATCAGTCCAGGACGATTCTTTAAGTCGCTGCTTGTTGACTTCGAACAGAAACAGGACCCACTCCAGTCTCCTCTCCGGGTCCTCTGGTAGCCTGAACCGCTGCACATTGTGTCGCCACGAATCACAACCAACGACGGAGCACATGCTGGGCTACAGATGTGACTCTCCAGTTGTAGAAGTGGTCGGACAGCGTTACATTTTAACGCTCGCTTGCTGTAGCTGCCACATTTTAACATAAACAACAATGGCAGGCTAATCGCTAAGTAAGCGAATGTTGTGCTAACAGAACTGGCGTGGCTCTCTGGCTGGGTTCGCTTGGTTTGTCGACCAGCGTATCCCGGGCCGGCTTAACAAGTAGATGACGCTGGCATTTCTCGTCACTTAAGTAGAAAACTTGCACAGCTTCACAAAGAGGGGCGCGTTTTTTCAGTGTCACATTTATCACTATCGGTATTATTTTTTAATTACTATTAATAATAATAATAGTAGTAGTTCAAGTACGACATACTACCATAAAGGTTTTTTTTTTAAATCGGCCATTCTGAAAGATTTTTATATAATGATTTACTAGCCAAATAAAAATAATACAAAGACAACATGTCAAATTGTGACACTACATATTTAAAAAAAAATAATAATAATAATTATAGATGCTCAAATCATATCTAAAGCCAACACATAGTTTCTAAATAATTACGATGACTAATTTGGAAAGCTCTGTATCCCTGAGTCAATGACAGGTGAGTAGGAGGAGAAAACATATCTTAAAAAATATATACATTAGCTCCGCACACTGTCTTGCTTACCTTTTTTTTTTTTAAATTAAATTACAACATTCAGTCCAAGTGACCTTCGTCAGGTACAATGAGACTAAATAAGTGCGACAGGAATAGGTTTACCATTGGGTTGCATCAGCTTTATTTTGACATGAGACTGGGTGTCCGTCTACAAGACTGGGAGTTAACTGCTTTCAAAAAGGTCTGTTTTATTGTAATACCTGAACTGATTGTCCTAAATTGCCTGAGACATATGCCCTCCATACAAGAATAATTAAAAAGACTAAAACCAACACTGAAACTATTAAAAAAACTAAAGTAAAACTAAACATTTTCAAACAATCAAAGCTATATTAAAATGAGGAAATGAAAAAAAGTAATCAGAAAATAGAAAACTATAATAACTGGTATGGTGGCCTTTAACACTTCAAGTTATTACACAGCATGTCTAATATGGGTGTAAAAGCACATGTGGAAAACAGTCTGGTCCTGTGTGCTACTGTTACATGCCCCAGGAGGATAGTTTTTTCTTTGTGAAATAATGCCTTCTCTGTCCTGATTGGGTGCTGCTGCTTGAATCAAGTCAATCAGCAATCGGCAGATACCTATATAACGTTTGTGAAGCTGTGTTTCTGGGCCTTCTGGCCATTTTCACTGCCATACATGTGCAGGCTCACATGCCTTTGATTTGTATTTTTAGCCTTATGTGACTTTGTTCAGACTGTCTGTAGGGGAGAGTTGCCCTATCAATGTAATCCCTTGTTTTCTACTGTTTGTGTGCTGGTTAGGTTGGCTATCTTTGTATATTTTGTTTTCTTTGGCATTAGGCAAGTTCCTTTTATTTTCTGTTAGGGATGTTTTGTTTGTTATGTTGGCGTCACTCTGTCCCATTAGCCAGAATCGTTTTTCTGTCCAGGAGTTGGCGTGTGATAACAGGGGATGTGATTATTCAAGATCACATTGTGATTGAAGGATTGATCGCAGAGCTGACACTTGTAAGGCCGCTCCCGTGTGTTCAGGCGGATGTGGGATTTCGGGGGGTTGGCTGAAGCCCCGCTGGCACACCGAGCAACTGTAAAGCTTAGCTCCTGTGTGCACTGATAAATGTCTCTGGAGAGACTAACCTTGGCTAAAGTTCATCCACAGATGTGGAACTTTACCATTTTGAGACTTCTGTGAACTTTCATGTGGACTTTGTGCTTCTTATTTGTGGCAAATGCCTCTGAACAGTCTGGAGGGCTTTTCTTGAGTTTTGTGGTTCTGCTCATGAACACATTTGTCCACTTTTGTTTTGAATGCAGCATGGCAGTACTTGCACCAGTGCTCGTAGTTTTTATCAAGAATGCTTTAATGAGAATTTAGAAACACCCAAGTTGGAAACTTGCAAGTCACCACAAAGTCACCAAATATGCAATTTGTTTCTAATTTAAAAAAAAAAAAAAAAAAATCTGGAATATAATGAAAAGTGTCACAAATAAAAGGAAATGCAGAGGCACCACTGAAACTCAAGCTGGACAAAATGTGCATGGACTGATGCTTTTCGAGACACTGTAATTATCCCTAAAGTACTTATCAGTCAGACCCCCGAAGCAGAACATTTTCTGAAGAACAGCTGCATGATTTATGGATCTTTGCATTTGACACACTTTCTCACAAAAATGCTTAAATATGCACATGTAGCACTTCTGAGTGATTGTGGCTTGGAACACATCCAACTCCAAAGTTGGCTTTATTAGACACACAGAAGGAGCAGATTTACCTGGAAGCAACTGACAGCAAGTGGAATAAACATGCATGCAAACCGTCATCATATATGACAGTAACTTGACAATGCATTACTATAGGATTGTAACAGAATATGACATGGGTACTTTGCATCAGCCATCCATCAGTTTTCTTAACTGCTTACCTAACTTTTAGTAGCAGCGGAGCTTAAGCCTATCTCTGCTGTCATACCTACAGCCAATTTAGAATAACTAGCTGAGGTAGCAAAGCTGTCTTTGGACTGTAGGAGAGAGCTCTAGTATCTTGAGGAAGCCCATGCAAGCACAGGAACAATGTGCAAACCCCACACAGAAAGGCTCCAGGCAAATGTGAGGCTCAAGCCAGCATCCAGGATTATTACAGTTAACTAAAACTAGATGTGTTAACTTAAGAAGTCAGAAATTAATCAAGCGTAACATTAACTGTATGCAGTTTTTTGGCCTGACTTTCCCACCTGGTAGGTGTAGACGCATTAAGGACATTACTGCTTTAAGACGAAGAGCGCTCCATGGGTGACCTTATCTCTTTAACTTTACATTTACTGAACAGCTGGAGGCGTTTTCATTCACAATAAACTTCCCCCTCATCTTTATACATGCTAACAGTGGCGGACCTAGCCAGTTTGGCGCCCTGGGCAAACACTCCCTCTGCCCCCCCCCCCCCCCCCCCCCCCCACACACACACACACAAAACATATTAAGGATTGTACATTAATATAAAACTATTGTACACACACACACATGAAGAGAGAGAGTATGCAAACGGCTACCAAACAGCCATCATAATTCGTCATACAATGAGAACAGGATGAATCAACAACTGACAATGACTAATTAATATTAGAATCTGTAACATATTGTTTGGAGTTTAGTCTGTTACTGTTGCTATTTTTACCATTTCTTCTTGGAGCAACTGTAACTCACATAATTTCCTTAGGGATTAATAAAGTATTCTGACTCTGATTGTTTCAGGATGACCTGCCATTATCAAATGACACATCTGCATCTTTTGCTCGTTTCTCTTCCCCTTCTTTTCTCTTTTTTCTAAACTGAGCACCTGATGGCTTTGAACTTTTCTTGTCCATCTTCCATTGGTTTTAATTTTGCACTCCAGTATGAACACAAATCCACCAACCCAAGGATCACCACAACATAACCTAACAAACCTACACCTTAGTTCACAGATTCACTTTGTCTAGGGTGCATTTCTGAGATTTCACACAACCCAGGATTCACATCATGAATACATGATGGGCTTGGATTTACAACATAAATGAAATGTGCTCTATTTGGAAGCAGCAGCCCCCCTCCCCTTTGGACGGCTTGTGTGTGAGACTTTAAATCATCAAACTGTAAATTTTAAATTGTTATTGATCCCTTTACCCCGAGTCCTAAAGTGTATATTTATTTTCTTACTCTTCTTATATTTATTGTTTGTTTACTTGCACTGCTGTAACTGGAGCCTCGTCGTCTCGTCTCTCTATATACTGGACTGTATGTAGCGGAGATGACAATAAAGTTTACTTTGACTTCAGCAGCGAGCAGGCGCACCGAGGGCTCTCGCGCTCACTTTTCACGTATAGAATTTCGAAAAAACATCGGTGCAAATTATAAGTCTGTATCATGATGTCTGGTGTTTTCGTGTTTGTTATTTGTTTTTATTTTGTTTTATTTTGCGAGTTGGTTATTAGATGCTGCTCCAGCCACCAGAGAATCCCCCGCCGCCCCGCCCTCTCCTCTCTGCGCCGCAAGCAGCAGGTGCACCTCGCAAACGAAGGGCGCCCTTACTCCCAGCAAATGGGCGATAGAAAACCAATCGGTGCCTGTGCCATTCCCAGTATGCGCTGGTTGACGTCGGGGCAGCATGAGTACGAGCATTTTTTTTTTTTGCCGATGCCCGTGATGCCGCCCCCACCACGATGCCGCCCCGGGCAACAGCCCGTGTCGCCCGTATCTAAAACCGCTACTGCATGCTAATCTTAAAAGAAAAATATTGAAGCCAACTGGGAAGCGCATTAAACCTGCATTCTATCTCAAGGCCACCAGATGGCGATACTTGAGGCCGCAAAAAGACTTCTGATGCTATTGAGTATTTGCAGACGTGTGACTTATCTGTTATCTTGAACATGTGACAATCATGGTGACAATGTAGGATCAAATGAATAAGGCACTGGACACACAGACCTGCAGACTGGTCAGTGTCCCCATTCTAACTGTTTCCAAGGAAAAAGGTGCATTTCCCAACTGGTAGTACACCTCTGTGTGATTGCTTTGTAACTAGCATAGTTTGTATGAAACCGACTGGCTTTTCTACAAATACTGGCCAGCTGTCTTTGAGCTGCAGTGAATCAGTCAAAAGTGTGACACAAATCAGCAATGAGATGGTTTGCCTTTAAAGAAGTTGCTCCTTTCGAAACATGTCAGCTGCAGCTCTGAGGCACAACTTGTACTATGAGGGTGAACCGTCTCTATTTCTGGTTTATGTCATACTTTCTAAATTTTACTACTGCTAGTTGAGTACTTGCAGACGAACGTGAGAAACTACAGCCTATCTACTAGCAGCTAAAGCAGTCACTAAGTTCTTAGTGTAGCAGCTTTTTTGCAACCATTTTCACCCAGTGACAGTTAATAACCTCCAGGTACCACTCGCAATCATTTGGGGAACACACACTTTTCCAGTCTCTTCACTCTTCTCCAGAGTCGACTGGTCACACAACTGATCACAGAGCACATTTTCAGTTTCTTAAACCTCTTGCACACCTTAATGACACCAAAACGTCAACTGGGTTTGCAGTTTTTACACCTCAGCAGTGATAAGCTGCCGTGCCTGTTGCCGTAGCAGCGAGAGCTTGTGGGCGGGGTTTTAATGGTGGGTTCGAGTGATTTGTTGTCTGGAGTACACCGGCCAGATTTTTACAGTCATTGGTCTCAATGAGCACTCACTGGACGCTTCATTTGGTACACCTTGCTAATAGTCATAGCATAGATTCAACAAGGTGGTGGAGATTTTGGTCCATATTAACATGATAGCATCACACAGTTGATGCAGATTTTTTGGCTGCATATCCATGAAGTGACCCAGAAACGCCATCTAGCATCGAAGACCATGCTCAAAATCACTTAAATCCCCCCCTGTGACGCTCGCTTTGTTTAGTCTTCTAAACCATGTCTACATGCATAGATCCACTGAGCTGCTGCCATGTGTTGGGCTGATTAGTTTATTATTATTATAGATTATTTTGATTAATGAGCAGGTAAACTTCTATACTTCTAAACCTAGTAAGGTGCGAGTAAAGCGAGTGAGTGTATGAAGCAGATAGTACTACCACAGTTAATGGTATTACCTTAAAAGGAAAATAACAAATATAGGTTCTGTGACAAACAGAATAAAATATGCACCTTATTTCTAATTAAAGTAAAAGCACGCACATTCCGCAGACGGCAGAGCTCACAGAATGGCTCTAATTTAGATTGGCAATGATTATTTTTGAGTCTGAAAAAAAAGAGTTCAGTCCTTTAGAAAAAAATATGCAGTAGTAGTTTGTAAATGCAGTTTGTAAAAACACCATCGGGTGGTGCTGTTCAGCTTTTGCCTCTACCTCAACACACTGTAAAACTAGGACGTCACGGCCACTGCAGAGTAGGTGTGATATTATGACAAAACTGAAGCTTTACATTTCAAAAGACTAATGCAAGGATTACCACAAACCAGGGGGCAACTCCTTATCCAACAATTAGTGGTCCTCAAAGGACATCTTAGATGGACAGAAGAAGAGAAACCACAGGCCAGTTTGTGTGCAACCATCACTGTGCATTTTCTGTGTTAAGACGTCCTGTTCTCCATGTAAAAAAAAACCCCAGATAATTTACAATAGATGACACAAATCAGCATATAATCAGCATACAAATAATCCTCAGAAATCTGTCTTTTATTTGCCTTTTTATTGCCCAAAGAAATATTTGATTGTGTATAAATATCCTATTCAAACACTTGAAATTCCATAGTAGGAGTCTACATTAAGCTGAGGGACTTTTTCAACTGCAGAAAGATCCTTTCTGGTCACCAGCTTTAGTAAATAAGCTGACCTCCTGACCAAGTGATTATCTAAATTATAGCAGCTAATGGTGATTAGTCCACCACATGGACATGTGGCTGAAATACAGACGCAGGGTCACTTAAGTGGCCCCTGAACAAACAGGAAAGACACTCACAACTGCCGCTTTGTGCAGCAGGTGGTTGCTCTCCTGTGTCCCCTGTAGACAAGACATGTAGACATGACACTGGAGGAGGTGGTTTGGACCAAGCTGTCACTTGGTGTTTGCTCGCTCTGCGGTAGAGTATCACTTCCTGTTCCTGCTCAAACACAGTGGTGTTTCTGAGTAGCTTATTTGCTTAGCAATTTAATTAACAACTTTTAAATACATTCTTTTTTCAGAGTATAATCTTCACGTGCTTCATCTGAAGCACACTTTCTGTGTACTCACTGCCTAATTTATAGCCAAAGTATTCACTCACTGTCTCTGTACTGTTTTGCTAGCTTAGCTTAGCTCGTAGCCGACTTGTTAGCACCATGGCTACTTCACCTGTCCCTCCTGCACTTTCTTGCTCATTGTGCCAGATGTTTAGTTACTCCTCGGCCTCCTTTAGCAGTAATGATATCTGTAACAAATGTAGCATATTTGCAGCTCTGGAGGTCCAGGATTACTGAATTGGAGACTCGGCTTCGCACCCTTCATTCACCTGTAGCTAGCCAGGCCCCTGTAGCTGGTGCAGCCGAAGATAGCGTAGGCCCCGCTAGCTGTTTCCCGGCAGACCCCAAGCAGCTGGGGAAAGAGGGCGGCTGGGTGACGGTGAGGAGGAAGCATAGTCCTAAACAGAAGCCCCAGGTGCACCACCAACCCGTTCATGTGTCTAACCGTTTTTCCCCACTCGGCGACACACCCGCCGGGGGTCAAACTCTGGTAATTGGTGATTCTATTCTCAGACATGTGAAGCTAGAGACACCGGCAACCATAGTCAATTGTCTTCCAGGGGCCAGAGCAGGCGACATTGAAGGAAATTTAAAACTGCTGGCTAAGGGTAAATGTAAATTCAGTAAAATCATAATTCACGTCGGCAGTAATGACACCCGCCAATCGGAGGTCACTAAAATCAATATTGAATTGGTGTGCAACTTTGCCAAAACAATGTCGGACTCTGTAGTTTTCTCTGGTCCCCTCCCCAATCAGACCAGGAGTGACATGTTTAGCCGCATGTTCTCCTTAAATTGCTGGCTGTATGTATGTATGTATATGTATGTGTGTTTGTTACTTGTAATTATTACTGCCTGTTACCTGTGGTAATGCAATTTATAATTTATATATTCTGTATTCAGTTATGAAGGCTCTAATTGTTGTTTGCGAGCTGCCGTTGAGATGCTTGTATGTGTCCGGGGCTGTTGATGGGTCTGTATGCAATGCAATAAGTTTTCTTCGTCCCACTCCTTTTTCAGGCAATTTTTGTTTTTTGTTTTGTGCATTTTATGTTCAATATAGGTATTTGTTGTGCCTGAAAATGAACAAATAAATGAATGAATGAATGAATGATCTTAAATATGACCAACCTATCTCTAATAATCGGCTATGTACCACAGGCCTTCAAGCTGGCTGTAGTTAAACCTTTACTCAAAAAGCCATCTCTAGACCCAGCAGTCTTAGCTAATTATAGGCCAATCTCCAACCTTCCTTTCATATCAAAAATCCTTGAAAGAGTAGTTGTCAAACAGCTAACAGATCATCTGCAGAGGAATGGTTTATTTGAAGAGTTTCAGTCAGGTTTCAGAGTTCATCACAGCACAGAAACAGCTTTAGTGAAGGTTACAAATGATCTTCTTATGGCCTCTGACAGTGGACTCATCTCTGTGCTTGTCCTGCTAGACCTTAGTGCAGCATTCGATACTGTTGACCATAATATCCTATTAGAGTGATTAGAACATGCTGTAGGTATTACAGGTACTGCGCTGCAGTGGTTTGTATCATATCTATCTAATAGACTCCAATTTGTGCATGTAAATGGAGAGTCCTCTTCACACACTGAGGTTAATTATGGAGTTCCACAGGGTTCAGTGCTAGGACCAATTCTGTTTACATTATACATGCTTCCCTTAGGCAGCATCATTAGAAGACATAGCATACATTTTCACTGCTATGCAGATGACACCCAGCTCTATCTGTCCATGAAGCCAGATAACACACACCAATTAGTTAAACTGCAGGAATGTCTTAAAGACATAAAGACCTGGATGGCTGCTAACTTTCTGCTTCTTAATTCAGATAAAACTGAGGTTATTGTACTCGGCGCTGAAAAGCTTAGAAATATGGTATCTAACCAAATTCTTACTCTGGATGGCATTACCTTGGCCTCCAGTAACACTGTGAGGAACCTTGGAGTCATTTTTTGACCAGGATATGTCCTTCAACGCACATATTAAACAAATATGTAAGACTGCGTTCTTCCATTTGCGCAACATCTCTAAAATTAGAAATATCCTGTCTCAGAGTGACGCTGAAAAACTAGTTCATGCATTTATTACTTCCAGGCTGGACTACTGCAATTCATTATTATCAGGATGTCCAAAAAACTCACTGGAAAGCCTTCAGCTAATCCAAAATGCTGCAGCAAGAGTACTGACAGGGACTAGAAAGAGAGAGCATATTTCTCCTGTTTTGGCTTCCCTTCATTGGCTTCCTGTTAAATCCAGAATTGAATTCAAAATCCTGCTCCTCACATACAAGGTCTTAAATAATCAGGCCCCATCTTATCTTAATGACCTTGTAGTACCATATCACCCTATTAGAGCACTTCGCTCTCGCTCTGCAGGCCTACTTGTTGTTCCTAGAGTATTTAAAAGTAGAATGGGAGGGAGAGCCTTCAGTTTTCAGGCCCCTCTTCTGTGGAACCAGCTTCCAGTTTGGACTCGGGAGACAGACGCTATCTCTACTTTTAAGATTAGTCTTAAAACTTTCCTTTTTGCTAAAGCATATAGTTAGGGCTGGACCAGGTGACCCTGAATCCTCCCTTGGTTATGCTGCAATAGACGTAGGCTGCCGGGGGATTCCCATGATGCATTGAGTTTTTCCTTTCCAGTCACTTTTCTCACTCACTATGTATTAATAGACCTCTCTGCATTGAATCATATCTGTTATTAACCTCTGTCTCTCTTCCACAGCATGTCTTTTATCCTGTCTTCCTTCTCTCACCCCAACCGGTCGCAGCAGATGGCCGCCCCTCCCTGAGCCTGGTTCTGCCGGAGGTTTCTTCCTGTTAAAAGGGAGTTTTTCCTTCCCACTGTCGCCAAAGTGCTTGCTCATAGGGGGTCATATGATTGTTGGGTTTTTCTCTGTATCTCTGAAGCGCCTTGAGGCGACTTTTGTTGTGATTTGGCGCTATATAAATAAAATTTAATTGAATTGAATATCCAAACATTTTTAAGGCATGAGAGAGTAAAAAAAAGATATAATGGGGATTGGTGGATTTATTCTCCCACTGGGTGTAAGGCCCCCAGCTTCCT
Source organism: Neolamprologus multifasciatus (assembly GCF_963576455.1). Taxonomy (NCBI): domain Eukaryota; kingdom Metazoa; phylum Chordata; class Actinopteri; order Cichliformes; family Cichlidae; genus Neolamprologus; species Neolamprologus multifasciatus. The sequence goes on along the minus strand of NC_140456.1, from coordinate 19,547,597 downwards.
GGTTAATTGAAAAATGATTTCACGTGTCAGCTAATGAGTGCAGCATATCTCTGCCCCGAGGAGGCCAGTCAATCAATCTCTCATCAGGCTGCCTCAATAGTAATTTGTGTTTGTTGGTGTGTTTGCACATGCCTTTGATGTGCGTATAGGAGATGTTGTTTTTGTGTTGTGTATTAATGTGTTAGATTAGAGCCATTAATTATGAATCAAGGACAGTCTGGTTTCCTCCTCTTCCCTGACTCATTTTGATATCCATTTTCAGCTGCAGGATATTTGCTGAGTGTGTTGAAACTTCAAAAGCCAGCTCTTGCTTGGAATGTGCCATTAAACTGTAAACATCGGGACAGGGCAATAAACACGCGCGCGCACATACCTCCACAGTTTTCACAACTACAGACCCACTCTTTTCATGCCCACTGAGGTTCAATGTGAAGTTTCCATGTGACCGCGCCAAAGAAAAGAGGCAATAATGATCCAAAAAGTGTAGAAAATGTAATTTTCTTGGGTGTTTGAGCACAAAGGAATTTCACCCTTGACTCTCATTTACATTCTGTCCTCCTCCATCATACCAGTTCTGGGAAAAACAGAGCAAGCCGCGGTCGAAACATGTCAGCTGCCTTTCACATTTACGGAGGAATGTTGGCCGCGCTTCACAATGTTGTCAGTCAGTACGCCAGATAAGAGCTCTCAGTTCATAAATAAGATTGATGGCACCGCATACCACCAGTTCCTGCTCTGTGTTTTCCCATACAAGCATCTCTGTCAAAAGCATCTGTGCTATCTCACCAGCTCATATCCTCTCCGTCCAAGTCCAGGCTTGCTTAGGTGTTTTTACATGTTCCTCATCCACTCATTAAACCCACTACTGCAGGATATGCCCTGACTTCAGCTGCTCAGCTGCGTTCGAGTTTAATACTAGTTTGTTTGGGGGTATTGGTTAGGATATAGTTATATAAGATTGTATTTTAGCTACACATATTTGACATGTACACTTAAATTCCAAAGTCTTACATTTCCTCATAGTTCATGGGTCTTAAAAACCTTAAACAATAGTTAGTTATTAGTTCCACAGAATATACTTTAGCCTTTCTGTTAAAAAATCTTTAGGTGTAAAGTTGAAAGAATGTCTGGTTATTCCCTCAGTTTTTCTTTTATAAGCTTGTAAACTTTTAAGATTGAGTATTCTTAAAAAGTAACCTGAGCACAGTCAAGCTCTCCGTTAAGGATACAGTTGTATTTTTTAAGCCAACTCAGGCCTGTTTGTCTTAAAGGAAAACATCATTTCATGTTGGAAACTATCTTGGCTATTGCACTTTGATTTATTTATTTTTTTTAAGCTGATCTGGAGGCATTCATTTCTAAAAATAAGCCATCCAAGGACTTTTGACTTCAAACAAAAAACATGTTCTTGTAATGTATCATGGCTTTGTTTAACCCAAACCAATACCGTACAGCCTTTATGAATCCACAATGGCGCTGCTTTATTTTATAAATACAATACTATACAAAAGATTAGTAAGAGAGTACACATTTTAAAGCCATGCAATAGTGGTGTGTAAACACAATGGGAATAAAGAGAGGTGACCGGAGAAGAAACGCACAGTGTATCATGGGAAGTTCCCAGTAGGATAACTAAAGGATGTTTCAGGATTTTCTCATCCAACAATAACTGTAACAAAGAAAAGCTTTAAGTAAAGACAGTGTCTGTCTTCTGAATCTAAAGTGGGCGCTGCTTCCACAGGAAAAGAGCCTGATAGCTAAAGACTCTGCCTCCCATTCTACTTTTGGAAAATTGAGCAACCACAAGCCCGAATGATCTGATCCCACAGCTTCTTACACCCAACACATCCTTTTGTTTTCTTTTCTCTGTGAAGGGTTCGTGGTGCAAATGTAAATAAAGTTGCAGTCACTATTCAGCAAGTGAAACTTTATCAAATAAAAATTGTAATTAATTTTATGTGTAACTTCCTAATTCAGTTACCTTTTTTCCCACATATTTGATATTTACAAGATGTGTTGGGGAACTGCACTTTTGTGAAACATCTTATAAAACAGTAATTTTGGATTATTCAAAGGTTGCATTAAACTACTGAACTAGACAGTGTGGTACAGATTAATGGGGGCTCCAGTGATGAATGTTGCTACACTGAAATGGAGCAGGCTGTGGTGTTCATGGTCAATTTACAGAGTATCTAAAGAATCGGACGGTTTCAAAAAGCTATGTTTTTTTTAAAGTAATGGGCACAAAATTTTAAAATACACTGCCAAATATAAAGCTTTACATACAAAATGAACAATGTTCACATGTGCTCAGTGTGCTGTCTGGAAGCATAGCATGTGTCCATGTGAAACTTTTTGATATCAATGTATGTTTAAGATTTATGATGCTGATTCGATCAACTCATCAACCAACCCTTATAAAGCTTGTGTAAAAGGTAGAATACCTTTACAAAAGCTTTATAAGGGTTGGAAGTCAGCCATGACTGCCATTCGAGACCAAAGTGGGATAATGTGGAACTGTGAGGTGTTTAAGATATGATGGGCACTGGCAATTTAAGAGTTTAAGAATACTATTAGTGAAGTAAACTGTAAAACTGAATGATTTTGGGGGGTTTAACTATCCTTCAACTTTAAATGGGCAACTTGTGGACTTGTTTTTCAAAGCTGGCAGCAAAGTTGCTCCAACCCTCTCGGTGAACTCAAAAGTGTCCTTTAAGGCTATCTAATGTTTCTTATTGTAATCTCACACTGACTCAGGGATGCTGAGATCAGGGCTCTGTGTGGGTCATGCCATTTGTTACACGATTCCTTGCTCTTCTCATCTCTGATCTCTGATCTCTTCTCATCTCTATGCCTGCTTTATTCACCTGGATCACCAGGTGAATAAAGCAGGCATCTACTAGAACTGTGGTGATGTGTTTTAGTTTTAACAAACCAAACCATGCAGGGTGACTGCTGAAACATATGAAAGGACACTGATGACACCATAACATTCATTGTCCTTGTCGCTGTCACTCTCATTGTTCTGGCGCACTGTGAAAACCCAATGTCTGAGCTCCAGCCGCCCCAAACTGGTACAAGTCGATACTTGTGGCTCGTTTGCGCGGGTCTGTGTGTGTTCACATATGCGCGTGACCTATTTGGAAATAGACACCATATAACAGACCTCTCCTTTCTCTCATCTTCATGTCCAGTGGCCTGTCCTGAAATAGCTCATAAACACTTCTGGGCGTGAGGTATAGCTGAAGAATTGAAAGCGTGCAGGAATGTGATGCACGTTAGCAAAGGTGCACAAGAATTGTCAAATGACATTAGCAGCTAATCTGGGAGAAACCTGCCTTTGTCATGTATAAGGTTACGCGTCCTAATGAGAATGTAATCTATGCCAAGCATGCTCTCCGTGGCAAGAGGAGAACAAGAGAGCTGGCCACCCGAGAAAGTTGAACCCAAAAGAATGCAGCTCTGGTATTCATTAATGAAGAGCACTCTTCTCTGCGATGGAACGACAGTGCAGGAATGAGGAGATGGCGTAACAACGGAGAGGAGACTCATCAGAAAACAGAAAAGCGCTAACGGAGCTACCTCGGTATTTATTGTTCAGCCAATAAATGAAATGATAAACAAGTCAGACAGCTGGTAAATTATATTAGAATATTTTATTGCTTTATGAAATGTTGCATCAATTCAACTGTATTAAACCTTCATATTGTTTCGAGTTCACAGAAATGTCTGTTTGAAGTCAACACTCGGTTGGTTGTGTACAGCTTGACAAGACCGTGATTGTCGGCACATAACTTACAATAAACATACATACATAAAACTCTTTGGCGTCCCGCTCAAAGCACTATCGTATCTAAAATAACAAACATCTGTAGAAAATATATAATAACAATAATAATAATAATAATTAACCTGTTTGTTAGTTCAAAGCTCACAGTAAACAAAAAGAAAAACAACAACACAGCATTTTCAACTTTTGCCCCTAAATGGCGACCAAACCAGCTGGATCACCACATCAGGGCAAACACTCTCAAACTGTAACCACACATGCAAACATACTATGAGAAAAAAAAAAAGATAAAGAGCATGAGAAACAAAGAGAAGATGAAACACCGTGATGCTGCATCCTCCCAAAATTACAAGCTTGCAACACCAGGTCTGTGTCAGTATATGCATTTATATATTATACAGCTCCCTGTTCGTGCACCTCTGAAGCTCTGTAGAACCAGCTACCCGAGACTCAAGACGTGCGAAGAGCAGGAGCGCTAAAATCAGCAGTGTTATCAGCTTAAATTAATTAATAACTGGGAGTCTTACGTAAAGATAATATCTATCTGATCGGAATTAAATTCACTTTTTGTTCATTTGTTTTATACTTCAAGAGAAGGGGTGGATCATACAGATAACCTCTTACTAAATGTTTATCTAGAAGAGCTTGAGGCTTGAGTTAATATTTGGGGAATGTGGAAACCAGATAAGATAAATATGTAGCTTTTTAATTCATTGGTTTGGGAAAAGAAATAATAGGGATTATACAGGGTGGGAAAGCAGCATTTATATTTATATATATTTATTTATAAATATTTTGGCATACACTCTCTGAGAACACGTTGCCATGTTACAATCCAAAATACTGTCCAAGTACCTCAGAAGATTCATCTTTTCTCACTCCACCAGGCAGACTGCCTGCAGCTGTCCAGCCGAGTGAGAGAAAGTGAGTCGGAGCACAGCTCTGTCTCTAAAATGTGAAAACAGTCCTTTTTTTTTCTCCTTTCTTTTGGTAACATTCCTGCCTCCAGTATTTAGTTCCAGTCTTGCACCTCTTCACAGATACTCAGAAATAGCTTCTTTTTTCTTTTCCGCATCCCCATTCAAAATCTCCCTCTCAGTTCTTTAAATGAAGATTTCCACTGCCTCCGAATCCAGCTCATCCAGGCCTCTGAAGGGGTTTAATAGCAGTTTCTTAGGCGCTGCCTTGTCTGGAGAAAAAGAAAACAAACAAAGAAGACATGGATAATTATTTAAGTGTTTTAAGGCTAAGACCAGCAGAAAGAAAAGTCCTTGATGCATTTCAGTTAGCTGTGGCTAAAGGTTAACAGACGTTTTCCACAGTCAAACAGGCCACTCTACTGAGCATGCTCAGTCAACAAAACTACATTATTTCCTAACTGTGCACATTCCACAGGGCCCACATTATGAACCATGGCCTACACACATGGTATCTGGTTGGTTATTCCACAGCATGGTTAATCAATATGCACTTCCATGAAGTCGAGGCCAAAAATGCCTTTTATGTGTACAGCTGTACTGGGGTATAAATTTGTGCAGGATTTCTGCTTTTTTTGGCTTACTGACCCATCGTTCATACATGATAAGGTGCTTACCACTGTTGAGCTTAGTTGTACTGGCTGCCTCTTTGGTTTTGGTTCCCTCCGCCTGCCTTTCTAGCGTCCCAGGTTCAGACTGAGGAGAGAGCTGACGACTGGGCAAAGTCTGATCATCTGAAAGACTCTTACCTACGAGAAAGTGTCACAGAAGATGTCAGCATGTGCACCTTTTTATTTCAAACCTTTCAGCAGTAGACAAAAATGTATGTCTTTGGATCAAAAATGGCAAATCTGTGCTCCTCACCTCGTGTCTTAGTGTTGCTCTTTGTGGGGCTGATGGAGGGAGTGGAGGAGGCAGATCGGAGGGTTGCCCCCGGTTGCCCCAGGTTTTCAGGTGGACTTTGCTCGTCCTTTCGACCCTGGTCCTGGTGCAGCCGCTGGTTGAGGATTTTGATCACGGCATCTTTTTCCAAAATCTGAGCATAGAGGGCACGGATCCTGATGCAGAGCAGAAAAAACATGTCAGAAAGCTGGTAACCAAATAGTGGATGAAAAAAAAGAGGCAAATCCTGAAGGCTTGTTTGAAATCAAAAAGGGGGATGATAAATAGTAGGTATGCACCTGTTCTCCATCTCCTGGTTCCTGTGGTCGGCGACTGGCAGGTCCTCGTTGAAGCTGTTGTTGGAGGAGTGGCAGGGCGAGTGGTTAATGATTGTGGTGTCCCTGGAACAGAAAAAGAACATTTCCTGGGCTTAATTCAAGCTTGAATGAGCTAAACTGAGCATTTGTACACATGAATTCCCAGCATTCATCAGGAGAATGAGACACCAAGCTACATCCGTCTTTACCTCTGGGCAGCGGCAGTGGCAGCCACCTCCATGGCAAACTGCCTCATGGTGCTCTCTTCCAGATACTTCTGCTCCCAGCGCACCACGTCGGCTTCAAGGGCAAGGATTCGCTCCTCACGCTCCCGCAGGCGCTCTTGGAGTGAGTTCATGGTCATTCCAGGGGGCTGTGACTGCCTCTGTGATAAAGAGATAAAGTATTTGAGATAGAGCCTAAAAAACAAACAAAAAAACTGCCGTTATATATGACCAAGAACAAAGGCTTTACCTGTTGTGCTCTCAGACTCCTCAGCTCCTGCTCTAGTCGTGTCCTCAGCTTCATCTCTAGGCTCTCCCTCTTCTCACAGGTGGACTGGAGCTGAGCCAGCGCGCTCTGAAGCCTCTCCACCTTTTCTACATACGCCCTCTTCCTCCTCAGCTCCTCCTCGAGCTGGCGACCTCGTCCTCGAGCCGCCTCCAGGGCCTCCTCGAGTCGTTTGGCCCTGAGGTTCTGCTCCTCGGCTGCTGCTCGCAGCCGCTGCAGCTCCCTCTCCATGCGCTCCCGCTCGGCATTTTGCTCCTCATCTGAATCAAAAGAAAAAGTAAACACGGTCAGATGAAGAGCATTACAGGATTAGAGTCAAAGTGTGTTGGACAGAATGGAAGCGAAAGTTCTTTTTCAAACTTTTCTCAAGTCTTTTCTGAAAAAGTACGGAAAGCTAATCCGCAATTATCCCTCCTAAAACCGAATAAGTATCCGAGTTTTTACATGGTGGCCAGTGTTCTTCATTTAGTGAAGCACTCCCGGAATGCTGAGAGCAGGAAGGGGGAGAAATCTGCCCTATCCCTTTGACCCACATAACACAGAGCATTCCTCATCAAGGCCATGCAAACACCACAACCCCGCTTGAAAATCAAACTCACACACAGGTGGTGGTGAAGGAGGTGGTGGTGGGGGACTTCATTTCTACCACAGCGCTGCTCTGTGATTTAGAAGGGCTTCATTTCCTTTTGCAAGGAGGTGCATGGATTGAATTCCCTATTATAAAGCCTTCTTACCAAATAAGCTGAAGTTATGTAAGTGAAATTCCTGCATGAAATGATGCCCTTAGCAACAGAAGGGGGCCCATGGTACGCTACAATCCAGTCCAATCAAGCATGCCGATTCTAGAGGATGAAAAGGAGGAGGAGTGGAGAGGAAACTAGCCCAACAAAACGACATACTTACTTTGTTCAAGGAGCTTCGCCATGATGTTCTGGTTATGGTCGGCTGCCTTGACTTCTTTTGCAACATGGGTCCTAGCATTTTCCAGGTTTTCTGTGATGCAGCAAAGTGTAATCAATTAGACTAATTTAAAAAAAAACGTTGGACCTGCTGAAGCTGGTGTCACTGAATACTGCAGTTTGGTGTCAGTACCTCTAAGGTCTCTGTTGAAATCCTGCAGCCTCCTGACTTCAGCCACAAGCCTCCTCCTCAGTGTCTGTTCCAAGTTCTCTCTCTTATTGCTGGCCTCCCTCAGTGTCTCATAGGCCTCTGAAATACGCTGGATCTCCTGCTCCAACTGCAATGGAAGGACAAGGGGGAGGGGGAAGATATAGGAGGGTTGGAAAAGAGGAAGAAAGGAGAAGAGAAGGAATTTTGGGTTAACCTACTTGACAAGCTGAAGAGGAGCTGGAATGTTGATTCGTGCTGTTATAGCACACAGATACATATATGGGTTCACATGAACGTATGTGAATAAAGCACACTCTGTGTGTGTGAACATGTGTGTGGTGTAATTCTGAGAAGGAATTTAAGCCCGCACCACTCCCTTTGCGACTGATTTATATCTACATTCCTGAGGGCTGATAGCTTCAGTTCCAGGTGTGTGAGCACACAGGAGCATGCGCACACACACACACACACACACACACACACACATATACAGAACTGGGAAGGCTGCCAGCGGAGGGAAGGTGTGCATGCCTGTGCCTGGCTTGCGGAAAACGGCAAAGAGACACCCACCAGGCATGTTTACCCAGGGCTGCGGCCTGACGGAGAAAACTTTCCAACCCTGGCAATTATCATTCTTTAAGGTTGAGACAAGGCAATGGCCATGTGACATAACTCCAGCAGAGAGCAAAAGGGATTTTTTTAAAGCATAAATTGGCTGAGATATCAAATGTCACCGAAGTGGTTTCCACCACGTTGAGCAAGTAAATATCTCGTTTCAGGAGCCGGTTTGGTCTGACACTCAGTCACAAAAAGCAAAAACATGGCTGTAAACGTAGCACTGTTTTAAAAGGGAGAACATGCTCCCGTGCTGGGTATGAAAACAAAAAAGACCTTTCACTTTTTAAGGGCAGCCCGCCACTTGACTGCTGTAGACCCCCACCCAAGCACTCATTAAAAGTGTGGGGGTCGAAGCCCAACTGGCTGCTGTGTGACAAGCCCCAGATTAGACTGAAAATCTATGGTCTCCGCACGCGCACACATACACGCACACTTTTTGACCTCCACTAGGTTAGCTACACAATGAAAGGAGTGTGTAAACACAGTAGCAGGCTGTGACCTCTGTTTGTGCCTCTGTGGTGTGGAAGGAAGCAGCTGCTGATCTCATCTGTCTGCCCTGATGAGGGAGTGTGCCTGGGGTTGGATATCAGGGAAGCAACTGTTAACTGGGCTTGTGTTTCATAGACAGGTGGCTCAGATGGAGGGTGTTGTCTGGATGCTCTCCAAATTCTTTTGGGATTTTCATGACTTAATGGTGTGGTAATCCTTTCCTTTGTGTTGAATGTATTTAAAAATTAAAGATATTGAGAGAAACCTTTTTTTAAGTACTAAAACATTCTAGCTTATCTCAGTTGTGGACCAGTGAGAGATGAAGCTTTTCTGTTCTTCTCACCTTTTGAATACGGCCGCTCTTCTCCCTGTGAGCCTCCAGTTCTTGTCTCAGCCTCTCGTTCTCCATCAGCAGCAGCTCCACCTGGTTGGGCTCCTCCAAGCCAGCAGGTGGCAGGCTGTTGAATGTGTCGTAGCAGGGGGGTTCTGCTGGCTGACCAGACTGGACATACCTAAGAGATACCCGCATACATTAGAGGACACTCTAGCTGAATCACACTTTTAATAGAATATAAATATGAGAAAGAGCTTTTTTTTAAATATAGCATGACATCTAACGTATCACTATGTATGAATGTATACGCAGGCAGGCCAGCCGGCTCCAGTAAAGAATCTAAAAGCCTGTATGTGGAACGTACTCAAACTATCCTAGGCAACGCAAGTATGCGAAACTCTCCTTTAGCAGCATGCCAAACATTACAAATACCTACAGGGCTGGACTTGTTCTCCGGTGCGGATTTCAAAGAGGAAATATGAATAAGTATTCAGACTGCGGTGTGACTCACACTAAAAGTATGTGTTTACGCATGTGAAACACAGTGGTGCCACTGGGCGGGCTCTTGTGAGAAAATTTACACCGGAGTGCATGATGTAATGTTAAAGTTGCTTAAACCGCTTCTGGTACCTGTGCTGCTGAGGCTGCACTGGCTCCTGGACCTGGTGAGGGATAAATCCTTGGCCCTGGATGGGGGCTGAGTACTCTGGGGGTGGGTTGCATTTGTCCATGTTTGGCCCCAGGCCCTGGTAGCATTGCGGGCTGTAGTAAGGAAGCTCAGGGTAGCTGTGAGAGGTAATCTTTATGGCTTCTGCTTTAGCCGTTGCGTCTTTCCTCTCCAGAGATATCTGCATGCGATGCTCGCTGAGAGACCGCACATGGCTGCACTTTAGCGCCATCAGATCAGCCTCTTCGTGGAAGACCCCCTCATGCAGAAGTTTTCCCTCATGGAGCTGCCAAGCCATGTACTGAGACTGGGCCTTGGCTTGCTCATAGGTTGGCAGCTTCTCCCCATGCAGCTGGTAGCCACTTTCTGAGTGATGGTAGTCTCCCTGGTGCTCTTGGCCCTGCGGTTCCTGCCTCGCAGAGAGCTGAGGGTAGAGAGGATCCTCCTGGGTGAGACTCTCCAAAGAAGATTGTGGGCTACTGCTCATGTCGCCCCCACTGCTGGGTCCACTGTTGCTTCCACTGCCTCCCCGCAGGGCCTGCTGCTGGATGGCTAATAAGGTACGGGTGTCTGTGGGGTTTCCGTAGCGGAGCTGCTCCTGGATGAGCCGATGCAGGACGTTGCCAGACGACTCCTCGGTGGACGACATACTGCTTTGTGAACTTAGTGATTATCTCTTTGAATCAGTTGACTTTTTCCTCAGTGAAAATATATATTTTTTAAAAACAGCTGTGAACCTGGAACAGAGGGGCGAGAGAGTAAAGTAGGATCAGTCTGAGGTGGCAATGAGGTCAGACGGGAATAAAGCTGAGACAGGCTTTCACAATAACAGCAACACTTTAAACACAAAGTTATTAAATATGTTTATTCATTAGAAAACAGTATGGCAATAAGTCTATGTTACCAACAGCGACAAAGTGGAGATGTGGACATATTTTATCACTGCAGGCAAAAAGTGCATGCGCCAAAAATTCCACTCTCACGGTGGAGCAAAAGCGCACAAAACCACCACGTAAAACACTCCACAGCTCTACTTTCCTCTTTAATACATTGTAAGTAACTTTAAATTAAAACACAATTCCCAAAGATTCAACGAGAAGTTTTACTGTAGCGACTCTGGCGCTCAGGAGAAAACAGAAAGAAAGGGGGGAAAAGACGCTCTTCTTACCAGCTCACGCTCTCATCATAACCCAACGTTATCCTCGACTTCGAAGTAAAAATAGTTCCACTATTGGCATCAGCTTTTTTTTTTTTTTTAAGTTAAACGTGTCTCATTTCCCCCCCTGAACGTGTTGCCGCGATCCTCTCTTGCTGTGAAATGATTGTGGAGAGAGCAAGCGGCGATAATAAGTAACCGAGGAGGGACTGAGGTCGGAATGCCAGGAATGCAAAACGCGAGGTCCCTCGGGGATCAAAAGCGTAAAAACCACACGGGAGGAGGGAAGCTGCAGTGCGCTTTATTATTACCAACGAGTAAAGGAAGAGAAGTATAGGAAAGGAATGAGCATTTTGTTTCACTAAACTGTGAGCTACTTGATAAACAGCAGCAGTTATGATGTGATAAACTCCTTCAGTGATGCAAAAGTATGCGAATCATTCACTTTAGTTCAATTAAAAACATACTACACTGCATGTACTGCACCATTAACAGCATGCATAATTAATGCACATACTCAGAAGGCCAACTGAACGTATAGAAATGTATAATTATAATATGTTTCTTGTAATCGTTGGTGATGCATGTGCAACAAAAAGCTGGGATGGTCTATTTAAAATAGTAAAAAGAAATCATTTGAATTGTTTAAACTGAGACTTGTTATTGCTTTTTATATTAAATTTGTTGTCAAGCTGAATTTGATGCCAGTAGCACTTCAGAGTATGCATGTATGTTTGCCACTTTATTATATCACCTAATTATTTAACAACACCTTTTAAGCGTTCGGGAATTCCACAGAGCTCTAGTTTTGAAAATGAACTGGTAACCACTCTGACTTGATTATTTCTGAAAGGTCTGGTTCCCTACATTTTTATTTTTTTCACTTCATAATATGCCAGATGTTTTCAATGGGTGACAGACCCAGATTCCTGTCAGGCCAGGCTGTTTTATTAGGGAGCTATGTTGGAAAACATCCTCAGTGTCATTTGGCATTGTTTTGCTGAAATAAGCAAGGCCTGAAGACATCATCTGAGTGGAAGCACAAAAGCCATATGAACTTGATACACCTTGATAGCATAGGGTTGAACCCTTGCTTGCGGTCAGAGCTGCTTTAATTCTACGTGGCACAGATTCAACAAGGTGCTGGAAACATTCCTGAGATATTTTGGTCCATGTTGATGCACATTTGATGTGAATCTCGGGTTCCAATGAATCCCAAACGATTGAGATCTGCTGAGTGTGGAGGCCATTTGAGTACAGTGAACTCACTGTCATGTTCAAGAAACACGTTTGAGATGATTTGAGCTTTGTGACATGGTGCACTGTCCTGCTGGAAGGGGTCATCAGACCCAGTGTGGTCTTCTGCTGCTGTAGCCCATCTACTTTAAGGTTTGCCGTGCTGTGAGTTCAGAGATGCTCTTCTGCATATCTTGGTTGTAAGCTAATGATTGTTTGAATCACTGTTTTACCTGTTGGATCAACAAGGCATTTTCACGCAGAGACGTGCTGCTCACTGGATATGTTCTCTTTTTCAGACCATTCTGTGTAAACCTTAGAGATGGTTGTGGGGGGAAATTCCACTAGATCACTAGTTCCTGAAATACTCAGACCAGCCAACAGCCATGCCAGGCTCAAATTTTTTATTTAAGCGAGACACCGCGGTGGTGGTGCAGTGGTTACCATTGTTGCTGCAATCACTGCACAAAGGTCCTGGGTTCTGATCCAGCCTGGGCCTTTCTGTGTGATGTTTGCATGTTCTCTGTGTGGGCTTACTCTGTATACTGCACAGTTCAAAGATGTGCATAAGGTTAGGTTAACTGGCAACTATAGGTGTCTGTCTCTATGCGTTAGGTCTGTGACTTGATTGGTAACCTTTCCATGGTAAGCACCACTTTTCTCCCTGTGACAGCCCCAACCTTGAACCTGAGCTGGATAGTCGGAAGGAAATGGATGGCTGTTCAGTTCTAACATCTGAAACTTTGTGAGTTTTCTATGTTCAATTAAATGTTGGTTTCAAATGTGTTTATCTGCTTTTGACACACTTCCCAACTGAAAAATAAATGTAGTGGTGGGGGGAGGAAGTGCTTCATCAAGCTTAAATAAAAAATGCTCATCGAGGGGTCATTTGGAGGTTTGCTGTGTAAACACTGTGCATTTGGGAAAAAAAAATAGCAGTTAATTTTTATTAATTCCTTTGCATAATTCTTGTTGGAAATTTGTTAAAGGCCTGATGTCAAAATAAAGCTTTACCTTGAGTTTTCACACTGACTTTCCTGCTAGTACTTTAACTTTTTACTAGACCAAAGTGTAGCTTATTGCAACTGCTTCACATGAATAATAACTAGAGCTATTTATGAAATCTTTGTGTAAAAATGAAATAGTCTAAAATATTGCACCGTGAAATACAAGGAAATCTCCTAAAATTGGTCTCCTAAAAACTTTTTATCCCTGGGCTGTAGAAATCTAGGCTCCTGGTATTCACTACAGGCCACCATGGGCTGATAAAAACTGCTGGTGCACATGTTTTGAAGCTGTTACATGCCTTAAATGTGTGCGTGTGCCTGTGTGGTACATGTGTGGGACAGCTGTCCCCTGGAATCCCGAGTCTTTGTAGCCCCACTACTACAAACATAATGACTCGTTGTACCCAACATCGTGCAAGCAAAAGCCCGGAGGATGCCATGCAGTGGCACAGCTTTACAGTCCAAATCTGAACATTACCACTAAGATAGGTCTGAGAAAGCCGGGATAGACCTGACCACGATACAAATTTAAAATGTGTCTGTTACAGGGCTGGAGCATCCATGTTTGTTTCCTTAAAGGGATATGCTTTCCGCCTCGAGGGAGAAAGCAAATCTTTATGGCAGGCTTTATTTCTGTCAGAGCCAAAAGACAACCCTGAGCTACTATTTATTACCTGCTAGGGCCTAACGGCTGCTATATTGAGGACTTTAGACATGACTCTGGCTTTTATTATGGGGCCTTTAAATAGCAGACATTTTAGTCATAACAGGCGATTCATATCTCCAAGCAGCAGGCGCAGAGTGCAACAGATGCTATCCTGCCTCTCTATAGTCCACATTTTCCCACCAAAATCCCCATCAAAAAGAAAAAACAATTGCAAACTGCAATTGCAAACCATAGCACAACAGTCATGAGTAATTTACTGTTGACCAGTGTGTGGCCACTGACCTCAGGCAAATGATCTAATTAGACCTAAAAATCTATAGGTTGGATGAGTTTCTATTGATGGTCTTTGTCCTACCTCCTTAATTAAGCACACACATTGCCTCATGCTGTGGACATGAGCATACATATTGTTAAAGAAGAAAAAAGAAAGAACACGCAGACATTGTGTCTCTGTGGGCGGCACTCACATGGAGGCAACTGGTCAGCAAAGTGCAACATGTTAGCAGTTCCACCTTCAGATCCACACTGTGAAGCAGCATAGTCTCCACCTATTTAAAAGCCTGCTCAAGTCATTTAACACCACCTCACTACTTCCTCTGCTCCCTCCCTGTGTGTCAGCATGTGTGTGTCTGCTGGTGGACAACGCCTCTGGTCATTTTGTCCCCTATTGTAGCACACTTCCTGTGAACTTGCTGAGGAATGTGAGGCTGACCCTTTGACAATTATGGACGTTTTCAAAAAGTCATTACAGGAGATGAACATCTAAAGTGGCCTGCCACAAAAATTCCTCAGTGTCTGTCTGCCTGTAGGCGCTGAAACCCCGAACCAGACAAAACTTATATTTCATGAGTTATTCCTTGTTTGTGAAAAGAAGAGTGGCACTGAAGACTATCCGAGAACACCCAGTAAAATAAAACACAATTGTGTTGTTGCTATATACAGTAAACTCATATTCCTCTTGTGGTTTTCATGGAAACATGAGCACAAATGAGGCAACAGTGAGACTAGTCAAACTACCAGTTGCACAAATGAAACAGTCTGAGTCTAAATTTACTCATCTTAGGCATGTGTTAAAGAGAGTATAAAAATCTCTTTGTGAAAAGGAGAGCAGCAGGAAGGCAAACCTCTGTGGGGGAGTCCTTAAAGGTACACACCTCTATTTTTGCTGGATAATCTAATTGCTTTATGACCTTTTCTAAAAAGAGATAAATAAAATAAATAAATTCAAAGATTTAAACAATGGTAAAGTAAAATAAACACTGAAGAAATGATGGAAAAGCAGATCTTATAACGGAACAGTATATAGTAGTGTATTTACTTATTATAGTAACAATTTGACTCTATTTAACAGACAATTCATTATTTATACAGTATTAAGTCACACCAATTGCCTCCATGTTTTTTATAACATAAGGTAAAGACCCTACAGTAAAGAAACTCCAACAATCACACAATCTCTATGAGCAAGAACAATGGGAAGGGAAAAAACTCCCTTTTAACAGGAAAAAGCTTTTGACAGAGGCAGGCTCAGGGAGAGGCAGCCATCTACCATGACAGGTTGGGGGTGAGGGGAGAAAGACGGGACCAATTTAAAACTATGATGGGACAGACAGAGAGAGAGTTTAATAATGGCTAATGATTAAATACAGTAGTGGTGTATAAACACAGAGTGAAAATTGATCAGTGAAGAAGAAACATTCAGTGGATCAAGAAACAGCTCAGCATTACGAATGCATTAGATATTCAGCATGAATGAATGAAAGCAGTCCTACATGTTTGCTTCATATGCACATATAAAGGGCATATCCTATTTAAATCTAACTCCAAGATTGCTCAGAGTGTTACTCAAGGCCAAGGTAATGCCATCTAAAGTAGATATCTGTTTAGACACAATGTTTTTAAAAATTTTAGGAACAAGTACAATAACTTCAGTTTGGTTTCATTTGGAAGCATGAACCTAAAGGCCATCTAGGTCTTTATGGCTTAATTCATTTCTGCAGTTTAACTAATTTATTTGTATCATCTGACTTTAGGGATAAACTTGGGTATCATCTGCATAGAAATGTAAATTCATGCAATGTTTTCTAATAGTGTTGCCTAAGAGAGGCATGTATATTGAAACTGTGAAACTCAATGAGTAACTTTTGCGTGTGAATTTTCATAAACAAATTGGAGTCTACTAAATAGATATGGTTTAAATCAGCGGTCCCCGAGCTTTTTTGCGCCATGGACCGGTTTATGTTTGACAATATTTTCATGGACCAGCCTTTAAGGTGTCATGGATAAATACAACAAAATAAAACCAGTACCGGTACCACAATAAAGAAGATTTATTCATTACACATGGGAAAAGACCCAGGGAAACTGAGTTAACGATAAAAATGATATAAATAAATAAATAAATAAATAAATGAATAACGATGAAAAACAATAATAACCCTGAAAACCATACACTTCACACCCGATCCTCAACTCTCGTGGCCCAGTACCAAACGACTCACAGACCGGTACCAGTCCATGGCTCGGGGGTTGGAGACCGCTGGTTTAAACCACTGCAATGCAGATCTTTTCAATGGTGTGATCTAATCTTTAAATTGAATATTGTGGTTACCAGTCACTAGTGCTGCACTGAGGTCTAGCAGTACAAGCACAGAGATGAGTCCACAGTCAGAGGCATTGGCAAGTTCATTCATACCCTCCAGCAATGCTGTTTCTGTGCAGCGATGAGCTCTGACTCCTGACTGAAGCTCTTAAAATAAACCATTCCTCTGCAGATGATCAGGTAACTGCATGACAACTTCTCTTTAATTAAAGATTTTTTTTAAATCAAGAGAAGGTTAGAAATGAGTCTCTAATTAACTGGCAACTGAATCAAGTCATGACTTTGTAACTACGGTCTAGTTACTGCCACCTCAAAAGTTTGATGTGCATAGCATGTTATTAAATATAGGTTGATTATATTAAAAATTGAAACCTTAATTAATGGTAAAAAGACTTTAAGCAGTTTTCTAGAAATGGGGCTAGAAGGCACATTAGTGTATAGAGGAAGAAATTATGGAAGTAAACCCAGAAAGATTGATTGGAGAGAAATAGTCTAAGTAAATACCAATAGTGGTTAAAATTGCTGTGGGAAACACTTAAAATGTGGGTGAGGAGACAAAGACAGGTTAAAATGTTATTGGTGAAGAATTTCATAAGTTCATAGCTAGTTATGGTCAAAGAAGCTCTGACTGTTTGTCAGCTTGGCTACAATGCTGAAAATAACTCTGGGCTTGTTCCTGTTTGAAAGTTCAGTTTGCTTCTCAAAACACTGTCAGTTTTGAAATTGTCATGGATACAATGAGTTTGCCACTCGTGTAAACTTGCATAGCTTGGATTTTCTGTTTCCTGTTTTTTATCAAGCATGTCCCAACTTCCTAAACAGCAGTAAGCACATCCTGCTCTGATGTATGACCCAGAAACTCATTTTAAAAGACTTAATTAACATGTGTTTGTGTTTTAGAAAGACTGCTGTGCAAAAGTCTTGAGCCACAGATCATTTTCTACTTTTTGCTAGGAAAATGGAAACTAGATGCAGCAGAAAATAATGAATCAGGTTGTTAATTACATAATTTTGTATCTTTTGTATGCTTTTCCATTAATGCATGGTAACAGAGTTTGTCTAAGAGAGTTTAAAACATACAAAAGGCAAAAATGGCAATTCTCACAAGCTTAACAGCTAATACTTGTTTAGGCCACCTTTATTCTTCACTGGAGCCTGAACTCTCTTAGCCAAACTTTCTTTAATTTCTGTAAGTATTCTTCACGAATAGTTCTCCAGGTTTCTTGATGGACATTCAAAGCTATTGTTGAGGTTCAAAATAGCTACGCTCCAGGCTCTGGGGAAGCCAATCCCCATGTGATAGTGTTCTGTTGTGTGTTTTTATTTGTTTGTTTGCTTTTTTAAAAAAAAGAAAAATCCAGTTATGCATTTACTTTATTAGCAACATGTTTGGGATCATTGTCATGATGAAAAATTAAGATACAGATCAGATGCTTTCCGGGTGGTATTGCATGGTGGAACAACATTATGGTACTTTTCTTTTTACAAGAACCCCAAGGATCATGTGGCTTTTTTTTTTTTTTGTTTGTGTGCAGGATTCAGTGGTCTGCAACGTCCCAGGCTGCTTGCACTGTAACACTATAAAACTTTGTTCAAAGTACTGTTCATTTACCTAACTTGATGGCTATAAATCCAAGCAATTCTGGTATTAGTATGCCATTAAAGATGATGGGTTATATGTTGAGATAAATGCGGTGGATACCACACTGACTGGAACTTTTCAACCATCCTAATAACTTCAGACCTCTATAAAACATTGTGAAATAAAACAGACAAAAAAAGTCAGAGCTGATGTTTCTCATACTTTATTGAGCTGTGTGCGCAGGTTAAAGATCAGGAAGGGTTAGAAATCACATGTTTTATTTAGATAGTTATGTTAAAACACTTCCATGTGGTACACTTTGAACACTATGTTGTTACTTGAGTAGTAACTGGACAGAATAGTGCTGTCCCAAGTGAAACTGAGCACATGCCACAAACAGCAGTCACAATATTTGACCATTGTTGCTCTAGCTACCACGATATTTCCAAACACTTATGGATTGTAAGAGTCTGTGACCACTCACATTAATGTTTTATACATTGAAAACAGTTTAATGTGCATAAAAACTAAACAAAAACACAATACAAGTGATATTGACTCCTAAAATCTGTTACTATTAGCCAGCTAGCATTGCTAATGGCAGCATAACACCTTGTGCTAGGTTGTTGCTAGCTCAAGATAAGGGTGATAAGTGTACAGTGTACAGTGTTACTGCTTGCATGTTGTGACTACCCCACAGAGATACTTGTAGTACACGGTATGTAGCTGGACTTGTCAGTCTGAACACAATTACAGTACGCACTCAAAATAGAAAGTGTAAATATGGAAGTTTGTAATTTGAGATGCACCAAATGGTTCAGACTATCAGGAAGAAAAAAATCCACCTTGTCAACAGTTTGTGTGATAAGAGGTGGGATTAAACCTTCTCATTTGTGTGACTCATCCCAGTTCTCACCTCCATATAAAACTCCACTTTCTCCAATGTCTGAGCAACAGCAGACCGCAGTGGCATTATTTTCTTTAGCTACTCTTATACTGAGGTAATCTTTTAATCTAGATATAATCGCTTGATTAACTGAAAATGGAAATCACCATTGGTGATGGTCCTATGGCTCTTTAAGCACATCAAGAACCTAAGTAGACAAATCAATCCTGCAAAAAACTATAGCTAACAGGCATGAAATGGTCTTTATCACATTATATTTAAAGACTTTTTTATTTGCTTTATTCTAAGCTGCAGTTGGAGGTCATTTTAAAAGACATTTTATCGAATGAAGTTGTCATAGTTTAAAAAAGAGGCCATATCAACACAGACAGAGAGATTAGTGTTGTAGTTGTAGTGTTGTATCTGAAGCCTGTGCAACAAGATGTTTGACTCTATGTCTATCTCTGCATCATTATCACTTTCTTTTTGTTCCCTCAAGCATATTCATATCTTTGGACTCAGATCATATAAATCTTTGATGGCTGTATCAGGCAGACAGAGAGTTTAAAGGACTGGATAAGACAGGATGCATGTTGCACTGTTAGATTCGTGGGAAAGAATAAGATGGAATAGCTGACAAGGTCACCTGATATGTCAGGATTGGTGGGGAATGTAAGCGATAGTGTTGGAGTGGCATGGCTTCCTGATTCACACATTACACAAGAGACAAAAAGAAGGTGTGCTGCATTCAAGTAGCATCCTGTTCTCAGGAAAGTGCTGATGATAAGTTTCCCAGTTTTTGTATGTCGCAACACCTCAAATTCCAATGTTAGGAGTTTAGTTTACTGATGAAATTATGTCGAAGTAAGCAGGCAAGCAACATATAACATCATTCCTCTTTGACACCTGTTTAGATTGATAGTAGAGATAATAAAAACTGGTTGCATATTGGTTTAAAGGGAAGAAGCTCAGCATGTTGCTGCAAGTTGGATGGCACTGAAGGGAATTTCCAGGCATTTATAGCAAACAGACTACATATATGAATCACTGGGGATACAGTATAAAGAGATGTCAAAACAGATGTGTAGTGCAGCCATATCTGGCACAGTGCTTGCTAAAATAAATCAGGTAGATGGTCCAAAATCATAAATAAATAGTTCCAAATTTAGGAAAAATTCAGGAAGAAAATAGATAACCCTCTGATATGAATCTAACCCATTTACTGGTTTCCTGATTTAGTCTCCGGAGACAAAGGCCTGTATTTTGATGCTTCCAGTGTATCGAGCAGATATCTGGGTCAAGACTTTTTGTACGCCATCGTTCATCATTTAATTTCAGTGAAATTACAAAAGGTTAATAAACAGTTAAATTGCTGTCAGACAAGCAACACCTATTTTAGATTGTCCATCCATTCAATTTCTTCCACTTATCCAATTCACTTTTGCAAAGGGTCTCAGCAGCCATAAGGCAAGAGGCAGGGTACACCCTGGATGGGTCACTAGTCTGTTGCAGGGCTAACACAGAGAGACAGATGATGGTTTGCACTCACATTCACACCTATAGCCAATTTAGAGTCACCAATTAACCTAAACCCACTAACTGCATATTTTTGGACTGTGGGAGGAAGCCAGATTACCCAGTGAGAACATTCAAACTCCCCACAGGAAGTCCTCGGTCTGGTGGTGAATTTGAACTTTGGACTTTCTTTCTGTGAGGAAACACCACCGCAACACTGTGGTTCTGAATTAAATGCAGAAAAGCAGTGCCGAAGTAAGAGGTGATAATGGAGTAAAGCACCCTTACACAGATGAAACTCTTTCAAACATTGGTTATATTTTACCAGGAATGGGGTTTGAACCCACGAGGACTGTTGTCCATTGGATCTTAAGTCCAACGCCTTAACCACTCGGCCATCCTGATGGATAGCTTGCTGCTCATGTACAATTATTATATACACGGCCTGCAATACCAGCACACCCGACTCTACAAACATTAAGGCTCAAACTGTGGAACGTGGATCTTACACTGTACGTATCTTGGGACTATTATTGATTCAAGATTGGATTTTGACACAAACTGTGAAGCAGTATGCAGAGGGGGTTATCAGTGTGTGTTGTGCTTGCAGAAACTGCCCTCCTTTTACATTAAAAAGATAATTATGACACTGTTTTATAGATTTTGTATTGAGTCAGTTTTATCTTTTTATTTGGTGTCATGGTACAGCAGTCTATCTTAAAAGGACAGGAACAAACTGATGTAAACTGCGACCTGGTCAGGGAAGCTGATTAGTAAATCGCAGCTTAACCTAGAATCTCTGTATATCAGACTCTTGAAGTAGATGGCCAACTTCATCTTAAACAATGGCTCACACCCCTTGTTTGGGGAATTTAAGTTTCCCTTCCCTCTGCACAGAGGTTTGCAGTGTTACAGAAACACAACTTAGTGTTAGCTGCTATTGTTCATCTGAATAATTTATAGCAGGTTGTGCTCACATCTATTCCATTTATTTATGTATTTTGAATGGAAATCTGTTTATTTATTTTAGCATTTTAAGCTTGCTATAAATGCTATAACTGCCTCCAACTGCCATCCATGTTCGAGTGACTTCTCAAAGAGAGCACAGGCACCCAACTCTCCGAGTTCTGTCTGCAAAACTGGAAAATCCACATTTTTCTGCTGATATCTGAGAGGTCTTCTTGTGAATTGTACTTTGCTCTGTGACTGTCTGTGCTAGAATTCAAAAATGAAAAGAGATGTATTATGAGAAGAGGAACTGCAGGTTCAAATAATACCATGAACAGCAAGAAGCAGGACAGTGTGTTGTGGTCTGCACTGAAATTTGCAGTCACAGGTGCAAGAAGGCTCATCAGTAATGCCAGCCAAAGGTTTCAGATACTGTAGAATGCATGGATACCACATACAGCCTTCTGTTTTGCTTTCTACGTCCTAAAGGCAAAATGAAACTATTGTGATATTTTGATCCGAAACAAAGAACAAATATTTCCCCAGTGTGGTGAACTAAAAGTTGAGGTATTCAAAAACAGCCCTCGACTTGATGGAAATTATTTAGTGGTAGCACCTTTAACACACAAGATTTACATGTTGACAACACCATGGCAACTTTTCTGTTTCTTTTTCTCTCACAGTTCTGAATATTTGGCCTCTGATCTCAGGAGCATTACTCATGTACTTCTGAGGGCTGAGGCTTAATGATGTTTCCCATCCCCTTATTTCTCCTACTTCTCTTTTTTAACTTCTCTTTGAGGCACTGAAAGATATAAGCTTCTCATAAGTTAACTGTATTTTCTGGTACTTGACTAAATCCTGATAAGTCAAGTGTTTAAATCTGGTCATGAAGTTTTACAACAAAGGGAGCCTGCCATAGATCATTTTGTTTAGTGACTGATGTTTGAGTTTTATTACAGGGTTCAGCCTCAAACTAAAAAAAGCCACAAAATAGATCCATTTAGGTCCAGTCATCACCATCTTCAGGGTGAAAGTGAATCAAACTGATCATTGTTACGCTTTGAGCCCAAGATGCCCTTTTAAGATGTGAAAATATTTTGCAGCCTTCTGCCCCGGAGACAGCACGCCTGCCACAGACGAATGACGCTGCAACAAGCCATCACATCCCATCCTAAAACAGTCTTCCACCCCACCAGGCCACTGCCATCCTGGGAGGTCACCAGAATGCCAGTCATTCATTTCGAGCCTCAGCATGTGTGCCCCCAGCAAATAGCTGCGTTCCTCTGCTGCTGAGGCTGCACATAGCATGTGATCTGATGGCTGGCTTTGGCCAGCAGCACCGTGGAAAGAAAGAGAGAGGGCTCTGTGTCTGCATACAAGCTCAGCAGCTCTGAAAATGTACCAGGGGCTTTCCATGGTCGAGAAGCAATGAGGGGAATGCAGGCTGGGGATGCTGAGAGGGGGTGTGTGTGTGTGAGGGTTCAGTAAGGGGTGAAAAGAGAGGATGAGCAGGTAGATGATGGACTGGTTTAGCAGTGTGAAAAGCATTGGGTGTGATGGAGTGATAGGAAGCTTTATTTGAGCCCTTAGCTCTAAGTTAAGCAGAGCAGGTATTTATAGGTGGCGGCACTGTGGTGAAGTGATTATTGCTGCAGCTCCACAGCAAGAACAAGCCCGGCCTTCTGTGTGGACCTGTGCTTCTTCTCACAGTCCAAAGACATTCACATTAGGTTTACTAAGAATTCAAAATTGGTCCTAGATGGAAATGTGATCATCAGTGCTTGACAGTCTTTCAGCCCTGTGCTCAACAGACGACCAGGGTGTACACCACCTCTAACCCTATGACAGCTGGGATAGGCTCCGCCCCTGCACGACCCTGAATTGGAAAAGTCATTCGGTTAATAGACAGAAAATGGAGGTATTTATGGAGTATGGTTTCCCAGCATAAAACATGGTATAAATTGACAAGGCAGGTGTCTGAAGCTTAATGTTTTTCTTCTCAGTGCAGATATATCATGTCCGTTTACGTGCTCTTCATATTCCTACAACTGGCACAAACGAATTGTGCAATAAATGTGGAGTTTATTCAGTATTGTGCAACACTTCACTGCATATTGGGTAATATTAGACATTACGCTACCAACTTTGTCCCTCACTGAATACCTTTGGCATACTTTATTAGTTTGTGGTTTAAAAACATGAGTATTTTTCAGAGTATTACATGGTAATTATACTTTATTATTATTGTTGTTGTTGTTGTTGTTTTCTTATAATTTTAACGTATGTTTTTTTACATCTATTTGTTAAGTGCTAGAATAAACCTTAGCATAATATATGTCTTATCCATATTTTAGCATTTATTCCACAAAATGAGAAATATTTAGGGGCTTTTAGAGGTTTAATGTTAAACGTGTGTCAGAAGGGAAATACGACCTAATTTGGTTTATATAAATAAACACATAAAACCAAAATTGGATGGGGGTACTTCATGATTTTAGGAACTGATAGGAATGTTGTGTTATTACAACTTCCATTAAAGAGATAAGGAAACAGTTATCACGCCTTCACTGTTAACACATATCATAAAGATTTTTTCAAGGAGTTAACTCCCTTTGTGGCAGCTTGTTTTTCTGCCTGTCAGCCTGTTTGCAAATCAAAGAATTTCTAACAGTATCATCCATTATCTTCGTGATGACTTTCAGCTTTGGCATTACTACCAGTAAGTGACGATGATTCAGCTGTCAGATATGTTAATGGTAGCAACTCCAGGCCTCGACGTGTCTGCTGACACACAGAGGCTGTATTGTGTTGACAAAAAGAAGACCATTGTCTTATTTTGCACAGAAAGTCTATTTTTAAGGCTGAATGGAGAAGCGAAGGGGGGAAAATATCTCCTCCTGTGATGAATTTAACTGGTCAGAAATATGCAATGGAAAAATTTTGACTCTATTTAAACTTCATGAAATGTCATACTGTGCATTGACCCAGATAGATAAAGCTGTGAGCATCAGCTGTGCTTGCACTGTGTAGTTTATACTCTCTCTCTCAAAAAAAAAAAGGTATAATCTGTAACATGTTTGTCAGGCTGATTGAACGTTATTACGTCTGTCTCCATTATGTACATATTTACCAAGTCTTTCAGCGATGTGGGCTTAATCATTTGAACAAAAACAGACTTTTTAATCTAATCCTAGCTTACATTCACGTTGCTTTACTTTGGAGAAAACGTCATTCCTCCGTGTTTCAGTTTATAACACCGAACCAGGTGATCACTTAGCTGTAAGAATCATTAACATTTACTATATAACACCTAATTGTGAATGATCCTTTAGAATGAGTCTCAAATATGTCTGCTTCTTTAAACCTCCAACCAGCTGTCCTTTAACTTATAATGCCATTTTCTCCAAATGTGTGCCATATGACACTGAGATTATGTTTGTGTTGTGATGACCTTGTTTCAACTCCTAAAGGGCTTTTTTGGAGGCCTCCCTGTTGCAGACATTTAAGAACTGGTGTCTGTAATTATAGTTTGTTCAAGTTTGGGAAAAATCACATAAATCTAACTTTGAAATTCTTTAGATAAGCCTTTTTATCCCAGAGTTTTTACGGTGATTTATATTTTCTAAACGTAGAGGCAGCAGAGTGAACTGTAAACATAACGTGATTTTCTCACAGCACTGTGAGTTTAGGATCAATATTCACTCGCTTTTTAACTCCAAAATGTTCTGCTGTGTTTACAAGTTTCAGAATCAGAATCAGAATACTTTATTAATCCCGAAGGAAAAAAGCAGCAGACTATGTGTATTTTACTCACTTATGCTTGACTCATGCTTTATAATGGAGTTTTTCAGTGTGCTGAACCAAAAATGTAAAGTTGTGAACCATAAACAAAACAAAGGAACTGTGGCTTTCTCTCAATTTCTCATGTAGCGATTTAGATTACATCTCTAGACCTTTGTGGCATTGGTACGTCCTGCAGCGCTGCTCTCTAATCTCCTGATAGCCCTTCTATTGGCAGGTCTCACCAAGAGCTCAGTAACATGTCCAGGCAGCTGTTTTGAAGCATCTATTCAAATTAATGATGAGAAAGACATAAATGATTATGTCAGATTATGGATATAGTAACCAAATATACTTTGCAATTACAGTGTGCAGCCACTAATCCAGCCAGGGGGGCTGATAAGCCGGTGTACTCCGGTGTACTTGCAGTTCCCAAGCGGGACAGATAAATGGGGAAGACTGCATCAGGAAGGGGATCCAGCATAAAAGCTTTGCCAAATCAAACAAGCTGATCATCAAGAATGAGATTTCATACTGAATCTGCTGGAGGTCAGGTTAACAATGACCAGCTGTGGTGCTGTTGGCTAACAGGGTGCTAATGAAAACTCCTACTGCTGGTGTAGGACAAAGGAAGAAGAGAGAGAGAAGGAAAGGCAGGACTGTGGAGGTGAGAGTGGTGACTATGTGAATGTAGGGCTCATGACTGGTAAAGGAAACAAACTTAGAAAGCCAAGGTGAATGTACAGAGGAGGGATAGTTGATAGATGAAAGATGTTGGTTATGTAGTGAATCAGGGCATGCAGGAAGATGCCATGGATACGGTAAAATGGAGACAGATGATCTGCTGTGGTGACCCCTAAAGAAGAAGATATGCCTGCCACTACTCAGAATGGATGATAAACTGTGTATGCTTTATCACTGGTTTGCCTTGTGATTGACAAGTTGAGTGTTTTTATTCTGTGCTTAAGCATCTAAACTAACATTCATATACTCAGATGAACACTCTGGGGCCACTTCAGGGATCGGTATCTTGCTCAAAGGTACAGCAACATGCAAACTGGAGGAGTCAGGGATTGAACAACCATCCTTCTGATTGGTAGATAGCCCTCAGTTTCTTAAGCAGGGACAAAGGTGTCTCTGTGCACTAAACACATAAATAATCACCCCTGTTATACTTTCTGCTAAAAGTAGGTCCAAAGTGTAGTTAGTGAAATGTAATGTTGTGTATCCATGGACTGGTCCAGTGATTGTGAAATGTACAACACTTAGACCCAATCAGACACTAGTGTACTTCTAGAACAGGGGTCTCCAACTCCAGGCCTTGAGGGCTGGTGTCCTGCAGTTTTTAGATGTCATCCAACACAGCTGATTCAAATGGCTAAATTACCTCCTCAACATGTATTTCACCAGAGGCCTGGTAATGAACTAATCATTTGATTCAGGTGTGTAGACCCAGGGTGAGATCTAAAACCTGCAGGACACCGGCCCTCGAGGCCTGGAGTTGGAGACCCCTGTTCTAGACCCAGCTATTACAATGACCTCCTCGCTTGTAGCACCCAGATTGAAACCTTTGGGATGGCAAAAATGCTCAGCTTGAGACTTCCAGTGGTATCTTACTAAGCAATAGGTGACTCAATTCTTGTTGTGTATGGGTAAAATGATCAGCTTATTAGCAAGTTGCACTAGCTGGAGGAGCTGAGGGACATCTTTTAGTATAAAAGAGACAAAACATCACCCCCTTTTCACCCAAAGTGAGTGCTCATATCATCAGTGCTTTTAATTAAAAGAAGTCAGGCCATGAGTATTTTTAAACAAGTTCAATAGATATTATTTTCATCCACAACACTCACACGAGCAAAAAAATAAGAGCAAACATTAACAGCAAACATTTTTCACTGGGTGCAGCACGTGTCACCAATGGCCAGCTCACAGTGTGCAGAGGAATGCCCAGCATCTGTTCCCCTTCTTTCTCCCCCATATAATTCTCACTCAGGAGGAGTTAGTGATCACAGGAGACTCTGTTAGCACTGCTGTCCCAAAGCAAGAATGCAAACAGCCGAAGCGCTCTTCCAAGAATCCCCAGTTGAGGACATTTCTGGAATGTCCTAACGAGCCTTCTCCGCTGTGTTTACAGTTCCAGACCGATGGAAACCCTGCAATCTGCCCCACCAGCATATCATTATCTGGCCTCCTCAGGGGACACGTAGAGGAAAAGCAACAGTTTGAGAAGTTTTCTTCATCCTAACCAAGGGTTCAGATGTTTTCAGAGCTGACCATACTACTCTAAACAGAACAAGCGAGACAGAGATGAGATTCAACCACACATACTGACTTCATGAATTTTAATAAATTGCTGCAAACCGCTTCAAATTAGTGAGACAATAAGTAAAAAAAGCTGGGCGCCCAGAAGCATGTCAGTTTTAATTCTTGTGTGTCGTGGGTGCTCAGCATGTTATCTGCTTTGTGCACAGGAAAAAAGAAATGGCATTGTTTCAGTGAAGAAAAAAGGGCAAAGAGATCATTGTTTCTGACTTAAAACCACTATTAGGTTACAGCTCGAGCATCACTCAAAGCAGGAAGGAAAAGTGGCCATGACATTTAACTAAGAGTGGAAACTTCATGTCAGGAGGGAGAAAGAGGCAAATTTATTTTGGCAAAATTGGCAAAACAGCTGCTTTTGTGTGTGTGTGTGTGTGTGTGTGTGTGTGTGTGTGTGTGTGTGTGTGTGTGTGTGTGTGTGTGTGTGTGTGTGTGTAATATCGTGCTCTGATCAACTTCAGAGAATATCAGAAAACAAATAAGACTTTTTGACTTTAGACTGCTCTTATGCAACACAGGAATGTTGGACTGAGACCAACATAAGAGAAATTGAAGTAACAGAAAACTTTTATATTTACTCTAATCAAACAGGTGTGTAGTAAGTATCCGTGAAGTTTTTCACATTATAAACTACTTATGATATCACACAGAGGACTGAAACCTGTCAGGTTGCAAGTGGTGCCACTGGTGTCTTAAATGAATTTAGACAGTCGTGTTATTTTGTAGATCCACAGTGTTAGAGTTGATTAACATGTAAATTGCAATTTAGTGTTTTAGCTGGTTCATGCAGACATTTTTTAATCCATCCATCCATTGCTCATCCAATTCAGGGTCCCAGGGGGCCTGTGACAGGTGGAGTACATGCTAGACTCATTGTCAGTAACAGTTCCCTATGAACAAGCACTTGGCAATTGTGGGAAAAAAAGAACTTCCTGCAAAACCAGGCTCCTGGAGTGTGGAGTAGAGGAAGAACAAGTTTTATATGAACACAAGGCCCCTGAAGCCACCAACAAACAGTCATTGGTTTCATTGTGGTTAATGTAAGAGCCGCATTTTGAAAGAAGAGTTTCTATAACAGAAAAATATAATTTCTGTTACTCTGTTATCAATTTGATTCGCCTGTGGGAATGAAGTGCAGCACCACTTTTAAACAAAGGTCAGCCATCTAAAAATGATTATCCACACTTACAAAAGCCCATCTAGTCCACATACAAGCTCCACATAACAGCCTTACAGGATCAAAATCATGAAGAGAAAAACCACAGTTGCAAATGTAATTGACTTCTCCCTCCATTACTGTCATATCTCTTGAGTGCTAGTCTTATAGCTACCCAGCTGTTGTGCATTTAAATACATGTATAACTTTTTTATTAGAACCTTCTGCTTTATGCAGTCATAAATCAGATGTTTTTCCCTGTGTGCATAACACAGTAGAGAGTGAAGGATTGCATTTCAGTGAAGAAAAGGGAAGTCTCTTCTCTCTTTAACTAGCTCATATGTGGTGAAAAGTAGACCCTCGGCTTTAGATTTTACGGTGGCCCCTAGAGACAAAGCACGTACAAACTCCAAAACACTTGCAAACTCCAAAACACTTGCAAACCCCAAAGCACATGCAAATTCCAAAACACAACGGAAGTGCTCCAGGACGCTAGGCATAGCTGGACTGGCCATCGGGCATACCGGGCATTTGCCCGGTGGGCCGCCAGAAAGAGGAAACCAGCCAATGTCGCGTTAAACAACAGCAGCACATTTAAGCTTGATCAGCTGTTGTTAGAATTTATTTAATATTAATTTCTAGTATCAGCTGATGTTTGCTGGAGCCACAGCTGCAAAAAAGCTGCTGGTCATAATATCGGTTTGGTAATCTGGTGAGAGGGAAACATGAAGATGAAACCAGGAGACGTCCTTACTGAATCATCAGAGCTGAACAGGTGATGGAGAAACAGGTTTACCTTTTAGGTGACATAAATGAGTTGAAGGGAAGTTATGAACTGTTTCTGAGAGACAGATAACACCAGGATCCTTTTAGGTAGCTGACAGCTGGTAACTGTGCAGGTGCGGATCTAGCAAAGTTTTGCCAGGGGGGCCAGGTAGGGCATTAACAGGGAGAGGTGGGCACAAAGAAATACCTTTCTTTCTTATTCTCATTTAAAATGTCTAGCTTTTAAAAAATAATTATCTGAATCTTACAACAAACGATTGATAGATTGATGCATATATACCATCAAGACAGTGTACATCACTGTCACAACAGCGTTTGTTTTCATTCAAAGGCTTTATGATTTTTTCTATAATGGTGGGCCGGTCTCTAGTCAAATCTAGGCTGATTTTTTGTCCCAGTCCAGCCCTGTATGCAGCTCATCTGCAGTCTGGTGTTACCTACATCTTCCTATTTAGAAGGCAGAATTTCCGAGTTCTGAGTACAATCAAAGCACCACGACTGCAGTTTTTGTGTTGGATGTAAAAGGCGCACATGACGCTGTGACGTAGGCTAGAATCATGGCAGCGGTCAATGATGGTCCAGGCGTGGGATTTCTCTCGTGGAAATATGCACATTATCTTTTCCTTTCTATTGGTAGGTGGCACAGTGCACTTGTGGCAAGTAAGCAAGCTAGAAGACTGGCAAAGTTATGGAAGCAACACATTAATAAGAGAATTCTGAGTAAAACCAAAGTTACTTTCCCTAGTAACTAGTTACTTTGAAAGTAACGAGTAACTTGAAGTAACTGAGTTACTTTTGATAGAAGTAACTAGTAATGTAACTAAGTTACTATTTTAAAGTAACTTACCCAACACTGTCCATGAGGGATGCATTTGACATATGTTTCACATATTATAGCCCAACAAGTTTAAATACGAGCAATCAGTTTTTGGCAAATACCGGAAATCAGTTTTTGGCAGACAATCACTTTTTGGCACAACACCAGCTATTGCAGTTAATAATACAACAGATTCTTGCCATTTTTTGTGTTTCTTTTTATCGCTGTGTAACTGAGTTCAATTGAAAGCCTGCATGCGCTAGTACCGCTTGCCACAAGTTCCCAGAATCCTTTGCGGTTTTACCCCTGAATGACGTCACATTTTTGGTGGGCCGGTCTCTAGTCAAAATGCCCGGGCCAATTTTTTGTCCCAGTCCAGCCCTGACGCTAGGGGCAGTGTTGAGCTTTTGTTACCTAGTAACTACACAAGCCAGGAAGTACCAATGACCGGATTTGGGCTGTATCCCATTTCAGGGTCTGCAGCCTTAAAGGCCGCATTTTAAGGCCGATTACGTCACAGCGACACAACGAAGGCTATCCCAATTCAAAGGCTGCTCGAAATGTGGCCCTCAAATGCCTCCTTAATTTCCCTGAATTTTAAGGATGGGTCAGTGTAGCCTTCATGGCCCAACATATCCCAGATTTCATAGCGCGGCTGTGGTGTGGATAATTTTGCCGAAAAAAACGGCGGAAGCGGAGCCGCCGAAGAGTAAACTTTCAGAAGTAAGTACTGAATATTATGTCACTTATTTATGCGCAAATGTTTTTATAAAGAAGAACATTAAAACATTACTGTTGGCCACATGTCAGGAAAGTTATGTGACATTAGCGATGTTTGTACTAACTTGGTTTTAAAGCCTTTACTTTAAAATATGCGGCGTTCAATAGTTGACTTTAATCATACAGAGAATGTGATGATTTTGTGGATAACTAAAGTCAGTCATATATCCACAAACACAACAAGCTGAAAGTCAGTGATGCTGCTCAGTTTGCAGTCCTGAATATCACGGCACAAGCAGGATTCACTGCACTGTTAATGTTAGCTATGTTATATTGCTGCCTCTGTTCGGTGGTGTTGAGCCAAATGGACTTTAAAGTGTGTTTGAACGAGCTGACGGTTCACTCGTTAAGCTGAAAGAAAGGTGCTTTAATCACAGGAGTCACACATGTGTCCACTGTACCATCTGGGAACTCTTGTTTCGTAATAACACAATCCTTCTTTCTTTTGTGCTGTTTTGTAGCAGTGTATACACCTGAGACTGTCACCTGTCTGTCTGTCCTGCACTCTCTCTTTTTCTTTCTCTCTGATTGTGTAATAATAGTATGAACATGTATTTATAAGTTACACTTGTGTTTGAATCCTGCAGCTTATCACACATTTGATTTCCATGTGTGACAATTGCAAGTGTCCAGAGTGAGGACCAGTGTTGGGTAAGTTACTTTAAAATAGTAACTTAGTTACATTACTAGTTACTTCTATCAAAAGTAACTCAGTTACTTCAAGTTACTCGTTACTTTCAAAGTAACTAGTTACTAGGGAAAGTAACTTTGGTTTTACTCAGAATTCTCTTGTTAATGTGTTGCTTCCATAACTTTGCCAGTCTTCTAGCTTGCTTACTTGCCACAAGTGCACTGTGCCACCTACCAATAGAAAGGAAAAGATAATGTGCATATTTCCACGAGAGAAATCCCACGCCTGGACCGTCATTGACTGCTGCCATGATTCTAGCCTACGTCACAGCGTCATGTGCGCCTTTTACATCCAACACAAAAACTGCAGTCGCGGTGCTTTGATTGTACTCAGAACTCGGAAATTCTGCCTTCTGAATAGGAAGATGTAGGTAACACCAGACTGCAGATGAGCTGCATACAGAGCTGGACTGGGACAGAAAATTGACCCGGGCATTTTGAATGGCCCACCATTATAGGAAAAATCTTAAAGCCTTTGAATGAAAACAAACGCTGTTGTGACAGTGATGTACACTGTCTTGATGGTATATATGCATCAATCTATCAATCGTTTGTTGTAAGATTCAGATAATTATTTTTTAAAAGCTAGACATTTTAAATGAGAATAAGAAAGAAAAGTATTTCCTTGTGCCCACCTATCCCTGTTAATGCCCTACCTGGCCCCCCTGGCAAAAACTTTGCTAGATCCGCCCCTGCACAGTTACCAGCTGTCAGCTACATAAAAAAAGGATCCTGGTGTTATTTGTCTCTCAGAAACAGTTCATAACTTCCCTTCAACTCATTCATGTCACCTAAAAGGTAAACCTGTTTCTCCATCACCTGTTCAGCTCTGATGATTCAGTAAGGACATCTCCTGGTTTCATCTTCATGTTTCCCTCTCACCAGATAACCAAACCGACATCATGACCAGCAGCTTTTTTGCAGCTGTGGCTCCAGCAAACATCAGCTGATACTAGAAATTAATATTAAATAAATTCTAACAACTGCTGATCAAGCTTAAACGTGCTGCTGTTGTTTAAGGCGACATCGGCTGGTTTCCTCATTCTGGCGCAAAGTGACCGATAAACAAACAAGAGAGAAAAGCCGATCAGCTGATCACTGATCAGTTTTCATGATTGAAGTAGAAACGGGA
This sequence comes from Neolamprologus multifasciatus, assembly GCF_963576455.1. Lineage (NCBI taxonomy): Eukaryota > Metazoa > Chordata > Actinopteri > Cichliformes > Cichlidae > Neolamprologus > Neolamprologus multifasciatus. The sequence goes on along the minus strand of NC_140456.1, from coordinate 19,514,841 downwards.
GAGGGAGGGGGGAGAATGAAAGAAGAAGAGGCAGCTGTGCAGCAAAGACACAGAATAACAGCTTTGTGTCTTTTTCATTGTAGCTGAATTACGGGACAAACTGTTCCTTTTCACCTCAAAACGCGTAATATTTTCTCTTAATACCAGACGGGACGGTTGGCAACTCTAATAACTTATGAACAAAATAAAGTTCAACATCATTAACTTCATAGCACCCACCCAGCTGTATAGAAACTCCGTCATGCTAGCTAGTACGCAGTACGGAAAAAGTCAGAATAACGAAAATAAACTCCACCTAAACTTGGTTTATATCTGACCCAGATAGACTGCAGGTCATAACTTCTTACCTGAAGTTCAGTTCACACTCGGACCGGCGGCCGCCTCGGGTCTCTTTTCCTTCTGCGTCCCCTTTTCCTCATCCACCTGCTCCCTCCACCACTTGCTAATGTTACAGAATCTGTGGAAGCTCCGCGATAGCCACCACACGAAGTAACGAGTAACGACCCTATCTAAATCCCAGTAACGACTAACGCGTTCCTGATTTTGCCACAATAACTAGTTACCGTGCTCGTTACCACAAAAATAACGTAGTTACTGTAACGCGTTACTTAATAACGCGTTAGTCCCAACACTGGTGAGGACAGACTGAGGGACCCACTGCTGCACATCATCTGTGAGGCTTTGCACCCCTGATGATCCACCAGGACAAACTCAGCAGTGTGTGAGGAAGAGGAGGAGGAAGAGCCAGCAGCAGCTGATAGATGGAGAGAATAGACAGACTTTTCCCTGTTTTTGAAGGACTGCTAGGAAAGTTTAACATAGCTAATTGTCTGTCCTGAATCAGTCTTATTACGTAATGTTCAAATAATTTTATCATTCCAGTGTTTTTAGTGTGGGAGAAAGTACTCAGGGCCTTCAAGTTAAACACTATGAAAGGCAGAAACAAGTTTAATATTAAGAAACCTAAAGTATGTATCAGCAGCTGAATGGACCTAAAAATAAATGTTTGTTTCAGTTCTCTGAAGCTTTGAGTATTTTGGATTAATAGCACTGCTGTGTTTGTTGCATCATATTGCTGTAATTGTTTATATGCTTTATATATTCTGAGGTAAGTTGATCAGTCAGGGGTTGGTGTTACATCATATTCTATAATGATGTTATGTGTTTGTATACTTTCTGCCCAGTTTGACCCATTTAGCAGAAGTCAGCCTGTTTAAGGCTCTGATATCTATTCTGTATGACTTAAAGCAGTTATGACATGGTTTGATTTTCTCACCCAGTAAAGGAATATTTTATATATCAGTCTACTCTTCATTTTATCAGAAACTGTTATCACAGCTTGTACATTTTTTTTATAAATATATGTAAGCAATGAGCCAAATTTAGTAATGCCAACATACTGAAGGAACAACATTTGTCTCTTATATATGATACACCTATATATGCACTGTCAAAGATACTTGTCTTTGAGTGAAGGTGATAAGACATATAAATAACTGCAACTTGAATCTGTACTGAGGCTCAGTATTTGACACAGAGTTCATGTGCACTGCTGTAATAGCTAATAATGATTAATATAATAACTATAGTATTGGCCATATTATATTTACATTACCAAAGTGATATGACTTTAGTCTCATGAACAACATTAGCTAATTGTTATTTACTAACTAATCTTAAATGACTGTTCAGTACAGAAATGAAGCCCAAAAATCATGTTTTACTGTCCTGTGGTCTCAGCCTCAGATACTTATCAAATCACACAAAGCTCTTGTAGAAACAAACAAATGAACAAAATATGTTTTCCTTCATTTCTGTCAAAGTTGTATGACACGTATTCAGCGGTTAGTATCATGGTTGCTAGGCAACCTGGGAAGCGCGACGGAGGCTAGACCGTCCCATACAGACAAACTTGCCGTTTATTTTGCAAATCGAGCTCAACACTGCCCCTAGCGTCCTGGAGCACATCTGTTGTGTTTTGGAATTTGCATGTGCTTTGGGGTTTGCAAGTGTTTTGGAGTTTGCAAGTGTTTTGGAGTTTGCAAGTGTTTTGGAGTTTGTACATGCTTTGTCTCTAGGGGCCACCGTACGATTTAACCCAAGAAAGGACAATATTTAACTTGTTTAATATATGTGTGAACACTGCGATCACTGGCCACTTTATTAGGTACACCTGTTCAACAGCTTGTTAGTGCAGATATATAATCAATCATTCATATGGAAGAACCTCAATGCATTTAGGCATGTAGACATCGTTACAACAACCTGCTGAAGTTTAAACTGAGACTGAGTATGGGGAAGAAAGGTGGTTTGAGTGATACTGAATGTGGCATGGCTATTGGTGCCAGATTTGAGTATTTGACAAACTGCTGATCTACTGGGATTTTCCCACACATTCATCTTGGCGGTTCAAAACGATATCTGAAAAGTAGAAAATATCCAGTGAGCAGCGGTTCCCTGAGTAAAAATACCTTGTTGATGCCAGAGATAAGGACACAATAGCCAAACTGTTTTGAGCTAATTGGAAGGTGATCGTAACTCAAACAACCACCTTTTACAGTCAAGGTATGCAGAAGAGGCTCTCTGAAAGCCAGAGGTGGGAAGTAAAGAAGTACACATACTTTGTTGTGGTACTTAAGTAGAATACTGTACTGTAATTTACTTGAATATTTTTTTTCCTGACTATTTTTTACTTTTACTCTCTAAACAAATATCTGTACTTTCTACATTTTCAAAACAGGCTTGTTACTTTTGGTTTAACCCACAGGCCGTATTAATAAAAAGAGATCAAAGAGGCACAAGCCTTTGCTAAAATCAGGGGTTAAAGTGGTTTGTGTTGTCTTTTTTCTTTTTCTTATTTTGGCACAACAGTGGTGTTACTTCAGCATCTCGCTAGCCCTACAGAAAAAGAGCGAGCATAAAGGGAGAGAAGGGAGGGAGAGAAAAGAAAGACGCTAACTTCACTCAGAGATGGAGAAAGATAAGAAAGACAGGACAGGAAGAAATAAGGTTAGATTTAAAGGTAAGGACTACTCAGTGGTGTCAGATACACTGGAAATGTAAGTTCTCATGTTTTTAAATCAAATATTGGGTCTGTTTATGTGACGTTTTGGCAAACTGAGGTAGATTAACTGTGTTATTTAAAGGTTGCATGAAAAATACTCACATACTTTGCTGTATTGTAATGGATGTAAAGTAAACAACAGTGTGTGTGACTGGTGTGCAATGGCTGTCTAGTATAAAGACAGCATAAACAGGAGAACTCATGAAACATCTGCTTACACCTTGTTAAATTCAGATGTATAAATCTGTAAAGAAGAGCAGCTGATCACAACTGATACATTAAGAGCTCTCAAGAGAAATCATTGTTAGTTCTTTTCCTCAGGCTGAGCCATTAAATCTGATTTTAGAGTTCCCCCACCCACCGAATCCCAATGTAACCCCTGACTGTACACATTTTCCTGTTTAGTGGCAAAGAAAATAGAGCTTCGTTTTTTTTTAAATTGTCCTACTTTTTCTTTGCTCTGCTGTTCCACTAAATGATTCAACCTGAGTAAATTTATTAACATTTAAATTTAGATTGAAATAAAGTCTTTATTCCCATCTACTGATACTATTTTATTATTACATTAATACATTAATATATCACAAGGCTCAGTTAGCTTTGCACAACAACAGCTAGTAGAAATGTCCTCCAAAAAGCTGCTTTTAACTTTCTGTGAGTACATTTCAGAGACTGTACTTTTTCACTTTTACTTGAGTACTTTTCAACACAAGTATCTTTACTCTTACTTAAGTACAGAATGGCTAAAAAAATAAAAGTTTGAGGAAACAGTTTATGTTCTTAAAACTGACAATGAAAGATCAAAAAACATTGCCTGATATGATGAGTGTTAAAACATTTGTTCTTACATTCAAATTCAGGTGGTAGGGTTTTGGCCTAAGCTTGAATACGTCCTGCTTTGCATCAACAATTTAGCCTGCTGGTGGGGTAATGTGTGGCACACATATTGTGCCCCATTACACCAAATGAGCATTGTTTAAATTGTCACAGCCTACCTGAGTATTGTTCTCCTCCCTTTATGACCACAGTGTGGCTACCTTCTGACAGCTGCTTCCAGCAGGAAAGTTCACCATGTCTCAAGGCTCAAACTGGTTTCTTGAACATGACAATGATTTCATTGTACTCAAATGGCCTCCACAGTCACCAGATCTCAATCCAATACAGCACCTTTGGGATGTGGTGTAACAGGAGATTCTTATCATTGATGTGCAGCTGGAAAAACTGTGTGATGTTATAATGTAAATATGGACCAAAATCTCTGAGGAATGTTTCTTGGTTGAATCTGTGCATGTAGACTTAAGACAGTTCTGAAAGAAACACGGGGCTCAACTTGGTACTAGCAAGTTTTACCTAATGAAGTGGTCAGTGAGGCAGAAAATCAGTAATCAGAGGGCAGAGCTTACAGTCCTAGCAGTCCATACAAATGAAAGACAATGAGCGTTTGAGATTGCAAATAAAAATGCCTGTGGGGAAGTTAACACCTATCAGAAGATAAACTATGGGTGTTTAGGTCTATATAAACAACTATGACCCACATTCACGTGGGTCATAGTTATATATTGGGTCTGTTTACTAAACTAAGATAGTTATACAATCTTAGTTTAGTCATTTAAAAGATTGCTCATTACTCAGTGTGTTAAAATGGTTTCTTTTATTCGCAGTGGTGCTGCTGTTACTCAGGGTTTTAAAGAAGTAGCACATTCTGCTCTGAAGTTTCATGCCAAACCTGAGCAGGGCCCCTTGCAATTTCCTGCCCATAACAATAGTGCGAACAAAGAGCGAAGGGTCATGACTGGAAGTCGCAGAGGCTTCAGCTCTTTAGACCTGTACTGCCGTGGCCCAGCAGGAACACACGCTGGAAAGCTGCCCACAACTTTAACTTCTCCAAAGAGAGAGGATGCCCAAAGCGTGGGAATTTCACTTATCATATTTTTCCAAAGAATTCCTGGCCTGTGATGAACATAGTTGTAACAGGATGCGTGTGTTTAGACAATTTAACCTTTTGACTTCACACTGACTGACACAGAAAAGTGGGTGTAGGCATGATTCTTGCGCCTATTTGTTTTTGTAATCACTGCTCAACCACTCTCAAAAACGTAAAACTCTCATCTGAGAAACATCCAGTCTCGCCAAATAAACGCTAAAGCATTCCCATACAAGTGTGATGAAACAGTGACACAATTATAGCGGCTTAGAATAAAGAAACATCTTTAATATTTGTTTAGCTTGCTACCGATAGCGAAACAATGATCCAGTGTTTGGGGTTTTTGAGAAGCAGACATAATAAGGCCATGACCTAAGCCTTAAACAACACATTACTAATACTCCAGATACCATCTGTGACCTCTCCTCCTCATTAGACGTCATATAGGAATGCCGTGAAGCAAGAAAAATGGTATATAAAACTTGAGAAGAGATATGATGCAACACAGGAGATGAGACACAATCAGACCATTATAACACAACACTACTCAGTAGATAACAGACACACCAAACATCTGTGTGATTTTACACAAAAACATGACTTCTTAGCAGATTTCTACCTCTTAAATTACATGGAAAATTTACATGTAATCCTGTTATTTAAATTATGGGCATGAATATTTATTGAGTTCGGTGGCCTGAGGTATTTTCAGTGTCTGAAACAGCAGAAAATGTTTCACAAACTTACCGTGCACCTTTCGTAATGCTGATTTTAGAAGTCACCAACAGTTACAGCTGTGACATAAATAGAATCAACAATAGAGTATCTCCATCTGAAATCTATTTTTGCTGTATCACTTGTATGGGGAAATGGTGCCTTAGCCTAAGATCAAATCTCGGCAGTCCCCACTTCACTACAAGCTCAAACATTGTTTTGTGGGAGAAAATAGCCTACTTCCTGCTATCATGCTGCGGTGAGAATTATGTTCCCATACAAAGCCTCAAAAACAGGTGGGATCCACCTAGTGGCGAGAAGGTGTTTTTTCCCCCCTCTGGACTGAAAAGCTCTTTGAATGTTTTATCAGTTTCTTCCATGTGGTCTTTTATGTGGCTTGCACCCACCCCCAGGAGGATGGTGTGTTAGTAAATCTCAAGTAAAAACATTACTTACACTGTAAAAATTAAGACAGAAAACCTGCGGCAGTGCCAGAATTTGACATTCCCAGGCATAAAATGTTTCTCTGTTTTCTCCGCAAACTTTTTCTCTTCTTCATGTCAGATACTGACTTCCCTACAAAGGCACAGAGGCCTCAAGTATGCAAGATGTTTCATGAACCATTTGGAAAGCAGGCTGATAAATAAAGAGAGCTGTACGTTCACAGATACAAACACACACACACACACACTGCAAAGAACATGTTTCTCATCCTCTGTTTTGGGTCTGTAGGAGCTCTGAGCCATGGCAACCGAATACCGAGGGGAGAAAAATTTGCCTGGCTGAGCTCCATCCTTCTGGCAGTCATGCTAAAACTCATGAATAGCATGACAAAAACAACATTCCTCATTGAAGTGATATAGTCCTGAAGGAATTCCTGTTAAATAGAGGCATTTCTCGGCGTGCATACCTCATTGTATTGAAACCATGTGGCGTAACGTGTGAATGTAAATTCTACTGCAGATCCAAAGCAGTGAGAGAAAATGACTTTGGGCACATGCAGACATTTACATTGTCTGTTTTTCTTTGTGTTTCACCACTGTGCATGTGTGCATGTGGGTATTAATTTCTTATAACACACTTTCTTCTTGGATAAGCACATCTGTCTGTGATTTGCAGGGAAAAAAGATGCTGAAACTTGAAATTAGCCTACTATTGTCTAGTTTCCCTGTGTGTATAAACACATTAAAGTACAGCACCTGTGGTTCTTTAGAGCCAAAATGCACACACTTGTGTGTATGCAGATACGTACGTGCGTATGACGAGTCTGACAAACAGTTGTTAGGGTCAATCTGTATGAGCAGAGATATCAGTGGCCCACTGCCTTGTCTCCCACGCAAGTGCTGAGTCGTGAGGTTAGTATGCAGGGAAAATAAGACTGAGAACTAAAAGATTAAAGAGTAGGCAAAGCATTACAGAAAGGCTGGTATTGGTATTTAACTTTGTAACTACATTTATTTTATCAGTTAAGACCAAGAGTAGCTAATGCAAGAGCAGCATTACAAGCTAATTTTGCAGCTGTAACTTGTCACAGGTCCAATGTTAAATCAGGAGTTTCAGGCCAGTGGTTTTATTGCACAGTGCATATTTTCCATCAATAATCACAATAAAGCATTATGTCATTAGAGAAGTGCTGGTTGCACTGAAATCCATGGAAACTTGGAGGGAAATGGGTGCATACACACAGCACTGAGGTCAGTGAGCTCGGCTTGGGTTATATACACTCAATGACCACTTTAATAAGTGCATTTGATTAGGCAGTATTTGGCTGGACCCTTTTTTTGTTGTTTTGCCTCAGAACTGTTTTAATTCTTAATGGCACAGATTTAGCAAGGTGCTGGAAACATTCCTCTGAGATTTTGGTCCATACTGACTTGATAGTATCACATAGTTGGTGCAGATTCGTGGGCTAAACATCCATGATGTCTCAAAGAGGCTCTATTGAATTGAGATCTGGTGCCTGTGGAAGCCATTTGAGTACACTGAGAGCATTGTCATGTTCAAAAAAACAGTTTGAGGTGATTTGAGCTTTGTGACATAATGTGTTATCTTCCTGGAAGCAGTCATCAGAAGATGGGTATGCTGCAACTAAGCCAACAGCAATACTCAGGTAGGCTGTGATGTTTAAACAAGGTTCAACTGTTCATAAGGGACTCAGTGTGTGCAAACAATGTCCCCCAAACCATTTCACCACCACCACCACCACCAGCCTGAACGGTTACACGGCAGGCATACATGGCAGGAGCGATGCATGCTTTATTGTGGTTTACCCCAAATTGTGACTTTATCATCTAAATGTTGCAGCAGAATTCGAGACTCATACGATGAGGCGATGTTATTCCAATCTTTTGTTCAATTTTGGTGAACCTGTGAATATTGTAGTCTCAGTTTTCTGTTCACAGCTGACAGAAGTGGCACCTGGTTTGGTCTGCTGCTGTAGACCATCTGCTTCAAGGTTCAGCGTGTTGTACATTCAGATCTTCTACATACGTGATTAGGGTTCAACTATACATTTCTATACATTTCATATTATGATTTATTCTCACATAACCTTTCATATTTTTGGGGGGTGGAAAACATGACTCGTGTATGAAACATTCAATCAAAAGTCACCGAATTGTTTTAACAAGCAGTGAGAAAGAAGCAAATAATCAGCACCCATATTTAGTGAGCTCATTTTAATCAGCTACACACTGATTTCATCATTGCTGATTTACAGTGTTGCATTCCTGGTTCTCTGTCACTGGTAGCATCCCTGAGAGCCTGGAAGAGGACGAGACATGTTATGGAAAGCCCACTGTAAGATGCCATCAATGGAGCTCTGCTGCAGTGAAGAGAAGAAAACACAATAGGATTAACTGCTGAACACCTATTTGTCTATTTGTCATAGATTTAGTAACATATTAGGTAAATATAAATCCTTTAATCAATCAATCTGCCATCTATAATGCAAACCTTCTTAGAGTTCACTGTAACTCGAAAATTTAGCTTCTGAATTGTAAATTATTTAAATAGTCAGCAGGTAGGGGCTAAAAACAGAGGCACCCAAATCAAGACTGTGAGCCCAGTGAAGCCAAGAAGAACTCACACATCTGTACACATCTGTAAAACATCTGTACAAATATTTCAGGCCAAAATCACAGCTAACAACATCAGGACAAGCTGCTCCAAATCGCCTAATGTTTTGTCCTCGGTGCCTTTTGTTTACCCCGACAGCTCACTGACTGTCTCTGTGATAAGGAAACAGTCATCTTGTGTCTGACGTGAACTGTTGCACCCTGCCTGCATCTGTGATATCGACATGTAACTGATCTCCACTCACGTCTCCCAGGATGGAGTCCAGTTCATCTTTATGGTGGAGGGGCTCAGAGAGGGAGGCGCTTTGATCATGACTAAGTGTGTTTTGAGCCAGCGGTGCAAGCTGAAGACAAACACACACAGACACACACACAGGAGAGATTACATAGAGTATTCGGTGGTATTAAGATAATAAAGGTTGTAAATTCTTTTTCAAGGTGTGTACATGTGGAGACACACCTGCCCGCCTCTGGATTCAGCCTCTCTCTCAGCAGAGCTGCCCCACAGTCTGGAGCAGGACAGGCAGATGGACCTCCCTCTTAGAAACACACAAATGCTTTGAGTGAACATTTCCGTGGTGTATAAGGTTTCTCTCAATCAATACGTCATTTCTGACACAGGAAGCCGTTCAAACCCTTCCAGCTGGGAAAATAAACTGTTTACATGAAACTTGGGGCCCTAATTAATTAAAAAAGGGAAGCTTTTTCTTCTTATCGTTTGGCTTTAGTTAACACTGTGTTTTTAATCAACATAAAAAGGAGCCACGAGAGCTTATCACATGGATTCGGCTTTAATTTGTTGTATCTGTGTTATCGTTGTGTAAAATCATTGTGAACCTCGCTCACATTGCTCACTACTCAGCTGCAAGGGCTCCACTTACAATCCATTAGCCACCATTATCCCAAGAGAGATTATTGAAAGCGCACACCCTTAATGCACACTGGTGGTCAATACCAACATACAGGAAGTTCTCAGAGAGCCCCGAATGTTTTTTTTCTTCTAATGTAGATGATGCTGAGATTAGGATTTCAGGAGCTCAGGGGAAACGCTCTCTGACGTCTCCTAAAAATCTTTCTTCTTCAGTCGGAAGAAGAAATTAGTGGTTTTCTTACTTGGAAAAGTGGCAGTTTACATGGAAATGCTTAAGACACTGAAAGCAGTGGGTCAAATCTCCTCCTCCGAGGTGGCAAACACCGCACACCTCCCTCACGCCGACCAGCTCTCCACCCGAGCACTGGAGACAAATTTATACATGCATCAAGTGTGACTATTTTTACATGTTGCAGAGGCGGAAAAAGGATGTGGCTGATGGAAGCTGAACTGATTAAAAAAAAATGGTTGAATGATGTAGAAGGTCACCTGGTTTCTGCCACCTGACGCACTCATCGTCGCCGTGACGCTTGTGAGGGAGGATGACAGCGATGAGTAGAATGAGACATCGGTGATGGAGTTACTGCAGTTTGTGTTTGTTTGCTGAGGCTGAGCTGAGAGTGCCTGAATGCAAATATTTAGACTATGATCAGTTCTAGGGAAAGCATCAGTGTTTACCAAAGCCCTTAAAACTTTTTTTTGTAAACAAGTCTTCAAGTTTTACTGTGACTTATTATCCTGAACTACGTAAATACAAATTACTAAAGTTGGAAATACCAGACAGGGTGTGAGAACCATGAGTTTTCTTTTACACATGAAACGTACTGAAAATATAAGTTGCTATGAGCAGAAAGATTCTCACATTTAAAAATGACCACACAGTACTAGTCAGTACTCGGGGTGACTCAGAGGCTTGGGCCGCTGCTCACTTCTTTATGTTTTTCTCCCAAGACTCCCAGACTTTCTAGGAATTTTTAAAGTGGTCCTGAGCAATAGCTCTCCAGGCTTTCTGAAGGTCTTTTAAAGTTTTCTTCAGCTGCTTTTTGTTTACTCATTTTCAGTCTAGTCACATAATTTGTTCATTTCTTTTGCTGAATCTATGAAAAATGCTGAAGATAGCACATTTTTGTACCAACAAGATGGTTCCCCAAAAGCTACTAGCCAAAAAACAGGCTTATCTCAGCATGGTGCGCAGTCTGTCCTTAAAAAGAAATTGACAAGTGGAGGACAAAAGAAAAAATGTCAGGCCCAAAAAACTATCTGCAGCAGATGCAAATGGTCTCAGTGGCTGTCAAGAAGCAGTTCTTAAGGAAGGGGAAAAGAGAGGTATGCTAAAGTATTATTTTTTTAAATGACAGAAAGCCAAAGACCACGGGTGTCCTGGAGTGATCCAAATCTAAAACGTCTGGTTCACATCATGTACAGAGGAGGTCAGGATAGAGGTACAACAATGTGACTATAGCCATCTGTAAAACACAGTGGAAGCTCTGTCATGGTTTGGTGCTGCATTTCAGCTAGTGGTGTTGGGGATCTTGTCAAAAATGATGAAATCTTGAATGCAGAAAGGTAGCAACAGATTTTGATCCAATATGCAGTGCCATCTGGAAAGTGTCTGATCGAGAAAAGGATAATATTTCATCATAACAATGATCCCAAACACATTGCCAATGCAGTGAATGCACACCTGGATAGAAAAAACACACAATGCAACATTATCAGTCATGGATTAGCCAGACCAGAGCCCGGACCTCAGTATTGCTGAAGCACTGTGGGATCATCTTAACAGAGAACAGAACAAATGGCAGCTAAAATCAGAAGAAAAAAAACCTTCAAGAAGAACTATTGGAGAACTATTCCTGAAGACTACTTAAAGAGAGTGCAGACTGTGTTGAAGAATAAAGGTGGTCATACCAAATATTGACTGCATTACTGTATTTCTATGTATGTTTGCTCATGTTTTAACAAATTGCTGAAACCATTCCCCATTTTCCTAGCAAAATATAAAGAAATGAGGGTTGTTGAAGACTTTTTCACAGTACTGTAGGTTATTCAGTGGATTCGGTATGTGCACATTTCCTGCTTCCTTCCTTCAGGAACTTACTTGTAAGGGTAGCTGTGCTTTCTCTTTTTTCACCCTGTGTCCACGGCACCACTCACACTGCCAAGAGCCACTGCAGATAATGTAAAGTTATAACCTCTTTCTCAAAGCAAGACTTAAAAAAAAAACAAAAAAAAATTATTATTCTTCACCTTGGTATGGACGAGAGTGGAGGGTCAAGGCAGGCCAGATGAAAAGCTCGAGGGCAACCGTCACAGCAGATCAGCTCCCCTCCATCCTTACACACTGTACACTCATCATCATTGTAATGAATCTAAACACAGACAGATAAATGTAACATGCAGGCACCCACATTCATATAAAGCACAAGCAACTTTAGTTAAGAGCGAGTGGATTACAGCGTCTACCATGCGTGTGGCTGTCTCCCCCTGGTGGTGAAACGTGCTCTTAGCAGACTTGGACTTTGATGCATTTGTCTCCTCTGACGGACCCCCACCAGCTTTAATGGGCTCTCTGGTGGCCCCTGTTAAATGACAGTGGGTTTTAAAGGGGAAAATCTTGCATAAAGGTTAAAGCTTAGTTAGGTCTGTGTTTTCACATTCATTGTTTGATGTTGCTTCAGTTTTCTCAAAAAAGAAGTTCACATATTCATTATATGGCTTACCTTCCAAACAATATGCCTGCATAACATGCACCTTTTCTTGGTTATCATGGTTGACTGGGGGATCCGTGGAGGGAGCCAAGAAGGAGGCGGATGAAGAGGGCAGGTGGACTCCTCTCTGGATTGTGGAAGACAGTACTTGCACACCGGAAGCAGAAAATACAGTGGGGCAAAAAAGTATTTAGTCAGCCACCGATTGTGCAAGTTCCCCCACTTAAAATGATGACAGAGGTCAGTAATTTGCACCAGAGGTACACTTCAACTGTGAGAGACAGAATGTGAAAAAAAAATCCATGAATTCACATGGTAGGATTTGTAAAGAATTTATTCGTAAATCAGGGTGGAAAATAAGTATTTGGTCACCTCAAACAAGGAAAATCCCTGGCTCTCACAGACCTGTAACGTCTTCTGTAAGAAGCTTTTCTGTCCCCCACTCGTTCCCTGTATGAATGGCACCTGTTTGACCTCATCATCTGTATAAAAGACACCTGTCCACAGCCTCAACCAGTCAGACTCCAAACGCCGCCATGGCCAAGACCAAAGAGCTTTCGAAGGACACCAGGAAAAGAATTGTAGACCTGCACCAGACTGGGAAGAGTGAATCTACAATAGGCAAGCAGCTTGGTGTGAAAAAATCAACTGTGGGAGCAATCATCAGAAAATGGAAGACATACAAGACCACTGATAATCTCCCTCGATCTGGGGCTCCACGCAAGATCTCATCCCGTGGGGTCAAAATGATCATGAGAACGGTGAGCAAAGATCCCAGAACCACACGGGGGGACCTGGTGAATGACCTGCAGAGAGCTGGGACCAAAGTAACAAAGGTCACCATCAGTAACACACTACAACGGCAGGGAATCAAATCCCGCAGTGCCAGACGTGTTCCGCTGCTGAAGCCAGTGCATGTCCAGGCCCGTCTGAAGTTTGCCAGAGAGCACATGGATGATACAGCAGAGGATTGGGAGAATGTCATGTGGTCAGATGAAACCAAAGTAGAACTTTTTGGTATAAACTCAACTCGTCGTGTTTGGAGGAAGAAGAATACTGAGTTGCATCCCAAGAACACCATACCTACTGTGAAGCATGGGGGTGGAAACATCATGCTATGGGGCTGTTTTTCTGCCAAGGGGACAGGACGACTGATCCGTGTTAAGGACAGAATGAATGGGGCCAAGTATCGTGAGATTTTGAGCCAAAACCTCCTTCCATCAGTGAGAACTTTGAAGATGAAACGAGGCTGGGTCTTCCAACATGACAATGATCCAAAACACACCTCCCGGGCAACAAAGGAGTGGCTCCGTAAGAAGCATTTGAAAGTCCTGGAGTGGCCTAGCCAGTCTCCAGACCTCAACCCCATAGAAAATCTGTGGCGGGAGTTGAAAGTCCGTGTTGCTCGGCGACAGCCCCAAAACATCACTGCTCTTGAGAAGATCTGCATGGAGGAATGGGCCAAAATACCAGCTACTGTGTGTGCAAACCTGGTAAAGACCTATAGTAAACTTTTGACCTCTGTTATTGCCAACAAAGGTTATGTTACAAAGTATTGAGTTGTATTTTTGTTACTGACCAAATACTTATTTTCCACCCTGATTTACGAATAAATTCTTTACAAATCCTACCATGTGAATTCATGGATTTTTTTTTTTCACATTCTGTCTCTCACAGTTGAAGTGTACCTCTGGTGCAAATTACTGACCTCTGTCATCATTTTAAGTGGGGGAACTTGCACAATCGGTGGCTGACTAAATACTTTTTTGCCCCACTGTAGGTTTGGTTATGTATTTGTGGCATAAAAGTATTTAATATATTTATTTTTATGATAATTACTGTTTTCAGATGGCAGCTTGGAGCCAGGAGCTTCACTCTTCACTCTGTAGAGCTTCACTTTACTTCCTTAAACAGAGTAGATAAGACGTTATAATGAAGACAGCACAGTCATGTGCGTTTTAGAGTATTCCAAGTTCATTCTTAGTGAAACCTATGTATCTTTTGATTGCCAAAATAAGCCTATTATGCTTTGCTTATTTTTTTTGTCACATATACTTTAACAATAGTGGATACTTATTTTAAACATGCTCCAAACACTCTTCAGAGAGTTTTTGCTACTCTTGGGAGAAGGGATATCCTCTCAACAACTCTGGGGCTGAGCACAGAAGCCCCACCCACCTGCAGTTCAAGACTTCTGGAGGCGGCCAATCAGAAGAAAGTGATTAGGGTCAATAAGGATTATTTGAGCTAATTAGAAAAGATTTGTGACTATAGTCAAGGGGAGCATGCAGAGAGTAAGGTGAGATGGAGGCAGAAGACCCCTAAAGGGAGCAGCTGATTAAATGAATCACGGAAAATGATTCTAATCCAAGAATATAAAAATGGGATGGACGTAACAGGTCCTATTTTATCTTGTAAAAATGTGGTCTGCAGTGTCTGATGGTAAATGGCCTGTATTTGTATAACGCTTTATACGTACAGTCATCCACCCATTTACACACACAAGCTATATTGTAGCCACAGCCACCCTGGGGCGCACTGAGAGAGGCGAGGCTGCTGGACACTGGCGCCACCGGGCCCTCTGACTACCACCACTAGGCAACGGGTGAAGTGTCTTGCCCAAGGACACAACGACTGAGACTGTCCAAGCCGGGGCTCGAACCAGCAACCTTCCGATTACAAGGCAAACTCCCAACTCTTGAGCCACAATCGCTCCTGATAGAGAACAGATACAAAGCAAGTGCAGTATGGGAGATGACCTCCTCCATCGGTTGTCTTGGCATGATACTGTGACCGCTGGGAGCTCGCTTCTCGATCCGCATGGCTCCTCTTCTTACTGTGAGGAGGTTTGTGACCTCCAGATGGTCTGTTTTCATGTTTGGAACCTGCAGTCTCCCTTCCTGTCAAAACAAAATCAGCACCAATGTAAACCATTAGAGTCTAAATGTGACAGAAAATTGTCCCGAGAGACTGTTTTCAGCTCTGGTGCAACAGATCCAACTGAGGTTTTATTGCTTTTGTAAATTAATAAGAAAAAATAGAAAAAAATCTGAGGAATGTCAGTTTGTGCTGAATGTTATTTGACACGGGTACAGTAGTGTATTCTTCTGAGGATCCTCAGACGCTCATCATGGGCAGGAACGTCATAGAATTTTGGTCTTTTCATGATTTCTTTGAACTGTTCTTTTAACTGTACATCATCTTTATTGACTCTAAATAAACAAATAAAAAATCTAAACAAGAATAGTGAGCGCTAGAAACTATTTATTTATATTTCTCTAATTCACATGGGTTCAAAAGTATACATACAGACCAAAATACATACATATACTCACTAAAGGCCTATTAACTGGTTGACTACCGCCACTAGTTCTCTTTGCCGTTTAAAAAGGATTTGTTTGACAGCACTCATTGTGTTGGCAATAAGACTGGAAAGTCCAAGGAACTCAGTGAAAATCTAATAAGGAGACTATTAGATTTACACAAGTTGTCTTTTGGAGCCATTTTAAACAGCTGCAGATTCCAAGATAAATTCAGACAATTGTACATAGGGACAAGTTATTCGGGTGTGACCACTTTACTAAGGTCTGGCAAAAGACAAGACAAAGATTGAGCTACTTGGCCATAGTGACAAGAGGTATGTTTGGAGGAGTAAAGGTGAGGCTTTCAAACCTAAAAACACTGTACTAACTATCAAGCGTGGTGGTGGCATCATGTTCTGGGGCTGTTTTGCTGCCAGTGGTAATGACAGATTACAAGAGTGGATGGAATAATGAAGAGGAGGACTACATCCAAATTCTTTGACTTCACCTCAAATTGGGAATTAGATGGTTGAAACTTGGACGTAATTTGATTTTTCAAACACACAGACACTCACTCACACCCAAAATGGTTTTAGCATAGATCAAACAAGCTAACATTAAGATACTGACCTTCCAAAATTCCCAATAAATTTGTGGGCTAAGCTTAAAAGCCGGGTCCATGCCAGGAAACCAGCCAATTTTGATAAAATCTTCCAAATTTGCCAAGAGCACCGTTCAAACATCCCATCAGAATTATGCCAGATGGCTTCCAAAAGCATCTGGTCGAGGTGCATCTTGCTGAGGGGCACTTAACCAAATATTAATGGGGGTGTACGGATACATATATTTGAGCCTGTGTGAATCTAACATAAAGTAAAACTTGTGCACTCAATTCTTGTTATTTTGAAGTCACAATAGATGTATGATGTACAATCCCACCGTGGGAGAACAATAGTTTATTCCTTAATAGGAATCATGAACTTATCGTGTCAATCACCATGACAAAATTATTACGACATTCATGCCTATAACAAGTGTATAGATGTAGATTTATTTGTGTGTGACAAATGTTTTGTCGTAAAGTGTGTGTCACATACGGGAATCCAGGTTAGTGAGCAGGGTCTGCAGCCTGGGGTAGCTGTCCAGATTATAGTCTTTGGATAAGTTGTTGAAGAAGGCCTGGACAGTGGATCTGCTCTGCTCCAACACCCAGGACAGGAGGGAGTACATGGCCTTGTGGATGCCTTCTCTAGCCTCTTTCTCCAGAGTCTCCTATAGACACATTAAGTTTATGAGTTTGAAGACTGAAAATTCAGCACTGATATCCTTTAATGGAAGCAGCCAGATGCAACAAATATTCTTTCAATTATAAGCAATTATATTTAAAAATAATACTAATTTGACAGGTTAACTCAGTATATTTGTAATGTTGGATAGTGCCATACTTGCTTAAAGTAGCATAAAAAAATGATTTCAAATCAAAATTAAGGTTTACACAATTAATACCAATATCCAATCTCTGTTCAGTTTCTTACCTTCAGCAGTTGCTCTGTGATGATGTTTTTGTCCGCCAAACCATAGACCAGGGGGAAAGGGTCATCCACAGCCATAGCGATGTCAGTTCGCAGCTCCCTCAGCAGCGAGCGGAGGTTTGTGTCCCTAAACGCCTCGACTCTTGACATGATCTTCTTTTGTGTGCAAGTGAGAAATGACTTGACACGGTCTGAGACCACAGATGAAGAATTTCAGATGTGGGGGGTGTGTCCCTCACAGGGAAGGTGCACTGCTTCATGCTGACTGCATACATGCATAAACCATATCTTAAAAGCTCCTGTATTTTTTTTTCATCCCGTGTTTGTGCTTTTAATAACGCATCTATGACTCTATGAAAAAAAATGAAGCTACCAGCCTTTCATTTCTGAGACTTCCCTCCAGGGAGGCCATCCCTGGACCTTTTGTCTCTTTTGAGTTCATTTGTCCACTAACAGCACTAACGGCCTTCATCCAGGGGAATACCTGTCCTCTTACATCAGGGGAGCAGAGTGAAGTGACCTGATGTGTGACAGTTTTCTTCTTAAAAGGTTCTTTCCACCTCAACTTCCCCTCACCTGTCAGGTTTTCACACACTGACTCACCACAGGGAACTCCGCATTAGTGTGATAATTATGACTTCGCCACAGGCAGGAGAACATTAACACTGTAAACAGTTTAATGACTGACAGACTGATTGCATGACTGGTAGCCTATTATGCTTTATGCAGTTGTTATTCTGTTAGTTTGTTCCTCCAATTCTCATTATTCTACTAAAAAGGCCTAAACAAAGAGGAACCGGTCTCTCCTCCAAATACACAAGAGAATGGTAAAATAAAACTTGTCTAAGGTTAAGGCTTCGGGCTTGTCATTTACTAGAGAGCATTTGCCTGCAGTTTCCACTAATTCAATTTCATGTCATATAAATATCCATTAGGTCTAAATGCTAGACTATCCAATTACTTTAACTCATAAATAAGGTTAGGAGACAACTGGGTAGCTTGAGAAATATGCTCACTAAGTCCCTTAGTTCACTGCAAAGCCAAAGCCAGAAGATGGCCAACTAAGTTAAGCATTAAAAAAAGCTACTGCTTTAGTAGCCAAAAAAAATCATCTGTGGTTTGTGTGCCAAACCATATGAGATGGAAACGGTCATCCAAAAACGTGACAAGGTCAGTATAAAATCTCCCGCAGCGAAGAATTCAAGTCTTAGATTCTTTAAAAGTTTGTTTGTAAATGAGATACAGAGACCTGAGGCCTGTATTATGAAGCAGGGTTTAATCTTATCTGGGTGACTTCAGGATTAACCCTGAGTTTACAGTACTGTGAAGGTGGATCATTTCTTACCAGGATATATGGTAATTGGTAAGGTGACTTATAATTAATATGATATGCTACCTGTAGTTTCAGGTTAGAGATCAACTAGTACCTAATAGCTGCTTTTAAACATTAATTTAATGAAATACTTTTTATAATCCATCAGGTTCTCCCATGTCTTAATGATAGAGCTGCTAATATTGATGAATCTGTTAACTTACACAATCTGCATTTTCACCGTCTTTCATTCCTGGAAAAACTTTATTAATATTGCTGCTCTTTTCCAGTCTTACAGACTAAAGCACTTAATCCACATACTGTTAATATGATATTACTCTGGGGTGTTTTTTACTCTCATACACACTGCTGTGTTGCTTTCAGACTGACTTCATATTTTCTCATCTGTTTCATCTTCCTTTGAAAAACCATCTTCATGTGGTGGCTTATCCTGATTGCCAATGTTAGGCTAAGTGATTCCAGATAACGGAGAGACACCCTGAGTATGGTGAGCTAATGCGTAATACAGGCATCTGGAAGGGTCTGAGATTATACTGGTCCAGTCTCTTATTCTCAGAGACTACTTTTGTTCATTTTGATTTCATAGTTGTGAGGAAGTTATGAATGTTTTCATGTTTTACGAATGGTCCATAGTTTGTCTCTTTTCCAACCAGTTAGATAATTAAGCTAAACTGTAGCTAAAATGTCAATTAAGGTTTCCTATGAGGTAAAGCAAATGTCACCAGACAATGTCACGAAAGGGTACTCATAAAAAACATCAAACTGGTGAGGCTACACTATTTAGTGTTTTTTTACTTGGTTGTTAATGTTAAGAGTTAGATAACAGCTAAATTGGCTAGCTACCAGTTAACAACTGATATCTGCATAAGACACATGACGTGCTCGTTAGATTTTCAACCTTAGACGATTTTAACTAAACACTAAATATTGTAAGTAAATGCTGCATATCTAAGGTCAGGTTCTGTTCATAGCTTTAGCTTAGATGCTATCAGTGTCCTAGAGTATCTTACGTGTTACTAACCCATTTGTTCCCAAGAAAAATATTTGCTGTGTAAATGAAGCTGCGTATTGTATTTAATTACTAATTATTATTACTTTAAATATATTCGGTCGTTTTCTATTTAATGTAACTAGTGTAGTGGTTTAAACCTGCTTGTGCAAACTCCCAACAACTTGCCATATCTCACATTTTCTCAGAAAAAAACAGAAAGTAAATCAAATAGAAGAGTAGATAATTGTGGTACCAGGTAAATGTTGATGGTTAGGAGAGTGAAGCCCTTTAATCTGTAATTTATTAATCATTAAACATTATTACATTATTCATACTGGTGAACAAGGACCACTTCTACAGAGGGACGTTCACAACATACATATTACATTATTATATACAGTGCGGTGCATTACAGTGGATTGTTATATGTGTATTACCGGGATGGAGGGATGGGGAGACTGGAAGGACAGAAGGATAGCGGGAGGAGAGAAGGAAGAGGAGAGGACTTTTAGGAGGGTTAGGGAGTTGTGATAGTAAGTTGTCTCTTTATTACTTCTTTTTTAACCACAGTACAGTTTGTTCTATAAAAGTTAAACCCATAGAGAGATAGAGTGCCACATTTTCACAGCTACTGTTAGGTGATCCTACTGGAAGTTGTGGGAATATCAAATGAGATACGTCTTGTCATGAGATGCTATAGAGAGATGCTATAAAACATTCTAAGATAGTCAGCCTCCTTCCAGAGCACGGAGACCCTGTAGGGCAGGCCAAAGGTCAAAGATCAGATCAGCGTGCATGCGTGCTGCAGACATTCAGACATGTTCAGCTATTTAGAAAAATGGCCGACCCTCCTGCTATTTCTCCTTCTGTGTTTAGGCATCATTTTTGGTGCTTTCCCTTTTTATATATAAAAAATACAAAACATAACAGCGAAAAGAACTCCATTGGTTTCCTCATTTTTCTCCAAACTGGTTTTTTCAGTGTGTGTGTGTTCATTTTCATTGCAACAATTGTTTTCTTCCCTTTTCTCCTCCAGTCACTTACATATTGACAAAGTATACAATATTTTACAACTGAACAAGACTGAAAGATAACATTTGATTTGTCCAATCAGATACAAGGCCCACATCCTATATCCAATTGGAGAAGTCAACTGGAAGCTAACCAGTAGTAAGCAACACAACAAGCCTATGGTGTGAAGGGAGCTGTCCAAGTGCAGCTCTGCATTAACATGAGCACCCGCCCTCGGGCACAGCTGGTTCTGCTGGTTTGTCCAGCTTGATGTCAATCACTGGAAATTGACACGTTAAGGAAAAGTCACATGGCGAAGTAAACTACTTGGCCTAGACATGCCACAAATGATAGTCAAAGATTCCCGTAAGCTAATGTGGACTCAGGTCCTGTATGCTACAATTACTTGTTTCTATCTCCTTCCCCTCCATAGTTGTAGTTTTTTGTCTGATCCAATGTTATGCAGCTCCATCTGAGGCCCCAAAAACTTTGCCCCAAAGTAAAATGTTTCTTGGTTTGTAAGTTTCCATATAATAATTCCCATTTATTGATAAGAATCCCTCACCTTCCTTACACAACCATCCTCCATCACACACCCTCTTCTGCCGTCACTTCCCTGTCAGCCACTATGTGGTGCTGTGCCTGTGCATCCACATCATCTTCCTGGCTCTATGTGTTCCTCCTCCTCTATTAAGCATAAAAGGTTTAATGGCTGATTCCTCGGCACTCTATCTGTACGTGTGCCAGCAGCCACTAAGAGATTAAAAATAAGCTGCCTATTGCTGGGCTGTTTGGCTATCGGCATGGTGAGTCACGGCGGCTGTAAAGGATACTGCCTTCAGGATTTGCATCGTCCAGGCTTTCCATTCCAGGTAGGGCTGCTGCAACTCGACGAAACAGCTAGGAGGAGAACAAGAGGGAGGAGGTTAAAGAGCAGGAGGCAGCGGGCATGAAAAAATGGTAAAACTTAAAAATGGGGAGGGGGGGAGTGCATTACAAGATGTGTGAAAAATTATTTTTGGGAAGATGGGAGCTTTTTTTTGTATCATGTTACCCCTTGACTAATACTAGGCTTGATGTTTACTTAATGTCTATGCTGAAGGTGATGAAGGAAGTATTGAATAAAAGTAGCAATGCAACACAAAAAATGTCCACTAGCGCTTGTTGAAGCTGGCCTGATTTGAACTTTTATACTCTTGAGGAAGATTTACTTTAAAATTTTGAATTTCTCAAATATAACTACAGCAGTAAGATCAATCTATCTAAAGTTTGATATTTTCCAAAATTGTACTGGATGTTAAGTGGTATAGCTAGTAACATTAAATGTTAGTGCCTTTGATGTGTGCTTCAGTGCAGTAGTTGAGTAAATGTACTAGATAGATATTGGTAAACTAGCTTTTGTTTTTGCTTTTCATTCATCTTTAGCCAGCAAGAACTAAATATAGAATGCACATTTTACCAACATTGTCCATATTTAAACATTTGATTTATCCACACCGGGTGTGTGTGGTGGCGTGATCACCTTGGAGGGATTTGGGGATTGGTAGAGACTCTGAAATCAAGTGATGGCAAAAATGCTGTGAAATCTGGTAAAACTGCAGGGATCACCTGTTTGACATTGCAGCCTGTCTTGGCACTGGTCTCGATGAACATGACGTTCAGTTCTTTGGCTCTCTGCTCTCCTTCCTCGATCGTGATTTGCCTGCAGGAAAATCAAGCCAGACTCAGCATCTCGGGCTAATTTATTCGGCATTGACGTGTTGCTTCAAACAGCTTTTTTGCTCATTTAACGAACAAAACCTCCATGTCGAAGACTGTAGCTAAATGTTAGAGATGATTACGAGCCACCATCTTTACCTTTTCTCTTCCAGGTCTGTCTTGTTGCCTACTAGCATGATGATGACATCACTTCCTCTCTCTGTCCTGACATCGTCAATCCATTTGCAGGTCTGCTGGAATGAATTTACATCTGTGGAGCCCAGAGTTTCCTATTACATACAGCTTTTTTGTCTCAAAAACCCAACAGAAAACTATATGTTTTTTACTCAAGTGTTTGTCTGTTTAACACAGAAACACACAAGTGTATCACGTACATCATACACAGGCTACAGCTTTCCGCTTACTTGTAATGTCATAGACAACCACAGCCACCGTCGAGTCTCGTATGTAGCTTGGAATGAGGCTCCTGAAGCGCTCTTGTCCAGCTGTGTCCCACAGCTGCAGCCTTACCTGCATGTGTACACACACACACAGACACACACACACACGCCTTAGGCATAAACTGCCACACCACACATAGCCTATAAGTACGCTTCCAGGAGGATAAGCCAGTATCAGCTCCTGTGCAGGCTGGCAGAGCACAATAATATCCTGACAAAGAAAAAGTATTAATACTGGCTAAAGCAGATGATCCATGGGTAAGGCTCTGAGTTATTAGGGCCAGAAAAGTCAGCTTACCAAAGCTGTTACTACCAGAAATAACCATAACATAATCACATTAGTGTGTGACGGAAGGGAATAATTAAGCAAATCAAATCAAGGATTAGTCAAAGCAGAGAAGAAATTGGGCTGTTTCCTACTTAAAACCTCAAGTCATCTGCGCATGTATTTAGAAATGAGAATTTTAAAAATGTAGATCAAGGTTTCCTACTGTCCGGTCCTCCAGGTACATTGTCTTCGATAGGAAGTCAATTCCAATGGTCGCCTGTGGAGAGGAAAGAACAAAAGAGGGGGAGAAAATCATCAGCAAAAACCCAGACATTAAAATGTAAATGTTTCTCTGCACCATCTGTTGTCTCTAGCAGAGTGATTTTTGTTCAAATACACAAAGCTGTTAAGAAAGGGGAAAAAAAGGAGCCAACAAGCACAGAAATTGAATCTGACTAAAACACTAATTTAATTTGTGCTGCCCTCAGGGCCCAATCCTTCAGATTTGTTATGTACCAAACTTCTGAGAAAGGCGAAGGAGGAATGATATATTTTCTCTTCTTAAAGAAACTAATAGTGCTGCAATGCTGTTCCTAATCATGTTTGAATAAATGGCATGATTCAGATCAGGACATAATTTGTGAAAATCTAATATACTGACTGTTTTTGACCAAAAAGCACTCGCTGCAATGACGGTCCCATATTAACCTTCAACCTCCAAAAGAAAAATTGAATTTCTTTTACAATTATAAGCAATACCACCAATACCTCTTTCGTATAGATGCTAATCAGCAACGCCATCAATCAATGCTGCTTAATAATTTAAATTGTTTTTAGGTTCTGGATCTGTTCCAGATCTCACCTGATATGTGTTGTCGAAGCTGTCATACATGAATCTAGTGATGAGAGACGTTTTCCCCACTAAAACAGAGCACACACAGGTTGGTTTCAGGGTCCGGACACATCGATATATGATCTCAATCAACATAATGAAAATATGCTTCATTGATGTGACAACACCACAGTTATATATGAATATTTAACCAGTGCCAGTTATCAAGCCAGTAAAAATGAAAAGAAATTAAGGAGGGGGGAGAAAAAATCCATGACTCACTGGAACAAAATCTGCCCGGTAATTCACCAAAAATATGCCTAAATACAATAAGTAGTCTTCCCCCTCCCATCCTGTCTTTTATCCTTGAAAATAATGTGAGAGGTGACTGCAACGAAAACACAAACTGTGTCCAGAAATGTGACCACGGTAACAAAAAGACCGGCTGTTAATGCTCATTGGACTGATGCCAAAGGAGACTTGATCTCAGAGGATCAAGGTGAGCCTAGTGATCTCCATTTTTATTTACATCCCTCCCAGCAGCACCATTTTACATCAGATCCGCACATGAGTGAGGACAGGACTTTTTTCTTTCCAGAAGGGCCTCATGCACAGTACGCAGACAGCAGTACTCCTGAAGCCAGCGATGGGCAGTGGCCACACCAGGCCTCCTTTCAGCACCTTGGACAGCAACATTGCAGTACAGGCCACGCAAACACACCGTGAGGCTTTTTTCAGTCGACACACAGCTCTGTCTTAGACATGCAGCACACACACGCACACACACACTAAAGCATCACAATGTAAGACACAAACAGGCCAAGCTGCTGTAATATTAGGCCTAATTATGTGTTTTTCTAGTCTTTGCTCGTGCTTTTGATGGGATAAGAGCTCCTCTGCTGCCACTCTGGATGTCTGATGTCTGAACACGTATTCGGGCAGCTTTACAGCGCTAAACCATTATCGATCCGCTCCTCCTGAATTTGTGCCATCACATCAACGCACATACACAGCCGATAACACCCTGAATACACGGATTATTGAATTAAATAGCCCTGGTATATTATCGTGGCGCTGTCAAGCTCTCGTTTTTTTTCTTTTATTTGATTATTTATGGGACCGAATCGGAGACCGCGAGGTTTAGAGATGCTACAGACATCGCCAGCCTAGGGTGTGTCCCGAACTGACACATGGGGGACCGCTTATCTTCTTCTTCTTTAAAAAGAAAAAAATAATAGCCATCGAGTGGTGGGGAAATGTTAAACGCTGCCATATAACACAATAAAGGGTCGTTTGTGTCAGAAATAAGCGATGTATGGGGAAATATAGCGTTATTTGAAAAAGGTTGGGCATATTTGTTGGTCACTGCAGCACATCAAAACACCACAATTCCCAGCGCCTGCTTCCAATGATGGCACTTTGCGGCAAGTAAAAAAACAACAACAAAAAGCCCTCCAGGTGATATACAAGAATTTGCGTTTATATCAGAGCCATTTCTCTTTCTTTTTCTTAAAAGGTTAATCAAAATTTCCACAGCTACAAATTATGCCAGGGGCAACATGGGCGTCTAATATAGCAAAGCCACTAGAAACATCTTCTGGATTCACTTTAAACTTCCCAAAATGATCACGGATTGCATACATGGCCCTCGATACATGCGCATGTTTGATAAGGACGACCCAAACCCGCCCGAGCTCTGACTCACCGCTCTGCTCTCCCAAAAACACGAGTTTAAATTTCCTCAGGGGGTTCCCCAGGTCTCCTCCAGCGGACATGGTGGCAGATAAACAGCTCGACTTGGATTAATTTTATATGTTTTTATCGCTCGGTGTCTCGCCCGCTATGCCTGCGCAGGGGGATCCTCCTCTCCTCACAGAATGATGGGAATGCAGCTCAGCATCCTCCTGTCAATTTAGGAAGCTTGTGCGCCTGCGCGACCTCACCTATCTCAGTCCCTCACCTTTCTATTGGGCCTGAAGCTGTACTATGTTTTGTTTTTTTGTTTTTTCTTGGACATAAACTAATTAAAAACGCCCATGATTTTTAGTTTAAGGTAAATAAGAGAAACACCTAAGAGACGATTTTAAAAATACAGTTATTTAATAAATATTGTAATTTTTATTTATTCACCAGCCATATAAAACATTTAAATGTAACTTTAATGTATATTCAATATAATTTCCTAAAATGGGATGTTGGTATGAATGAAAATGCCCAGCAACACTACTAATGACTAGTTCTGAGTTCTAAGAAGTTAATGATCAGTTATCCTGTTTGAAACATCGTAACCAATTTAATCATTTTGTTAATTTTTGAAACAAAAACATGAGAAATTCGTTTGCCATGACTTCTCCCGTGAGAAGATTATAGTCTGTTGTCATTTATGATGCTAAACTTTACACATTTTGTGCATTTGCTCCATGCTCCTCTATTATAAAAAAATTAAATGCAATTCATTTACTCACAAGTAAGTATTTATATATCATAGTACAGTGTCTTACTGTTTCCACCCTGAACTGAGCACTCCTTCTCTGAGGTGTTCCTCTTTTCCTCCTGCCTGGCAGCTCCATATTTAACACCCTTTGTCCAGTATATCCACTGTTCCTCATTCTGCAAATGTCCAAACCACTCAACCTGAGCTGTCCCTCTGATGTACTCATTTCTGATCTTGTCCATCCTGCTCACTTCCAGTGGGAATCTCAACATCTTCTGTATGCTGACTCGTCATTCAAGCCAGATGTTTGTGCTGCTATGCTGTATTTTCCAAACGTGGTGCTGTGCGTTATGGTGAAACATCTTCACTCATCGGTCCTAAGATTATTGTTAAAGATACAACTCTGCAAACCTAAGCCATGCAGCCATGTTCTTTTTAAGGAGCGGCTTTCTCTTGACAACCCTTTCTGCAATTTGACCTTGGGCTGTATTTTCTCGAACATCCACTCCTGGGAAGACTGGCTGTTTGGAAAAGGCCTTAAACTAACACTTCCCAGATTGATGGGCAGCAACAGTTGCTATCCTAAGGTTACTGCTTATTTCTTTCCTCTTTGGCATTGTAATAACAAACACCTCAAAGCGCAATGTTCCAAAGCAGCAGACTGCCAAAACTTCTGCTTTTATAGAGGCGCTCACACTGGCTGATTATCAGTTAATTAAGTGTATTTGATTAGTAGCACGTGACTGCTACTTAACCTCTTATTTCCATTGAAGATGGTGATAGTGTACTACATTTCTCCTGCATCTTGGCTTAATGTTTACAGTCTAATGTGTCATGTTTTGTATTTCTCTATTAACTCCCAATACATAAAATCTTAGAACTGACAGGAGATGCACTTCCGTTCTAACATAACTGCGGTTTGAGAGGCACATGCATCTTTTGCATCTACATATTTTATCAGATCCTCCCTGCCTTTCAAACTCAGCACTTTCTGGTTTCTAACACAGTGTAGCCGACTTTTACACAGTGTGTGTTGTTAATAAGAGATGCTGTCAATTTACACAGCCGAGAACATATTGTTTTCATATGCTGGGACACATTTAACATGATCATCAAACTCCTTTCGATATGTATTTTTACTGCACTGTCCTTTTAAATAGAGTCCAAACAAATTGCAATGACCCCTCAAATTATCTAAACTGAAAACAGTATCTAAACTGTATGAAATGTTTGCTGTAACTTTGTCAGTGTAACAAAATGGGAAATCACTTTTTTTTTTTACATTATTTTCTAGCTACACAATAACTACATCTATTTATCAGTCACACCTTTTAATACAATGCATCAAATTTTATTAGTTCAACAAAACAAACACACCAACATCAACCTGTGCAAAAGCATCACGTTTAACAAACAGACTTAATGTTCAAAGTCAAACAACTCCGCCTCCTTCTCTTTCCAGAAAGCAAAACTGCGGTCGATATATTTACAAATGTCTTCATTGTGGAAGCAGGAGAAGTCTGTGTCACTGCAGCGCTCATCCGGAGTAGCACTTTGAACTATAACTTTGGGTACTAATTTGGAATCTGGCAGCAATGATGATGATGATGGTGGTGGACAGTGGCATGAATTTGAATCACCAAAGAAGTGAAATTTGATGTCCTCGAAGCCGTCGCTCCACTGTCGCCTCCCAGCCTGGATCTCCTGGAGGACAGCCTTATGGAAGTCCCGCACCTTCTCCCAGGGAAAACTGCCAACATGGTCAAAGACCTCAAAGCAAAGGAGGTGTCTCATCTTCCTCTCCTCAGCTGACAAATCCTGCTCTAAGATGTGAAAGTAACCCAGCATAAAGAGATCGAGGGTCAAGGTGTCGTGGCTCACTGCAACACCATCCACATCTGGAAGGAATTGTTCTGGGGAGTAAGTTACACAAAGTGGAGGATTTTGTGAAACGCTAAAGGAAGGTAAAGGTTGCACTTCTCTAAGTTCTAGTTTATTTCTCCAGAAGTTCAGTATTTTATCCACAGCACCTCGTTGTTGGCAGAATTGAAACATGGAGGGGATTTTCTGTTGGGGCTGTGCTTCTGTCACTCTTCCTGGCGCTGCAGCCTGTCCCTGCCTCTGCCTTGCTGCTCTCACTGTAATAGCATATGCAGATTTCTTCCAGTGGCTTAGGAACAGCACCACGATTCGCTCTTTTCTTAAGCTGGTCGTTTCCATTACAGGTGCAGCTGTTTTAGGAGTGTCAGGTTGGTCAACCTCACATTTGAAGTTTGTATTGACATCGCTGTTCTTTCCGCTTGAAGCTCCATTTACAGCCTGGTTCGTCAACCCCCCTCCTGCTTTTATAACCCCAGCAAAGGGATAAATGCCACCAATCTGACCCTCAAAGGTTGATCTGAGGTTTCTAACTGAGACTCCAGACTGCTGGATCTCCCTTTCCACCTTTTCCCTTTGTGCTCTTCTGTAGCTGTTGCTCTCCAAACGATGGCTAAAAGCAGATGCCATCCCTATGTGAGGTATCCTACATACACCGGAGGCCTCCACATGGGCTTGCACTAATCCCTGTCCCAGTTCAATTCCTGGGTTACCTTTTATCTTCTGTAAACCCTTCATCCCTTCCACCATGCCCTCCACTAACCCCATCTCACCATCTTTTTCTGTGATTTGAGTCAGATTAGCCACCAGGAGAGACATATTCTTGATAATCTCTGAGACACGGCTGCACCAGATTGGCAAAGTCAGCTGCATTTTCCCCTCAGAGTCCATCTGCTGCAGAACCTCTCTGTTGAGGGAAATGTTGACAATAGGATCAGGTAAAATTGCCCTCAGCTCCTCAGTCAGCCTGGTCAGCTCCAGCTCATACGCCTGGCAGCGTTTCTGATGTGAAACAGACTCAATCTGCTGCTGCAGGTACACCAGGTCATCCTCTGTTAGGAGCTCACCGAAGGGTCCCAAGACTGCGTTGTGGGCTTGGGAGTACTTCCAGCCGTCAACTGGCATGTAGCCATTAGCTATGTCCTGTTACAGGGAACAATATGGATTTTAAGCAAGTAGCTCAACGCTTTGGGAATTTTGCATACACAGTGCAGTATAAAAGCTGGACAGTACCTGTCTCCTCTGTTCCTCATCATCCTGCAGCCTGACCTGCAGCTGTCGCACCATCACCTGTCGTTTCCACTCGGCAATAGGATGGCCTGTTTCATCATGTGTCGGCACGAGGGAGTCAATGTCAGCCAGGATCACGTCGACAATCGGTAACTCCTCCGGCACCTCCCCACCGTCAAGCTTCTGTCACCGCGCAATAATGTGAGACAGAGGGAAAGTACTGAGCTCCAGCTCTGAAGATAAAATCCCTGAAATTAAATCCTCATAAACATTTTTCCTAATAAAGACAGTTTATTCTTTCACGATGATGTCAGACTCATCAGACTGCTGGTTTAGCTCACTGGGTTACACAGATAACTGATTTCTCGAAAGGCTATTGTAGAGGCAGAGATTTCAATTCACTGTTGTCATTTTCTGCGTATCTTCCCCCTCAGTTCTCAGCTTTTCTGTTATAATAAATATTTCTGTTATAATAAAGTCTAAAAACAATAATTGGCAAAATGTGTTTACTGAGGTCCTACACAGTTCGAAATAATATCATTCCCCTATAGACTCAGTCTGCGTTAGGGTTAGGTTAGACGATAGTCTGATTTTTTGAAGCCAGAGTCGCCCCCTGTTGGTCATTTGGAAGAATTCAGTTTAAGGCACTTCACTTTTCAGGTTACATTCTGGTAACGTCACACGGTGTTATGTAGTGGACATTGCTGTCATTTCCGTGGGAAGAAGATCATGATCTGTGAATAATATCCCAACATCCATTGGGATAGGCTCCAGCCCCCAACAATCCTAAATAGGAAGCAGAAGACAGAAGAGAATGGATGGATGGATGGATGGATGGAGGGATGGATGGATGATTAAAAAATGGATGAATGTGTCCATTCCAGGTTTCCATCAGCAGCACCAGGGAATCCACTTTTAGACTGGGTTATTGTGTAAATAGGGGGCGGTGCTCAACAATTTATTGTTATTTTTTGTGCTATATAAGAACAGGCTGGTTCTTATATAGCACCTTTCTACTCTATGTGAGCACTCAATATGTTTCATTCACCTAAGCACTTTATATATACATGGAACAGCCAGGTATCGAACCATCAACAGTCCAATTAGCAGATGGCCTGCTACAGTACGGTACAGTACGGTACACAGTGTTGGGAAGGTTACTTTTAAAATGTATTCCATTACAGAATACAGAATACACGCCCCAAAATGTATTCTGTAACGTATTCCGTTACGTTACTCAATGAGAGTAACGTATTCTGAATACTTTGGATTACTTAATATATTATCATGCTGTTTACAACTACGTGAATGTACTATTGTTGTGATTTATTACTGTTACTGAAGGTCCGCGGCTCCGAACCGTAGTAAAGGGACCTCTGGCTAATATGTCGGGCTCGTAGCCGAAAAATAGCTTTACTTTGTTGTCTGGGTCAACTTTGCTAGCGAGAGACAGAGAGAGGCGTTGAAAGGCTGCTCCAACGGAACTTATTGTTTCAGAGGAAAACACGAACACGGTGTACAGTCAAGTTTTAATAGCTTAATTACAACTGGGCTCGTCAGGCACTCTCCTTGGCTGCAGTGGTTATTATTATATTTACATGCTTCCAGCTCCCGTTTTTGCTCGATGACAGCTCGTACTTTTCCTTTTTCTCCCTCCTCGCTCACAGACACATAACGTGTATGGCAGTCCATTCTCCCTGCAGCACGGACTGCGCTGCCTATGATGCTACATTAGCTTAGCACAACAACAACAAAAGGCGCTCTCTCACCCAGGAAACACGCAGAGAGAGCGGCACCCTGTAACCATGGCAACCGTAACGCTGCCGCCTGTAACAACAGAACGTAGCTGTCAAACAAAACCCAAACAGTCCTGACCCTTGACAATATGAAACAGGGAAGTACCGCCGTGTAATCCATTTATTTCAACAAAGTAACTGTATTCCAAATACCACCTTTTTAAACGGTAACTGTAACGGAATACAGTTACTCATATTTTGTATTTTAAATACGTAACGGCGGTACATGTATTCCGTTACTCCCCAACACTGACGGTACATAACAATGCACCAGCCAGCTCACCGCTTGTCCAGTGAAGACCGCAGTGAAGCCGGCATGCTTCAGAGACTTAACAGACTTCATCTGAGAGAATGGCGTGAGGTCCCTCTCTGGAGGCCTCAGATGATTGAATGATGTCACCACTGTAAACAAGTAAACAAACATTATATATACTTACATATATATCTGTATGTGAAATCCTGTGTTACCTACAGATATCTAGTGTGATCATGAGTATAAGAAAAGAACAGGAACAAGGCTGTCAGTTACACATGAAATGGCTGCATTTTCATATTCTTACATTACTTTAACAAATACATAAATAAATGTAAATATGCTGGATGTGTTAGTCACCTGATGAGGCCACCTGCACATGCTGGATGGAGCCTGTGGTGTGGTGTTTTGAAGTGACAGCAGGGGTCAGAGAGGAAGAGGTCACAGGAAGAGGGGTCGGGTGGCGAGGCAGGGGGGGCACCTCCTTCACTGGCTGCTGGGGACATGCACACAGCGGGGATGAGCAGTGCTTTAAGGGGCAGTTCAACACATGTAGCAAAAGGCTTTTACAATAAATCTGTTTTGCTTTTTATTTAAATAAACAAACTCAAACTCATGGCGCCTTGAGGCAAAGGTTGTTGTGATTTGGCAATATATAAATTGAACTGAAATGAATAGGTATTTCAATTTGCCACAGTAGTTGAACACAAATGCTTCTTTTCAGTTATGTCTACAACACTCTGCAGCAATTAGTGACTTTATTAGTCAGTGACTGCTCTTAAAAACACTGCACGTTTGTTCTGAGGTAAAAACTTTCATTTTAGGCTCTACACGGACGACTGGTCACCTTGCTGTTCTCCATGTTGATTGTGCTCATTCACTCCATGCAGAATCTTCTCTTTCTGAAAATGACAAGGGTAGATACAGAAAGGTAAAACCAGCAAAAGAGGATCCCCACCAGTGCAGAAATGTGACACAGACCACACAACAGCAAATAGCTCCCAACTAATCTGCTAAAACACCACGACCGTCTAAAGCACAAACACACACACAGGCACACACATATGCGCACACATTCACAGTTAATGTAAAGATGCAGGCCGCACTCGTAGAACTTGGAAGAATAGGCGGTGAAACTGGAAACTGATCAGCGAATGTAGCGTAGCCCACACAGAGTGCAGGAGAAAGCATGTTAGAGTTGGGAGAGACATGATATCCTGCTTCATGCCATCCAATACGCTAAATACTACACAGATAATTACAATGTTTGTACCCTTTTGAAAGCAACGAGTGGCTTTTACAGCCTAGTAGCTAAGGGTTTTATAAAATACTTGTGAAAAATGTAGACAGCCTGTTGTTATTGGTATTTCTATCCTCTAAAAGCTGTTTGCATATGCACCACATTTCGTGCCTTTTCTAAAAACAATATATCGATTCCTTTAATACTGACATTGTATTGCAACTTTCACCAGTTTATAAGTGATTGCTGTATATCTTTCAACCCACTTATAAAAAAGCAAACAAAACACAAGAAATTCTCAATTTAGGATTTCTCATCTAAGGTTAAATACAGTCAGTGGAGAAAAATATATATGTTCAAAAAGGTGTCACACTCTTATTATGAACTCTCTATTTTCCTGTTGTATTAATCAGCCTTTGTTTTTCAGAATGTATGTTTTACCTACCATATAGTCCTGGCAGTCCAATAATCCGACACAAGATGAAAGTTGGATGAAAATTTGCTTTTTTTTTTTTTTTAAATAAATAAATATTAGAAAATAGAATAATGACACAGAGAACCCAGAAACTGATGGTTGTCTTTTCACTCAGTACCTGCCAATAAATAGAAAGACCAAGGAACAACATCACCTGGACTAAAAACACAGATGGGGGTCCTTCTTGGTGTGCATAATTAAAGCAGTGGGATAGGGTGACCTGGACCTGGAAGTAGCCTATAGACTGATGGCTCTATGAATGTACAGTTGTCCTCAGAAGTTACTCGTCATGGGCATGAATGTTATGGTAATTTGGGATTATAATTAAAACAAGAAAAACAAGAATTGGCTGCACAAGTGTGAATTTCTTTTTAATGGTCTCTAGCCCACATAGGGTTAAAAGTATATAAATCTATACATCCCTTAGCAAATTGCACCTGAGCCAGACACTCAACAAGCTTCTGACATACTTCTGGCTGCATATTTGACTACTCTTCTTAGCAGAACTGGCAGAGTTGATTTAGCTTCCTGGCACTGACCCAGAACAGTCCTCAAATTTTCAGTATAGTCCTTCTTCATTTTTTCAGCCACTTTATCCAGTGTACAAGCACCACTGGCAGCGAAACAGCCCCAGAGCATGATGCTACCACCATGCTTGTCGGCTGGTACAGTGTTCTTAGGTTTGAACACCTCACCTTTATTACTCCAAACATACATCTTGTCATTGTGGCCAAATAGCTCAATATTTGGTTCGTCGGACCCTGAAACATTTTTCTTCAGCTACCTGCTACCAGTTCATGTATAAATGTGGGAAGGTGCAAATTTCTGTCAAGCACCCTCTCAGTCCATCAGGATGTAAAACTTGTTTCACTGTGGACAGTTACACTGGCTTTCCAGCAGTTTCCAGTTCATGGTAGATTTGAACTTTGGTGGTTCCTGAATTGATCAAGTCTCTGTGTATGTTTAGTTGTGCTTACCACCTTTTCTTTGTTGGTTCATCCTGCCTATCAAACAGTGCTTTACATTTTTCAGAGATTCAACTAAATAAATGGGAGCAAACTGTGTCTTTTTGTGACAGGCTGTTAGTAACAAAGTGCCTAAATATTCAAAACTGCTTCTTTATAACTTATCTGTTATGTGTAGACACAAGAATGGCTCATCCCTCGAGTTAGGCACCTTTTCTATGCTTAAATGATTTCTAGGTCAGTGTTAAGTGGCTTAAAAAATGGCACAAGGACTGGATGACTAAAAAATGATATGAAAGTCTGGCTACTGAAGCAAAATCAAAAGCAATTAGAGGTGGCTCAAGACTTCTGCATATTACTGTATATCAAAGTTTAAAATCAGTTACCTATTCCTTGTATAAATGTATTTAGTATGAGACCAAGAACTGATAATAATGTCAAATAAATAATGTGCATTGGTGTGGAATTGGAAAATAAAAGCTTTGAGGAAAATGTAAGACTTATTTTTTAAACGTCTCTCATGTATCCACACGAATTAGTATTAGATAGATGACAGTGAAGTGTTACCACTGTAGTTATGATCTCCTACAGTTCACTGTAACCAGATAGTCAAAAAAATATTCAATAATATCCAACTAGGACAACAAGAGTCAACATCAGGGGACCAAGAATAGATCCCAAGGGAACTCCACACCCAACTATTGATTTAAACTGTGCACGGTAACAATCAAACACACAAGATTCAAATGCGGACACGTTTTTCAACACATTTATTTATTTGCTTGATTCTTTTTTTGACAACTTTTGTTATGTGTCCACAGACATGAGAAATAACTCCAGAACACTCAAAAGATAAACGTGAGCACTGAGTTTAAGACTTTATCACAGGCTGCGACCTGTTTCTGCTTCTGTCAAGCAACTCCAAGCAAGAGCACAGACTTGGGGTCACGTACCCAGTCCAGGATGACCGTCTTACTCACACTGAGCCGAGAGGTCCGAAACTGCTTCCTGATCCGCACTCTGTACTCTGCAGTGACACTTAACCAAGCAGCAGGTCAATTATTCTTATTCATCATGGTATACAGAGTAAAAGAGAGTTAATATCATCTGTGTAATGAGACCCAAACACAGAAATCTCCATTTATATACAAGACACGAGCCAAGAGGAAGGTTTCCAGTAAATCATTACGGGGATCATGGATGACATACTTTACAAGCAGCACTTTCAGGAGTGGAAAGCTGTTGTCATTAGCAAGCGGTAAGGCAGGAGAGAGGGGAAAGCGGAAGATAAGTGGACCTGCATGCATTGATCCACAGTTGTGACAGCTAAAACAGCCAAAGGAAAAGAAAAACAAAACGATCGACTCATGTGCCGTTCAACAATCACTGGCAGGCACACTAAAACTACCTCACAAAGTGTTTCTGACACTCTTCAACTGTTAGGGTTGGAAGCCATGAAAGTCATGTGCCAGTGTTTGTGTATCGACTACCTTGACGTATATATATATATATATATATATATATATATATATATATATATATATATATATATATATATATATATAGAGGATATTAAGTCCTCTAGATTTTCTAAATGCTTAATACAAAAATCATATTACATAAAGATGCTTTGTGCGTAAGTGCATTAATTTTCAAGAACATAATTTATGTTTGATATTTTACAAATAAAACTTTCCATTTGTCTTCTATACCAGCAGACAACATGTTCTACCCAACACATTCAACAATAAATAAACTCAATTAACTCTTTGCTTACAGACAAAGTAACATAAAAAAAAAAACAAAGTGGCAAAAAAAACCCATAATAAAACTACAATAAAATGCAAAATTTAACTAGAGTCAGATTTTCTACAAACTTGTACATGATTTAGGCTGTGTTGCTCAACAAGTTGGCTGGCCTGTGGCACACAAAGTCCTAAATTCTGCTTACAAAGTGTAGAAAACTGATCATTAGCATTTAAAATGGAAATGAGACAGGCAGACCGGCTGGCTGACCAGGCCTGTGTTGAATGCATTATATGCCTACTCGGTAAATTTGACCCAATGTTGTCACTCTTGCATAACAAGATAAAGATGTTTTAGATTTCAAAGCAACATTATTGATAGACTTTTTTTTAAAGACCTACAAACCATTCCTTGTCATGACAACATCAAGTTAGTCATGCTTTACCGATGTCCGACACAAGCGTCAGGCTGTCAAATACGAGCAGCTACGGTACAAAAGCTGGCAGGGAGACTGCTGTCAAAGGAAACATTTACAGTCTGTTACAGGCAATAACTATATGCTATAGAGGATCATTGATAATATTCACTCTCCAAAACATTGATATACATAATGAAAATTTAAAAAAGATTAATAGCATTTACTATAACTTTACATAAAAGCTAATCATGAATGCATGTGAGTAACTTTATTTAGCATTAATGCTAAAGACAAGGATCAAGGAGAGAAAGAAAAGAGAGGTGAAGAAAGGGAGGCACTATCTGGTGCTAGGACAACGCTCTCATCCACTTGAAGCAACCGCCCTAAAAAGACTGAAGGTCCACGGTCGATTATAACTTTGTCCTTTCTATTGAGCTACAAGAGGAGTCTTCACAAGTCAGCTCATCGAACGGAGCAACTCTGCTGATCCATAAAAATAAAAATGACAACCACACACAGTACAGTTGTCCTCCCAATTAGATCAAATCTGGTGCGACTCATTGGTTAAAAGAATAGTGTAACCTTTTGGGAAATTCACCTTTTTTTGCCAGAAATGTGGATTTATTGTGTAAAAACTGATTAACTCAAGCAACAAAATCACCTACTAGCACTTCTAAAGCTCACTTCTAAAGCTCACTCTTTATGCAAGATTTAGTCACCCATTAAACGAGTCCTATTCAGTTCGCTTCAGATGTGCTATTTTCCCTTTTTGTTAACGGCCACAGCCAAGCTTTCCGTTTCCTACCTTTTTGCCAAGCTAGGCTAAAAAAAATCTGCTGGCTTCAGGATCATAAGTGCGCTTTTTGTCTTCTCATCTGAGTCTCAGCAGGAAAAGTACTTCCCCAAAGTGTCAAACTATTCATTTAAAATCCCACTAAAATAAAATAAAATAAAAAATCTTTGCACACAAATGCACAGTAAGTGAAACGATTACAAAAAGCAAAAGAACACTTTGGTTAAAATAACAGAGTAAATGGTACGAGACATTAACTCAATAAAGTGCCATGCAACAAAACTGTCAGTGGTCCTGTCACAATAAAATACAGTGCAGAGTGCTTCAACAGCAACATTAAACATTTTCCTTCAGGGTTATACCTGCAAGGGGTTATGTAGAAAAAACAATATAAATAATAATAAAGGAAGGACGAAGCACATATCAATAACAAGGCGAGGACACATATTATCTCTCCTGAACGGGCCGTCCTAATCTAGCAAACGATCTCGTGTTTTCATAGAACCAGATCTTAAAAAAAGACACAGAAACAACAGCTTGGATCCCTCCTCATGCTACTTCAAGGTTAAAATGATGAGCAACAGCAATGATGAATCTCTGCTATCTGAAACCTCTTCAGTGAAACAAATACTCTATGCTGCAGAGCACCAAGCCAATGTACATTATTATGTACATTATATGTATGGAGGATGGATATGGAGCTATCATCGCTGCACTTAACACACCTACACAGAGAAAACATCCAATAAGATGTTTTTACCCCTCCCCTCACTTGATGCCGTTAATGGTTGATGTTCAATGTCTGCTTCACAGCTGAGACTTATGTCTTTGCTGGAAACTGGCAGCCTCACAGATGACACATCTACAGGAAACATGAAAACTAATCTGAACTAGTCCCAGCGCCCAGCAGAGGTAAGTTATGTAACGGGTTTTGGGTGGTTAGATTTTCTTAGGAATTCTTCTAAAGGTCGTAAGGGAGCACACCATGCAGGGTTAGTGTGGTGGTGACGGCAAAAAATGCTTTTGTCGGCTTTGTGGATGAGCGAGTGAGTGACAGGGGCGGTCATCACATAGAGGGATATTTAAATGGTTCTATGTGTAAGTTTGCTATATGGTCTATGCTCGATTAAGCAGGATGTTGAGCTGAGCTTTTAGATTGTATTGTTTTGTTCGCTGTTTTTCGCCAGGCCCCTTCAACTCTCACATCCGCTGAGCCGATGGGTACGACTGGACCGACTTTCTTCTGGAGAGCTTTGACCTGACAGAAGGAGAGTAAGAATATGTTAGGCAGGAAAGATAAATAAAGGGAAAAAAAATAGCATTTTATGCATCTAATAAGCAATATAATAATAGGTTTCATTTTTAGGGGATAACTGATTATTTCCTGAAAAAAACAGAATAATTAAAATGTCAAAACTTTGTGTGGGTGTTTGGAGGTGGACAAAATATAAACTCTGGGTCTCTTTTCACTCATAGTAAACTATAGTAAACTATTTGCATGCTTTACAGATTCTCCACCACTCACCTGATGGTGCCTGCTAACAGAGGGTTAAAAGCATACAGCCAGTCATGCATCTCTTTGTCATTGGCTGCCTGCAGCAGAATCCCACGATGCTCGGTGCACACAGCAAACGTGTTGGGAGTCTGAAGACAGAAAATACTCCGGGGTTACTAAACCTCATTCAAATTTATCGGTTAAATGGTCATATGTCTTTTCTGCAGTGAGTTTCATGACTGAAGTGAAGCATACCCGCAGTAACGTCTGTTTGTCTTCACTGTATTCCACCTTTGCAGATGACAGGTTGATGATGGCTCTCTCGACACTGTCCCTCTCGCTGCGGTACAGGTACACATAGGGCCGGCGCACCACCACGAAACGCCTCACCCAGCCGCTGGTGTGAGGCTCCAGGAAGTGCAAATAGCCCTTCTTTGACACAATAGGGCTGCGCATGTTGAAAGAAATACAAAATGAATAACTGGCCTATGATTTGAATACTAAGGAAAATAATCCAGAGGATGTCCTAACATGTGATTGCAGCTGGTGGTGCATTAAACATATCGAGTGTGATCTGACCTGACACGAATCTCCTGTATGTCGGGAACAAAGGTGCATCCTCTGAGGACTTTCTTTCTGTCCACGGGGCTGTACGGATCTAGGTCTGGTGT
This sequence comes from Neolamprologus multifasciatus, assembly GCF_963576455.1. NCBI lineage: Eukaryota > Metazoa > Chordata > Actinopteri > Cichliformes > Cichlidae > Neolamprologus > Neolamprologus multifasciatus. Next base: position 19,475,658 of record NC_140456.1, on the reverse strand, counting down.
GGATGCTCCAGAACTGGGATCAGTGTGTCTAGACAACGCAAACATGTTCACACTGCATCAAAAAGGGAGCAACGGTCAAGACACAAAAGAAAACATTTCAAGCCCCTTTTCTTAGTTCTGATTGAAAACACATTTGCTATGTATAACAAAACAACAAGGTGTATCTCTGTAAGCAGGTTACTTCCTATGAAAATCTACAGGGTGGCTTTAGTGCACTTTTCTGACAGTTGTGAATGAATTACAAAGCTGAACTTCAAAAAATTTCTCCTCCCTGAAAAGAACTTAACCTAAAGAACAGTCGAACAGGTGTACCTAACAAAGTGGCCAGTGTGTGTACATACCTTCTTCTGAATTCTAATTATTACAGTGCAGTAATTATTTTGCATAGTTATGCTAAATGTTGTGACTGTTAAAAAAACAGAAAAAAAGTCTTCTGTGGTGTTTGCATCACCTGCCATTCGTAATCTAAGAGCGTACAATGAAAAAACTGAGGACATGAATGTTTCTGAATGTTTCTGCACATTATAGAAAATACAACAGCATTTTGCTTTTACTGATACTACCTGGCCCCACATGAGACTTACTGCTCACTGAACAAAGCACCAAAAAGCGAGTAAGATGTATTCAAAATGACGTTTTTTCCTCACCTGATGTCATAATGTCCCTCCACCAGTGAGGGGCAGGTCGAGGACGGGGTGAGCGTGCTCAGTGTAGAAGAGGATGACTCCCTCATCAGAGACGCAGACATCTCAGAAAGCTAAAACGCACACATGCGCAAGCACGCACACACAGAAACCAGAGCAACAGCAAGGACACGCAAGACAAGAAGAGAGACAAACACAGACAAAACAATCCAGCAAACAGTTAAGCACAAACGACACAGACATGCATTCAGAGAACAGCTTGATCAGTTTGTCATCTTCTAGCAATGTACTACAGAACCAGCACTGTGGTACAAATCCTCGGTATGTTTAAGAGCCCCTCGCTGATGTTAAAGAGGACATGCAGGAGAGTTATTAAATAAGTGGAAGCCTCACAGTGTCTAAGAAGAAGGGACAGTGAGGGGTGAGGAAAGTAGGAGGGGATGCATGGTGTAAAAGAGTAATCAGTAGACCTGAGTCAGTACTGGTGGTTATATTAGGCATGTTTTATCCAGCAACTATCTCTGAGTAATGTTTAAGCCAGGTTAAACATTACATCTGGTTATAGAGACAGAGGAGAAGTGAAAAGTATGAAATTCTTTGCAACAAGGAAGCGGGAAGTGTTTAAAAAACATGAAAGAATGACAACAGATGTATCAGAGGGAGTGACTGGAAAGAAGGACTGCGGGGCTTAAATATTTAGTGAAGGCTGTAAACATTAGGTTCAGAAGGACTAAAGGACTGGGTTATAGAGGGCCTAGGCTGGGGCTCACCTTGCTCTCACTGGCACTGCTGCTCACCTGGCTGTACTCCCTGTTGAAGGTGTGCATCAGCAGACGCAGACACTGGAAAGTGAGAAATATAAAAAAAAAAAAATTTAAAAGCATGAAGCTGAATGAAGCTGTGTGTAAAAATAGAAATAAAATAAATCTCTAATAAACTGAGGTGTAAAATAGAGATGAGGGGAGCAGCAGTCACCTTAGCAGCCAGCTCCCTCTGCCTCTGGTTGGGGCTGTCGGGGGCGGGGCTGCTGCTGGGGCTGTGGCTGAGGACGGGACTCTTTGCAAAGTCGATGATGTCGCCATTTTTGTAGAGTGCATCCTGTCCCGCATGCAGAGTCGCCTCCAGCTTCTCCCTCAGCAGCAAATAGTGCCTGGTCTTTTCCACCTTTAGAAGAAAGAAAGGGGATTTCACTTGAAAGACAAAGTCCAACAGGAGTTTATTTAGCATATGTCAAGTAGGTAGTCGTTTCACTAATCTTCAGGAATAGTTCTCCAGGCTTCTTGAAGGATATTCAAAGCTCTTCTTTGGATGTTGGCTGGCTCTTGCTCTATTGTCAAGATGATCCCCTTCAATAATATTGAGGTCTAGGATCTATCCTGTGCTGAATGATGAAGCTGTTGCCAATCAGATGGAATTGCATGGTGGATGAAAATCTGATGGTGCTTCTCTGAGTTCATAATTCCATCAGTTTTAACAAGATCTCCAACACCACTGGATGAGATTCAGCACCAAACAATGACAGAGCCTCCACTGTGTTTTACAGATGGCTGTAGACACTCAGTGTTCCTCTCGCCTGATCTCCTGCACACGTTTTGACGACAACTTGAACCACAAATGTCTAATCTGGATTCATCACTCTACGAGATCTGTTACCAGATTTCCTTAAGAATGGTTTTGCTGGGTTTTTTCATATTTCATAAGGGCATAACTTTCTGACTTTCACTGTTCATCTGCTGTAGATAGTTTTTATGCCTGCCTCCACATGTCCAGTTTCCTCAAAATGTTTTACGGGCACACTGCACACAACCGCAAGTTTTACTGTGGTCCCCTGGAATTCATCTTATTGGTGCAAAATACAACTTCATACCAGTGAAACCATGTTATCTTTGGGATTTTTCTTGCTATCAACTAAAGAGATGGGAACAAATGAAGTGCTTCTATTACAGGCTGCTAGTAACAAAATGCCTAAAGACACAAATATTATAATTATTTCTTTCCTAAGTTGTCTAATATATGTAAACACTGGTTTATCACTTGGGTTAGTTGCTTTTTATGCTGAGTGCAAAAGCATCCAATGTCCAAAGAAAAACCTAAGATATAAGAGACTATTATGATGTAAGCACTGTAAAAATAAACTATAATATAATTCCACTGACCTCCTGCAGTAAGCTAAGTTTCTCCAGCTCCCACTGGTGGTCGAGGATGAGGCTGTCACTGCGGGGCCTCCATCCAGCCAGGTTCTCCTCGCCTCTCACGTAAGCCACCGAGGTGTCCAGCACGCGCCTGCGACGACGCTGCATGCCTGACGAAGGGGAACAGAAACATTTAGAACGACAAAGGACGAACAAACGTTTTTGTCATTTTCATTTATTACTGATTTTTATTTTAATTCTGCTTCACCTGGACTTCCGTTGTCTGCCACGTGGCAGAGAGTGATTTCATAGACTCCAGTGACACGGTTACTGAGGAGAGAAAGCAGAGCAGGTTGTTGTAAACTTAAATCTCAAACTCTGAAGCATGCATCAACCTAGAACTTTGATCTGAAATGGTGCCAAACCAGTGAAACTACATGATAAATGCGTAATCACAGCCTCCCAACTTTCTATTAAAAAATAGAAAGTTTTCATTAAGTCACAGAAAATATCCTTTTTTTTTTTTTTAAAGCTGTACAGTGGGCTGGACTGGAGTCTTGGCCAGGCCATTTCTGCCCCCCCATCCTTATGTTTGACAGCCCTAGTTAAAATCCTTAATCCAGTACCTCTCAGAGGGCCGGAGGCAGCCGGTGCTGAAGAGGTTTCTGATGGAGCGGGATGCCGGCAGCTTTGCGTCACGGGAGTAAAACACCATGCAGAAGTCTTTGGTGATAACTGTCGGCTGAGTACAGTTCTCCATCTAGCCCAAATATACAAAACATTAATAAAGTAAAAAAATAAATAAAAATTTTGCAGAACAATGCACGAACACTCTCCCACCTCTAGATAAGTAGAGAGGGTGATGTAGATCTTCTCCCCATAGGGTGTGACTCTGTTCAGAAGCAGAGAGTTGTGCATGGAGCTGTCCCATGCGGCCTCGAATCGGTAGAAAGTTCTACAGAGAGGAAAAACAGCATCTATCATTCTTTTGTGACGTTTACGGTGGGAAAAAGTCTTTCGTTGCATGAAAAGCTTAAGGAACAAATGCACGTTGTTGCATGTTGTTTTTAAGAAACAAAGATGGAAAAAGATGGTACCTGTGATCAACTCCCAGAGAGACACTGCGATTAACAAAGAGAAATAAGGTGAGTTATAAACCTTTCTCTCCAGCTTTCAACAGTTTAAACTCAGCAGACAAAGAGAAAAATGCTTTGAAGGAAGACTGGAAAAACAAATTCCTACTTGTCATCATGTTTTGGCCAGACGTATCCAGAGGTCAGGATGTTGAGGGAAAGGATGTTGGGGTCTATGATGGTCTCATCAGCCTCGGGCGTGTTTCGAATACGACCTGCGGGCAAATAAATGACAATGAGACTGGTCATTTTTTTGATTTTTGAGCTCTTCCTGCAAAAATCTGACAAACGTGGCCATATATATCGTACTCACCAATAACGAGCTCCTTCACTTCTTTCCACTCAATATCATTTCCTGTTTCGTGAGCAATTGTGACTCTGATCCTCCTCTGAATGCCCTGTGGAGTCGCAAGAAGATGAGGAGCGGATTTAGTATCTCAGTGGTTAAAATGAAGAACTTAGCACTGTGACAGCAGAGGTAAACACGGTCAGACCTGATGTAAAAGGAACGTCCCATGGCAGGGCATCCCACCTCTGTGGTCAACAACAGCCGGGATATAACTGGAGGCAGAGGGATAATACATTTTTAGACATGTATTATAACATTATAACAAGTGCGATGCATGTGTATGCTTTCCCTTTTTTATTTATTTATTCCCATATTTAAGCAGCAACAGGAACAGACAGGACTCACTCTCCGTTAGCTTCCAGCTCGCAGATCTCAAAGAAGACCATGAGATCGTATTTGGCGTGACAGGGTCCCGCAGTGGAGCGAGTCAGAGTGTTGAGCTTGGTGGCAGGCACTGGATGAATGAAGAGGATGCAGATTCATTCATTTATTGCTAAGAATATTAAATCAAGTACACACGGAAATCATTGATAGATGATTGAATTAAATAATTATCTCATTAAAATGGAAACAGGCAGAATCAGAGGAGCCTGCAGAGCACTCATTCATTCATTTATTCATTCATTTATTAATTTCCCCTTTTTTTTGCTCATTAGATTAATGTGTAGGAGTTAGATTGTGGTGGCTATTGTTAATACATAATAAAATACATCATGAAATGTCATTGCTAACCTGGTTTGGATAACGGCATTACCCGAGGGAACTGCCTCCTGGAAGGTCTCAGTGGGCTGAAAAAAACATGAAACTGTGAGAAAAACTTTTTTTCATCAAATTATCTCAAGTCACCCGGTCAGATTTCTTCCTGACCTGATTAAATCTTTGCAGAGTGGAGGGAACGGCTGTTTCTGATAGTGTCCAAACACCTCAAAGACGATGGGCTGAGTCTTGATGTACTCCGTGAAGGACTTGGTCACCTCCACTGTGATCTATCACAGGCAGAGAGAAAAATACTCGAATGAACCCTTGAGAAAGCTGTTTGTAGAAATGGACTGCTAACATAATATTTCAAATAACAAGAGGAAGTGAACAGTAACGGCAATCAGTTGTCTTTGTTAATATAAGCGTTTAATGCTGCTTACATTTTGGACATGGTAGAAGCCCAGTGGTGGCCCTCTGCCGGTATTTTTCAGTGGCTCAGTGGAGAAAGCTTCGTCGTGACGGTGGATGAAGCTGAAAACAATGAGGTCATTTCATCAGCTGACCTGCCTTTTTGTTTTTCCTACACATTATATCACCCAAAGCATCTGGCTAACAACAGCACAGATTATTTCACTGTCAGCTTCTCAAATTACAAAGACTTTAATCCGTAAATTAGAAAATACATTAAGTTTGATTAGAGTTTAACCTCTAAATCATGTGACCTGTAAGGTAGAATTTGTAAAAATCTTTGTATCTAATTGCATAAAGACAAAAGAGAGAACTAGGAGAGGCATTCAGCGAGAACTGTTAAATGAAATTCACATCAGGTATACGATGTTACTCCAGGAACTTTGCTTTAACTTACTTGAACTGGCAGAAGATGTCGGCGTACTCTGCAGAGATGCTCGAGGCCTGTAAGACGGTAACTCTGAAGGTGAAAGTGCTGCCGATCTTGAGGTGGGACAGTGTTTTCTCTGGAGACAGGTCCAGAGGAAGATCCAGACCCAGACCTAAACTCTTTACTGGGCTTAGAGGAGCATCCAGTGTGGCTGCATGGCACAGAAGAAGCGGAGACTCAGAAACGCATTGACATTTTGACATTTCCTAGCATGTGCCAGCTAGGAAATATATTTCCGTTCATGAGGTATTTCTCGTCGCCCTCCCCTCACCTTCACAGGTGTTGTTGTTAACTTCATCTGCAGAGATTCCAGTCTCAGCATTTTGTCCTTCTCCCTCCACAATTCGCAGCTCTTCCTGCGAGGTGTTGGAGTGCGACAGAGTTGCGGGACACGACTCAGTCTGAAACTAAACAGAACATAAAATCATCAGCTTTTGCCTCTTTTTACAAGCAGAATATCACTAGAATTTCTTTTTTCAGGCTCCAAATTTCCACTTTAATCTGACAAGAAGGACTCAACAACTGCACAACACCAGCCCAGCCGTACCTTCTCAAACTGTTTGTCTTCAAAGGAGATCTTGGCGGTGCCTGACTGCCTCACGCCAGAGCCGTAATCAGGCGCCTCCTCATCAGCTAAATAGAGACACAACAGCACAAACCACGCTTATAGTTAACAAGCATTTCCAAAAACACAAAACAACAGAAGAGGACATGTGTGCAGCATCTGACAGCTAATTTTTATTTGTACCTGAGATGGCCTGCACTGCCACTCTAAGGAAGCCTTTCACCTCTCCTTTCTCGCTTACAATGGCCACACGATGTACCAGAGGGACCGGGTACAGCAGGTTACTCAGATACACAAAAGCCCTGAGGAGGAGGGAAAGTGATGATGGGTTTGTGGGCGTCCTCACTGTGCAGTAAAAGAACTTAAATCTGTGAATGTTACTGACCTGCCGACCAGACGGAACCAGGGGAAGCGGTCGTAGAAGGGGTCGCCTCCTGTCAGGGCGTGGTCACAGTCCTCCACGGCGCTGCTGGGCAGCTCCGCAGCACGATCATACATTTCTCTCATCAGGTCCAGCCTCTGTCTACAAGGGCCAGGAGAAAACAACAGGTCAGTATGTGCTGACATGCAGACATGTGTATCAACTGTCAGCTACTTTGACCAGTGCTTTGAATTAAAAGAACTGCGCTGTTTTCTACAGGGATGACCATTAAATTGTGACCGTGAAACGAGCTTCAAGCCAGACTCTCAAAACCTCTGAGTACCTCAGTTTTTCCAGAGTCCAGTAATGTGTGGCTCCGTTCTTTTGATCTTGCACTTCGACGGCCACTATCGTCCGAGGGAACGGTCGCCTCTCTCTCTCTTTAGCCTCACTGGGAGGCAGCAGGTCAGGGGGCAGCGGAGAATAGAGAGTGTCTGTCAAGAGGACAAACTGGAACTGCACCTGTGAAGAAAACACGAGATTGCATCATAATTTAGACTCGAACAGCAGCTCACAGTTATTTGAGTAATCCAAAAAGAAAATGAGAAAATTGAGCAGCTGACAAATTGTAGTATTTGTTCTAAATACTTTAACTGCACATATGACATCTGTCAAAGACCTAAATCCTTCATGTGCCTTTTTTATTAGTTAAAAATAAATAACTAATAATAACAACATGCACAGTAATGTCAATGTCATTGAGTACAAGACACATATTTAAAGTCAGGGAAATAATGAAAGATTCGAGTCCAGCAATCAAGATTTTCAGACCTCATAGAGCAACGACCTGCATTTTTTTTGTTTACAACAAAATTAACACAATGTGCAATGAAACATAGCACAAAAAATATCATTGCACTGCCAAAGCATATATCTTACAACAATAATAACATCTAACCTTCTTCTTCAGCTCTACACTGATAGCATTGGCCTCTTTGAGGAAGATGGCGTTGCCCCAGAGCAGATCCCTGAGGGACGTGAACTGATAGAAACGCCACTTTCTGAAAGCCCACAGCGCCAGCTCGGTCTCGCGCTTCGTCCACGGCACTGGAGGGTACACGAGAACTTGATGTGAATAAAATGAAAGTCTGATGCCAAAACTAAAAGAAAAAAAAAATTAAAGTGATAGTATCACCTTCCTCTTCAGGCTCCTCCTCTTCCTCAGGTGACTCCAGATACCGAGAGTCCACCTGTTTCTGAAGGGCCTCCAGTTTACTCTCATAGTCCTGAAAGGATCAAGAGGAGGTGCGGATTTACATAACACCTAGAACTGATTAGTCATTTTTATGATCGATGGCGATCATGCGAGCACCCACCAGCCGCTGTTGTTCCAGCAGGTTGCTGGCTTCCTCTCGTTCTTTGCGGTACTGATCCTCAAGCTCCTGAAGCCTGCAACATTTCATTTTCGTCAACACCAAAGAACTTTCCCAAGACATATATTCATATCATTAAAACAACTCATGCGACCACACCCACCTCTGCTCCATCTCCTGCTTCATGTCGATGCCTTGTTTCTCCAGCAGCTCTCGCTGAGCAAAGGCCCAGTCGACAGGCTCCACGGGTGTCTCGGCACACGGCGTCCTCTCCCGCTCCAGACGAGCCTGCTCGGGGTCGTTGAAGCGGAACACGTGGCTCTTGCCCATGATGATGCGATTTCCTTAAAAATGCAGCAGGAAGCATGAAAGTTGAAACATTTGACTCAAGCATTAAAAATTACACCGCTGCTTAAATAGACACATATTTCAGGACTTGCCAAATTTATTAGAAAATCAAAGACAATTTAATACTTACCAGACCTCAGGACAATAGGTGAGGTCACTCTCTTGCCATTGACATAAGTCTCTGCTCCCTCACACGGCTCAAGAATGATGCATCCTGTTACAGAAAAGCGTTAAATGTACGTGTGACTGGAAAGACGGATCTTTTTAGCAGATTTGTCTACAGGGAGAGACTTTACCTTCTCCCTGAGGGCCGGTGGTGCTGCTGAAGGTGCAGTGTTCATCCTTGATAAAATGGCCACTAAGAACAATGTCTTGGCGAGTTTTGGCATTTTCACGGCCAACCCTGAAGGAAGATTTAAAAAATATATATCTAAATTACTAAAAACTGCACATATCCGGATGGATTTCATGTCAAATTGAACTTATAGAACTCTTTACTTGGTTATGCCGTCTTTGATGTAATAGAGCAGACACTCGGACATCAGTGGGTCCTCGTTGAGGTTCACCAGATGAGGCGTCTGAAAGAGAAGTATATTTCAGTGTTTGTGTGAGTTTGGTCTGATCGTTCAAGAGGTTGAGAAGTTGTTTGGCAAGTGCGTGGCACAGACTGAGGACCTGTACCTTTTTGGGGGAGAAGACGCCGACTGTGCCTCCATCTTCTCTCATGGCAACGCCCATCTCAGCCAACAGTGCCTCTCTACAGAGTTAATCAGAGTTGGAGTCAATCCATTAACTCAGATGGAAATTTACAATAATGCTATTTTTTTTTTTATTTCATTAAACTGACAGTCTATCCATGCAATGCATAATGTTTTGTGTTCCTTATCGATGAGTTCCATGATTTGCAAAACTTTAGGTAAAAGCACATCATGTCATGTCTGTAGTCCTCTGTAAAACAATCTGAATTATGCTTGATAATGCTATACAAACAAATTTGACTTGTATAAGCACCTCCTTCAGGAACGATGTCAATACAGCCTTAATGTTGGAACTATTTTTCAGTTGTGAGGAAGGACGTTTGGATCACTTGCCGGTGAGAGAAATTCATCCTCAGAGGGATATGAACAGGAAATTTCACTAAAAGCTTTCAGAGATCTCAATCTCATGGTGTAATAATTAGTTTTGCTTTTGTCATATGGCCAAAAACATTGCGAACTTCTACTGAAAATTCCACAATGTATAATAAAAAAAGAATTTAGGCAATTTGATTTGGTAGATATTTACACGAGATGCATTCCCGACACAACAATCTTTACTGCCTCCTGGTATCAAAACAGAGATCTTTTGCTCATTAGGCAAATGTGTAATTTGTCACACTCATACGCACTGCCGTAACATGTCCTTGAAATAAGTCCAATCAAAAATGGACAATTGATTTTTTACTTGTAGGTGCACTGCCTTGAAAAGCCAGGCAGATACTCAAATGTTAAATTTAATGATAATTTCAGGTGGTTTTGCATTCATGGAGTATCAAACAGCATAAAGAGCTTGGACAAACCTCTCCATACGGATGGCCTCAGTACGGCGCAGTTTCTCTTCCCATGTCTCATTGAGCTCTGCGATGATTTTCTCGGTTTCCTGTTGGTGATGGAGAAACAGCCTGCTCTCAAAATGGAAGTATTACCTCTGCTCATTCTCGTATTCATCAAGAAGTCTTCCCACCAAATGCCTAAGCCCCTCTCCTCCCTTCATTCCCACTCACACAACCCAGATCCACTTTTTCTATCTATGCATCGTCATCCCCTTTTTTTCCTACCTTGAGCCTTTCAATGGCTTCCTCACTGGCCGGGCTAAAGATGCGATCGTGGAGGTTGCTGATGGAGCCGGCTCGACTGGATAGGGCTGAGAGCGAGGGTGAGGGGCTCATTCCCGTCATGGCGTGGGTCACTGCGGAGAGATCACCCCTTTGATTGACAGCCTGGCGATTATTCACAAAGTTCTTGTAATCGCACAGGTCTGCCAGAAAGAGAGGCGTTGCATGGAAGAAAGCAAGGAAGGAAGGAAGGAAGGTAGGAGCAGACGCGAGGTATTCAAGGAAAGACATCAAGGATTGAGAGGACCACGCAGGGATATGGATTTAAAAGGAAAAATAAAATAAAATAAGGGAACAACAGGGAGGGTAACAAAAAAAGAAGAGAAAGCTCAAATAATGGATCAAAGAAGCAGACGTATTTGCTTTCCAAAGCCATCGCAGACGGAGAAAAAAAGAGCAACTCAAACTGACACGGCATACAATGTCAGAGACTGAATGCTAAATACCAGAGGGATTTTTTTTTTCTGACACAGAACTGCACACAAACACACACAACAAGCTCGCAAGCAAGCATGGTTAGGACAAAGTGTACTAAAAAAAAAAAATAGATACATCACTACAATGCATGAGGACCAAATATAGAGTGTTGATTTTTATTTTCGTGAAAGAAGAACTGATGTTTTTAAGCTGTTTGGTACAGCGTTTGTAGCAAAGATCCCGGCGGTGCAGGCCTCTAAGCACCTGACTCAAGAGCATCGAATGCAGCAGCTCCACACACAGAGGACCAGACTGCAAAACACAATCTAAAATGGCATCCTCTCAGTCAGTCCTTTCTTCCATGGTCACTAATCTTGTTAAATAACAGCAAGATTCAAGACAACCCTGAATCTGACAGTTTCCGCTGTTCTCCTATCGGCATCTCTTAAACAAAGCATCACTGTGGGATCACATACTTTTGTGGCTAAAAGTATTTCGAGGTTTGGGGAGTAAAAGAAACATGTAACACCATGGAAAAAAGAAAGGAGGCCATTTTTTTCTCTTAGCCAATGGATTACAGCTTTAACAAGATTTAACTGCAAAGATAATTTTAGTTGTTCTGTAAAGTTCGTTTTATTTTTTTAATCAATTAGTGCATCGTCTGACTCCATGTACACTCTCTCAGGATTGTTAGTTTGGTCTCTGGTGTGGTGGAGGAGGAAAGTCGGCTCGGGATTCATTTCTTTTTAGCTGCAAAGCGCAGGCTTGCTACAGTTATACACACATTTCAAACCAGTGATGACAGGACCAGTGCAGCGATACGCTGATAGGACAGAGGAGAGAAGAGACTGTGTGAGAGTGGTGCTCACATCCCAAGTTAATCCTCTGTCTTCAATGTACTGAGAGAAAAAACATAACCTGCACAAAAGCTTTTAACTACCAGCTTCCCGTGCACGTGTGTGCCACGTGTGCGTGAGCTGCTGTGACACTCACTTTCGATGATGTCGCCCAGGCCCTGTGCGTACAGCAGGTCTTTGAGACGAGCCACCTCCTCTTTCAGCTCGCGCACCAGCCGGTTGTTGGGGTCCTCGTTGATCACGGCGTTGCAGCGGATCTGTTTGGCACGATCGGCGTACCTAAAAGGTGGTCGATAAGTTATCATTCCTCAGCCTCTCTGTACTGAATAACAGTGAGCAGATAATATGAAATATAAGTGAGGATGGTGTCTCACAGCTGGTTGAACAGAAAAATATGTTTGTGAAGTGTCCAATAATGGTTTTGCCCGACAGAGCTACATGAACTCCACTTTTCTGCAGATGTATGTAGAGTTTAAAATCTAATCTAATCAGCACTTCTATTCATTTGCTTGACCCTGCAGTATGACAGTGTGACTTTAGCTTTAAAATGCATTTACAGTGAAAAATGTCAAATTTAATGATCCCAAAAACAGAGCTTTAATATATTTTCCTTACCGGAGGGTACTTAGGGTTTCATCATAGTTAATATCAGCAGGGCTAAGGGCAGCCACCATGGCTGTGCGAGAGTTTCCTCCTAAAACAGATACACAAATATATTTCATTAACTAACACAGAAAATCTTTTTCTTATGCTAAAACCTCTTTTTTTCTGGTTGCATTTGCATACCTAAGTTCTCCCTCAGCAGCCATGTGAGCACCGAGTCTCTGTAGGGAATGAAACTCTCCACCTTCTTCTTTTTCTTGTTCTATCAACAAAGGAATCACAATAATATTTGAAGTTTACTCTAAAAAAACATGCTCCATACACCCTGCGTGCTGCTGTATACTAACCTTGTTTGGTGCAGAGTCCTAAAAAGAGAAGAAGAAACACCAGCATTTGTAATTGAAACACCACAAAGGAGGAGTTTTTAAAGTAAGATTTTTAGCAAAGTGTAAAAGTTCGTACCAGTTCAGCCAGAGCAGAAATCACTTTTCCCAGAGTGGTCAGGGATTTGTTGATATTTGCTCCTTCCTGCAAACACACACACAAAACAATAGAAATCAGCCATTTAATGTATTTTTCCATCTAATCATGAGTACATTTTAGATATATTACTTCAAATTAGCACTAAAACCACCAAAGGGGTCTTTTTTACTCATTTGGCATTTTAAAAGTCATGTAACTCAAAAGAAGATGAAATTGATTGGGGCGTTCAATCATTTATACCTGGAACCAATGGCGGAGTAAATGTGACCCCCAAATGAAATCATTGTAAAATGCTGCACTAAACAATGGCAACAGGTTTGGGTGTATAGTGACACATATTGTTTATACTATTTTTTATATAAATGCTGCTATAACGTGAGCTAGCTAGATAAGGTTGAGAGATGAGTATATAGAAGACTCCAATTGAAGTTGGCAAATTGTTGCAGGGTGGAGAGGCTCAAGACGGGACATCTGAGTCGGGGAAGAATGAAGCTGAAGCCATTACGGACACATGGAGAACGGGCTCAAAGAACCACAGCTAATCTGAGTAGAGAGTTCAGAGTAAGCAACATGGCTGTGTCCAAAATCAGCGCCCGCTGCTATGTATTATTAATTCTACGTTTATGAAAATGGATCAGTTTATTGAAAGATGTAATTAGGTACCAATCAGTGCATATTTATGAGTTCAACTTTAAATTATGTTTCTTATTTTGTTGTAGAAAACTGTGGAGTCTGTTCTTTACTTTGCTTCTTTATCCTTGTGTATTTATTCATTTTTTACTTTTCCATGATCATTTTCTTCCACAATGTTTACATTTTTGGTGTGTTACTTATTGTGTTTTTCTTGGTGTGCCCTTTGTTTTAGAAGATTATAAAATATATTTTTTAACCTTACAATCTGTAATGAAATACTCAAAATCATTTGTAAAACCATTAAACCCCCTGAAAGGGAATATTAAATACTTATTCTGTCAATTTTTACAAATATTTAGAGAAATTAGATGAAAATGAACAATTTCTTGAAGAAGAAAGAAAGAAAGAAATCATCATCTCACCTTCAGCCTTGTTCCTTTAGCTCCAGTTGAGTCTGCTCTCTCGCTGCCAGCCAAGTCAACCAAACTGATCTTGCTGACCTAGGAAGACAATAATTTTTTTTTTTTCAAAATAATTCACCCTCTCTGAAAAGGACTAAATATCCACCGCAGCAAACACAATCCACCCGGGGCTGAAAAGGAGAGCTGGCAGTAAAGCGTGGTTTACCAGTCAATGCAGAAACACATTCAACAGATAGCAGCACCGCATACACGGCCTCCTAACAGGCCATAAAAGGTCATAAAATCATTTCTGCTTCAACTCTCCTTATTGATTTGTTTGTGGTCAGAAGCATGGAAAAATAAAATCTTCGTTTGTGGGTGATTTGCACCGGACCTTCTCTGACGTGTTGTCTGTCTCCATGTCGTGTTTCTTCTGAGTGAAGATAATGTTGAAGACGGCGTGGGAGCGGCTGCTTGTCTCGTTCATGTTGGTAGCAGCCACAGTCCTGAAAAAAACAAAAATACATGCTCATGGGTTTTTAAAAATAACAATTATCAAATCTAAACAACTGATCGTAAATTTAACACTTTACCTGGCCTTGTTTCCAGAATCCATCAGGTCCTGGATGTCATTGTAGGAGGTGACGGCTAGCTTTGATAGATCTTCAACATAGGGTCCCATCAGCGGGTGCTCTCTGACACGCAGGTTTCCTTTGTTTTTGGGATTCAGCAGGTCACGCACACGCTCACAGTAGATCTCCATGTAACTCACCTGCAGGGAGAAGAGAAGGCAGTCATAAAATATGTTTAATGACTAATTAATTAGTTATAATAAGTGACTTGATGCTACCGGAACAATAAAAGATTAAAAATGAATGAATTAGCTTCTGACTATCTGATAAAACAACACGATTCCAATATAACCTGCTTCTGTTTCACATGTTTCAGCCAAACTACCTGAAAAAAGTTCTTTAAATGCAAACAGGAAAGCCTGCCAAAAGGCATATCAGAGTTTAGCATGACTCACCTCCACTGAGTAGGACATGCTGTTTTCATTATTGCTGTCATTGATCTTGGTGAAAAGGTCCTCGCACAGCTAGAAAACAAAATTCCACTGTCACTTTACAAACTGCTGTGTTGGAGTCAAATCGGCACAAAATTGTCTTTCATTAAACTGTATTTAAAACTGCTTCCTGCTTTACCAGAGGAATGATTCCCTGCTGGTCTTTTTCCTGTCGGCCCATCATGGTGTAGCTTTTGCCTGCGCCCGTCTGCCCGTATGCAAATATACACACATTGTAGCCTTCAAAGGCGTGGAGCAGCATCTCCTCTCCGATGTCTTTGTACACCTGCATCTGGGAGGCATAGTTGATGTCCTCAGGCTGCAGACATGGAGATAGCGGAGTGATAACGGGGGGGGGGTTGAAAATTAGCATTTTTTAATAGCATGAATATTCATTATTCTAACACACATTAAATATCAAACAGTGTGCTGCAGGAAAAAAAAGAAAGAAAAGAAAAGTTAGAGGGATTAGTCACTGGGGGCTTGTTTAAGAGCAGAGCCTTCTATTTTCTAATGCAGATGTATTTCCTTTGATGAAAGCTGTAAGACTCACCGTGGTGTGTGACCAGTAGGAAAAGTCAAAGTTGAAGCTCTTGTTTTCTTTCGGCTGTTTTGGATTCAGGATTGCTAAAAAGATCAAAACAGATCAGTTAGAAGCATCGACAGCTGAATGTTCTTCATTCTTCAGTCTTCCTTATCTGGCTTTTTTAGTTTACATACAGTAAGCAAGAAGGAAACTGTGAAAAATTTCATATCCGCTATGAATCTATATCAGTATTTTATCACACAGTCTTTGTGACCAGTTAATTTTCTTGCATACACACACTCTATATGCATGCTGTGTTTAAATGCTCGTGGGTTTGCTTTGATTTTTTCTTCTTTTATTTATTTTTATGATTATTTCCACCCAGAGCAGTGTGTCCAATAATGATCCATACTAATGTTTGTGCGTGTGTGTGTGTGTGTGTGTGTTTCCCCCACAGTTAGTTCAAGTCCTGCCTTATCATTTGTATTATTTACTGGTCTTTTTTATGCATATTTCACGGATAATTACAATCCAGTTCTTATTATAAATAAAGGTTTTGTTTAAAACCTTCATTTTACATTAACATGCATACTCACTGGCCATTTTATTAGAAACACATGTTTAGCTGTTCATTAATGCAAATATCTAATCACTCAGTCACATGGCAGCAACTCATTTATGTCTGTAGACAAGATGACCTGCTGCAATTGAGTATCAATATTGGGAAGAAATGTTATTTAGTTATTATTAATGTGGCATTGTTGTTGGTAGACAGGCTGGTGCGAGTATTTCAGAAACTGCTGATCTCCAGGGATTTTCCCACACAATTGTCCCCAGGTTTACAAAGAATGGCCCAGAACACAGAAAACATTCAGTGAATGGCAAGGGTCAAAGAGGAAAATGGCCAGATTGCTTCGAGCTGATAGGAAGGCAACAGTAACTCAAATAAAAGCTTGTAACAACCAAGGTATGCAGAAGAGTATTTCTGAATGGAAGGTTAGATGGGGAACCTTGAAGCAGCTGGGCTGCAAAAGCAGAAGACCGCACTGGTTTCCATATCTGTCAGCTTAACAGAAAACTGAGCGCACCAAAATGGGACAATTGTCACCATTGAAGGTTGGAAAAATGTTTCCTGGTCTGATGAGTCTCAATATCTGCTGTCACATTCTGATGGTAGTTTGCTGAATATAGGCCACAGGCCATTAAGGCATTTCTGACAACAACTTGGCACTAGTAAAGTGTCCAGTAAGCATATTTTTTTCTATCAATTTGAATTAGATTTACCAAAAAACACAAAAAATGAGAACATTCTGGATCAGTTAGGATTTACAGTTCTGCTCAATAACAGCTTTTGTAATTATACACCACAGCTCTCTTTTCTGAGGAGGAGCAGCTGCTCTTCTGGCTGCAAATTAAATAAACCGTATCACCCCTTGTGGACGAGTTCAATAAACCAGCAGCGTCAGTGAAGCAGTCCTGTTAAGAGGAGCGAAAGCTCTTAGCACTCGATACATGTGAAGTTACCGAGCTGAAGTAATGCAAGCCTGAATCTTCTGGCTTTTAATGAGGTCATTAAAAACAGGCACAGCAGGCTGACATGCCCCTGCTCTCTCCTGCACCCTTACATCAGCTGACCTCGGGTCTGGACTCGACCAGAACAACGGGCCCTTGTTGGTCCATGCAGCTCGTGTGATGAGAGAAGAGAGCCGCGGCTGTCGCTACGTCCTACACACACTGACGGGCTTCAGGCCTGACTGAAGCTTTTGTTTCCTTCTCGAGCTGCCAAAATGCTGCATGCCTCCCTGCCCGCTGTTATATCGCCGCAGGACAATGCAGCCCGCGAGACGAGGTGAAACACTAAAAATGCTTCAAAGTGGGTCACAGAAATGAGACCAAAACAGCATCAGAGGATCACTTTAAACACAACTCAGACTTTCAATGAAGCACCTCAGACGCAACCTCGTAATCACTGAATCGAATTGCTGTAATTATTCACATAAACACGTGTCATATGCTCTGTCTGTTTTAAAAATAGAGTGCTATATAATCAGTTTACTGTAAAATTAAAAAGCTAAGAACAGCCTTATCCTACAGGCCAATTAAAAATGAATATTCAATATTCTTCGTGTTATTAATTATACCTACATTTACATAAAGCCTGTTATTCTGAAGCACAAACAGAATAAAAATGCTCCATAAACACCTCATACAAACTAGTCAGAAATGCTGAATGCTTTTTTTAATCTCTTACATTAAGGGATTTTTGTTTTAGAGATTGCAGCATTTTTCCAAGTATTCTGTTTGTATTTTGTCCTGGAAAATTACAGAACTTGACTTAAAGTTGGTGGTTATATAGTATAGAGCTTTCAGTCGACTGATCTTTAAGACAAAACAAATGTAAATATTCTGCAATTAATAATAATTTGTGTTTTTTTTCCACAAAAAAGGCCACTTACCTTTCTTAAAATACACACGCTTATTATTCCTCAATGAAAAGCTAAGATGGCGTTCTTCTTTAAAGATTAAATGCACATCACAGTGCTTCTCTGGTGCTTTTCAATCTAAGTGAACCACAGGTTTAAGTCTCCACCTCATGCTGCATTTCTACACCTACACCTGAGGGCTTTGATTATTTATTTTTTTTAAAGAGGACTATAAAAGTTAATTAATCAAAATGTCAATGAGGAAATGAATAATTAAGTAATTGAGGTAAACTTCAATTAAAGCAGTGCCACTGGGTCAACATATTCAGTGTTAGATCCTCAGTAAAGTGGGTCTTTAATGCTTTTACCTATTTTTTTGGTCATACATATTCTCTTACATGGCTGGATGCTCGAGTGGATACAGTTTCAAATAAAGAGCACCAGAGCTGAGAGTTTTTTTTACTCTTGGCTCTGTATGATGTCATTGAAAAGGGATAGTCTGAATTTGGTCATCAAAGGCTGTGAGCAAAGATACTTTATCCACTTGCTGTTCCAACCTTTTATTTTGCGAGGGGCAGCCAATCAGAAGAAAGCTGGGTTAAAAGGGAGGGTGGACTTAACCCTCCGAGATCTACATCATCATTGGTGATGAGTCAAGCGTGCACCCAACCCTAATTCTGTATTTTGGAGAAAAGAAAAATGACTCTTCTGGAACAAATGTGAATAGTTTTGGATGGCTGTCGGTTAGAAGAACTGTTTTGGGGTTTGTTTGTTTTTTTTACTTGATTGCCAAGACTGGGGAGAACACACACAGACAAACAAATTATATTTTCATAGAGTTAGGGTTATGATGACTCAGACCTCACAGGCTGGCTTTAAGGCAAATGAGCTAAAATGCGTAGTTTCAGAAAGCAGATAAACTGACACCTAGTGTAAGATAAATAAGGATTATTTTTAACCTTGAAATGTATAAATTGACTTTATAAGTTTGCATAATAACTACATTTTAAGCACCTCTCTCAGTTAAAAGGCATACTTAAACTCTCAAACATTAAAGTAAAGCTGACTAAATCTTCAATGAAAAGTCTCAGCGCTACCAGCTGAACTCTCGTATACTCACTCGTGGTGTTCCCAGACATCTGAATGATGCACTTGCTCTCCTTCCCGATCTCTCTGGAGTTGAAGGGTCGGACCCTCACCGCTACCTTCACGGAAGCCCCCGCCATGTTGCAGGTCTACGTGTGAGTGAGCAGAAGAGCTGGAGATCCCCGTGGCTACCAGTGCGCACCTGGCACCTGCACAGGTAGACAATGACAGAGGAGTTCATTAGCAGTGACAGCACATATGACACCATAAATCATTAAGACTCCATATTATAGAATTTAATCCAGGAATTAAACATTATCTTTTAATATTTCTGACTTGTTTTTTTGTCATTTTGTTTTGTTTTTTAATAATGGTGATGCAGCTTTCTTAGCCACAAACAGCTGAGACATACACATGACACCATTTTCCATTTTTAGGCCCTGAATCACAGTCAGTTTGTCTTCAGGCAGAAACACCCAGTTCCTACTGACTAAATGGCTGGACCAACATTTGGCAGGATGATCATCAGCGTCTCTGCAATTCTACAGTAAAATGGCTGCTTATTCCCTTCCAGCAACGCCGCCATGGATGAAGGCCTGACTTCTTCAAATCAATGAAAATAATGCACAACCCTGAAATATGAGGCGCTTCTCACTGCGCCTTCCAAAATAAGCTCGATATTCCATTTTATTTTTCTTCCTAACCCCTACAAAAAATTTTCTTAGTTAATGAGATAATTTACAATAATTTATAAACGTATCATTGCTTCCAGACAGCACACCGCACATCCACCGTCACATCCAAGCCCCAGTCGATTAACAAGGGGGGAAATCTTGCTTAACATCCAAACAATAAGCCATTATTGATACGTTATAAATTTGAGGATGAGAAGAATTTTAACCGATGACATTTCCTGGATATTTCCTAAGCCATGTAAATAATGTCTCCTCCATCTTGCTGTGCCTGCCGCACCTCGACAACAGGCCGCGTAAACATACACAGCTCAGACACCAATTCATCCCAGACTGCGTCAGAAAGGAGGTCAGCACACATTATTACAGCTTACATGACAGTCCCAGCCTTTATCAACGCCTTTGCTCGTCCAATTCACTCAGTAAGATGGCAGATTTGTGTTTTTCGACTGTTTTTTTTTTTAACACAGAATCATACCCCAAACACCCTGACGCAGCGTCTCTTAAGCGCAGAAAAGCCTCGAAATGACCAACACGCAAAAATACCCTGTCCTCACCGAGGCGTGCCACCCATTATTGCCCTGAAAAAACACGCCGTGTCTTACCTCAGCAACTCAGACTCGACAGCCGCAAATGGTGGATCCCCCTTCCCATTCAAAACAGCGGCAGGATCCTCTGGTGCCTCCTCCGATTCTCCTCTGCAGCTCGTATTTTGGTCCTTCGCTCTATCCTTTGGTTAGCCTACAGCATCATTTCCCCTCACGCACCCATACATGGATAATCCGCCGTGCCTCAGCTTCAGCAGCGGTGCGTCAGTTAGAAAAGAGTGGGAGACTTGGAGTGGTGTGGAGGGAGGAGCGGGGTGCCGCACGGATAAACAGGAGGATGGGTGCGGGATGCTCCAACGGCTGGCCGTCAGTCTGTCCGTCAGGCAGTCTGAAAGCAGGGAAAATGGCGGTGCAGCTGTGCCAGGGATGCTGGGAGGCGGTGATGACATCAGCTTCAGCATCATCAGTGGCGGGCGGCCATGAGGCAAAGCGATGCAGCACAGGAGGAGAGGAGAGGAGATGGACCACAGCAGAGCTCAGAGACGCAAATATGACTGACAAAGCGTGAGTCTGGAGGTTTGGAGAGACACAAATCAGACACGAAGCTCGACTCAAGCACAAAATTGACATGAAAGTTGAGCAGAAATTGTGCAACGAAACAAACAGACGAATGTAAAGGAAGTCTCTATTCACCAAAGCATCTGACAGTGGTGATTTGGTAGATTTGACAGATGGAGTGATTAATGGGTGGATGGATGACTTTCTGTTAGGTTCTTTGTTCTCAGGCTGGTGGTAAGAAGGTACCAGGTCAAAAGGGTGGAGTTATATAGACTCCTGGGTGTGTCCATATTTTTTTGTTCACCGATATTTCATTTTGGTTGCTGTGATTATTTTGAATATATCTTCAATTTCAATTTCAATTTTATTTATATAGCGCCAAATCACAACAAATGTCGCCTCAAGGCGCTTCATAGATACAGAGAAAAGCCCAACAATCATATGACCCCCTATGAGCAAGCACTTTGGCGACAGTGGGAAGGAAAAACTCCCTTTTAACAGGAAGAAACCTCCGGCAGAACCAGGCTCAGGGAGGGGCGGCCATCTGCTGCGACCGGTTGGGGTGAGAGAAGGAAGACAGGATAAAGACATGCTGTGGAAGAGAGACAGAGATTAATAACAGATACGATTCAATACAGAGAGGTCTGTTAATACATAGTGAGTGAGAAAGGTGACTGGAAAGGAAAAACTCAATGCATCATGGGAATCCCCCGGCAGCCTACATCTATTGCAGCATAACTAAGGGAGGATTCAGGGTCACCTGGTCCAGCCCTAACTATATGCTTTAGCAAAAAGGAAGGTTTTAAGCCTAATCTTAAAAGTAGAGATAGTGTCTGTCTCCTGAATCCAAACTGGAAGCTGGTTCCACAGAAGAGGGGCCTGAAAACTGAAGGCTCTCCCTCCCATCCCTCCCATCTTGTGCACATTATTATGAGTTGAATTTCATTGAATAAATCATTTTTGTGTTTGCTGGACCAACAGAGGATATTTTTGGCAGCGTGTCAGACAAAGTCAACAAAACCCAACCTCGAACTCTCAGCGACATTTTGTTTGTTTTTCTGTAGTCGCTACATTAGGTGTTCGTTTCTCGCGTTTATGCTTATTAGTTATCTTTTGGGTCATTTCCTGTTTTGTTTTATTTTATTAGATAGCTGTCTCTTGTGCCTTGCTTACAATTTTTTTAGTTTCTACTCCACAATAATACCATCTCTTCTCTGCTCAATCAGACTACAATGGTAAATGAGGTGTGCAGAAAAATCACTGCAAATTTAGGGTTTATAAAAACCAGGAAGTCAGAAAATAAGCATGTAACATCACTGCAGAACCATCACGCCCTGGTCACCACCTGTTCCAACTCCTCCTCCATTGTCCGCACTTGTGCTGGTTCCCTCAGCACTTCCCTAATCACCCTCTGTGTATAAATAGTCCTGTCTTCCCTTGTCTCAGTGTCTTGTGCCTCTCTCTGTGATTGAGTCACTCTGTGATCTCCTGTGTTTGTTTGTTTATTGCTTTGTTTTTTCTGTGTTCTCTATTTTGTGCTGTGTTTACGGCCTCATATGACTTTATTGTTTTTGTTGTTAAGTTTGCCTCCAGCGTTCTTCATTTGGACCATAACTTTTGCACTCCAGTTTGGGACAAAATGCTAATTTACACAGCAGCTAAAAGTGGCAGAAACTGCATGTCAGTGTCTGTCAGTATTGTTCCACTACAATATTAGAAAATCATGGGTCTAATTGTCTGTTTTGGATATGCTGCACTTTGTCCTGTAGGAGTTTACTGGAGGATAGCAAACTAGACACGTGGGTGTGTGTTTGCACGTCTGGGCACGCAAATTACATATTTGCCTGTAACTGATTGGCTCACTGAATAGCCTTGTCAGCCAACGGGGTTCTTTCTTTCCATTTCCACATACACTGTCACTCATCCATACTGACATGCTGACAAATAATTTCTTATAGTTAGTTGGTTGTGTTTTTATAACTAAATTATCTCCTGTTTCTTGCCACAGTATTCATGTCAGGATGTCAGAAATGCCTTTAAGGCAAAGCTTCAGCTCCAGTGGCTCTGAAATGGTCACGATGGTGCAGAGACGTCTCACAATTTCTGTAACTTTCTGAAAGAGGTTTGATATTTGTGCCTCAATAATCTTTACATACCTATAATTTGTCAGCTGAACATGTGACTGGACTTTATTTGGAACAATCTGAGTCTGTTTCAAGAGACTGTCTGTCAGTGCTGGTCATTTATCAGATGAATTATTGTCCATTGAGTGAAACTTTAATTCTGTTTTCCTGTTTGCACATCATCTTGTTTACTTATGAGGTTCCATTTGGGCCAGAATCACACACATGCTCACACATGCGCTGTCTGTTGGCTGTGTGACAAAATGTTTGTGTTCTCGTGAAAGTTGTCCTGTCCTCTTGCAGTTGACATTTGACCTACTGGTGGCCACATGCACCTCAGTCAACTGTCATTTCAATGTTTTTTGCACTTTGTTTGGAGCGAATCTGTTATAGGTCTGTTAATTATCAGTTCGCTATTGCTCAAAACTTCCCTTTCACCCAGGATTATTGAGTAACTCATCTGACAGACTGCTGCATTACACAATAATACTAAATGGGTTCATTTTCAATGTGCTATGAAGATACTAACTCAACAAATTTAAGCAATGTCCCCCCACCGTCACCGGAAGAAGCATAAACTCAGTAACTTAGAAAACAGATCATTTTCAAATTCAACATTTCAAATAGCTCAAATATGATCAAGCACACAAATTGTTTCTGTGCAGTTTAGCACACAATTTGCCTGCACCCTAAAGAGGCTGGAGAAGAACATCAAGCTTGAAAAACTAGAAATATAAAGGTTGGGCTCCATGTGACGTCCATGTGATTCATTTTACATTGTTTTACTCAGACATTTGACCTGTGCAGGATTTGTTGTTGATGTTGATATTTTGGTGATTTATGTACTATAAAATACAACATATTGAATGATAATAAGTTATTGAAAGACTGTGTGAGAGTACTGGACAGTTTAAACAAGTGCAGGCTAAACTGAGTAGTTAGAACTGGTGCGGGGCAGCCTGTGTGAGTAGCAGTCATTATTTTCAAATTCAGCCTGATGAAAGCAAGATTTTCCATGCAAGAAAGCAGTCATGTCAGCTCATGTAACATCTCCTATACTGTAGACCTGTGGCTGTTAAAGTAGTTTTTCAGTGCAGTGTTGGACAGTAGGAGGGAAAACTCACAAACATAGGCATGACCTTCGTATCAACACATCAGATGACAATTTTGGAAAACCTGCAGGGTGACGTCTGGTGTCAGAATAGTTTTAACAAAGCTGAAGTAAAAGCCAAAAAGTGTCACATGATTTGTCACATGTTCGGTGAACACAGAGGGTGCCCAGGGGAAGGAAATTTTAGGACAAATTGAACGTCACAGAGTATGTTTACGTCATGGTCAGTCAGCTGCATGACGGTGCGAGAGCCCAGGCCTTTATCCCAGCGTCCCGCACACAGCTGGGGCCCTAAAAGGCAAGTGAAAAACATTTTTTACCACTATATCTTGGGTATATCAGCTGAGATTAGTGGTCACTCTCAAATTCCGCAAACTATGGCAAAGACAGTATAAAATGGGATGCCAAATGACAAACAAACAGGAATGCCTTTTTGAAAATTGCCTTTTTTTGTTCAGTAAATTCAAAATGAAAACATTAAAGTTCATTTTAAATTCACTGAGAGACTCGGTAAGATGAAATCCAAGCGAATCCAGAAAAGCTGTCTCAGCAGTTCATAGTCATAGTGGATTTATGACCTGAAACTCTGGCTGGATCTGAATGAAGAACCCAAAGGACCGCACAACAAAGAAGCAAGTATCCTGGAAATATTTCTGCTTGGCCTGCATTTTTTATTTTTTTTTGATAAGGAAAAAATATTTATTCCCATCCTAAAAGTGGACACATCCCTAAAGAATGCTTTCACCAAGCTTTACTTTCACATTAATCATTGTTTTGAGACTCATCCCAGAGAGTGATACAGACATACAGAGAGAAGAGGTGCTGAGCAGAGTGTAGCTAATTGTAAAATTTGTTGGCGACTAACTGAAGCAGGGGATCTCAGACAAATGGCTGTGAAGCTTTTCCATGCCTGAATCACATGCAAGGCTGTTTTTTAACTGTGTACTTTTTGTTTGGACTCAGAGGAAAAAATACTTGTGTTGACACTGTAAACTTGTGTAGTTCTCCTTTTCACCTCCCTCACCTGAATCAATCAGACAATCAATACAGAGTCTGAGCCATAAGCAGAATCAAGGGTGCAATCAATCAGATCTTATCAGGGTCCACCCCAGTGCAGGAGTTGGTCACCCATGATGTTTTGGGGAAGTGAAGGGGGTAAAGTACAGACTGAGGGGAAAAATATACATGCTTCAAGTAAAATATAGCGTGCTATTGGCTGCACCGGACTGTGATAAAATCATATTTAAGGGTCTACTTTCTCATCACAACTGTTAGCAAATATTGTGATTATTAGTAAACATAAAAACAGCCATTTTCAAAAAGTCTAACTGCGTTTAGACGGGAAGGAGCTCACAGTCTTTATTTTGTTGATCACTCCCCTGCTCCTCCTCCTGCTGCTGCTCTGTTTTAGTGGATTTTGAGTGTTGGGTCCAGTGCAAAGGCCAGTGATAGGATAAGCCAAGTCCACCTATTTACGAGTGGTTTAATTATTTACCCAGACATACTCGGGAACCTTTTACTGACCCTGCTGAAGAAAAACTGAGAAATGCTGCAGAATTAGTCAAAGTAAAGCAAAGGAATCAAACACTAGATTATATTTGTAGTCAATTTGTAGAAACGTTTATAAAGTAGGACAGAACAACTCCTGATCAAGTTATATGTTCAACTTAATGCTTTGGAAATTGCTGTCCAATATGCATCTGTTGCTTGAAGCATAGACGCTGTTTCACCACAAATAAGATATGTTGAGGTTCAGCTTGGAGGAAGCAGTGAAGAGTGCCCAATAGCTCTGAAAGTTAGAACAACTTTTTTTTCTTAATTTAAAAATATAATATCGCTATCCTACCTCCTTTATCTGGATTTCAGATATCCAGTAAATCTATAGGTTGCTGTTCTGTTTGGAAACAAGAAAACACTTGTGTAATAACCATATGATCGTTTATATTTTTATTTCTTATCAAGAGAACAACCCCACATAATAGCATATGTCAATACGTATACACATTAGATAATAAGCCCGAGTTGTTTGTTGGAGTGTGTTGTGTTCATATGGGTGGGTGGGTGGGTTGGTAGGTGTGTGGCTGTTTGTTTCCCTGCCCCATTTCTTCCTCTGAGAGAGCAGATTGGCTCTCTGAGAGGAAACTCCTCTTTACAGACTGAATACTTGCAGTTACAAAATCAACTAACCTACAAACTCACCTCAACTGGTTCTAAGCAAGTGTAGGACTTCATTTTTCCACACAGTTCAAGAGTCAAGTGTGTCGATTTAGACCAGAAATGAGTCACCAAAACCAGTTGTGGTGGATCCAAACTGTAAAAGCTGTAGTAGACCTCTGAGTCTTTACAGGACAGTCTTGGCCGGACATAACTTAAGTATAAATTACACTAAACAGTATTGAATAACTTGTGTCACTAGGATGTTTAATAGTTCTACCCACACACGTTTATTACTAATGCAATGAAAGGTTTCCCAAAATGGTTTTTAATCTCCACATATAGTTTTTCCAACATTAAAAGGCCCTTATAAAATTATGATATGAGAGGCTAAAAAGTTTAAAACGTTAAAAAAAAGTTTAAAAGCTTCCACTATCTCTAGCATGAGAACAGGAAGCAAAAACTAGGCTATAATAAATAAATGTGTAAAATATTCTCATTAGTACATGCATTGCTATTTGGTGTGTCGTCATGCACAAGATACCAACCCTTAAGTGTGACGCACAACACTCCGTGGCCACCAGGTCAAAGACCTGTTTGTTTTAAATCTTCACCTTATCACACACTCCGGTTCAGTCTAACTGTCTCGCAGAAGTGACCTCACCGGGCGAAAGCTTCTCAGTATCGGGTCATCAGCCATGATGCAGCGGGCATTATTCAGCCGGGGCGCCCTGCTCGCCCAGCAGACATCAGCGGCCCTCGAAGGTCCGCTGGCCGCGAGGAGCGCGCCAGTGCTGCTGCGCCTGGACCGCTCCATGTCCTCCGTCACTATACCGCCGCCGGCATGCATGCTGCGACCACTGGAAGTGCCTCTTCGTTACCTGTTCGGACCGGGACCGTCGAACGTTCCTCCACGCATCTTAGCTACAGGGTCCAGACCAATAATTGGTCACCTGCACCCAGAAATGTATGGGGTAAGTGCTTTTTGTTTGAGTTAATTTATACTGGAAATTCAAATTATTTTTATCTGGGAAATAGGAACGGCTTCCTAATGTGGTGAATCTGGACTAGCTCTGTAAGTTTGTGACCAGTGGATATTCTTGTTTTCCATCTTTGCTTTGACAAAGCCGAATCATCATTTTTACCACTAAAATTGCTTTATTAGATTGAAATTTTTGATTTTAAGTTGTTTTTGGCACACAAATAACTCAGACCAAAAATTTCTCTGTCTTTTTTTCATGTTAAAATTTATTTTAAAAAAACAACAACAAAAGACCAAATCTATCCTTAGGACGTGAGCTTGTGCGTAATTACGCACAGCCCACCTGAGCGTCAACAGTGACCATTCCTGACAAATTAAACTTGAAATTATTTCTAATTTTCACTTCGTGTCACAGATCATGAATGACATCAAAAAAGGAATCCAGTATGCCTTTCAGACAGAGAACAACATGACTATAGCTATGAGCGGCTCCGGGCACGCGGCTATGGAGTGTGCGGTATTCAACACGGTGGAGCCCGGAGAGAGCGTGCTCATAGCCATCAACGGGATCTGGGGAGAGCGCGTTGCAGAAATTGCAGAGAGGATGGGTAAGCGTTTACGCACAGGTTTACGCACACTTAATAAATACACTACATTGATACTGATTGTTTAACTATTAGCCAATGTATGTATTTATTCAGTAGCTAACAGAGAATATTTTTTTTATCTGTAGGGGCCAATGTACACAGAATGGTAAAAACGCCTGGAGGATATTTCACCAATACGGAAATTGAGCAGGTATTTAAACATATTGTTGAAGGAGAAATTATTACTATAAATAAAAATATATATATCAGCCCAAGCCCATGATGCTAAAGGTGAGATTTTTAATCCTTACATATTGTTCAGGTCTTTTCTTTCTGCCCTAAATTTGATGAATATACCTAAAGCGAGTATTGTAAAATGTCAGTGTTGGTCAAATAAAGGAAAATGTTGGTTTTTAGGGAATCTTGA
This sequence comes from Neolamprologus multifasciatus, assembly GCF_963576455.1. Taxonomy (NCBI): domain Eukaryota; kingdom Metazoa; phylum Chordata; class Actinopteri; order Cichliformes; family Cichlidae; genus Neolamprologus; species Neolamprologus multifasciatus. The sequence continues at coordinate 19,447,609 of NC_140456.1, read as the reverse complement.
AATTGTGAAACTGTACTTGCCAAGTGTGTGTGTTTCATGTCTGTGTGCACAAAGACACAAAAAATACACACGTCTGTCTGTATCTTTGTATGGGCCAGTGGTGACAGAGTTAAAGGTTGACCATGACACTGTCACCAGAATTGTCCTGCTGGTCTGTGAAGGATCATGGAGGGGATCTCAAAACAGTGAAGTAGTAAAAACAAGCTTTGCAGTATTCAGTGATATTTTGTGCACGATAGGAAAAAAAACCTAGAGAGGTCAGAGGGTGAATTTAGACATGATGCCTTGACACCAGTACAAGATTTAAAATAGGGTGGTTAGCACTGTTGCCCCACAGAAAAAAGGTTCCTGGTTTAAATCCTGGCTGGAGTGCATGTTGCATGTTCTCCTGGGTATTCTGGGATCCTCCTGCAGTCCAAAGACATCCATGTTAGGTTAACTGGTGACTCTACACTGGCCATAAATATATGAGGTATTTGTTAAAATGAATAGTTAAAGTGTTCAGTTCAAAGCACTTTGAGTGGCCAGTAAGACTAGAAAAAACTCTAAATAATGGAAAATATGTTACATTTACACCTGCAAGCACGCCACCCATGATTATTAAAATCTATTTATTCTGCCCTAAGTGAGATTAGAACAGAGACCAAGACCAAAATAGGCCTGGAGGGCGTCATAAGATAATAAAGGCACCTGAGCTGCCATTTCAGAGAGTGTGTGAACACATGTGCAGGTCCCACGCACTCCTGTCACTACTGTGAACAAACAGACTAGTTTGCAATAAGCACATTTTGTGTTAAAAGTTTTAATTAATGTTAAATGAATATTGTTAATATTCATTGTTATGGTATTATATAATATATGGTAGTTATTGAGATTTTTTTAATCATATAGCAGTGATGAGTGTTGTAATGGTTATACAGAGTTGTATAAGACATCCTAGCATTTCAGGATGTTCTTACCATAGTCACTTTCAATAAAATATATTCAAATCATTATGGCTGTTAGTGTCTTCATGCCTTAGATAAATGATATTATGTGATGGTAGATGTTTTTTTCTACAAAAAAGGGTGCTATAAAACTTCTGAAACATTAACTAAGGTTTAATCATCTATTTATTCATGTCAGACAGGCTATCGATACATCCTAAATAGAGCTGTACTTTAAAATTTTGTATATTATGAGGGAAAGCATGGCATGGCTGAAACAAATCTGTGAAGGCATGAAATTTGAACAGTATGTAAGGGTTAAGTTGGGTAAATCACTAAGATTCACTTACACCATGCTCGCATGATTAAATTTGTCTTGACGTCTCGCCGTAGGCCATAAAAAAGCACAAGCCTGTCCTGTTTTTCCTCACACACGGGGAGTCCTCTGCTGGTCTGTGTCACCCAGTTGATGGCATTGGAGACATCTGCAGAAAGTGAGCCTCCTACCACATCAGTCTAAAACAGCACATAACAGAATATAGTGTCATATTTCTCACTGCTCGTTGTTGCATCTCACACAGACATGACTGCCTCTTCCTGGTCGACACAGTCGCTTCACTCGGTGCGGCACCAATCTTTATGGACAAGCAAAGTAAGGCGGTGATGAAAGATCTTCCTCTCATACCATCAGATGCGCCTGTGTGGGATTTAATCCATCTTTTATTGTGTTTCCAGATATCGATATCCTCTACTCTGGTTCTCAAAAGGCTCTGAATGCACCTCCTGGTACAGCACCCATCTCTTTTAATGACAGAGCATGGTAAGGAGGGAGACGGTGGAGTGGTTATGCATGCATCTTATCCTAAATTGTTACAAATATTTAAAATAAAAAACACACAAAAAAAGCAAAAAGTAGTTCAGGCAATGCTATCTCCTCTGCACAGCCACAAGATGTTTAACAGGAAAACAAAACCAGTCTCCTACCTCTTTGATATGACACATCTGTCCAACTACTGGGGCTGCGATGGCAAACCAGCAAGGATGTAAGTCCACAGCAGATAGCTGATTACAAGCTGATTGTTGGTAGTTCCAAATACCCTCTAAACTTTAGTTTAACAGTAAATGTTGCAGGAAAATTCCTAGAATGAGAAAAAAATATTATTCAAGCTACTAAACCTTGAATTGTAAAAATGTCATTGTGTCATGTGGCTTTTAGATACCACCACACCGGTCCAGTGTCTGGATTCTTTGCCCTGAGAGAGAGTCTGGCCATTCTTGCTGAGAGGGTAAAGGGATATTTCCCAACTTCTTCAGTCACATTTCTGAACAAAAAATCTGTAATTTCGAGATACTGTTATTCTTTGTATACAACGCAGATTTCCAAAACGGTTTCGGAAACTATGCAAAGTGCAAATAAAAACAGAATTTAATGATTTACAGTATCATAAAGCCATTTTTCATTCACAGCAGAACACAGAAAACATATCAAGTGTTTAAACTGACAAAATGGACCATTTTAAGAAAAGAGGGTAATTTTTTAATTTGATGGCAGCAACATGTCTCAACAAAATTGGGATAGGGTACTGTTTATCACTGTGTAGCATCCCTTCTTTTAAAAGCCGCCTATAAGCGTCTGACAACTAAAGAGACCAAGAGGAATGCTGTCCCATTTTTGTCTGATATCATATTCTAGCTCCTCGACCATCCTGGCTCTTCTTTGTCATGTCTTTTGTTTCATGATGTTTAGTCACAAGTCTGGACTGCTACTATGAAGCCTTGGGAACATATGTTGCACTCCAAGATGCTCTTTTTATACCTAATCATGTTACTGATCTGTTGCCAATTAATGCACAGTGCCCCAGCTTTTTGAGAACTGAGGTTGTGAGTTGTCTTTTGAAATGATCTAACTGAAAAGTATGTTATGAAGGATTTTTTTCATACAGTCAGTATTTTAGTGAGTAAACTGCCTTCTCTTTTATGTTTGTGCTAACTAAAAGTAGTAAATTATGTGAGGCAAAATGTGCATGTTTCCTTTGGTAGTTATATGATCTTTTAGACTCCAGGCATCTGAGTGATCCCAGTCAAACAAAATAAATGTTATCATCTTGTCTGTTTAGTAACCTCTGAGTTGGTATTACTAACAGGAACACTAAAAATAATCCCTTTTATTTTTTTTACCCTTTTAGGTAATTATTTCTAAACACAATAAATCTTTGTCTCCCTCTAGGGGCTGGAGGAGTCCTGGAAGAAGCACAAGGAGGTAGCAGCCTACCTGTACAGAGGACTGGAGGATCTGGGCCTCAAGCTATTTGTCCCCGAAAGAGTGAGACAGAAATGCAAGAAAATAGCATCGTGGTGCCATGAAAACATAGATACACAAAGAGAATAAAGGGGATATTTACATGAAACAAAATAACAAAGACAAACAAAACAACACTGTACAACTTAACTTTATATTTGTGTTGCTTTTAAACTCACTGGAGCAGTTTCCTCCCTTGTGTTGTGACGAAAGCCATTTTTTATATGTGTCCTGCAGGATTTGAGGCTTCCCTCCGTCACCACCATTGCTATCCCTGAAGGCTACGACTGGAGGGAGATGCTGACATATATCATGAAACACCACCACATGGAGATGACAGGAGGACTGGGCCCTTCCATTGGCATGGTGAGTTAATTTTACAGTCATTATTGGTGGCAACTAATTCTGATGTGTAGTAGTAGTTTCAGGGCGTTCTAGCTTTTCAGCTTCCTGTCCTGCTGTCCTTTTCTCTTAAATTAACATGCATATCTTGTCTTGAATCAAACTAATCCAGACAAACAAAGATAATGTTTAAGGACCATTTCCAGGTACTGTGTGACAGGTTTAATTACAATGGCTTTTTAACAACAGCAAAGTCATCACTTTGGTGTCTAAGCAGCTTTCTGAATCATCCTGCTGAATTGCTGCAGAGTATACTCATGTACTGTCCTTTCCATCTCTCATTTAATTAGGTGATGAGGATTGGATTGATGGGATACAACTGTGAGAAGACTAATGCTGACATGGCACTGCACGCCCTGGCGGATGCTCTGAAAAACTGCAAAAAGAGCAAGCCTTAAGAGCCTATATTCCTAAACCACCGACTATGTACTAATTCATTAGTGAATTTAAAGAAAAGAACATTCAGTGTCCGTGTGAAGGACAGTTGGAACTGTGCATACATTTTGGGAATGCTTTTTTTGACTACAGGGGTTTTAGAAAAACACAGTTTTTTCTTGTATAAGTAGGCTAATAATGAAATAAATAAACAGATATTGTTGGGCCCATGGTGAGTGCACTGAAAATGTCAATAAAGTGAGTTTTATTTTATCAAACACCTGTTCTGCATGGTATGGTCTGAAGAGAAGAGGAATGAAAGCTGGACTGGTGTGACAGAGGAGGACGCTAGGGACAGGGTGAGGTGAAGGCAAATGATCCGTTGTGGCGACCCCTAAAGGGAGCAGACGAAAGAAGAAAAAGAAGGGAGTACTTCTCTGTGCATACTACATTTCCCAGGATGCCCTGCGTAAATCTACATCATTCTGCGTCAACACCGCGATGTGAGTGGAGTGACGTTTCTGTAGTACTGGCTAAGTTTGGCTGTTCCGAAACCGACTGTAGCCTCCTTAATTAATGGCCTGTCCTGTCAATAACACGGGTAGGTTATTTTTTTGTTTTTATTTTAAATTGAAAAAAACAACAACATTTTAACAGTTTAATACTGGTAGTATTATTCTCAATCTTCATCAGCTCCTGTAAGCACAAGCTAACTGTGCTGACTTTTAATGTTACTTATTAAGACGTTTTTAAGTGTAGTATTTTTGCTTTCGTGTCATTCGAACTCTCTTTGCCCTTTAACTCAAGCCAACTGCACAGTTATTTTTCTATCTTTAACTTAACCAAGCTAACTTCAAAGTTAGCCTCGTTAACAGTAAACAAACTACCACCGGAAGGACCGAGCTGCTCCTGTGACGGTCCTGTGAGGACAAGTCCTCCGTTTTATCTTTCATATCAACAGCGTTTAGTTTTAAGGTTTCGATTTACATGAGAGGTTGTTATAAAACGAAGACCTTCGTTTGCAGCAACATTACGCCACCTAGTGCAGGGCTCTAGACTTTTTTCTTAGGTGCACCAGCACAAATGTTAGGTGCACCCAAATTTTTCAACCGCATCGCTTAACCCCACAGTTTTACATGTTCACTTAAAAAAAAATCTGTCCATACAGAGAATATTGATTTGTAAATTCTTTATTTGGAGCACAGTTCTACCAGAAAGATAAGTTACTGAGAAAGTGCTTGTGCTTAAGTGCTTTGGCACTCTTTGGCAATATTGTAGTCAATGTCAAACGTAATCATCATCTCGGACTCCTCTGAAGGCCTGTTTGCTGCTGCCTGCTGCTAAAAGGCATCGGGAGAGGGGACACTTGGGTAGTGCATTTATCGCATCATATAATGTGTTTTCAGGATACACTGTGCGTTTTTAGCGTTTCGATTTGGAACGTATTAGCAGGACTGCCATGGTCTTTCCAAACTCATGACAGTAAATGCAGTTCATGGCAAACTGGTCAAACCACTCTCTTTGAAATACACTACATATATACTTTCCCCCTTTTACTTTCAGTGGGATCTGGCTCAGAGTCGATCGTATGTGGCTCACTATCTGAAGCCGTCTCCAGACCAGTGTTAGGCATAACCTGAGAGGTTGATGGTTCCCTGTCAGAGCACTGGCTGTGAATTTCAGATGGATCAGGCCTTAACTTAATAAAAAAGTTATAAATCGTTCTTTTCATCTTTTCTCATTACTCACAGCTACATCCACAGCCTAGGCTACTTACTAGGACTGGGTATTGTCAATGTTTTATATAATCAATATGATTCGATTCAATTTTGACTCTGACTGGTTTAGACCACGATATGGGCAAAGTGTGTGTCTGACCACACAGAGACTTTCACAGTTTAGGAGACTTTTCTTTTTTCTTTTTTTATTTGAACGGCTGGTCGCACCGGTTGGACCTAGGATTTTTTTTTAGTTGCACCATTGAGAAATTAGGTCGCATGTGCAACCAAATTGGTCACACTCTAGAGCCCTGAGCATCCAAAATTGCTTCAGTTATCTCTCTCTTTTTCTTCCTGTGGGACACCACTTCTGCCTTCTTGCCCTCCATCATTAAACCAAATGAGCCGGTCACGCAGGGCTTTGGTTTGACCAGCGATGTAGCATATTCAGAGAAGATTCATCATGCACTTTCAAAGTCTTGTCACAGGACAGCGCAACTGTAGTGTAGGACGCAGTGTGATTTTTTTTAATTATTATTATTATTGAAGGCTCATTCCTCCTGGATGGAAATATACAAATGTGTTTTAAAAGCTAATAAAGCTCCCTGACTGCATTAGTGCCCTTTTATTTTCTATGACAACAGCAAAGCATTGGACAAAGAGGTGGATTTTCGTTGTTTTGGTTTGGGGTTTTCTACTAAAATTTTAGCTTCAAGAACCACCTCCTACATATAAGATTCAGTAACAGAAATCCCACAAGAAACTACTAAGGAACAGTGAGGCATAAACCCTTTACGAGAGCAGCACCCAAATGTGGGTCACTGCTCGACCTGGATACCTCACTGTGACCTGACCTGCAGGTCTGGAGGCAAGCACTTTCACAGGAGTGGCTGAACGAGGCCAAAGAGAATTACGCAGCAGAGCTGATCTTTAGTGCGCTGAGACTCAGCAGTGCAGCAAAGATCTGAAATAACTTTGAGGTCCTGCACACAGCCAAACGGTAAATATTTTGCAGTTTAGATCAGAGTGCTGACCATGTGTGCACAATCAAGCATGCGCTGATTAATGCATGTGGAGTTCTTTGCACTAATGTGAGACTAAATGAATACAGCACATTCGAATCAAGATCTGTATTCAGTGCATCATTACGGCTCTATTGTTGATTGCTATTGATTACATTGTTGATGAGACACTGGGTTTGTTTTCGGTCATAATCTTGCTGTAGGATGAATCCCTGACCAACTAGGCACATACCAAAGGGCACTGCAGAATGCTGTGGTAGCTGTTTGGGTTCAGGGTGCCTCTTACTCTGTACAAATCACGACCCTGGATCCAACAAAACAGCCCCAGACCATCACACTTCCTCCTCCATGTTTGACAGTTGATGCTACACACTGTGGAACCATCCTTTTGCCTACTCGAAGCTGTACAAAGATCCTGCGTGATAAAGTAAAGGTTCCAAATTTTGATTCATCAGTCCATAACACCTTCTTCCAGTCTTCAGTACTCC